>NC_073694.1:169304146-170766646 GCF_029784165.1 Wyeomyia smithii
TTCCACCGTTATTTACTTCATGCAAGGATGTGTCTCTGCTCAGAAGTGAGCTACTGAAGTTAAAGATGACGCCATCTTTTAAATTATGCAGCGTTGGAACCAAAATTGTTTGCTCTAGTCTGGAGCAATATTCAGCGGTAGGGATATACCTTAACAGTAGTGGCCACGAGTTTTACACTCATGACATCCCAAATAACAAACCGATAAAAGTGGTGTTAAGAGGCATGCCTTCAATGGATGTGGGCGAAATACAGAAGGAACTAGAAAATACTCATGGTTTGAATATCAAAGCAATTTACGCAATGTCTCGGAAAAATACTGTTGCTGGTGCGATATTTCGCGACTCGCTTTACTTGGTTCATCTAGAAAAGGGCTCCACTTCCCTGGCAAAACTTCAAAGCATCCGTAGTGTGTTTCAGATAATCGTTCGTTGGGAAAAATATAAACCAAAACATCGTGAAATCACCCAATGCAGTAAATGTCAAGGCTTCGGACATGGAACGCGAAATTGTTACATGAAACCTAAATGCGGAAAGTGCGCTGGAGATCATTTAACAACAGATTGCAGTATGTCAGAAGAAGAGGAGTACAAATGCATCAACTGTGGCGATAAACACCATGCAGCAGACAAAGTGTGCGCGAAACGGCAAATTTTTGTTAACATTCGGAAAAAGGCATCAACGGGCAGCCAGCCGGGCCGCCGACCAGTACCTGTACTCACTGAGGATCAGTTTCCATCCCTACCGGGTCGTCGGGATATCCCTGTACTTCAACCACTTCCTCTGAATAATAAATACTCCCTTCGGTCGGCTGAGCAGACGATTGTCGGTTCATCGCAGCATCCTCGTCAACGGCTAGCTGATATCGTCGCTTCCACACAGGCCCCTCCTCCTACACCTGGGCCTTCTTCCTCGCAAAGTAAGTTACCGGAAGATAATTTATTCTCTTCTGAGGAGCTTTTAGTGATTTTCGAAAGATTACATACCAGCTTGCGCAACTGTAAAACAAGAGAAGACCAAGTGTTTACACTCGGTATGTTTGTCATCCAATATGGGCGATAGATCACTCAATATAGTTAATTGGAATGCCTGTTCTATAAGGAATAAGGCTATTGAATTCACTGAATTCCTCAATGAGAAAAATATTGACATCGCAGTTGTAACAGAAACGCACTTAAAACCATCTGAAAAATTGTACCTGCCTTGTTATCGAGTCTACCGATTAGATCGTAATGGTTCCAATGGAGGAGGAGTCGCTATAGCAATAAAAAACAACATTGCCTGTCGCTTGTTGCCTTCCTTTCGGTTGAAACTCGTCGAAGCCATCGGTGTCGAGGTCAACACATCTCTCGGTTTAATCAACATTATAGCAGCATACTGTCCTAAGCAAGCAAGTATCAGAAATGGTACTGTCGACTTATTACGAAGTGATTTAGCAAAGTTAACACGACGTCGAGAAAAGTTTGTAATTGCTGGTGATCTCAACGCCCGACATGATCTTTGGGGAAACCTAAGGCGAAATCGCAATGGAATCGTATTAGCTAAGGATTTGGACTGTGGACTATACAACATTCTGGCTCCGGATTCACCAACAAGACTTTCTAGTTCAGGGGTTCACTCCGTGCTGGATATCTTTTTGACAAACTTAAGCAACAACTACGTTCCAACCACCTTCGATGAGCTCTCATCTGACCATTATCCGGTGGTTTTATCTCTGGGAGCAACTGCTGATTCGGCGCATACTAAACTACTACGCAACTATCATCGAGCCAACTGGGAAGAGTTCCAACGTATTGTGGATCAACGCGTTTCATCGGAGCAACCGCTATCTACTCCGGCTGAAATAGATGAGGTACTATCTTCCCTTCAACAAGCAATAAACGTGGCTCGTGAGCGCGCGGTTCCTGAACATATGCAGGTGAGTACCTCTCTCCAAATAGACAGTACTACCAAGCACCTTATAAGGCTTCGTAACATTTATCGCCGTCAGTACCAGAGAACTGGCAATCGTGACAAAAAGAGTATGGCCAATAGTCTTACCCGAATCATCCAAGAGAAAGTTATTGAACTACGAAACGACGATTTCCAACGTAAACTTAGCCAAATACCTCCTCATTCCAAACCCTTCTGGTCTATGGCAAAGATTTTGAAGAAAAAATCAAAACCTATTCCTCCACTCAACCCTTCTGAGAACCCGAATGATGGCTACTGTCTTGTAACACCTCTGGAAAAAGTTAATGCGTTAGCATCGCAATTCGTTTCGTCGCATATGCTGGGACAGGCCATTATTAGTCCACATACCGAAACGGTGAGAGAGGGAATAAATACGATTGAAAATTCAAATTGCTTGCTTTCGAGAGAATGTAGAATAACAGCCGATGAACTAATCGGTCTGGTGAAGTCAGCCAAAAATATGAAGGCTCCTGGCTTTGATGGTATACTAAATATAGAGCTTAAGCACTTAAGCTGTCGCATGTTTACGTTGTTATCAGACATATTCAATAGATGTTTAGAATTGAGCCACTTTCCTGCGTTGTGGAAATTGGCCAAAGTAATACCTGTTCAAAAACCGGGTAAAGATCCTACTAGCCCAAAAAGTTATAGGCCGATTAGTCTTCTATCAGCTCTTTCGAAACTGTTCGAGAAAACTATTCAAAATCGAATTCTATCATATGCTGACGAGAACGGTATATTTTTGGATGAACAGTTTGGGTTCAGGAAAGGACGGTCAACCATACACCAACTAACTAGAGTCTTCAAAACTCTTCAACACAACAAATCGGTGTCTAAGACAACAGCGATGGCGCTCTTAGATATCGAAAAAGCATTTGATAATGTTTGGCATGACGGGCTGATATATAAACTGCATATGTTTAATTTCCCAGTGTACTTAACGAAAATTATCAAGGATTATTTGACTGATAGAGCATTTAAGGTTTCTTTGTACCATGCCTTATCCCAAGAACATACCATCCCAGCTGGTGTACCACAAGGCAGCATATTGGGACCAATACTGTATAACTTATACACCTCGGATATTCCTCCACTGCCTGATGGAGGTGTCTTATCCCAATTTGCAGACGACACGGCAATAATGTACCATGGTCGAATTATTCGTGCATTAACAAGAAAACTACAGACTGGCCTAAATGCTTTATCCGAATACTACACCAGCTGGAAAATCGTCATAAATACAGCCAAGACTCAAGTGATATTATTCCCTCATTCAAAATCTCCAAAACTTGTTCCTCCGCAAGACTGTAGAATACGATTTGGCGAACATCTCCTCCAATGGCTGAATGAAGTAGTGTACTTAGGTCTAACATTCGACAATAAACTGCTTTTCAGAGCCCATGTCGAAAAAGTGATCACCAAATGTAATCTACTTATAAGACACATGTACCCCCTAATAAACAGGAAATCAAAATTGAACATCAAAAATCGATTAGCTGTGTACAAGCAAATTATTTATCCTACAATGGAATACGCGATTCCTGTGTGGAATGGATGCGCCCGGTCTCATAAACTGCGACTTCAACGGGTACAAAACAAAATACTAAAAATGGCTTTAAACTTTCCACCATGGATAAGAACGAGCGAACTACATAATCACGCCGGTATCGAACCTTTAGAGCAAAAGTTCCTTAAGTACTGTCAAAAATTTGGAGTGAGGTGCTCAAGTTCTGTGCACGAAATAATTCAAAATTTGAATTTAGGTTAAGTAGCTAGGGTATTTTAATAATTAAAGTAAACAAATGTTTTGTACAACACGAGCAGGTTTGAGAAGTAGGCATAAAAGCATCAAATTTCAAACAAATTTTCTTGTAAAAACATATTAAAAACAAAGATGCATAGCCAAAAGGCTGATCACTTAAAATGTAAACTATTGCTAAATCCAAATTGATATAAATATACAAAATTTATTCAAAAAAAAAAAAAAAATTCATAGCAGTCATCAGTTAACAAGTGAAAGGCCACCAGGCCGGTCTTGTATAATCAGCAGCGGTGGCTGATTCCAGCGGCCAAACTGAGCTGCAGCAGAACCAGAGCGGTGGTATCAGGCAGCAGCGGCGGAGGTAGTGGGAAGCTGCATTTCTTCATTCAGTTCGGTGCTCCTTCGATCTGAGTTGGACCCCACCAGCGGTAATCCAATTCAGATATCGTTGGGTGAAAACGTTGGGTGTGTGTGCAGTGTGCACATATAGCGTATGTGCATCTGTATTGCTATGACATTTGCGATGATAGGGATGGTGCTGTTGCGTGTGTATGGCTAGCTATAGCGTGTGTAAGACACTAGCATGTGTAGCATATTATGGCTATTGCGTGTATATCTTCAGCGTGTGTACGGATAGTTATAGCGTGTGTGTGGATAGCTGCTGCGTGTGTAATGATTAGTTATAGCGTATGTATGGATAGTAATAGCACATGGTTGGATAGCTTATGCGTGTGTATAGATAGTTGTATCGGATGTATGGAAAGGAATAGCGTGTGTATGGATAGCTATAGCTACAGCGTGTGTATGAATAGTTTTAACGCGTGTTTAGATAGTTATATCATGTGTGTGAATAACTATAGCGGGTGTTTATCGAAGATTATTATTGTCATTGAAAATATTAAAACGTCTTAACGAACACAGTTGTGAATTTGATTTTACAGCAGCGATTTTAACTTCTTCAGCCAGTCTTTATTCATCGAGGAAAAATTACTACCTATGAATGATCAACACTTATTTACTAGAAATTTGATTTAGATCAAAACGAGTTCTTTTGAGTATCATAAATTATTGGTAAAAAGAGTTGCAAGTTTTCTCAATGAGCATTCATTAAATTTTCGTTTTTGTTTCTCGGTGCGCGGTTTTGATTTTGTTTCTCGCACACAGAGAAAGAAACAAACTTGTCGCTATCGTGAAAAATAACAAAACAATTAGAAATGCTCTAAATCACAACTGAAGAAGTTAAGATATTTTCCTGTCAATCGCCCAAACCTTGATAACAACTACCGAAAAACGTGTGATTGAGCTCTCTTGCTATATTGAGTTATTGAACCAAACGTTTTTTTTTTCAAATACATGAAGTTATATGCTGGGCTGGAACTAACCTAGCATGAGTTTTATCGATTAAATGTCAAACAATTTTCAAATTTAAAACTTTCGGTTGAATCGTTCTGGGCTCCAATTTCATATAGTTTCGTAAAGTTTGCTTTTTGCTTAGATAGGAAAATTTTACCAATTCGCTCGATTAAATGATTGTCTTGGTAGTGCAGCAAACAAAGGGTTGATTCGAATATGTATGAAATGACAGCGATTAAATGAAAGATATCCATTTTTTTAGTATATATTATTATTTATAACGTTTTAACGTCTCAACATTCAGAAATACACTGTTAGATAAAATTGCAGCAAATACTAGAGTTACAATTGTTTCTATTAATTGTTTTAATGGAATATAAGAATACCGTAGTCCAACGTCATGCGGTCGTGTCTTGAATACCACCCTCCTACTTTTATTTTCTATTATTTACCTAACCATTTTCGAAAAAAATTTCTAATGATTTATTAATTTCGTAAATTTAAAAGAGTTCAATTTTTCAATTGTATGATGTTGTAACATCAAGTAAAACTTACAAAACAAACAAAAACAAATGTGACCGAGAAAAACAACAATTTCAAAATAGTTGCCTACGATAAAATACTAAACTACTCCAGAAATCATTCATTCGTGCAAAAGTTTGCCTCCGTACTTTATTATAGTCATGACAAAGCCTAGAATAACGGGGTGCTGAAGTCTCCTAATCATTATTGGGTAGTTCAAATCACTCTGTGATACTCCGGTATAACCTCCTGAAAAGCCTGTCCCTGCGTTCCCTTGTTCCTGGTTTTAAACCTGAAATGTGTGGTGTAAGCCTTGAATGTGTATAAAGGTTTCAACAGGAAATACACTCGCACGGCAATACGGTAGATCGGACAACTGACACTTATGTTGTGGCGATAGAGATAGATAGTTTGCAGGGAAGTAAAAAATAGGAGGAAGAAAAAAAAAGGAGTTTGTTGATAGCGGAGATTGTGGAGAGTAGAAAAGTGAAGATAATTTCGCCATTACGATTGCTAAGAAAGTGTATTGGAAACAAGAAGGAATTTGTTAAAAAAATCAAGTTACTGCTATTAAATTTGAAAAGGTGTTATTAACAGGTGTCATAAAAACTGCTTCTGTATATTGTAGATTGTAAGTAGTACTGTAGACGGCGAAAACAAACCTGATCGTTGAGTAGAAGTAACAGGTTTATTACTTACCTGTAGGTGCTGCGACCATTAGTATTCACCTGAAAAGGGATTAAAAGCAACTTACCCTACAATACATGTATCGGTTCTGCTGTGACTGTGAGTAGCTGACAATGAAATATTAACTTAATTATATTAATTAATCCACTCGTAGATAACATTCACTATCACGCTCAAAATTTATTAGGGTAGCTCACACTAGTCCGATCCAAGACACAAATTGATAACTTTGCGATTCATAATACAAGTAACGGTAAACAGTACGGAAAAATAGTAAAACGGAAAAGGTGAACCACTTCTTGTAAGTTAGATATGTTTATTTGATTAAAGAAATAATATTAATTTGGTAATAAATTTTAGTTTGGGCGTTACCGAAAACTAATCGGCTGCTACAAAATCTGGTTTCTATCCGAACAACACTAAGGTCTTTTTACGCAGATTTCGAAATCAACGCGTTTCGGATTCTACGCAGATTTTTCAGAAAAGTCGTTTTTGACGCAGTTCGTACGTGGAAATAACACTGCTGTTAATTCTTTTTCGAAAATATTTAGCAGAAATGGTTAAAACCCTCTATCAAATGAAGTTTTCTACGCGAATTTCGGAATTCGTGTGGATTTTTACGTCGGCTCCGGAATTTGTCTTGTTCTTTTTTACCTTTGTTATACTAAACAAAGGTTATAAAATCGGTCGAAAAACGCAAAATAGATCCAAGATCTGGAGGGCCGAATCATATATACCATTCGACTCAGCTCGACGAACTGAGCAACGTCTGTTCGTGTGTATGTGTGTGTGTATGTGTGTGTGTATGTATGTTGTCTGTATGTATGTGCCGCAAAATACTAACGCACCTTTCTTACAGAACGCATAATCCGATTTTGATGATCTTATACGCAAACGAAAGCCACTGTGCTCCCCCAGAATGCTACCGAGTGGATTTTTGATTAGTGGCTTAGTTCTCAAAATATTGATCAAAAAGTATTTTTTACATAAAATATTTAACTTTTAAGGCAAAATGAATGGCATGGAGAGCCATGTGTTATACACCAATCGACTCAGATCGACGAACTGAACAATTTCTGTATGTATGTGTATGTGTGCTTGTATGTATGTATGTGTAAATATGTTGTTTATATGTATAGTATATCAGAATCGAAAAAAATAAATCACAAAATAAACGCTCATTTTATAGAACGCTTATTCCGATTTTGATGTTCGCATGTTCGAATGAACACCCTAGAGCTCTTTGAAAATAGTTTGAAACGTAGAAATTTGATCAAAGTATATTTCAGACATGGGATATTTCACCTTTTGGATAATTCATCTCTCTCTCCCTGCTCTCTCTTCTTCTCCATCCCTCTATTTCTTTTTTTCGTATCTCAATTTGTTTCTCAAAAGAAAACAACAATCATCCACAACTTTGCATAATTTTAACACTCTTCGTAGTGCGCCTTAACTGATGTAAATAAATTACCCTTGAGCTTTTTCTTAAAAAATTGAATTAGATTTTAGAGTAACCTGCAATGCTCACTTAGCTCCTTTTCTGACTTGCGAAGCTCTGGTCCTCACTTTCTTTAAAATATATATTAAATTGTACGTTGAACCCAGATTTGCGAAGAATAAGAATCTTCTACAGCTTTCGGGAACCAAACATTGTAGCAAAATCTGATCTCACTGTTCAAATGTAACACAATTAGCGATGCAGATATTTTGAAAAGCCAAAGATGTATAGACCTATTTACGTACGAATATGTTCGTGCCACCCGTTTGCAATGCTACATTTTGTACAGCTGGAAAACTTTTCCGTTGAACACTTATTCTATGTTTTAAATTCAGTTCTGAATATACTTTTCACTCGTGACCAGGAATCTACAGTTGATGGTGAACGTAATTGGCAAAATAAGGAAAATTTTTGAGAAATTGTGAACATCGAGATTCGATGATTTACAGTTTGGATGAAACTGAAGCAAACATATACACGTTTACTAGTGTGCGCAGGTGAAAAGTTACTTATCTCTATGATATGATACACAATGCTCATGTAAGATATAAATATTGCTTTCTAATTTAAGACTAAGTGCAATCAGAGTATCCATGTTATTCCTCTTCTCGTTATCGCAGTAAGTTTTATAAAGTCTTCATTTCGAATTTTATCATACAGCCTAGACCTTCGAAAGGAATAATGTTTTCGACTACACTCTGAAAATCCAAAATTCACAAATGTCGTAAAAAACCTTCATTTTCAGATAATGCATTTGCATTTTTGACAACTTTCATGAGTAGTTTTTTTCCTGTATAATTCTGAACTATAATTTTTCGAGAACAGGTTTGTAGAAATTTGCTCTAATTCGTTAAAGATGCTGATTCATTATGCTAGGTCCTTCGATTTCTAAAAATAAAGCGAAAGTGATATTCAAACCTGGATTATGGGGATTTAAAAAAAGAACTGCATTAAACTAACATACATATTTGCTGTTCTAGTATGAAATCAGCATCATTGTTATCTACTGTTCCTCACGTTCGATTATTTCAAGAAAAAAATTTGAATTGCTTCTAACAAGCATTTTAAAATTGGTTTGTGATCGAAAAATAACACTCATATACTCCAGTGACAACATCCATAATATTTACCAAACCCACGTCAAGCTTTAATTCAATTATCGTATTTGGTTCTCCCTCTAAAATCTATCTTTTAAATTTGTTTCATTCATTATCGTAATTGGACTTACGTTGGTATACGATTTGTGATATACTGGTCTAATAAATATAAAGTAATAGGTAGTTAGTATAACAAAGGTTTCTGCACCACTAGGTGGATTAATTCAGGTTTTTTTTTTTAACAAATCAACTGCTTGGTTTTTGTAGGACGGTACCTATGTTGGATTTTAGAAAAATCGAAAACTACATGGCGATATTTCAAACATCTAAAATAAAAACCGGTGATCAAATTTGTTGACATCATATTTCAAAGTAATGACAAATAGTGTAAGCTTATACTGTATCTGTATTTATAAAGCAATGACATATCTTATTATTTAATAACGTATTGACTGGTGGTATTTTCACATATCGGCAAATAAATTATCGCTTTAACCGTACAGTTTGAACGTCAGAGTATAGTTAAAGGATTGCGTTGGAGCTCTTGTTTTAAATAACCCATGATGTACTTGATTTTTTTCATAGTCGGGAACTGTCTTATGCCATCACTTAACAACCTAATATTGATGAAGCTGTATGATGTTACAGGACTAATTGGATATGTTACTATAGATTGACGTTCACAATCAACCAATAGTGGTGTGGTTAATTTCAAATCTCTGGGACATGCTGAATATTTATGACACTACGTTCCTTTTACATCCCGAGATCACCTTCCACTGTCTTCAGCTAAACATTATATTTTTGGCGGTTTTCATCGATACAACTGGATGAGAACATTTAGCCATCTGCGAATAATAACACGTGTGTCTAAGAAAGTTAAAACTCAGTTCACTCTGATTTCCTCACGCTTTAATGGGTCTGTATCAGGCGTGAGGAGGTGTGTAGAGGACTAAACGCAATCAATGGTAACTTGTAGTTGCTACACATAAAAAAATAACAAACTTTGGTGTACCTCAGGTTCATAGTTTGCTAGGAAAGAAGACAGTTTTAGTAACTTGCGTTTGGCGTGTGCGTGACCACTGACAGCTTACGAAACTATATATATTCCGATAGATATACTCCAAGTTTGACAGAGCTATGCGGCGCACAGTGGAACATTGGGAACATCAAACCTGATCAAAATTGATAAGAAGGATTTTTAGACAGTACACATATTATGGATCGAAAATATAGAATAATGAATAGTTGCGGCTGAAAATTTTCATGGAGTAACCCACCTTTGAGTGATATGTTACTTGTCTTATGATGTAGTTTGGATTCAATGGTGGTTAATCGAAACCATTGGCATGCGTAATTGTTTCTTCCCAACAATAAATGGCTGAATTCTTATGAATGAACTGAAACCCATTTTTCAGATCGGTGAAGTTCGGGGTTTATCTCCCGAATGGTCTCGGGGTACGATGCTGGCCTAACAAGCCAGTTGTCGTAGGTTCGAGTGTCGGCTCGGGAGAGACTGTTAATGTTAGTGTAGTATCGTAGCCCTAGCCCCGGAATTGTCCTGTACACTAAACAGTCGGCTGCGAAGTCTGTGTATAAATAAACAGAAGGTCAAGTTCCGAATCGGAATGTAGCACCAAGGCTTTGCTTTGCTTTGCTTTGAAGATCGGGATTTACGTTGTTTTGTTCATTAACCAATCAAAGCACTCCGAAGAATCACTAGTATTACACTGGTCAACACAGATCCTATTCAGCTATTCAACTATTCCTGTAAATTTTGGTGTCCCTAGTCACTAACCTTTTTTCAGAGACTTAAATGACTTTTCTCGTAAACATAACGTTGAAGCGACAAACCCGGCGAGCAATAACTATGTGAACTCACACGTAAGTTGACGCGTTTTGGTAATGGCTAAGGGCACCTAAATTCGTAGGAATGCACACTGGGAAAAAATGAACCCAAATTCCTACTAATTAGAAGCCGCTGCACAGTGGTCCAATAAGGCAAAAAGTGGAACTTAATTCCATAACGCCTTTCAACTTCATCCTAGCTTAATAGTGTCGTCAGAGCACTTGTTTGTATGAATGACCCGCATAATCGCAAATTATCACAAAATATGAAAAGTTTACTATACTAAAAATAAAAAAAAATAACTTTTTTGCGTTAAGAGATAGAAGAATAGTTTATTCAACAAAGTTGAAGAACATTCAAAACTATGAAACTTTGTTGAATAAATGAAAATCCTATCTTTTTTCGGTACAAAGTTATAAAGTATATTACATAGAGCTTATTTAAAAGTTAGTTTTTTTTACTTGAATTTTGCTAGTTGCATTTTACACGAAAGTGTAGTTCAGAGGAATTGTTAGGGCACACAAAACACACATTTTTACCAAAGACCATATATCTCCAGGACTATGCTGAAATGTGCTATAGCTTTGTAAGAAAAACGTGTGTTTTTGCATGCCCAAATGCTCTTTAGAACAACGTTTTCTCGTAAAATGTAATTAACAAAAGTTAAGTACAAAAAACTAACTTTTAAGTAACTTTTACATGAAATACTCTGTAACTCTGTTCCCAATGACAATAGGAATGTTATTTGTTCAGCAAAGTTTCATTTTTTTGCACGTTCTAAAACTTTGCCGAATAAACCATTCATCTATCTCTTAACACACAAAAGTTAGTATATTTGATATATGAAAACCTACTGTAATATATGCTCGCCGTACTCTAAGATGGGTGGATTGGGACAAATGGAACCTTAAGAACTTTATAGTACTTCAGCTTAACTTCAAGGAAAAGTATTGACATCATGATTCCACTTGCCCTTTTTTAACCTATACGTTCTTGAAGTTATCAAAAAATAAGCTTAAATATGATATAATTTTGTAAGGAAAAGTCCTGGAGATATATGGTCTTTGGCAAAACTATGTGTTTTGTGTGCCCTAACAATTCCTCCGAACTACACTTTCGTGTAAAATGCAACCAACAAAATTTATGACAAAAAAATAACTTTTAAATAAGTTCCATGTAATACACTCTATAACTTTGTACCGAAAAAAAATAGGATTTTCATTTGTTCAACAAAGTTTCATATTTTTGAATCTACTACAACTTTGCTGGATAAACTGTTTTTCTATCTCTTAACACAAAAAAGTTTTTTTTTTATTTTTAGTATAGTAAACTTTTCATATTTTTTGACAATTTGCGATTATGCGGGTCATTCATACAAACAAGTGCTCTGAAGACACTATTTAGCTAAGATGAAGTTGAAAGATGCTATAAAATTAAGTTACACTTTCTGCGTTATTGGACCACTGTGCGCTGGGCTGGCAACCTGAAATATAGCATTTCTTATGTAAAATTGGTCAATAAATCAATTGGTGATATTTTCATTCTGTGCAGGGCACGGGAAAGGGTCTATATTTCCAAAAATACACAAAAAATGGTGAAAAGGGGCTAAATAGACCACTTACTGTGCCTTGCCCAAAATGAAACCATCGCCAATTGATTTATTAACCAATTTTGCATAAGAAATGCTATATTTCAGGTTTTTTACATTTTTTTTAGAATTTATATCAGCAGTTGTCCACGGAGGGGGAGGGGGGGGGGTCAAAATCGTAAAAAATCTGTCCACGTGGTATGTGGATGGCCCCTAATTGCAGAAGTTGATATTTTCCTGGACAAGCTACGAACAAGGGCATTTTTATTTTAAATATACCTATGTGAAGTGTGGCGTTTATATAACAACGTGTGTCATCCATTTATTTAATATAATTTGTTGTTTATATCGCTCCAATGTCGTAGCAATAAGAAATGCACTGCTAGAAAAAATTGCACGAAACCAAGCACTACAACTCCTTCTACTATTCGTTTTGATGAAATATAAAACTACTCGTCTTCGGGAAAGTTTTTAAGTAAAAACCTAAATTAATCCACCTAGTGGTGCAGAAACCTTTGTTATACTAACTATTATTTTATACATATTTGGCCAGTCACTTACAAATCGTATACCATCGAAAGTCCAATTTCAATTATGAATGAAATGAATAGTTTTCAGAGAGTTAACCAAAGACGATCATTGAATTAAAGCTTGACGTGGTTTTTGCAAATAATATGAATATTATCACTGGAGTACATGAGTCTTATTTTTTCGATCACAAACCAATTTTTAAATGCTAGCTAGAAGTAATTGAATTTTTTTTAGATAATCTAACGTGGGGAAACAGTAATAGATAACAATGATGCTGATTTCATACTAGAACAGCAAACATGTATGTTAGTTTAATGCGGTTCTACTCATTCGCTTTATTTTCAGAAATCGCAGGACCTAGATTTATGAATCAGCATCAAGTTTTTTTACGAATTGAAACTTTCACAAACCTGCTCCCGAAATATAGTTTTGAATTATACAGGAAAATAATATAGCAAAAAGTTGTCAATTGAATCCTATCTCAAATGCATTATCTGAAAATAAAGGTTCTCCACGATCTTTGAGAATTTTGGATTTTCAGAGTGTAGGCGAGAACATTATTCTTTTCGAAGGCCTAGGCTGTATGAAAAAATCCGAAATAAAGCCTTTTTTAAATCTTGCTGCGATAACGAGAAGTGGAATAACATGGATACTCTGTTTGCACTTAGTCTTAAATTAGAAAGCAATATTTATATCAAACATGGGCATATTGTATCATTCATAGAGATTAGTGACTTTTCACCTGCGCACATTAGTAAACGTGTATAGCCATGTAGAGTTGCTTCAACACTTTTTCCTAATTTTGCCGATTACGTTCACCAACTACTTTAGATTCCTGGTCACAAATTTCAAACACAAAATAAGTATTCAACTGAAAAAATTTCCAGCTGTTCAAAATGTAGCATTGCAAACGAAACAGCGAACCATTTGTGTTTTTCTCAACGGGTGGCACTAACACATTCGTACGTAAATAGTAGGGTGCCAGGCAAAATGGTCATCTCGAATTTCAAAAAAAAACCCCTATACAAAATGTTCACCTGCTCGAAAAAACACCCTGTGCAAAATTTCAGCTCAATCGGACCTAACCCTCTCCCGCTCACGAGGTTTTGCAGGGTAGTTGAAATCACTGCAAAACATTGTATTTCGAAGAAAAAGCGAGTTTTGAAATGGTGCTCCAAGCACCTATGAGCACAGCAGGGACATTTTTTAAAACACGACAAAAATATTTTCTGATACTTTTTGAAGTATTCAATCAAATACTATAGAAAATAATGAAAACAATGTAGTTTTGGAAAAAAAACTTAGTTTATGACTATTTGATGATTTATTTTTTATTGAGTAAGGAATTTTCTAGGCTAGAAAATTGGCTCTCACTGCATCGATGAAAGGACGAATTTTGAAGAGCTTGTCATATCCGAGTTCTCCTCTTTTCTTCATCTCTGAGTTGTCATGTACCTAGATTTTGGCTTGAATCTCTTCCCAGAAATGGTAAGTTTTCGTTTTTGGCCCGCTTTCAATGCGTTTAGACCCACTTTCATTTCTTTCTTGGTCCGTTTTGCTGATGTCTCTACTTCTGCCTCGTTTGTCTCGGAAAAATACTCATGAACTTCATCTGGTAATGGATCTATCGCAAACATAGCGACTTCATCTTCGATGTCGCTTGCCATCTCATAAGCTTCTGATTCATTCCCTTCTGGAATCACCACGTAGTGAGAAGAACGGCCAGCAAAAATATGAAATCAGATAAATAGTTTATTTAGGGCCATCGGTTTTTTTTGTCTCCTGTATGCCCAGTGGTGCTCTAAGGCACCATTTAAAAACTTATGGAACAAGTGAACAAGAACAAAAATTGTTAATTTTATGGACCGTTACACTCAATTAACAATGGATCTACGTAAAAGTTATTTTTATTATAAAAACGAATAATAAATGTTATAGAAACACAGTTGCTAAAAACACACATTATTTTTTTATCGTAAAATTCGGACTTTCTTCTGTAGTTTTCTTGATAACAGTTAAAACATTCAATCAAGCTGACATTTGATATGCCAAGTTGAAAGTACTTGGAAATGCAAGATTTTGTAGAAAAAAGAATTTAAAATAATTCATTTTTTGTCGGGGTATAGTCATTACAATTCTTGGTGCTCTTGAAACACCATGAGCGGAAAAGGGTTAAAATGGGGTGGCGCAAAGCGATTGAAGTTTGGCTTTTTTGAAAACCGAAAAATCACCCAAAACGTACGTGAAATTTCGGTTTTCGAATTTTTTTTTTTTTGATGCCAAATCACTTAAAAACGCATGAAACGTCGAAAATTGGTGTCATCTGAAAATTTTTTTTTTTTGCAAAAATTTACTCTCTGGGACGTTTTTTTTTCGTTTTTTCAATTGTGGAAGGCGGAGTTCAAAATGTTTAAAATTTATCTTTTGAAATTGATCACTAGTCTCTGGAAATAGCTTGTACAATGATATACACTATAACTAGCATCGAATACATTATGTTTCATTAGGGTGGTTCATTTATTCGGCATAGGGTGGTTCATAATAATGTGAAAAATGAGTATAAAATAAAAAAAAAAGCACTTCGGTTCGTTTGATTGGTGTGACGTCTTCGACAAAGTTGTAGATACTAATTCGGCCTTTCCAAAAAAATTACACTCAAAAAATTATTCGTTCAAAAGTTAGAAGAAAGATTAAAAATTAATTATTCAAATGTGCTCATATTTTAAAAACTTGATTTTAAAAAAAAACTACGAAAGATTACCAAAACAATGAAACCAGTCCGATCATATAGAAATCAAGAAAAATATGTTAAATGATAACTTGAATTTGAACTTGAAAAAAAATAATTTTTGAAAAAAAAAATATTATTTTCAATTATTTTTTTAAAAAGGAATTTTTTTTGAAAGGACAAAATATTATCTACAACTTTGCCGACGGTTTATTGGATTGGCATAGTGTATCTGGCAAAGTTGTAAATAATAACTTCGTTCCTCCAAAAAAAATGTACCCTGTGAAAAAATAAAATAAATTTAAAAAATATGACTATTTTTTCTGATTTCTCCATGGCCGGTTTCGTTGTTTAGGAAAACTTTCGTAGTTTTTATAAAAAAAAAATCGGGTTTTTTAAATGGGCTGTTTTCGATTATTCATTTATAACTTTCTTTTATTTTTTTTATATTAGTAATTTGTTTTCAGAGTGTATATTTAAAAAAAAACTATTATCTACAACTTTGCCGAAGATGTCACACCGCTCAAACGAACCGTGTTGGATCTAAAAAAATTTGTAATCATCAATGACTATCCGAAATAGCATTTTCCAATAGCTTTTCAACAATGAGTTGTGTTTCATTAAATTAAACCAATAACACAAAATGGCAGCTTTTGCCTATAAAAACGTCTATGCAAAGTTTCAGCCAATGGGCACGTTCACGTTCTGATGATGTAAACTTGACAGAAAATGCATGGCCGAACTGCCAAAACGACGCAAACCCAGAAACAACGAGTCAATTGTGTCGTATCTGATTAAGATCCCTATACTCTCATTATCACTGAATAACATAGATACAGTCTTTTGTCCGATTATATAAGCCAGAGCACTGTGTGTTCAATCAAGTGTTGGCAAAGGACATTATTGGGGTAAATAAAACAAATGAATTGTCTGGTACAACATTCGAAAGACGAGTGCAAGTGTCTTAGAGAGTAGATTTTTCAAACAAAGTTATATAACATATTCCATCAGCTTCCACCGTTTCATTTGAAAGTTTAATACACTTGGAATCGAAAACATTTTTCAAATATTAAAACTCCATGTACCTCCCGTGTGGGATTTTGCAAATGACATGAAAGCATTCAACATTTTCCACGAGACACAATCTTAATTTTGGTTGAGAATTTTTTTTTTTTTGCACAGAGTAGTTTGATACATTTTGTAAATTTGTTTTGTAATATTTTGCCATTTTACTTATAATTTTTCCAATTCAACATTGCCACCCTAACGACAATGATATAACAAATATTATGTTTTCAGGAAATTTTTCTATTGGTATTCAGTGAAAAGTGATTGAAGTTGCGGCACATACATACAGACAACATACATACATACACACACACATACACACACACATACACACGAACAGACATTGCTCAGCTCGTCTAGCTGAGTCGAATGGTATATACGATTCGGCCCTCGGGATCATGGATCTATTTTGCGTTTTTCGACCGATTTTATAACCTTTGTTTAGTATAACAAAGGTAAAAGACGCTTTTTCCCCTACCTTATATCTAATCCCAATGAAATTAAAGTTAGATCAACTTAATATTTGGTCGCAGCTTTCTATTCACTGTGGCACCTCTAGGGGCGGTTCCGAGAAACCAATGACAGTGCAGTGATGAGAAAGACATCACATAGTTTACATAGTCGTGAAAGTTTCATCAAATTCTAGTCAGTGGATGAAAAGTTTTAGACGATGGGACGTGAAATACGTGAGAAAATTTTGCACACTCACGTTGCAAATCCGACGTGGCCAGGTGCAAAAATTGCGATATTCCCCAAATCAAATAGCGTCCTGAAACGATTCAATATAACTCTAACGGTGGATCGCATTGATCACAGCAACCGGAAAAGTAGAACGATTGACAAGCAGCAACGATTGAAATTCTGCAGAGCAGTTCGGACGAACCCTTGGATCACCCTACGCGATTTGGCTAAGAAGTTCTCGACACCGTACAGCACTGTTCGACGAATCTGTCGGTGTGAAGGCCTGCGGCAGTTCCACGCCAGTAAGAACCCCAACAGAATTCCAAGTAGAATCTCGTAGCAAAACTCCGCGCTAGGATGCTGTATGAGAAAGTCTTGACGAAATTCGACGGCTGCATTTTTATGGACAAAGAGACATATTAGAACATATGTTGTATATGTCCCAGCGCAAGGGCGATGTCGCCAAGCGGTTAAAATTCGTGTTTACTCACTTGGCCAGCTGCCACTATAGCCGGGAAGTCATGGATTGGTACAAGGGGAATGGAATTTATATTATCGAAAAAGTTATCAACACACCAAATTGCCCAGATTTTTGTTCAGTTGAAAAATATTGAGCGCGAATCAAGAGTAAGTTTAAGAAAAGTGACAAAACGATAACAAAACAGCTGATTTACATAGATGGTGGAAAAATATGGCGGACCGAGTTGATAGTTCCACTGTGAAGAAGATGATTGGCGGTATAGACCGAAAAGTTTGTGAATTCATCCGAAACTCAGACCAGTTGTTTTTTTTTTGTATGTATTTTTCCTTTAAATGTCCACAAACTTGATGCACAATGAAATCTCAAGATTTTTTCCACGTATTTTTGTGCGAACAGAATTCAATGGATCAAGCTTTATTCGTGATTCATAAGTAGGTGACTTCTTAATCCTGTCTAGATTAGTAGGAACTTCTTAATCCTGTCTAGAGAACGTTCACTGTTTAGAAAGTGTTCCAGAAATTCAACATTTTAGATAGTTGCAAAAAATTGAAGACCCTTTTTTTTCGTGTTGGGTATTTTCGTCACAGCGACCAATTTTTTGATATTTTGTGACATATTCCCCTTTTTAATTTTGCTAAGTCAGGATAACGTATCACTATTGGAAGTGGTCGTTACAGTCTGGCCAATAGCATTAGTCCAGTCCGGAATAATACTTCGTATGAAGCGCACAACCGTACTGGGATTTTTTTTTTAGTTTAGTTTAGTTTAGTTTAGTTTAGTTTAGTTTAGTTTAGCTTAGTTTAGTTTAGTTTAGTTTAGTTTAGTTTAGTTTAGTTTAGTTTAGTTTAGTTTAGTACTGGGATTTGTTCTCCAGATTTAAGAGGGTTCCAGAAGACCTCTATTGAAGAACTTATATCTTTTGATAAAAATTGCCGGACATCGGCATAACAGATGTTCCGAGTCTTCTTTTTCCATGCCACATACTCGACATGTATCAGCTTGAAGTTTTCTCATAACCTTCAAATGATAACGGCTCGGACAATGCCCTGTTATTAAACCAGTATACTTGCTTAGATCTTTTTTTTGAAAGATCCAGTATTTTACGAGTCATAGAAACGTTCGGAGTGATGAAACGTTCGACTGCCTACCGATGAAGGTCTAGTTGGATTCCACTTTAAGAGTTTCCCATGCTTTTAGTTCCATTCTAAGGGAACAAGCGGATAGACTACAGAAGGGTTCTGGTCCTATGAACTGATGAGACGATCCACGTCTTGCCAGTTCATCGGCTCTTTCGTTCCCATCTATTCCACAGTGACCAGGAACCCAGTATAAGTCTACTTGATTATTACAATCCAGTGTTTGGAGTGATTGAACACACTCCCAAACTAGTTTTGATGTGCATGTCGCAGACTTCAAAGCCTTCAACGCTGCTTGACTGTCGGACATCATGCAAATGTTAAAAGACAGTTGGCCATTGGCCCATTGGAACTGACAGGTCTATTCCTGGGCCAATTACTCCTGCTCCCACTCGATTGTTCATTTTTGAACCATCTGTGTAGAAAATGATTGATCCTGGGCGGAGATCAGGACCACCGCGTTCCCAAACATCACGCTCAGGTTCAAACATTCGAAATCGTCTTTCAAAATTGTATCTTTTCTCCATCCGGTCTTCATTGTTGATCACTAGGGGATTGATACGAATAGTTTTTAGAATACCTAGATGACCCGTTAAATCACCCTCAAAGAGCTTTAATTATCTTTTGATACGTAAGGCACTCTTTTCGGCTTCTAATTGTATAAATTGATGCAGTGGAAGCATAAACAGTAGAGCTTCCAATGCCTTGGTGGGTGTGCTTCTCATTGCACCCGTTATTGAAGGAATGGCTAACCGTTGGAGTTTTTCCAACTTATCTTGAGCACCCTTCTCCTTTGTTTTTGCCCACCAAACTAGTGAAGCATAGGTAATTCTGGGTCTCACAATAGCCGAATAAATCCAATGGATCATTTTCGGTTTGAGTTCCCATTGTTTACCAAAAGTTTTATTACATATCCATAGAGTATTTGTAGCTTTTTTTATTGCCTGCTCTAGATGTGTATTCCAGTTAAGTTTTTTGTCAAAAGTTACTCCAAGGTATTTGATGTTATCTGAGAGTTTAAGAAGCTCACCTTTTAGCCTAATATCATTAAGCATAGTTTTTTTTCTACGTGTAAATGGGACGATAGTGGTTTTTGAAGGATTTACATTTAAGCCTTCCCTATCGCACCACGAGGAAATAATGTTTAAGGCAATTTGCATTCGGTTTGCGATGATATCATCATACTTGCCACGAACAATAATGAAAATATCATCAGCAAACCCAACTACTTCAAAACCTTCTTCCATCAATTTTTTTAGAAGATCATCAACTATTAATGAACTCAGTAGAGGAGATATCACCCCTCCTTGTGGGCATCCTTTTATAGCTGTTACACTTATATTAGAGCTACCAAGGCTTGCTGGTCCCCGTGGCTCTGTGGTTAGCGATGTCGGTCGGCTAGCTCTTCCACACGGTTGTGATATCGGGTTCGATTCCCGATCGAGTCGAGGATCTTTTCGAGCTGGAAATTTTCTCTACTCAGCACTGGGGCACGGTGTATCGTTGTACTTATCCTACACATACAAAATGTGCCAAAAACAATATCGATAACGAATTCTCTCAACTAATCTAGTTGATCGAGACCGCCATTAGCCCCAAGGCTAAGCGTGCGATATTGATTGAAGGCTTGCTGATTTTTCTCTTCTTGATAACATCTCGCTTATCCAATGAATAATGCAATTGTCAAAACCACGTTCCTCCATTGCAGCAGTCATTGAGTCATGAGACGAGTTATCAAATGCCCCTTCAATATCAGGGCAACGCCGCAAGGGAAATTTCTTTTGCAGCGAAAGATTTTTCTAGTTTTGTAACTATAGTATGGAGTGCAGTTACCGACGATTTCCCCTCCTGGTAAGCAATTTGATATTTACTAAGAGGAGTTTTAGAAAGATAAGATGATTTGATGTGCTCACCGGTTATTTTTTCCATTGTTTTGAGAACGATTGACGATAAGCTAATTGGCATATTGAAGACCATACATGGGACCTTGGAGTGCTTTGAAAAAAATCCGACTGAGAGTTCGTTTAAAGGGTGAACCCAGGATTCCAGGCATAATACAATTTTTGTCCACCCCATTGGACAAAAAATGAGTATCGTTTAGTGTTTGCATCATCACCTTGGAATTTGCTAAATTGATCATTGTGTCAAATCTCATATCAAACTTTTAATTTTGTTTGTCGGGTTGAATTCAAGTTGCCAATTCTATGCCAACGAAAGGAAAAGAAAGGAACGCTATCATTAAACATTTAACGCGGGTTGAAACTTCAGAGCGTTCTCACGACGTAGAAGCCTGATTTACACAGGTGGCAAACATGATTGTTTTCGGCTAAATAAACATTAAATTACAATATACTTATATGCGTTGTTACTTTCCCAGCCTGCAAGACGCCAAACCGCCGTGACGGTCGCTGCATCCCTCGTTCCGAGTGTCGCAGTTTCGCAGAATTCTTTTTTCCCGATCGTATCCTCACAATGGACGAATTGAACTTCCTTCGGATGTCCCGCTGTAACGAGAACCCGCCGATGATCTGCTGTCCGGATCGGATCACAGCAGCGACGCCGGTGCAGTTCCAACACAGCAGTCGCCTGCCGGATCCGCAACTGTCCGAGTGCGGTACGGACATCCTGGTCGACAAAATCTACGGAGGAGACGATACCCTACTGGAGGAGTATCCCTGGTACGCACTGCTCGAATACATCACCAAGAAGAACGAACGGGCTTTCCAGTGTGGCGGTTCACTTATCAGCAAGCGTTACGTACTGACGGCGGCACACTGTCTGGATAACTCGAAACTGGATGATGGTGAACGATTGTGAGTCTTTTTCGATAAGTTTCTCTCTCTCTTTTAAAAGACTCCAATAATTTTCAGAGTCAACATTCGACTTGGGGAGTACAATACCGCAACAGAAATCGATTGTCTAGGGGAAGGAGAAGAACGCACCTGTTCCGATGCACCGCAGAACTTCGGTATCGAAGAAGCCATTATCCATCCCAGGTACTCAAAGACGGATCCCAACCAGCATCACGATATCGCTCTAGTTCGACTGGATCGGGATGCTGTAATGAACACGTATGTAGCTCCGATTTGCCTACCACAGCCGGATTTTACGGCGACTCAGACAGGAAAAAATGTAACAATCGCTGGCTTCGGTCATACCGGTAGAAAACGTAAGCGTTCCGTGCTGCTAAGTGTTTGACCACTTTACAAACTATCACGTTTTATAGGTCACAGCGGTGTGAAGCAAAAGGCAAATGTGCCGGTCGTCGATCAGGGTCAATGTCAGAATAAATGGGGCAAGCGTATAGTGGTGGACAACGGTCAACTGTGCGCTGGCGGACACTACAATATCGACGCCTGCCACGGTGACTCCGGTGGCCCGTTGATGGCCCAACGACAGTACTGGATCCTCGAAGGGGTCGTCTCGTTTGGCAACCGGTGCGGTCTCGAAGGATGGCCTGGAATGTACACACGAGTGGCGAGCTATACCGACTGGATCAAGGGTTCGATTAAAGCCTAAACCAATTGGAGTCACCAACTGTTCTGGGAATCCCCCTTCCAGATTGGATTCGAGTATGTAAATGATATGAAAAAAACAGTTTTTTTCGCAGAACGAACGAGTATTTCAATTCCGATTACTATCCGTACTCACGTTCACCACGGTTGTTTGCGGTTGTGATTAGAGCCAGTGCTTCCGGGGTAAACCATAATCTTATGTCACCGAAACCTCGTCGTTCGGAAAGCCGATCATTTGTTTTGACACGAACTTGTACACACGTCCCAATCAATCAGTTTCTCCGTCTATCTCTCTCGCTCATTGTTTTCTCTCCGGTACTCGCAGCTCGAACGGCGGATTTGATTTACATTCACAATTGGTCTTCGAGTTTCGACTTGACGCCAGCAGCAGTCGGCAGCAGCTGATTACATATTCCGAAACTTATCAGAGTGCCAAACCGGAGCAGCCAGTTGTTTTCAAACTGTCGTTGTTAGGGGCAGGTTTCTTTGGAACTAGAATTAAATCTGTCATGGTGAAAGCACTGTTGTTGATTTTGCTACTTTGCCTGTCGTCAGCAACGTCGCAGCAGTCAGTGCAAGGTGAAAAATTTCGCTATCAGTTTTCGTAGTTCAGCGCTAGGATCGAAGAAGGCGAAGCATTTCCGGTTCTTGTTATTTTGTTTTATACTGATTTGGTTCTGTGTTTCATGCTTTGTATATGTGTTTGTGCGCTGGCTTTTAGATGCACCACACGTCTGGGAGGTTACCACCCTTTGCAGCATACCGAACGAGCCACAACAGGGCACTTGTACGGCACCGGGTGACTGCGAGGCATACGGTGCCATCAATGACCCGTCCAATTTGAGTTCTGTGGGTCGGCTAAGTTTTTTGAAGCAAATACAGTGCAATGCAACGATGAATCTCGGATCGGAACAGATGTTAGTGGGTGGTGTCTGTTGTCCTAGAGCAGCATCCTACAGGTGAGTTGGGTGTTAAGTCCATCTTCGAAAGATTCAACCCCACATGGTTCACAGTTTGCCGGTAATCAACGAGAGTCTATCGAGACGTATCCGGCCGCAGTCGCCGATGGTTCACTCGCGCTTCGGAGAGGACGAAAGCTGCGGTTTCCAGACGTACGTGGCTAAAATTCGCGGTGGCGAAATCGCCAACATCGACGAGTTTCCCTGGATGGCGATGTTGCTGTACGAAAGCAGTGGGTGTATGCGTTACAGAGCACTACGTGCGAAATGGTACCTTTCGATACTTTTAGGAGATTCCAGTGTTGTTGTGCACGGTTGCGGAGGGGCCCTGATCAGCCGGAACTTTGTCGTCACGGCGGCGCACTGCGTTACTGGACGGGAGTACGACACGAAGGGACCGCTGTAAGTGTGGCATTTGCTTTTGATTTTCGTTAGCGATAACTGCATGTGAGGTGTAACTGGTTGAACAACATACGAGTAAATAGGAAAGGATTTTTTAGCTTTGAGTATAGTTTTTTGAACCTGAGTTCAAGGGTGATCGAATTTAATAATTTATGTTCAGGATAAGCTACTCGATGCGCATTCCAAACGATTTCGGTATGCTGATCAATACTTACGCCTGCCGGTCCAGAGCTACGATGAGTAGGGTAAAAGCACCGGTTTTGGCCATAATATGTTATTCATGAGAGATATTTGGCCTTCTTTCTTAAAAAAATATGTAATTGAATCAGTTCAACGTTGAAATCGGATGAACTCGCCTATATTTTTCACTAACATTGAGTTTAAATAATAAAATTATGTTATTTTGTTTACATATTTTTCAACCAAAAAACTTCTCTAAGCTCTGATTTTGGCCATAGCATTTCTCAATTGGCCACCTATTTTGTCCAATTCGCGAAAAAGTTGAATTCACACGAATTTATTTCATAATTTGACTTTACCATGTAGATGGATTTTATCAGCAGAAAATCCTCGTTATTTAACTAACTAAACTAATATACATTGTATATCAACACTCTATTTCTCGCTTGTTCGGTCCTCATTGGAATTCTGTTTCACTGTCTGGATTCAATTACTCTTGAGTACTGCACACGCACCACAGGAATGCACAGCACCAATATCTCTAGGTATCTAAGCATTGTGATACTATTTAATTGTTATTATTTTTTCGCAACTTTTCATTCTGTTACCACGATCTCAGTTTTTTAAAGATATACGAGTTCGTGCGTGGGTTGCACCGGTAATGGTTAATTGCAAATGCAATGACCCTCTCCGTTGTACCGTTTATTTCACGCTGCGGAAACGATGCACATAAGTTCCACTGTTCGCGTCAAGTGAACCTAACTTGTAAAAAGCTTCAATCATAACCTGCTAAACACCTTTCGAAAATAATTAAAAACAGTGTTGTTTCCATTTACGAATGGAGCTGAAAATCAGGAAACAACTAAAAAAGTTAAGTCAAATTAGTAACTGTTGTCTATAAAGGTTTCATGGAAGTTATCTCTTCCTAACTTGTCTTTGGCTTTGCCATTTATTGGAAATATCGATTGATAAAAATGAGGTTTTAGAACTTCAAACCTTCTCTAAACTCAGTCCAGACAAATTTTCGTAAAAAACACCCACAAAGTTCACACTTGCCCTAGAGACGATTTAACGCGAAATCCGTCTATAATTTGATAACACTATTTACTTTACATAACGCTTGTAGCGCACCCAAACATCCCTCTAATTTTTCCTAACGGGTTTTTTGAAACATTTTGTAGATTTGTTGGTTCTTTTATCTAGACGATATTAAATTCAAACGAATAAATAGTTCATTATGAAAAGTTAATTTTTATTACCAATTAAACAGATTAAACTCGATCTAACAGCACAACGTGTAGCAATACCTTAATAAATGCACAGCGTTGTTTTGATGGGCCTTTCCCAAACTTTCCACCGCTGGGTACCTAGTGTCTCTCCAGTTTTCAATACCATCCGGGAAGAGGAGGAATCAGAGAAGCACGTCTTATAAAAACGAGTTTGGTCTAGGAGTGGTACGAAAGGAACTGCGAAGGCTGGCAATTCAATTGGTAGAGAAGAATCAAGTGAGACAACTCTTCTGTAGGAAAAAGTGCTCGCGGGATGTGCTTAGTAGACTGGGACACGGTCATATGGGAAAAAAGCGATGGTGTTATTTTTTCGCTCCCATGCACTTTTCGTGTTCCTTATGGGTCCTACAACAATGGTGTAAATTTTCAGATCGATCGGTGAAACCCGATTTTTGAAGTTTCCATACGATTTAATATGGGAAAATTCACTTTTTCAAAACTTAGTCTCTAGAGATGTCTAGTTGGCCCCTAAAAATATATCGATACTTGATATTTGTAGGAAATTTTCCTGGAAAAAACTCTTCTGAAGACCATAAGGAGCTACGATGCTTATAGAAAAAGTTATTTTCCTCAAACTGATTGAATATCTGACGAACGGCTCACCGTGGAATTTTTCTAGCAATACTGCTGCAGCATGCTGCTGTTGCAAATTCAACCATGTGATATCGCGTAAAATTTATCTTGGAGGCTTCTCCGAAGATATTATGAGCAAAAATCACACTTTCAAGCTTAATTCCACGCGAATTTTTTTCTCATTCTTAAATAAGTTTGCAAAAGCAACATGCTGTAGCAGTGTTGCTGGTAAAATTCAATGGTGAGCCGTTCGTCAGACATTCAATCAGTTTGGGGTGAATAACTTTTTCTACAAGCATCGCAGCGCCTTACGATCCGGGGAAAAGTTTTTCCCAGGAAAATTTCCTACAAATATCATGTATCGATATATTTTAAAAAGCCAACTAGACATCTTTAGAGAATAAGTTTCGAAAAAGTGGATTTTCCCATATAAAATCGTATGAAAACTTTAAAAATCGGGCGCAAATATATAGTTTCACCGATCGATCTGCAAATTTACACAGTTGTTGTAGGACCCATAAGGAACACGAAAAGTGCATGGGAGCTTACATTTATTTTTTGTCCCACCCTATTGCTTAGCCGACGGGATTTCTGAACTAAAATGTTTAACTGTTATTTGCTCGACGAAAAAAAAAACGTGTCCGACGGGGTGCCTGGGAAACCACAAACTTAAATTCTTGTAACTTTTGCAATTTTCATCCGATTTTGATCTTTTTAGCACCAAAAAACAAATTTCGTAACAAATCACAGAGAAACTGGATTTTAGAGAATGAGACAAATATTTTAGGGCACCGCTAACGCTGATTTGAAAGTATATAAGTTGCTGAATGTTTTTAAGCGGAGTTATGAGTATGTTGAAATTCACGGAGATTTATTTCCATTATTAAATTATTCCAAAGGATAGTGAAATTTTTCAAAGGTTAGAAAGTTAATTGCCAAAAGCTTTATGATTTGAAATTGTTATTGAAATCATATTGCATCATTGGAATGTTCATTATTCTTGAAAATGTTAAAATTGAAAAAAAAAATCATTGAAACTTGACTTTAAAGTGTAATTTGTTTTAAATTGCTTCATCCAGAACTTTTCATCAAAGGCAAATTTCCAGATCATTTGGCATGAAATCGCTCAAATTCGACAAATGACACTACATGTCAGAAATTATTTATAACGCCGTTCGATCCTTGTAGTAGGTAAATTTTATAAAATAAAATCACACGGGAAGGCTCGGACTAGCGATAGCTAAGAGACAACCAAAGACGTTACTGTCTAAGCAAGAAGAGAGCTATACCCTCTGGTTTATTCTTTAAATACCTTCATAGCTGTTCATAAATTTAACGTCTCATCTAGTACTGTTCGAATACACGGCTAAAGAATCTTAATGAATTACATAGGAATGAGGGGCATGATCACATTAGTCATTACAGTTCATTACATCTAAGTTTCATAAAAATGATATAGGCTTTCGTAAGCTAATAATATTCGAAATCTTCACAGATTCTAGACTTCTTCTTTCTGTTCGATCGCCGTAGCAAATTTGATTCAGCTTCGGCTGTTGAATGGTGTTGTTCACCTGCTTCTTGCTCAGCTCCATTGAATCCAACTGATGATCTTGATTCATCGAAAAGAACAGAAACGGCGGGAAATCCATGAAACTCCTCATTGTGTTTCTCAGATGTTTCTTTCCTTTGCTTCCCCAAACGACCTGGCGGAAGGTGATCCAAAATGATTCTTTCCGAACGACGCTTCGATTGGTCGAATAACTTCAGCTGCTACCTGTGTGCTGAAACCAACCGACCTCCATGTGAGACCATCTTCTCTGCTTGTCCGTTGCTCTTAAAAATGTAGCAGCCAAATATGTCCCGGCTGATTCTCCTACTCCAACTCCAAGGTCTCACTATGGTCGCACTCGAACACACAGCAGTGGCAGCACCAATGAATAAAAACTGACACAGCAACCGATGCCAAAAAAAAATCCTTTGGTATCCACCGATGTAAAAAACCATCCAGGAGCAAGCGAAAAAAAAGTGTACCGCAACGGGTAGTAAAAAAGGCAGAGCTTTCCAAATGCCGGAAACCCGAGAAAATCCACCGGTCCGAAGTAACGGCAACAGCAACGATCCGTTCACTTAAGCTAGTCCCAGCAAAAACTGCCGTACTGCCTGGTTAAAAAGTGACAAAAATTAAATCACAATTAGTCAACTTTCTCCGGACAATAAAAACAAAAAAATCTTTGTCTAACTTTTGTTTTGCAAACAAAGTAAACAATAGCTTTCTGCAAATGCGATTTTGCAAAACTAAAATGTCCGCTCCCCAAAAGGCAATATAAATTTCATTACCTGCAGGCAAAGTTCAGCTGCAAGACTGACACAGCAGCTCCAAACCGCAACTCACTAATTTGCACTCGCGGTGACCGAAAAAAAACTGATCACGTCGGGCAAGATCCACCTCGAGCGCCACTTTTATAAGTTAAAATCACCCGGGAAGGTTCGGACTAGCGATAGCTAAGAGACAAGAAGAGAGCTAAACCCTCTGGATTATTCTTTAGATACCTTCTTAGCTGTTCATAAATTTGACATCTCATCTAGTACCGTTCGAATAAACGACTAAAGAATCTTAATAAATTACATAGGAATGAAGGGCATGATCACATTGGTCATTACAATAAAGATTTTTGTTGAACTTATGTAGATAAGTTAGAGTTGTCGCCATAGTATTTGATTCTGCCGTTTTGAGGGTAGCTGGTAAGACAGGTTTTTATGAACTGTCGTGGCAAGAATGTGCCTGCGACGCTATTCAAGGGGTTTTATCCCAACCAGCGGGCAAAGGATTTTGTAGGGCGGCAGATAATCTGGGTTCCTTCATGGTAATCTGCGACAAATCCTCCGGATAGAGAGTTTTTGAATGCATTTTATTTGCTGTATCGAAGAATCGTGATACGGGTCCCAAACAACGCAGGCAGATTCTAAAATTGGAAAAAAAATCAAACAAATTACGAAAGGAGCGAATTGAATTTTCGAAAAATTATTACAAATCCCCTACAATTCCAGTATGGTGTATATATACCTGTGGAAGGAATGGGTGTCAAACACACAACAAAACAAAATTAACAAAATGAATATAAAAAATGAAATGAATAAACAAGTTAACGTTTGGTTTTGTTGATAATCGCAAAATAATACTGCCTAAATTATATTGTAGTCTCCAGCAAAACATCCAATGGTCAAACAACAACGGCAAACGGTTGAACAAGCCGATCATGGTTCTCAATTATTTGGAAAATTATAGTAGCATACGAACAATAATTATGTGCCAGGTGGTAGAATTTTAGTAGCATCATAATGTACAAAGAAAAGAGCAGTGGGCCAAGAATACTGCCCTGAGGAACCCCACAATTGTTGCTAAACAAGGCGGATCGAGAATTCAAGCAAGTTAGTCGAAACGTATCGACCAGAGTAAAACCCATGCTGGGCAATACACTCTTAAAGTTGACTGTCGAATCTCGGTAGTTTATTACCTAGAACGGCATCACTGAGAGCTCGGTTTGAAAAAGTAGCAAGCCCTCCCCGAGCAAGCACTCGAACAGGGGATTCCACGATAATGTTCTACATTTCGCTTATCACCTTTTTTGAATACTGGGGACAATAAAGATTCCTTCCAGTTGCGAGGAAATTGATGACATTCAGGGAGAGATTGAAAATAGCGACTAGCAGTGACATGCATTATTGTCGAACTTTTTCTGCATCTTTCTCAAAAAATTGGCCTTATTTAATTAAGTGGTCGAATGTCCCTATTGGAACACATAGCATAAAGTGACAAAGAATAAAGATCAAACAAACTTTCAATTCCAGTATGGTGTATATACCTGTGGAAAGAATGGGTATCTGAACAAAATGAAACTGAATGCGGCCGCCATTTGAGTATCAAAAGTCATTAACATGCGTTGAAAACCAATACAAAATATAGCCTGGCCGATATTTCTAGGTGGCCCATAACTCTGGGAGAACCGAATTTCATGACAAGTATTATGGGCCAATTTTTAGCAGCGTATTAAAGTAGTAAAAACCTATATTAATCCACCTAGCGGTCAGACCCAGCCTTTCTCATTCAATTTTTTATTTGTAAAAATAGATTTCCATGAACGCTTCAAACCAATAAATGTATATTCACTCTTTAGGTTCTAAAATATTGATGTTGTAATCTTTACACATAAAAATGCAGTCAAGTCTGTCTGTCTGTCTGATCCATATAGGCCCGAAAACTACCGAACCGATCGACGTGAAAATTTGTATGTAGGGGTTTTTGGTGCCGATAAAGGTTACTATGATAGTTTGAGACCCCTCCCTCTTCTGGAAGGGAGGGGTCCCATACAAATGAAACAAGAATTTCTGCACAACTCAAGAACAAACCAAGCAAATGAAACCGAATTTGGCATGTGGATGTTTTAAGGGGTAACTAATATGTCCATAATAGTTGGATGAAACACAAATTTGTGCTCATCTCGAGAACTAATCAACCAAATGGAGCAAAACTTGGCAGGTAAATGTTTTTAGTGGTAACAAATATGTACATAATGGTTTGAAACCCGACTCCCTCTTCTATAAGGGAGGGATCCCATGAAAATGAAACACAAATTTCGCACAGCTCAAGAACCAATCAAGAAAATACAACCAAATTTGGTATGTGAATGTTTTTAGAGGTAACAAATATGTCCATAATGGTTTGACGCCCCTCCCTCTTCTGGAAGTACATAATTCTTCACAAATTTCTGCACATCTCGCGAACTAATCAACTAAATGAAACCATATTGGCAGGTGAATGTTTTTAGTGGTAACAAATATGTTCCATAATCGACCTCAGACAACATTGTGGATTGTAAGATGGCAACTTCCGGTTTCTGGAAAACAGCCGAAAATGGCCGATTTCCACCCAATATAATAATATCCGGATCTAGAATAATACACAGGAGCTAAAATCGACCACAGATAGCATTTTGAATTCTAAGATGGCGACTTCCGGTTTCTGAAAACAGCAGAAAATGACCAAATACCACCCAATATGAGTTTTTCTTCAACCAGTATGCCGTTCAAATCCAGAAATTGTCTCCAAATACCATTATGAAATCCAAAATGGCGACTTCCAGTGTTGGAAAAACAGCAGCAAATGACCAAATACCACCCAATATGGGTATTTCCGGAACCGTGATGATGCATTGGAGCACAAATCGACTTCAGACAACATTTTGAATTGTAAGATGGCAACTTCCGGTTTCTGGAAAACAACCTGAAATGGACGATTCCTATTAAATATATATTAACAAATTTGTTCTATAATCGTCCTCAGGCAACATTTTGGACGATTCCCATTAAATATGAGTATCTCCGGAACCAGAAAGATGCAAGGAGCTAACAATTGACCTCAGGCACCATTTTGAATTGCTAAATGGCAAATTATAGGCAACAGTCGGAAATGACCGAAAAATATTCAATATGGATGTTTCCGTAAACGTGATGATGCATAGAAACCAAACATTGACCCTGGACACAATTTTGAATTTGAAGACGACCACTTTTAGTTTCTGGAAAACAACCTCCCAATATGGGTATTTCCGGTGTCAGATTGATGCCAGAAAGTCTGCTGATAATGACAGAATACCACCCAATATGAATATATTCTGAATTAAGGCGATGTACAGAAGCCAACAGACGAGGATGTTGTCATTTCGATAAAACCAATCATTTCAAACGCTTTGTTATTTGACTTTGATCATATCCTATGGCCGATTCGTCGTGCATTTGCAGACTTCAAACAAACCGCAAGGAATCAATGAACTTGGAGCGTTCAAATAGTACGACACCACATTTAAATTATGTTGAGGCCACATATATCGATCAAAGCAGGTATAGTTTTAAATAGTCTTTGAATTTCTCTTCTTTCCATAACTTTTGAGCCACATATCAAATTGTTATGAAGTTTGTTATTTGTAAGTTTGAGAGATGACTCGTTCGTATGACACTAGTTATGTTCAAATAAGTCATGTAATCTTTGAGATAATAGACTTTCGTTGTTTTATTAACAATTCAATACATAACGGTTGCTTCAGTTCGATTATAATCAAATGAAATGGGAACGTATAGGGCTGCCAAACTTTGAAACCACGTGTTCAATCATAATTCATCAGTTAACCCTTAACTAGCCCGCTCATCTGATAATAATAATCAAATCGGTTGTGTAGTTTCTGAGATAATAAAGTTTCGTGATTTTCACAAGTCGGCACGTTACAAATGAAGTTACAGTTCGATTACAGTAAAATTCAATAGAGTCTTCTGGAGCAGCTTGACCTTCCATTTGTCACTGATTTTATGAAAATCGGTTCAGCCATCTCTGAGAAACATGAGTGAGATTGAACAGTCTTCAGAACACGTTTCTCTTCATAACTTTTGAACCACAAGTTCAATCTTTATGAAATTCAAAATTTAGAGAATTTCTAGGTAGCCCGTTCTTTTGAGATCAATTTTGTTCAAATCGGTTGTGTAGTTTGTGAGATATTGATGTTTCATGATTTTCACATTTTTAAACATAACCTCTAAACTAACAATCCGATTACAATAAAATTCAATAGGGTCTTATGGGGCAACAAGACCTTTCATTTGCAATTAATTTCATGAAAATCGGTCCAGCCATCTCTGAGAAAAGTGAGTGAGAATAAAAATCTGCACATACACACGCACACATACACACACACACACACACATACAGAAAATGCTCAGCTCGTCGAACTAAGTCGAGTGATATATGCCATTCGGCCCTTTGGAGCACTTTTATATCTTCGGTTTTGCAAGTGATTGCTATACCTTTCTAGGAGAAATTCAAAAATGGATATTCCATAATTCCATAATTCAAAATGGATATTCCATAATTCGATAATTACATACCAATTATTTACAATTTCATTCATTTTGTTGAATAAAATAAAGTTTGCACGAATTCTATCCTTATTTTCCACGACCGACTTTTTGCGACTGTGGTTAAAACAACAACAAATTATCAGTTGTCGGGAGTCTACCGACATTTATTCGAAAACTCAAGAGTTCAGCTCATTAGTGCAGCGGTTTCGCACAAAAGGCATATAGAGACATGTTGTTCACATCCATTAAACTTCAATTTGACTATTAAAAGTTATTGACATATGTTAATACGCAATACAAAGGGCAGACTGATCCATAATACTGGTTGACCCATAATACTGGGTGACTGTCACTCAGCCTGTTTTAACGAATTTACTCTATTCTTACAGTAATCGTTTGTAATGTAACTTAGTCTGCCATAATGCGGAAATTTGTGATTTTATGATACATACCATCTAATATGGATATGTGCGGAGCCGGGATGATATCCGTAAATCGACCCCAATTACCATTTCGAATCCAAAACCACCACATTATTTTCAGAGAGTTATTTCATTGGTGTTGAATACATGTTACTGACATAACCATTTTGATACATCATAGTCTATCTCAATATTAACGTTAAAGAGAGCTGAAAGATAATTAATACTAAAATTCACCGCTTCGAACCATCAAATTTAATTATCACTTCCAATCTAAAATATTCCCTAACTTATCGCTAAAATCGCAGTCAGGGAGTCAGGGAGTTGTAATTCCGCATTATCTTGCGGTCGTGTCTCATACACAGTCTTTCTAATTTTTTAATAACTGTTTTTTATTGCGATGTCTAATATTTATTTCAATTTATGTTTGCTGGAATAATTTCGTTTAAAAAACCAAATCAAATTTTCTCGATTCTCGATAAATATTTTTTTTTTTTGACGAATTGGTGACTCAGATTTTTCTTGAATTCAAAATTCTCTACTAGCTCAAAAAAAGCAGGCCGATAATAAAAAAAACTAACAGAGTATTCTAAAAAATAATAGTATATGACCGAGTGCAGAAAATTTCGATGGATTGCAATGGAATAGTAAAGTAAGTAAGATCGAGTCAACTTAGGTATGATATGAGCTCAGGTATAACAAAGTAGGATGAAATGTGATTAAGTACTATAGCGTATAAAGGAGCACAAATAAAGAGGAACGGATAACGATAGACGTGCCAAAGACGTTCGATACCCTTTAAAAAATATTTTAAAAAGCAAATTAACAAAGATATAAAAATATTATAGGGTATCGAACGTCTTCGTCAATGGTTCTCTTCGGCCCCCTTTTGCATAAGATTGCTGCAGAAAAACTGCCGAAAAAAAAACACTGACGAAGACGTTCGATACCCTAGATATTAGAAAGCATAACGAGATATTTGCTGCAAAGTAATTGAAATAAATATGATAAAATATAATTGAAAACAACAGATTAGAATTATGCTTCAATTTTTTGATCTCCTGACCAATCAATAGCCATTATAATCTGCTATATAAAATTTCATAACGCTATCAAGTATATATTTAAAGCAGCTCAATTTTAACAAAATCTAAAGTTAGCTTTAAAATCACATCGCATCTCTTAGAAAACCCTCAAAATTAAATCCTCGAATATTTCCGAGAGAAAAAGGATTGAAACTATTTTATCATAACAACGTTGACGATGCCAAGTAGACTTACTAAACGAGAGTGTCATACTTTTTGGAAAAAGTCACCCTATCTTAGATTATCTAGCCTCAAGACAAAGCCCCAGTCTTATAGCTTCATAACTTTTGTAGTAGTAACAAAGCAAAAATCGAGTTTGCTGCACCTCTCATATTTGTTATATAGCTTAAATTCACTCACTAGATGAATAACTAAATTCCAAGCCATCATTTTGTCACCCAAATCACACCATCACAGCAAATACGTCCGGCTCCGCGAGTACAACGTGTACGACGATCCAGACTGCGTGATCGAGCAGAATTTCAGGGACTGCTCGGAGGAAAAGTTCGACGCTACCCCGCGGAATGTCATCGTCCATCCGGAGTACGACAACGAGGGCACCAATAAGCACCACGACATCGCACTGATCGAGATCGACCGAAGTCCACCGTATTCGGATTTCCTGCGACCGATCTGCCTTCCAGAGCCGGAACTGGACAACGGGGCTTCCGACGGCATGAAGCTGACCGTTTCAGGCTGGGGCCGCACGGAAATCTGTAGGTTGACGTAGAAGTTCAGTCAAATTAAGATTAACCAATTTAAACTATTTCTACAGTTCGCAAGCAACTAGGCAACAACGCGCTCAGTCCAATCAAGCTGAAAGTGGTGCTGCCGTATGTCGATTTGGAATCGTGTAAAAAGCTGTTTCGTCCGCAGGGCTTACAAATCGGTTCCGGGCAGCTGTGTGCTGGTGGCCAAAAGGCGAAGGACTCCTGTGGAGGCGACAGTGGCTCCCCGTTGATGTACTACGATACTCGAAAAGGTGTCTGGGTGCTGACCGGACTCGTCTCGCTCGGGGTACGTGAATGTGGCACCGAAGGCATCCCCGGCGTGTACACTAACGTGCGCGAGTACTTGGCCTGGCTGAAGTCGAACGCGCAACTGTAGAACGAATGGAAATAAATGCGCTAGGCGAGTAGAATGCTTTTGCTAAATTGTATGTGTGTCTTCTATGAAAAGTGATAGCGCCAATCACCGCCATATCATTGGGTTTTTTCAAGTCAACAATTTAATTCTAGATTGATCTGGGAGGAGGTAGTGTAAAACGTGAAGCAAAAGATTTTTTTCCTAGTATTTCATTTTTTCGACTACAAGAGCTATTAGCGAATTTATGAATTAGGGCTGCGAAAAAAAAAATTGGAATAAAATTCGAAGATAAATTGTTATTTAAATCAAAGGGTTTTTTTTTTGTTCAAAACTCCGGTGTACTCTTTGTAACACTTTTTAACTTTTCCAAATGAATATTAGAGCAGCCATTCACCGACCGTTCTCAGCTTCCCGTCATTAGGGAAATTAAAATTTGATTTATATCCCGGAAAGTAAACTAATGCGAAATAAAAGTAGAAAAGCAGCAATTTATTAAATTTATATTTTAATTCATTTAAAAAAAAAGACTGAGAAAATGATACAATTCCCTAATAACCACAAAAATTCTTAAAATGATTTCTTTGGACAGAAAATAACATACATTTTCAAATAAAAACGATTGTTTCGATGAAAATTGAGAAATTAAAACTGTTTCCGTAAAAATGTTATATCGGTTGGAACTACCAAATTTAAATTAAAATTGGCCACACTTGTCGAAACACGTAAACTTACTTGCAAAATACGAATAGAAATACGATCAAAAACGATATATTTCTGGATTTTTTTTGGGTTTATTTCCTTTGAAAATCATCTTATAAACAATTTTTCGGACGTTTTACGTCCGTCCGTTCTACGTATAAGAAAAGGAAAAAAAGTGGTTTTGAACATAAAATATAAATTCCAATCGACAACAAAAACGGGATTTTTTAAAACAAATGATCCTAGACGAATTCAAGGTTGAAGAGCTCGCTTTGACATGCTTTGACGTTTACTGCATTTCTGAGACATTTGGCAAAAAAAATTATTTTTTTCGATATCGAAAAATTTAACTCCCGTAATAAGCACCGTTGACAATTTTCGTCATGAAGGCGTTGTCACGCCGTGTGTATTGGGCCCTTAAATGACGCTGAGAATCAGGGATTTTTAGATGTTTAATTTTTCAACGCTAGCAGATTTTATTTTAAGTCTTTTTATACTGTGTTCAACTGTTTTCAAAATGTGAGCAAATTTTTCCCTGTTTAAGCACTATTTCTATTTGAGCTTTAAGTAGATTTATGTTTAGTTTACAAGAAAATTGTCCGGATTATTGAATGATTGCAGTTATATTTTTCGAAACATCCAACATTTTTTATAGAAACGTAATTTGTTTATTTGCAGTGGATACTGTCTGAAAATGTGATTAAGGGGTTATATACCTTTTGACGTTGGACTAACGTCTATATCGAAGTTAGGCACCTGAATTTGAAAATCTAGTAATCCAACCGGGGAAAACCAGGGAAAAGTGGTCAGGTTTTGAGCGCTTATATATCAGTCATTTCTTTTCAAAATTTCGAGGTTTTGGCATCAACCGATCAGAAATTCTTTTACGGTTGAATTTATGTAACAAAAATAACCTATTGTTCGAGATACACTATTGAAAAATTGATAAATCACATCGATTGTCTAAATCATACCGAGCAACCAATCACCACCTCTCTTCACAAGCACAGTCGACACTAACGGATACAACCGATCTGACTTTGTAAACAGTCTCACAGCTTTCAACCAATAACGAGCTCGCTTTCGGTAGCTGCAACAGGTGTTTCAACACCGTTTTAAAATGCTTTATTTATCATTACCACTGAACAGATTCTAAACACCAATGGCTTGATTGGTAGGGGAAATATTGCGCAAGATTGTCATATAATAATTTAAATATGTTTTCGATACTAAACTAGTTAAAAGTTGTGTTAAAAGTCGTGCACATTCAACCAATCACAAGCTCGCTTCTTGTTTGCTCGCGGATGGATTTTTGCTTTGGGCTATATAATAGCCTGTGTCGTCTCATAGCAGTCATCAGTTAACAAGTGAAAAGCCACCAGGCCGGTCTTGTATAATCAGCAGCGGTGGCTGATTCCAGCGGCCAAACTGAGCTGCAGCAGAACCAGAGCGGTGGTATCAGGCAGCAGCGGCGGAGGTAGTGGGAAGCTGCATTTCTTCATTCAGTTCGGTTCTCCTTCGATCTGAGTTGGACCCCACCAGCGGTAATCCAATTCAGATATCGTTGGATGAAAACAGCCAGAAACTGCACGAGCCAGCACCGCCACTAGGAAAGCTACCGCCATTACCGTGTGTGCAGTGTGCACATATAGCGTATGTGCATCTGTATTGCTATGACATTTGCGATGATAGGGATGGCGCTGTTGCGTGTGTACGGCTAGCTATAGCGTGTGTAAGACACTAGCATGTGTAGCATTTTATGGCTATTGCGTGTATATCTTCAGCGTGTGTACGGATAGTTATAGCTTGTGTGTGGATAGCTGCTGCGTGTGTAATGATTAGTTATAGCGTATGTATGGATAGTAATAGCACATGGTTGCATAGCTTATGCGTGTGTATAGATAGTTGTATCGGATGTATGGAAAGGAATAGCGTGTGTATGGATAGCTATAGCTACAGCGTGTGTATGAATAGTTTTAACGCGTGTTTAGATAGTTATAGCATGTGTGTGAATAACTATAGCGGGTGTTTATCGAAGATTATTATTGTCATTGAAAATATTAAAACGTCTTAACGAACACAGTTGTGAATTTGATTTTACAGCAGCGATTTCAACTTCTTCAGCCAGTCTTTATTCATCGAGGAAAAATTACTACCTATGAATGATCAACACTTATTTACTAGAAATTTGATTTAGATCAAAACGGGTTCTTTTGAGTATCATAAATTATTGGTAAAAAGAGTTGCAAGTTTTCTCAATGAGCATTCATTAAATTTTCGTTTTTGTTTCTCGGTGCGCGGTTTTGATTTTGTTTCTCGCACACAGAGAAAGAAACAAACTTGTCGCTATCGTGAAAAATAACAAAACAATTAGAAATGCTCTAAATCACAACTGAAGAAGTTAAGATATTTTCCTGTCACTCGCCCAAACCTTGATAATAACTACCGAAAAACGTGTGATTGAGCTCTTGCTATATTGAGTTGTTGAACCAAACGTTTTTTTTTTCAAATACATGAAGTTATATGCTGGGCTGGAACTAACCTAGCATGAGTTTTATCGATTAAATGTCAAACAATTTTCAAATTTAAAACTTTCGGTTGAATCGTTCTGGGCTCCAATTTCAGATAGTTTCGTAAAGTTTGCTTTTTGCTTAGATATGAAAATTTTACCAATTCGCTCAATTAAATGATTGTCTTGGTAGTGCAGCAAACAAAGGGTTGATTCGAATATGTATGAAATGACAGCGATTAAATGAAAGATATCCATTCTTTTAGTATATATTATTATTTATAACGTTTAACGTCTCAACATTCAGAAATACACTGTTAGATAAAATTGCAGCAAATACTAGAGTTGCAATTGTTTCTATTAATTGTTTTAATGGAATATAAGAATACCGTAGTCCAACGTCATGCGGTCGTGTCTTGAATACCACCCTCCTACTTTTTAGTTTTCGAAAAACCGAAAAAAAATTTATTGTTTTATCTTCAAATACAACATCTTGAGAACATTTTCACATATGTTCATAAAGATCTGAGCAATAGGAAGAAAGTTAGAGCGATTCGCAGCGCGCCTCGCCACGGCCACATAAGCTAAATTTGAAACTTTACACGCGATTATCTCGGAATAGTGTTTTCCGAAAAATGATTTTGCCGTGATCCTGATTGCGGGAAAACTACTGAACCGATTTCCTTCATCTTTTTTTTTAATTTTCGTTATTGAATTTGCCAGTCCTTGAACGATCGCTTTTTGAAACATACAGTTACATTTTGCCGCAAAAAAATTTTAGTGCAATTTTTAGCGCTCAAAACGTGCATTTTTTGGGAAAAACGTTCCCGTTTGCACTGAAAACAAAATACTCATAAAAGCGATCGTTCAAGGACCCGGCACACTTCTAAACTAATGAAATAATATGAGTTTTTTGATTTCGGTTGATCCGCTGAGTCTCTATCAGGATCACCGCAAGCCTCTGCAAAAAAATAGCGTTTCGGGGAAACGGCCATTACTCCAGTAATAATTGGTATATCTTAAAATCAAAATTATTTTTTTTTTGTTGATAAACTGTGCTTTCAGAAAAATACCCCTGTGATGCAATGAAAATGGTGCTATGCACTTAAAAATAGATTTAATCTTCTCTCATTTTTCTCGACCAAAAAGAAATATAACCCCTTAAATGCAGCATACCTTTATAACTTTTGTAGATCGAGTAAAGATGTTTGTAGGGGGCAATTCTGAAACCAGGCCAACAGTAACACGGCCTGGCGAGAATTGGCCATACAGTAAACAAACCTGCGATGGAAATAGACCGTCGAAAAGGAGACCATTATATTCCTTTATGATAACAAGCAACACTCTGTAAAACGATGAAACATCCATTTTATTATCAATACTCGAGACTCGGAAGGAATGGATGATTAATTGTGTGTTGCATTGCAAGTAATAGCCCAGCGCTCTCACTCTCGATAATTATCGTCTCGCGATTTTATTCTCTTGTGTTCACACTATCTTCTATCGGCAAAGAGTGAATCATCTTTTGCAGAGCTATTGTAAACTCAATTTCTGAGAGAGAATGAAATGAATTTGTTCATACTTGGAATGGCATCGTACAATAATTGTTGTCACAAACAACAAATAGACGAAGTTGACTCAAACGCTGAAAAAGGTCGAATGTTTATCGCTGATCACCAGCATTGCTTTCTGTTATTAATGACTAGCTGACCCGGCAAACTTTGTCCCACCCAGTTTCTTCTCTATTTAAATAATTTTAAAATTCCAAACCAAAGTTATAGTCAAAACAATTTTTGGTTATTAACATAATCACTATTTCGTTAAGAGCAAAAGTGGTACATGATCAGTCTGTGCATGTTAAATGAATTGTAAGTCGAGGATCTTAGGATATAAAACAATCATATCTTCAGCAAAGTTGGTCAAGTGATTGAGTACTTTCAGATGCAGATATGTGTGCTTTGGAATTTTCTCACTACGTGGCGCTAGTGTACCCGTGACAATTTCGTAACAGGAAGAAACCACTCCCAGGCGAAAATAAATGATCTCATGACAGAAAGTTACTCAAGTTTTCCATCAGATAACCCTCCGAAAGGAGTTACCGTAAACAAGATAAATTTTGAAAAACAGGTCCTAGTCTGGATACGGTTTATATTTTTCCAAGGCTTATTTCAGCTCGCTCATTTTTCGCTCCTCTAACTACATACACTGTATGTTTGTCTTTCCGTGTTTTTTTTTTCGAAACTATATTATTGCAGATAAGATACCATAACATCAAAGAAAAGCCGAGATCTGAGAACTTATACCAGAGTTTTAGCCAAATTATTTTCAGTTTTCCTCTTCTACGATACTTCTGGATCCGGAGGGCAACCGGTAGTCTACCGAACCTGGGTGAACCTGGGTCCATCGTGTAGTTATCATCGGCCGAATAACAATTTTAAAGATACCAGGGTGTTTTCCTTTCAATTGACCCCAGTCGATCTAGATTATGTAAAATTTCTTCTGTTGCCAAATACATATACACTAGCGCCACGAAGTGACAGAATTTCTCAACAAACAGATCATCATTTTATAATACTCAATCACTTGGACAACTCTGCTGAAACATTGATGTTCTTTGTTCTAAGATTAGCGAGCTATAATGCATCCTTCATGCTAAGACTGGACATGTACCACTTTTGCTCTCAACGTTTTCTGGTTGTCATTATTTTTCCCATAGAACAAATGTGGTACGTGTTTTTCCATTTAAGTTTGTGTCAGTTTTTCAACCATAACTCGTTATGCTTTCATGTACCGTCTTTTGAAACCTTTCCAGCAATGATTTAGTGCAGTTATGTTGGAAAAAATTGTTGAAAATAAAAAACAATTTCTTCTCTTGAAAAAATTACTTAATGGCACATGTACTACTTTCGCTCTCAACGGCTCAATTCCAGGCTAAATATCCATATTTAGTGATATTCGGCTGTTTCGATTTTTGGCTCCTGTTCATCATCTAGATTATGAAAATATCTTTTTTTTTTTTTTTTTTTTTTTAAGGGGGGATTTGTTAGTAGCTTAAGTATTTATGATAAATATTAGTAAATAATGAGTATGTGTGTCCAATCACAAATGGTGACTTCTCAACACTGTTAGAAATTTGTAATTTTAATTGTTAGGATTTGTTTGCTTTCGCAATTAGGACTTATCATTCGTAGGGATTTAAACCTACTTGTCAGAAAAGGGGAAGTAAACTAACAACTAACTTAATTGCTAACTTATTGGCTATAAAGAGAGCTTATCGTAGCAATTGAGGATTGCAACGATTTTTGTCGAAAATTGTTAATAATTTTATTTGACATAGCTTCTAATGGTTCAACACCAGTAAGTCTATGTAATTCGAGTGTACCAAACCAAGGAGGACGCTTCAAAATCATTTTCAGAATTTTATTCTGAATCCTTTGAAGCGTTTTCTTCCTTGTTGAACAGCAACTTGACCAGATCGGTACAGCATAAAGCATTGCTGGTCTAAAAATTTGTTTGTAAATCAAAAGTTTGTTCTTTAAACAAAGTTTAGAATTCCTGTTAATGAGAGGATATAAACATCTCGTATATTTGATGCACTTGGCTTGTATACTCTCAATGTGCTCTTTGAAAATAAGTTTTTTATCATAAATTAGTCCCAAGTACTTAACCTTGTCGGACCAACTTAAAATAACCCCATTCATCTTGACAACGTGATTATTGTTTGGCTTGAGGAAAGAAGCCCTAGGCTTATGCGGAAAAATTATCATTTGAGTTTTAGAAGCATTGGGAGAGATTTTCCACTTTTGCAAGTAGGAAGAAAAAATATCTAAACTTTTCTGCAATCGACTGCATATGACACGAAGACTTTTTCCTTTTACGGAAATGCTTGTGTCATCGCAGAACAATGACTTTGTGCATCCTGGAGGCAAATCAGGAAGATCTGAAGTGAATATGTTGTACAGGACTGGACCCAAGACTGAACCTTGAGGCACACCTGCTCTGACAGGAAATCTATCAGATTTTGAATTCTGATAGACAACCTGCAGAGTTCGATCAGTAAGATAATTTTTTAAAATTTTGATTAGGAAAATTGGAAAATTAAAAGTTTGCAATTTCGCAATCAAACCTTTATGCCAAACACTGTCGAATGCTTTTTCTATGTCTAAAAGAGCAGCTCCAGTGGAATAACCTTCAGATTTGTTAGCTCGTATCATATTAGTAACTCTGAGCAATTGATGAGTTGTGGAATGCCCATGGCGAAATCCAAACTGTTCATTTGCAAAAATTGAATTTTCGTTGATGTGTGACATCATTCTGTTAAGAATAATTCTCTCAAACAGTTTACTTATTGAAGAAAGCAAACTGATTGGTCGATAACTTGAAACTTCAGCTGGGTTTTTATCCGGTTTTAAAATGGGAGTAATTTTTGCATTTTTCCATAATTTGGGAAAATATGCAATTTTGAAGCAGCAATTGAAAATTTTTACTAAAAATTCCATTGTGCTCTCAGGGAGATGTTTGATTAGTATATTAAAGATTCCATCGTCACCAGGCGCTTTCATATTTTTGAAATTTTTAATAATTGATTTAATCTCATTCAAGTTAGTTTCAATTATTTCTGCAGGTAAAAAATTCTGGGAAGAAATTAAATCAAATTGACGTGTGACTTCATTTTCAATTGGACTCACAAAATTCAAATTTGAGTTATGAACACTCTCAAACTGCTGAGCAAGTCTTTGAGCCTTTTGTTCATTGGATACAAGGAAACGTTCACCATCTTTTAAAACTGGAATAGGCTTTGAAGGTTTCTTAAGAATCTTCGACAGCTTCCAAAATGGTTTTGAATATGGTTTCAATTTTTCAACTTTAGTCTCAAAATTTTGATTTCTCAGAAGTGTAAATCTATGTTTAATCTCTTTCTGTAAATCTTTATAAATAGTTTTAAAAACAGGGTCACGAGAACGTTGATATTGACGTCTGCGGACATTTTTCAAACGAATTAGAAGTTGAAGATTTTCGTCAATTATTGGTGAATCAAATTTCACTTGAGCCTTTGGAACAGAATAATTCCTGGCATCAACAATTGCACATTTTAATGCGTCCAAAGCGGAATCAATATTCACTTCGTTTTGCAAATCAAGCTCATTATTGAAATTTCTCTCAATATGAGTTTTGTATCTTTCCCAATTAGCCTTGTTATAATTAAAAACAGAGCTCATAGGGTTTAAAACTGATTCATGTGATAAAGAAAAAGTTATTGGAAGATGATCAGAATCAAAGTCAGCATGTGTGATCAAATCACTACATACATGACTTTGATCTGTAAGCACCAAATCAATTGTTGAAGGGTTTCTTACAGAAGAAAAGCATGTAGGACTATTCGGAGACAAAATAGAATAGTATCCTGAAGAACAATCGTTGAATAAAATTTTGCCATTGGAATTACTTTGAGAATTATTCCATGAGCGATGTTTAGCGTTAAAATCGCCGATTATGAAAAATTTCGAACGATTTCTGGTGAGTTTTTGTAAATCACCTTTAAAATAATTTTTGAGCTCGCGTGTGCATTGACATGGTAAATATGCTGCGGCAATAAATAAAATCCCAAGTTCAGTTTGAACTTCAATTCCCAAAGTTTCAATAACTTTCGTCTCAAGATGGGGAAGAGCACGATGTTTGATTCGGCGATGAATAACAATTGCAACTCCACCGCCGGAACCCTGAATCCTATCATATCTATGAACCACGTAATTGGGATCATATTTTAATTTTATGTTAGGTTTCAAAAATGTTTCAGTAATAATTGCAATATGCACATTATTTACTGTTAAAAAGTTAAAAAGCTCATTCTCATTGGCCTTCAATGAGCGAGCATTCCAATTTAATATTTTAATTGTTTTATTTAAAATCATTGCTAAATTTTAAATTAGAAACAATTTTAATAGTAAAATTTGTGCCTATTTGAATGGCTTCAAACATTGATTTTGCCTGCAACATGGCGTTCATAAGATCGAACATTGCCTGTTGCAAAAAAGAAAGTTTACCTGCCGTAATAGGCCCCAGGCAGTTGACATTAGAAAAAATATTTTCGGCAGCAATATTAGCTGGAGTAATAGGTGTACAATTATTTTCTAGCGTGTTTTGCTTACCCATATTAACGGTCATTTTCGAACTACCAACACTAGGCGGTATAATGTTCGAACTACCTGTAACCTGTGCATAAGTTAAACGGGTATGCAAAGGAGTAGGTAAACTATGCGTCACTGGTACGCTTGGAGAATTTTGTTTTGAAGTTGGTTTTAATTGAGAAATTGAATTTTGTTTACCTTGCCTTGCCTTAACAATTGCTAAACGGACTGGGCATTGATAAAAATTTGACATATGGTTGCCGTTACAATTCGCACAGCGAAAATTTTTACTCTCTTTCACAGGACATGTGTCCTTTTTGTGAGAAGAGTCTCCACAATTAAGACATTTTTGGTCCATGTTACAGAATTTGGAACCATGGCCATAACGTTGGCAAGTACGGCATTGGGTGATATGCTTTTCACCTCCGCCATACTTCCTATAAATTTCCCACTTTACACGCACATTATACAAAGCATGTGCTTTTTCAAAAAATTTTAAGTTGTTAACCTCATTGCGGTTAAAATGAATTAAATAATTAACAAGGGAAATTCCAGTTCTCTGACTGTTTTCGCCTCGTGATTTTTGTTTCATTAGAATTACTTGGGTAGGGGCTATGCCAAGTAATTCTGTTAAAGTAAGTTTGATCTCATCAACGGTTTGATCGTTGGTGAGACCTTTCAAGACAACCTTGAACGGCTTGGCGTTCTTGGTGTCATATGTAAAAAATTTGTACATCTTGTTAGTTAAATACTGGACAAGACGATCACGACCCTTTACTGAGTCGGCTAATAAGCGGCATTCACCTCTACGGCCAATTTGATAGGTAACTTTAACGTCAGAAACAAACGTTGAAAGTTCCTTTTTGAATATATTAAATTCAGAAGAAATAGTTACCACAATAGGTGGAACTTTCTCCTTTTTTAAAGATTTTATATTTTGTATAGTTCCGTTATTAATAACTTCCATTTCACCAGCTTCTTGCTCAGGCAAAATATCAAAAGGATTGTCACTACAGACACTCGATGTGTCAGAAAGAGATGCCTCTCTTTTCCTCCCCGCAGCGATGCGAGGTTTCTTTTTCCGTCCAGCCATTTCAGGTGATACGAAAAAAGTTAAAACAAATGTTAAATTCAAAAGTAGGTAGTCTTGAGAAAGACTGATGGGAAATAACTTTCAGGTAATCTTTAAAAGACACACTGACAAAACACAAACTTTGAAGCTATAGGCAGTCAAAGACCAGTCCACAAGCAACCGAAAAAACGTCTGATCTGTAGGACAGTTCAAGACGCACTGATGAAAATATCTATTATGGGTGATATAGTCACTTTAGGCTGTTTTCCCAGAAACCGGAAGCCGTCATCTTGAAATTGAGAATAGCATGTTAAGTAAATTTCTGGCCCCTGGGCGTCATTCTGGTTCTGGAAACACCCATATTGGGTACCGGAAGATTCTTGAATTCAAATATGGCATCTGGAATCGATTTTCAGATCCTGTGCATCATTCAGCTCATTTTAGACTGTTTTCCGTAAAAATTGATTGAAATATCTGTTCAATTCATATGGGAACCCCACCATATGCCAAATTTGGTATCATTTGCATAGTTAATTCTCCAGTTGTGTAGAAATTTGTGTTTCATTTGTATGGGACCCCTCTCTTTCAGACGAGGGAGGGGACTTGAACTATCTTAGTCACTTTTCCCGGTCCGTAAAACCCTTGTATATAAAATTTCACGCCGATCGGTTCAGTAGTTTCCAAGCCCAAATGGATCAGACAGTCAGACAGACAGAGCTGCATTTTTATATGTTTAGATTAAAATATTTGGGTATTTTGTAGACATTTTGGACATATTGTCAAAGCACTGCATATTTACTATGCCTTAGTCATATCATGTGTATGACATATTTTTATTACTGATGCTTTGTTAGAGTTGTATTGAGAATTTGACCAGCTTTGATACTTTTTGTACATTTTTGTATCTTTTTCAGTCCTTTTTTGCGTGGTCATAATTTTACAAAAACTTAAATTAATCCACCTAGCTATGAGACCCAGCCTTTCTCATTCGAACTTATTATTTGTTAAAATAGATTTACTCCAACACATAAAAAATACACCTTGATAATTTCTGCTGGATTTGTTATTCATTCTAAACAACAAATTGTTGGTAGCCAACAGCACAGCTATACTGAACATTTAAAATATAACATATGAACATACATTAACACATATACATGCAAATAACATTAAATTCTTTCAAATATATGATGCGAGTTTATTTTTGATCGTGGTGTAATCGATTTGTACTCATATACTGCGTATAAATATTCAGATTGTTTATGTCTACGTTAGTCAGTAGATTTCAGATAATATATAATTAAAAGTTGTTCCTCATACATTAATTTGAATGATCTTATCAGTGAAAAGGAAATTCTTTAACGCAGTTGATAATACTGATCGTTTTTGAGGGGCATGAATGGCCAAATACCAATCAATATGGGTTCTTGAAACCTGGATTATACCCAGTGGCCAGAATCCAACCTCAAACCCAATTTTCAAACCAGAACTGCCTAATCTGGGTATTTTCATGGCGAAGATGGCGACAGTTTCCGATCAACAGCCTAAAGTGACAAATAGCATCCAATAAGATTTGGGGAAGCGGTATGATACCCTGAGACCAGAAATCATCTTCCGGTTTCTGTAAATCAGTCTAAAAGGGACAAACATTACCCAATGTGTGTTTTTCAGTCCCGGGATGATGCTCAGAGGCCAGCAATCAACTTCATAATTCATTTTGAAATCCGTATATCAACTCTTTGGATTCTAGAACATTGATGTTGTGTTTGAAGGAATAATTGGAGCATAGTATTTGAAATTTGACATAATATTCGTAATGAATAAGTAGTTTTTCTATCATAATGACTCCTGATTTTGAGCTTTGATCAGAGTAGCTAGTTTAAAACAGCCTTTGGGGTTTAATTCCTTTAAAGATTGAGGGACAACCTGTTCGTTTAACACCTGTTTTATTTAAATAAGTCGTGTAATCTTTGAGAGATGGACTTTCAATATTTTTACAATTTAACACATAATGGTTGAAATAAAAATTCGATTACACTGGTCAACACAAGTGTTGCCCCGAAGGTCAAACTTAGAAAAAATGAAAAATTATAGCTTTTCCTGTGAATTTTTTTTCTAGGGCAACTATTGTGAGCTTTAAAGCAGCATTTTTTTTCGATTTCGTCAATCAGTGTTATAATCAAAGGAAATGGGTACCAATAAAGTAACGAAACCTTCAATTAAAAACTAAGATTGTTGAAATCAGTCATGCCATCTTTGGTAAAACGAGTGAATTTAAAAAAGTTCCTGAACACGTGTCTTTTCATAACCTTCGAACTAAATGTTCAATCATAATAAAATTCGTTATTTAGGGGTTTTGGAGACAGTCCGTTCATTTGATACCTATTTTGTTCAAATCAGTTGTTTAGTTTCTGAGATAATGGAGTTTCATAACTTCTACATTTTGATACATAACAGATAAAGTTACAGTCCGATTATGATAAAATTCAATAGAGACTTATCAGGTCACTAAACCTTTCTATTGCAACTTATTTTATTAAAATCGGTCCTTCCATCTCTGAGAAAAGTGGGTGAGTTCAAGCAGTCCTAGAAACATGTCTGATTTCCCATTATTATACATAACGGACAAAGTTGAAGTCCAATAACAATAAAATTCAATAGAGTCTTATAGGGCAACAAGACCTTCCATATGACACTAATTTTGTGAAAATCGGTCCAGCCATCTCTGAGAAAAGTGAGTGAGTTTAAACAGTCTTTGAAACACGTTTCTTTGCATAACTTTTGAACTACAAATCCAATGATTATAAAATTATTTTACAAATGGTTCAAAAAACAAGCCTGTTCTTTTGATACGAATTTTGTTCAAATCGGTTGTGTAGTTTCTGAGATAATGAAGTTTTGTGATTTCTACATTTTGATACATAACCTCAAAACTAAAAATCCAATTACAATAAAATTTAATAGGGACTCATGGGACAACTGGACCTTTCTTTTGCAATTAATTCCATGGAAATCGGTCCAGCCATCTCTGAGAAAATCGAGTGAGATTGGGAGAGTGTTACATACATACACACACACACACGCATACAGAAAATGGTCAGCTCGTCGAACTAAGTCGATTGATATACGAGATTCGACCCTTTGGAGCACTTTTATACCTTTGGTTTTTTCAGTGATTGCTATACCTTTCTAGGAGAAAGGCAAAAATGTAAAAAAGTAATAAAAAATGTTTCGTAGTTCTTGCTATATGTTTACCAAAACTAAAACAATTTGTCAAAGCAAACAAGTAGTTCTAAGTTTGCTTATTATAGCGTAGCGTAGCGTAAGCACGGTATATTTCGTAGATTGCAGACTGATGACTAACGCCTCCACTCGGATTGTATGAGGTACAATGTTTGGGAGTAACATTTAAACCAATCTGAGTTGAAGTAGGCCCGATAGTCATCATTGCTGGCCACGCCCATCTTTACCGTAGCTTGGGGATATTAGAAAGGATATTGATGATGTAATACTTACTTACTGAGAGGCCATCGACTCAATGACATTCTCGTAAGTACTACGGAGTTGGATTAAGGGGCTTAGGTTGTTGACGCAAAAACTAACTATCAAATTTGAAAAACTGGCAAAACTGCATGCACCAAAGCCCTTAAAGTATATAAAAATGCAAACATGCACTTGAGCCAAAACATGTTCCTAAATTCGATCTCAAACCGCCAAACTTATCATAGTACAGTTGTCGTGTATTCATGTCACGCTGCTACAACGATTATTTATAATATTATAAAAACTATTCAGCTGCAACATTTAACCAAAAGCTTGAAAAATCGAAAAACAAAAGCTCACAGAAACTTTGTTCTGAAAAATTTCGGGAAAGCATCCAAACATAATGTCCCATATCGTAATGAGCAATGGTATGAAATTCTATATTGGGTCAAATTTTTCTCGGCTTGCTCAAAATACTAACGGGACCGACCCGCCATGCGCGGTTAAACAGTTCAAAACATATATCACAAACACTCAAATTGCAATTTAAAGTAAATGGTGTTATTCAATACAATTCTACGAAATGTCAAAAGTGTTATTTTGTGTTGCGTCCTGCGCCTCAAGCACGAATTTAAGCAAAAATTCAACACATTATCGAAAAACGCACTTGTCGATTACTGGAAACAAACGCGCAGCGCATAATTGAAAACAAAAAAAAAAACGAGATTCATCGCACCCGGCAACGCTGCTTGGCAGCTTGCCATTAAAAGTGTTCTACATGCCTAAAAAACTGAACAGATCATTCACACATTCTCACATTCATACTCTTGCCAAAAGGGCAAGCCGAAACCCGCTATCAGCTACCACACAAAACCGAGTGCCTAAGCATTCTTTGAAAAAATGAGACACAAAACTTTTACTCATCTAGATCATTCTGATGATGGTGCTTTGTCAGTGATGGTATGCACACCGAGCAGCACCAAGCGACACCATAGCACAATGCTATCCAACTGCTATCTTCTTCGCTCACATCACCACGCAATTGTTTGTACTTGCATAACACACCGCTAGCCAGAGCGAAACACCGAGTTAGCTTAGCACTAACACATGCACAACTTTCCTGGCTTTGCAATTTGGCAATTTTTGAGCGTGGATGAATTGGCCATTCCAACGCTAGAAACACTCGCATTTTCACTGATACTCCATTATTACCCCGTTATAAAAACATCACTGATAACTTTTCTTCACTTTTCAGCAAATTTGCTTGCATAAATTACTTAAAATTCAATAACGGAGAGGTTTCAAAGCACGTACCATCAATCAGCCGTGCTGATAGTTCTAAGTTTGCTTATTATATAACATAAAGTTATATAATAATTTTAATTTTGGATATATGAACTAATTTGAGAACAATAACATCTATGAAGAAATTAGAAGCGCAAAAACATAGACATAAGGTAGGACTACAAAAGTTATAACGAATTGTTTCGGGTATGGAGTTGTATTTTAGTACAGAGTGGCAACGTGAAAGTGATACACTTTATTTATGTCATAAAACTCAAACCAGTTTTTATTTCTCTTCGATTTCAATAACATCTATAAGTAGTACTATTACAATGTACACTAAGGTCGCTTTTTACGCGTTTTTTTACGCGGGTTTTTTACCCGGCTTTTTTTACGCGGAATCCGGAATTTACGCGGATTCCGGAATTTACGCGGTATTTTTTTTTGTTCGCGGATTTCAGTTTCCCTTCACTCGGAATGCAGAATTAACGTTGGTCTTTTTACGCGGATTCCGGAATTTACGCGGTTTTTTTTTACGCGGCTTGTATCCCCCGCGTAAAAAGCGACTTTAGTGTATACGCTTTCCGAAGTCATTGCTTGCACAACTTCGTTCGGCATTTCATCCCAAATCTTTACCAAACGTTTTTAAATGTGTCCAATCTCAAATGCCTTACGTCGTCCAACTTTCCTAACATGTATCCCTAGATACTGAAGTCTAGTGAGTTCAAATCCGGTGACGATGCAGGCCATTCAGATGAACTGATGAAACAAGGCAAAATCTGCTTACACTGTCTTTCCCAAAAAGCATTTGCGCGCAAGGATGCAAATGGCCTTTGATAAAGCGTTGCAAGTAGTTACTTGTTTATGTTCACGCCCCTGTCAATGAATAGCAATGGCAATGGTAATTTCTCTTTGGTCGATATACCTCTCCAAACCATCACAGCTGGTGCATATTGATATCACTCGACTGCTCTTTCAACAGTTGGTATATCACGAAGACATGCTACATGAACATGGTCATTTTGCTTGTTCAAAGTTGCCTCCAAAGTAAACAACTTTTCGTCCGAAATAAATAATAAAACCTGCGTGCGTCTTCAGTAGCAACCGAGATCTAGCAACCCTGTCGGCAATATTTATACGAATTGATTCGTGAATTTTCTGCTTTTTAAAAGCTGAATATCCAAGGTCCTTTTCGATAACATTTTGCATGGAAGTGTAGCTCATGTTCATTTCACACGCCATTTTTCTTGCCGTACGGGCCGGATTTCGCCAGAAACGTTTCTTTACTGCTTTGATGATCACTGGAGTCCGAACACTCCGTTTTGTAGCAGGTTTCTTCTTGGGAACAACCGTGCCTGTATCCTTGAAACATTTGATGGTCCTGTAGACGAAAAACCTGCTTGAATTCAGATGTGACTGCTTCCTCCTGAACTCGATGTTAGCCAATCCTTGCAGGTGCAAGACCCTTATTTGTTCTATATTTGAATCCATTGCAATTTTCTTCAGAGCGAAACTAAAAACTGACTGTATTTATTCCGGATAATGTTCAGATGTTTGTCATGCTGTGACAGAAAATACAACGAGGGACACCCGAATACGTGTTTCACTTCTATGTTGCCACCCTGAATTTATTGCATGAAATACGAAGGCCAATGTTGTTATAGCTTTACAGTCTTCTGCAAAGTTTCGTGGTTTACTGAAAGGTCCAATTCAATGCCAAACTATGTTTGCGATATGGCCGCGGAAATAGCGCTGCGATACCAACTTTTTTCTCTTGCATACTAATCCTCGACAAATACGTGCAACTAGAAGCAGAAAAGAGTGCCTTGAGGCTAAAAAGAACAAAAACTATCTTGTCAGGTGATCTTGTGGGTTACCTGACTATACTGGACTTTTTCAAAAGAGGGCCAGTGATGAGTATGAATGGAGACTGGATGGCACCTCAGGATAACCATGATATTCCCTACAAGGTATGCGAAACGTCGCGTACAGACTGGGAAGTCGGAGTTCCTGATGTCCGTCCCGGTTCAACGATATTTTTCACAGATGGCTCAAAAATAGGTACCAAAACTGGTGCAGGAATCTTCGGCCCTGGAATTAATATTTCAGTGGCAATGGGACACTGGCCAACAGTGTTTCAAGCAGAGATCTTTGCAATCCTTGAATGTGCGAATGTGTGTCTGACTAGGAAATACAAACATGCCTGACAGTCAAGCAGCACTGAAAGCACTTGATGCTTATAAATGTACATCCAAGATTGTCTGGGAATGTATTCTCACGTTGCGACAGCTATGTCAAACAAACTCAGTAAATTTGTATTGGGTTACAGGACATTGTGGCATTGGTGGGAATGAAAAGGCAGACGAACTTGCAAAACAAGGATCTAACTCACAGTTTATCGGCCCAGAACCTTTCTGCGGTATATCAAACTGTGCAGTGAAAATGGAGCTTAAACGCTGGGAGGAACAAAAGGTGATAACTAGGGACAGTGGTAATTCGCGTCAAAAAAAATCAAAATTCGCGGGTGGCAAAATAGAAAATATTCAAATATCACGGTAATTTCGCGGCAACCTAAAAAACGATAGTTTTTTAAGGAAAAAACAAGAAGCAACTGTTTTATTTAGTTTAATATGCGGTAATTCACCCGTACGATAATTTCTTTGCACTATTACTAATTAAAAGTGCATGCTTTATCAAATTGTTTTTAGTGCTATTGCAGTGTTGGCAGGCACGTATTATTTCAGTTACATTAGATCACACTGCGTTCGAGTTTCCGGAAATCGATAAATATTTAATTAAAAAGCGGGAAAGTTCAAGAAAACGTCCGCGAATCGAAATAAATTATAAAACCGATCTCACTGCCGATTAATAAAAAAATGCTCGTTTGGCGTACAAGCTCAGTACATCTTGCAACTTGGATTTTATCCTATCATGTAGGTTTCCAAAACCATTGCTCCAAGTGGATCTAGCAGCCAAATCATTCCAAGACAATTCAACTCAGGTTAACGAATTCGCGTTATTAGTGAGCGATTTAGTACTGTTTCATCTTTCCGGTTGCGTAGAAATAGGCGTCGCGCTGCTATTTGGGTGCCCAATAATATTCAACTTTGTCCGTCTAGCTGGTTTTCATGAATTTTGCAGGTTTCAAATCCAAATGTTTCATAATTGACATAGAATGTTGCTGTTTTTCATTACTTTCGCATCATTTCGCGGGTTTTAGTGAATTTCGCGTCCGATACCGGATTTCGCGGGATTCGCGGCTTCCGCGAAATCGCGATTTACCACTGTCCCTAGTGATAACCAATTGGTTTGATGTCAAAAGTGTTCCCAATCTAAAAGATTTATCACACCAAACGAGAATCATTCGAAAAAGCTCCTAGAGCTCAACAAAAGAGCTCTTTGTACATACGTCGGCCTAGCAACGGGGCACTGTCCGAGTAGATATCATTTAAAGAACATTGGCCGGGTTCAGGATGATATCTGTCGCTTTTGTAATATGGAAAGCGAGACATCGGAACATCTGCTGTGCAGTTGTGTTGCATTATTTAAACGCAGATCAAGGTTTCTTGGCAGTGGCTGTTTACAGCCCAAAGAGATTTGGTCTTTGAATCCTGGGAAGGTGATTGGCTTCATAAACCATATTTCACCTGACTGGGAGCGTGTCGGTGCAGGTACCTGATCACTCAACAATAGTGGTCATTGTATTTTGCAAGGGGACACGTATAGCAATTGACTGGGATATATTACAAAAGTTCACATCAATGGGCAACGTAATTCTAATTCCCTAACAAAAAAAAAATCCTCGGCAAAGTTCTAAATCATGAAATTTTATGAAACTTTGTAAAAGACACACAATTTTCATGTCTTTTAATTCAGGAAATGAACCAGTGGATGTAAAACTTTAAGAAGATTTTGCTGAAAATCGGTTTGATGAGCCCGACTGCCGACCCAATGTGCGTTCGGTACAACCTCGCTCCAAAAAACAGAATATTTCTCATATTGGAGTTGGAGTAGGCTTACACTTAGTGGTGAATAGATTGATTTCTTCGTGGCGTACTTCTGCGACGCTATAACTACCAATTTCCATGACAAGATAGTAGTCATTTGCGTAAATTAATATTTTTTCAAGTAGAAAGGAAATGCCATTTTTCTTCAAAATGAAAAGTAATTAACCAAATACGAACTCTGCGACGTCCTAGAGAGAATTCATATAAATCAATAATAACGTATTACTCGTAACTTTTCAAAAGGGGCTAAGTAACAAAAGAGATTCTTTCCTTCCTCACTCTGTTTTGTTCAAAAGAGTGTAACGTTATCTTTTCAAAATGTTTCCTAGATGAATTTAGATCTTTCTTGGAAGCATCGTATGGCCCGAAACTGGTTCTCCCCTGCTGGAGAGAAAAAAGTAGGAGGGTGGTATTCAAGACACGACCGCATGACGTTGACTACCGTATTCTTATAAAAAAAAATATTCCATTGAAGCAAATAGTAGAGGGAATTGCAACGCTTCATCTACAAAACTTCTGTAACAAAATTTCGAGGCACCAAAAGGTACCAGTTGCCGATTATTCTCGTTTACTGGTCCGTCCAGAATTCCAGCCATTTTAGTATTTTGCAGTAGCCATTTATTACTAACAGCCACCAGCATAACGGGTGAAACCGGCACGAGATGACCAGTACTATTTTGTTTTTCCTCCTTTCAGCTGCTAACACCTAGCGCTGTCGTGAAATTAACATCAACACAAACATGCATTTTTGCAAGGTTTTTTCCGCTAGCAGCATCATTTGGTAAAACAGAAAATTCAATTTGTCGCTTCTGTAACAAAATTTAGAGGCACCAAAAGGTGCCAGTTGCCGATTATAGTTTCCTGGTTAGTCCGTCCAGAATTCCAGCCATTTAAGTGTTTTGCAGTAGCCATTTACTACTAAAGCCACCAGCATTACGGGTGAAACCGGCACGACATGACCGGTACTATTTTGTATTTCCTCCTTTCAGCTGCTATCACCTAGCGTCCGCATGTCACTGGTGCGGTTTTGGAATCAGAAAGGGGCCAGGTGCCGAATATATCCATGTTTTTGGTCAGTCCGTCCAGAATTCTTTCAAGATAGCGTCCGTATGTAGCCGGTACGGTTTAGTAATGAAACTGATGGGGTGAAATGTTCGAACGGTACGTTTTATACCAAGGCTTCGTCAGATAAATTAAAAGAGGGATGGGCTACATAAATTATGGAATGGAAGAGACAAATGTTTCTTGAAAGCTGCGCCGGCCGCTGTCATAATATTAACACCAACACAAACATGCATTTTTGCAAGGTTTTTTCCGCTAGCAGCATCATTTGGTAAAACAGAAATATCAATTTGCCGCTTCTGTAACAAAATTTAGAGGCACCAAAAGGTGCCAGTTGCCGATTATAGTTTCCTGGTTAGTCCGTCCAAAATTCCAGCCATTTAAGTGTTTTGCAGTAGCCATTTACTACTAAAGCCACCAGCATTACGGGTGAAACCGGCACGAGATGACCGGTACTATTTTGTATTTCCTCCTTTCAGCTGCTATCACCTAGCGTCCGCATGTCACTGGTGCGGTTTTGGAATCAGAATGATGGGGCGCCGGCCGCTGTCGTAAAATTAACACCAACAAAAAGATGCATATTTGCAAGGTTTTTTCCGCTAGCAGCAGCATTTTGTAATAAAACAGAAAATTCAATTAGCTGCTTCTGTAACAAAATTTCGAGGCACCAAAAGGGGCCAGGTGCCGAATATATCCATGTTTTTGGTCAGTCCGTCCAGAATTCTTTCAAGATAGCGTCCGTATGTAGCCGGTACGGTTTAGTAATGAAACTGATGGGGTGAAATGTTCGAACGGTACGTTTTATACCAAGGCTTCGTCAGATAAATTAAAAGAGGGATGGGCTACATAAATTATGGAATGGAAGAGACAAATGTTTCTTGAAAGCTGCGCCGGCCGCTGTCATAATATTAACACCAACACAAACATGCATTTTTGCAAGGTTTTTTCCGCTAGCAGCAGCATTTGGTAAAACAGAAAATTCAATTTGCCGCTTCTGTAACAAAATTTAGAGGCACCAAAAGGTGCCAATTGCCGATTATAGTTTCCTGGTTAGTCCGTCCAGAATTCCAGCCATTTAAGTGTTTTGCAGTAGCCATTTACTACTAAAGCCACCAGCATTACGGGTGAAACCGGCACGAGATGACCGGTACTATTTTGTATTTCCTCCTTTCAGCTGCTATCACCTAGCGTCCGCATGTCACTGGTGCGGTTTTGGAATCAGAATGATGGGGCGCCGGCCGCTGTCGTAAAATTAACACCAACAAAAAGATGCATATTTGCAAGGTTTTTTCCGCTAGCAGCAGCATAAACATCGGAAACAGAAAGTGACAACAACAATAACAACAAAGTCAGATCGATTGTATCCGTTAGTGTCGACTGTGCTTGGGAAGAGAGGTAGTGATTGGCTGCGCGGTATGATTTAGACAATCGATATTAATTACCAATTTTTCAATAGTGTATCTCAAACAATAGTTTGTTTTTGTTACATAAATTTAACCGTAAAAGAATTTCTGATCGATAGATGCCAAAACCTCGAAAACCTGATTATAGATGACTGCAAAATAAGCGCTCAAAACCTGACCACTTTTCTCTGGTTTTCCCTGGTTGAATTACTAGATTTTTAAATTCAGGGGCCTAACTTCGATATAGACGTTAGTCAACGTCAAAAAATTGTGCAACGGCTTTTACGACTACCTAATCATTACCGAAAATGCTATAACACTAAATAAACATTTGTCCGAAAACCAAAACTGGCGTCCGCTAACACAAAAACAAATCAATATCTATTTCGCACCAAAGAAATCTAATTATTTTACTTGCGTCACTTGAATAATTTACTCAAAAGGTTTAAAAAGATTCTCTTCCAAACCGGAAATGCTCGCGGTACCTTTTTGCCCCGTCACTCATTGCTGACCGGTCGTGCTTGTGTGTCGATCCCAGCACCACAGACCGACAGTCTGCTTAACCGATCGGTCGAGTTTCGATCAATAACAAGCTTGTCTCGGAAAGCTCACAGGAGGAGAAAGTAAACAACAACAGCACAAATAGTGTATAACATTAAATGAATCGTGCGATGATTGGCCGATGGCACGTGGGTCATTTGTCTGACGTTGACCAGGAAAAGGGGAATCACTGTGAACCGTTTGGTCAGCGCTATGTGTGTATGCGTGTGATGCCGTACTGTGGAGGAAATTTTCCTCACCACCGTTTTTGTGGATCGCATAAATAAAGCCAGAAGCGCCATTCGTAGCAGATCAAAACGTGCACTTCAGTCGTTTAGGAGTTATTGACATGATCGTGCGGTTTGGATTAGTAGTATCGATCTGCTCGCTGCTGATCGAGTCGATCGGAGCTCGTCGGTTGGAAGGTTGGTGGTAAGGATTTATTTACTAGTGAGGCGGTTTGAGTAAAGGGTTTTCCCCATTGTAGAAACACAGCACGTGCGAAATTCTAGCTGTGAAATACCTGGTGAACTGGTTGAAGGGGTGTGTATATCTACAACGGAATGTGTAGCCTTCCGGAAGTTGACTAATGACAGTGAGGTGAATTTAATCGATCGAGAGGAGTTTGTGGAAAGATTAAAGTGTGGAAAACATGATGGTACGGAGATTTGCTGCCCCCATGGGGAATCATACAACTTGCCTGAGGAGAAGGACGAGCTTTGTGGTGTGCAGGTGCCCAAATTCAAAATCAAAGGAGGCGTAATCGCAGATATCGATGAGTTCCCCTGGACGGCAATGCTTTTACGGCAGAATCGTATGTGGTGCAATTATTCAACGAAGTTAATCGATATAAACGTTATTTTGAATTTTTAGGTAATACCAATTCACTGTACTATCATTGTGGGGCGGCACTGATAAGCAGAACTTTCGTACTAACAGCAGCTCATTGCATTGCCGTCAACGCAGCAGTAGAAAAACAAGATCCTTTGTAAGCTTTTCTCACTCATCCTAAACAACCCTTAGTTCAGTTTTCAAGTAACGCCCTTTTCCGCAGAAAGTTCGTTCGTCTGCGTGAGTACAACATCTTCCAGGATCCAGACTGCGTACTGGGAAGCGGTTTCATGGATTGTGCCGAGGGAAAGCTAGACTTCAAACCGCGCTCGATAGTGATCTATCCGGGATTTACACTAGATTCGCCAAGGTACGATCACGACATTGGTTTGATACAGATAGATCCGGTTCCAGCTTACTCTGATTTTCTACGCCCGATTTGTCTGCCCGAGCTCGAGTTGGAAAATGGCGCCCGTCCGGGAGGAGTGTTCAATGTTGCCGGCTGGGGGAAGACTGACTTTTGTAAGACTTTCAATAACGTTAATCCAGTTTCATTCAGCTCTAACTCACTCGTTCGTAGTCAGCAAGGACCTCGGCTCGATAAGCTTCAGCCCGATCAAATTGAAGGTAGTGCTGCCATTCTTCGCCCTGGAACAGTGTAAGAAAGTTTACGAAAGTCTGAATGCGTCCCACGTTCGTGAGACACAACTTTGTGCGGGAGGCCGGAGGGCGAAAGATTCCTGTGCCGGGGATAGCGGATCCCCGCTGATGCACTACGATCGCCGAAAAGCGGTCTGGGTACTGACTGGAGTAGCCAGCTATGGTGTTCAGGATTGTGGCCGGCCCGGGGTGCCGAGCGTTTACACCAATGTGCGAGAATATTTAACGTGGATTAAGCAAAATATAAAATCGCTTCAGGATCCGTAAAAATTATGCCTTCAAATATTTTAAAAAGAACTGTTCAATTTTTTTTAATTAGACTGTAAAAACCTTGACTTAATGAGAGATTCATCCTCGCGATTTTTGTTAGGAATTGCCATCAAGCGGGTCTGTAAACGGCTAGACAATGCGTACCATCGGTGCCAAGCGCACTCACAGGAATAAAATACACCTCACACGTGGTCCTTAGCCTCTTATCCAGCCTCTCCTATCCCGACCGCGATGCGATGCCAGCTGGGATACGAGCAACCAAGGGAAGATCGGGTAACCAACCGCGGTGAGAACTCGGTCGTATGTTGACAGGGAAGGGCTCTTTTGAGTTTTCGAACGTCTGTCCTCCATTTAAGAAGCGGCTCATAAAAGCGCCTGTACTCCAAGTTAGGGGCGGCCGATTACCGCCCTCGTGCCAACGTGGGACTCCAAACAGGCTTGTGGTGCGCAGGCCTTACAAGCCGCCACCGTAAAACACTCACAAGTAATGAACGAGGTATTCCTCGTAAACGTGCACAGCCCTTACCACGGAGGTACCGAAGACGGCAAGGGTGAATTCTACGCGCGGTTGGAGCGTGAGTACGATTACTGCCCAAAACATGATATCAAGTTCGTCGTCGGGGATTTTAACGCTCAGGTCGGCCAAGAAGAAGACCATGATTGTAAGGTTAAGCACACACCAGCTGACCAACGAAATGGGCCTAAGACTTATCGATTCTGCCGCCTCCAAGAACATTTCAATGCGTAGTACCTGCTTCCAGCACAACCTCCTACACAAGTACACCTGAAGGTCACCAAATCAGACAGAAACACAGACCGACCACGTTCTGATTGATTGTCGGAACTTTTCAGACATCATCGACGTCAGATCCTATAGGAGCGTTAACGTCGACTTGGAGCACAATTTGGTGATGGCTAAAATGTGCCCAAAACTCCCCGTTGTTAACAACACTCGGTACCGGCGCCCACCCCGGTAAGCCCTCGCACGACTGAAGCAGCCCAAATTCGCCGAAAACTACGAAACTCGGAAGAGGACCATCTGGAGAAAACCCCTCTCGAGTACTGTTGGAATTCCATCAAAACCACCAGCAACAGCGTAGAAGAGAATGTCATCGGGTTCGACGACGCATGTAGGAGGGTGATGGATGAGGTGAACGCTGCACGGGCGGCAAGGATGTGCATTGCAACTCATCAGAATGGGGAGAGACACAGACAGAAGAAGATGCAGCGAACCCACATCTTTCGGAAGCAAAAGTACACCTTGGAGGAGGAAGAGTATGCAAAGCGGGAACAATTGCATCATTCTCAGGAAACGCGAAAGTTCTACCAGAAAATAAATGCATCCTGCAGAGCCGAAATGTACCGGGATAAAGATGGTAGTATTCTGATGGACGATCGTGAGGTGACCGAAATTTGGAGGCAGCACTTCGACGAACACCTGAATAGCACCCGGGCAGAGGATCATAACAAAAGTAGTGGACGTGCCAGCCCCAACGATAGGCGAAGTTAAGGATGCCATCAAGCAGCTGAAAAACAATAAATCGGCTGGGAAGGATGGCCTCGAAGCGGAGCTTGTGAAGATGGGCCCTGGAAAAGCTGGCCACCTGTTTGCACCAGCTGATTGCAAGAATTAGGGATACAGAACAGCTACCGGAAGAGTGGAAGTATGGGGTTATCTGCCCTATCTATATGAAAGGCGACAAGCTGGACTTCGGAAACTTAATGCCGCCTACAAAGTACTTTCCCCGCGTACTCTCACCACTAGCCAACAGATCTGTGGGAAGTTATCCGGGTGGCTAGGTGGAAGGACGGTCTACGAGGGACCAAATCTTTACCATACGGCAGATCCTCCAGAAATGCCGTGAATACAGAGCCCCCACGTACCACCCATTAATCGGCTTCGAAGCCGCGTATGACACTATTAACCGATAACAGCTATAGAAAGTCATAAACGGTCCGAGGAAGCTGATTAGACGATTTGCGGATTTCGGATGGATTATCGGGTTCATTTAAATCCCGCACGGGCTTCGATAGGCTGATTGGGTTGTAGGTAAATACGTCTAAAAACAGGTACAGGCTACCCAACGGAACCGAAGCCGACCGACAACGCCTAGGCAATAACATTACGATCGACGGCGATGAGTTCGAGGTAGTCGACGAGGTTGTCTATCTTGGCTCACTGGTAACTGACTTTGATGATACCAGCCGTGAGATCCGGAGGCGTGTTATCAGCGGAAGTCGTACCTCCAATGGTCTCCACAAGCAATTGCGGTCGAACAGACTAAGCCGAAGTGTAACTTATACTAAACGCTCATAAGACAGGTAAGACAGGCGCTCATGTGACAGGTTGTCTATGAGCATGAAACGTGGACAATGTCCGAGGAGAACCCGCGAGTGTTCGGAGTTTTTGAGCGACGGGTACTCAGGACGATCTTTGGCAGCTTGCAGAAGAACGGAATATGGAGGCGGAGGATGAACCACGATCTCGCCCAACTCTACGGCGAACTTAGTTTTCAAAAGATGTCTAAAGCTGGACGGATACGCTGGGCAGGGCATGTTGCAAGAATACCGGACAACTACCCTGCGCAGATGGTGTTTGCCTCGAATCCGGCAGGAAAAAGACGACCAGATGCGAATGGTTGTTTTGATATTTTTGACATATTGCCCCTTTCGGCACATTGGGTATATTATTTTTAGACTTTTTGGATATCCATAATATTTTTGACAAATTGGAAAAATTTTATTTTTCACAAAGGCAAGAAGCCGCGACTTTTTTATCTACCTATTGTTGGGATGATTAAAGTCTTTTGAGACGTCGAAAATTTGTTTAACGATCTGTTAAAAGTTGTATATATTTATTTAGTGTTGATTCACACTTCGTACTTAATGTTACCGTAAACCGGGGTGACTTTGATAACTTTTTTGAATATATCTTAAATATTTTGAAAATGTACTGAAAAACAAATGGTTTGACATTTTTAAAATGAGTACTGGCACGCATTGAGCAAGATCATGTCACTACCTCAAAAGTTTAGCAACAGTTCTGCTGTTTTTGAAGGTGCCCAACAATTTCCACATTGATCATCATTCCGGGGTGACTTTGATCACTTCATTGTTTTGATGAATTTGAAGTGAAACTATACTGCTTTACCAAGTTTGAATAATTGAAAACGACTTAAATGAGTTTATTTATATGAAAAAACAATTCAGGGGTTATTCACCTTCCACGTCAACAGGCTATTAGGTGAACGTCCAAAACTTGTACAAAATTTTAGGATATATATGAACGACTGTCCACGGAGAGAAAAGAGGGTCTAAAATCGCCAAAAACTAGTCCACGTGGAATATGGCTTACCAAATAGTCCAAAAATGCATGTAAAGTGATGTTTGGGTTGTCGTGAGAAAAAAACATATAATGTACTATTTAGTTTATTAGGACTCCACATTACCTTTGAGGAAAAAATTAGAAAAGCAATTATGAAAATCGTAGTATTAATATTTTTTTAGCTTAAAAACTAGTCTGGGCACAAAATAAACAAACTTTACGTATCGCAGCTTAGTGTTTTGTATCTGCCTGAACCGATTGTTTGTATGCAATAAAAATCGCTCAAAATCCAATTTATTTTGAAATCAATATTCTAGCATGAAAAACACTCTTTTAATAGCTGGAAATGCATGGATAGTAGCAATTTAGACATATCTTCTAACCATAATTAGTGAAGATTACGACAAATATCAAGCTTTTTGAGCGCTTTTTATCACAAATTCAAACAAGGGGTAGAGTGATCGAAGTCACCCCGGTGATCAAAGTCACCCCAGTTTACGGTACTTACATTGGTTTTTATTTCTGCTGACCGAAACTCTGTTGTTCTAACAATAGTTTCAACAACGATTACTCTGCACCAATTATCTTTCGCACAGCTACGATTGATTTTTATTTCAAGGTGTGACTGTCGGTATAATTTCTATTTAAGAATGGTGAGAGCATCGTGCGATTAGAATAAAATTCCAGTAATGTCAAGAAAACTCAGGTGGGATCTGATTACCAGACGTACCCCTCCCACCCTATCTCTGATGAAGCATGCAGCCGCAACGAAACAGTTTCATCCCACCCACCACCAGGGGGCGGAAAATTGAACTAATCTGCAGATGGGTGGTGATAATAAGGCGAAAAAAAAACTTGAGAGAGCAATATTCTTGGCGCGAAAAACTAAGGCTATTGGTCGTGAGAGCGAGGACAACTAGAAGGGTTGGTCATTCCAATTCCAACCGCCTAAAAGATAGGAAGTTACTTTATAGAAAAGTGGAGAAGTGAAGTTCAAGGAAAAGAGAAGAAGGAAGTTTATTCAATAGAACGCAATAGACGCAAAGCAAACGACAGGTAGGAATAAACCTTCGATCGCGCTCACGATCACGACCAATAGCTACTCGACGCTAAAACGTCCTTAAACGACAGGACCCCGTATTTTTACCCTGGAATCGACGCCCATCGTGCATCACCACCACGCCGCCACGACGCCATTGCATTGCCGCCATCACCAGCCGCTGTTACCCACCACCAAAATTTACTGCTACGGTTGCACCCGGCAACCTCGCCCAACCGTTACCAACAGGCGACCCACCAGACCGCTGACCGCAGTCCCGGCTTCAAAAAAGGCGCGCCACCGAGTTTCGAGGTAGGAGTAGGGTGATTAAGAAATCCAAAAGTGGAGATATTAAAAATAAAGGGGGAAGTTTTGGTGAAAGAGAAGTCACAAGTGTTTTCTTGGCAATAAGTCGCGAACCTGTGCCGACCCTGAGGCTTGTTTGGGGGTTCTCGTAATTGCTGAATAGCAATATATCCCGTTAGTTACACTTTGGCGCCCAACGTAAATTTAGAGTCGCGATTATTGTCTCGAAAGTTAACACACTTGAAGGCTTGCTACGTGTCTGCAGAAGTCTCTGGGAAAACTTCCAAAATTCTTGAGGACATCTGACCATACTCACCAAAAAAAAATCTATCACTGGAAAAAAAAAGCTTTTAAGAAAAATATTACACTTTCGGGGTCCATGATTGTTTGCGGAGCAAGAAAATTTGCATTCCAACGCTAATAAAACAAATTTACACCTGCAAACCAAAGAATATTCAACTTACCAGAATTTCTAACTACAGTGAATATTATTTTGAAAAAAATTTATCGGTTTCGGATGCGGGAAATAATACACAAAACAATACACAAAATTTATTGAAATAGAATAACCACTTCTGACATGAAATAACTATTACTTTCTTAAAGTTTAGATAAGTGTGCCATATTTATAATTTTGTCGTGTTTTTATTTTGATAAATTTTACATTCCGAGATCAAACCTAAATCATCGCAATGGAGATGCCTTTGTTGTTAGCGCAGTATCAGTCGATGGATCCTTCTCATCTAATGGTGGATGAGTTGGAATACGAGTTGCGTATTCGCGGACTTAATGTAGTCTCGTCGCGTAGTCAACTAGAGAGAGTACTGCGTAACAGTTTGAAACAGGAAAAAGGCAATTCAAATGTAGTATACAATTTTGTTGCAGAATCTGTAGATCGTGAATTTGAAACTTGCTGTGAAATCGTAGATGATATAGAAAACTTTTTTGAAAGTAAACGTGGTAAAAGAGTACCGGAACAGAAGTGGAAGACTAGGATAATTCATGTGTTTTTTAGAATGGAAAGATTGAAACGCCATATCATTGGTGAAGAAAATTTGAATAGTTTAGCAATGAAAGCAGGAAATTGTTTGAAATTATTGCGTGTTTATTATTCGGTGACGTCTCATTTGCCCGAAATAAGAGCAGCCGAACTGGCGTTGATAAACGAAAGTTTAAATCAGATTCGTGCTGAGACTGACAAAGACCAACCAGAGGAGGAAAATATAGAAGAAGACATAAATATAAATCAGAACGTGGAAGAAGGAAACGTGGCTAGAGTTCAGGAGGTTGAATCGGAGATTTCAGATGAGGATGAACAACAAGACGAAGAGAGAGAGGAGGAGGAAGATGAAATAGGTGCCGTGGGTGGTCATAGTAATGAAAAGCCAGATGAGCGAGGAAAAGCGAAACTAATTGCGGAAAACAAAGACCTACTAATAGTGGTAAACCAGCTTTTACAGCGTATTCAGGTATTGGAAGCAAAGCAAGAAAAAGAACATTTAGCGGAAAATCAAGCGAATCCTGTCAATAGCACACAGATTGGTGGGAAAGAAAACCGAATCGTGCAAAACCAAAAGACAAGCCCATTAAATTTTTTAGATTGGATTAAGGAGAGGAACAGTTCGATGGGAAGTGCAAGAACGGCAGAAGGTAAAAACGTCAGTGATCGTTATGCTAGAAGAGACAATCGCCTACCCGTACACAAATGGACCGTGCGTTACGACGGTATGGATAACGGGAGACGACTGAACGAGTTTTTGAAGGAAGTAGAATTCAACCGACGCTCAGAAGGATTTTCAGAAGAAGAATTATTTCAATTTGCACACCATCTGTTCACACACAAAGCAAGATCATGGTTCATGGAAGTAAACGGCGAAAATGAATTGCGAAATTGGAAGAATTTAACACAAGAGCTAAAGAACGAGTTCTTACCGGTAGATATCGATTACTTCTACGAACAGCGTGCGAATAACCGGAAGCAGGGTGTCAGAGAAAAATTCCAGGACTACTACTTAGACATGGTCCGGATCTTTCGCAGCTTATCATGTCCTTGGGATGAGAAACGGAAATTTGATGTCCTTTTTCGTAACACTCGCGACGATTGTAGGGTAGCGATGCTTGCTGCCAATGTTTCAACCATACCTAAAATGAAGGAATTCGGAAAACGTTTCGATTCTATTAATTGGCATTTATACCAACGCAGAGAGACTAAATACCCTACAAGAACGCTGCAGGTTGAGGTGGTTGAAAACCAGCGTCAACCGTACACAAGGCAAAATTCACAATTCCGTAATCAAGGTCGACAAGAACAAAATCGACAGCAAAAATACACATCCAATTTTTCCAGAAATTACCAAACAGATAGTTGGAAACAGAAGCAACAAAACTACGAGCAAAAGCCAACAGAGAGCGAACAGAGATATGAAAAAAAGGAACCTGGACACAACAACCAACAACGAAATAAAAGTCCCGTGGCAGGTCCGAGTGGAACAAGCGCATTGTACCGCATAGTCAAAGCATATGTACCTGTACGGAAAGGGGTATGCTTCAACTGCCACGAACAAGGGCATGGCTTTAGAGAGTGTACTAAGCCACGGAACATTTTCTGCGAACAGTGTGGTTTCCCAGGTTTCCCAGTACCCGATTGTCCCTACTGTCAGTCAAAAAACATCTACAAGACTGCTCAGTGAGGCGAGACAGTTTTATGCACACAACAAGACCTCACAGAAACGGGGTGGAAAAAAAATTTCCCATGGATGCAGAAATCTCAACAGTATTTATAAACCTAAATGGAGATCCTAGACCTTTTGCAAAAGTAGATATGATGGGCATCCCGGTAATCGGACTACTAGATAGTGGCGCTGCAAAAACAGTTATCGGAGTAGGAAGCAGTGAATTGATAAAAAAACTAAACCTCAAATTAAAACCTTCTAATATTAGCCTGAGAACAGCTGCCGGACAAAGGTTAGAAGTGCTAGGTTGCACAGAGATACCGATTACTTTCAACAGCCAAACGAAGATACTTCCAGTTTAAATTGCTCCAAATCTAAGCCGCAGATGCATTCTAGGCTTCGATTTCTGGCAGAAATTTGGAATCGAAGCGATTGCTGACGACAGGGAAAATGATCAAGAGAATTTAGAACTAAGCAACGCACAAAAACGACAACTAGAGGAGGTAGAAAATATGTTTCTAGTAGCGAGACCGGGAATGTTTGGGAAGACGAGTCTGATAGAGCATAAAATAGAAATCAAAAGCGAGTTTAAGGAAGCCGAACCGGTGCGGAAAAATCCGTATCCGTGGAGTCCGGAAATCCAGAGGAAAATACACTTAGCAGTGGACAACATGTTGAGTGATGGTGTGATAGAGCCTTCGGACTCTGATTGGGCTCTGCCAATTGTACCTGTAAAAAAGAGGGACAGTGACCAAGTACGGCTCTGTTTGGATGCCAGGAAATTGAACGAGCGAACAAGAAGAGATGCATATCCGTTACCGCACCAGAATAGAATTTTGAGCCACTTAGGACATTTCAAATATCTATCGACCATTGATTTGTCGCAAGCGTTTTTACAAATTCCGCTCAATCAAGAATCGAGAAAGTATACAGCGTTTTCAATTCCAGGGAAAGGCCTGTTTCAGTTTACTCGTCTCCCTTTTGGACTTGTAAACAGTCCGGCGACTCTGAGTAAGCTTATGGACAAAGTTCTGGGCTATGGTGCCTTAGAACCATTTATATTTGTTTACCTGGATGACATCGTTGTAGCGAGTAACTCGTTCGATGAACACATAGCAAAATTAAAAGAACTGGCAAACCGTTTGAAAAAGGCAAATTTGTACATTAACGTAGAAAAATCAAGCTTCTGTCGTCACGAGCTACCGTACCTCGGGTACATTCTATCCCGAGAAGGATTGCGGCCTAATCCAGATCGCGTGCAGGCGATTTTGGGATTTGAGGCCCCCAGCTCGGTGAGATCACTGAGGCGATTCCTCGGTATGGTCAACTACTACCGTAGGTTCATCGATAAATTTAGTGAGCTCACAGCGCCATTAACTGACTTACTGAAAAACAAACCCAAACGAGTACAATGGACAGACAGAGCAGAAGAAGCATTTAAAAGCATCAAAGAGAGGCTGATATCAGCTCCCGTGATGGCCAATCCGGATTTTGGTTTACCGTTCTGTGTACAAACGGACGCCAGTGACTCAGCCCTTGCGGGCGTCTTGACTCAAATTCAAGACGGAGAAGAACGAGTAATCGCGTACCATTCAGAAAAGCTTCAAGGAGCCGAAATGAACTACCACGCAGCAGAGAAAGAGGGACTCGCAGCACTCAGATGCATTGAAAAATTTCGTGGCTATATTGAGGGAACGAGGTTCACCCTAATAACTGACTCATCAGCGCTGACCTTCATAATGAAGGCCAAATGGAAATCATCGTCACGGCTGAGCCGGTGGAGTATCACCCTGCAGCAGTACGACATGGATATCAGGCATCGGAAAGGAAAGGACAACGTTGTTCCTGATGCACTTTCCAGATCCATCGAAGTGATAGATGACGAAGAAGAAGACAGGTGGTACAAAAACCTGTACAAAGCTGTAGAGGAAAATCCGGAAAAATACATCGACTTCCGAATCAAAAATAATAAAATTTACAAATTTGTAGCTACCCGGTCCGACATAATGGATTATAGGTTTGAGTGGAAAGAATGTGTTCCAGAGTCAGCTCGGTTAAGGATTATGCAGCAAGAGCATGACGGTAATTTGCACATTGGGTTCGAAAAATGCATCGAAAAGCTAAAGAGAACGTTTTATTGGCCACGGATGAGTACGGATTTGAAGAGGTATATCAAGCAATGTGAGCCCTGCAAAATAAACAAGCACTCGACGAAAGCTACAACACCGGAAATGGGTAACCAACGAATTGCAACCAAACCTTTCCAAATTGTGTGTATAGATTACATACAGGCGCTTCCCCGAAGCAAGCACGGTAACGGTCACTTATTGGTCATACTGGACCTTTTTTCTAAGTACTGCCTGCTTGCTCCGGTCCGAAAGATATCCGCTAATAATCTATGCAACATTGTGGAAGAGAAATGGTTTCGCAGGTTGGGTGTTCCGCAAATTGTCATTACGGACAATGCAACAACCTTCTTTTCCAAAGAGTTTCGAAAATTGCTGGAAAAATATGAAATTCGTCACTGGGCAAATGCACGACACCATAGCCAAGCAAACCCGGTAGAACGTCTAAATAGAACGATAAACGCGATGATCCGCACATACGTTCATGACGATCAAAAACTGTGGGATAGCAAAATATCGGAAATTGAATATGTACTTAATAACACAATCCACACGTCGACGAAATTTACTCCCCATCGCATCATTTTTGGTCACGATATAGTAGCCCGTGGAGCCGAACATGAATTGGAAGAAGAACTCGATTTTACCGAAAAAGAACGAACGGAGAAAATGTGGGGGGCAAGCAAAAAAATATTCGAGTTGGTACGGGAAAACTTGCAAAAGTGCCATGATAAAACAAAACGGCACTACGATTTGCGGCATAAACGCTACTCACCATCATTCGAAGTCGGACAGAGAGTATTCAAACGGACGTTTGGACAGTCAGCTGCAAACAAGGCCTTCAATGCCAAATTAGGTCCTCAGTATGTTCCGTGTATCATAACCGCGAAAAGAGGGTCCAGTTCCTATGAATTAACTGACCTAAAAGGGAAAAATATAGGAGTATTTTCGGCATCAGATTTGAAAGGGTAGAAGTTTACAAGAGGGGAAGAAAAGAAGGAAAGTAAACTATAAGAGAATTTCAGGGAAATAAGGAAAAAACCGGTTTGTTCTTGAGAAATGAGAGGTCAAGTGGTTAAGAGACATAATCCGTTAATTTGGATACATATCAGGAAGTGGTTGCTCTACCCATTTGCGAAATCTTAGATAAAGGAGAAAAAAGACAGACAGACATTGATTTAGGAAATCGCGATGATGAAGGTTGATCGAAGATAAAATTTGAGCGAAAACAAATTTCGTTTGTTTTTTTTTAATTCAGAATTTTGAGGAAAGTTGAAAGATAAGGTGGAAATCAATTAGTGCTCACTCACAGTGTATGCATGCACCGAATCATCTTGCCTACAACCCTGTTAAATGTATTTCAAGGGCATAAAGCAAGAGATTGGTGATAACAATGGCGAGAAATTAAGAAAGAGAGTAAAGGCGAAACCGAAGAACATGACCTTGAAATGATTACCGTGCACTACAAACCAAATCGAAACGAAACAATAGAATTTAAATGCCGTCGTCTCACATATCCTTTGGCTATGCTGAAAACTACGGGATCCGCAAAATCATCATTGGTTATGTCGCATCATGAAATATCACAGCCTGGAACAGAAAAGAGTGAAATTATATAATTTCATTTCTACTCACCTTCTTCAAAACCATCCTGTCTAGACTCGATGAACGTTTAACTGAATCTACAGAAATGGAACTACCACAAGAATGAACATTTGAGAGATCATTTGGCCAAATATTTGTTCGACAAAATGTCGCAAAAATGATATTAAATTCTTGATCAAGTGCGCACTTATCGTAGATCTAGTCAAAACTGCATCGATCACCACATGGTGCCATTGAAACTATTGTGACAGTTCTAACTCGCATCCAAGTCACCCACACCGATTAAATAATTGAGTGACCATGAATTTTATTGATTGCAATACAAAGTCGAGCAGTATGAAATATTTCAAACCGTATCATAGTGCGGCGTTGAGAGTACAGTCCTCTCACTAAATTTATTTTATTATTTCCGGAATGTAGAATAGGTTGTAAATATAAATTTAAGGATAGGTTAATATTTATTTTATTATGTGTTGGTTATAAGTAAAAGCTATTTTCACTAAGCAGATGCATAGGCATCCTGAAATACAATATATTCTTAGGGGCTTCGTTCAGATACAGTGATAAAAAAAAGATTGGTGACTGGTCAACTATGGCTCTGGAAAAATTTGGTTCAGAGGTACGCGTCATGTAACGAGTTTTCTTGTGTGATGTTGTGTAATTTTGTATGGAAAAAAAAATTAAAATTTTTAATTTTTTTTTACCCGAACTGGGGGAGAGTGTGACTGTCGGTATAATTTCTATTTAAGAATGGTGAGAGCATCGTGCGATTAGAATAAAATTCCAGTAATGTCAAGAAAACTCAGGTGGGATCTGATTACCAGACGTACCCCTCCCACCCTATCTCTGATGAAGCATGCAGCCGCAACGAAACAGTTTCATCCCACCCACCACCAGGGGGCGGAAAATTGAACTAATCTGCAGATGGGTGGTGATAATAAGGCGAAAAAAAAAACTTGAGAGAGCAATATTCTTGGCGCGAAAAACTAAGGCTATTGGTCGTGAGAGCGAGGACAACTAGAAGGGTTGGTCATTCCAATTCCAACCGCCTAAAAGATAGGAAGTTACTTTATAGAAAAGTGGAGAAGTGAAGTTCAAGGAAAAGAGAAGAAGGAAGTTTATTCAATAGAACGCAATAGACGCAAAGCAAACGACAGGTAGGAATAAACCTTCGATCGCGCTCACGATCACGACCAATAGCTACTCGACGCTAAAACGTCCTTAAACGACAGGACCCCGTATTTTTACCCTGGAATCGACGCCCATCGTGCATCACCACCACGCCGCCACGACGCCATTGCATTGCCGCCATCACCAGCCGCTGTTACCCACCACCAAAATTTACTGCTACGGTTGCACCCGGCAACCTCGCCCAACCGTTACCAACAGGCGACCCACCAGACCGCTGACCGCAGTCCCGGCTTCAAAAAAGGCACGCCACCGAGTTTCGAGGTAGGAGTAGGGTGATTAAGAAATCCAAAAGTGGAGATATTAAAAATAAAGGGGGAAGTTTTGGTGAAAGAGAAGTCACAAGTGTTTTCTTGGCAATAAGTCGCGAACCTGTGCCGACCCTGAGGCTTGTTTGGGGGTTCTCGTAATTGCTGAATAGCAATATATCCCGTTAGTTACAAAGGTTATGTCTGATTTCTTCATTTTATTTGATCTTACTTTATTTTCTGTATGTCCACTCTTTGCGCAACTACTTTATTCAACCGCCTGTTCGGTCTTGATAAACGTTACCACAAAGAACATTTTTAATATAGTAAATTCATGATAGGGCGTTTATAATAGGGTAGGTAACATGTTCTAAGCAGCGAATTCGAAATGTGTTGGGTGAAATTCAAACAGAAGTATATCAATCTGTTCTCTATCTTTTTCTCTGTTAAAACTTGTTTTCAGATTGTAAAACTAATTTGGCAAACTTTAACAATAATCAATTAAAGTTACCAATCGAGGGACACTATTCCAATCACCCTGAGCCTATTTTAAGCAGTTTCCATATGTTTTGCAGGCGTTGTATTTCAGCACCCGAAGTGGCTCCTGAATGGCTGCATTATAGGTCGATTTGTTTCGATTAGTGCTTGTTCACAGATTGCTTCGTGATTAACGGTATTTCTTATATTCGTAAAACAGCTAGAAAATCAAAGTTTTCGTTTCCATCATTGAAATTGTTGATATTGATCAAAATTCAGGAGTTTGAGGCCTATTTTTTTCGACTGATTAAAATAGGCGCTACTGCATAAGCCGTTCCTAACCCTATACCTTACGCCAAACCACATTATGGTTTTACTCCGAATCAAATTCCAAATAATTCTCCAGACAGGTTTATTTTTTAGTTCGATTTTGTCGAACTTTATTGCAGTTAAACACTCTCTTCCTCTTTACAACTCAGTAAACTTTCACTTCCAACTTTGAGTGACTTTTCCCTTCTCTCAAACTTCCCTTTTTCTTACAAATTTTTCTGCTAACTCCTTCCGCCTTACTTGCACTTTTCTGGTCCTCTTCTTATCCTTTTTATTTTACGATCTGTTGATCACCTTGTCATCTTGACAGCTAATCCCGCTACATCGTCTGTATACAGCACCACAGTGGCACCAAGACCACTTAAACAATCTATAGAATAACAATAAGTTGGGGTCTGCAAATCACGATTTAACTCAAGAATGAATCAGCGGATCGACGTGAAAATTGGTTTGTAAGGGTTTCTGAGGCCGAGGAATATATAAGGGTCCTGCATACCTCGAGAACTCATCAGGTAAATGGAATCAAATTTGGCTAGTAGAAATTTATAAGAGCAGAAAATATTTTTTTTTTTGTGGTACGACATTCTCTGGAAAGGAGGGGTTCCATACGAATGAAATACAAATTTCTGCATACCTCAAGAACTACTCAAGCAAATAATCATGAAAAAAAAATCTTTAAGGGACTAACAAGTGATGCCTTAGTCGCAAACGGAGCCAGTGGAGTACCAAGGCGCCCTCCACTGTAACTCTGCCCTTACTGCGTTAAGCGGGGCTCTGGCGCAGTGTGAGCTCTTGGGCAAAACCTGTGTTTGCAAGGAGAACTGTTCCATTATTCATCTCAATAAGCCGATATTCACGAAAAATGCACGGATTAAATACCAAATTTTCACGAAATCATTGAACAAATAAACTAAATATGCTTGCGTGCTCTTATGGAATCGTTCAGCATTGTATATTTAGTAAAATTAGCTAGATTTAACCTGAATTTAGTAAAATAAACCATTTTTCACAGCGCTTCTATATCCATCTCAAAACTTAAATCACTGCTCAATAATTCATCTCACGACGCCCCCATATTCATCACACTGTTATTCATGAATGAATCACATTATCATGAATGAAAGTAGCCGCAGCCCGTCGTAGTAGGTTACCTAGATATCCGCTGTAGTTGTTTACGTGCAAATATGGTAACCTAGGTAACCACAACAGTGCTGTAGGTTTATGTCAATTATGTCGGAATAATTCAACATTTTCAGTATCATTTTTTTGTATTAACAGAAAATGATTTGGCAACTTTTGATTTTCTTCAACGCAGTGAAAACAGATGAAAAAACATATAGTTGAAATTTAGGAATTGTAGAAATTCATCTCATATATTTCTGCTAATTCAAGCTTGTTTTATGAAGTTTGAAGTGAACATTTCAAAGATTAGAATATTCTTACTGTAGTGAGTGATTTTGTTTAGTGATTAAAATAAAAAGTGATCCGCTAGTGATAAAATAAACTTTGGTTGGCTACTGAACGAGTCCCGTTGTAGCCGTATAGAACAATGCGCGGATTATGTTTCCTGAGGTAGGTGATTGAATTAAAGGAGTTTTCGAGGGCAGATGCCCGACTATAATATCAAATTTAGTGCTTTTGAGTGAGTTTCTGAGGATTATACTTTATGAGGAATCTAAAGTGAACTAAGAAGATTCCATTCCATGAATTTGCAGATTGGTTTAAGAAGAAAATATGCGTTTTTTCCTGCTTTCAATTGTGTTTTCATGTTGTATGAGATGAATATATGGGCTGAGATGAATAATGGAGCAGTTCCCCAACAAAAACATCAACTGCAACAATGCGTTTTACACTGACGAATCACTTCTCAATGGGTTCACTGGCTTCGGTATCTCCAACAATAATTTTACCGTCTCCTACAAGCTCGATAATCCTGCTTCTGTTTACGTCGCTGAATTGGCTGCAATTCAGTATACCTCAGGGATTATTGGAAAAATGCCCACGGACCATTACTTCATCTTTACGGACAGTCTCAGTTCTATTGAGGCTCTCCGATCGATGAAGGATGTAAGGCACTCACCATATTTCCTGGGTCCCTTCTCATTGTTCCATTCCGGGCAATGAGAAAGCGGACACTTTGGCTAAGGTGGGCGCAGCAAACGTTGATATTTACAACAGACCTATTACCCACAATGGATTATCATAATTTTCACGTCCCAGTACACTTATCAACTGGCAGGCCTCGTGGGATAAGGGAGAACGGGGAGGTGGCTACACAGCATCATCCCCAAGGTTTCCACCAAACCTTGGTTTCGGGGGTTGGATGTAGGACGAGATTTCATTCGCATGATGTCTCGGATTATGTCCAACCACTACGGGTTAGATGCACATCTCCTGCGTATTGAGCCGGCGAGCAGTAATCATTGCGTTTGTGGATTGGGGTACCAAGACATTGAGCACGTGGTTTGAGTTTGTGCTGAATTTCGCGGCGCCAGGTCTCTACTTTTGGATACCCTCAGGGCCCGATGAATACAGCCCTATGTGCCAGTTCGTGAAATCCTCGCTCAACGAAACTTGCCATACATGCTACTTGTTTATAGCTATTTGAAGAGCATCAAGGTGCCCATTTAACAGCGAAACGAATCTGGAATAAAAAAAAACAAGTTAGTTTTAGTTTTAAATATAGTTTCAGCTCGTAGTCGGCAGCGACGATAAAAAATGTGCCTTTAGCTTATAAGATATTTTAGACCATAGGGCATTAGATATAGTTGGCTCCGTAAAACATTAATTTGTATTGTGCTGTGTCAAATAAATGTTGTGTGAACGAAAAAAATCAAACAACCCGCCCGTTTTGATATTGACAGTTGTCTCAATGGTGAGTGCCTTGTCATTTCTGTAACATATAGTTTATCTAACTTCCTAACCTATAAATCCGCCAGCAAGTACGAACCTTGGAAAATGGAAAACGCTAGAAATAGCTTACCGATGCACAGTGGTCTTAACTCGCGAAATCGTGATCTTTTTAGATTTGACTGTGAAAAATTGATTTCATGATTTTATTTTCATGTTTCACGAAAGACTCTTTTTTGCCATGTCCAACGTACAAATAGAAGATTGCTGTGTTCAGTTCTTCTTTTTCTTGTGTTTTTTTTTACAATATTGCTGAAGAAAGCAATCTGGTATATTCGAAATCTGCAAAAATATGTATTATATATATCTGACTGTTAAGGTCGGTATTGTCTTATACGATAACTGCCGCTTCGTCAGCTCACCTGCTTTGTCATTGTGAAGCCCTTGCATTTGCTAGGTAATGCTTTTTCGGACGTTCTCTTCACTGTATCGTACGCTGCCTTGAAGTCAGCGCGTCTGCAGGTTAAATTCTCGAAATTTATCGAGGGTCTATTCGTTGGCTTCAAGGCAGCGTACGATACAGTAAAGAGAAATGAGTTATGGCGAATTATGGTCGAACATGATTTCCCAACAGAACTAGTTAGGCTGATACGTGCCACTCGTGAAGGCTCTTCATCATGCGTCAGGATAGCCGGTGAGATATCGGACTCCTTCGTGACGTTAGATGGTTTGAAGCAGGGAGACGGGCTGTCAAACATATTGTTCAACATCGCATTGGAGGGTGCTATACGGAGAGCCGGCGTGCGAAGAAGCGGCACCATCACTACGAAGTCTCACATGCTTCTCGGTTTTGCGGACGATAACGACATCATTGGTATCAACCGAAGAGCTGTGGAAAAGGCCTTCTGACCTCTCAGGAGAGAAGCTGCGAGAGTAGGGCTCATCATTAACTCTGCCAAAACGAAATGCATGGTGGCTGGTAGAGTGCGTGGTAGTCCGACGGATGTTGGTGCTGAGGTGGTGTTTGGAGATTTGGAAACTTTTGAAGCAGTCGACGAATTCGTTTACCTGGGTACAGTAGTGACATGTGACAACAAGGTTGGCCGTGAGATAAAAAGTCGGATAGCAGCTGTAAACAGGGCCTTCTACGGATTGCGTACGTAACCAACTGAGGTAACCAGCTGGGTACAAAACACTAATTCTTCCCGTGGCCCTCTACCGCCATGAAGCATGGACGTTGAAAGAGGCCGATCGATGAGCTCTTGGTGATTTTGACCGTAGAGTTTTGCGTTGAATCCTTGGCGGCAAACTAGAAAATAGTGTTAAGCGCAGACGCATGAACCATGAAGTGTACCAGGTGTACAAATCGGCGGATATAGTTAAGCGGATAAAACACGGCAGGTTGCAGTGGGCTGGGCATGTCGCTAGAATGCCGGAAGAACGACCAGCGAAGACTATATTTAGCAGAAATCCCGATAGAGGCCGTCGACTTCGAGGTAGGCCTCGCATTCGTTGGATGTTTGCTGTCGACGAGGATGCCCGCGAAATAGGTGTTAGGGGATATTGGAGATAGCATTGAATCGATAATCGGTCTGCCACCGTAAAAGTAAAGTAAAGTAAGTAAATACTTCTTCGGACGTTATTTTTTAACTTCATATCAGGTATGAAATTCAATCCCAAAAAAGTCGTTTGCCTTCTTAAATATGCGATACCAAATTAGGGCACAGCATTACTACCAACCAACTCTGCTACATAAATAAGTATAGGTACCATGTAATCTGTTTACAGCAGTCGAGGCCAACCACTAAAGATAATCAACAAGACGTCCGCAGTGGCTCCCAATGCCCTTGAGGCATACAAAGAAAACATGCAGAGATTCCTGAGTGTAAACTCACAAAGTTAAAATGAGTGAGAATATTTTTCATGTGCGAGTCACACAGATTCTGTCTGTATCACAGAAACGATTCATCTCACGATTCCGGCTCCGAGTTTTAGGTATCCCCGAAAACCTTACTCAGGATTCCCTGTGTGTTAGTTAGGATAGTATTCGTTTCCATCGATTAAAAAATTTCGATGACGACGACTGTCTCCATGAGAAATATCGTCGATGATGCTCAATTGGATTTACTGCGAAAGTTATGTTGTTAGCCGACGGGTTAGATTGCGCAGTACGAATAGTACTTATTTCGTCCGATAACAAATTTTGGAGAAACACAGTATCATAATAATACATAAATAGATTATCAGCAGTCACAAACTCTCGTTAGAAAGCATTTCATATGATTGCATTCGCATGAAACCTATTAGACTAACAGAAGTTTTCGGTTTGTCTTTCTCTCGTAGTACGAACTCTATTAAAACTAACTTCGTCACTAGGTTGAGTAGAAGCTTTCCAGGTAATCCTTCGGCGTTTTCAGTAGCAAAAACGAAAACAACTGAGAAAAATTAAAACAATTTGCGGGTCGGGCATGGGGTTGGTATTTTAATGCTGGGAAAACACTGCTCCAACTGATAAGCATTCAGTTCGATTCCTCTTGCCTGGCATCGTGTGCAACGTTATCAGTCCACCTTGAACCGCCGGAGCAGAAAGCTAGATGAATCGAATAGTGGGTACTCTGTCCGTGCTGTTTGTTACCGCCGCCCTGGTGGCAGGACAATTCCCTCCGATTTGGGACGTTACGACCAGTTGTAACATTCCGAATGAACCGGACCAGGGAGCCTGTCAGAATCCGGATGACTGTTTCGCATATCAACATATCAGCGATGTTGACAGTCTCAGTTCCGTTGGCCGATTGAGTTTTCTTCGTGGATTGCAGTGCACTGGAATGGCGGAGGGGATGATTTGTTGTCCGCGGCATGGAAGCGCTTACAGGTAGGTTGATTATGATTGTTTTGTTATGATGAAACATTTGTTTAAATATTTTTCTTTGGTTATAAGACAACCAAAAATGAACGAAAGTCTTCCGAAAAGAGATCGGGGCAAGTCCACGGTTGTGGTTAGTCGAATGAATGCTGATACACCCTGTGGACATCAGAGCTACAATGAAAAGGTTCTAGGCGGTCAGATTACAAATATTGATGAGTTTCCGTGGACGGCGATGTTGTTGTACGGTGCGAAGGGCACGAATGAGGTTGCACCAGCCTGCGGAGGAGCGCTAATCAGTAAATCTTTCGTGATCACGGCGGCACACTGTCTGGTTGGTCAAGTAATACAGAATAAGGGACCCTTGTGAGTACTCCCCTAAGTATTAGCTTTATCACTTTGTGATTCTTGTTTTTGTTTGTTTAGAAAGTTCGTTCGTTTAGGAGAGTATGATCTGAATAAGGATCCGGATTGTTTAGTGGATGGCAAGTTCGAAGATTGTACCGATGGAAAAGTTGACATAAAACCGAAACGTATTCTGCCTCATCCACAGTACGCAGCCAAAAGTTCAAGTCAGCACCATGACATCGGTCTTGTCCAACTGGAGAAACCGGTAGTGTTTACGGATTTCATTCAGCATATCTGTCTGCCGGAAGCAACCGCAGACCCGGCCGTAGGTGCCAAGTTGAACGTTTGTGGCTGGGGACGAACCGACTTTTTCCGCAATGAGGTGCAAAGTAATGTTGCCAGTCCAATAAAGTTGAAGGTGGCGCTGCCTATTGTTGATCATCAAAGATGTAGGGATATTTATCGTCCGCATAAGCTGGCTCTTGGCAGTGGTCAATTGTGTGCCGGTGGACACAAGGCTAAGGATTCCTGCTTCGGAGACAGTGGATCGCCGTTGATGTTCTTCGATAATAAAAAGGGAACCTGGATTCTGTCCGGGGTAGTCAGTATAGGAGTGCAGAAATGTGGCACCGAAGGTCAACCTGGAATCTACACTAATGTGAGGGAGTATTTGGGCTGGATTAAGAAAAATACAGTGTAATGTGTGAATAAGTTTATTAAAATTGATCGATTAATATGTGTGTTCTTTGATCCATTGAAGATATTCCCTAACATTGGTGAAAATGCCAGGCTTACCGGCTAAGCCACACACCTCCGCTCCGCGGCTCACGATTCCCGCCAAAACCCAAACCCCCTGTTTAGCATCGAAGAACATTAGCGGTGATCCACTGTCTCCAGCACAGGAGTCTTCGTTCTTTTTACCACCAGCGCAAATCTGACCTTTACCCAGAGAAAGTCTCTGAGATTTGTACGCTTTGATGCAGCTTTGTTGATCTACGAACGGAAGCCGAGACTTCATTTTCACCGGGCTTTTTCCCAGACCACCAACTGTGAAACAGAAAGTAATTTAATCCCGATAGTACAAAAGTTCAGATGAAAACCTACAGAAATTTGTCTTTCCCCAACCGCAAACGCTAAGTGTTTTTCCGAATTGCAGCCCGGTCCGCAATCCTCGCTCCGGCAGACAAATCGGTTGTAAGAAGTCTGTATAGTTCGGGATACGATCAATCCGGATCAGCGCAATATCGTGGTGTTGTTGTTCACTGTTTGGCACATAATCCGGGTGAATTATAATCGCTAAAGGGCGTGTATCGATTTTTTCTTCCGCACAATCCGCTTCTAAAAACCCTTGTACATTTTTCACTAACATACAGTCAGGATCACGATTAACATCGTATTCTCGTAGTCGAACGTAGGAGCTATAAATGAAGTCAGTTATTAGGTATCTCTACCAGTAATGAAATTTATTCAACTTACAGCGGTCCATGTAGATTATAACTGCTCCCTGCAACGCAGTGCGCTGCTGTCAAAACATGGGAGCGCCCGATGAGGACCCCACCACACCTCTGTTGGCCATTCCGGTAGAATAACAGTGCTGCCCACGGGAACTCATCAATCTCGGTTAAATCGCCTATAATTTTTTGAACATACGTCTGATGGCCACATTCGTCCTCATCGCCTCCGAAGCGACTTCCAATATCCAGTGAATTATTACGATAGCGCTGGGAAATATTAGCGGATTCAAGCTGCGGCAGCTGGTAGCTACGGCCCTGGAGGCAGCAAATCAAAGTTTCATTATCAGACGAACACTGCAGCGCACGGATGAAGCTCATGCGACCGGTAGACCACGATTCCGGCGGATGATTAATCTCCTGAAAGGCTCGGCATTCGTTTGGTGGAACGCAAATACCTTCCGTAGATTCGTTCGGTATACTGCATCGTAAGTGGGACTCCCCAACAGGTTGGGGTTCATCTGTCAATCATTCAAATTGTGACTTTTATCATACCTCTAACGTACGATTAAAATCTTCTTACCTTCCGATTGTGAGCCTCCAGCAGCTGCTAGCAGACCCACCAGAATTATTCCGGGTAGCATCAGGACACTGATTTTTGACTTTGAGAAACAAAATGCAGCAATTGAGTGAGGTCGGGGCGATGTTCGACATCGTTTATAAACATGATAATCACCAACTGCTCTGCTGGCAAATCCGTTATCTTGTGAGCGTCCATTAGCGTCCAACGTTTTTAATGTTCTCTCTAGCCGCATACTTGGGGAAGCGGCCCGAACACTGTAGTTCGTGATGACCTACAAGTGCAGTCGTACCTATCAGGAAAGCGGCACTACCGTATGCGAGTCAGGTCCTGGAATAGCCCAGCCCATTTACTATATCTTTTCGTATTCGTCGCATGATCAAAATTTCCAGTCGTTAGTTACTTATCTCCAAACTTGAGCGAAGTTTGAACTCGGGAAACTCCATCTGTCCGCAATGGCCAGTTAAGAGGTGCAATCAGCTGTTCCGTGCCTTCCTCTCCCCTATCCTTTACAGTTTCATCCCACCCAATCGGCAAACCGGTTTCGATTGTACAAGCGACGCTCGAATGACCGATCGCACTCGCACTCGCGACTGAAGACGATCAGTTCAAAACAAACCTTATCCCCAGGAGGATGCCGAACGCGATCACGGGCCTGTTTTTACTGCTGCCCACGGTCGGTGAGTAATGCTGTTTTTATGTTCGCCGTTAATATTTTGTCAGATTATCCCTCTTCTTAGTGGTGACCTTCACATCGCTACCATGCGAAATTCCGAACGAGAGCACGACCGGTTACTGCATCGCTCCGGACAACTGTCATGCTTATCAAAAGTTGAAAAGTGGCGCTCTGGCGGCCACACCGGAAACGAAAGCATTTCTCAAACAGCTTAGATGCTCTAGTTCGACTATATGTTGCACTATGAAGCAAGCCTATGGGAACCCACGCGTTGGGGTACTACCCTCGGGCTATTTTTCCGATTTAGCCGAAAACTGTGGAGTAGAGGACAACAGAGAGCGGATAATTGGTGGTGAAGCTACCGATATCGATGAATTTCCCTGGCTGGTGTTGCTATTCTACCACTCAAATGTTGTTGATAAAACGGTTCCAGCCTGCGGTGGTGTACTGATTTCGAAACGCTGGGTCCTAACCGCAGCGCACTGCGTCACAGGAAGATCATATCGAAACATGGGAGTACTGTGAGATTGAATTATCACACACACTTTTAGAACCAAGCACTAACACAAACCTTTCCAGGGAGTTTGTCCGCGTGGGAGAAAATAATCTCGAAACGGAAGTGGACTGCAACAAGAATAACGACTGCGCTGATCGATCGCTCGATATAACAGTGGAAAAGATCGTACCCCATCCGGAATATGTTAGTACGAGTTGGAACAAGTACAACGATATAGCGTTGCTCAAACTCACTGAAGACGCTCCCTACACGGACTTCGTGCGCTATATCTGTCTTCCCAATTACTACAATCTGACGCAAGTGAACACTAACATATTCGTCGCTGCCGGCTGGGGACAAACGGATTTCTGTGAGTTTCAAAAGCGTCCATTCGATCAGCAAATTATCTTCTCGTTTCATACCCCCTCTAGATAAAACCATCGACACAATTCCAAGCAAAGTCAAGCTCAAGGTCAGCCTACCGCATATGGAGCTATCGCGCTGCCAGTCGGTCTACGAGCAGTTCTCGATCCGTGTGGCCGACAGTCAGATTTGTGCCGGCGGCCGTAAGTCACAGGACACCTGCCGGGGAGACAGCGGCTCCCCGTTGATGTACTTCAATCCGTCGTATAAACGCTGGTTCGCCTACGGCATTGTCAGCCGGGGTCCGGCCCACTGTGGAACCGAAGGGGTACCCAGCATCTACACCAGCCTGTTCGAATTTGACGATTGGGTCAGCAGTACAATGAAGGCCAACTGAGTAACGGAACAAAAAATGCCACAAATAAACGACAGCTCGAAAGTAAGACGTTTCGCTTGTTAATCCCTGTGCCTCACTGGGACAAGATTAATCCTTTCCATTACGCAATGTTACCCCCAGGCTCGGCTGGTGGCCTGCTTTTACGACCTTACTGCTCCCGGCGAAGAAAAACAAGGTCAATCGATAACAATGCAAACCCCTGCCGAAGCTTTACTTGTTGATTTTTTTTTTTCTTCTGATTTCAATTCATCTTCTCCCGGTTCGGTTGTTTGCTTGCAGCGTGAACAATAATGAACCATCATCGAAGCAAACTCTGCCTTGAAAGGAATTCCCACTGTGTGGCGCTACCGAACAATAATAATCAAACGAAAGCGAAGACACGAGAATAGCCCTAACGAAGGCCGAAAACGACAATTGCGACAATGTTACCGAAAGAGGTTGTATAACCATTAGCGTACAGTGACAGGACTTTCATTTTTTTGGGAAATAGGTTAAATACCAACTGGTGGTACAGGAATCATGGCCGGCCATTTGTCAAGGACTTTTCGATGACGGCTGCCGAAGCACACGTGGCCTTGGAAGAGAAATCTCCGACGGCGATGCACAGATTATCTTACTGCGCACTGGGCACTGGATACATTTTGAAATGGGAAATTGATTACCAACTGCCTACTTCAAATTGAGTTTTTGCTTGATGTTATTCGAGTAGGCCCTTCCGCGAGTAACGCACACTCGAGGTAACCAGGGGTGACCGCATCGCTGCTGATGTCGACCGAAACGAATGCAAGAAGAAAAAATAGAAAGGGGAGACGGTAATTAAATAGACTTTTCAACTGGACACGTGTGCGGTTGGCGGAAAAGTGGACTTGTTGTTAGTGGGAAAATCCGTCCAACGGCCGAATAACATTTGTATATGGTTGGCACGCAGGAAACCCCAAGGGGGCCCCTGGGCTGTGTGTCCGGTTTCAATGAAGCTCTCTATGCTTTTTAGGGTGGCGATAAAAATCCACTTTTCGATTTTCACCTAGAATTTTGTATGAGTACTCTTTTTGAGAAGACGAAACTTTTAAGTCCTACTTCTAAGCGAAATCCGAAGGTCAAACTTTTCTCATATATGTATTCCATTCATTGGCACCAAGCTCGAAAATTTTTCAACATCCCAGAAACTTGAACTTTCCGAAAAAAAAGTTAAAAATAACATTTGACTTTTATTTCTAGAGCAAAACAAAAAATATTGAATCTTCAATTTATTTATTTGTTTTGACCCTAAAAGGGGCAATTAGTGATCAATTCGATTGTTTCACCGGAGGAAATCCGCTGCTGCCACGACTGTTGCTACTCGCTACTGCTGAATATGTCCGACGCTTACACCATCCAAAAGTAAAATGATTTGTTTTGAAGAAAAAAAAAATAAAATGATTTGTTTAAGCAGAAGCGTGTTCTTATATATCCTAAAAAGTGCATTCCTGGCTAACTAGATTTAATGTTCTGTTAACTGTGTCAGGGATAGCAAGCACGAAAACTACTGAAATTTACTGAATTATTTATTTATTTAATTTTTTTTGTTGACAAAAACAACTATTTCTAAGTCTGCTATTTTTCAACTTTTTCAATTTTCTGGCACCCTCATTATTCTGCATTTCAACGACAGCACACATCCAACGAGTGCGGGGCCTACCTCGAAGTCAACGGCCTCTATCGGGATTTCTGCTAAATATAATCTTCGCTGGTCATTCTTTCGGTATTCTAGCTACATGCCCAGCTCACTGCAACCTACCATGTTTTATTCGCTTAACTATATCCGCTGATATGTACACCTGGTACACTTCATGGTTCATGCGTCTGCGCCAAACACCATTTTTTAGTTTGCCACCAAGGATCGCCAATCGGCCTCTTTCAACGTCCATGCTTCATGACCGTAGAGGGCCACGGGAAGAATTAGTGTTTTGTAAAGTGCAAGCTTGGTACGGGTTTGCAGACTACGGGACCTCTGCTGATTACGTAATCCGTAGAAGGCCCTGTTTATTTATTTATTTATTTTCGTCAAGCAAATGTAGACTACAGTTATAATAATACAATGTTTTTTTATATTCTATACATTATTTTCAGTAGTTAGTCGTTTTTTGATTTGATTTCTGCCCATAGTGATGTCGATATTTTTGCAGTGCTGATTATAGTGACGCATCATGCGATTTATTGGACCAGTTTTTGAGTAGTTATGTTTTCCGATATTTAACGATCTCTTAATTGACGACTGGGTGCATAAAAATTTAGTTGCGATAATAATTTAGAAGATTGCACGCGTTGAGAAATAATGTCATTGATAAAATAAAGCATTGAAAGTTCGCGGCGTTCTTTAAGTACTTGTATGTCTATAAGCATGCAGCGTGCTTCGTATGATGGTAAGGGAAATGCTGTCCAATTTAGCTTACGAAGCGCGTATAAAAGAAATTGTTTTTGGACAGATTCAATGCGTTCTTCATGTGTTACAATATAGGGATTACATACAATGCTACAGTATTCCAGAATTGGTCGGACGTATGTAATATATGATAGTTTGATTGTATATGGGTCTTGAAAATTGAGGCCGAAGCGTTTTATAAAGCCCAGCATACTATTTGCTTTGTTGATAATTGTATTATAATGTTCTATGAATATAAGTTCGGAGTCTAAGATTACGCCTAGGTCCCTTACGATTTTGCATTTTTCTGCTGGTTAGTTTCCCAAGAAAATGTTTGGGGAGCTCCGTAGCCGCAAGGTTACACAGTCCGCCTTGGTAAGCGGATGGTCGTGGGTTCGAATCTTAGTAGAATCAGGCCATTTGGTGGTTGCCAAAGGACTTTAGCATGGGTTTATTCTCAGGCTTCCCACCAAGTACCTTTCCTTCAATCTGAATTCTACAGTACCTCTGTTGACTCTCCTCCTAACAAAAATATAAATCCCTGTTATAATAAAACTGGTGTGAGTAACGTATGAAAGTTTTCTCCAGGGAATTGTAATTAAGCGATATTGATAGGAGGGACAGAGGCTCGGTATAGTAGAGTAGTAAGCTTGAAACGGAAAGGTAAAACTTACACACAAGCACGGATATGAATGATAAGCGTATCACTTACTTCAATAGTGATACTGCCAATAATATGAAGTGCGGAGTACAGAAAACACTTGGGAAATATCACAATAGATCTAATCTCTGGTCACAGTGATGAGCCCACACAGAAAAAAAAGAAAATGTTTGTAGGTGGTGTTACTGTTTTTCTGCTGAAGGCTACTGAATTACATTTTTTAATGTTGAGTTGCAATAGACTTTTGTTGCACCAAGTGTAGAATACATTAATTTCATTCTGGAATATTTCGAAGTCTTCCGCATTGATTATTTCTATAAAGAGCTTCATGTCGTCAGCATATACAAGCACACGTATTGATTTAAGAAGAAAGGAAATGTCATTCACGTATAATATAAAAAGAAGAGGGCCCAGGTGAGAACCTTAAGGAACCCCGGAAGTTACTTCTATTGGGTTTGAAAAGGAACTTTGAAAGCGGACTGTTTGTGTTCTCTTTGTTAAGTATGACTACAGCCATTCCAAGAATTTTGCTTCCATTCCGTATTTTTCGAGCTTGAAGAGCAACAAAGGTATGTCGATTCTGTCAAATGCCTTGCTTAAGTCCGTATAAAGAGCTTCTACGTGGTTGCCGTTGTCCGTTATAAAGTGAAAGTTATGAATTCCAAATGATTTGTGGTAGTTGATCGGCCTTTGCAGCTGCTATCCGCTTTTTTATCTCACGGCTAACCTCGTTGTCACATGTCACTAATGTACCCAGGTAAATGAATTCGTCGACTACTTCAAAAGTTTCTACATCTAACACCACCTAAGCACCAACATCCGTCGGACTACCACGCTCTCTATCAGCCACAATATGTTGCGTTTTGGCAGAGTTTATGATGAGTCCTATTCTCGCAGCTTCCTTCCTGAGAGATACGAAGGCCTCTTCCACTGCTCTACGGTTGATACCAATGATGTCAATATCGTCCGCAAAACCTAGAAGCATGTGAGACTTCGTTATGATGGTGCCGCTTCTTTGCACACCAGCCCTCCCTACAAATTGATGTTGAACGATAGTTTGACAGCCCGTCTCTCTGCTTCAAACCATGTAACGTCATGAAGGAGTCTGATATCTCACCGGCTATCCTGAGGCATGATGTAGAGCATTCAAGTGTGGCACGTATCAGCGTAATTAGTCGAGCATAATTTACCATGAATCATTTCTCTTAACTGTATCGTACGCTGCCCTAAAGTCAATGATAGGATGGTGAGTCTGCGAGTTGAATTCTCATGACTCATTACTCCTTGGCATTGGTTGGCTGTCGCAGATGTACCCACTACTCCTCCCGCTGTGGTGCTGATTGTTCTGTGCATATACTTCCATTGTACATTCAGCCTACCTCAAACTTGATCCTCGATCCGCTCATCAACCATCCTCAGGTACTCTGTAGCCACTTCTCCAGTTGCTAGCCACTGGATGTTCAACTGTATGCTCCTTGTCGTCCTGGCTTTTAACACGTTGGACAACCGGGAGCGAATCTTGGATACCACGAGATAATGATCCGAGCCTACGTTTGGTCCTCTAAACGACCTGACGTATGTAACGTCTGAAAGGTGTCGACCATCAATCAGAACATGGTCGAAATGAATGGTAATAAAAAGTAGTATTTTTTGCGGTGCGTATTCAATGAACGTCGCCTGAACCATTCTGACCCAGGGCTTGTTTTTTAAAAAGGGCGTACATGTTTTAAAACGTTGTTGATAGACAAACTCTACAAACATGATTTCAAGACTAGAAAACAAATTCATTAATAAAAAACAACGTTTTTTTTATTTCAATCATAGCAGATTAAGCAAAGCAAAGCCTTGGTGCTACATTCCGTATCGGAACTCGACCTTCTGTTTATTTTACACAGACTACGCAGCCAACTGTTGAGTGTACAGGACAATTGCGGGGCTAGCGCTACGATCCTACTGACACTAACAGTCTCTCCCGAGCCGAGACTCGAACCTACGACGACTGGCTTGTTAGGCCAGCATCGTACCTCGAGACCAGCTGGGAGACTTAATCGTAGCAGATTATAGATGTTTAAAAACTTCAGATGGTAAAAAACATATTTTTTTAAGAATCAATATATCCTAAAATACACAACCACTTTAAAAAATGACTCTTGAAAATCCGGTCCCCAATGTCAGGAAATTTTACTAGTCCAAAATTTTTTGGCTACCTAGATGTGCAAGAGAAACAATCGGGGAACAGTATTCCTGGAAGTGGTGCAAACTCCTTCTGGGACTTCAAATTTCCAAGCCCAGGAGAAATTTGCTTAGATAGCACTTGTTGGTTTATTTATATTATTCATTTCGCCGTGGGAATCTTAGGATCGTTTCTAAGAAGTTTTTTTTTTTTTTTTTTCTTCACATAACATTTATTTGACACGGCACAAATACAATTTAATGTTTAACGGCGCCAATTATATCTGATGACTTAAAAACTAAAGCAAATTTTTTATCCTCGCTGCCGACTACGAGCTGAAATTAAGTCTAACTTAAAACTAGCATGGGATTTCCAATCAGTGTTTTGTTGTTCAAAGGTCGTCTGATAATCGTCGAATGGCATGTATGGATTCGTTCTGCTGAGCCACGATGTCGTGAGTTGGGACAGAGGCTCGTAGTCCTTGGGTCCTGGTTCTATTGTGCGGGGTCTGGTTGCTGGTTTTGTGCTTAAGGTTCAAACGTGTTCTTGTCGTTTTGTTGGGTGTAGACGGAGGGGAACGGGACTAGACTGGGGCGTGGATGGATTTCAGGAAAACGTATATAAGGGACATGTAGGATAGGTCACGGCTCGCCAAGACATCACGAACAGGAACAGCCGGCTGTCTACCCTCGGCCTGCAGGGAAGCTATTAATTTAGACCTGGCGTCACGGTGTACAGGGCATGACCAAACCACATGCTCTATGTCGTGATAACCTTCACCACAGGCACAGATACCACTTTCCCCGAGCCCAACACGACGGAGGAGCGCGTCAAATCTATAGTGATTGGACATAAGCCGGGACATCACGCAAATGAAATCCCGACCTACATCCAACCCCTTGAACCACGGGTTCGTCGATACTTTGGGGATTATGGAATGTAACCACCTTCCCAATTCCCCTCTGGTCCAAGCATTTTGCCAACTGATGATCGTATTCTGACGTACAAGTGCGAAAAATTCATTAAAGGCAATTGGTCTTTCATAAATATCACCGTTTGTTGCGCCCACCTTAGCCAAAGAGTCCGCTTTCTCATTACCCGGTATCGAGCAGTGAGAAGGGACCCACGCTAAGGTAATCTGAGTAGATTTTTCGGATAAAGCACTCAGATGTTCCCGTATTTTCCCCAGGAAATACGGAGAGTGCTTAACATCTTTCATCGATCGGAGAGCCTCAATGGAACTGAGACTGTCCGTAAAGATGAAATAATGGTCCGTGGGCGAGTTTTCTAAGAAGTTTACAAGAGTTTTTTTCTCTTTCCAGACTCCTCAGGGTTGGCGGAAAAAATTTTTACTAGTGAACCATCAATATCGGTTTCATTAGAGGACAACAGATCAAAGAGATTCGAAGTTATGGTAGAAGTGGTAGCGGTTTTTTTAAACATATTGGCGTAAGAGCACTTTGAACGCTCTTTGAGGGACCGCTTCAGTTATCCTTGCGCTGTATGTACATCATGCGTGCTGAGAGTTCATTCTTCCCGCAATATACACTTTTTAGTATGATTATTGCAGGAATCATCAGCATGGTTCTCATTGCACTAGCCATAACATGCCTTATTGCAGCATTAAGCGGCGGTATAACCTAACTGTTTACAATTGAGACAGTTCATAACACGGGCTACATACAGCCGCACAGGCAAACGAATCCGGTGAACTGAGACGTGGGAAGGCATTTCAGACCCAGCGAATGTAACGCAAAATGAGTCTGACGGGGTATATAGTCCTTGCAGTCCAATATCATTACCTCAGAAAGAATGGCGTTCTTGACACAACACCGTCGATCTCGTCGATGTAACGTGATGTTAGATCTTTTGAAATCTGTAATATGTTCAACGGTTTAGATTTAGGTCCTGCTTTGGGCCGAAAACATATAAACAATGGAACCGACGATCCATCCTTGGTAAAGTTTGACACGAGGGGGACTACTGAAAAAAAGGGAAGCAGAAGGGACCAGCGATGGAAGAAAATCGTTTCTAGCGATTTTTGAATACATATAAATCTTTTTTGTGATGCATTAACATCTCTGTCAGTGTGCGATATACATTTACTCTTCTCACATTTGCAAGCAGATCTATGTGTAAGACGAGTTACGAGGATTGCAAAAGAGCACCATGTATATAGAATCCCTGCTAGCGTACTCTCTTTCTCTTCTTTCGCACTATTCGCCTCTTGTCGTGACTGCTAACAACAACATCTGTATCGAAATGTGCACAGCTGAGTATATGGGGTTAGTCGCAATATGTACATATGATGAACAAAGATTATTCATGATCATTCCGCCAATGATTGAGATTTTTGTCAAAAAGAGAGTGAAAAAAAAGTGTGTTGTCTCCTACTTCCATAATGAGATTGTTTTGGTGGCAGGTTCAAGTACCCAGTTGGTTTAGAGATCTTGCTTGTATAAAACGTGTGTCAGGATGGACAAAAAGGTAGAAAAGGTTAACATATCCGCAAAAAGTTCGGCAAGTTTTCGCAGTAGAGAATGGCGGTTTCAGATGCGGGAGGCGGAGTTCAAAATATTGAGAAATTATTTAATGAAATTGATCGCTAGTCTTTCGAAATAACCTGTATAATGATATACACTATAACTAGCATCGAAAACATTATGTTTCATTAGGGTGGTTCATTTATTTGACATAGAGTGGTTTATAATATTGTGTAAAAATGAGTATAAAAAGAAAAAAATCACTTTTCACTCAATACCAATAGAAAAATTCCTGAAAATATAATATTTGCTACATCATTGTCGTTAGGGTGGCAATGTTGAATTGGAAAAAAATACCATGTAAAATGGCAAGATATTTCAAAACAAATTTACAAAATGTTTCAAAAAACTACTCTGTGCAAAAAAATATAACTCAACCAAAATTAAGATTGTCTCGCGGAAAATGTTGAATGCTTCCATGTCATTTACAAAATCACACACGGGAGGTGCATGGAATTTGAATAATGTTTTCTATTCCAAGTGTCTTGAAAGTACATGAAACGGTGGATACTGATGGAATATGTTTTTTTGATTTTGTTTGAAAAATATACTATCTAGGACACTTGTACTTGTTTATGCGAATGCTGTACCAGACAATTTATTCGTTTTATTTAGGGGCCGTCCACATACCACGTGGACAGATTTTTAACGATTTTGACCCCCCCCCTTCCCCCGTGGACAAATGCCCATATGAATTATAAATTTTTTGTAAGGACCGTGGACATCACACAACCCCCCACCCCCAAGCTGTCCACGTGGTATGTGGACGGCCCCTTATCACAATAATGTCCTTCGCTAGGGATAGGGATCTCAATCAATAAGCAACACAATTGACAATTGACACGGTTCGTTTGAGCGGTGTGACGTCTTCGGCAAAGTTGTAACTCATAGTTTTGTCTTCCAAAAAAATATAGACTGTAAAAACATATTATTGATTTTTTAAAAACAAATTAAAAGAAAATTAAAAATTAATTATCCAAAACAGACCATTTGAAAAAAATCGATTTTTTTTATAAAAACTTCGAAAGATTACCTGAACAACGAAACCGGTCATGGAGGAATCAGAAAAAAAGCTATTTTTTTTTCACGGGGTACATCTTTTTTGGAAGTACAAAGTTATTATTTACAACTTTGCCAGGTACACTATGACAATCAAATAAACCTTTTTGACCGTAAAAAAATTCTTAATTCCTCATACAGTGCTCTATTGGAAATTAAAAATATGTCTACAGTCGAAACGGTTTGTTTGATTGACATAGTGTCTTCGGCAAAGTTGTAGATAATATTTTGTCCTTTCAAAAGAAAAATATTCCTTTTGAAAAAACGATTCAAACAATTTGTTTTTTCAAGAAAAAAAATTTTTTTTTTTCAAAAAACGATAACTTTTTTTTCTTAACTTCTGAATGGTCGGACTGGTTTCATTGTTTTGGCAATCTTTTGTAGGTTTTATTAAAAAATCAGATTTTCAAAAAATGAGCTCATTTGAATACATATTGTTTTTTAATTTTTCTTCTTATTTTATTTTTCAATAAATGATTTTTTTAAATGTATTTTTTTGGTAAGACAGAATCATTATCTACAACTTTGTCGAAGACGTCACACCAATCAAACGAACCGAAGTGCTTTTTCATTTTATACTCATTTTTCACTATATTATGAATTATGATGTATTCGATGCTACTTATAGTGTATATTGTATAGGCTATTTCGAGAGACTAGCAACCAATTTCATTAAATAAATTCTAAATGTTTTAAACTCCGCCTTCCACAATTGAAAAAACGATTAAGTCCCAGAGAGTCGATTTTTGCAATTTTTTTTTTCAGATGACACCAATTCTCGACGTTTCATGCGTTTCTAAGTCATTTGGCATCAAAAACAATCGAAAACCGATTTTTTTTGCTATGAAAATACAGTTATCACCCGATTATATCAGTACCCGATTTTATCTGCCCCCGATTTTATCACCTTTTTCACCCAATTTTATCATCATATAACATTGTATGTCCACCATCTCCGAATCTCGCAATTATTTACAAGTGCCAGTTCCACTGTCAATTAAGATACAAACTTTCGTCTTTTAACGTCTGTAGACAGTATCCTCGATTAATTTTTATTTTTAAAATCATTGGTGTTGTTTCAACTACTTCATCGATTTTTTTCCCTCTCTAGTTTTGCTCAGGCCTATCGGTCCAAAAAGCCAGGGATTGTGACTGTTAGATACGTTACGTACGTCATCGATTTGTTTCTGCTTCTGAGTGAATGAAGAAAAAGTACAAAAAGTCTCAATTTTTATGTGTTTTGAAATGTATTGAAGAGATATTTTGTGAAAGGGCTATCAGTAAACCACATAAACACATTATGGGTCATTTCTGATCCCTCTTCCGTAACCTTAGAAAATAGCTGAAACTAATTTTTTGAGCTGCTTGAGATTTGTATGACACTAAGAGAACAACTTCACAGCTTTATGCAAACACTAGTACCTAACCTACGAACTAGTAGTGAAATTTATGTTTTACATATATGAGAGCCCTCCCTCTCCCAGAGGAGGGAGGGGTGTCAAGTGACCATTGACATATTTCTTACTCCTAATAACCTCACCATGTCAAATTTGGTTCCATTTGCTTGATTAGTTTTTAAGTTACGTAGAAGTTTGTGTTATATTTGTATGGAAGCCCTCCCTTTAAGAAGAGTAAGGGGTCTCGAGCTACTCTAATAACCTTTTCCGGCCTCAAAAACCCCTACATAAAAATTTTCACGCCGATTAGTACAGTAGTTCCCACGTCTATAAGGATCAGAGAAGCAGACAGACGGATAGAACTGCTTTTTCATATGATTCGATTTCTTGTAGTAATCAAAATCGCTGATTTTACGTGTTAAATTATTGGTTTACCATCTTTGATACAAAATTATAATAAAAAAAAAATCCCGATTTTATCACTTTCCCTATTTTATCACTCCAAACATCATCAAGGGGGTGATATAATCGGGTGATCACTGTATTTGCAATGGTCGACTAAATTGATTGCCCGGTTTTGTGATGGAATTGCTCTGATATGAAACATGATGGTGCAACATCGACGTGTTATATTACAAATTACGTAACGCTGAAAATCTAGATTTCAGACCCCCCCCCCTCCTATGTAACGATAGGTAGCGTTCGACATGACTCCCCCCCCTCTAAAATTACTTACCACTAATCAGTCTGACTCCTCTCCGAAATTTTCAAATTTTATTGTTGCTTGAAAAGAATTATTGTTATGTTTACTAAAAATCTTAGTTCAATACGACTAAAAAGAATTTAGTTTTAAGAGATAGGTTCAAGCATTTGAATGTCTACTATCAATCACGCAACCTATGCCAAGCTTGCGTTTTTTAATTTATTTATATCAGGTAGCCACCTTCTCTCTCTCTCCTCTTAGCACTACCTCTGAAATTAATATGAGGAAAATGTTCCATTTACCAAACCATAACCAAAACGAGAGGTAGATAAATTTTTCGGCATAACCGCAAGCTTAACGTAGGATAATTCGGTTAATTGAATAATAGCAAAGTTTGGTACCAATTAATTTCTGTATTACCTGCTTAAGCAGCCTTTTTTTTAAATGAATAAAACAAAAAAATATAATATAATATCATGTTTCACACTACTCCAGCAGTTTTTCATTAATTGGTGTAGCAAACCTGCTGAAAACAATCGTTGCCCAAGTAGTCCGATAGCCTAAAATAACTCTCCCTCTCGCCGTCACCATACCACATCATTGCTACTGCGTCACTGTGATGCGAAGGGGACAAGTCAAGTTTATTATTCTCTTTTGCTATCGTTTTTCCTCGTGCGACGAGCCACATACGGAGAAAAAAACACAACGAGTTGCGCGGATCATTCTCTTCTAAGAGCTGTATATAGTCTAGTTATGTATTTATTATTTCCGAGTGGGCAATGCATCAACATTTTGTTACGTACTGAGAGGATTCAAGTTTATTCATTACTTGAACAAATCGCAATCTGTACAGTTTGGGACAAAACGACAATCGGGTCATAATCGTTTCGTTTCCATCGCTGGAAGGGACAGGGTTAAGACGGTTGGACAGCAAAAGAACGGAAGGAAAGAGATAATCCATCCGTTGCGCTCAAGATAGCGCATTACTACAGGGAACAAGCAACACTTACCTCCTTTCTTTTCTTCCGGCGATAAATTTGAGTTTCCACTGAAGTTCATCTTTCTCAGTGCGGAAAACACGGATACTATATCGCAGCCAACCGGCAAGACGATAGTTTCGAGCGCAAATTTTAACGAGTATCGCGCAAACGATAATTATGTAACCGAGTAATTTTGTTACAAAATACGCAAACTCGAAAAAAGACATCTAATCACAACACACACACCTGCTTCGATGTCCAACGTATTGATAGTGTTCAAATAAACAGCCAGGAACACAAAGGTGTCGAAAGGAGCAGGATGAATATTCAATGAATGAATAATGCACAAGCTGAGGATCCACCATGCAAACCTACATAAGGTAAAGAAAACAGTGAACTGAGAAACTGTAACAGCTGGGAAGCACAGCGTTTCCACCGAGCTCTTCAAAATCGCGAGCGAGCAGTTCTATCGTGCCATCTACCTGGGCCGTAGCAAATAATCGAGGCATACGCATAACTCTTTTCAATATCGTGTACAAAATTCTCATCCGCATTCTATTCCACAGACTGAGGCCATTGCAGGAACCCTTTGTTGGCGAATACCAATATGTGTTTCGAAGAAGTCGCTCCACTATAGACCTAAATCCTCAAACATGGTTTCCACTCTAAGCGGTTCCACATTAAGCGTCAGGGTAGCCAGGGAAAAACCTGACATTTTCGTGGTGTTAGATGGTTTGAAGGAGGGTGACGGGCTGCCAAACTTATTGTTGATCGCATTGGAAGGTGACGAGAAGTGGTGCAATAATGACGTGCAACGTTGAGGTTAGCCGTAAGATAAAGAGGCGGATAGCGATCGCAAACAGAGCCTACGGATTGCGTAACCAGCTTAGGTCGCAGGGGCCCTCTATGGCCCTGTAACATGGATACTAAAAGGAACTGATCGTCTAATTCTTGCTGTTTTTGAACGTTGGATCTTGCGTTTAATCCTTAGCGGTAAACTAGAAACGCATGAACCTTGAAGTGTCACAAGCATACAAATTAGCGTATATAGTCAAGCGGATAAAGCAGAGCAGGCTTCAATGGACTGAGCATATATCAAGAATGTCGGAGGAACGACCAGCAAAGACTATATTCAGCAGGAATCCCGATAAAGGCCGATGTATTCTGTCGTTGAGGATGCCCACGTAATATGTGTTAGAGGGGACTGGCCAAGCAACCCAAGACCGAGCGATATGGCGACGTATTCTGGATTCGACACTGGATCGATAACACTGTGCTACAGCGATTTAGAACTTCTGAAGTGACCTAGTGTAGGTTGTAGGCCTTGTTGAGTGTAACATTCGCTCATACTAGAAATTTTCCAAACACCCCCAAAATCTGAAGTTATGGTCAAAATACGGTTTTTTGGACTTCATCGCATATACTATTTTTTAACTCAGTCATTTATCAACCGATTTTCAATATTAAAGCAGTTTTAGGAAGAGGACAAATAGAACTTTCAAAATATGTACAGGTTTGTTTTAATATCAATAAAACATGTAGAGTTATTTGAGCTTAAATCTAACTTTTTAGACTTTTCACGGAATTTTTCAATTTAATTGTCAATTTGCCGTCTATTTTTGTGAGAAACATACCATAATTATACTATAATTTCAAAAGTATATTCAATTCCAAATCAAATAAAAGTAGTTTTGTGGAAATTGGTTGATATTTGGCTAAGTTATATATTTTATAAGAAAACCAGAATTTTTGGCTTCTATCGCGCAATTATTTCACGGTGCTACAAATGATGAAAAAATGCAAGAACTTTTGATGTGACTTAGTGTGGGTTGTAGCTTTAGTCAAATGTTACTTGCGCATTTACTTGAAGTTTTTCAAACACCCCAAAAATTATTAGTTATGGTCAAAACCCTGTTTTTTACCTTAGCTCACATTTTTATGTTTAATTTGGTTATTTTTCAACCAATTTTTCATATTTTGGCTGTTTTGGAAAGGCGAAAAATAAAACTCTTGAAACATATAAATATGTCTAAATATATTTACCTATATGTGATGAATAGTTTTAAATGAAATAAGATGATTGATTCTATTTTTAAATTTAACCTATATGTGATGAATAGTTTTAAAATAAATAAGTTAGTTTATGTTATTTTCAAATTTTTCCAAATTTATTCGCAATTTTTAACACATTTTTGTAATGAACGAGCTTTAATTGCTGTAGAATTTGAAAAGTACATATAGTGCCAAACGAAAACAGTAAGAGTTGTTTATAAAAATCTGTTATAATTTGGCTGAGATATGACTTGATGTTGTCCACCATATACTTAGATTTCATCAAATCATTTCACAGCCAAATTAAAACAGATTCTCATTACCAACACCTTTTGTTTTCGTTTGGTACTAAAAAGAACTATCCAAATTTTACAGCAATTGAAGCTACATCATTACAAAAATGTGTGAAAAATTGCGAATAAATTTGGAAAAATTTGAAAATAACATAAACCATCTTATTTATTTTAAAACTATTCATCACATATAGGTAAACTTTTTAGACATATTTATATGTTTCAAATGCTCTATTTTTCGCCTTTCCAAAATAGCCAAAATATAAAAAATCAGTTGAAAAATAACCGTATTAAACATAAAAATTTGAGCTAAGGGGGGGGGGTTTTGAATATAACTTATAATTTTCGGGGTATTTGAAAAACTTCAAGTAAATGCGCAAGTAACACTTGACTAAAGCTACAACCCGCACTAAGTCACATCAAAAGTTCTTGCATTTTTTCATTATTTGTAGCACCGTGAAATAATTGTTCGATAGAAGCCAAAAATTTTGGTTTTCTTATAAAATATACAACTTAGCCAAATATCAACCGATTTCCACAAAACTACTTTCATTTGATTTTGAATTGAATAAACTTTTGAAATTATAGTGTATTTGTGGTATGTTTCCTACAAAAATAGACGACAAATTGACAATTAAATTGAAAAATTGCGTGAAAAAGTTTAAAAAATTAGATTTAAGCTCAAATAACTCAACATGTTTTATTGATATTAGAACAAACCTGTACATATTTTGAAAGCTCTATTTGTCTTCTTTCTAAAACTGCTTTAATATTGAAAATTGGTTGATAAATGACTGAGTTAACAAATATTATATGCGCTGAAGTCCAAAAAATCGAATTTTGACCATAACTTCAGATTTCGGGGGTGTTTGGAAAATTTCTAGTATGAGCGAATGTTACACTCAACAAGACCTACAACCTACACTAGGTCACTTCAGGAGTTCTTGCATTTTTTTTTTTCATTTGTAGCACAGTGTAATCGGTCTATCGCCCCAAAAATGAAATAAGAAAGGCCGACGAAACTAGGATTATTCAATATTGCCACAGAAAAAAAGTTATCAAATATCGTAAGGTTTTACATAGACTGGTAATTAGCTATAAGTCATATAGAATTCATAGATTCGAATTTACGCTCCAATACTCATGGTAGTAGAAAAAAATGTTTTCTCCGGAGACCGCACACATCCGCATAGCAGGAAGACGCAACCTGGCTATATTTGCACAATACGAAGGTGCTTTTATATTATTGGCTGTTGCCACTGTCTGGAGTTCGTGAGTACGATGTCATTTGTCTGGCATATAGTCGAAATCGTTTTGTCTGCCTTCCTGATGTTTGCCATATAGGCATAAAAATATCGAATTAAAACTGTAAAGGGATAATTGAATTTTGCTCAACTTGGTTGGATTGCAATTCAACCCAATGACATCTGCTGAAATTCCTTCATGAATGGTAGAAACTATTGGTAATATTGGTATTGGTTATACTAGACAACCTACATATGTCACCTACAACCTACATATGAAACCTGATTACAGTATGTTTATCCCCGCTGAGTGGGAACCTCTTGCCGTATTTACCACTTCGTGGTACCTATTAACCAAAAACAGAAATGTTGAAAAAGTCAAGGTGCTCAGCCCTAAATTGAAAGATAATGTTATTTATAGCATTTTTGTAAAACATTTCGACTTTCTAAAAATTTGTTTTCAGGTTGCCCAAACGTGATTTATGAAAAAATGACTTTTTTAAGCTACAAACTAACTCTTTTGCACTTTTTTCAATTCTACTCGATTCCTAAATTTTTCCATATATTTTTTTATTTTTGGGGTTGTTTTTGAATATTTTGCATGGTTCAGTTCAGCATTGCATTCAGTTTTTTGACTCCCAGAGCCCATTAAACATCATGAAAAATATATTTTTTCTAATAATTTTTAGATAAAACCCTTCAAAACACAAATAAAAAAAATTTTGATCAAGAACTGAAATTCTCATTGCAAAGCGGGATTTATGACAAAAACTTACATGAAAAAAGAAACTTGATATCTTATCGGGGAACTGAGATATTGGCATTTTTCTATGTGATGGAAAACTATGCATTTTAACGAATATGTTAAATAACTGTTTTATTTTGGGAGATAAAAAATAACAATGTTAAGAAAACAAATGCAATTTCAGATGTCTGATAACTTAGTAGAAGGTTTAAAAATTCGGAAAAATCCACGAAAAAAGTTAGAACGAAAATTGTGATTTTTGTGCCTTCTAATAGAAAACTCAATATTGCTCGTAATATGTAAGAGATAGAAACATGACGTCTTCGGTCAAGTTTCTTGTTTTCAGATAACCTAAAACTTTGTCGAAGACACCTTCCGTCTATCTTATTCTGATTAAAAAGTGAATTTTTTATCTCACTCATTGGTGGATTAATCACCCATCTTTTTACATTAAAAGATGCATTTTTGAATTTTCTGAAACTTTTCCGAACATATTTAATGGCTATAATCAACATCTGAATCACTATTTAGGAAATTATATGCACAAACGGCAAAACAAAACACTGTGCAATGGAGATATTGAGCGTTAGTGTCATTTTTGAGAAAATGCATAGTTTTCCATCACATGTAAAAACGCCAATATCTCAGCCCCCCGATAAGATATCAAGGAACTTTTTTCATGTAAATTTTCGTCTTGAATCTCGCTTCGCATTCAAAATTTCAAATCTTGATCAAAAATTTTTTTAAATGTGTTTTGAATGGTTTTATCTGAAAATTATAAGAAAAATTCACTTTTTTGTGATGTTCAATGGGCTCTGTATGTCAAATAATTGAATGTGATGCTGAACCAAACCATGCAAAATATTCAAAAATAATCCCACAAAAATAAAAAAATATATGGAAAAACTTAGGAATCGAACAGATTTGAAAAAATGCAGAAGAGTGGTTTTGTAGCATGAAAAAGCCATTTTTTCATAAATCACGTTTGGGCAACCTGAAAACGAGTTTTTAGAAAGTCGAAATGTTCTACAAAAATGCTATAAATAACATTATCTTTCAATTTAGGGCTGAGCACCTTGACTTTTTCAACATCGATTTTTTTTGGGACAGCCTACTGGTTAGCCACAAGTGATTCCGGATGCTAGACTCTTCTTCATCAGTATAATTACACCGGTTTTGGCCACCGTTAGGTCGTCACCAGGGTCACGGTACACCGGCGAGGTTTTATCGATTCCGCACGACTTGGTATCGATAGAAACCGGAAGGGAAATATTCAGGGAACTGGTTTTATCATTCCCCAGGCGGACGAAGGAGGTGACACCCTAGCAGTTCATCAGTGGGTGCTGCATTATCGAAATTGAGAAGTTTTTTTTTTCTTTTTATCTTCGTTGTTTGGTCAAATCAGGGGGACAGTGAACAAATAGAGACTGACCATTTTCACATGTTGAGAGGGTCGAACTCGAGGATTCTCTGCGGAAAGGAGGAGTTCAATTGGATTTCTTTTTTATGTGCTATTGAAAGGCAGTTATTACGACTGGGAGCGGCACGGTCAGTCGTCCAGGCGGTGTATCTTTTTATGGTTATTTTACAGGCTCTAATAGAAAACAGATACTAGTGGTTCAGACTTTTGTCAGCTCTTGATTGAAATGACAACGGTAATTGATTGGAAAACCAGAGAGAAGCAGGAACTGTCGGATACAGAGCCGTCTCAAGAGTTGTCCGTAGTGATGAAGCCATATTAACCCGGAAACATTCCCGATCCGTAATTTCCTTGTGACTATTACGATTGCTAAACGGAATGGATACTGCGTCATCAATGTTAGCCAGGTGAAGCGCAAATTGGCCTTACACTCCCGCTCGAGTTTGCGTGCAATCAAAGGATAAACTACGAAATTTCACCGACAGAGAGAGAACAAAATCCCTTCCACATGGCACCGAAACTTACCAGAAGCGACAAATCATTGCCGCAATCAACGGTAAACGCATGTTCATCTTCCAAATCCATTAAGATAAAGATATCGCCCCTGCAGGACAATAAAACAACAGCAATCAGCAACTTTTCGCCGGAACATCACCCCAACTTATCCGCCGAGTTAAACGTCCTCTCACCTCGCAACCCGAGAAAGCACCCGAATGCCGACTAATAATGGAAAATCTATTAGTGAAATTGTACCCGATAAATCTTTTCGCCAGCCCATAAAAATAAATAATAATGTAGCACTTCTCCGGCGCTTGGAATTTTTCTGCGGACATCTTCGACTTTCATCCAAACGCAGCAACGCACACAGAGCGGCGACATCAGCAAATAATCGACCCGAAACGGGCGCATTCCTTTATTGTACTCACATCATACGTTCTGATCCTCTTTTTTTCGCCCAAAAGTTCCAACCGTACGACAGATAATCAAATTTGCCATTATTTATTGCGCCTGCGATTCCAGTCGAAAGTGCAACATACATCGAAAGACAAAGACATATCAATAAATTTACCTCACCCGCCGTCTTTCCGGTCACCTTTCGATCCGAAGTGAGTAACATATGCGACACTCCTGGCGTTCGGTTCGATTTACATCTGAGTCAGGTTTTTTTTTGCTCCGAAGGAAAAGAAAAACATCGTTGACAATGAAACCACACGTCAGCAAACAAGTGTGGTTTTTCGGTTCTCCCAATGGGCGCACAACCGGTTGTGACAAAAAAGGGGGGAGATTGAACGCCGAGCCGAGAGGTTTGTCTTTTTTATTGGACTTTATGGGTTCCTCCAGGGGCTGTAAAGAAATTAAATGGAAAAAGTTAATCCCGGGGAGTTGATCGGTCGGAACTTTTTTTTTAATGACGGTGGAAAAGCTAGAGGGAAGTCCAAATTTAGTAGGTTCGGTTCACAATTGTGTCGAGGTGCAGGTGAAGACAGAATTTTTATACCATGCGGATTAGAAACAAGTAGTTTTAATTTTTTTTGTTTCACTCATAAAAATTAGAAAGCATTCGCCTATACTTGAATTAGAAGGGAAAATGTAACTGGTTTAGAAATGCGTATTCTGCTTTGGATTAATTGGAGAATATTAGCTTCGAAGTGCAATGGGTTCTCGATTTTCATAAGGTTGAAAAAAATGCCTGTGAATTTGATGATATTATATGGAAATAATTTTAATTACGATATTTCAGGAAAAAAATACCTCGTCTTGGCAAAATATGTATTGAAAACAAAATTTACTATTTTTCCAATAGTAAATTACAATTGTAAACTAAATTTCAACCATAAAAAATCAATGGCATTTAAAAACCTTCGAGATTTTTCATTCGTAATTTCTTAAAATAAGCAAATTTTTGTACATTTTTAAAATGTAACTGGAACCAACATTTTTTTATATAATTCAAATCAGAAATGCCTTTTGTGAACACATCCATGCGTATAGTCGCTTCTAAACATTTCATGAGAGAGAATTTTTACCTTCGTAACGGGTGAAAAAACACCTCTTAAATAAACGTTTTCATTTGCTTATGTTGTACATTTCAATCAAAACAAAGTTACAGCACAGTTTTGCGCAATATGTACAATTTAATTATTTTGAAAAAATAACGAAAAAGTTCCAAAAACATTCGATTTTTTTTAAATTTGAGTATAAAAAGTTAAAGTTTGCACAAAGCTTTGTACAAAATATTCATTTTCTATAATTTATTGAGAAACTTATTAATTGGTTAGATTCGAAATATGAATATATTTTTTTTTCAATATCACCTATTTAATATCAATGATAGTTTTTCGCTTGAGAAACTAAGGGTTTCTTAAAAAAAAATTGTATTTAATTTTTGTATTGTTTTGAAAAGAATTTCTTTAGTTTTTTTTATTAATTTTCAGAAGATTTCGCTTGAAGTTGCTAACCTGTTTTAACACTACATTAAACTGTACCATGTGCATGTCATGCATATAAACGTGTGAATTTACAAAAAATAGATGGTAAATTCAAAATTTTATTATAGAATGTGCATAATTTAAATAAAGAACATGCCAATAATGTCAATAAGGCCGATACAAATTTCATTTTCATTTTATGTCAATCCCCCCCCCCCCTTCAAAAATGTTGAAAATTGGAAGGGGAAGAAAAAAAAAGCTCAAGCCGTTTTGTTAACATGATTATTTTTTAATTTAGCAACAAACAAGTCCAGTGACAGTGAAAGTGTCATCAAATAATAAAAAATTAATAATGATAATAATGATATTTTTCAACACACTTTTGCATGCAACTTACAAACGTCGTAACTTGCACACAATTTTTCATGAAAGCTTTTCCTTTTTTTTCTTCTCAGTGTTATTTATTTTTTGCCCTCGCCTTAGCTAACTTTAATAACCGTGGACATAAAAACTATTCAAAATTTGTATCAGCCTAAATAAGATTTCATAAACATCAATAACACATCAGAAATGTACTATCTATACTTTTATGGCGTCAGACCATGGAGATCCTATGTCGAATCCAGAAAACTCAATCTTGGGCTGCTCCTCTCCAGTCGTCCCTCACACCCGCAGCTCTGGCATCCTCGTCTACAGCGCACATTCAACGCGTGTGGAGTCTGCCTCGAAGTCATCGGCCTCTGTCCGGGTCTCTACTAAATATTCTCTTTGCCAGTCGCTGCCTTAGCACGTATGCCATCCGCCATACGTGCTAAGTGGCCCGCACACTGTACTTAACCAACCGTGATTCATGCGCATGCACCGCACCCTATTTTCTTATTTGCCACCTAGTATTAGTCACAAGATTCCACGTCCACGATTCATGTCTGTAGAGTGCCACCAGGAAGATCAGCGTCCTGTAGAGCGCTAATTTCGTGCGGATCTGTAGGCTGCAAAGCCTAAGCTTGCAACGCAATCCGTCTCTTCAGCTCGCCTGTGTTGTTTTCAGCGCCTGACCGCTTGCGACTTATTGGTGATCAGGTTCCTCTCCCTGTCATTAAACATGACACTGTACGGTTCCTAATTCCCGTAAACGCTCCATAGAAGCTCCTTGTATCGTACGAAGCAATTTTTTTGCCTCCGGATGGATGCATTTGTAGTGTTCACGTTTCCTACGGCGACGCACAGTGTAGCACTTAGAAAGTCAAATCTAATCAAAATTATTTTGAAGGATTTTTGTACTGAACACGTATCATGGAACGAAAATATTTATAATAAATAATTGTGAGTGAAACTTTTCTTGGAATAACCCACCTTTGAGTGATTCGTTACCTTCTGATGATGTAGTTCTGATTCAATGGTAGTTTTTGACGTAGGACTACGTCTAACCGCACTATATCCAGATACATTCCGTGGAAACTAAAACCAAGATGTAACGTCGGAATGAAAGATTTCAAACGGTTATACTGATGTAACCACATGATGGATCACAATAATCAACATGTCGTTGGATTGATGAAATGATGGACAATTTTGTAATTCTTCAATTTTCATTATCACTTCATTGTTAAACAGTGAAAATTGAATAAAATTTTCAAGGTCGAATTCTCACCAACATTGTACCAATCATATGCGAGCACGCCTGGCACAGACTTCATGAATAGACACCAACTGCCTGCTGTGATATCCTGTACAGCAGTGGCAAAAAAAAATTGACAGAATCTCCCCGTCCCAATAGGTCAACTAATGTTAGCTTCCATGAGCCTAGACTATTTTGATGTCTTGAAGGTGAAGCTTTTTCGGAAAGTTCGTATCCACCTCCACTATCAGACAGTATTACGTTCTGTTGTTAATATATATGTTAATGTTAATAAAACTGATGTCTTGAAGGAAAATATGATGGCACAGGCAACAGTACTGCACCGAGCAATGCATGCGCTGGTTACTCGTCGTCTATCAGTGCAGAAAAACTCAATATTCATTTTCGTGCAATCAAGCCAAGTGAAAACTACATTGCCGCTATTGACGAACAGTGGGGCGTGGAACACAATCGAATTGTCGTTTGAAGTGTCTTCTTCTTCTTCTTGTTTCGTATAGCAGCAAATATCAGAATTCAATATGATTTTTCTGAACTCTACACTCTGCTTTTTTCAGATTTATTCAAATAACTGAATATAGGGTATTAAAAAGACAATAGAAAACCAAAATGCTCCGTACAGATCTTTGAATAGGTAGTTAAACAAGCTGTACTGATGATTATATTTTACTAACTAAATGAATTTAGTCTAATATGACGATACTAGTTGCAAGAGGAAAACCAAATTCATTTCATCTTGATATTAGAGCTCCGACATTAGTATTTGTATTTTTCAATTGGAAATTCTTTTGAATTCGCATTTGCAAGAAAATATTACATTCCATAACCTTACTTGTAATTGAACAACGCTATGCAAACATTAATTGCTGAGGCTAATGTTGTTCATCATTCTAGCCCACTTTATTTTCGAAGATAACGGATATATAACTTTCTAATATGGTATTTTTAAATGGTTAATATGGTTGTTCTTTGGTATCTTGAAACTGATCAACTTTTTTCTGATTGATTCTGTATACTATTAAAATATTTTAATTGGCCTAAATTAAATGTTAACATGTTCATAAACTTCTATTTGTATTTCAAATTTTCTGTGAATATACATTTTCTACTAAAACTGTAATTCGTTATCGATATTTTTTCCACGAGCTTGTAACTGCAGGAAAAAAATCATGTGACATCTTTACCGCTTTGTGATCGGTGAGTGAGCCAACTTCAACACGACAAATAGATATAGAAGGAAGTTTAATTTCTACTAAATCGTACTCAACTAAATATTTTATAGAGGGTTGCCTTTCTTCGTATTAAAGAAAACTCGCTGTATTAGAATGAAAGGTATTCATCAATGGTCCAGAAACTTTTGGGGGAAATTTGGGTCTAAAGCTCTATAGCAATATTTTAGAGAAAAACTTTCTTCTACAAAGTTGTTACATATGATAAAGCGCTTATTGAAAAAGTATCAAAAATGAGGGTGACCAAAATTTTCGATGCTATCAAGTATCTAACTTTTTAATTTTTGTAGATAGAATACCTTGTTCTACAATTTTAAAGGTCCAATAATTTAAGTAACTTTGTAAAAAAAAGTTTTTTTCTAAAACATTGTATAGAGCTCTAGACCCAAATTTCCCCCCAAATTTGGTTTCTGGACCATTGTGAATGTTAGAGAGAATTTTTTTTTTCTAAGATAGAGTGCTGCAAAGAAATAATCAAAATACAGACCCCGCTCGATTTTGGCAAAACGCCAGAATTTTTTCTGTTGCCAAAACCGAACCATGCCAATAATGAACGGTTCTTTTTTCATGACTTTTTAAATGGTCAAAGACGACCTTAACAGTAGAAATGGCCACCAATAAACTAGTTTTAGTTTCAAGTCGTTTGTGGTGTCGCTTGATAAATTTGGGCTGACGACCTAGATAATTGATATTACCACCCGAACCAAAATAACTTCCCTTTGGAAAATGTTGAGCTTAAATTGGTTAAAATAAATCAAGCAAACTACAAAAGTAAAACGAGCTCAAATCAAACATAGCTTCAAAATAAAGATATAAAAATATTGTAGTCCTACGTCAACTATGCGGTCGTGTCTTGGATACCACCCTCCTACTATTTCTCTGCAATAAATGACTGAGCCTTTATGAATGAGACATAACTACTTTGTTTACTTCAGTAAGGTTCGGGGTTAAATCGCTTTGTTTATTAATCAATCTGAGCACTCAGAAGGATCTGAAGAGTACCTAGTATTATCATTATTGTCCGTGAACGAACATTTCACTCGCAACATTTGCATTGCTTCGGGCGAAAAAGCTTGACCGTTTTGCCTGGATTTTGGCCTAAAGCTCGTAATCAAAGGATCCGAATTCAATAGCAACCTTTTGAGAATGTCTCAGAACATTCATCCATTACATGACAGAGGTATGTTCTTGGAACAAAAGCAACAACATTGCCGGACGCTGAAAAGTTGAAATTTTTCGATGATTTTCACAATGATGTAACTCATGAGTTCGGATTGGTTCGGATGATCTAATACCACCAGGTTGACCAGAAACATACAGACTTTCGTTTGCAATTGACTGTTTACATTGAAACTCATTGATACTTAACTTACTTCACATAATATGATATATAAAAATCTCAATTACAGTATTTTGATGTTGGTTGGTTGGATGTTGGTTCCCTGCCCTTCATAAGTCTTCTAGGTTTACAGATTGATTAAACTAACTTCTTTGACAGTCTCCATAGTTGGTTGGATGATAAATCTTTACGTTTCACTTGATTTTTTTGAAAAATAGTGGACGGTACGGGAGCATCGAATGCAACAACAGGAAGCTAAAATGTTGACTATTACAACCAGCTGTAACAAAGGTTAACAATACTTCTAGACACTCATGAGCTGTCAAAAGATTCAGTAGGTATCACACTTCGAAATGGCACTATGCAAAACATTATTAATAAACTTTTGCTTTTTTGACTTTTGAGCAGGTTTTTACGGTGAAGTGTGCTTCCAAATATTCTAACGAGCATAATTGGACTACAGTTGTTTATACTCCGGGCCGTCCATACTCCGGGCTGTCCATACCCCTGGCCGCAGCAAAGTTAACAAGCCTCAAGCCGTCGTCGTTAGTGGTAGAATGGAAGCTTTCCCTACCAATAACGGGGCGAGAGAATTCCTCTCGTCCATGTTATGCATTCATATCTCCAAAGACGATACTTTTTCCGAAGAAGCTCTTAGCGCTCCCCTTCACGTCGTCGGTTTTATCGTTTTTTCGCGCGTAAACGTAAACGCAACAGCTGTACTGCAAAGGAGCGGCTGGAGTAAGAAATTCGGTGTCTTGTCAACTACACCTAAGACGGCAGTTGCAACACGAGACTAGCCATCACCAGCCGAGTAAGGTGACATGGCAAAAAACACTTTACTACGAATATTCAAGAAGAAGGAACGGATCGGAACAATCAGCAACCACCTAGGCGACGAATAAAACGCACCGATTGGGGGCTCGGACTATGGATCTGTATATCGCTAAACATCCCGAGTGGCGACTGGATCCTACTGGATCAACTGGAACCCCGTCACTTCGGCATCGTAGCGCTGCAGGAACTTTGCCGAAAAGAAGAAAATGTACGGAGGATGAGTGGCTGCCGGGCCCAGTACTACCAGAGCGGCGACACAACAAATGAGCGGGGTACCGGCTTTATTAAGTTGGGCAGGATGCAAAGTCGTGTGATCAAGTGGCAGGCGACCAGTAACTGGATGTGTGTATTGAGAATTTAAGGCTGGTTCTACAATTACTCCATCTTCAATGTACACTACCCGCATGTAGGAAGACCCAATGTTGGAAAGGAAGCCTTCTACGCACAGCTGGAGGACGTCTACGACAGCTGCTCGCAGCGGAATATCAAGATCGTCATCGGGGATATGAACACTCAAATCCGAAAGAAGGACCTGTATAAACCGGTGATCGGACACGAAAGTCTGCACACCGAGAAGAACAACAAGGCCCGAAGATGCGTAAACTTTGCAGCCTCCCGAAAATTGGTAGTCCGAAGTACATACTTCCCTCGCACAGTGGGGCAAATTGGTCCGTTGGCGCGAAAAAACCTCATAACTCCATAACAGTTGTTTTCATATTGTTCATATCTTCGGCAATGTTGTTCACCATGAAAACATCTTTTTGAGAAATGTATTCAGGCAGCTTATTTTTTTTTCTACAGATGGCGCTGACATCTATCTTCTGAATAAATGGTGCTAGCCATTCCGTTTCTTCGGGAAAGTTGTTTATATCATCAATTGACATAAAGTTGTCGAACATATTACAAATGTAGGACTGACCGTTAACGAGATAAAATTATTTTCATTATTTATAAACCCAAAATTTCAGTAATGAATTATAACTGGGACTTAAGTACATATGTTTTAATTTCAGATATATTCGAACTTTCGAGTCATCATGAAATGAATTATTGAAGGTTTGTAATTGCCTTTGTATAGTTTTTTGTCATGCTATCATGTGTCATCATATTTGAGAAAGAATATAAAATAAAGTTTTAAAGTTATTGTTTATGATAAAATGTTCCAAATAGGAACATTGTTCAATTAAAGTTTAGTTGGACATGTTCCCTTTCTAAGAGATTCTCTTGTTTAATTTTATACCATTTAACATGAATACTAAACGCTTACTTTTGTTTAAAACACTGTTCACCTAATAACAAACTGTTTCCTAGTACTAATAATTATTTCCGGGGAATCTTAATACTACTGGACGTCAGTTTCGAAAGACCCCCGAACACAATCATGGTCGTGTTACATACACCGGCATTCAGCAAAGCCTATTGTAGGAAAAACATCGATACGGACACTGCTGATTGACGATTTTTAACATGAATTGACATTAAAACGATCGTTGCGAAAACTCGAATTACTCAGTAAGCTGCAACTAGTAGCAGCTGATTTTTGGTTTAGTACTAGTCAATACCTTGTATTTTTGTACAATAATAGTGTCATAGCAGAACAACGTAGAACTTTATGTTTTTCATATTGCCGAAAATGAGGAAAAATTACAAAAAAAACTGGTTTTACACACTATGCCTCCTACGAACCTATTTTCAACAAAACTGTCTTAAAATCACATTACCTATTAGTTTATACTCTGTTTTATGAGGATCATGCTGCATGCTCTACTGAAAAATATCTGTGAAAAATTTTTCCTCCATTTTACAAGCCTTGTAAATCCTCACTTCCACAATATTATAGCCCATTTTCTAAATTATTTTTTAAAGTGAATTATCATGATTTCCAGTCGATAACATGTCTACTGCAAGTAGAAAATAAAATGAGGCATGAAAACTGAATTTCATTTTTTTTTAGTTTTGTCGCGACTTTTCTGGGTTCTGCCCCACAGTGCCTCGCAAGGACATTCACAATTTGGAAATCACCAGGTCAACGAACAACAAACCAATTGACCATGTGCTCATCGAAGGACAGTTTTTTTCGTACATTAACAACATACGCACCTACCGAGGTGCGGACATTGACTCGGACCACTACTTAGTGGCAGTTTGTATGCACTCAAAACTGTCGACTGTGTATCAGTTACAACAGAGCCGATTCCCGCGGCTCAACATCAAGCAGCTACGGAACCCGTAAGCTGCCGAAGTCTACGCGCTTGAAGTGGCACTACCCACGAGAGAGGAGCTCGGCGCAGCTTCTCTTGATGATAGCTACATCATGATCCACACGGCCATCAGGAAATCCGCGACAACGACACAAGTAACAGATGCGCCGATTGGCAGAAACGACTGGTATGATGGGGAATGCGAGGCAGCGGTGACAGCGAAAACCCGGATCTTGGTAAATTATCAGAGTGTAAGGACGAGAGAGAACCTGTCCAAGTATAGACGAGCAAGGAACGACATTACCACGATCCTGAGACGTAAAAAGCGCCAGCAGAAGGATCGTTCTACGAAAAGATTAGCCAATCCAGCAAAGGCTATGTGCCTCGAGTCGGCTATTGCAAGGATGTGGAACGATAGCGAGGTGGTCGACAGGTGGAAGCAGTACTTTGACAAACACCTGAATGGCGATGCAACAAAAAGAAGCGGAACTGGAACGGAACTGGGAGTGCCAACAGTAGATGACCGGGTACCAGCCCCCGACCTCCACAAAATTCAGCGGGAGATTGGGAGGCTGAATAACAACAAAGCCACCGGCAAAGACGGCCTACCGGGTGAGCTCTACAAAAGAAACACTTGTTAGAGCACTGCACTGGCTCATTTCAAAGATCTAGGTAAAGGAAAAACTGTCGGAAGAGTGGTTGGAGGGAGTTGTCTGTTCCATCTATTAGAAAGGCGACAAGCTGAAGTGCTGCAACTATCGTAGCATTACGCTCATCAACGCTGCTTATAATATACATTCCCATGTCCTATTCCAACGTCTAACACCTTTAACCAGGAGGTTCGTGGGACAGTACCAGGCGGGTTTCATGGGAGCCCGCGCAACCACGGATCAGATATTTTCAATCCGACGGATTTTGAAAATTTAGACAAGACCTCGCCCTCGAAGGTGTTATACGAAGAGCGGGCATTGCCACGAGTAGTTCGATTTTCACGAAGCGGGTTCAGGTTCAGCTTAAAGGCTTCGCTGATGACATCGACATCAGAGCACGAAACTTTGCGACGGTGGAGGAAACCTATACCAAACTAAAATCGGAAGCTAAGCGTATTAGACTGCAATGCGTTAAAAACAAAGTATGTGAAGTGAAGAGGCTCCAAGGAGAACAATGTTAGCCTCCCACCCCGGATCATCGTAGACGGCGATGAACTTGAGGTGGAAGATGAGTTCATGTATACTTAGAATCGTTGGTGACTGCTGACAACATCACCAGCAAAGAGATCCGAAGACGCATTCAAGCGGAAAACGTGCCTACTTTGCACTTCGTAACACGCTGAAATCCAATCGAGTGCGCCGCCGCTGAAACTGTACAAAACAATAGTTAAACCGGTAGTCCTCTATGGGCTAGAGACGACAACACTGCTCACAGCGCCCTTCTACCATCCCATCTACGGTGGAGTACAAACTGAAAACAGAGAATGGCGTAGACACATGAACCATGAGCTGCACACACTGCTGAAGAGATCCTTATTGCACATATGGTTAATGTTAACAGATTGCGATGGACCGGACACGTCGCAAGGATGCCGGACGACAACCCGGTGAAAACAATTCTTTTCAGTAACCGCTCCGGTACCAGAAAAAGCGGAGCACCGCGTGCACGATGGCTTGATCAGATTGAAAGTGACCTACGAGTGGTGAGACGCTTGGGAACATGACGCCATACAACCCACAACCGAGTGGAATTGAGACGACTTCTTGATACAGCACAAGCCACCCCGGCTCTAGCCTGCTAGATAAGTTTTCTTTGGATTGTTCGCAGCATATTTGTTTTAATATACTGCCTTACTAGGGCCGCAATGCCTAGTCTCGCGACGAGGCCACCATCTTGGGTGTAGCAGGCCGTCAGCCGTCCACTCCGTGACTGAGTGTTTCACTGGGCCTTATTCTATACCAACTAACACATCTCATTTATACCAACAAACACATCAGAAACACATTGATTATTTGAATAGCCCAACCCACAGCACATTCTATCGCTGTTTTTTCACTAAATTTCCATTAAAATTCAAATTCACTCACCATTCGCGAAAGCAAGTCTATGTGAGTGGTTTGCATGCAAGGTTACGGATACAAGTGAAGTATCCTACTCCTCTAACCCTCCCAGCTGGTCTCGAGATACGATGCTGACCTAACAAGCCAGTCGTTGTAAGTTCGAGTCTCGGCTCGGGAGAGTAGGATCGTAGCGCTAGCTCCGCAATTGTCCTGTACACTCAACAGTTGGCTGCGAAGTCTGTGTATAATAAAAAGAAGGTCGAGTTCCGAATCGGAATGTAGCACCAAGACTTTACTTTGCTTTATTCTACTTCTCTAGATTTGTATGCAATCAACAAAAGGGTGATTTTTTTGCTATTTGGTTTTTCGTGTATTCAGATTTGACAGTTCACGCGGGATTTTTGACAGCTGTCAAAGTCTAATATAGTCAGTTTGAATTGCCATTTCACCATGAACAGACTTGCGCCTGAACAACGCTTACAAATAATCGATTTCTGGTTAAATGGGTATGTTAATAAGCAGGATTGCCGCATTTGGATCGAAAAGCAACCAGAGGCAATACAAGAATCGCCAATGCACCCAGAAAATGCACGGTTTGGTGCGGTTTACTCGCTGGAGGCATCATTGGTCCGTACTTCTTCAAATATGATCAAAATCGCAACGTTACGGTCAATGGCGCTCGCTATCGCGCGATGATTTCTGTTTTTTTTTTTGGCCGGAAATGGAAGAGCTGGGTTTTGTTGACATGTGGTTTCAGCAAGACGAAGCAACGTGCCACACATCGCGCGAATCAATGGACATATTGCGGAATGAGTTCGGCGAGCAATTTATCTCACGAAATGGACCGGAGAATTGGCCGCCTAGATCATGCGATTTAACACCGCTAGATTATTTTTTGTGGGGCTACGTTTTGTGGGGCTACGTCAGTCTCTCGTCTATGCGGATAAGCTAACAACAATTTCAGCCTTGGAAGACAACATTACACGCGTTATTCGCGAGGTACCAGCCGAAATGCTCGAAAAAGTGACCCAAAATTGGACTTTTGGTATGGACCATTTAAAACGTAGCCGTGGCCAACATTTGAATGAAATTATCTTCAAAAAGTAAATGACATTAACCAATTTATCGGCTCAAATAAAGATTTCATACAGTTTTGTAATTTTTATGCGTTTTTTGACGTAGAATACGTCTTACGGCAACATATACAGGGGTCCAACTTCAATACAGGGATCCAATTTCGAAAACCGAAAACATCGAGAGCGTCACGAAAATTGTCCAATTTGCAACGTTTGAAACTAAGTCAGTTTCCACCAGATTTCCATCATTTTTGCAGCAATCGATTGAAAAATCATCTAAGCACCCGTCCAAATGCAGAAAATTGTATTCTGATTGTTCGAACTATTGTACTATTGAAATTTGATGAACCTTGTCGAAACGTAAATGTCGACCTTTGATTGGTCGCTTGCTGCCTTTACCTAAAAAGGACGATAGAATGGAGTACCTAGCTAGCCCCGGCGGATAGTAGCAGCGATGGCAGTGGGCAAAGGCGGTGTGGAGTGGCAGCGGGTAACAGCAGCGATGGTAGTGGTTAGCTGCAGTTCCTACCTTTATCAGTTAAGCTCCCCTTTGATCTGAGTTGGACCCCACCAGCGGTAATCCAATTCAGATATCGTTGGGTGAATACAGACAGAAACTGAATGAGACTCACACCACCAGGTGGTTTGAGAAGCCACCATCTAAAACTTCACGTGTAGCTACCCAACAATATTTCCACAACATTATTGAAAAAAAAATTTTTTTTTAATGCGATGGATAAGGACCGCATAAAATAAATTCTGAGTTGAAAATAACTCTTAAGTTGATGATTCTGATTCAGAATACCTATGAGAACAATTTTAAAACATCTGATTAATAAACGTAACTTTTTAAACATATTATTCTTTCCAACCGCTATCCTTCGTAGGCTAGCAATACGTGACTTTTCCTTCGTAAAACTGACTCAAATAGTAGTTTTTTGACGCAAAATTAATGTAATGCGTTGAAATTCATTCCAAGGATCGGAGAAACTAAATGGCTGGAAATCTTGTCGGATGTTGTCCTTTTCCATATATTTGCACGAATAAAATAAACGCATAAAAAAAGTCGCACGAAAACAGGTTTGACTGTATAGGGTGTGTGCACATATATAACGTGTGTGAATATCTATAGCGTGTGTCGCTTGCTATATAACTTGTATGGCTTTTTTTAACATTTATTTGAAGAATGTTTGAGCCAGTGAGCCTTAATCACATAACTTTTTGCTAAAGTCCTACTATTTGCAGCAATCAGTTGTAAAATTATCTACGCTACCGCAAGATGCAGAAAATTTTTCGTATTAAACCTAGTTAACCGGGAATGCACTATTTGCCCTCGTCTATAACCTCTTCGTAGCCACTACTGCCTAAATTAAGATATCTTAGTGCAACTTGATACAAAAAACAGCCTCAAAAAATTCAATTTCATTCTTGTTTTGAATATAGCAGCAAGTGAAACTGCATAGCTGCACATAGCTTCTGCTGTTGTTCATTGTCGTTACCGGTACCGGCTATAGAGGTAAACGTCATCTGGAGCAGAGAAACCATTAAATTAATTAACCCCAATTGAGTGTATTCCCAAACCTATAGCAAGAAATACATTGACTTAAGACAGGCTATCGTATTCAACATTAACTCTGCGGTCGTGTCTTATGAACAACCTCTTCAACTATTTTTTTAAGAAAAACCAAATTTTTGAAAAAATCACCCTTTATAAGCAGTTTTCATCGAGCGTCAACACTCAAGTCTTCATACGTGAAGCCAAATTTTTTCCTACCAATCATAAATTTATCATGATATCGAAATTTTACTTAAAATGCTTACACACAATATCTTATTCATTGAAAATGCACTGAAAACAAACGTCAAGTCTTGTTTTGTCCATTTATAAACATAATTATTCAAAAATAATTCATTGGCAATTACGGGACGGTCACCCTGTTTCAGATGTTTTTGGGCAAACCAACTAAAAAGTGGGTACCAGAAACGCTGGTAACAGAATCAATGAGTGGTAGATGAAAAATGTAAGCAGGTTGACAGCCACACCAATTCCATGAGAAAAATATAAGACAGAGAAACGCAAATTACGAAAAGTGAAAAAAGGATCAAATTTCGATAGACCGATAGATTTTTACAGTTTGCAACCCAAGAAAAAATAGAAAATAACATTCTCGCATAAAGCTTTTCAACAGCATGTGAAAATGACAAAACAATCCATCGTATGTAACTAGAGAAACACATTTCTACAGAACTTGCAGATATCATAATTGCGAAAGATGTGGAATATTTCAACAATTTCAAATTTATCGAATAGTTATATTTTAATTCAAAGTTAAAGAAATCTGGTCAGTAAATTTACAACATATGAATAACTAGTTGAAAATCTAAAAAATGTTGGTAATGACTTAAATAAAATCTAAAAGAATGGCATACAAAAACATCCGGCAGTAAGCTTCTTTTGTACTTTAAACATAATTATTACATTGATCAAAGCAACAGTACTAACGGGATAGGTTTTCCACCTCTAACAACAAAGAGCTACAAAGCATCCCACCCAGCACCGTAGAAAGGTGAAATCCCTGGTCGCATCTACCCAGGACACTCTATGACAACACATATGAAAAAGTATCACATTTCAGGGACTTATGTGGTCATCATTTTCCCCATCTCCCGTGCATCCCGGTGGTGCCTCGTTGTCCGCGGTTCGTTTCGAATCCCGAGATAAGCATAATTTTAAAACCCCATTATCCTCGCATCATCTTTCATCGGCCGCGTCGTACCCTTCCCCGGTTTGGTTGATTCCCTGGCAACATTCGAGACGCTGCTGGCTAGTTTAGCAACAGAAGGCTTGGCCCATGCAGGATCACAAAAGGGTCATAAATTGGAAAATATAATTATGATTGAATTTGGATGGTCTTTTGCTCTTGCAGGTTAGCAAGGGATACGAAGTCCACATGAGAAAGTATTCTTTTCTTTTTGTTACGTTTCCCCCTTTCTGTAAGGATCGAGATTCAAGATGATTGGAAGTCATGTTATGCAAGGCATTGGTCGTGTCGTGCTGCATACGGTTACATCGTCGCCAAGAACAATCGACTCGTACTTCGGACGAGAAAGTTCACGCATCATTATTTGAATAACTTTATGCGATATAAATGGCCTATTGAAAGTCCGTTTTCCCCCTTCAAACTCTGTAATGTGGTTTGGTGCAGAAACCGGATGTATCAGGTTCGAAGATTTTGATCCAGGGCTTGTTTTAAACCAGTCGGGTTTTTACCCCTCGCCACTGGATTGTGGTTTGCCCCCCAGAAGTCCATTATCAGTGAAAACACTGGTTGATGGACAGGAAAGACCGGCACGAAGCGGCGGTCAGCGGGGGATCGTGAGTACGCATCTCATTAGCGAGTTTCGATATCTATCCAGTGACGAGTTCTACTCTAATCCATGTCTGGTGAAAGGGTTAACGGAGAAATAAATTGAGTTGTTTATTGGGTTGCATTTTTTGCGGGTTGATGTCAAACCGAAGCGAAACCGGAATAGATACGAGATCGTGAGTGCAGATATAAATAGCTGTGACGAGCTGCTAGATGGGGAATCGTGAACAAAACTGCCCACTCGTCGCAAGTACTGACTGTTTTGAAAATAAAATTGGAAGCAAAACAAACCCAGCAAAACAAACTTTTTTCATACAAACGTTTATTGTATTCTATTTGTAAATCATCAGTGTGCGACTTCATTCGTTGTTTTGCTTTCGTCTCGATTAGACGCAAATTGTTTATCTCCGTTTGAGTTCGCAAAATAACAATACACGAGTTATCGTACGGGTGTTTTTTTGTCGATTAGTTCTTGTGCTGCGCGATAACAATAGCCTGTTATATATCGGCAGAAACATCTGCACACTGGTAGGGGCAGGCTACCCCGCCAGTGATTCGATACGCAGCTTCTCCCGCACCGCTGTTACCCCGCTAGCAGCACGGACCATCATACGATCGAGCGAGTGGAAGTCAACTACAAGTGGCATCTACAAGGTCGCGTGTAGGACACGGCCACTGTGTCTCAACACGAAGCTGGATCGTCATTGTTTGTTCTGGGAGACGCTCGATTAATCCTACTATCAGCCGTGAGGTCGTGACTTAGACGTTCGGTGAAGTATTACCTTTAGAATTTTTACTATTATTATCAATATTATTACTATGTTATAATATTATTATTAATATTATCATTGATATTATTATTGTTATTATTAATACTATTACTATAATAATTATTATTATTATTATTAATATTATTACTATTGTTATTAGCATTAGTATTACTGTCTTTTTTTTTTTATTTGATCCATTGTAGATTGAAAAATTGTTTTTAAAATTTAACATCAACTACTTGAACCCCCCCCCCCCATATTCGAATATTTATCGTTTGTGTGCGGTAGAGCGTAACGCTCCCGCAAAATGGACGACATGGAGGTGCAACTTTTCCTGGATGTGGAAACAAACGGGGAAGAAATTGAAATTTCTCCCATCAGCTCACCCCTACCTTCCCCTGTGCCCTCCCCTTTGCCAAGTCCTGTACCAAGAGTACCGGAAGTACGGGTAAAAGCTTACCCAGATGCCGCTGGCGGTCCCTACGTTGTTTTTTTCCGGCCCATAAAGAAGCCATTGAATATTATTCAAATTGGCAAAGACCTGGCAAAACATTTTTCGGCCGTAACCGAGATTACGAAGGTGAGGCCGAACAAACTGCGAGTTGTCGTGAGTAGCTTGAAGCAAGCAAACGAAATTGCTGGCTACGAGCTCTTCACGAGAGAGTATCGCGTGTACATCCCTGCCAAGGATGTAGAAATCGACGGTGTGGTTACCGAAGGGAATCTCACTGTCGATGACATTTTGCGTCATGGAGTTGGCTGTTTTAAAAACCCCTTGATGCAAAGTGTAAATATACTGGATTGCAAGCAATTGCATTCAGTATCCATCGAAGAAGGGAAGAAGAAATTCCTCCCTTCGGATTCCTTCCGAGTAACATTCGCCGGATCCGCGCTGCCGAACTACGTCCGCTTGGACAGGGTTCGTCTACCTGTACGCCTGTTCGTACCGCGGGTCATGCATTGCCAAAACTGTAAGCAGTTAGGTCACACAGCCACCTACTGCTGCAACAAGGCACGCTGTAGCAAGTGCGGAGGCAATCATGCTGAGAACGCTTGCTTACTGAAAAGTGTCTTTATTGCGAGGGAACTCGGCATGACCTTCCGGCATGTCCCGCGTACAAACAGCGCGAGGAAAAAATTAAGCGTTCCCTTAAGGAACGATCAAAGCGCTCTTTTGCAGAAATGCTTAAGAGGGCTGAGCCACCCTCGACAGGAAACATCTTTTCCTTTTTGCCAACCGATGAGGGTACATCTGACGATCCCGTCGAAGGGTGTTCCTATGCCTTGCCAGAGGGATCTAGGAAGAGGAGAATGCTCAACTCTCCTAATCTTTCTCGTAAAGGTCGTAAGATAACCCCTAGCGGAATGACCAATAAGACAACACAAAAAGGAAGCGGTGAAGAAAAACCGAAGCAAGTACCCCCCGGTTTTTATTTCAAATCAAACCAGGAGTACCCACCGCTTCCTGGGGCACCGAAAACCCCTCGTGCACCCATTTCTCGATCAGGAGACATAAAAGAAACAGGGTTCATAAAATTCTCTGATATTGTGGACTGGATATTTAAAACATTCAACATACCAGATCCCCTTCAAAACATTCTTCTTGCCCTTCTCCCTACAGTGAAAACCTTTTTGAAGCAACTCACAGCAACTTGGCCCCTCATTTCAGCTATCGTATCTTTCGATGACTAATACGTTGAAGGAGGTTAGGAATTTTGTCACTGTGTTACAGTGGAACTGCAGAAGTATCATCCCCAAATTTGATTTATTTTCACATTTGATAAACACATACAATTGTGATGCGTTCGCGCTTTGTGAAACTTTTCTCAATTCAAATGACCAATTTAATTTCCACGATTTTAACATCATTCGTCGAGATCGAGACTCACACGTTGGAGGGGTACTTTTAGGGATCAAAAAGTGCTATTCTTTTTTCAGAATCGACCTCCCCTCGATCTCGAATATTGAAGTTGTTGCCATTCAAACGAATATGAATGGAAAAGACGTTTGCCATGTTTCGTTATATATTCCCCCATCCGCGCGGATTGAACAGAAGCAACTCCTTGATATAGCAGAATTGCTTCCCGCACCTTTTTTGATTTTGGGAGATTTTAACTCTCACTGTTCGCTATGGGGGTCGCTGTACAACGACAACCGATCTTCTTTAATTTGCAACTTGATCGACGACTTCAATATGACACTTTTGAATATTGGGGAAGCGACACGTGTACCTAATCCTCCAGCACGTGAAAGCGTGCTTGACCTATCCCTCTGCTCGACATCACTAGCGTTAGATTGCCAGTGGAAAGTAATCAACGATCCCCACGGTAGTGATCATCTTCCAATCGTTATATCAATTGCTAATGGTTCAACTCCCCCGAACCCAATCAATATTTCCTACGACCTTACACGTAATATTGATTGGAAGCGTTATGAGTCTATTATAGCGGAATCTATCGAGACTCACGAGGAACTTCCTCCGGAGGAAGAATACGCGTTCTTAGCTGGCTTGATAATCGACGCCGCGACGCAAGCTCAGACGAAACCGATACCCGGGGTAACGATTAGGCAACGCCCTCCCAACAAATGGTGGGACAAAGAGTGCTCTGAGCTGTACGCGCGAAGGTCCGCGGCGTATAAGGACTACCGGGAGTACGGCACTGTCAACCTACTACGAAAGTACGAGGCACTGGGCAGTCAGATGAAGAGCTTAGTAAAGGCGAAAAAACGCGGGTACTGGCGGCGGTTCGTAAACGCGTTGTCGAGGGAAACAGCGATGAGTACTCTTTGGGATACCGCCAGGCGCATGCGGAACCGTGACGTTTCGAATGAGAGTGAGGAGTATTCAGATCGCTGGATACTCGATTTTGCCAAAAAGGTCCGTCCGGACTCTGTACCGGAACAGAAAACCTTTCGCGACGCGTTTATAGTAACTACGGAAGAGCCTCCATTTTCGATGTTGGAATTTTCAATGGCTCTCCTGTCGTGCAACAATAAGGCTCCAGGGTTAGATAGAATAAAATTCAACCTGTTGAAGAATCTACCCGACTCTGCAAAAAGACGCTTGTTGGACTTGTTCAACAAGTTTCTTGAGCTAAATATTGTTCCGCATGACTGGAGGGAGGTAAAAGTCATTGCTATTCGGAAACCCGGGAAACCTGCCTCTGATCACAATTCATATAGGCCGATTGCGATGCTCTCTTGCCTCCGGAAATTAATGGAGAAAATGATCCTCTTACGGTTAGACAAATGGGTTGAAACAAACGGTTTACTTTCAGATACTCAATTTGGCTTTCGCCGGGGCAAAGGGACGAACGATTGCCTAGCGTTGCTTTCTACTGAAATTCAACTCGCATTTGCTCGAAAAGAGCAAATGGCTTCTGCGTTCTTGGATATTAAGGGGGCTTTTGACTCTGTCTCTGTAGAAGTTTTAAGCGCGAAACTTCATTCGCAGGGACTTTCACTAAATTTGAATAACTTTTTGCTCAATTTGTTGTCAGAAAAGCATATGTATTTCTCACATGGCGATTCGACAACTTCCCGAATTAGTTACATGGGCCTTCCCCAGGGCTCATGTTTAAGTCCTCTCTTATATAATTTTTACGTCAATGACATCGATGAATGTCTTGCAAATTCATGCACGCTAAGGCAACTTGCAGACGATAGCGTTGTATCCATTACTGGTAGCGAGGCTAGCGATCTGCAAGGACCATTGCAAGATACCTTAGACAATTTGTCTGAATGGGCTCTTAAGCTGGGTATCGAATTCTCTCCGGAGAAAACTGAGTTGGTCGTTTTTTCTAGGAAGCATAACCCAGCTCAGCTGCAGCTCCTACTAACGGGTAAAACGATCTCTCAGGTTTTAGTCGCTAAATATCTCGGGGTCTGGTTCGACTCTAAATGCACCAGGGCTTGTCATATTAGGTATCTGACACGAAAATGCCAACAGAGGATTAATTTTCTTCGTACGATTACCGGAACCTGGTGGGGAGCCCACCCAGGAGACCTTCTAAGGCTTTACCAAACAACGATATTGTCAGTTCTTGAGTACGGCTGTTTCTGCTTTCGCTCCGCCGCGAACACGCACATTATAAAATTAGAGAGAATACAATATCGTTGTTTGCGTATTGCCTTGGGTTGCATGCAGTCGACCCATACGATGAGTCTTGAAGTGTTAGCGGGTATTCTTCCGTTGAAATATCGTTTTTGGAATCTCTCTTACCGGTTGCTAATTCGATGCACAGTTATGAACCCATTAGTAATTGAAAATTTCGAGAGGTTGGTCGACCTTCAATCTCAATCCAGATTTATGACTTTAGATTTTGACTATATGGCTCAAGATATTAATCCTTCTTCATACGATTCCTCCAATGTCGCACTTTTAGATACTTCTAATAATGCTATATTTTTCGACACCACCATGAAACAAGACATTTCTGGTATCCCGGATCAATTGCGACCCCAAGAGATCCCTAAGATTTTTTCGAATAAGTTTAAACATGTTAGTTATGATAAAAGGTTTTACACTGACGGATCTAATCTAGATGAGTCCACTGGCTTCGGTGTTTTCCACGAAAATTTTACCGCCTCCTACAAACTCGATGCTCCTGCTTCCGTGTACGTCGCAGAACTTGCTGCTATTCAGTACTCTCTTGGAATCATCGAAACCCTACCCACAGACCACTACTTCATCTTCACAGATAGTCTCAGTGCCATTGAGGCTCTGCGATCGATGAAGCCTGTGAAGCACACCCCGTATTTCCTGGGGAAAATACGGCGGTTTTTAAGTGCTTTAACAGATAAAAATTACCGGGTTACCTTAGCGTGGGTCCCTTCTCATTGCTCGATTCCGGGTAATGAAAAGGCTGACTCTTTTGCTAAGGTGGGTGCTATTGATGGCGATATTTATGAAAGACCAATTGCTTATGATGAATTTTATAGCATTTTGCGTCAGAGAACACTCAACAGTTGGCAATCATCATGGAACTCAGATGAACTGGGACGGTGGCTACATTCCATTTTTCCTAAGGTATCGACGAAATCATGGTTCAAGGGGTTGGATGTAGGTCGGGACTTCATTCGCGTGATGTCCAGACTTATGTCCAATCACTATACGTTAAACACGCATCTTTTTCGTATAGGGCTTGTAGACAGTAATCACTGCGTTTGTGGCGATGGCTACCATGACATCGAGCATGTTGTTTGGTCGTGTACCGAATGGTGTGGTGTTAGGTTCGAGCTTATAGATTCCCTTCGGGCCCGAGGAAAACAACCGAACGTACCCGTTAGAGACATTCTGGGAAGCGGTGATCTCCAGTACATGACACAGCTATACTGCTTTCTGAAAAACGCTGACAATAAAATTTAAAATTTTCTTTGTCTATTTGTCAGATTAAGGACACAAATATGCTATGCTGAAGACACGGAAACGAAGAGCCCGCATCTATGCTTACACAAATATTTTGAACCCACAACAAACAAGAATACAATTGCTCTACCAGTTGAAAAACAAAGTTTCAAAATAGTTTTAAGTCAAAATTGTATCTCCCCTCCTCTCACCTTAAATCCCCACTAGCTCGTAGTCGGCCGCGAAAATAAAGAAAAGGCCTCCCTCTTTTCCCTGCTAACGTAGAATTAATACGAATTGTACTTGGCTCAGTAAAACAGAAAATGTATCGTGCCGTGTCAAATAAACTAATTTAAACCATCAGTGTGCGACTTCTTTTACCAGAAAACTAATTAAAGATTTTTTTCAGAAAATTGATGGTTGCGATTTATTTTCAAATATATATTCAATCATCAGTCGATGGACACTTTTTCGGATACAACTGCACCAAGAAGTTATTAAACTCTGCCTGCCTGTGTCTTCAATTACACCCGGAATTTGACTACTCCTTCTACCCAACACAGAACTATTCTAGCCTTCTAGCTATACACTGCTGTTAGTGACTCTGAGATAATTTCGATTTGTTACTGATATGAATCGCTACCGAACGCAACAGCTGCTTTTCGCAAATCTGCTCATTTTTCATCGCCAAGCCTGTGCGGGGCTAAATCCAAAAAAAAAGAAAATTTAATATCGAGTGCCTCATATGCACCCAACAGGAAGTCGCTATCATTTGTAACTTCATTATTTCGCGATAAATTAACATAATGCTTCAATAAATATTAACTTTCCGTTACTGAAAATGTGCTGCCGAACATAGGTACGCACTTGTGGTGCAGAGAAAGTGACAGCGGGATATAGGGAGAGTGCTTGTCGTGTCACATCATTTTTTTTAATCTCCGGCTTTCCCTTCGACGGAACAACACCCACCATGCTGTGCGTGCATTTTCAGGACCACGGTGTTAAACACAATCGCACTGATTGCATTAGGAACTAATTCCACCCGGTGGTTTCCGTTTTACTCCAAGCGACCCGGGCGTCACTTCGAACCTGACCTAATTTCCATATCAATTGATTTACCAATAAAATATTCATTAATATCTCATCAACGGCACTCGTAACCGTACTAGCAAAGCACGAGCAGCTAATCTCGGTGCGACATTTGACAAATTAATTTGCATTTCCCTTGGCTTCTGGGCTTCGATGTTCGAGCAGCTGCGCTCAATAGCCTCACCCGCCACTAGAGTGGAAATCCGATATCTGGCCCTCGGATCTAATCGCATACAGTGACAACGAACCAGCTCGCATCTAATGGCGTTTAAGCATCACTCAACAATTATTAGCAAAGGGATTCTTTCAAATCATCGAATGAAACAGAATCTTACGCACATATTACCTAACAATGGATCACCGATAGTTGCCAGAAAAGGTGAAAAGTAATTTGAAGCTTTGTCACTCAGAAGAGAAATGTTGACGGGACCACTTCACGAGACAATAGACCACCTCGTGTGATAAATTGTTACAAAGGTTACAAAGGTCTGTCATCCAAAATCCCATAGCACGAGAATCAACAAATTGAGGTGGGTGTGGGTTAAACCACAAAAGAAGTATTTTTGTTGGAGTACTACTTACTTTAACGAATGTATATATTGAACAAGTTGTAAAATTATTGCAAAAAATTAAGTGGTATACAATACCTGAATCACAAAAAAAATATTTTATAAATAGTTTTATGACTGCTTCAAATAGCTCTGTATAATCAATTTGATTAGCCTTGATAAAGACAAAGAACCGATTTTTTGTGGTCGTGTATTAATCACAATCAATCTAGTAGGCTATGATAAATTTATAATAAAATGGCCATGTAAAAAGACAACACAATTTAAAAAATATCAACGGTGAATGCTAACAGAGCATTTATACTCAATGAAAAAAAATTATCATGATGTGATTCAAAAATTCTCGAATCATTATTGCTGATTATACTCAGTATACTATTTGAATCAATCAACTAACTAGGGTATTGTATCATCATTGCTCAACTATGGAATAAAAAACATGTATCAAATATGTAGCAGCATCATCAAAGAACTTCTTTTGATGATGTTGAGGAAGTAGGAGATCAGATTGCTTAAACATTACTACTTTTAGAATAGTTTTGAAAAATAAACTATTTTCGAGTACAATTTGCTCTTATAATTGTTATCAAGGTTTGTTTTCAAGCAGTGATTTTAGAATCAAATATTGAAAGATTGCAGTATATTTTCCAGTAATATGCTTCTGTAACAATAAAATTCTATGTAGGAACACTTTTTATACAAAATATTTGCTTTTAAGTTGGAATTCTTGGTGAAACTACTTAGGGACTACACGTTTGTCATACATTATTTCTCAAAATTGTGCTTGTGGAGTGAGCTAACGGCAACCGAGAAAACACCCAGAAAATGAATAAGCAAACTTGACGTATTTGAAACTCAAATAAATTTCATAACGTTTTCGGAATAACACGAAAAATTTTCCAAAATATTTTTAGAATCACGTAAAAATATTAAAAAATATCAAATTTGTCAAGCCCAAATCAAACACCATGCAAGTAAAGCCCAGCACGCCAACGGAAAATCGTTGAAGTCTCAGAAGTACACTGGTCCGATTGTGATACTCCGGATTCACTTTTTGCACGGTCTTTTTTTACACGGATTGTTTCCCCCTCTTTTTGCACGGTTTCTCGAAAAAACACGGTTTTTCTAAACACGCTTGTTTTTGCAAGAAGCATCTATGAATGGGAGTCAAGAGGGCAGAGTCTGCGTCCAGGCTCTGTTGTGTTTTACACCGATGGATCGAAAATGACTGAAAATACTGGAGCTGGGGTGTTTGACCCTGGAATCAGTAGAGTTACACCAACTGGCCACAGTCCAATGGTATTTCAAGCAGAAATTCATGCTATTATTGAATGTGTGAATATTTGTTTAACAAGAAAATACAGATTTGCGAAAATCTGCATATTTTTCGACAGTCAAGCAGCTTTAAATGCACTTGAAGTTTTTACATGTTAATCGGTGCTAGTGTGGGAATGCCTTCTTTCTTTAAGACAATTGGCCAGTAGGAACGAAGTTACTCTATACTGGGTGTCCGGCCATTGCAACATTGAAAAAAATGAAAAAACCGACAGCCTAGCAAGAGAAGGCTGAGCATCAAATTTTATTGGTCCGGAACCATTCTGTGCAGTACTAGAGTGCGCTCTGAAGACTGAATTTAGAGCATGGAGAATGTCCACGGTAGAATCAAACTGGAATACCACGGATACATCCAGACGAACTAGAAATTCATCACACCGAATGCTGTGAAAGCTCGGATCTTACAAAATCTGAGTTTAAAAGATCTTCGGGTAACAACGGGTCTGGTGACCGGTCACTGCTCGAGTAGGTATCACCCAAATAAAATTGGAATAGCCGTGTCAAATATACTATTATTGATAAAAAAAAAATAAAATTCGAAAAACTCAATCTACAGCATGTCGTTTTTGCAAATTTGAAACCGAAACTGCTTAACAAATACTCTGCAACTCTGGAGCCTTGTTCAATCAAAGGATGTCAATATTTGGAAAAGGGCTGGAAAAGGGGACCCCATGAAATTTTGCATTGCGATCCTGGTAAGGTATTAGACTTTTCAAAACGAGTCGACTCTAACTGGGGTCGGGTATTATGTCAACCAGTGTCCATCATAGCGCAATTGTGATAGGATAATCGACTAATACCAAATCAAACATGGGTCATACAACAATGGTCCTTATTAAAGGACGCAGTTGTGTTTTGGCCCTACAGAGGAAAGAAATAAAATCCCCTGTGCAAAAAAAAACTTGCTCCCGTTTCTTTTTTTGATGTTCAGTTCAGCTTCCTAATAAATGTAAAAACGGAGTATTTGGACGGATTTAGTACCACTCGCACCAGGAAGCGAAGTTGTTGCTCAAGAAAAGCTCCTTCAGCAGCATGTTTGATTTTCTTGAAGGCCTTCAAATCGTCGGAAAATGCAAGAAGGGGACCGAGAAGAAGAACGCAGCACAGGCGAGAATGTTGCAACACCGTACGATGGCGAACGTAGAATGATAGCGACGAACATGGAACTGCCAAAACTCAGCTCTTCGAAGGTAGAAGCACCGACAAGAGGACCGAGATCACGTATCGATGGTAGAGCTCTACTAAGCTAACGAGAAGCTGAACAGCTCCCGCAAACCAAATGTACAGACGCTTGGACGGTAACCTCCTTACGGACAAGTGTGAGGTGATCGAAAGGAGGAAGCGACACGTCACAATAAAGATTGGACTCGGAAAAAATAAGACGCACGAAAATGATCACCAAAAATTTAGTTTAAATCGGATACTTCTCAATTTTTCAGGGTAACCCAGTGCCGCCTTTGGACGGTCTTCAGTTGAACCTTCAAAAAGCTTCGATCAATACTTAAAAATATTTATAAAAATTCATAGTGTTTTTTTTTTCAAAGTCCGTCTGAAAATTAACTTGGGCACTAGAGGGTTAAATAACTATATATTAGCTATGTTTATTCATTGAATTTCCTCCCCCAAACTAAATGCTCGTACATTTCTTTTGAATCTGCTCATGAGATTTTGGGCGAGGTTTTGTCCATCTTCCTTAAACAATTTCTCCCATCTTTTCTACAAGGCTCCATGGGTTTGGAAAGTTATTCTGCTTTTTTTCAACTTCTTCTTCATTATCGCCCAATACTTTTCGATATGACGAAGTTCTGGTGAATTTTGCGGGTTCGCATCCTTCGGAGCCACATTAACGCCCTTCGCTTCGTACCAATCTATCACAGGCTTGGTGTAATGGCACGAAACGAGATCCGGCCAGAACAGCGTGGGACCACGGTGAGAGCCGAGAAAGGGCAGCATTCACTTCTGCAAGCATTTTTCTCGATAAATCTGTCCGTTTATGTTGCCGGTCATCGCAGATCGCCTGCCACAACAGATACTTTTTCGCAAATTTGTCCGTCTTTCTCTTCCGGAACCTCCATGCGAGACGTACCGACAGAAAACTCGAGTCCGGGGATTTGTTTGGTGACGAGCCAGCCTGGCTTGACCAGCCACTCACGGTACAGCTTCCCGTGCCACCGTGTTTTGCTTGTCAGTCCGATTTGCCGCCTTCCTGACCTTAAAAGCATGTAGCCCAGCCCGCTTAAATGTCTGCTGGACGAACCATTTCGACGAATTGACTTTTTGGCCACGTCTCGGGTAAAAAGGTTTGGGTTCTTCTTGAAGTACTGCCTTATCTTCCGCGCCTTCTCTATGTATTTCGTTTTCGGTTTCCGACCGCTTTCAGTACGCCGCTCGATGGTCTCGTTACCCGGAACATCTTCACAACGCGAAACACGGATGGTAGAATCCAAGACTTTTGCCAATCCATCTGTGCGACTGAAGAGGATTATCGATCACTGCGTCCAATACTTGCTGTAGCTCTTCTTATTTAGGATGCATGCAAACAAAGTGTTGCATTTTTTCCGAGTCCAATCTTTATATCAACCTTTCTGGCGGTAAGCCTTTAAAGAAAAACAGCACTTCAATGAGCATCTGAACGGCGATGCAACAGAACGCGAAAACGGTATGGCAATTGGTCGGTGTTAAGTCAGACCGGACCAAGTGACATTTTGATCATTTCGAGAAAAACGAGTTTGAAGTTTGTTGCTCTGGACATTTTGAAGTTTTCAATATTTTTGCGCAGTTTTGATGTTATAAGTTGGAGTAACTCTCTAACTGTATCATGCAATGTGACAATTGAAAAAATAGGAGTGCCGTGAGCTCAAAAAGGACAGGTTTGTAACTGATTTAATGTACTTGGTCCACTTTGATTGAATCAAAGAAGAATCATTAATGACTTGGTCCATCATGACTGAACAATTGAATAAATAATTTTAGTCCATTGATCGTCGAACCGTCAAAAGTTTTTAATCTACATGATTAGCTTCTGCGACATCAACAATTATTGAAAATAGTTTGAATAAACTTTAAAATGTGTTTGTTTCAACGAATCAATGGTAGGAGCGGAATGTTTTAATGGTACAAGAACATGATTAATTCACTCAATTAAGTTATTCGTAATCATCCACTTTCTCTGCAACTTTGGCCAAAATTGCCGTAGAATTGATAATGGACTGGGTTTTCCTCGTGTTTTGGTTCTGGAATTTCTGTCACGTTTGGATGTAGTGCTTCAAGGACAGCTTCATGAAAAGTTGGCACAGGTTCTCCATTATTGATTAGAAAATAATATTTAATAGATATTGACAACAAGCTTTACACACTTAAATGTCAATCGAGTCAGCTTCTTCTTGTATTAATACGAAAGGTCTTCTCGAAACAATCGCTTGTATTGCCTTTAGCTTCGTAATTTCATTACGGGCATCAATCTAATTAGCTTGCATAAAACAGCAACAAACATACACTTACCCCTTATTTCAACCTCCTGAGAATATAATTCATTGGTAAAATCATCAAGTTTTATGTCAGTATTACTACTGTAACTTGAACTTCTTTCTGAAATTGTGGAATGTTGTGTCACCCGCACAAATGACTAACGTTTCTCATTTTCGTGTTCCATCTGAGTGGACCATGTACATTTTCCTTATTTACTGGTAAAGTATACTTTTTTGACTAACGGGCAAAGAAGTATTCCGATAAGTTGCCTGATAGTATTGAAATTTATTTATGTTGACTTCAAACCGATGCTGTAAATTCCGATAATTTCAACTTTTTTCTGCTTAACACATGGTTCACTTTGTCTGCACACTATAAGGCATGATATCAGGTCATGTTAGTGACAGCAATAAACGGTCAAAAAACACATTCAAACCACGGCAGTGCGTGAAACTTTACAGATTCCGATGGGGGTGAGTGAAAGAGTTCTCTGAAACAAAGAAATCCATAAAAACGCTTGAAAATTCTTCCGTTCGTTCGCTTTTATCAATAGCTAACCGAAGGCAGTCTCCTTGAAAATAAACACTTGGTCCATTCTGACTGAACACTGTAATCGCTTTTCATTGGTCATGCAGACAAAAATCATGCTGTAATTTCTGCCGTTTTAGAGATAAATAAAATCTGATTGTTGTGTGATGTAGCTTAAGAAAATCTTCATCCAATACTATCGTTAACTCGTTTTTTCCAATTTTGCGACTTGGTCCGGTCTGACTTAACACCGACCAATTGATCTTGGTGCACAAGCAGCAGAAGACAACAATTGATCGAGACGAGCTATGGAAGATTATGCACAGCTCGGATTTTCGAACAAACTAACGCGACAGGTCGAAGCGACGAAGTATCAAAAGATGTGTGTGGTTCGACCATCGGGAGCACCCCTTCAAAGCTCGAAGAGTCGTGTCTTCTATTTAATATTGCTCTGGAAAGTGTGATTATAAGAGCGGGACACTAGTGAAAATATATTCCAAAAGCCGGTTCATCTGTTTGGCTTCGCCAACGATATCGACATTGTGGGTCGGATCTTTGCAAAAAAGGCGGATACGTACATCGAACTGAAGGCCGAAGCCAATTAGGTTGGACTGATCATTATTGCATCGGAGACGAAGTACATGAAAGGAGGAGGTTCCAGAGAAGATTCAAGCTGAGGGTGATGAAATCAAAGTGTTTGACGAGTCCGTGTGCCTGTGTTTACTGATAACTGCCCAAAATGAAACCAGTAGAGAAATTCATCGGTGCATCATCGCAAGAAATCGCGCATTAGTTTCCGGAGGACGCTCCAATCGAGTAGAATTCGCAGCCTCACCAACTTGACCATCTACGGCCATAAGACATGGCCTATGTTTGTGGAGGACCAACGCACCCTTGCGGTTTTCGAGCGGACGATGTTGCATACTATCTTCGGACTACAGATAGAGAACTGAACGTGGCAAAGGCGAATGAACCACGTACTGCAGGAGCTGCTCGGAGAACGAATAATTGCGGCTGGGCATGTCGTAAGGATGTCGGACGACGGCCAGGTAAAGATAGTGATTGATACCAATCCATACGGGACGAGACGGAGAGGTGTGCAGTTTTTTTTTTGTTTACACATTATTTATTTGACACGGCAGAATACTTGGGACTGTTTTGTTAGGTACGGCAAGGTTACAGAGTTCGCTTTATCAAGCGAATGGTCGTGAGTTCGAATGCTAGTAGAACCAGGCCATTCGATGTCAGAAAGGACTTGAACATGGGTTTATTTTCAGGCTCCCCACCAGTTCCCCTTCCTTTACGCTGAAATCTACAATGCCTTTGCATGACTTTCTCTCACCAAAAATAAATCCCTCTTATCAATAAAACTGGCCAGAACGACGACGAAACTTTTCCAGGAAATTATAATTCGTGATATTTGGCAGGAGAAAAGGGGCTCGGTATAGTAGAACAGTAAGCGTGGAAAAGGAAAGGGTAACATCTCATTACACACAATTACTGATAAAAAATTATAATATTCATGCCACTTCTCCATAGCGGTATTGCTAATAATAAAAGTGCGGGATACAGCAGACATCCGGGTATATCTCACTATAGATCAATGATTTTGGTCGCAGTGAGGAAGTCCATACAGGAAAAACAATACAAAGCTTAAGCATAATTGTTGTACATTAACGTGAAAAGAAAACGAAATCCAAGCTTGGGAGGACCGATGGCTTCCTCCTGCATAATACCGCATTTCGGGAATGCCTCATAGAATACACTAAAGTCGCTTTTTACGCGGGGGATACATGCCGCGTAAAAAAACCGCGTAAATTTCCGAATCCGCGTAAAAAAACCAGCTTTAATTCTGCATTCCGAGTGAATGGAAACCGAAATCCGCGCACAAAAAAAAGCCGCGTAAATTCCGGAATCCGCGTAAAAAAACGCGTAAAAAGCGACCTAAGTGTATCTATATTTTTCAACTAACCTGCAATTATTTATTGTGAACTGATAAACCAGCATCAAAGCACCTAATTTATTCAATTTGCACATTTGGTTTCACCGTAAAACCCTCCAAACGTTCAATCTTGCTATTTTTCACATCATTTTTTTTTCTCTCACGGTGTTGTTTATATTTTCGCGCCGGTAGCCGTAAGAGTCGCGTAACCCCTCAAACTAAGTATACTTTACTTTACTCAAACTAAGTATACTAATACTAAGTATAACAATTTTCGCGAAAAGTCGACCGAAATGGGCTAAATGCTTGTTTAGTGTAGTGTAGCGCCTCGCAAAATTCCCGTTTTTGCTTTTCAAGTTTCGAGTTTTTTTTCATGTGTCAAATTTTGGGCCCGTGTTGTCAGCACTGCCAGCAGCAGGCTGCGCTTATTTATAGAAATGTTCAAATTGTTATAACTCTGTTAAATTTTATGGCATCAAAAATATTAAAAATTTGATAGCCATGTAATGTTAACAATGATAAAATTAGGCTTGGATTCCGTCCCGTTTCACCTTATATATGGTGGATTAATCCCAAATTAGCAATCTTACGGCAGGTAAAGAAACCTGAATCGGCTGGCATGGTCTTGGCATCAGTTTTCTAAGATGCAAAATTTTTTCATTTATAATCAAGAGTTTTTTTTACTGCTTTCAAAACAGTAACGTTGTGACTAAATAACCATAATACTTTCCCATGTTGATATTCAAAATAAATCATCACTTTTTAAACTATTCGAAATGTGCTTGCTGAGACTTTAAGTGTTTTCAAATTATTTTGGGTAACATATGACATAGATTCAACCGGTTGTTTTTTTTTTTTTGAACATTTTCTGAGCGGTCCATCTTTAAAAAAATCTGCTTGTGTGCGCTCTATAAATTCCAACATTTCAGCGTTTTATGTCATCGATGCATTCATAAAACTAAAATATCTATTCTTCCATAATAAGTGTTGTTTTCTTGGCGGGAATTCAAACTATCAAATCGAAAAAAATACTATATTTTCACAGCGTTTAATGTAAAATTGCTAATTTTACGACCGTTAGTATATTGTTTACTTTTCATTAATGATCTAATCATAATTTCCAATAATTTCTAATCTATGCTACAAACACAGCCTAAACCGGATCATCAAATATTTATATACAAAAAAAATCCACTTATTTTTATGTTTTGATTTTGTTCAATCAAATAAGGTGCTACATTGCAAACTTTTGTTGCTGATTGTCAGTTAGAAATAAATAACCAGACGAAATTGTATGAGAAAAGCCCATCTTTTACCCACAGCTGTCCGCGGTCAGCTCGTGATAAACTTGTTGATTTTAATCCTTAAGCCACTAGAGGGACAAACAAGGCAAAACAAACAACCTTTCTCTGACGTACAATGCAATTCGAAAACTTCAAACAGCCTGCCTGACATGGCGAAATGGACAACCAAACCGCTGACGAAGCTCAGCTCTAATCCCTAATTGGAAAAGCAAACTAAATCCGGATATTCGGACAGTGAGTGTCGTGCTGACTGCAAATAATCATAATTCTACGATGCTACACCGCAGCGCAGAACAGTATCGATCGATGGCAGTTACATCATCGCCTGTAAACGCCCCATTTCCTCCACCCCCCTTCAAAACGAAACAACAGTTCAGTCGTAAAGAAGACAATTACAGATCAATTTATGTCTTCAGCTGGACCCCCTCCTGATCCCGAGCCCGAACCGGGCTGTGGAGCTGTCGAACCGTGCAACCGGAAGACATGATGTTCGGTTTTCAATTTTCCTTAAAAGCCTGACGAACGATGTTCCAGTACGTGTGTGCGTGTCTCTAGGTTCTTCAGTAACACACAAAACTTTAGGGGAAGAAAAGTGCTAAATAGGAACTTGTAGCAGCAGCTGCCGCACTCAAGAGCGGTACTTGTCCGGACACTCTACGCAGGACGGCATCCTGAAGTGGTTCTTTGAAATGTTCTTTTTTCTTTGGCCCTTGTCCGCGCTGTCCTGAACTATACGCACACGCACGGTGACACATAAAATCATAATTTAGGATAAAGGAGGAATCTCAAGACTCTTCTCGCGTGTTCCTTGACGACCGTCGAGTGGCTAGCACCAAAAACGAACGACACTCGGCACGAGAGGTGAGCAAGGGCAGTGGCGATTATTGTCACGGCTGAAGCTTGAACTGGAAACAGTCTTCGAAAATTTATGATTTACAACTAGTATTATTGCATGCTGCAAATGGTAAAGTTCCCCACCATAAATCAATGCTTGATGGCTAAATTACGAAGATAATTGAATTCCGATGAAAGATGGAAAAATCTTCGCGAAATCGCGAAAAGAAAGGCAAACATTCGAACAAAGCACTCTCTCCGTCTTCACGACAATGAATGGGTTGCTTTACATTTCGATTATAATATATTTCAATTCAATCGGAAAAGAACCGCTTTCTTCGGTCGTCTCCAGCTGTTGCCTAGGGGTGAAGCATGAAACCAGCGCGTCATTTCGACAATTCAAACATTTGATTTATTCATTTGCATAAAAATTCCGACAGAGCTGTTCCGGTGAACCGAGATCGACATACTTTGTTAAATAATGCTACTGTCAAAAGGTTTGACTTGAAATATGCTGGTTTTCTACGGGGGGTCAAACCACTCTGACTGCGGTTGTAGTTTAGGATTGTTTCTAGTAGAAACGCAGAGAGGCACATGAAGATATTGTTAATACACAAATTCTAATTTTTGTCTGTAGAGTTCACTTGGCTGACAAATTTCATCTTGACTAAGGCATATTTTTTACGATATTCACAATTCAATTGCCATCTTCTCACCTGGTATTTATGTTTCGCGATACTTTGTAAACCAGGAGCGATTACCGTCCGTATTCTTAGACGTCAAATTTGTTTCTCTAAGGCATACTGCCGGGCTACACGAAAATCTAATCAAATAAATCCGTAGCAGGTTGCAAATATTTGCCTATCAATATTCACAGGATCTCCGTTCGGTTTCGCGAATCCCCTCGCCTCACATTGTCCTGATGTTTGCTGATGGAAGTTTGATCCAAGTGTACGCACAAGTACTTTGAGGCTTGATTGAATCAAAACCTCTGGAACTCCCTGCTCCTGTTCCATGTTTTACTTTGAAACAGGCAGCTGAAACATTGAAGATGCTGGAATTACAAAGAATTACAATGTGGGCTGCTGCCACGCCTCACGGAATCCCCTTGCCCGAGAACCTCGAGAGCCGTTGAGCTGAATTGTTTACAAGAAGCAGTCACTGTTCTGCTGTAGAAATAAGTCATTTAATCCTTTCACGACTGAATGACTTGTTATTATTTGTTTTCGCTGATGGGGAAGCACCCTTCGAAAGAAAGGTAACTAATCTGTGTCGGTATCAATAGTGCAGTTGAACATTGTTTTTTTATTATTTATTTATCAATCAAACCCCAGTTGAGCCGCAGCTGCCACTCACGGGGAAAAATATCATAACGCTGATTAGTTGCAGCTTACAATCGGACGACATTCCAGCGCATCCAAATTTAGTGATGAAACCCGCTATCAAATCATCGTCACGTCATCAGAAATCATAATCGAAAGGGATCGTTCTTTGGTATCATCAAACTCTAATTTACCTCCCTGTTTTCGTCGAGATACTTTGCAAATTCGATACTCGAAGTGTCTATTACGTACACGTACAAGGAGGAAGCATTCAGCCTTGTTTTCCCAAAGGGGTATTCGTGTATCACAAAATCCCCCTCGCTGCGGCAGAGGAAGAAAAAAAGGGGTTACACCGGATGTGAATGCATCGCGTTGTAAAACCGGGAAAGCAATCGTCAAATTTTGCCTCATTGATGAGCAAAATCGAAATTGCCGAAAACACGTGTGCGCCGTTTCGTCGAGCACCGGTGGAATCTTTGTCGAAGCGAAGGGAATGAGACATATTTCTTTATTTATGTTTCCGAAAATGATTCCGAGCGCTGTTGCGAGCAAATTTTGCATCAATACGGGAAGTCGTAAATGAGTCGAACCCTTTTCTGTTAAGGTTCGGCACGATGAAAAGTTACCAGCACTAGAGGAACTGTTCCGAAGGATAACGTATCAAATCAATTCCAACAGTGTCTAAGGATTGGAAGCCAGAATGACTGACAGTAAGGCAATGGAATGAATCCCGATCCAGTATTAGTGGATCCCAGTTTGTAAGTCATTCCTGAACGACTGTAATTGACATCCTACCCTTCCTGTCGCTATCCGTTCTCGCACGGAAGGGGTAATGTAGATTCGAATCGGTTCCCGATTTTTTCCCGCAAACGACAGCAGATAAGTTTCTCCCCAGGCGAGGACGCCTTTGTTGGCAGAAGAACGGTGAAACTCGATTAAAACCACGTGACGGAAATTACATTTCATTTTCTGTACGCGCAGCAGTTTTCGGTGCGGTAGAGTGACATTCTAAGAACGGTACGAGGGAACAGTTGGATTAGCGCGGTGGGAAGACAATTTTGCCTGCCGGATTCTGCAAATTACGGAAGCTGACGGTTTTGGATCGAAGCTTTTTCGCGAACGCCAGATGATCTGGTGGCACAATTTAAAATTATTTTATTATTTGCTGCGCAAATGTGTTCGATTATCGTGGAGTTGGAATGAGGTGTTTCCGGTGAGCTCGTGCTAACCGGGTGCGAAGTTGTAATGGAATTTAGGATTGCCTGGAACTGAAAGAGTTTGTTAACTTTCATTTCGAGTCAGACTGTCAAATAACGAATAGTTAAAACTATGAGTTACAGCAGAAGAGCACACTTTTTAAGTTTAGTTAGCAGTCTTCTAATTTTATTTCGAAGTTTTTTTTATACTTATTATTTATTTGATACGGCACAAATTCAATTTAATGTTTAACGGCGCCAATTATATCTATTGACTTGAAAACTAAAAGCAAATTTTTAATCCTCGCCGCCGACTACGAGCTGACCTATTTCGAAGTTATCAAATATATTTTGCAATAACACAAGGAATTGAATAGAGAAAAAAAGTTACATGTGGTAATACTGATATCCAAATCAAACGTCCGAATTTCAAGTAGTTGTGCAATTAACCATTACAACTTTACACATAGGTATGTCACGACTTTGTGAAAAAATAATGTGAAAATGGTATTGAAAATTATAAATATTTTTAGAGTCAGAACAATTTGTTTGATCGTCATGACGTCTTCGGCAAAGTTGTAGAAAATAATTTCGTCTTTCCGAGAAAAATCAACACCGTAAAAACGTGAAAAAGAATCAAATAAAATCTGAGAGGCTCTGGACGCACGGCTATCGTCAGCACGTGTGAATTGTCTGCTTATCAAAAGTTTACATCTCAAGTGTTTTTTTCATCAATTTTTTTTTGCTGAAACTAGTGTGTTTGGTGTAAGTGGAAGCTGCAGACTATAGAAGCGCTCGAATATGCAACGATTTCAATGGATTCAGTAAGATAAGTACAAATTATTGTTTCGATTATTTTGTTATGTGTTGATATTCGAGCTCAAACTCAGTAAAAAATATTCAATGTCCTTGCTTACGCCGTACTGAAAGTGCAGGAAAATGTCGCGTGTCTGGATTTCTATGTCGAGATTTTTCCTGCTTTTTTTCTCGATCTTTATCATATATTCTTTATGCGTTTACTTATGAAGATTAGTGACATTTCCCGTACATACACTGGCAAACGTATATAGATCATTTTACGAACTGGTAGGATACACGGTATTTGCTGATGTAGATGTTGCTTTTACGTGCGTTATGCCATCGATTCCGTATTTTCTGTTGAAATTTTGTTCATTAGTTGAGTTCTGAAACGTACGGTAAAATAATCTTTAGCCGTGTAGGATCGTTTCTATTTCGCTCTATTTTTCCGCTTTTGCCTATAACGTTCCTGGTAGTTGTAGACGTGTGAACGTGTGAAAGATCTGTTTGGATGACTTTATGCGGTGAATGGTTGTAGCAAGGAGCGACACGTCTGTGCAAGCGCTGCGCTGCAAGTGGAGCACAACAACAACTATTGATATGTCATGAGTTAGTCTCATGAAAGTTTATCTCTTTTTTTGGAGCTTTTTCATATGTTTTTAAAATCTTTTTGTATTCTTGGCGTTTCTACGTTAAAAATTTGAAAATTCCAGTTATGGAAGGCAGTCAATCGAGATTTTCTTTACATGCCCTAATACTTCATATTGTATTTTATAATTCATTTTCATTAATCTCATTATATGTACATGATTTTATTTTCATAGTTCCAAGATAAACGGGATTGGAAAATCAGCGTTTAAAATTTATCACATACACGAAAACCATGAGCAAGTTTGAACCTTTTTTGTACCTTCTTTAGAGGATGTTTTGCCTTTCTCCTAGAAAGGTATAGCAATCACTGGATAACCCAAAGGTATAAAAGTGCTCCAAAGGGTCGAATCTCGTATATCAATCGACTTAGTTTGACGAGCTGAGCATTTTCTGTATGTGTGTATGTGCGCGTATGTGTGTGTGTGTAACGCTCTCCCAATCTCACTCGATTTTCTCAGAGATGGCTGGACCGATCTTCATTAAATTAATTGCAAATGAGAGGTATAGTTGCCCCATAAACTACTCAGAAACTACTCATCCAATTTTAACAAAATTGGTTTTAAAGCTACTTAAAAAACCCTTAACTTTTGAGTTTCATGAAGATTGAAAGTGTGGTTCAGAAGTTATTTAAATCAACGTGTTCTGGAGAGTGTTTAATCTCACTCATGTTTCTCAGAGATGGCTGTACCGATTCCCACAAAATTAGTGTCATTTGGAATGTCTAATTACCCCGAAAGACCCTATTGATTTTTTTTGCAATCGGACTATTACTTTGCCTGTTATGTTTAAAAATGTGAAATCCAGCTTTGAAAAGAAACATATTCCGAAGACTACTTAAACTCACTCACTTTTCTCAGAGATGGCTGAACCGATTTCCACGAAATAAGTGTCAAATGAAAGGTCTAGCTGCCTCATAACACCCTATTGAATTCCAATGTAATCGGTCCGTTACTTTGTCTGTAATGTATCAAAATATGAAAATCACGAAACTTCATTAGCTCAGAAAGTACACAACCGATTTGAACAATATTGGTATCAAATGAACGGGCTAGTTAAAGGTTAACTGATGAATTTTATAGTGATTAAACACGTGGTTCAAAAATTGTGAAAAGAAACATGTTCCGGTGCCTTTCAAATTCACTCGTTTTCCCAAAAATGGCTGGACTAAATTCAACAATCTTAGTGTCAAATGAAAAGTTTGGCTTTCCTAGAGGTTCCCATTTTATTTGACCATAATCGTATTTTTATTCCAACCGTTATGTAATAAATTATTAAAACAACGAAAGTCTATTACCTCAAAGATCACACGACTTATTTGAACATATCTAGTGTCATTTGAACGGGTTGTCTCTCAAACTCACAAGTAAGAAATTTCATAGCAATTTGATATGTGGTTCAAAAGTTATGAAAAGAAACGAAATTCAAAGACTAGATATAAAAGTGCTCCAAAGGGACGAATGGCATATATCACTCGACTCAGTTCGACGAGCTGAGCATTTTCTGTATGTATGTGTGTGTGTATGTGTGTGTGTGTGTATGTGCAGATTTTTATTTTCACTCACTTTTCTCAGAGATGGCTGGACCGATTTCCACAAAATCAGTGCCATATGAAAGGTCTAGTTACCCCACAAGACCCTTTTGATTTTTTTGCAATCGGACTATTACTTTGCCTGTTATGTTTAAAAATGTGAAATCTAGCTATGAAAAGAAACATTTCCGAAGAATGCATAAACTCACTCACTTTTCTCAGAGATGGCTGAACCGATTTTCACGATATTAGTGTCAAATTAAAGGTCTAGCTGACTCATAACACTATTGAATTTTACTGTAATCGAACTGTAACTTCGTCTGTAATGTACTGAATTGTGAAAATCACGAAACTTTATCTCAGAAAGTACACAACCGATTTGATCAATAGTATTATCAGATGAACGGGCTACTTAAGGGTTAACTGATGAATTATGATTGAACACGTGGTTTCAAAGTTTGGCAGCCCTATACGTTCCCATTTCATTTAATTATAATCGAACTATGCAACCGTTATGTATTAAATTGTTGATAAAACAACAAAATTCTATTATCTCAAAGATTACACGACTTATTTGAACATAACTAGTGTCATACGAACGAGTCATCTCTCAAACTTACAAATAACAAACTTCATAACAATTTGATATGTGGTTCAAAAGTTATGGAAAGAAAATAAATTCATAGGCTATTTAAAACTATACCTGCTTTGATCAATATATGTGGCCACAATATAATTTAAATGTGGTATCGTACCATTTGAATGTTCCCGGTATCGCTCGTGATTGAATTGTTCGAAATTAAGAGTCATTTCTTTTATTTCGCTATTTCTTGAGCATTTACATTACGTCAAATTTCATATTTTATACTTCTATTACAACATCATTATTTTAGAACCCAAAAAGTGAATACACATTTATTGGATTGAAGCGTTCATGTAAATCTATTTTTACAAATAATACGTTTAAATGAGAAAGGCTGGGTCTGACCGCTAGGTTGATTAATTTAGGTTTTTGGTTTAGGTTCCAAAGACACATCAGCTTTTAACCAGTGGCGGGCACCGCTAAGCGAAAATTTAGTGACGCTAATCGCTAAACCGCTAACCGGAAAATTTAGCTCGATAATCGCTAAACGCTAATCCCACATTAGCGAAACTTTCGCCAATCGCTAATCCCTAACTTTTTAATATGTAAATAGTCATATCGCTATATTTATTGCTCGTGTTTTGTAAGATTTGGACCACCTTGATTTTTTTTTTGGTTAAACAAACGAAAACAATTACTTTTTAAAGCTATTTACAATAAAAGTTTCACGAAACAGTATTCATATTTGGTTTTGTAAAAACAAGAATAACAAAAGTTTTTTAGCTTGCATTGAAAATAGATACTTTTAGGAATATTTTCATGAAAATTCAATTATTATCTGAATCGAAAAAGTAGAACCAAAGTTGTCATAATTTCAAGCGCATTGCAATTTACCAAAGTTCTTGGTGTGCCGAAAATTCAATCTAGACCTTGTGCTTGTTCTTCAGAATGCTCCTGTGGCTTGTACGATAACTCCATACGAATACGAATTCCATTCTAGGGTAAAAAAACTGACAAAAGTAACTTTCGCAGTAAAGTATGTTCATCTGTCGAAGCAATTTACGTACGCCATCAGCAATTCACAGTTTTTCTAAATATTCCTATTGTCGCTTCTTTACAAAATTTAGCGAATTAGCGATTTGCGTTTCGAAGGCCAAAATTTTAGCGACGCTAACAGTTTCGCTAACCAGCTCAAAAATTAGCGAAATCGCTAAATCGCTAACTGAATTTTAGCGTCGCTAATTAGCGAATTAGCGAATTAGCGGAATGGTGCCCACCACTGCTTTTAACTCAGTTTTTTGTTGTGAATTTTGAAAGAAGTCTTGGTGAAATAAAAGTTAACCGTATTTGGCATCGTTTGACATCATAATTTCAAAATGGAAATTTTTTGAGTTGTGTCGGTGTTGAACGGAAACGACGATATCCTCACCTGGCTGTAAGGACGTGGCCTGCACCGTTATTGGTCTATAAAAAATCGGGTCGTTGAATGATGCATAGTGAGAAGGAATTACCACTCACATTCGTTCTTTCAGTTGATTCATTGTGAATCTTTAGTGGCTCGGACCCATCACGGAATAACAACTACAGTAAAGTTCGTTTTTACACGATTCTACGTACCGTGCAAAAAAAAAACAAGTAAAAAAAACCGCGTTAAATTTTAAACGGGACACAAACACTTATGGTTCTATACAACATGGGTACAATGTGTCTTACATTGTAAGAACAATAAGTGTTTGTGTCCCGTTTAATATTTATTCGCGAGTTCTTAAGTTGCACTAAAATTTAAAATTTAAAGTGAAAAACCGCGTTATTTAGAAAAACGTCGTAAAAAACGCGTTATTTGGAAAAACGTCGTGTAGAATAAAACCGTGTAAAAATGAAACTGTGTAAAAAACAGCCTTACTTACCTTACCTAGCAGGCTAGAGCCGGGGTGGCTCGTGCTGTATCAAGAAGTCGTCTCCATTCAACTCGGTTCTGGGCTGTATGGCGCCATGCTCCCAGGCGTCTTATCACTCGTAGGTCACTTTCAATCTGATCAAGCCATCGTGTACGCTGTGCTCCACTGTTTCTGGTGCCGGAGGGGTTACTGAAAAGGGTCGTTTTAACCGTGTTATCGTCCGGCATCCTTGCGACGTGTCCGGCCCAATCAATCTGTTAACTTTGATCAGATGTGCAATGGGGATCTCTCCTAGCAGCGCGTGCAGCTCATGGTTCTGCGTCTACGCCATTCTCCGTCTTCAGTCTGTACTCCACCGTAGATGGTTCGCAGCACCTTCCGTTCGAAAACTCCAAGGGCGTTGAGGTCCTCTGAGAGCAGTATTGTCGTCTCTAGCCCATAGAGGACTACCGGTCTAACTAGTGTTTTGTACAGTTTCAACTTTGTACGGCGGCGCACTCGATTGGATCTCATTGTCTTACGAAGTGCAAAGTAGGCACGATTTCCCGCTTGAATGCGTCTCCGGATCTCCTTGCTGGTGTTGTTGTCAGCGGTCACCAGCGATCCTAAGTACACGAACTCGTTTACCACCTCAAGCTCATCGCCGTCTACGGTGATCCGGGGTGGGAGGCTGACATTGTTCTCCTTGGAGCCTCTTCCCTTCATATACTTAGTTTTCGACGCATTGATCAGCAGTCCAATGCGCTTAGCTTCCGCTTTCAGTCTGGTGTAGGTTTCCTCCACCGTCGCAAAGTTTCGTGCTTTTATGTCGAAGTCATCAGCGAAACCGTTAGGCTGAACCCGTTTCGTAAAAATCGTACCACTCGTGTCGATGCCCGCTCTTCGTATAACACCTTCGGGGCGATGTTAAAAAGCAAACAAGAGAGTCCATCACCTTGTCTCAATCCTCGGTATGACTCGAAGGGACTCGAGAGCATCCCCGAGACACGCACGTAGCACATCACACGGTTCATGGTAGCCTTGATCAGCCGCGTCAGTTTATCCGGGAAGATATCCTCGTTCTCGTGCATGATCTGCCATAGCTGTTCTCGATCAACTGTATCATAGGCTGCCTTAGAGTCGATAAAAATGTGATGCGTGGACACGTTGTATTCACGACATTTTTGCAAAATCTGTCGGAAAAAATTTGGTCCGTGGTTGCGCGGGCTCCCATGAAACCCGCCTGGTACTGCCCTACGAACCTCCTTGTTAAAGGTGTTAGACGTTGGAATAGAACTTTGGAGAGTATTTTATATGCAGCGTTGACAAGCGTAATGCCACGATAATTGCAGCACTCCAGCTTGTCGCCCTTCTTGTAGATGGGGCAGACGACTCCCTCCATCCACTCTTCCGGCAGTTTTTCCTCTTCCCAGATCTTGGAAATGACCCAGTGTAGTGCTCTAGCAAACGTTTCTTTACCATGTTTGTAGAGCTCGCCCGGCAGGCCGTCCTGCCGGTGGCTTTGTTGTTCTTCAGCCTCCCAATCTCCCGCTGAATTTCGTGGAGATCGGGGGCTAGTACCCGGTCTTCTACTGCTGGCACTCCCAGGTCCGTTCCAGTTCTGCTTCCGTTTGTTGCATCGCCATTCAGATGTTCATCGAAGTGCTGCTTCCACCTGTCGACCACCTCGCTGTCGTTCGTGATGAGGTTACCTTCCATATCCTCAATATCGGCTCGCGGCACATAGCCTTTACGGGATTGGTTAACCTTTTCGTAGAAATTTCGCGTCCCATTAGCAGTGAACAGTTCTTCTAGCTCTTCATGGTCACGATCCTCTTGCTGGTCATGTCGTTCCTTGCCCGTCTGTATTTGACCAGGTTCTCTCTCGTCCTTACCCTCAGGTAATTTACCCAGGTCCTGTATTTGACCAGGTTCTCTCTCGTCCTTACCCTCAGGTAATTTACCCAGGTCCGGTTTTTCTCTGACACCGCTGCCTGGCATTCCCCATCATACCAGTCGTTTCTGCCACTCGGCGCCTCTGTTCCTAGTGTCGTTGTCGCGGATTCCCTAATGGCCGTGCGGATCATGGTCCAGCCATCCTTGAGAGAAGCTGCGCCGAGCTCCTCTGCCGTGGGTAGTGCCGCTTCAAGCTGTTGTGCGTAGACTTCGGCAGCTTGCGGGTCCCGTAGCTGCTTGATGTTGAGCCGCGGGGATCGGCTCTGTCGCGACTGGTAGACAGTCGACAGTTTTGAGCGCATACAAACCGCCACTAAGTAGTGGTCCGAGTCAATGTCCGCACCTCGGTAGGTGCGTATGTTGGTGATGTCCGAGAAAAATCATCTTTCGATGAGCACATGGTCAATTTAGTTCGTTGTTTGTTGGTCAGGTGATTTCCAAGTGGCTTTGTGGATATCCTTGCGGGGGAAAAAATGTACTTCGGACTACCATTCCTCGGGAAGCTGCAAAGTTGACACATCTTTGGCCGTTGTTGTTCGTTTCGGTGTGCAGACTTTCGTGTCCGATCACCGGTTTATACAAGTCTTCCCTTCCGATTTAAGCGTTCATATCCCCGATGACGATCTTGATGTTCCGCTACGAGCAGCCGTCGTAGACATCCTCCAGCTGCGCGTAGAAGGCTTTCTTTTCGCCATCGGGTCTTCCTTCATGCGGGCAGTGCACATTGATGATGGAGTAATTGTAGAACCGGCCTTTTATTCTCGATACACACATCCAGTCGCTGATCGCCTGCCACTTGATCACACGACTTTGCATCTTGCCCCGTTTAAATTAAAAAAATTAAAAATGAAAACAATAAAACCATGATGGTTTGTTAAACATTAATAGTTTACAGAACTTGTAGAACAAAAAATATAAATATAGGAATTTGTCAAAAAAATACATATATGTTGCATATCTTTTGAAAGACAAAATTATTATTTACAACTTCATTGAAGACACTATACCGATAAAACAAACCGTTTTGACTCTAATAATATTTCTATCATCAATGGGCCCTCGGATCAGTCAATTCGATTTACAGGGTGTCACCGTGAAAGTGATACACTTTATTTAAGCCAAAAAAAAAAATAAAACAGATAAACCTTTCTTCTCTGGCTCTTTATTATTATCAGTGAAGCAGCAAAATTACAGTTGAATCAGTTCAATTCAAAGTTTCCGCTTTTGCATTTGATTACGGCTCGCAAACGCTTCTCGAAATTACTGAAGTCCGGTGGATTCAAAACGGGAGAGAATGCGCACCATTCAGAGGTGCTGATACGGTTAATTTTCGTTGCACCACTTCTGAGCAACCAATGACTCATGCGCTGGCGTTAAATACTTGAAAGCAGAAACTTTCTTTTTCGAATAATTCCTTGGCACAAGGCAGCAAATTGTCTTTAATGATGTGTTGTAGATAGTATTCTTTATTAATCTTCACATCCCAGTGACAACTTTGCTCTGTTGAATTTGGCTCCTCAAATTATCACAGATTAAGCATTCTGGAATCGTTCCACTGTTTTTTTTATCGACTGGAATATCACAACATTTTTTCATCTGAAAAAAATACGTTTTAAGCAACGTGCGTATTTAGTAGTAACCGGATCTGGCAACCCTGTTGGCCATATTCCTGCGAAATAATTTTTGAATTCTTTGTTTCTTTAGATCCAATATCATTCTTGATTATTTTATGCATAGCGTTATGATGATGTTCGTTTCAAGAGCTATTTTTCTTGCCAACCGGGCTGCATTTCACCGGATAGGCTCCTAAACCACTTTGATCACAGCTGCAGTCCGCACATTCCACTTTGCTATCCGTTTTCTGCTTGGGGCAGGGGCAGCGTTGCCACTAAGTTTTAAATAAAACCTGGCAAAACGAAAATAAAAAGTCTGGCAAAAATCTGGCACTTATTTTTGGATAAAACTCCTGGCATAATTTAAAGTGATGACCTTTTTTTTGCTCTCGCCGGGTGTAGGTAGGTAAAGGCCAACCACGGCCCATCTCGCAGTAATGACCTTTTTGCGAGACGACGCGGATGGAATTTGGCAAATATCTGGGTTATTTTCAACTATCTGGCAGATTCAGTGGTTTATCTGTTTGTCTGGCTCGCAAACAGAAATCTGGCAAAATCCAGATTTATCTGGCATACTAGCAACGTTGGGCAGGGGAAAAAATTACTGAGCGATGACAGTTTATTGATGACATCCGAGAGCGTTCCTCTATGACAGGGTTGGTATTGACAAAATAAAGACAACCGACAGATAAAATATATTGCGAGTATAACGTTGCCGTCTAGTTCCCCATACACGAATCTTTTTTTTTCCTTACTGTTCACATTATTTCCATGTAGACGATAGCATGTATGCGATGCGATATACAAATCCTTTGCTGCACAGCCGCTCTAATGCCGAGTTTACTTTTCTTTGCACCAAGGCTGTCGGTAAGGTGCCGAGCAGTCCTTACGCTTTTTTTCCCACAGCCTTTTTTAACAGCCGTCACACGACATCCATCATAGGCAAATAAAAAAAGAGAGGGAAAATGTCTCGGGGTGTTACCGAAACGCGCTGTTTGTGTAGTGCGAACACGAACGTCAGTAACAGCTTCTTCTCTTTTCTACATTCGCAATCCCGAAGACATCCTTCAAATAATGCCGAATCGACACATGGAGTACATTTTTCGTTTCCTTTTGTAATTCTCTGCTGCCAATACGTTTTCAATGTGACTACGGACTGCCAGCGCGGAAAGGTATCACGAACAAACAGCAAAAAAAAAATATCCCAGGAAGACAGTAAAAAAAGTACCATTGGGATGCCTGGCTTGGGGACAACCGTGCCAGTTTCCTCGAATCGTTTGGTGGTCCGGTTCACGATTAATCTGTTCAAATTCAGATGTGACAGCTTCCTTCTGATCTGTATGTTGCTTTTTACAGTTCTCTACTTGAATCCAATGTAACTTACCTCCTAAAAAAATGAACACTGCCTTTATCACATACAAGTGAGCTATAAACATATGTCGCAATCAAAACAAACACATCCGATAAACAGGGTAGGCCTCCCAATGCGAAAAGAGGCACTCAAATGTGTGCATCACTTTCAGGGTGACACCCTGTATATGTCAGCACTAAATTCTTTCTGCTACCGGGAAATCTAACTTTGGGAGTATTTCCTGAGCCGAGTGCCTATTGAAGATACGTAAAATATTTGTAGGGATAAAACGGTTAGTTTTGATTGATATAGTGTCTTCGGCAAAGTTGTGGATCAATCTGATAAAAATGAAACGCTGTCCGTATGTCACGATTAAACTCAAGAACGGATCAGAGCCGTGGAAGGTTATTATGCTGGTTTGAGACCCCTCCTGGAAGGGAGGGATTCCATACAAATGAAACACAATTTTCTGCATAACTCAAAAGCAAATCAAGTATATAGAACCAAATTTAGCATGCGGAAGTTTTTGGAAGCAATAAATGCTTCTAAGGTGGTTTGACATCTTCCCTCCCTGTAAGGAGAGCTCCCATACAAACGAAACACAAATTTCTATATAACTAGAGAACTAATCAAGTAAATGGAACCAAATTTAACATGAGAGGTTTCAGGTGACAAGACATGTTTTATGGTGGTTTGAAACCCTTCCCTTCTCGGAAAGGGAGGACTCTCAAACAAATGAAACACAAATTTCTACATAACTTTAGAACCAATCGGTAAAATGGAACAAAACTTGAAATGTAAGGATTTTGGAGAACTAGAAATGTTTTTTATGATGATTTGATACCATTTCCTGCTCTGTTGTTTTGTTGTTGAATTACTGAATTTTAAGAAAATCACTACTTTCATGCAGTACAACAAGTGATACACGCTTAAAAAGATTCAAAACTTTCTATTTTTCCTCGGGCAAAAAGGTATAAAACCCCCTAATTTTTTTGTGTTTTTTTTTTCTAGGCTGTTTGCTTTCCGTTATTTTTTATTTTGGTTCTAAATAAATAAAATAGCCCAAAAGGCATTAGCAAAACTGAGTCACAATTTCTGTTGTAGTACGGTTATTCCGCCTCAAGCAGGGATAAAAACGGAGCTTCCGTTTTGCTCTTTAATATTTTGCAGATTTTTTCAATTAGAATTGTTTTAAGGATTTTTTGAATTTGGACCTTTGATTTCGCTTGTTATGATTTTAATTTTTAATTTTTTCTCCCATTTTTTGATTTTTGACTATATTTTTATTATTTCTCGACTTTTGTTATTGATTCTGTTACTTCGTTGCTAATTTGTCTTTCGTTTTTTTGGCTACTCTATAGTGTAGTACTTTTGCTGTTTTTGTTCTTGTTTTTCTTTTTGCCTTTCTCCTATTTTTGTTTTCGTTGTTTAACTAATTTTGTTGCTAAATATTTTATATTTGACCTGAGTTTTCCCCATTTCGAGATTTTCAGTTTTTGTTTCTTTCTTTTTATTGTTTTGCTTCTTCTGCTTTGCTTTTTGTGTTCTGATTGGTAAATTGCTGAATTTCAAATTCCAAATACTATGGTTTTGAATTGCAGTTCCGAATGTTGGATTTTCAGCCTTCCAGTTACGATCTTATGAATTTTTAGCCTTCGATCACACTGGTTGATGGAAGCTAAAAGAATTTACCCTGGAGTTCAAACTGGAAGAAAAAATTGAGAGATTATCGGTTTTTCAACCGTTTTTGTGAGTTTTGGTTCCCCTAAAAATTTGAAATTTCTCTACTTTTAATTTTGATTAACTTTTTGCTGTTTCACATTAGCTGCTTTTTGTCATCTTGCTTTTTGTTTGGTTTTTATTATGATGTTTTACCTCGTCTGTTTTATTTATTTTTTATTTATTAGTTTTTTATTAGTATTTGAATTTTAAAATTGTAGTATATAATTTTTTTGAATTTTCATGTTCTATTTGAGTGCTGAATTTAGAATTTAGAGTTTTTGAACTAAAGGTCCATTTTTTTATCTTCAATCGTTTTTTTAGATTCCTTCTATCTTTTTTTTTCCTTTTTTTTGTTTATTGCTTTTTATTGTTTCGCTTTTTTTGGTTTACTGGTTGTGTTTCGATTTTTGAATTCGAATTTCAAATTTAGAGTAAATTTTAGTACGTCTCGGAGCTGCAGGCAATGATGCAGCGTTAGCGCCTGAACAAGATAGTCAAGTCGATTTTCCCGGCAAATCGTGACGTAGTGGTGATGATGGACGCGAGACTTGTCTCACCCAGGATTCCAACGACTGGTAGGGCACTTCGTTTTTCATTTCCCCCACGAAGGAAGTGAGCACCGAGGTGAACTTAATTTCACACAACAAGTTCCCCAAAAAGGTGCTGCTGTGGCTGACAATTAGCGAGAAGGGGATGCCAAAGCCGCTTTTCTTTCGCTCCGGACTGGCCGTGAACGGGGAAATTTATAGTACGAAGAGCCGGCCGGAAGTTGCGTCGTTCATCAAGAAATACCATAAGGCTGAAGACGCGATGTTTTGGTTGCATGTGGAGTCGGCCCATTATTCGAAGCAATCGTATGGAGCGGCTGAATATCAAGGACCCGTCTAACGTCCCCGAGTTGCATCCCATCGAGGATTTCTGGGCAACATGAAGCGTAAGATCTACTCCAACAATTTTGGAGCGAAAAGTGTGGAGAAATTGATAAAAAAAAGCGAAGAAAGAACACAAAAACAACTCAAGAGCGCAAGAGCGCAAGAGCGTAGAATTTTTTGCAAGTAAGCTAACATAATTACCTTCCATGGGAAATTTATCAAACTCAATTATCTGTCTTAGTTATTTCTTTACCATCATCCGAAAAACGGATATTTTTGTTTGATTTAATTTTTACGTTTGATTTTCTAGCCTATGGTTCTCGATATCTTATTTACAGTCATTTTATTTTGGTTTTCCACTGTTTACCTTTTACTGTTTTATTCACTGCTTTACTCTGTTTTTAGTGTTCCGATTTTTCAGTTATAAATTTTAAAATTTTTAATACCGATTTTACATATCTTTACTTTTTTGTCGCTCTTCGCTATCTTACTTCTTCACTTTTCGCTGTCCTGCTTTATAATCTTCTCATTTTGGTTTTTGCTGTTTAGCCTACTACTCTATCTCGCTCTTTGCTGCTCCACTTTTCTTATTTTGATATTTTGCGTTTGGCGTTCTTACAATTCTCCGTAGTAAATATGTAAATTTGAATCGAATGCAATATCTAGATGACACCATCAGGTATAATTTACATTTTTTGGGTTCTAAATTATCACTTTTAGAGTATTAGCGTGGGAAACTTTTCCACAGTCTGAGGATTGACATCCTCGAGCTCGTCATCGCCCAATTATAAATCATCCGTGAAGATGCAGTCAGCATGAAAGGTTAATAGACAGTGAACTGGTGGAAATAAAAAAAAAACTCTTACCAGCTGTCCTTTTAATTTAATCAGCACGCATAACAAACTGTCATCTATCTGATCTAGAGAAACACAAAAAAGGCCAGACCGTTACCGCTAGTTTTGTCACGCGCGTTTGAGTATGCAAATTTTTCTGATCCTAATTAGGATCGGCAAGCAGGCATAGGAAAACCGTCGTTGGCTGTCTAGCACCCGTGCGTGAAATCTGATCAATCACTGGTGGTGCTGGTGGTATCCGTTTACTGCGGAAAGGATCAACGCTCGAGGTGAACGTTGTTGCGGTGTATTATGAAGTCATCTAATTTGACACACTCACTTTAGAAAACAGACGCATCCGGATGTGGCTGGTTAAGCGTTTTTTTACCGCTTTGTTTTGATACGCTAGGTTTAAGATTAGGAGTGCGGTGACAGATCGTATCCACGCCCCGAATGTTTACAGTGCAGGATAAATCATTATTTCTTTTCTAATGCTAATTGATAGAGTAATTGATGACGTTCATTTTTGTTTGTTAATTGTACCACAGTTTTTGTTGACTGGAACGGAATAATCACTAGAAAGCCATCTCGCATCTGTAAGTAGGAAAGTACGGGTTATTATACGAAATTTCAAACGGTTCAGAGTGCTTGTAGAAGTGATTGTCGTGTCGAGACATTCCCGATTGAGTCTGATTGCAGCTGGGAAAGTATCAATAATAATCGTTTCCTCAAACACATTAAATAATGAGTACAAAGAGGTATATAATAAAAGTCTTGTCTGTGTCCCGCGGTACCGTCTTTCGCGAACGATCGAATTATCATCATCATCAATTGTCATCGTTGCGCTTGTCAAAGTAGAACGGAACGAGGGAAGCCGATTGCCGATTGCGAGTTTTACGACGTTTCGGCTTCTGACGCTGATAAAGGAGACAAAAGACCCGCGAGTAGAAGATGGAATATAAGCAGTGGTGACGAGAATCGAGACGTCAGTGCTACTTTATGGTATTATGACTTTATGCTTCTGATGAATTTGCTCATAAAAATTAAAAGCGTATCTTCGGAGGAAATTTGGGATGGCCGAATGTCACACAGATTTATAACACAAAATTGTGAATACCTAAACGATGGAGACGAGTTATTACGGGTTATAAATTTTGCTTCGACTGAAGAGGAATCTGTTGCCATAAAAAATTTATTGAATATTACGGATTAAAAATAAAAGGTGTCTTTGTTATTAGTTTTGCAGGATGCAATCTTCATGATCACCTGAATTAAGTCCGGGAGCAATCAACACCTTCTACAAAAGGCTTGCGATGTTTTAGCTCAAGATAAATCAGGGAACCTTACTACGTTTCGGATGTGCGTAGACATATATCCAAAAATGCTACGAGTTAACGGAATTCGCAACTAGTTTTGCCATCCCGTTCCTGTAGTTTGAAAAGAAAAGTTCGTTTTGAGCCAAACTTCAAAGCAATTTCGTTATGATATAATTTTGTTTATTATGCTGTTTTATATTTAGTGAAACAACAGCCGTGATTGTTGTAAATAGAATTACAGTACACAAGATCCGCTAAGTATCTCTGCTGAGGATCAATTGTGTATCTTGTTTAAGTGTCAACAATTCCATCAACTCCTCTTCAATTTTCACATTCACACTGTTTATGAAGAATAATGATCCAGTCTTGCTATTTTCCCACCCGGAAGTGTCTTCAAGCGGGGCTTCAAGCGCAAATTCACTCGTCAATGCACCTCTCGATAATTTTTCATCCTCCCGGCGGAAAACTCCCACCCTTCCTCCATGAGGAAGCAAACACAACACACGGAGACACATCATTTCCATTTGCCTTTCCTTGTTGAATCGTCGGCGTGGGTGGGGTGAAGTTGTCAAATGATTAATTGATGTCGTGTATGACATTCGACGATTGATACGTTCTATTCTGCGTGATGCAACAAATCGTCCGTAGGCTTCGTCTCAGGGTATCGATTTGATCTCTCAGTATACCTCATCCTCAAAGGTTAGGCAAGGTTGAACTCCCATTGTTCGACACCGGCTGCGTAAAATTCCTGGCATTCATCGATCTGTGTCACTGCACGGGAAGTGCTTGCTTCCCGACGGGACTCGATTGTATCTTATCGCATGTACGCACCTCGGGGGTATGCAAAACTGTTCGACTGCCGTGGAACGATTTTTAATATTTAATAATAATAATTTCATCAAGTACGATTATCGACGATGCGTGATGAGACGACTTCTTGCTTGCTGGTAGCAGCGCGGCATTGGAGTTTCATATTGAAAATCTGAGTATTTCCGCAACGCGTGCCAAAAGCGTGCGAAATTCCGTTTTTGTATTCGCTTCGGTTGAATGCACCTGCAAAACTTTTAACAACGATTTATCACATTAAAATATTTGTGATTGAAGACAACAAAACTTAACTTGAGTAACTCACATTGAAGCTGTTCTGAGAGATTTTCCGTCATTCATAAGTTTTTCAGCAGAAAAAAAATCGTTCTAAAACTATAATTTTCCATCCTTAGCGTTCCTCAGCTGACACACCCCACTAACTAACGCGAACAGAACTTATAATCTTCGCATAGCGCTACTTCCCAGAACAGCACACCAGAGAAACGGGCTTGATTTCCCATCACCATCATCACTGGCTGTCGGGCATTCCTATTAGAACAACTCCCTGCAATCGCGTTCCCCCTTGCTGTGCTCGCTTTTACTTCGTCCTTCGTCCTCCGTGCCCATAAAATCTTTGTGCTATTTGGCATTATCAAATTTCATTACCCTCGTTTACCCTCACGAGTAGATCGCGCTGCGAACAAAAAAGTACAGTTGCGTCGTGATTTCATCTTCAACAAGTTTTTACCGCGTGGCGAACAGTGAGATGTTAAACTGATGCATGAAATTGGTACATCATGCATACATAATATCATTATCAACGCAAGTGCGTACGCTACTAATGTTAACAGACTGACAAATTAGTTTAAAAAAAAAACCCAAAAAAATTCACCAACAAGATATATGTTTTTTTTTATTCTCGCTTATTTTCCGTCGGTCTAGTTCCGCCACTGTTGTGGCCAATCACCGAAGCCCAGGGAGGCGACTCCACACCCAGGACCCTAACTCACGACCCGTTTATTAACGGACCGGCGCAAACGGCTTTACTTCCTCATGCGATGGAAGGCGTGATCCCAGAGATTTTTCGCCTCAGAAAATCTCCCGGTGTCGACTAGGATTGAATCTAGACCAGTTAGGTTGGTTGTGAGTGGATCACGCCATCCCACAACCATCGACACCTATGTCGGCGGTGGGATTCGAACCCAGGCGTCGAGCGTGGTTGGCGGAGACGTTACCAACCACACTAGGCCCCCGCTCTGAGAAATATGTTTTGTAACTATAAATCAGAAGCAAATTTAAGTTACTGAAAAACTAGCAGTTTTCTTACATCAAAGAGGTACTTGATACATAACTAACGTATTTTCAGTTGAAAGTCGATCAAAATATCATGAAAACATTATTCTATGGATTAAACAAATGAATATAAGGGATTATAAACATCTGATCAATTGGTTATTTAACTTTTTTCAACTTTTTGTTTTATGTGGTGAATGACCAAATGGTTAAAATCACTCCCTAATAAACAAACATTAATTAATTAATTAACTTTTCGTTTATTAAAGCAATTAGGTGGAACCGTAGCAATGTGACATTTATGAAATTACTCGTTTTCATGGGTTTCAGGTAATTTGATCAATTTCATGTTAGGCATCATACCGTTTCAACTCATTTCATGCATACAGATTGAAAAAATGCTCCTTGATCTGGGCCTAGATTTTAGATAGTATAATTAATACACAAAACAATTGTACATGATTTTAGTATAACTAACAAACTGGCCAATATAAAAGCTAAGAGCTTCGATGATTCTCTTGTTTTCGAAATTTATGTGCATAATTTCATTTTATCGTTCCACATCCAAATTTATTTTTTCGCTGAGAATTAAGTAAAATCATAAATTATTTCTAGTAATCGACGTTCAAAGTTTAACCACCCCGCATATTTGGTGCAAGGTGCTACAAAGATATCAATTGGTTATCAATTTTCACATCCACTGAAGTTAACACATTTTTTGAAAAAAAAAATGATGCTTAGTTCGGTCTGGTCGCACGCCCACCTATATTTACTTACTTTTATGGCGACAGATCATAGAGATCCTATGCCGAATCCAAAATACGCCTCCACAAAACTCGGCCTTGAGCTGCTCCTCTCCACTCCCCCCCTTATACCCGCTGCTCTGGCATCCTCCTCTGGTTCGCCCAATGTAACCTGCCATGTTTCATCAGCTTGACAATATCAGTGTGTTCGTATACTTCGTACAGCTCGTCATATATGCGTCTGCACTAGAGTGGCCATATTTTGTATGGCCGTTTTTGAAACTATCGATCTTAATGAGCGCCGGGCTGAAAAAGTTTCCTTTTGACCTCTACAATAAGCCACGAAAATTAAAAGTTCATCGGAGTTTATTTAATGGAACCACAAAGCGCTTATATTTGAGAAAACGATTTACATGGAAATTGTATGAAGTTTTTTTTTAACATATATCTCTCGATAAACTTATTCAAATACACTTGTATTTTCATAAAACAGTAATATTATCACCCCAATTTAAGTTTAAAAAAAATCTAGAACTTTCGGTGTTTGTTAAAACGGTTGTATGTTGAATGAGGTATGTATTTTTTAGGTATTAATTACCAACATGCAGTATAAACTGAAATTCGTCTTAATTATATGTTGAAACACGGTTAGAATTTTTCATAAATTTAACATAGGTATTGAAAGCAAAAATGACCAACTTCCAGTCACCATTTTGAATTTTCAAAGGCCCAAGAATTGGTAACAGTTAATGCGTCACCTGCGAAAACGCTATTTCATGTTTGCTGCGGTGAAGCAAACATAAAATAGCGTTTTCACAGGGAATGCATCATGTATTTCCGAGTCATGTGCTTCTGAAAATTCGAAGTGGTGATTCGAAATTGGCTGTTTGTGGTTTCATTACCGTTTCACCTTAAGGACCATTCGCTTTTAATCGCCCGATCATTTTTTGTTTAATTTCAAACGGGATATCAGGCCAATCCAACTTATTCTGGGCTTAAATACCACGATTCTTGATCTTTTCAGTTACAGCGTCTGAGACTACTATCAATTTCGGCATAAGCGAAAGAATCACGTAGAGAATTCATAACTTGATTAATACATTTGACATCCGAAAAACACCAGAATGTGAAGTTTGACTACCAACAGGGACATGTCTTGAATGCAATTTATGGTCAATGATCAGAACTTTTGGATCATTGAAGCTGTGAATGAGTTGATTTCGTTTGATGCTCTTGTAAAACGGTTAAAGACAAGTGTTTAAGTTCCGATGCTCTTGCCATGTAATATATTTTGCATAAAAGTTCATAGAAATTAAGAGGACAAGTAATATTGGTTAGTTTTCGAAACTTTGCCGAAATATTTCAATCCATTAGTGTATTATGAACTTCTTAGGCGATATTTTTGCCGTAGCTTGAATCAATTTTAAGCGCGCCCAAGAACTTTGCAAATTCATTGAAACTCACGAGAATTGCTATTCGATCAACAGGAAATGATCGTATTTGATAAAATTCACCGTCTTAGTGTATTCAGATCACTAGTGCTGACCTGTTTCAATAATAATAATAATAATACTAAAAATAACATTAAATCTATACAAAAAGTTCTTAATTATTTTAATAATTTTGCTTCACCAATCCGATTGTCCCCAGTTGCTGCAATGAAGTACGATTGAGGATATAATCACTGAATGCCAGTTTCAAAACCTCTAAAGAATATGAGAGGTCATGCATTTATCACGTAACGTACCCAGAAGAAGGGGATATTCAACTAAGAGTTCCATTGCGCGAGGCCCTCATGCAAAATTACGGTAGGGGTTGGAGGTGTTTAAAATTGCTATAATTTAGCGTTACGCAATAGATGAATGTCCCTAATGATATGATTTTATAATTGAAGAGTATTTCGACGCAAAATATACAACTATTTCAAGAAACTAAGACAAAAAACTTCAAAAAGAGATAAAAAACAACAGTTCTTATGAGAATTTATTTTTTTAATATAAGCGTTTTGTGGGTCCATTAAATGAACTCGGATCAACTTCAAATTTTCATAGATTATTTTTGGAGTAAAAAGGAAACTTTTTCCGCCCGGCGCTTTTCGAAATCGCATGATGTTACAAAAATGGCCACTCTAGTCTGCACCCTATTTGCTAGTTCGCAAGATTCTACGCTCAAAGACCCCAAACGCTCGTCGATTGATCTCCTTCCACGCCCACGATTTATGTCCGTAGAGCGCTACAGGGAGGATTAAAATCCTATAGAGCGCAAATTTCGTACGGATCTGTAGGCTACAAGACCTAATCTGGCTACGCAATCCGTAATAAGCCCTATTCGCAACCGCAATCTGTCTTCACCACCAGGCTCATTTCGTTGTCACATATCACGTAAATTCGTCGACTACTTCGTGAGTATCCCCATCCATCTCTACCGCAGCATCAACACCCGCAGAACTACCACGCTCTCTGCCAGCCACTATGTACTTCATTTATTTAGTATTGAGTCCAATTCTCGCAGCTTCCTTTTTGGGAGCCGTGAAGGCCTCCTAAACTTCTTTACGGTTAACACCAAATATATCAATGTGATCCGTGAAGCCTAGAAGCATGGTGCCGCTCCCATGCACACCTGCCTTTCGTATTGCACCTTCTAAAGCTATGTTGACAGCGAGTTCGAGAGCCCGTGACCTTGCTTCAGACCATTTTACGTCACAAACGAGTCCGAGAATTCGCCCGCTGTCCTGACGCATGACGCAGCAAGCGTCGCACGTAACAGTTTAATTAGTTTTGTTAGGAAACCATGTTCAGCTTGTTGCGTTTCACTGTATCGTACGCTGCCTTAAAGTCAATCAACAGATGATGTGTCTGCTAATTGCGTTCTCGAAATTTGTCGAGGATCTGTGTCAAGGTAAACATCCGGCCCGTTGTAGATCATCCCACTCGAAAACAGCATTGTTATTCTCCAACAAAGGCTTTCTGCAACGGCCTCAGTCGCTGGGACATGATACGGGAGAGAATTTTATGAGCGGAATTAGTGTAATATGAACTTCTTAGGCGATATTTTTGCCGTAGCTTGAATCAATTTTAAGCGCGCCCAAGAACTTTGCACTTTCATTGAAACTCACGAGAATTGCTATTCGATCAACAGGAAATGATCGTATTTGATAAAATTCACCGTCTTAGTGTATTCAGATCACTAGTGCTGACCTGTTTCAATAATAATAATAATAATACTGAAAATAACATTAAATCTATACAAAAAGTTCTTAATAATTTTAATAATTTTGCTTCACCAATCCGATTGTCCGCAGTTGCTGCAATGAAGTACGATTGAGGATATAATCACTGAATGCCAGTTTCAAAACCTCTAAAGAATATGAGAGGTCATGCATTTATTACGTAACGTACCAAGAAGAAGGAGATATTCAACGAAGAGTTCCATTGCGCGAGGCCCTCATGCAAAATTGCGGTAGGGGTTGGAGGTGTTTTAAATTGCTATAATTTAGCGTTACGCAATAGATGAATGTCCTTAATGATATGATTTTATAATTGAAGAGTATTTCGACGCAAAATATACAACTATTTCAAGAAACTAAGACAAAAAACTTCAAAAAGAGATAAAAAACAACAGTTCTTATGAGAATCTATTTTTTTAATATAAGCGTTTTGTGGGTCCATTAAATGAACTCGGATCAACTTCAAATTTTCATGGCTTATTTTTGGAGTAAAAAGCAAACTTTTTCCGCCCGGCGCTTTTCGAAATCGCATGATGTTACAAAAATGGCCACTCTAGTCTGCACCCTATTTGCTAGTTCGCAAGATTCTACGCTCAAAGACCCCAAACGCTCGTCGATTGATCTCCTTCCACGCCCACGATTTATGTCCGTAGAGCGCTACAGGGAGGATTAAAATCCTATAGAGCGCAAATTTCGTACGGATCTGTAGGCTACAAGACCTAATCTGGCTACGCAATCCGTAATAAGCCCTATTCGCAACCGCAATCTGTCTCCACCACCAGGCTCATTTCGTTGTCACATATCACGTAAATTCGTCGACTACTTCGTGAGTATCCCCATCCATCTCTACCGCAGCATCAACACCCGCAGAACTACCACGCTCTCTGCCAGCCACTATGTACTTCATTTATTTAGTATTGAGTCCAATTCTCGCAGCTTCCTTTTTGGGAGCCGTGAAGGCCTCCTAAACTTCTTTACGGTTAACACCAAATATATCAATGTGATCCGTGAAGCCTAGAAGCATGGTGCCGCTCCCATGCACACCTGCCTTTCGTATTGCACCTTCTAAAGCTATGTTGACAGCGAGTTCGAGAGCCCGTGACCTTGCTTCAGACCATTTTACGTCACAAACGGGTCCGAGAATTCGCCCGCTGTCCTGACGCATGACGCAGCAAGCGTCGCACGTAACAGTTTAAGTAGTTTTGTTAGGAAACCATGTTCAGCTTGTTGCGTTTCACTGTATCGTACGCTGCCTTAAAGTCAATAAACAGATGATGTGTCTGCTAATTGCGTTCTCGAAATTTGTCGAGGATCTGTGTCAAGGTAAACATCCGGCCCGTTGTAGATCATCCCACTCGAAAACAGCATTGTTATTCTCCAACAAAGGCTTTCTGCAACGGCCTCAGTCGCTGGGACATGATACGGGAGAGAATTTTATAAGCGGAATTGAGGAGGGCTGTGCCTCGATAATTACTACAGTCGAGTCTATGCCTCTTCTTATAGTTAGGGCATATCAGTCTTCCCCACCAATTCGTAGCTAGTTGTTCCTCAGACCATACCCTTAGGATAATCTGGTGAAATGCACTACACAATCGCTCGCTCCCGACTTCGGAAAGTTCGGCCAATAAGCCGTTCCTCCCAGCGGCTTTGTGGTTGTTTAGCTTCTTGTGAGCATTCTTCACCTCGTCATTGGTCATTGGTGGGTCCACAACTTGTCCGTCCTCCTCAATTTCTATCCTGTTCGCCTCGACGACTCTCCTACCTTCCTCACCGTTTAATACCACTTCAAAATATTGCTTTTTAGAGAGTTGGCGTAGGCCCGGCTATTCTCTTCCATCACCTCTAGACTCTCAACATCGAACGCCCCTTGTTATGCCTATCACTTCTCGCGCTGTTTTTGAGAGTCGATGTTTAACCCTCGAATGAACCGCACATCTATGACGCACATCTATGTAGTCGATCTGGAAGCAGGCCTCTCCATTGTGGTATCTCAGGTATGCTTCCGAATGTTCAAACGTGCAAAATGGGTACTACGGATGGTTCACTAACATCACGTCGTTGTCGTTAGTGGCAGAGCGAAAGCTGTCTAGGAACCAATAACAGGCCGACAGAACTCCTCTCGCCCCACTGGTGCGGTCATAGCTCCGATGACGATCTTTATGTCACGTTGTGGGCACTCTCCATACGTTTAGTTTTAAAGTTGTTTATTTTCTAGCTCATTTGCGTTAGCTTGACGGAGCAGTGTTTACAATACATTTTATTTTTATAGGGTAAAAACAAACTTGTTAGAGGGAGTCATCGCTACACCCGATTTACTGGGGTTAGTATGGTTTTACAATTTTCTGGTTGGGGGTTGTTGGGTTAGGGGCTTGAGTTTGTTTGTATTACTAAGTAATTATTAATTATAACTATTATAAGATAAATCTAAACTAATTTATAATTACTAGTGCCTAAATTTTCCCACATGTATCACACTGCATTTCACATTGCACCGAATTATCATGATCTCGAAACAGGTACAGCACTGTATCCAATCTGGTTTGGAGTTTTTGTGTCTCCAGCACAAGGTACGACAGTCTCTCAGTGAAAGGAGGATGGGTAATCTGATAAGATACAAATAAAAAAACGTTTATTTTAGAGTTTAATATCAGCATTTTTCAGGAAACAGTATAGTTCTGACATATACTGGAGATCACCACTACCCAGAATGTCTCTAACGGGTACATTTGCTTGTCTTCCTCGGACCCGAAGGGAATCTATTAGCTTGGACCTAACATCAGAGTGTTCGGCGTACGACCAAACAACGTGCTCGATGTCGTGGTAGCCATCGCCACAAACGCAGTGATTACTTTCCACAAGCCCTATGCGAAAGAGGTGCGAGTTTAACGTGTAGTGATTGGACATAAGTCTTGACATCATGCGAATGAAGTCTCGACCTACATCCAACCCCTTGAACCATGCTTTCGTCGATACCTTAGGAAAAATGGAATGTAGCCATCGTCCCAGTTCATCTGAATTCCATGATGATTGCCAACTGTTGAGTGTCCTCTGACGCAAAATGCTATAAAATTCTTCATAAGCAATCGGTCTTACATAAATATCACCATCAATAACACCCACCTTAGCTGAAGCGTCAGCCTTTTCATTGCCCGGAATGGAACAATGAGAAGGGACCCACGCTAAGGTAACCCGGTAGTTTTTATCTGTTAAAGCACTTAAAAACCGCCGTATTTTCCCCAGGAAATACGGGGTGTGCTTCACAGTCTTCATCGTTCGCAGAGCCTCAATGGCACTGAGACTGTCTGTGAAGATAAAGTAGTGGTCAGTGGGTAGGGTTTCGATGATCCCAAGGGAGTACTGAATAGCAGCAAGTTCTGCGACGTACACGGAAGCAGGAGCATCGAGTTTGTAGGAGGCGGTAAAATTTTCGTGAAAAACACCAAAGCCAGTGGACTCATCTAGATTAGATCCGTCAGTATAAAACCTTTTATCATAACTAACATGTTTAAACTTATTGGAAAAAAATCTTAGGGATCTCTTGCGGTCGCAATTGATCCGGGATACCAATAATCTCTTCTTTCATGGTGGTGTCGAAGAATATAGCAGTATTAGAAGTATCTAAAAGGGCGACATTGGAGGAATCGTTTGAAGAAGGATTAATATCTTGAGCCATATAGTCAAAATATAAAGTCATAAATCTGGATTGAGATTGAAGCTCGACCAACTTCTCGAAATTTTCAATTACTAATGGGTCCATGATCGTGCATCGAATAAGTAACCGGTGAGAGAGATTCCAAAAACGTTGTTTCAACGGAAGAATACCTGCTAGCACTTCAAGACTCATCGTATGGGACGACTGCATGCAACCCAAGGTAATACGCAAACAACGATATTGTATTCTTTCTAGTTTTATAATGTGTGTTTTCGCAACCGTATTCAAGAACTGACAGTATCGATGTATAACGATGGTATAACCTTAGAAGGTCTCCTGGGTGGGCACCCCACCAGGTTCCGGTAATCGTACGAAGAAAATTAATCCTCTGTTGGCATTTTTGTGTCAGATACCTAAAATGGCAAGCCCAGTTGCATTTAGAGTCGAACCAGACCCCGAGATATTTAGCGACTAAAACCTGAGTGATCGTTTTACCCGTTAGTAGGAGCTGCAGCTGAGCTGAGTTACGGTTCCTAGAAAAAACGACCAGCTCAGTTTTCTCCGGAGAGAATTCGATACCCAGCTTGAGAGCCCCATTCAGACAAATTGTCTAAGGTATCTTGCAATGGTCCTTGCAGATCGTTAGCCTCGCTTCCAGTAATGGATACAACGCTATCGTCTGCAAGTTGCCGTAGCGGCATGAATTTGCAAGACATTCATCGATGTCATTGAAATTATATAAGAGAGGGCTTAAACATGAGCCCTGGGGAGGACCCATGTAACTAATTCGGGAAGTTGTCGAATCACCATGTGAGAAATACATACGCTTTTCGGGGGAGGATTTTCGGCTATTCAGTCAATTTAGAGCAGCTAAACGATGTTTCGCTTCTACTATCCGACGTTTCGATGATTTATTTCATCTTTTTCAAGGATTCTGGAATGTTTTACATAAAATTTTTGTTATCAATACATAAATTGCATGTTGTGTTTGACTTACAGAGGCTATATCGTTTGTTGTTAATGTATGTATGCATGTAGTAATATTTGTCCTAATCTGTTTTCCTTACTAAAATGGCGTCAATTCTAACTATTGTCAAGATATATTATAAATTAAGCTTATGTGGATTATTATTTTAACACTACTCACTATAATTTGTTATGACTTTATTTTCGCTATGTCTGTTTAAACTATTTATTTGTTACCGGGCGAAAAAACGGGTCAGTACGGTTCAATTTGGCTTAAGCGTTCTATTTTAGCGTTGGTTTATCGTTTGCTTTGCTATCTGTACACTGTGTTGGTGTGTGGCAACTATGTTAGCTGATTTGACGTTTATGGATGAATGTATAACAGTTTTATTTAGCTGTGTTTTTAAGTGTGTGTATTACTCCTGCATATATCGAATTGAGTCCCTGTGTGTCTGTACGTTTGTTTATGCTGTTTTCGGTTGTCATAATATGGCATACCTCTAAGTACGGTAGTGACTGTTGTTTCTTATGTTTATCTAGGATTTTGGTGTGGTTCAAGTCGAACCGATGGTTTAACGTTATGCTGTGATTCATTAGTGCGGTTTTCTCCTTCAGTGTGGCTATTTGTGTATCCGTGTAGTCAGTGTCAGTGGTGGTGGCTGTTTTTTCTGCTAATAACTTGTCCAGTGCATTGTAGTGTGTTTTATGTCCACTAATTCTCGTTTTAAGTTTGTTTGTTGTCATTCCAATATAGCATGCTTCGCAGTTTATGCAAGGTATGCTGTAGATGACGTTGCTTTGGAAGTCGTTGGTTACGGGATCTTTAACTTTGGTGAAAAGTTTACCTACGGTATTTATGTTATGTGTTGCCAGTCGTATGTTGAGATATTCTTTTTTCAGGTGCTTGTCTATTTTATGAGACAAGTTCGGTATGTATGTTATAGAGCGGTAAGTATTTTCCAGGTTTTGCGAGTTGTTCGGCAGCGGTTCAGCGATGTTATTGTGTTGTTGTTTCCGGTTTATAAGTCTGCGCCGTAGACCTTTCGGGTAGCTATTGAGATTGAGTTGTTTGTCGATGATTGCATTAATTTCTGCATCTTCCAGGTTTGTAGACAGGCGTTGTACTCTGTTGATGAAATTCGTTGCAACATTGATTTTTTGGTGCAACGGGTGTTGCGAATTGTAGTTGAGGAATCTTCCACTTGCGATAGGTTTCATGTACCATTCTGTTTTAATCTGTTGGTCGTCGGTTCGGATAAGGAGCATATCAAGAAATGGAATACGCTTATCTATTTCTAGCTCGTACGTCAACTGTATGTGCGGGTTGTGGTTATTGAAAATGTCCATAACCTGTTGTATTTTGTCAGGGGGAATCGACATCAATAAATCGTCCACATATTTCCAAATGAATGGTGGTTTAAAATCTAGTATTCTTAGTACGGAATTGTACGTCACAGTCGATAAGCATCCACATAACATATGCTTTTCTGACAACAAATTGAGCAAAAAGTTATTCAAATTTGGTGAAAGTCCCTGCGAGTGAAGTTTCTCGGTTAAAACTTCTACAGAGACAGAGCCAAATGCCCCCTTAATGTCCAAGAATGCAGAAGCCATTTGCTCTTTTCGAGCAAAGGCGAGTTGAATTTCAGTGGAAAGCAACGCTAGGCAATCGTTCGCTCCTTTGCCCCGACGGAAGCCAAATTGAGTATCTGAAAGTAAACCGTTTGTTTCGACCCATTTGTCTAACCGTAAGAGGTTCATTTTCTCCATTAATTTCCGGAGGCAAGAGAGCATAGCAATCGGCCTATAAGAATTGTGATCAGAGGCAGGTTTTCCGGGTTTTTGAATAGCAATGACTTTTATCTCCCTCCAGTCGTGCGGAACAATGTTTAGCTCAAGAAACTTGTTGAACAAGTTCAACAAGCGTCTTTTTGGCAGAATCGGGTAGATTCTTCAACAAGTTGAATTTTATTCTATCCAACCCTGAAGCTTTATTGTTGCACGAAAGGAGAGCCATTGAAAATTTTAACATCGAAAATGGAGGCTCTTCCGTAGTTACTAAAAACGCGTCGCGAAAGGTCTTCCACTCCAGTACAGAGTCCGGACAGACCTTTTTGGCAAAATCGAGTATCCAGCGATCTGAATACTCCTCGCTCTCATTCGAAACGTTACGATTCCGCATGCGCCTGGCGGTATCCCAAAGAGTGCTCATCGCTGTTTCTCTCGATAACGCGTTTACAAACCGCCTCCATTATCCACGTTTTTTCGCTTTCATTAAGCTTTTCATCTGCCTGTCCAGTACCTCGTACCTTCGAAGCAGCTTAACAGAGCCGTACTTTCGGTAGTCCTTATATGCCTAGGACCTTCGCGCGTACAGTTCAGAGCACTCTTTGTCCCACCACTTGGTAGGAGGACGTCGTCTAATCGTTACCCCGGGTATGAGTTTTGTCTGAGCTTGAGTCGCGGCGTCGATGATCAAGCCAAAAACGAACGCGTATTCTTCCTCCGGAGGAAGTTCCTCGTGAGACACGATGGATTCCGCTGCTATGATAGTTTCATAGCGCTTCCAATCAATGTTACGTGTGAGGTCGTATCACATATTGATTGGATTCGTGGGAGTTGAACCATTAGCAATTGATATAGCGATTGGAAGATGATCACTACCGTGAGGATCATTGATTACTTTCCACTGGCAATCTAACGCTAGTGATGTCGAGCAGAGGGATAGGTCAAGCACGCTTTCACGTGCTGGAGGATTAGGTACACGTGTCGCTTCCCCAGTATTCAAAAGTGTCATATTGAAGTCGTCGATCAAGTTGCAAATTAAAGAAGATCGGGCGTCGTCGTATTGCGATCCCCATTGCAAACAGTGGGAGTTAAAATCTCCCAAAATCAAAAAAGGTGCGGGAAGCAATTCTGCTATGTCAGAAAGTTGCCTCTGTTCAATCCGCACGGATGGAGGAATATATATCGAAGCAATGCAAAGCAATGCGACTTCAATATTCGAGATCCGAGGAAGGCTGATTCTAAAAAAGGAGTAGCACTTTCTGATCCCTAAAAGTACCCCTCCACCATGTGAGTCTCGGTCTCGACGGATTATGTTAAAATCGTGGAAATTGGGTTGATTATTTGAATTTAGGAAAGTTTCACAAAGCGCAAAAGCGTCACAATTATAAGTGTTTATTAAATGAAAAATAAATCAAATTTGGGGATGATACTTCTGCAATTCCACTGTAATACAGTGATAAAATTCCTAACCTCTTTCGCCGTATTAGTCATCGAAAGATATGATAGCTGAAATGAGGGGCCAAGTTGCTGCTAGTTGCTTCAAAAATGTTTTCACTGTAGGGAGAAGGGCAAGAAGAATGTTTTTAAGGGGATCTGTTATGTTGAATGTTTTGAATATCCAGTCCACAATATCAGAGAAATTTATAAACCCTGTTTTTTTTATTCTCTGATCGAGAAATGGGTGCACGAGGGGTTTTTGGTGCCCCAGGAAGCGGTGGGTACTTCTGGTTAGATTTGAAATTAAAACCGGGAGGTACTTGCTTCGGTTTTGCTTCACCGCTTCCTTTTTGCGTAGGCTTATTGGTCATTCCACTAGGGGTTATCTTACGACCTTTGCGGGAAAGATTAGGAGAGTCCACTATTCTTCTCTTCCTAGATCCTTCTGGCATGGCATAAGAACACTCTTCGACGGGATCGTCAGATGTAGATGTACCCTCATCGGTTGGCAAAAAGGAAAAGATGTTTCCTGTCGAGGGTGGCTCAGCTCTCTTTAGAAGTTCTGCAAAAGAGCGCTTTGATCGTTCCTTGAGGGAACGCTAAAAATAATTTTTCCTCGCGCTGTTTGAGGGAACGAAAAAATAATTTTTCCTCGCGCTGTTTGTACGCGGGACATGCCGAAAGGTCAAAAGTTCCTTCGCAGTAAAGACACTTTTCAGTGTCCTCGTTGCAAGCGGACTCAGCATGATTGCCTCCGCATTTGCTGCAGTGTGCCTTGTTGCAACAGTAGGTGGCTGTATGACCTAACTGCATGCAGTTCTGGCAATGCATGACACGCGGTACAAACAGGCGTACAGGCAGACGAACCCTGTCCAAAAGGACGTAGTTCGGCAGGGCAGATCCGGCAAAGGTTATCCGAAAGGAATCCGAAGGGAAGAATTTCTTCTTCCCTTCTACGATGGATACTGAATGCAATTGCTTGACATCCAGTATTTTTACATTTTTCATTAAGGGGTTCTTGAAACAGCCAGCCCCATAACGAAAAATGTCATCAACTGTGAGATTCCCTTCGGTAATCACACCGTCGATCTCCACGTCCTTGGCAGGGATGTACACGCGATACTCTCGCGTAAAGAGCTTGCAGCTAGCGATCTCGTTTGCTTGCTTCAAGCATCCCACGACAACTCGCAGTTTACTCGGTCTTACCTTAGTTATTTCGGTTACGGCCGAAAACTTTTTTGCCAGGTCCTTGCCAATTTGTATGATGTTCAAAGGCTTCTTTATGGGCCGGAAAAAGACAAAAAATGGGCCCTTCGCGGCATCTGGGTAAGCTTTTACCCGTATCTCCGGAGCCTTCGGTCCGAGGCTAGGTACAGGGGAAGGTAGAGGAGAGCTGCTGGGGGAGATTTCAATATCTTCCCCATTTGTTTCAATATCCAGAAATAATTCCATCTGCATGTTATCCATATTCAGTTTTGCGGGAACAATGTGCTCTACCGCAAACTAACGGTGAAAGACCGTGAAAAGATGGGGTTTCAAGTTATGGGTAGTTAAATAAAAAAAAAACAATTTTTCAAAGTAATATAAATTAAATACGAAAAAAGACAAGCGTATTAGAGAAAAATTAAATAAAATTGAACACTTCACCGAAACTCCGAGGCTGCTGCCTCAACGACCTGTTAGTTGAGTTAATCCTGCGATGATCGACGTGGCAGAATTGAAAAAAAAATACACCAGCGACAGGGTGAAGAAATCGTCTTGGCAGAACAAACAATAATCTACTCCGTCTGCTGATACGTGCTCTATTGTCACTGCACCGGGACCGAAAACTTATACAGTACGTATACCGTATGTGCACAATGCACAAAATCCTTGCTCTGGCTGCTGGACGACTATTGTTCGCACCGGCACACACAAGGAACACAAAGCGGGTATTGTATTATCGAACGAGCAAAATGCTAACGGAACGTTGAAAGAATGCTTCCTTTCTCGACGATAGCAGAGAAGCCACTCTCCATACGTTGTCTCAAGTAGCTCCTCCTCTACATCGTCGGTTTTATCGTTTGTCGGCGCGTACACGTTGATGAGGCTGTAATTAAAAAATCTGCCCTCGATCCTCAGTACGCATAGACGGTTATTAATAGGCTTCCGCCTAATGATACGCTTCATTTGGTTTCCGAGTAGCACGAAACCGACGTCCCGTTCCGCTCTGTCGCCGCCACTGTAATAGATGTGGTACTTGAAAGAAGTGCCCGCGGTCAGATCAACCGCCCGAAATTCACGTTCTCTGGTTTTTGGCCAACGCACCTCTTGTATGGCTGCTTCCTCCACTTTTGCCTTCCATAGCTCTCTGGCCGAGAAGCCCGCGCCTGCCGGTTCAAGCGGAGTCCTAACATTCCAAGTGCCAAGTTGTCTATCGTTGTCTGTTTTCGTTTGCCTAGGTCTATACCGATAGCTCTGATTCGTATCATTCTCTTGATTGTTCGCAGTATGTTTATTACAGCATGCTGCCTTACTAGGGTAACGATGCGTAGTCTCACGACGGAGCTGCCCGCTTGGGTGTAGCTGGCGGGACAACGCATTTCATTCTCGTATCCCGGTCGGTACCACGTGGAGGGTGGGATAGAAGTTGCTGGCATTAAGCTATGGACCACACGGGGGTCTATTGTATGCCAACTAATACGGGTGCATTGCTGGTACGCACTACCCAGTCGCTTACCAACCACCATTTATACTATAAAATGAATAAACCAACATAACAATCAAAAGATTTCAGCTTGATTCACAACATTTACTAAATTAAAAACTCCTCTGGCAACATATTTTAACCAAAGCATTCCTATGTTCGCCACTTAAGGTACCTATATTGTACAGTTGGCAAAAACACGAATTTATTTTACGATTTGACTATACTAGGTATATGGTTTGTTTTGAAGGATAAATTTTGTGAGGGGGAATCAGCCGAGAAACCACAAAATCAACTTTCTAATAAATATGTAATGTATCTACACTCAGGTAGCAGAACGAAGTTATTAAGAGTCGAATTAGATTGAAATTAAATAAATTGTTTTGTAAAACTGATACAAAAGAAAGCTTTAACATTTAAATCATTCGTAAATTGTCTGGAGCATCAATAGTTAATTTTAGCTTTTATGCCTTTCCCCAAACCTACACAGGTCTGTAGAGAAAAATTGTGAAGACGACAAAAACTTGGCAACAAATAGCTGACCGGCACTGGCCACGTCTTCGACGAAGGCGAAGATAGTTCTACCAGTTGGCAAGATCACGACATCTGGGATGCACGATGGATAACACTGGTCGACAAAAGTGAATAAAAATTTTACCACAGAGCTCAATCTTATTAGTGGGGGTTACCCTACACGCTAATATGATAGCTAAGTACAGAAGGCAGCTAGCTACTCTCTGGTTGCGAATTTTACCCGACAGACCCTACCCCGACAGAGCGGCAAGGTGCCTTTATCAGACTTCCGGATTTCTGCTAAAACACTAAAGGAAAACACAAACAAAATAAACGTTCTATCTAACCCTAAACATTAATTCACAAATATGGAAAAATACCTTTAAAAATACTACACCCATCAATCGCGATTATATCGATTATATCGAAAAACGAATTAAAATAAATAAATTTTAGTGACGATATTCAGTAAACAGTGTTGAGCAGTTGTCATGTTGGGTACACGCTCTTGCGGGAGTATCCAAATGCGAGTAATTTCTGAATATACACTCTCTCGCAGCAGTACCAAAAATGTGGAAAGTTTTTCACTCAGTGCTGAAATTGCAACCGCGCAGGTTACAAACTACACTCAAAGAAATCGACACGACATTATAAAGTGTTTTGCACTTGATTTCGCCCAACTGGTCAAAACATATAAAATTCATATGCAAAACACTTTAGAATTATTCATCGTGCAACACGTCATTTTCAAAAGGAAAACACTTTAAATTCTCGTGTTATGACATATAAACATGAAGTGTTTGGATTTTTATCTTGAATGAATGTTTACCGAGCTTCGAATGATTTTTATTCGATTTTAAAATGAAAACAGTTTTACATGGAAACGATTGCATATGATGTAATCTTTGTTTTATTTATAAAATTTAAAATTAAATTTTTACTATAACAATTCATCAGCGAATATAAACTTTAGTTTTCTGTTGTAGAAGCCTGTAAATCAAACAAAGAATTTAATTAATTTAATTTAATTAACTGATGTTTTAGTAAACAAATACTTGCCTCAAGCGTAAAGATGCTTTCTTCAGAATCTCTGTGATTTTGTGCTGAAAGAACGAAATAAAGTTAGAATTCGATTCTTTTACGTGACGTAAATCACTTACCTTGCAAAAACTTACAGATGTAATACGGAAAATCGTCGAACTTCTAAGCCGTATGACACTCGCTGACTTTTCATCTGTCGCCATACTTCTACTTTTCAGCACAAACGGCACTTCATTTGACATATAAAAACAAAACAAATCAACTGAAAGTGTTTCGCACATCATAATCACTGTGATGTAACAGTGGGGCAGATTCACTTGAAAGGGATGTTGGAATCATACGTAAATGAAGTGCGGCTCATGGATGTAAGTTGATGTGTGCGACAACTTGAAACGAAAGTGAAAAATGATTGAATTCGATAAAATGCGGAGTCATTTTCATTTCCAATTGATGAAACACTTGGATGGAGCGTGCGTAGTTTTTTCAGTGTAGAAAAAGTAAAAGGGTGGTATCCAAGACACGAGCGCAAGACGTTAGACTATGGTGTTTTTATATTGCATTAAAACAAATAGCAGACGAAATTATAACTCTAGTATTTGCTGCAACTTTATCTAACAGTGCATTTCTAAATGATAGGACGTTGAAGTGTTATAAATAGTAATATATACTAAAAGAATGGATTTTTTATCTCATCGCTGTCACTTCAGAAAAACGATTGTTTGTAGCTGTACTACCAAGACCATCACTTAATTTAGCGAATTGGGTAAAATTTTCCTTTCTTTGCAAAAAGCAAACTCAACGAAACTATCTGAAATTGGAGATCAGATCAATTCAAGCGGAAATTCTAAGATTGGAAATTGTTTGACGTTAAACCGATAAAACTCATGCTAGGTTAGCTCCAGTCCAGTACATAACTTCATGTATTTTAATAAGATACATTTATAACAATAACTTTAAAAAGCAAGAACTCAATTACACGCTTTTTGCGTAGTTGTTATTAAGATTTTGGCGAGTGACAGGAAATAAATTTTTAACGATAGAGATAAGTTTGTTTTCTTCCTGTGTGCGAGAAACAAAAACAAAACCACGTACCGAGAAGCAAAAAGGAAAATTAAATGTATGCTCATTGAGGAAACTTTACCATTAATTTATGGTACTCTTTTTACCGATAATCTATGGTACTTAAAAAACCTGTTTTGATCTAAATGAAATTTCTAGCAAATAAGTGTTGATCATTAGACTGGGACACGGTTATCTGTGAAAAAAGCGATGGTGTTTTTCACTCCCATGCACTTTTTGTGTTTCTTATGGGTCCTATAACAACCGTGTAACCTTTCGGATCGATCGGTGAAAATATATTTTTGCGCTCCTACAAATATCATGTATTGATATATTTTTAGGAGCCGAATGGACATCTCTAGAGAATAAGTTTTGAAAAAGTTTATTTTCCCATATAAAATCGTATGGAAACTTTAAAAATCGGGCGCAAAAATATAGTTACACCGATCGATCTTAAAAGTTACACGGTTGTTATAGGACCCATAAGGAACACGAAAAGTGCATGGGAGCTAGAATTTATTTTTAGTCCCACCCTATTGATCATTCATCGTCAGTAATTTTCCCCTGATGAATGCAAACTGGCTGAAGAAGTTTTAATCGCTGCTGTAAAGTTGAATTTTACCGTGTTCGCTTAGGCATTTGAATATTTTATTGAAGTGTTGATAAATAAACAAGAAAATACTGAATCTTCGATAAACACCCGCTATAATTAGCCACACACATGCAATAGCAATCCATACATACGACCGAATGAGAAATTTAATTCGATGGCGTGCGCTTTTATAAGCGGTTAATAATTGCCACCACCCGCTTTCTGCTGCTCCAGAAAGAACTGTCCGCATCGCCGGTGAATGAACGAATGATAAATTCAATTCGATTGCGCTCGTATGATACCGGTACAGTTTTGAAATGAAAATGTCGGGTGGAAATGTTCGAGTGGTACCTTTTATATCGAGGTTTCGTCAGTTATTTGGAAAGAGGGTGGAGCGTAGAAGAATAGGAAATTGCATGGAAGGTAAAAAAGCATCAGGAACAGAAAGCAACCTCGAGTAAAACAACAACAACAACAAATCGTTTACAAAGTCAGATCGGTTGTATCCGTTAGTGTCAGTTGTGCTTGGGAAGAGTATGATCTAGACAATCGATGTTATTTACCAACTTTTCAATAGGTTATGTTTGTTACATTAATTTAACCGTAAAAGAATTTCGGACCGGTCGATGCCAAAACCTCGATTTTCTGAAAAGAAATTACTGATAAATAAGCGCTCAAAACCTGACCACTTTCCCCCGTTTGAATTATTAGATTTTTAAGTTCGGGCGCCTAACTTCGATATAGACGTTAGTCCAACGTGAAAAAATTGAAGATTATAACTTTTTAACCATACCTGTAAATTTTGGTCCCCCTAGCAAGTTCAGAAATGCGTAAAATCTGAAGGGACTTATATGAAGTTTTCCTCTAAGCAAACATGAAAGCGACGAAACAGATGCGCTATTGCTCTGCGGCTTTTTGACGCACCTTCAAGTTAGCTAAAGTTACCGTGGAATGGGGTGAAATTGATCACCTGAAAATTCGTGATAAAAAATACGAATCCAAGGATATTATTCTTACAACACTAGGCAATGTTAACGTGTCCTTAACCGCAACTTTTGCATGATTCACATACCTAACAAAGTTAACCCTTGCATGCCCGGTGCAATATTTCATATTTTCGAAAAATTCTTCTAACTCCGCCAAACTCAATCAAATTTGATCGAACAAGTTTCCAAGTAACAAAAACAGTGTTGAATTTACTTAAAGTAATCTTAGTTGAGGGTTAATTACGTCAAATTTGGAGAAGTGAGTAAGGTTTGATAAAAGCTCAAAAAATGTAATTTTCAACAATGATCTTTCCATACCATTAAAGAAATACTGATGAATTCGCAGGAAACCACAAAGATTTTATTTTAAGAGCTAGTTTTTGAGCTTTTGCAACAAACCGAATTGAAATCGGTCTAACGACGATCAAATACGAGCAAATTCAGCAACAAGCAGCTCGTGCACCAAAATAAACAAATTTTAACCTGAAATATAGTTATTTTCGTTTCCAAACTAACTGTAAATGATATTTTTCAGTACAAAAATCATCATTTATCCTTAGCATATCGAAAAAAGCACATTGCCAAAAAAATGTATGTATTTCAAGGGTGATCAATTTCACCCCAATTTACCTCATAGTACCTTATAGAATTATCGAATTTATTTCATGAAGTAGACGATAGAAATTTCACCAATAGCCAAAGAGGTTTCCTGGAGCACATACCAGTAGTTTTAAAATTATACTATTTCGGGAAAAATGTACATGAAGCTAGTTAATTAGAAATAGTTATAAAAATTGATCAATTACACCCCGTTCCATGGTACCAAAATTAAAAGGCACGACTGAAAAGCTATGATCTTTCATATTTTCTAGTTTTAATCCTGGGGTAAAACCTGGGGTAAATGTTGCCCCAAATCTTATATCAGTTGCCCCAAAAAACTTATTAACCATTCCTGTAAATTTTGGTGCCTAATTCAAGTCTCTGAAAAAGTTATCTTTATTAGGGACACCAAAACTCACAAGAATGATTAAAAAGCCATAGTTTTTCATTTTTTCCAGTGTGAGCTCTAGGGCAAAACGTGTGTTTACTAGTATTGTTTTCGGAATGGTAAGAATAAACATTGACGAGTATATTGTAAGCTTGTGGATGCGCTTAAAGATTAAAATCAGGTAAAAAACAACTGCATTAAGCTATAAAGAGAATGTTGTTTCATCAAGACAATGCACCACTTCTCACATGCTTTATTGCATCGGTCAAAATCAATGCTTCAAAGTTCAAACTGCTCCCTGACGCGTTCGATATGGTTAACTAACGCCCCGTCTCTAGAAAAAATCTAAAGAAAATATATGCAATATTTTCTACGTTGCAAGTAGATAAAACGAAAAACAAGAAAAAGATTGGCCAGGATGATAAAAATAAGGTAAGGTAAGGTAAGGATGATAAAAATAAAAAAAAAGAACTCATTAGCGCATTAACTCAAAAGTAGCTTTTCTGCTCCATTTATTGAAGTGATTTCGCCAATATCCTGTTTTTTTTATATAAATTACACATTATTGTTACATATAACGTAAATTAGTTGATATTTTTTCTAGTTGATCAGAAACAATGTACGCTTCATTTTTGAGGTTTAGTGACCACTTCAAATATTTTATACTACACACTAAAATGCAACTGCCATTAACTCAGCAGACATTTTGCAATATATTTGATAAATTTTCGGCAGTATTTTCAATATCTTTCTTATCGAAAGTTCTTTGAAGTTGTACAGCTTGAAGCAACATCCACAGCCGCAACTTCATCGAACCATTTCCCTTTCAGCCATCGCTTCCAACAAGTTGTTGCCGGGCCGAGCTTCCCCCAGCCATTCCACAGTGTCGAGCGAGAGTGCATTCCCTCACCCTTTCGATTATTGAACCACGTCTTCGCAGAACTAAGCGGAATTGAAAGAACTCACTCACCCTCTCAACCCTCCGATTCTTCGCGATTACGATTCCCGCGTCTATTGTTCCAGAACGCGAGTACATACGCACAGGTCACATTCGAATTGAATGCCCTTTCAATCCACCACCCGTTTATCCCTCGCCGGGGTCGGCTTTCCCATGCCGTCTCGCAAGCTATTGTTGTTTTGTATAGTTTCCAACTGGAACCAGTTAGAATAGGAGAAGCAAAAAACGCATCCTGCCTATCTTTCCGCTAGTGTTCGGAACAAAGGACTCACCTTTGCCGTAGTGGAATCCGCGAACGCGAGAAACTCCCAGGTTTACTCTTTTTTAAAAGAAAATTATGAAAAAAAAACTTGAAATTATTTATTGCTTACAAACGCAACCTATACGCACCGGTTCGACCGGTTTTCAATCGAAATCGGATTACCGCGAGCCAAATGTGCGTTATATGTTAGACCCCGTCCCACCCGAAATTCTAGCCCAAGGGAAACAAGGAAAAAAATAAAAATCGCGTCAGTAACACGTTGATGAATACAAAAACATTCCATTTTCCATTCTGTCGCTTGACGGTGACGCCTGTACTAAATTGCATCATTTTTCACACGCGATTGTGACGCGGAATGTGTCATAAGCACTCCACCCCAGTCCAGTAGGATTGGGTCCCCGCGGAAATTTGCACGAGAATAAAAAATGAACTTGTGCGAAATTGTCACTTATAGGGAAGTTCGCCTACGCCCCTGTTCGGCAAGGATTTCAATAGAGGCGAGGTAATTGAGTGTGTAGCGAATCAGTGGATAATCAGAGTTCGTTTTTTTTCTTCTTTGTATCCTTCGTGTTGTCGCTGCAAAGTACCTTCTATAGGCCCCCCTTCGGGAAGGGCGCAATGCACACAGCGCACAGTCCAGAGCGACAGGTGATAAGAATTGATGACTATTTTTGATGGCCGTGTTGACAGGCCTCGGTTATAAATGACAGTTGGCGTTAGTTTGGCGCAGTGATTTTGACACCAAAACGGGTTGTTACTTCAAATTTCGCGAGAAGTGAATAATGGTGTACAGAATGGGAAAAGGTTGAACGCTGACGATTTGGAGTAATGTTACTTTATTTTTAAGATTAAAGTTTCAAACCAGAGTTGCACAAAATTTTAAAATTCAATGAAAATTTGTAGTAGAGATTAATGCTTTTGAGATAACAATTTTCAAATATTTTACCTACTTAAACATGTACACCGTATTTAAAAATAGGCCTTGCGACAGAATGATCTGAATACCTATGAAATAGTCTATAAATTTGTATCCGTGCGACGTTTCAAAGAGGACAAAGAACCGACTTGCCGTCGAAAACGGCGGCCTCTTGCATGCAACTCAAATGATTTTTTAACGATAAAATTAGCTATCGTTTTGAGTGTTAAACGAATAAATTGAGAAGAAATTAGTATTAAAAGAACAAAAAAAAAGTTTTTGGTGATTTGAGCCTTTTAGGGGCCATTGAATAATTACGTAAGCAAATATGGGGGAGGGGGGTGTGCAATTTTCTTACGCTATCTTACAAGGAAGGGGGGGGGGGGTGAATTGATTTTCTTACGTAAGAAAAACATTGTTAATGCAGCTGTTCAAATAACCATGTTCATGACAGCGTGGACGGTAAAATTCATGAAAAGGAAATTACGAAATTACTCGAATAAAGGACAGAAGACGAAACGAAGCACTGCGCTTGCTTTATAATAATAAAACTAAAACAAAAATCTATATATGCTGGCAGTAAGATCTTACTAGGGGGAGGGGGGGGGGTATCAAAAAATCTTAAGATGTCTTACAAGGGAGGGAGGGGGTGTTGAAAAAGTGGAAAAATATGCTTACGTAATTATTGAACGGCCCCTTATGAGCGAATAGTTATAAAATTAGGAACGGGATGTGATTATGGTGTGTTTTTTCTTCATCTATAAAATAATGTAGTTAGCTCAAAGGAAATAAAATCTGGGGTTTTGCCCGGATTTCGCGGGTGTCGAGTAGATACAGTAGAACAATGTGTCAAAAATATTTTGCATATTTATTATTTGATAGTGTTACCACAGAAAACAGACATTCATGTTCATATAAAAATGTAAACATTTTAATCCAAATACGTTAATACACTAACGACATCTGTCTTGTTGTGCTCCAGTTACACTGCATAAATATCGCTGTATCGATATTTTATCGATATCAGTGCTTGGCTTTTAGGTGACACGAGCGCCACATAGCGGGAGCGTTACCACTTACTGTTGAATGACGGTTGCAAGTTTTTACACATCTTTTGAAAATAAGATGAACGTCTGTTCTCTGTGGTGTTACTTGGTCAGTGGCGATAAAATTCAGCCGATAAAAGGTCAGCCATTCTAAGTAATTGTTTGAAAATTTCAAATTCTTTTCACACAAGGTCTGAATGACGCTCTATTCTGTCTTTAAAACTTTGTGTTAAATATAATCAAAGTTACTGAGGGATTTTTCCTGGCACAAGGCGCGGCTTATTACAGTTAACAATAGCTAAAAATGAACAATAATTGAATTACCTCCGATCTCTACTATTATATCCTTATAAAAGATGCACCAAATTAAATCCATCTGTACGTAACGATCATCCATAAAAACAAATATCCCAATGAAAAAAAAATCCGTCTACGAAAGAAAGCAAAAAAAAATAATCTCGTGTCCACCAGAGCGAAAAGCGAACCCCCGTCGTCGCAACGCAGTAAGGAGTGCACAGTCATCAAATGCAGATTTTCCACCTCGCTGGCTGATGGCGGTCTGCCTGCCGTCCCTCAGTCCCTGGATTGGATTAATTTCGTCCACCTCATGCCGGGAGAGAGAGAGCTTAGAACATGGTTCATTTTTTCTTCGTTCCGATTTTAATTTCGCGCTGTTAATCCTTTCTTTGTGCCGGCAGTAACCCAAAATCACATACACACACACTTACTGTATTCGCACAAAAGATCTACAGAAGAGGACAAAAAAAAGACGAGAGCAACATTGTCACTGTTGATAATTATATCCCCTTTCCATTGTTCAGGTACTGTACGACTTGTCCTTTTTTTTCTTGCTGACTCACGCCGCTTTCTTCGAGATCCGCAGAAAATCCGGTTTTGAGTACAATTTTACAGCAACTTGCTCCTTGAATTAAAAAATTACAATCATGGCGAATTTCGGTCCTTCTGATCAAACGCCGGGGTGATGATGGCAGCGGGCATAATCGGTACTTAAGGACACTCTCCAACATTGGATTAGAATTTTATTAAAACGAAACAATGGTCCGCTCCTGGCTGAAATGATATAGCGACGCGACATCGAATGAAACGGAGATTAATTTGAATTTTCACGGCTAGCTGATCAGGGACCTTTTTCGCGAACCACTCCGAGGCGGTCCGTTCATTTATCATGGTCACCAGCCTCGCAGTATGCTGGGACTGTGGAGCCGGAAGAAAGTAAAATTGATGGATGTGTCTCAGCTCATGAGTTTTTGGCTCGATTAGTGTTTTCACTTGAAACACTTTCACTGGAATAATCTGGAGAGAAGGAATATTTCCTGAAAATGATGCAAAATAAAATTTTGAAGTCGAAATTCATGCCTTGCGGTACGCAATTAACCTCAACTGGCATCACTGACAGCTTAGCAGATGTGTTCTCCGCGCTAGCACCGGCTGAGTTAGAGGAAAAATCGATTGTCAATCCAACAGTCCTCCTCAGTGACGCGTGAAACCAAACGTGGGCTGTGCGAGAAATTGTCCGCATCGTTTGTATTCATTGGTTCGTAATTAAGTGGAAACTCTTACCATTTCGCTGTATACTCCAGGGACTGTTGTCCGGTCACAAGAGAATGATGGATTGTGATGCAGAAGAAACTATTGGTTTTGCAGAGAAGTGCAAATCGATTTCGCTAACATGATGATGGATGATATATTCATGACTGCGATTCGAAAAACAAATCTATCTGTCTGTTGTTCTATGGCGCTATAATTTGGTACTATGATTCATCATTCATAAATAGTTCTGTAATAATTGGAAGAGGCCATAATATAGTTCCGTAAACAAACTTATTTAATACTTTCTAACCATCAACCAAAATGGTTTACATTCCATTATCTCCACCCCAAACCCTTTCCAATCCTGAAACCAGTGCTAATAAATCCCGTCAAACATCAACATTCCGCCGTCAAACCTCAAAACTCGCTAGAAACCACACACACGTCGTTAAAACTGATTGCCCTCGCGTCGTTTTGCGGGGTAGATTCTGTGCACTTTCGCGCCAGCATGATGACGATGATGATAACAGTAATATTCGACGACGTATTCGACCGCTCGAGCAGCTTACCGGCTGACAAGGAGCGGGTGGTGGGAGCAGTAAACATACGTTTTTGATGACGCTAACGGCTTTCACCGCCAGACGACGACGTCGAAAGCCACAATATCCCATATCACATTCGTATCAGCTTCTTCACATATGAGAGTGAAAGTTCTTGCTGTGGTTGAAGGCGCCGTGCGTAGGTAGAGGGGGATAGGGAACAATCAGCGGAAAAAGACATTCAAAATAATGTTGTTTCCGCCGTTCGTAAGGCCGTAAAGTAGACCCCGTCAAGTGGTGGTGTAAATCCTGCCGAAAGTGATGCAGAAACCCCTTAACACAGCCTTCCCAAATGTGACAGTTTGGGAAGATAAGCCACCCCCGTGACGCATTTCGAGGACGCACTCAAGTGGATTCACTTAAATCATACCGATTTTCGACTGTTTACGGAGAGTCGTTATTGTCAGCAACATGAACGTTAGTTAGTTCTTTTTTTTTGCATACTCTCAGGTTATTTGTGCTAATGGGGGTCCTCGTCTTTTCCGCTTCGACAGCTCAAGTGGGTAATTGAATTTTACGATTATTACCTAGAAGAGAGGCTGCACCTGGCATCGAATGACAACGGCAGGACCACCCACACACACATGAACCGTATTTTTTCCTGGCTTTTTGCTATCCGCGGATCAATTCCAGCCTCTACTCAGTCAGTCAGCGTAAGATCAAAGCATTGTCCACTGTATTAGCATCGTGATAAGTCCACACACAAAATATGAGTCCTTTCAATCACAATAATAAACAGTAATCACGCTCCAGGAGCTGCTTCTGCTTGGAAACATCAAAGGTAGAAGTCACCAGGTTACCACGAGGGGTTGGGAAAATCCTCCAAAATATGCCAATAATCGTCCTTTCGAGAGTCGCTTCAAAAGACCAGCGCCGACCAAAGCACACGTATGTTTTTTTCGGTTCGTTGGTCCATTGCTAATGTGGTATAGATGAGAGCCGGCCCACACGAGGAATGCTTATTTGTTATTGAACCAAGCGAAGCGGACTGATGTTCTGATCTTTCGCTCTAGTCAGTACACGGTTTTTTTCCGCGAGTGCAGAATGGTTTTGTGCATAGACAAGTATTTACGCTTTCGCAATCGCGAAAAGTTCGTCTGGATCGTGGAGAAAGTTCATAATGCAGAGAAAAAATATTTGAAGCCTAACTGAGATAAAATCGTAATCACAAATCTTGCAGGAATCAGAAATTTAGTAAATCAAATTAAAAGGTTTTGGTTTTTCTATTAATTTTAATTGAGTTTTTTTTTTTGCTGGGATCCTTTGACCTATTGCTCTTTTGTATTTATTTCTATTTTCTTTATACGAAACATTTCTTCTGTTTCCAATACATACCTTCTATCTTGCTATTCCACTTTTTTGTTTTCATATTGCATTTAAAAAAAAACACTACACTTTCATCAACCTGATGCTGTGAAATGTAACTCTCAATATTTTTTCCTGTATGTTGAATTTTGCCTCCCCAGCTGGCCTCGAGGTACGATGCTGCCCTAACAAGCCAGTCGTCATAGGTTCGAGTCTTGTCTCGGGAGAGACTGTTAGTGTCAGTAGGATCGTAGCGCTAGCCCCGCAATTGTCTTGTTCACTTAACGGTTGGCTGCGAAGTCTGTGTATAGTAAACAGAAGGTCAAGTTTCGAATCGGAATATAGCACCAAGGCTTTGCTTTTTATGTTGAATTTTAATCAAATTTCTCCAAGCTTAAATTTTCGATACTGTATCTACCTCGTCTTTTGACGTAGAATCACGTCTTATGGCAACATATATAGGGGTACAAGTTTGAAAAGGAGCGTCACGAACGTACAAACGATTTGACTTCATAACTGATTTGTTGTTGCTGTTGTTGTTTTCGCTCTAGTCTACAAAGACATGCTTAATGAAAGATAAACTCTCAGTGGTTACGTATAAAAGCTAGCATACAGAAATTGAGTCTTCATTGTATAACCGATTACTGCAACAAGAGGATGATTGACTCTTTTTGGAAACTGCTAGAGCAACAATTGATATTAGCGCAGTCAAGCTGAGCAGGCGACTCATTCGATTGCAGCGTTCCACAGCAGACGGACCAACCGGCGGACCGCATCACTGCATGCTTAACATGCCCGAATATGTTAGCATTTTGTCCGGATCTGTCGCGTCGCGTTTGCGTTCAGCCATTTGGCCACTGCTAATATTTGTTAGCGTGCCGGTAGTTCGTTATGTTATGAGGATCGTTGTGTATTGTTTGCTTACTTATACATAAGACGAGCTGTCATAAATCTACGTTAACCTTGCGGTCGTGTCTTATGAACAACCTCTTGAACTATTTTACTGAACCATTTTTCCTAATTGCTGTAAACTTCACTGCTATTTCAATTTTTTAGGTTCCTTTTTACTTATCTCATTTTTAATTTTTTTATTGTTTTTTATTCAACCTTACAACATTCTAACCATATCTTATGTTTTCATTTGTGGCGCATCACTGTTTCCCATTAACAAAATCAATTTTCGCTATTGAATTTCGCAACATCTCAGTAATTTCTTTCACAGATTTCTCTTCGATTTATATTTTCTACTAGCTTTTCCGACAAACGCCGTCCCGCCCAGGGGAAAAAATGTACCGAGCGATGACGGTTTTTCGATGACATCCAAAAGCGTCTCCCTATGACAGTGTTGGTATTGGCAAAATTAGGACAGCCGAGAAATAAAATATACTGCAACTATAATGTGGCCGTCTAGTACCCCATACACGAGTCTTTTTTTCTTTGCTGTTCACCTTATTCCCATGTCGACGATAACATGTATGGTTGCATATAACATTCGGTATGCGATACATACATCCTTCAGTGCACAGCCGCTCTATTACCGAGTTTGCACGAAGGCTGTCGGTGAGTTGCCGAGCAGTCTTTACGCTTCTTCTTCCCACAGCTTTTTTTAACAGCAGCCGTCACCCGACATCCATCAAAGGCAAATAAAAGAGAGAGGGTTCGAGCTGTTACCGGAACGCGCTGTTTGTGTAGTGCGGACACGAACGTCTGTATAAAAAAGTAGGAGGTTGTATCCAATACACGACCGAATAACTGACGTAGAACGCACACTATTGACAAATGTATTGTTGTAGGTGTTTCATTAATGAGTTATAAAGTCTACTAATGCTTGCTTTGTGCTGCCTCAACAGTGGGGGAATAAAGACACTGAAAACACGAGCTGTAAAAGCTGTTTCACATTCTGTAAATTAGATGGCTGCTACAGATTTTAATTGCTACTATCCAGCACAGATTGCTCGCTTGAGTTGTACAAAAATTATTAACCTTCAAATATTTGTTTATCTGCCTTGAGAAAGGCATTTTGCTGCTCAAAATTGGATTTGCTGATGGCAACCTTTATGCTGCCTCAGTAGTGGGGCAATAACGGCAGTCTGACGACACACGCTGAGAAGCGAGAACAACCGCGCTGCTCCTGAGATATGGTGACCAACCACCGGGCAAGTGATTTGTTTGATTTAAAGGTAGCCACAGGCGCAACCCGCTGCTATCCACTGCAATCCGCTGTTACTGAGTGCTGATATCTGCTGCTACTGCTGACAACTAGCCAACTCACCTTCCGACTAATGGATGTAGTTGCTGATTTGACCAGAAACACTCTTTTATAACCGAAGGTTGCTACGAAATACGCCACGCCTTTCTGTTCAGTTTTATTGATATTTGTACACAGCGAATAAACACCGATGATGCTCTCACACACGCAACTATTTTAACCCGTATCGTGTTGCGGTTTGTAACCATCAAGCGATTTCGTTTGCTCGCTGTTGCGTGTTGCATCGTGTTGCAACTGATCAGCTGCGAGACGACGAAATTCTGTTCATGCTGATTAATTGAATCGACTTCAATTTATTCCTGTAAAGTCGAATTAATCACCTTTGTTAAGGCGTTCAAACAGAACAGGGCAGTTTGTTTTTCAAAATTGGTAATGCTGATCGCAGCCTTTGTGCTGCTACAACAGTGGGGGAACTAACTAAATAGAGTAAAAATTAGACAACTACACTTACTTCGATTGCTAGGATCCTGCACAGAATGTCTGCTTGTGTTGATGCCAGAAAATTATTAACCTTCAATTACTTGTTTTTTTGCCTTGAAAAAGGCATTTTGCTGTTCCAAATCGATTGCTGATCGCAACCTTTGTGCTGTTCTGATAGTGGGGAATAAGGCATTCTGACAACACGCACTTTGAAAGCTGTTTTCACATTCAGTAAAATAGAAGGCCGCGACAAAATTTCCAAATCGGACATGCTGATGGGGGAATAACGGCGCTCTGACCGCACACGTTGAGAGGTAACGAACTGCTGCAGAGACATGTGACCAACCGTTCAAGTAGTATGTTCAATCCGAATGCAAATTCGGAAACCCAGCTACTAGCGCAACCCACTGCAGCTGCTACTGCTGCCGCTACTATCTGTCAATGTTGTGTAGACTGTCCATCCGACTCGCCTTCCGCCTCAAAAATGTACCTAGTTTTACCAGACACACTCTTTTATAACCGAAGGGTGCTTAGAAATAGGCCACGCATTTCTGTTCAGTTGTCTAATTCTCTAACATACTTTAGATGAATTATTCCACAATTCGCATTCGATGTTTGTTTCCAGCTCACCTTCCGACTAATGGATGTAGTAGCTGATCATGTTGCAACTGAGCAGCTGGGAGACGACGAAATTCTGTTCATGCTGTTTGATAGAATCGACTTCATATCAGTTCTGCATAGTCGAACTAACTGCCTTTATAGATGCTTTCTAACAGGGCAGTTTGTTATTCAAAATCGGTTATCATCGCAGCTTTTGTGCTGTCCCAAATGTGGGGGTATCAACTAAATAAGGTAAAATTAGACAACTACAACAATTTGATTGCTGGGATCCCGCAAAGAATGTTTGCTTGTGTTGATGCCAGAAAATTATCAACTTTTAATTACTTGTTTATTTGCCTTGAAAAAGGCATTTTGCTGTTCGGTTACTGATCGCCAATCTTTGTGCTGCTCTCACAGTGGGGGAATTAAGATACACGGACCACATGCACTGTGGAAGCTATTCCACATTTAGTAAATAAGACGGCCGCGACAGATTTAAATTGCTAGGATCCAGCACAGAACGCTTGCTTGCGTTGTCAAAAAATATTAACTTTCAATGACTTGATTTGCTGATCAAAATTAGGTTTGCTGATGGTAATTATTATGCTGCCTCAACAGTGGGGGAATAATGGCAGTCTAGCGACACACGCTGAGAAGAACCGCGCTGCTACTGAAACATGGTGACCAATCCGCTGTTACTGCTAAGTGCTGATATCTACCTGCTGCTGCCAACGTTGCGGATAATCCAGCCAGCTACTAATAAATGTAGTTGTGGTTTTACCAGAAACACTGTTTAATAGCCGAAAGTTGCTAAGAAATAGGCCACGCCTTTCCGTTCTGTTTACTCATTCTGTATTTTCTTTAGACGAATTATTCCACATTTCGCATTTAATTTTGTATCCAGCGAATAAACACCGATGGTGCTCTCATGCACGCAACGATTTTAACCCGTTTCATATTACGGCTTGTAATCAAGCAAGCGATTTCGTTTGCTCGCTGTTGCGTGTTGCATCATGTTGCAACTAAGCAGCTAGGAGACGACGAAATTCTCTTCATGCTGATTGATTGAATTGACTTCATATCAGTTCTGCATAGTCGAATTAACTGCCTTTGAAAATGCGTTCAAACAGTGCAGTTTGTTGCTTAAAATCGGTTATGCTGATCGCAGCCTCTGTGCTGCCCCAGCAATGGATTAGGTAAATAAATGGGGAGCGTTAGGTGAATAAATAAAGTAATTTTTTTACCGCGGCCGAATTTGATTGCTAGAATCCAGCACAGCATGATTGTGTCATTGCCTAAAATTATTAACCTTCAATTACTTGATTATTCGCCTAGAGAAAGGCATTTCGCTGTTCAAAGTCTGTAAAAGCTGTTTCCGCCCATTTTTTTCTTTATTTGAATAATTTTAAACATTATAAGTTGATCCCACATACAGCAAAAGGTTGACTTTGCGACTTGTTCATAGTCTGCAAATGCTTGACAAATCGAATATTGAATACGTTCAAACTCAAAAGACAAATATGTAGTTTCAAAAGATTGGTTTTATCGGGACGTGAACATCCCCGTCTTTTGGGTTCTGTGCGTTATTCTTATTTCTTATTTAAATACCCATATTGGGTGATATTCGGTCATTCTAAACCGAATGAATGTCAACTTCTGACCTTTAGATGTCATTTTTGTTCCAGAAATACCCATATTGGGTAGTTATGGGTCATGTTAGGCTGTTTTCCAGAAACCAGAATTCGTTATTTCAGAATTAAAAATGGTGTTTGGGGTCGATTTTTGGCTTCTGTGAATTATCTTGGGTTTCAAATAACATGTGGAGCCAATTGTTGGCCTCTAAGCGTCCTTCTGGTTCCGAAAATACCGATATTGAGTGAAATTCGGCCAATTTGGGCTGATTCCCAGAAATCGGAAGTCATCATCTAAGGAGTCAAAATGGTGTACGGGGTCAATTTTTGGCTTCTAGGCATCATCTCGATCATTTTAAGCTGTTTTCCCGAGAATTAATTTGAATAAGTGTTTCATTTGTGTGGGACTCTTCTCTCTCCAGAGAAAAGTGGCTGTCAAACCACTATTATTGTACTCTTATATCGATTTTCTTGATTACTATCTATCAAAGCGAGTAAAGGCGCTATATCCTTGGTTTCTGAACCCGGACATAAGGAGGAAATACCTTTGTTCCATCCCAGGAGATTGGTCAACAAAGGAGTGTACTTTCTTAGCTTTGTCACTCCAACGAATTATATTACTTCTTACATACGGATCGGTTGGTACGGATTGTCCCCGTTATTAGATTTTATTGTATTATATTGCGTTACACAGTAGGCCTGGCCGTTGCGAGAAAAATGTATGGAAACCATTTTTTTAAAATGGTGGATATCATTTTCCAGGATCCTTTCAAGTACTGGCTGTGTTAGTGTAGACTAGACTAGACTAGACTAGACTGACTGTCCATGAGACTACCTCCTTCATAATTACACTTTTTGCTCTCAAAAACCTACACATGTCAATTTTGGTTTAATTTGCTCCATTAGTTTGAGAGTTAAGTAAATTCATTTGTTATGTGTCTCAATTGTATAGGATTCCTCCTTTTCTGATGGGAGACGGGTGTCTATCTGCCACAACAATATTTTTTGCTCCCGAAAACACCAACATGCCAAATTTAGTTTCATTTGCTTGATTAATTCTCGAATAATTCTGAATTTTCTGTGTTTCATTTGTATGGGACACCTCTCTTACAGAGGAGGGAGGGGTATCAAACCATCATAGAAACCTTCTCCGGTTTCCAAAACACCTACGTACAGATTTTTACACCGATCGGTTCAGTCGTTCGGAAGTCTATGTATCAGACAGACAGACAGAACTCCTTTTTTATATGTATAGATTTTCTTTACATCATTTTACATTTTGTTTACATTTTCCTTTGGTTTTTCTCTCTTCCATTTCTCTTCACGACTCCTTCGGTTTCTTTCACTTGGCTTTCCACGTTTCTTTTTCCCCATTGCCATTTTAATTTTAAGCTTACGTTTTTTTTTTTTTCAGTATAAGAATCAGTTCACTTTCTAGTTTTCCATTTTTTCATATAAGCCGTTGAGAGCAAAAGTGGTACATGTGCCGTTAAGTAAATTTTTCAGGAGACGCGATAAACGAAAACACTCAAATAGTAAATTATTTTCAACAATTTTTTTCAGCATAACTGCACTAAATCATTGCTGGAAAGGTTTTAAAAGACGGTACATGAAAGCATAACGAGTTCTGGTTGAAAAACTTACACAAACTTCAACGGAAAAACATGTTCCACTTTTGTTCTATGGGAAAAATAATGACAACCAGAAAACATTGAGAGCATAAGTGGTACATGTCCGGTGTGAGCATGAAGCATGCATTATAGCTCTCTAATCTTGGGACAAAGAACATTCATGTCTTCAGCAGAGTTGTCCATGTGATTGAGTACTAAAGGATGATGATCTGTTTGTTAAGGAACTCTGTCTCTTCGTGGCGGTATATGTATTTGGTAACAGCATACGAGTTGATACTAAAATAGGTAAAATGCTTTCTGCTACAAAATAGTCATGGGTACACTAGCGCCACGTAGTGAGAAAATTCCAAAGCAGACAGATCTTCATCTGAAAGTACTCAATCACTTGACCAACTTTGCTGAAGACATGATTGTTTTATATCCTAAGATCCTCGACTTACAATTCATCTAACATTCACAGACTGGATATGTACCACTTTTGCTCTCAACGCAATGGTGATTATGTTATTTACCAAAAACTGTGTTGGCTATAACTTTGGTTTAGGTTATCAGATCTCGGTTATCTTGGATATTCTAGTACATTATTGCGTTCTGCATCAATTTATGCAAAAAACCCAAAAAGTGTAAAAATGGCACATGTACCACTTTTGCTCTAAACGGCTCATATCATTCCCGATCTTTTAGTTTAAGTTTGCACTCTTAATTCCCCGTTTTCGGTCACGTAATTCTTCATAATCTCGTTTTGACACTAACTAATATACTTGGTCATTTTCATTTTTTTACTTGTTTTCTTTATTTGCCTTTCTCCTTTTGTATTTCTCCATTCTATTTTTTTATATTTCAAGTATTCATTTTATTCAACTAAATTTTTATATTTCTCATTTTTCATTTTATCATCTGGTTTATCCATTTTTTCTTTTTCTCTTACAACTTGTGTTTCTTATTCCCGATTTTTATATATTCACGTGTAATTTTGATTCATTTAATTCATATCCCAAAAAGTTTTCTTTGTTCACTATTTACGAGAACAAATTATTTGAATTGAATTTTCTAAATCCTGCTATCAAAACCTCCTTTAGATCATGATCTTCAATTTATATTCACTATTCTCTCCTCAGTTTATCGCATTCCATTTAAATTATTCTGTGGTATTTACGTATTTACGAGAACAAATTATTTGAATTGAATTTTCTAAATCCTGCTATCAAAACCTCCTTCAGATCATGATCTTCAATTTATATTCACTATTCTCTCCTCAGTTTTTCGCATTCCATTTAAATTATTCTGTGGTATTTACGTATTCCATCTCTCTTTCATTTTTCTTTTCATTTTTACCCTATTCCATATCTCTTTCACTTTTTTACTACTTTTCCAATTTATTCTTCTTATATATTTCCTATGTATTTCCAACTTTATTTTAAATTTTCATTTTGATTTTTCATGTTCTTTTTTCAATTTTTTCTAATTTTTCAATTTTTTATCTTTTCTGTTTCACGTTTTTCCACTTTTTTCGCTTATTTAATATTAAATTTTTATCAAAACCTCTTTAAAATCATCTTTTTCAATTTTTATTTACTGTTTTCTTTTCTGTTTTGCGCATTTCATGCTCATTTATTGATTTTTTTCCACTCAAATATTTGTTCTAAATAAACAGCTTTGTTGTTAAGACCTCGGATCCGGAACCAACAACCAGACCCGCACGATACCCTCAGGGCCCGAGAAAGACAACTCTATATGCCAGTCCGTAATATCTCGGCCCAGCAGCGGAACATATTGCATATGCTGCTGTCAAATAAATATTAGATGAAAAAAAAAAACACAGCTTTGTTTGTTTATTTTTCATGTTGTTGATTTAATTTTTTCTCGTTTTTCCAGTTAATTTATTCTTATTATTCTTTTTTTCTATTATTTTAGTTTTTCTATTTCGTTTTTTTTCGATTATTTTCGCTTATTTAATTTATTTTCTTTAATCTATAGCTTTATTTCTTCATCATTTATTGCTTTCAATTTCTTTCTATGCAGTTATTATCCATTTTCTTCTATTTTTCTTTCGTTATTTCTCTGCCTCTCAACCATTTTTGTTTTCCTATTATTTAACCTCTATATTTCACGTTTTTCGTTTTTCAACGTATTGCTTGTTTCTTCTTTTTCTTCTTCAATTTATCACTAACTGTTTCTTTTCGCTTTGTTTTTTTTTTATGTATTTACTTGTCTCTGTTTCAATTCGTAACTATTCACTTTATATTTTTATAATTCCAGTATTCATTTTCCCTTCTAATTTTTTAATTCAATTATCGTATTATATTTTCCATTTACTTTTGAACTTTTTTGTTATTATCTCTGCAAAACTGGGCAAAGTTAGTTTATCACTTAGTCTCTACTATCATTTTAATTTGATACATTTTCCTCTATTTCACTCGTTTTATCTCTTCCGTTGGGCTATTTTTCTCCACAATATTCTCATTCATCTTCGTCACTAATCTCCCAACCAAATCATCAGTTAATTTATTCTATTAATTTGTTTCGGTCTTATCATTAACAACGTATTAACGTGACGTATTTAGCGTTTTTCGTCTTTTCTTCGATCATTTTTATTTGACGTTTTCTTGTCAAATTTGCAGTTCTTCAATCCATTTATATTTTATTTTATTCATTCTCTTTCTCTACATTTTTTCAATGAAATGGTTTTTTTTTCTATTTTTTGGTTTAATACTTTTGAAATATACAGCAATATTTTACAACCCTTTTTTCACGTGTTTCTTTTTAATTTTTCATGTTTTTTTTTTTCATTTATGTTTCTTTTTCTTCACGTTTTCACATTTAGTTTTATCAACATGCTAAAAAAACTCATTTCCGGATTCCATTTTTCTGCTCCTCCAACATTTTTTTTTCTTATTTTTAAGTCAAAAATTCCCCGTTTCGTTTCGTTTTTTAATTTGTATCTTGGTTCTTCTTCTTATTCTTCTTCTTCTTCTTCTTCTTCTTCACTTCTTCTACTACTTCCTCTTCAATTTGTGAATAGCTATTTTTTCGCTCTTTTTATTCTGTGTATACTTGTTCCAGTTTTAGTACGTAATTCTTCACTTATTATTTTAAAAATTCGAGCATTTATTTTCTCTTAGTTTATTTAATACAATTTTCGTATTTTATTTTCCCTGCAATTCTGAACATTTTCTCTGATTATCCCTTCATCCTCGTCTAGTTTTGTTGTTTGACACATTTTTCTCTATTTTCACCCGTTTTATATTTTCCATTGTGTTTGTATTAATCTTCGTCACTAATCTCACAACCAACTCTCAACTTATTTTATTTTATTGATTTGTTTTCGCTATCATTATCATTATCAAGCTGCGTATACGATGTCAAAAAGGACTTTGAGCATGGGTTTATTCTCAGGCTCCCCCCCACCAGTTACCCTTCCTTTACGCTGAAACCCATAATACCTTTGCGTGATTTCCTCTTAGCAAATTATATGTCCCTCTTATCAAAAAAACTGACCAGAAGGACGCATGACGAAACATCTCCAGATAATTATAATTGGTGATATTTGGTAGGAGGAACGAGGCTTGGTATAGGAGAACAGTAAGCATGTCAAAGGAAGGGTAGCACATTACACACAAGCACTGATAAAAGATAATAATAAGCATGCTACTTTTCAATAGCGGTATTGCTAATAATTGAAGTGCGGGATACAGCAGACACCCGGGCATATCTCACAATAGATCAACAATTCTGGTCGCAGTGGGGAAGTCCATACAGGAAAAAAATCAACCCCAACTCCTATTTTCAGATTTTCTATTTCACGATTTTCGGCTTTTTGCATTTGATGTTTTCTTGTTCAATTTGCAGTTCTTCAATCCACAGTTTTATTTTATGTTTTAATCATTTTCTTTCTCTGTATTTATTAAATGATTTTTTTTTTGTAAATTTTCTTCTTCTATTTTCTTAGGTTTTATACTTGCGCAATATTCGGCAATATTTAATAAATACCCTCCTGTCATATCTTTTTTTTTTCAATTTCGCGTGTTTTTAATTTATTTTTTCTTTACGTTTTCACATTTGGCTTATCAACTTCCCAAAAAGCCATTTTCCTCAAACATTTTTATTGTACTGGTTTTAAAATTAGATATTCCACGTATTTTTTCGTTTTTCAGTTTGTTGTTTGTTTCTTCTTCTTCTTATTTTTCTTTCTCTTCAATTTGTTAATATCTATTTCTTTTCGCTCTGTTTTATTCTGTGTTAACTTGTTCCTGTTTTTATTCGCAATTCTTCTCTCAATATTTTTATAATTCGAGCATTTATTTTCCCTTAGATTACACTGGTCGACTTAATGAAAAAAGAAATTTTATTTGGTTTGTTATTTTCGCATTATTCAGCAATATTTTACATCCCTCCTTTCAGATGTCCCTGTTTATTTTTTCATGTTTCTGAATTATTTTTTTCATTTCTATTGTATTTTTTTTCAACTTTTCAAAAGAATTATATTCGTTTCCCATTTTTCTGTTCCTCAATCATTTTTATTTTTTTATTTTTAACTTTTATATTCTACGTTTTTTCGTTTTTATGCCTATTATTGTTTCTTTATCTCAAAATTTTTAATAACTATTTCAATTTAAATTTGTTTCATTCTGCGTTTCCTTATTTCCGTTTTGATTCGGAATTCTTCTCTCCCATATTGTATAACTCAATTTCTTTAAATTCTTTTTGCTGTGATTTTTTGAATACAATTATCGTATTTTATTTTTCATTTACTTCTGGACAGTTTTTCCTAAATACTCCTTCAAAAGTAGACAAAATTAGTTTCAGTGAGTTTTCACTCTCATTTATTGTTTCACACATTTTCCTCCATTTCGCTCTTTTTATTTTGTCCTTAATGATATTCTCCCTCATATATTTTTATCAACTTTTTTCACTTGTCTGTCTCAAACTCTTTTCTTATTTACATTTATATATTTGTTTATATAACGACTGAAACGGTTAATTCAATGGGTTTATCGGCTTAATCAGTCCGTGTATACTAGCAAAAACGATTTGTTTTTTCTTATTCATTTATACATTTATATATTCTCTTTTTCGTTTTTCTCCTGATGGTTGTTTTTCTATTTTGTTGCGTTCAGCTTTCACACTTTCTTTCCCGATCTTCAATCCCATTTCTCTCAACCTTACTTTAGTAATTTTTTTTTATCTTTCAATGCGAGCAATTGCGTTTCTCATTTCCTTCAAATGTTTTTGCCTAGTTATTCTTTCGAAGCCGATATAAAACAGGTGATCATCTAAGTTTTTCTTGTTTTGAATATTGTATTTTCGGTCGGTTTCTATCTTGGATGTTTTTTTTCCCATACCTTTATTAACAATTGTTTTCACTTAACTTTCTATTACCAATTGTTTCATTTTATTCATTTTCTTTTCGCTGATCTCCCATCAGTTTATTCTGACGTGGGACTACGTTTTTGTTTACTAAACTGAGATGCATTCTGTAAAATTGGAAATGAAACTGGCAAATGTTGCGTCAAATTTCAAACGTTAATAACAGCATAACCACTTGATGGATAACAATAACCAATATGTTGTTGGATAGATAAAATGTATAACAATTTTGTAATATGCTAGTTATCACTCTAATTTCATTGCTAAACGGTAAAATTGCTAAAAAGCCTCAATGACAAATTTACACGAACAATGAACCAATTACAGGCGAGCATTCCTAGCACAGACGACGTGAATGGACATCATCCGTTTCCTGTGATATTTTCTGTATCAATATCGAAATAAAAATTGACGGAGTCTCCCCGTCCAAATAGGTCAATTTATTTTTGCTTCCATGAGCTTAGACTAATATGATGTCTCGAAGGTAAAAGTTTTCCGAAAATTTGAAACAACCCCCATTCTTGAACAAATTCTAAACCTGCTTTCAGAAGCTAATAAAAACTGATGTCTTGAAAGAAAATATGCCGGTAAAAGCAACAGTACCAGTGAAGTAAAGAACCGCAGGTCTCTCGTCGTCTATGATTGCAGCGGTACTCTTCTATTCGTACATTTCAGCGGTACACTTCTATTCGTACTGCAGCGGTACTATTCGTACTGCAACAGTACTATCCGTATTACAGTGGTACACTTTTGTTCGTACATTTCTATTCGTGTGCAATCGAGGAAAGACTGCAATGCTGTTGTTGATGGTGATTGAAAGTTTATCTCATAAATATTATTACCATCAATTACTCAACAAGAATTGTTAATTTTTGCAACGGATATTTATTTAATTTTATTTTCGATATTCACTAAATAATCGTGACCAGATAGTATCGAAAGAGTAGATTCCCAAATATACACATTTATAGAAGAGCGCCTGCGAATGCTTGTGAATTTTTGGTTTATTTACTAAGATTCATTCAGAATCTCTTTTTAAATTTCAAAATTGTTAGATGATATACATTTATTCTAAGCTTTACCATATTAAACGTATATTAGCTGTTTTCGTAATACAGCGAACGTAGTTGTAGGCAAATGAAAAAAATTGTCAAGCAAAAAACAAAAATGGAATTGTTGATTGCTACGATTTTTCGCTAGAACTTGTCAATAATTTTGTTTAACATATCTCCTTAAGTTTGTTAATTAATGAACCTTTGTAAGGGCTTCCATATTATTTTGTAAGTAAGATCCATATTATAGACTTGATTTAATCAGAGTTAAATCAGACAAAACCATTAATTATTATAACGTAAGTATTATTGGATTTGGTTCTTGAGGATATAGAGTTCATTCTGACTTTGACGCACCATGAGAAATACTTGGTGCTTCTTCAACAAGCCCTAGGGCTGTATACCTTGTAGTATTTCTTTATAATTTTCTATTTTGTTACATTCAATTCTCTTTTTTCATATCTTATGTTCCCATTTCTTTCAACCATTTTTTAGGCATTTTCTTCATTCACTATTTATTTAGATCTATTGTTTATACAGTATTTTCTCTTTACTTGTATCAAACCTTTCTCATAAAATTGAATCCGATTTTTTTAACCTTTTTTTTTCTCAACGATTTTTTTAAACATTTATAGGTAAATAAGCATTTCTATTTCAAGTTTACATATTTCCAAATCTGTTTTTTTGCACACTCCAGCAACTTTCAAATCTTCTTTAGTTATTTAAGTTTTCTATTTTTTCTATTTCTCTTTTGCGCGTCTTACATTTTTTATCCTTTCAATTTGTATTTTTTTTTTTCAATAAGTTTCGTAATCACTTTTAAGTATTCTATTTTCAATTCTTATTCCTCATCCTTAATTTTTATTTTGCACTCTCTGCTCCCATGTTCGTTTACATACATTGCTTATCATTTTCTTCGTCATTTACTAGTGTACTAGCTCATTTTTCTCAAAGGTTTCCTCTCGATTTTCATTTATAATTATATTTATGACTTTTTAATTTTTTTTATTGATTGTCTTCTTTAATTAATAGTTTGCAAAACAGAACTTTGGTTTTCCAATTTCCTCTCTTTTTCTTGTATGTATTTTAACTTGATATTCTCGTCATTTTCGTTTGACTTCCTGCATAATTTCGCATATTTTCAAGTTCCAAGCATTCAAGAATCCCTAATATGCATTGCATATTTTTAAACTGTTGTTATTCATTGGCATTATGATTCATACGCTTCAACTCCGGACGAATGAGCAATTCATTAATATTCTGACAACCTGTTACACTCAGGAAACACAAATAACAACATTCAAAATTATACCATTCAAAAACCGGTACACCGATAAACATATTAATGACAAGCACAAATATCAACTTCTTCCCTCTGGTTCTACACTTCAACGGCGCGTGTGTCGGTGTATGTTTACGATTCGCAAATTTGCAAAAATCTTTCCATATCCCCAAATCCTAGAGTAGCAAATATTTACCACGTTACGAGTAAGACACGAATATTAAACATCTCTGTGCAAGAGATTGGAGAAAGAGAGTGAAAACAAGCGGGATCTTCGAAGAAAAATTATTATTATTAATATTATAATGCATTACCTTTCCCGCCCGGATCCGGAATGACGAAAACCGACAGACTCAGAAAGGAGGAAAATGCCAAGATATGAAAAGTAGCATTATTATTGGACCACTTACCTTCCTCGCCGCGTCTTGACGGTTTTGTTTGATGATTACCATGATTGCGATTACGCGTCCCTGTGATGCGGCACCGATAATAAAGGCATTTGGGTTTCGCTACTTTTCTGCACTCCGCACAGGGAACGAGAAGGGAAACTGAGCAGAATGTGAATAGGATCCAGAAGAAGGCACCGCGCGGGAATTGATAATGATGCTAAAGCTAATAATTGTGTGGAGGAAAATTTATTGGATTATTATTCAAATTGCTGGCTTCTCGGAAGGTACAGAACCGGGCCGTACGGGAGTGTGGTTCTAGGTGCAGGAATGGGGAAAAAACTACATAAGTGAACAGCTTTGGAGTGAAACAATAGACAGTCTGATGAGCAAGAATGCGCTGTAGCTTTGTCAGCCAAAACTTGAATGGAACGAGAGATTGCTCTGGTTGTAGAACAGAACAATAGAGCTTCGTTATCTAGCTGAAAGCTAAAACTGACCTTTACGCTTTGTTACGGGCCTAATGGGAACGCCAAATTATTTGCTTGTGTTCTTTCGCCTCGTTAAAAAGCGGAATTTTCTACAATATTCACCCTAAACCAGTAAGTTAGTTCAGCAGCTCTGCAAATAAAATCTACTTTTAACCGACTTGCGAAAATTTGTACATACTCAAAACTAAAATATGCGAACAAACATTCCTCCCACACAGCAGTAAACGAAAACCCATATTTTTACCGTTCATAGCTTGGAAGTATGTGTTTATTTTACAGGCAGTATCGTTATTTCATTCTAGAGCCATCTTCCGACTTTGCTCTTCGGCATCATCAAACTTGAACTTATCACATAATAGTAAGTGAATATATGTCGAGCGCTGGGGCCAAGCGGTGGTGTAGTGGGGAAGGAAATCAGCCTTGCTCGATCCTTCTGGTCGGGAAATATCGGTGATACATCGGTGCATCTCCCGGAGAATTTTCATTTTGTTGGTAGCAAAGGAAGAGTAGGACGCAAAGCGAAAGTAAACATTTTCCACAGTGCACAGAATGTGTACTTTTTACAGTTGAGGACGACGGTACTGGCGACGATGATGATGATGATGATGGCTAGGATAAGAGCCTTTATTACATAAATAGGAAAAAAATATGACTGAAGAGTATGCCAATTCCACAATGAACAGAACTCACCCATAGACGTTGATACAGTTAATGTCGCCGTCGTCGATGTTGTTGCTCGGACGAAAAAAGCGTAGAATTTTGATTGAGTGGTTCAATTTGAGAGTGGAAATCAAAACAAACAACATCCGAGCCGGCCGACCGGTTGAATTACCGACCGGTTTCTGTTTACGGTTGGTGATTTTCGAGGATTATTTGCTGGGATATTGCAAAGGCAATATGAAATCTAAGTATTTACACAGTGGCCGAAGAATTGATGTTTTTAATTAAAAAGCTTGTCCCGTCACGTGATTCAAGCAATAAGGGAATAATAGCAAATTCTACTGAACGTCTATAAAAGTCTGACTCGTAATTTTTAGAGCATAATTGTTGATTATGCTATTTTTACATCTATTGACAATCATTCCAATCAAGGTCAATACTACAGAACTTAAGATACTTCTTTAGTAAAATATCAATGAAACAACACTGTAAAATTATCAAAACGATATTCATAGTCAGTAATTCCATGCAAAAAGTCCTATCCGAATTTCTTTTGCTCCGATTATACTCAAAATCGCTGTAGCTAGTCTTTAATTATTTTAAAATTCAAAACCCGTATTTTTTGTTTGGCACTTAGGATGACACCTTCTAAAACGACTTTTTTTTTCATAATCTACAAAGTTTTGAACCATTTAGCGATTTTGAATTTTTAAGCATTAAATTGATTGATAGGGCCTCCATAGTCTTGAACTCTTCGAAAAGGCAAAATACGGCTTGTACCATGATTGTTGCATAGTTATTGTTTTCTTAAGTACAATTTGATATTCTACCTTAAAATACAGTCATACCTCGATATAAAGCAACTTATTTTCGTTACGTTATATCGAAGCAAAAAAAAATTTTTTTTTTATTGATACAAAATTCTCAAAAATAACTCAAAGGAGCGCAAAACCTTTGTCCTTTCATCTAGCAACATATATAAACTTGTTTTATGCCCCTTCAAGACAATTTTAGTAGACAAACATACCAGTAGCAAAACATTTAAAAAAATGTCAAATTTATCCTCATTTTACGCTACGGTACTCGATACTTCAAAACTTATTAAAAACCATTTATTCGGAGCATTCCACATCACAAAAACAATTGTTGTACTTCAATTTTTAGATATTTAAAAAAGTTACGTTACTTCGAGGTTGCCTTTTATCGAGGTATGACTGTATAAAAAAATTAGAATTCCATGCAAAAAAAATCCTATCCGAATTTCTTTATTTCAAATTCTAAAGCCGTATTTTCATGTTTTGCATTTACAGGTTTACATTTTTTGAAATAGGATGGCCCAAAAAATCGACTGCTTTATAAATCTGCAGTTTTCGAAAATTTGTAACTTCTGGGCCGTATAGTATAGTCTCCAATTTCTTTCAATATATATGAGTGAATTCTATAAATAAATTAATCAAAAAAAATGTTTCTGTTCATGCTTTGTTGTTTTTCAAACATATAAAAAGAATTTTACTTTTAACTAACCCACTTGAAGCACGAAAACACTTGTCTTACAAAAACAAAAAATAATCATATTCTGTGCCGAACACGCATCAGTATCGGACGTGTTTGGTGATCGCTCCGATAGAATATAAAACAAAAGACGTGTGAACAAGTGTTGGCATTGTTTGCCTGGTCGAGTGAAATAAATCCGGGTTCCAGGTCACGCCTTTGTGTAACTGTTTCGCATCGTGACTGCCAGCTGGTGCGTAAGCCGATTTGGCTGCTGGCTGAATTGTGCTACAGCAGTGGACGAGACACAAAGGAGGAAAAAGAAGAAGCCATCAGTTGACAGTTGAGTTGTATCGCTGTGTGGAGTGATCTCACACCTGGCTCGCTGCTGGTGGCTGTTTGGTGATGCTGTATTGGTGCTGCTGTATTGGTGCTGCTGTATTGGTGCTGCTGGCTGTAACGGCTGCAACTTCGAACGATCGGACAACCAACCTTACTGGAAGGGAGAAGTAAAAAGGTACGTGCTCTTGTCGGCGCTAGTGCGCTAGACTTAGCGGGATGGATGTAGATCCCTCGCCACCCGCGCCACCATCCCCGAACCCCTCTGACCCTGACCCTTCTGTTACCCCCTCCCCTGTTCATTCTTCAGTCCCCCCTCGCCCCAGGCTTTACCCAGACGGAGCCAGGGGCAGCTATACTGTCTATTTTTGGCCAAAGGCGGGACCGAAATCGAAACAGTTGAACCTCTTGCAGATTTCTAAGGACCTGACGAAGGAGTACAAGGACGTGACCGATATTTCCAAGGGCCGGCCTAACAAGCTCCGTGTCGTGGTCAGTAACCTGAAAGAGACCAACGATATAGCTTGCTCTGAGCTCTTCACACGCGAGTATCGCGTTGACATACCCGCACGAGACGTGGAGATCGACGGTGTCATAACCGATTCGAGTCTGTCCGTCGAGTGTATACTGAAAAGTGCCAAAGGGTGCTTTAAGAACAACACATGTCCCGATGTAAAGGTGCTCGACTGCAAGCAACTGCGGTCAGCATCGATCATCGGTGGCAAAACAGTATACACTCCGTCAGACTCGTTTCGAGTTACGTTCGCCGGGTCAGCGCTACCAGGCCACGTCTCGATCCACCGGGTTCGTCTCCCTGTGCGATTATATGTGCCTCGCGTCATGAACTGCCTGAATTGTAAGCAGTTAGGCCACACCGCCGCCTACTGCTGCAATAAGGCACGTTGTGGCAAGTGTGGGGAGAATCATGCGGATGATTCCTGCAGTAAAAATGCTGAAAAATGCATTCACTGTGGGGAGAGTCAGCATGAGCTCTCGACATGTGCGGTGTACATGCAGCGCAGGGATAAAATAAAGAGGTCTCTCAAAGAGCGCTCGAAGCGTTCTTACGCTGAGATGCTGAAGAAGACCGTTACCACTTCTCCCATTACATCAAACCCTTTTGATCTGTTGTCCTCTGATCAAACCGATTCTGACGATTCACCAGCGGGAACATCTTACGCCAATCCTGGGGAGTCTAGAAAGAGGAAAAATATTTCCTCTCCTAAACTTCCCAGAAAAGGTCCTAAGATTTCTCAAAGTGAAATGAAAGTTACAAGCAAACCAAACAGTGCTGCGGAAAAACCGAAGCAAACTCCTCCTCGGCTTGCAAATTCAAAGTCCCAGAAGGAGTTCCCAGCACTGCCAGGAACATCTAAAACCCCAGTTGTTCCTTTTGCACATCCAGTTGATGAAACAAACTCTGGATTAGTGAAATTTTCTGACATTGTGGACTGGATTTTTGAAAATTTCAATGTACTCGATCCAATTAAAATTTTTCTTACAGCATTCCTCCCAACAGTTAGATCATTTTTGAAGCAGTTGACTGCCCAATGGCCCCTCCTTGCAGCGATTGTATCCTTCGATGCCTAATTCAACTGCGTATATGAAGGATTCTATCTCTGTCTTACAGTGGAATTGTAGAAGTATTTTACCAAAAATTTATTCGTTTAAAGTTTTGATAAATAAAAACAAAAGCGATGCATTTTCCCTTTGTGAAACTTGGCTTACTTAAAATATTGATCTCAACTTCCATGATTTTAATATTATTCGCCTTGATCGAGACACCCCATATGGAGGAGTACTTTTAGGGATTAAAAAGTGCTATTCTTTCTATCGTATTAACCTCCCCTCGATTCCAGGCATCGAAGTTTTCGCATGTCAAATGACAATACAAGGTAAAGAGCTTTGTATTGCCTCAATATATATTCCTCCCAGAGCACAGGTTGGACAACGGCTGCTCTTTGATTTAATAGAACTTCTTCCCTCGCCACGTTTGATTTTGGGAGACTTCAACCCTCATGGCGTGGCTTGGGGTTCCCCTTACAATGATAACCGCTCCTCTTTAATCTATAACCTTTGCGATGACTTCGACATGACTATTTTAAACAACGGCGAAATGACACGTATCCCGAAACCCCCAGCGCGCCCAAGCGCTTTGGATCTATCCTTATGTTCGACGTCGCTACGGTTGGATTGCACATGGAAGGTAATCCTCGATCCTCACGGTAGCGACCATCTGCCTATTCTTATTTCAATTAATAACGGGTCAACTCGCATGCGACCAGTTGACATTCCGTATGACCTCACACGGAATGTCGATTGGAAGTTATACGAGGAAATGATTTCAAAAGCGGTCGATTCGATTCAACATCATCCACCACTTGAAGAATACAACCTCCTCGCGGGCTTGATTCTCGACGCCGCGTTGCAAGCCCAAACGAAGAAATATCCCGGCGTAACGATTAAAGAAGGGCCTCCCACTCCGTGGTGGGACCAAGAGTGCTCCGATGTCTACACGCAAAGATCCGACGCGTTTTTGGCCTACCAGAAGGGAGGTATACCCGACGACTATATACGGTATTCGGAGCTTGATACCAAGCTTAAAAGCTTGGCTAAAGCAAAGAAACGCGGATATTGGCGTCGGTTCGTGAACGAGACGTCGAGGGAGACATCGATGAGCACTCTTTGGAACACAGCCCGAAGAATGCGGAATCGCGTAACGGTCAACGAAAGCGAGGAGTCTTCAAGTAGGTGGATATTTGATTTTGCCAGGAAAGTATGTCCGGACTCTGTTCCTGAGCAAAATATTGTTCGCAATGCGTCTCCGGGCCACGACGCGATAGAATCACCTTTTACGATGGCAGAATTTTCAGTTGCCCTCCTGTCCTGTAACAATAACGCGCCTGGGTTAGATATAATCAAATTCAACTTGTTGAAGAATCTACCCGGCAATGCCAAGAGGCGCTTGTTGAACTTGTTCAATAAGTTCCTGGAGCAAAACATTGTACCGCAGGATTGGAGGCAAGTGAAGGTGATCGCCATCCAAAAACCAGGGAAACCAGCTTCTGATCACAACTCTTATAGGCCGATTGCAATGCTATCCTGTATCCGGAAATTGATGGAAAAAATTATACTCCGTCGTTTAGAGCACTGGGTCGTATCAAATGGTCTACTATCAGATACTCAATTTGGCTTCCGCCGTGCCAAAGGGACAAATGATTGTCTTGCGTTGCTTTCAACAGAAATTCAGCTGGCGTATGCTCGCAAAGAACAAATGGCGTCTGCGTTCTTGGACATTAAGGGGGCTTTTGATTCCGTTTCTATTGACATTCTTTCGGGTAAACTTCACCGACAAGGATTTTCTCCAATTTTAAACAATTTTCTGCACAATTTGTTGTCCGAAAAGCACATGCATTTTACGCACGGCGATTTGGCAACTTTTCGCATTAGCTACATGGGTCTTCCCCAGGGCTCATGTTTAAGCCCTCTTCTTTACAACTTGTATGTAAATGACATCGACGAATGTCTGGCAAATTCATGCACGATAAGACAACTTGCAGACGACAGTGTAATCTCTGTTACAGGAGCCAAAGCTGCCGATTTGCAAGAACCATTGCAAGATACCTTGGACAATTTGTCTGCTTGGGCTTTACAGCTAGGTATCGAATTCTCTCCGGAGAAGACTGAGCTAGTAGTTTTTTCTAAGAAGCATGAACCTGCTCAGCTTCAAACACAATTATTGGGTAAAACGATTTCTCAGGTTTTGGTACACAAATATCTGGTTCGGCTCTAAAGGCACCTGGGGTTGTCACGTGAGGTATCTGATGAAAAAATGTCAACAAAGAGTGAATTTTCTTCGTACAATAACCGGAGCCCATCCAGGAGACCTTATAAGGCTTTACCAAACAACGATATTGTCTGTTATTGAATACGGGTGTTTCTGCTTCCGCTCCGCAGCAAACACACATCTGATCAAACTGGAGCGAATACAATATCGTTGTTTGCGTATCGCCTTAGGTTGCATGCAGTCGACCCATACGATGAGTTTGGAGGTCTTAGCTGGAGTACTACCATTGAAAAACCGCTTCTGGAGCCTGTCTTCTCGTATTCTTATCAAATGTGAGGTCTGGAACCGTCCCGTGATTGAAAATTTTGAAAGGGTAATCGAACTTAATTCTCAAACCCGTTTTATGACATTGTATTTCCATCACATGTCCCAAAACAATAACCCTTCTTCGAATATTCCAAATCGTGTTGACTTATCAAATACTTCTGATTCTACTGTGTTTTTTGATACATCCATGATAGAAGAAACTCGTGGAATCCTGGATCATTTACGCGTGCAGCAGATCCCCAAAATTTTTTCCAATAAATATCGAAACATCAACTGCAACAATATGTTCTACACTGACGGATCACTTCTTGATGGGTCCACTGGCTTCGGTATTTTCAATAACAATTTAACCGTCTCCCATAAACTGGATAATCCTGATTCTGTTTACGTCGCAGAATTAGCTGCAATTCAGTACACCCTAGGGATTATCGAAAAAATGCCCACGAACCATTATTTCATCTTTACGGACAGTCTCAGTTCCATTGAGGCTCTCCGATCGATGAAAGATGTTAAGCACTCTCCGTATTTCCTGGGGAAAATACGGGAACATCTGAGTGCTTTATCCGAAAAATCGTTTCAGATTACCTTAGCGTGGGTCCCTTCTCACTGCTCGATACCGGGCAATGAGAAAGCGGACTCTTTGGCTAAGGTGGGCGCAACAAACGGTGATATTTATGAAAGACCAATTGCCTTTAATGAATTTTTCGCACTTGTACGTCAGAATACGATTCTTGGACCAGAGGGGAACTGGGAAGGTGGTTACATTCCATAATCCCCAAGGTGTCGACGAACCCGTGGTTCAAGGGGTTGGATGTAGGTCGGGATTTCATTTGCGTGATGTCCCGGCTTATGTCCAATCACTATAGATTTGACGCGCATCTCCGTCGTGTTGGGCTCGGGGAAAGTGGTATCTGTGCCTGTGGTGAGGGTTATCACGACATAGAGCATGTGGTTTGGTCATGCCCTGTACACCGTGACGCCAGGTCTGAATTAATAGCTTCCCTGCAGGCCGAAAGTAGGCAGCCGGCTGTTCCTGTTCGTGATGTCTTGGCGAGCCGTGACCTATCCTACATGTCCCTTATATACGTTTTCCTGAAATCCATCCACGCCCCAGTTTAATCCTATTCCCTTCCGCCTACATCCAACCAAACGACAAGAACACGTTAAGACCCCGGATCCGGAAACAGCAACTAGACCCGCACGATACTCTCAGGTCCCGAGGGAGACAACCCAATATGCCAGTCCGTAATATCTTGGCCCAGCAACGGAACATATTCAATATGCTGCTTACCTATGGCGATGGAAAACCATCAAACAACAAATCAGTGCTTTTAATGCAAAACATTCTAGCTTTAAGTTAGATTTAGTTTCAGCTCGTAGTCGGCAGCGAGGATAAAAAATTTGCTTTTAGTTATTAAGATACTTTAGAAAGTAAGCTACCAGATATAATTGGCGCCGTTAAACATTAAATTGTATTTGTGCCGTGTCAAATAAATTATAGATGAAAAAAAAAATAATCATAGCTTATTTTTTATGTGATCAAACGTAAAATAATTGATGATTTGTTTACTCTTTACCCTTAACGTCATTTTTTTCTAATTTTTTGTTTGAATATTTTTTAAATTGTATTTATGTGTTTTTTTGTATATATTCTTGATTTCTTCATTTATTTCTATTATTTTTATATTTATTTTTATATTTATTTATTTTTTTTTTATTACTTTTTTTTTAATTTTCTTGCGCCGTTTTTGACTTGTTTCTTTTTAGCTTTTTGGTTATATTTATTTTTATTTTTTTTCATAAATCGATTATGGAATGTCCATTAATTACGCAACTCAACAATGAATATTTTCGACACCCTTTCCTTTTGTATGGATCCACAAAAAATTTTGCATGGATTGCAACGCTGTGACGAAAAGCCCAGTCTTTTTTACAGAAGCGTTACGTATTCTATGGACGTTCTCTGCGACATTTCAGCTCTAGATGTGTCATATTTGAAATAAAAAAAATGCTGCTTTACATATATGTACATATAATCGAGTTTAAAATTATATAAAATCAAACAATTTATAATCGAGTCTATATGTAATCCAGTCCGACCAGTATCATGATTTTTGCATAGTTTTTTTTTTTTTTTTGAGGTACAATTTTGATATTTGATGCGCTCGAAATATATAAATTTTTGATTTTGGAAAAAAATAATTTTCAGGGCCACCCTATTTTAGAAGTGTCACCCTAAGAACCAAACAAGAAATAATACGGGTGTAGAGTTTTTCAATAAAAAACAACTATAGCGATTTTGAGCATGATCAAAGCAAAACAATAATTCGGTTAGGACTTATTTAGTTGAAATTGCTGTGTTTAGACATTTTTACCATTCAATATATTGTTTGGCAAATTCAACATGTTAACCATTATCGAATTTTCAGATATTTAAGGTATTCATGGCATTTGGCATTTATAAAATTTATGAAATTTATGACATTTATGACATTTGAGTCATTCATGATATTTATGACACTCATGACTTTTACGACATTTGTGACAATTATGACTTTTGGGACATTTGTGACGTTTATTACATTTGTGACATTTATAACAATTATTTATGACATTTATGACCATTATTTATGACATTTATGACATTTATGACATTTCTGACATTTATGACATTTATGACATTTATGACATTTATGCCATTTATGACATTTATGACATTTTTGGCATTTATGACATTTATGACATTTATGACATTTATGACATTTATGACATTTATGACATTTATGACATTTATGACATTTATGACATATATGAGATTTATGACATTTATGACATTTATAACATTTATGACATTTATGACATTTATGACATTTATGACATTTATGACATTTATGACATTTATGACATTTATGACATTTATGACATTTATGACATTTATGACATTTATGACATTTATGACATTTATGACATTTATGACATTTATGACATTTATGACATTTATGACATTTATGACATTTATGAAATTTATGAAATTTATGACATTTATGACATTTATGACATTTATGACATTTATGACATTTATGACATTTATGACATTTATGACATTTATGACATTTATGACATTTATGACATTTATGACATTTATGACATTTATGACATTTATGACATTTATGACATTTATGACATTTATGACATTTATGACATTTATGACATTTATGACATTTATGACAATTATGACAATTAAGACACTGAAAACATTTCAGACATTTAAGAGATTTAAGACTGTTGTGAACAAAAACAAGGGATTTGAGAAATTTAACACATTTTTCTTTCAGATTTAAGACATTTAAGACATTTGAGGCATATAAGACATTTCAGATATTTATGACATTCAAGACATTTGAAATATATCAGGCACCTAAGACATTTAGGACATTCAAGACTTTCAAAACATTTAATATATTTAAGAGACTTAAGACTTTTCAGGAATAAAAGACATTTAAACATTTCAGAGCATTTAAGACATTTAGGACATTTAAGACATTTAAAACATTTAGGACACTCAAGACATTCAAGACATTTATGACATAGATGACATTTATGACATTCAAAGCATTTAAGATTTTTATCCCGTTCCCGGCGGGTGATGGCATCACCTGACATCTAAAGTCTAAACTTTGATTATAGTATACCAATTATTCCTGCAATTTTGAACAACGAAATTATTCAATACGGTTAGGAAAGCATCGGTCTACAATATGCAATATAGTTTTTGTCAATTTTGCATGTAGTTTCTGAGTAATATGAGTTTGAACGTCATTTTTTGAGGTAAAATTTGTTTTCTCTCAGCCGGGAATGGATTAAGACACTTAAGACATTTGAGACATTTATGACAGTTAGGACATTTAAGTCATTTTAGACATTTCAAACATTAAAGACTTGTAAAACTTTCAAGATATTTAAGACATTTAAGACAATTGAGACATTTAAGCCATTAAAGACAATAAAGGCATTTAGGACATTTATGACATCTCAGACATTTAAAATATTTGAGACATACAAGACATTTCAAACATTAAGGACATTTTAGACAATTAAAATATTCAAGACATTCAAGACATTGCAGACATTTATGACACAGATGACATTTATGATATTTATGACATTTATGACTTCTATGACATTTATTACTTTTATGACATTTAAGACATTTATGACATTTATGATTTTTTTTCTGACATGCCTGACATACACGCTCGTGAAAAGTAACACTTTGACTGAATTGATTTTAATTCAATTTCGTAAGTTGCATGGAAAGTGAAAAATATGTCCAATTTCAAATGCTAATAAATCGGTTAGTATTCTATGGATTTTCTTCATTCTTGCAGCAATAGATTGGAAAATCCTCTAAGATTCTTCCCAAATGAAGATATTTGTAATTTTATTATTCAAACTATTGTACTATTGAAAATAGTCAAGCTTTGTCAAAACGAAAAATTCGACCTCTGATTGGTCGTTATATGATTGCTTCCCAAGCACGGCCGACAGAATCATATACCTTGCAATTTATAATATGCTATTTGGCCTATATAAGAGCCTATTTCAGCCGAAGCCGCTCATAACAGTTCTAGACACCGACAACAGCAGTCATCCCTTAGCAGCAGCAGTAGCAGTGCAGTGGATTCCAGCGATAGCGGATAGCGGTCACAACTGTGGCATGGCTACGGATAGCGTAGCAGTTGCAGCGGGTATATCTGACCATGAAGCATTTATGCAATTATTGAATCAAAATTGCAATTGCAGCAAGCGGCCTTTATTGAATCAAATTATTGAATCAAAATTGCAATTGCAGCAAGCGGCCTTTTTCAAGGCTACTGAATGTTTTTGGAAGAGCATAATGAATGGTAATTAATAAACTGCAACTGAGGTTTGATGCTGCTGCAATTGCGCAGCAGTTGCTTAACAAGCGGTATATACGAAACAAATCCGATTCCAAACAGAAAAGTTCGGCACGTTCTGCTCACGATGCTGAGTCTGTTTTAGAAAATTCTCAACACTTCATAAACAAGGATGTAACATCTTGAAGAAGACGGTTATAGTTTGACATCACAGCAGAATTTCGACCTTCTTACTCATGTCTACCATCGGCAATATCGGACACGCAACAATCTGCTTCCATGCGATACGGGTCGGGAACATTTTCTTCTTCCAAGCCGCGCAACACGACACAATACATGTTATTTTGTTGCCTTAATGAGAGTTCTATTGGTCCGGCTCGACAGAATGTTCACAAGAAATCATTTTTGTACATCCGTGTTACGAAACTGAGAAAATCTGAAGGAACTGAAAATAAAGGCGGGACCAGAATGAATGAGATGTATTTTTTGTACATTGATATTACGACATACGAAATAAAATTTTTCGAACGTTGTAGAATGGTGTAACTGGAAAGAATTCAGTCACACCTATTTTTCCAGTTATATCATTCCACAACATTAGAAAAATTTATGATGTCAGCACGCGATCTGACCATGAAGCATTTATGCAATAATTGAATGAAAATTGCAATTGCAGCAATCAAAAAATTTACCCTCGTCCAGAGAAAAAAAAAAAATTCTAAGCCTAAAAGTCACACCTTCTATTCCCGTTCATTTTCGCATCCTCGCAAACTGCATACATTGCCCGCTTTGCTAAAACTTAAAATGTAAGTCATATGACAAAAATGAAATTAGTTCGTACAGTAAAATTCACCGGAGGAAACTTTAAAAATGAACAAAAATACCGAACGCACCTGTAAAAAATACCGGTGGCAGAAAAAGTCGGTTATAAATTAGCCTGCCGGTACCGTCTAAAATCAAACTGAATTAACCAGTTTACTTACGAAAAATGTTAGCGACTTGTACATCCTGTTTCAGTAATTCACCATTAACACCTTCCAAATTATAAATATCCTATGTTTACACACAACAACAATTAAAACAAATTAGCAGCACCAGTAGAAAATATTCGCATCTTGCACGGGTGCACGTATGAGCAAAATGGCCACCACATTCACAATTCGGCATTTTTACAGGTTGTTCGGTAAAAAGGGTATACAGATTTCGGTGAATGTAAAATTAAGCAAATATTTCGGTAAAAATTAACAAAATTATGGTAAAACTTACAGATCTTACAGAACAGTCGTTAATTTGATGCTTTTTTGCAGGAATACCGGTATTGTTACACTTTACCGATGGATTATTGTAAAAAAAATTACTGGACGACTTTTTTTTGATTAAGTGTGTGGCTTTGCACACAACCCTCCTGTGATTTTTTCGATACGTTCATGATAAATGATGATTTCTGAAATGAAAAATATCAGTCACAGCTAGTTTGGATAACAAAATAACGATATTTCAGGTTAAAATTTATTCATTTTGGTTCACGAGCTGCAGTTTGCTAAATTTGCTCTCATTTGATCGTTGTTAAACCGATTTTGATTCGCTTTGTTGCAAAAGCTCAAAAACTAGCTCTGAAATTAGAATCTTTGTGGTTTCATGCGAATTCATCAGTATTACTTTGATGGTATGGAATAATCATTGTTGAAAATTATATTTTTGAGCTTTTATCAAACTTTACTCACTTCTCCAAATTTTACGTAATTAACCCTCAATTAAGATTACTTTAAGTAAATTCAACACTTTTTTTGTTACTTGGAAACTTGTTCGATCAAATTTGATTGAGTTTTGACGGAGTTAGAAGAATTTTTCGGATATTTGTAAAATTGCCCCGGGCATGCAAGGGTTAACTTTGACAGGTATGCGAATCTTTCAAAAGTTGCATTTCAGGACACATAACATTGTCTAGTGTTGTAAGATCAGTATCTTTTGATTAGTATTTTTTATCACGAATTTTCAGGAGATCAATTTCACTCCACTGATTTTTCACGAAAAAACGACGCCAATATTTGAGAAGAGTAAAAAAGTGGCACCATGGTTTGCGAACAACAATTATGCGCCATTATTTAGCCTGTGCGGTTGTATTATCTGTTCTTGTGGTTGTTTGAATGATTCCAAAAAAACGAGAAATTCGCTGGGAAGGTGGTCATGGACATTTTAAAAAACTTTAAAGAACACATATAAACATTTTTCATTGTTTATTCTAAAAAACCAAAAATTTTCAGGTTGCTCTTGTCATCAGGAAAATTGTGGGAGGGTAAAATATCAAGTGATTATGCATCACAAAAGAGGAAGGCACAATATACTGAAATATAATTTGAGACCGTTCAGATAGAATGTTGTTTTGTTCTGACTCTATCTCTCCATTCCTCTCTACGCTAACATCGCATTAGGGACCCTGCTTATTAGAGAAATGACAAGGCACTCACCGTTAAGGCAACTGTCAACATCAAAACGGATAACGGCAATGCAAATTATACAGCTCGCCCGTTTTGATGTTGACAGTTGCCTTAACGGTGAGTGTCTCGGCGTCTCTCTGGTGTATAGGCTGACTACATCGCATTTAAAACTGAGTGGTTTTCAATTCTCAAACTGAGTGCTTTTGAATTCTGAAAATGGGTAGTCTAATCTAAACTGTGTAGGTTTTAAACTTAAAACTGAGTAGTTTTAAATTTAATAAATGGATAATTTTCTACAAACTGATAATTTTTAACAACTAAATGAGTTTTACTGTACGCAGGAAATTAGTTCAATTAATTGAACTAAAAAATGAATTGTTTTCTAATCATTTTTGAATTCATTTTAAGGAGCGTATATATGACTTGTATTTTTTTATGACATGTTTAAATGTTTGACATTTCTCTCACCACATTTTCACATATCCTGTGCAAAATTTCAGCTTAATCAGACATGATTTAGGGTGCCCCGAAGCGCTTAAAGTTTCAGTGTTTTGACCCTCGAAAATTAACATTCTTAATAGAAAATTGTGTTTTAATGCCTAATAAACATTAAAATGATTTATATGTGGTTTGTTGAGCCATTTCAATGTTTATTAGTCATCTTGAACTAGATTTTTTATTAGGGATGTCCATTTTCGAGAGTCAAAACATCAAAATTTTGAACACTTTGAGGTACCCCTAAATCATGTCCGATTGAGCTAAAATTTTACATAGATCATTATTTTAAGCCAATAAACAAAATGTATATGGTCGGTGACATCACTATTTTCGCTGCCACTCTAAAGTATGTGCACATTCAATGATTCAAACATTTTTTTCAAGCGCAGCAATCAGAACACTCATTCACTAGAAACAGTAAATATTCCCTGAAATCTCGCGCAATCCATTATTAAACCTCCCATTCTACTTCGCTAGTTTCGTTCAATTACTCACGAATCTACCCTCGTTAGTGGATCCCCATTCTGCCGGCACTTTTCCTAGCGTCACCATAAGCCACTGAAGAGAACGCACCAGCAAATCAACCGAGTATCTTACTGCAACCGTCGTAAGTCTATTAGAAAGCCCTGCTGCTGGAACAATCCACTTTTCAAAAGCAGAGTTCGTCCTGTAAACCCCTCCTTGGCTGGATTGTCAGTTTGCCGCGTCTTTATTTCGTAATTATATGTCGACCTGCGCTCACATATTGCCCGACTTCTCCCCCTGCTGTAATTTTCTCCATGTGAACATGTGAACGTATCGTCCGCGTGTCCGGAACCAGTAATGAGTACCAGTGAAACGTCTTCCTGCCTTTGCTGCTGTATACATCCAGAAGTAGACAGCCATCACAATCCTAATCTCATTATTTAGCCTCATTTCTTGCTGGCTCTCGAGCAGCAGTATTTCATAATTAATTTCCTGGATTAGGCCGGCTCAACTTTGGCCCGAACGATAGTTTCTGCCAGTGGTGAGACAAGTTATGGACTTGCCTCTTGAGTTTTGCTCATTCTGGAGCAGCAGTTGCGATATAATAATAACGATCATGACACAATGTCAATCAGGGAGGAAATTGGTGGAAATTATGATGGTTATGCGTGAAAGGTCTGCGGCTAGCCGGGAGCGAGAGGAATTAGAAGATTCCGGAAGGATCACGATTGCTAAATCAGTTTAATTATTTCATGAACTAAAAGATGTGTAACTTATACGTGTGGGCTTTACCTAAATTGACAGCTTGATGGAGAGTTTTGAGTAAAAGCAACACAAAGTTACCTGTTTATGTCTGTACTTGGCTCCGGTCCCGCTGCGGATGTTAGTCCACACAATAAATTCGCTTATTTACAACCTCTCAAGAGCACGCGACACGCCGCGTTATCCACACTGTTTCGAGCTCATTTCACGTGAATGCTCGCGGGTAGTTTTTCCACAATTTCCTCAATCCGCTGCCCGGTGGAAAGGGGTTCTGATTCGGTGGATGCGGCATTCTATGGTACGAAACCCACCCGCTGTGTGACATACTATATTGTCGCACCCGAAGAAGACGTTCACCCTCACTCTTTATGGCAAAGACTCCGCACTCGAAGCTGAAAGTAAGCCAGTGACATATGCTGTGCCATTACTGACTCCTTTCTCGAATGGCGATGTCGTTACGGTTCGTCTGATCAGAATAATGGACGCGATAGGCGAAAGAATGCATCCTGCTTCGTAGCGACGTACGTGAAAGTGTCTTTTATTCTTTCGGGAGTCGAGTCGAATGACTCAAAATATTGCGCCCAGATTCGATCCCTCCCGGGAGATATCTGGATTCAGGAAGCGAGAGATTTGATACAGTGGATTCATCGAACCCGCAGCAGATCAGCAGGTGACAAAACCCCTTCGACGAAATTTCCATTGGCACGGAATAACAAGGTGCTGATTGAAATTTTAAACTTTCAATTTTCTTCCCGCTGAGTGAGCTTAAATTTGCACACGTGTAGCGAAGGAAGGAAAATGAAAAACAACTCCCATAGCCGGAGCCGTAGTGCAACAGAAAATTCGAATTTGATCCTTGTCTCGAAAAGGAGAAGGATTACCACCCGAAACAAGACTGCTATGCTATTATCAGCAGACGATAGAGGTGATTTATGGTCTTCTAAAGAGACACTTTTCTTACTCGTTATTTTTCCATTCCAACCGACAGTCGAAAGTTAGTCAATCTGCACTTACTTCAGAGGAGACAGCGATTAAGCCCGCTTAATAGCGCATATTATTACATAACTTTCGACTGGTTAGCTAGGACACGGTCCGATTTGTATCAAATCGTTTTGTTCGCTCTTACACTATAGGATTTGGTAATTTCCTGATCCCATTGACAAACTCCGATAAGGCTCGGAGAGGAGAAACTTTCGGCAATAATACTGAAATAGCGACGAATTTATTAGTCATTATTTATGGGAGATTTTTTTTCTTCGCGCGACACTGCGTAAACACATGCTCCGAGGGAGCGAGCAGCTCCCACGCTTTTGATTTATCTAACAAGTTTGACTTTCGACTATGTTCTACGTTTTGTTCGACAGAGCTATGCTTTGCAGTTTTCTATTTTGCTGATTTCGTGCCCTAAATTAATATAGGTCCTCACATTTGATTTTATTGATATAATATGTATTAATATATTTTAACTTTGTTCGTCTTATATCTGTTACGCCACAACTGGAACAGTTTTTTTTAATTATCAATTATTATGTAAGAAAATACAAGCTTTCCAGAAAATTCATAAACTCGGGCAAAGGAATTTGAAACAAACAATGAGAATGACAACAAAGAGTAAGTGTCAAGCTTCGAACTAATATTAATATATTTCACTATAACATTTTTCGTTGAAATTTTTTCTATTCTTTTACACTTCTACTGTGCGGTTTGTATGGGCTTATATCTTTTCTGAAGATTGTTAAACGCTGATTCAAAAAAGTTATACAAAACCATTTTCTTTATCAAAACAATCTTAAAAAAGTCTAGTTAACGAACGATTTTTGTTAAGTAGAAAAATAAAAATATTCAGCAAAAAACTTGTATTTCTGTATGACTAATAACTTTGTAGGAAATATAGGGTATCGAACGTCTTCGTCAGTGATTTTCTTCGGCAGTTTTTCTGCAGCAATCTTATGCAAAAGGGGGCCGAAGAAAACCACTGACGAAGGCGTTCGATACCCTAGAATAAGTTGACAATCTTGCAAAAAAGTCATATGGAGTCATCCACATACCACGTGGACAGATTTTTAACGATTTTGACACCCCCCCCCCCCCTCACCCTCCGTGGACAACTGCCCATATAAATTCTAAAAAAAATGTATGGACCGTGGACATTAGCCAACCCCCCCATGTCCGTGTGGTATGTGGATGGCCCCTATTGACAATAAAACTTTGAGCGAACTTTCGTTATAAAACTAAGTATTTTTTTTAAATAAAGAGACAGAAATTGGACATCTTCGTCAAACTTGCTAGCACAAGCATCTGCTACAACTTTCTCGAGGACACGGGCAATCTATCCCACTACCCTAAAATAATTTTTATCACTAAAATCAAATGTAAGGACGCATTCTATTTAAATATTACGCGTTTGTCGCTCAAATTGCATTACAGCTATAGCGAACTGCACGAAAAGCATGTCGCTACAAAACGGTGCCCATATTTCAGCGAGAGTATTGTAAAAGGTTTAAATAGCAAACTAAATTGACTTTTTAAATAAAACAGCTTTATTTCGCGTAACGCGTTTCGATCTTCTACTCTTCGACCATCATCAGACACAAATGGCTATGTGTAACCTATCGGTCTTGTCTGACTAAACTATAGTATAGTTCAGATTAGTTGGACAAGACCGATAGGTTGCGATAGGATAGGATAGGTTGCGTTACGCGAAATAAAGCTGTTTTATTTAACATTCACCGATAATAGCCAATAAAACGGAAAAGTAAACGCTGATGGTAATTAATCCAACCAACAAACTAAATTGAGCTTGAATTTCCATCTCACAGATCGATCATTATTGGTGAAATTTGAAAATGTTAAGTCCTACAGTTTGGTAAATTTATCTGGTGTGCCTCAAGGAAGCAACCTTGGTCCATTGCTTTTTATGTCATTTTTCAACGATATGTCTTGTTTTGCCGCTAGGATGCAATCTGATTTATACCGATAATCTTCGATTATATTTGGCAATAAGATCTGTTGCTGACTGACGTTAGCTGCGAAAGTACATTTAAGTTTTCTATAACTGGTGTTAAAAAATCTTCTGACCATTAGTGTGACAAAATGTTCCATGATCTCATTTACCCGGAAAAAAATTCAATAATTTGGAACTGCACAATTAACAGTGAATAACTCAATGGTACATTTATTATAAAAGATGCTGGTGTACTGCGAAACAACCAACTGTCATTCTCTACCACGCAAACATTTTAAATGCGAACTTGGGTTTCATCACAGAACAGATATGCAACTTCGAACAAAACTCTTTAGCAAATCGGTGCCCAATAGGGTGTCCCAAAAAAAATCGATGTTGAAAAAGTCAAGGTGGTCAGCCCTAAATTTAAAGATAATGTTATTTATAGCATTTTCGTAGAACATTTCGACTTTATAAAATGTCGTTTTCAGGTTGCCCAAACGTGATTTATGAAAAAATGGCTTTTTCAAGCTACAAAACCACCCTTTTGCACTTTTTTCAAATCTAATCGATTCCTACATTTTTCCATACATTTTTTTAATTTTGTGGTGTTGTTTTTGAATATTTTGCATGGTTTGATTCAGCATCGCTTTCAATTATTTGACTCACAGAGTCCATTGAACATCATAAAAAAGTTAATTTTTCTCATAGTTTTTAGATAAAACCCTTCAAAACACATATAAAAAAATTTTTTGATCAAGAACTGAAATTTTTACTGCTAAGCGGGATTCAAGACGAAAATTTACATGAAAAAAGATCCTTGATATCTCATCGGGAGGCTGAGATATTGGCGATTTAACATGTGATGGAAAACTATGCAGTTTGTCAAAAATGCAACTAAAGCTCAATATCTCCATTGCACAGTGTTTTATTTTGCCGTTTGTGCGTATAATTTCCTAAATGTTGATTATAGCTATAAGGTATATTTGGAGAAGTTTCAGGATAGTCGAAAATGCATCTTTTAATATAGAAAGATGGGTGATTAATCCACCAATGAGTGAAATCAAAAATTTACTTTTTAATTAGAATGGGATAAACGCAAGGTGTCTTCGACAAAGTTTTAGGTTATCTTAAAACAAGAAACTTTACCGAAGACATCATATTTCTATCTCTTACATATTACGAGCAACATTGAATTTCAAATAGAAGGCAATAAAAATCACAATTTTCGTTCTAACTTTTTTCGCAGATTTTTCCGAATTTTTAAACCTTCTACTAAGTTATCAGCCATCCAAAAACGCATTTGATTTCTGAACATTGTTATTTTCTATCTCTTAAAATAAAACAGTTATTTAACATATTTGTTAAAATGCATAGTTTTCCATCATATATAAAAATGCCAATATCTCAGCTCCCCGATAAGATATCAAGTATCTTTTTTCATGTAAACTTTCGTCGTGAATCCCGCTTTACAATGAAAATTTCAGTTCTTGATCAAAATTTTTTTTTATTTGTGTTTTGAAGGGTTTTATCTAAAAAGTATTAGAAAAAATATTTTTTCTGTGATGTCTAATGGGCTCTGGGAATCGAAAAACAAAATGTAATGCTGAACTGAGCCATGCAAAATATTAAGAAACAATCCCAAAAAAATGAAAAAAAAAATATAGGAATCGAATAGAATTGAAAAAAGTGCAAAAGAGTGGGTTTGTAGCTTGAAAAAGCCATTTTTCATAAATCAAGTTTTGGGCAACCTGAAAACGACATTTTATAAAGTCGAAATGTTCTACAAAAATGCTATGTTATTTACAGTATCTTTCAATTTAGGGCTGAGCACCTAGACTTTTTCAACATCGATTTTTTCTGGGACACCCTATTCACATTTATTTTTGCTGTTCCATCCTACATTGATTTTACAGTACATCGTTCGAACAGTTCGCTCCAATAGTTTGAACATGCACCAGGAAATTATTTTTCTTTACTTCAATGACCAGGCAAAAGGCGATCGTGAACAGTTGAATCTATCAAAATCAAGTTAAGACAGGACCGCATTTATGAGATCTTTAAAGCGGAAATTCAGTAACAAATCACAATCAACGTCAATAGAACAAATTAAACTAAAAATCTTTCAACCATTCAAACATTGTTTAACAAGTTTTCTTGGATTGTACATCTCGCGACTGTTGAAACTATTCTAAACTGTTAGTTGATTTACTTAAATATCTTCGTTGGACTTGGAAACCGAATTTCTCAACCAACGACATTTTTTTTCTCGTACCGTTTTTTATACTTAATTATTGGAAGTAATGCATATCAGACGCGCTATACACAGCATTGTTTACGACATTAGGTACAATGTAGAAAAATGATTGTCGTTAGTCAGTTTTCAACTTGGGCAACAATGAAATTCATTAAAAATATAACTACATAAAACTTTATGTGAGCCTTACTTATACTTCTCCTCTCTTATCGTTTATAAGTCCGTACGCAGCAATATGGATCAGCAGGCTTGAATCTGTGCAGTCATGGTTCACACATTGTGCCCTTCGGTTTTCACCTTGGCGTTTATCCTACAGCTCCTTTTTCACGAAGAAAGATGCCGTCCACTAAGTATGGATACCCTGGTCCAAAGACCGAAGATATTCGGAACTGTTATGTTTAGTAAACTCATGACTGGCCTTATAGATGCCCCCTGTATTCTGTCGCAAATGAACATCAACGTCCTCGCAAGAAATTTCATTTCTTGGCTATCTCAAGTCAGCTTTTACCCACCCTAGAAAACCATCGACTAGGCGAATGAAAAATAAATGAGTAAATAAACAAATTTTTGGAGAGAGGTTGGCAACAAGGTGCGTTCTATGTCATCAGCTACCCAGTTTACAACTCATTACCATCATCGCAGCCTACTATCCCAAGCAAGCCAACGCAAGGGACGGGTCGGCAACGAACCTTAGAAGCGACATAATCAAACTGACTCGGCGGCAGGGGCAGGTCATCATTACGGGCGACCTCAACGCAAAACACCAAGCCTGGGGCAACAGTGGACGCAATCAAAACGACCTGATCCTTTTCAACGATCTCCAAGTAGGCCACTACAACATGCGAACCACCATAAACCTGTTATATTCCAATATGGGCAATATCACCGACCCGATTATCCTCCAGGAACTCAGCTCGCACCACTCCACCACTACCACAGTCGAAGTTGGTTCCTCTGCAAGCCAAGTCCAACTTTCTCGACGAACCTACCATTGTGTCGATTGTGAGCGGATCCAGCGATGCGTGGACAATGCAATTGACTACGGCGTCCAGCTGGAGTCCGCAGAGAACATCGATCAGTGCGTGTCTTCAGTCCATCGATGAAGCGTTAATCCAGGCCCGGGATCTACACGTGCCGGCTTCCAGACAGGTGAATAACTCTCTGAACCTAGACAATACAACCAAACGATATATCAAACTCCGTAACATCATAAGTTCCAGCGTTCTGGTCTGCCTAACTTCAAGACCAACATCAATCATCTCAACAAAATCATCGAAGCCAGGTTGGTGGATCTCAGGAACAATAATTAATCTCAACATCTTTGCTCCCTCCCAGTCCGTGGAGAGCCGGTCAGGAAACTTACCAAAATTTTGGAAACACAAGCAGAGGCTCATTCCCCTTCTATCACCCCTCACACCAATCCCCGGTCATTTCCTTCTAACACTATCTGAAAAAGCCAATGCAGTTGGTCAACATGTTGTCAACTCTCACAGCCTGGGTCATGCCACGGTTAGCTCGCTCTAACTTGCTGTCCAGGAAGTAATGACTAGAATCGCCTTAAAACATCTGTTGATGAGGTGATAGCTGCCATCAAGCGCACCAAGAACATGAAAGCCGCAGGTGTCGAGGAAGTCCTCAACGTTAAGTTGAAAAACTTGAGTCGAGACTTTTTCGAACACCTAGCAGCAGTCTTTAATAAGTGCCTGGAGCATAGCTGCTTTCCGTCCCGCTGGAAGTTAGCCAAAGTGATCCCTATTCACAAACCCAGTAAAGGCCCTAACCTATTATTATCCATCTCGAAGTTATTAGAAAAGCTGATTCTCAGCCGTTTACTTGAGTTCGTAAACCAGAATAACATCTTCCTCCCAGAACAGTTCGGGTTTAGGCAGGATCACTCCACCGTTCACCAACTTACTAGAGTCGATGTTAATGACGGAACAAGTCCGTTAAAAAACTTTGCGATGCTTCTCGTGAAGATCATTAAGAATTATCTGTCGGACAGATCATTCCAGGTCTTCCTTAACGTTTAACGTAGATGTCCCCAGGGTAGCCTTCTTGGTCTTCTTCTGTTTAACATATTTACCTCAACACTCCTCCCCTTCCGCTCGGTGCTATCCTGTCTATGTTCGCAGACGAAACTGCCATTATCTACAAGAGTCTAGTACAGTGGTTCCCAACCGGGGGTTCGTTGCCGGCAAAGGGGCCGCGAGGCTCATCTTAGGGGGCCGCGGAGCTCTTGGTAAATTTGACGGGTAATCAAAATTTGTTTCCAGATATCTCTGTGAAAGCAGATTTTTAACTCTCCTGCGTATTAGAAGCAAGACGTGAAATAAATTAGATTTGGAGGACGATATGAGACTGAAAAACGCAGCCTCGTATTGCAAAACCTGTATCTCAAATTTCTTCGGGGGCCGCGAAGCTCTCTATGCTTCACAAAGGGGGCCGTGGAGCTCTTTGTGTTTAGCAAAAGGGGCCGCGGAGCCAAAAAGGTTGGAACCACTGGTCTAGTGATTAGAGTAAGGTGCCATCCACACACCACGTGGACAGCTTTGGGGGGGCTAATGTCCGCGGTCCATACAATTTTTTTAGAAGTTATATGGGCAGTTGTCCACGGAGAGGGAGGGGGGATCAAAATCGTTAAAAATCTGTCCACGTGGTATGTGGATGGCCCCTAATCTGATGCGTAGACTACCGGAGGGCCTGGATATTCTGAACGACTATTTCAACAGCTGAAAGATCTGCATCAATGCAGCTTGAACCCAGGCCACTTTATTCCCGCACTCGAAATCAACTCGACTTGTTCCGCCTGCCAATTTGATAATCCACCTCGGTAACACTCCCAGCGAATGGTCAAATGAGGTTGTCTATCTCAGTCTCTCCCTGAATCAAAAGCTTCTATTTCGTTCACACGTAGAGAAAACTGTTACCAAGTGCAACATACTTCTCAAATCCCTCTATCCTCTAAATAATAGACAATCCACTGTTTCTATTACCAGCAAACTTGCCGTTCACAAGCAAATAATTTATGAAATAAAAAGAATAAGAATAAAATTATGCGGATGATTCTAAACACCCCTTCGAGGACGCGAAACAAAAGCAAAAATATTTCCATCCTTCACTTTCGCAAGTAAAAACCAAACCAATATCAACAGAGTCGTCAGGGTTAATTATAAAACTGGTGTGAGTAACGTATGAAAGTTCTCTACAGGGAATTGTAATTAGGCGATATTGTTAGAATGGACAGAGGTTTGGTATAGTAGAGCAGTAAGCTTGAAACAAAAAGGTAAAACATTTAAACACAAGCACGGATATGAACCTGAGCAATATCACAATAGATCTAAGCTCTGGTCGCAGTGATGAGTCCACACAAAAAAAAATGTCCAAGGTTATCAAAGTTAGCCAAGGGGAGGTTTGTGATTCGAAAGTAAGAAAGAATGTGTGAGTGTAGATTAATCAAAATATTCATGATGGTAAGTTTTCCAAGATTCATTATACAGGCTCAATTGGGTTGTTTAGCTATTCACAGATTTCTGATTTTAAAATATCATCTTAAAGAGGGTAATTTTCTGAGCAAAATGTGTTTTTTTTTAAACTTTATATCATTATTCTTCGATTTTTAAATGAAGAATAAAAATTCGCTCTAAATCGCCACAATGACAGTTCGTATATGGGCGAACTGTCATTGTAGCGATTTCGAGCATATTTCGAGCAGTTTTTAATTGTGATCTAAAAAGCGAAGGACAACGATAGAAATTTTTTGAAAATCACGTTTTGCTTAGAAAATGCAGTTCTTCCAGATGACATAAAAAACTGCTATAGCTGAACAACCCAATTTGCAGATCACACCATCTGGAAGAAAGATACTAGTCCCAATTTTCTTTTATGTGACGACAGATGATGTGTTTGTGATATTATTATTATTACAATCTACGTGAGCTCATCTATTCAAACTACGGTGACATGCGTTCGTTTAGACGCCTAACGTTTTTCATAGGTATTTCTTTCAAAACTAATTGAATTTTGAATGTCATCACTTATTTTTGTTTGTTATCATAAACTAAAACAAACAGCATCGTTTCTTCAAAAGAGTGCATTTGATAGAATAAAAATATGCGAAAAATTAAAAATAAGCTGATGCATTCGTTTAGACGCACCTTAAGTCAACGTAGTAAAAGCTCAAATTTTCTGAGTCAATCAGTTGGCTAATACTTTGTAGCTCCTTCCTTACTAATAATAACTACAAATACTCTTCTGGGCATTGAATTGACAAGGTTATGGGGAGTATTTACAGAGATTTGTTGCCAGCATGAACGTATGCATGATTTAAGGTCGTTTACTATGTTGAACTGGTGTTTATTTGCGTAAACTCTTGCAGCCAAGATACCCCAGAGGTTCCTGAACGGGTTGCAATCCGGACTACATGCGGTCAATGGTCAATCAAGTACGGCGATGTCATTTTCAGAAAATCAGGCCTTGGTTCGTTGGAAAACATGACTAGAAGCGTTGTCTTGCTGAAATACAACCGGTTCATACATGGTAGCCACCAAGTATAGAACCAGAACGTCTTCCAGAAGCTTACAGTAGCTGCTTGAATTGATTTTGGTGGTGATCCAACAGGTAGAAACTTTCTCGTCATATGAAAATCCTCTCCATACCATAATTTCTTCCTCCTCCAAAATTTCACTTGGGTCAAGTGACATTTAATTCCACCAAATCTTGCCAGTATTGACTGTGATAGTCAGAGCCATCGAGGTTATCTTTTTCCCGATGAGAAATGGCCTATGACAGTCACTACTGGATCAATTTGGCGAAATTTAATGTCTCTCGATCTAAGCGAAATTTTGGTGGAGGAAAGGTTATGGTATGGGAAAGATTTTCTTAAGACGAAAAGCTTCCTATCTGCTGGATCACCACCAAAATGTATTTCAACAACTACTGCGAGCTTCTGGAAGACGTTTTGGTTCCCTACTTGGAGGTTTATATGGATGAACCTGTTGTATTTCAGCAAGAAAACGATACTATTCATTTTTCCCGATAAATCAAGGCCTGGTTTTCATGAAGACATCACCGTACTTGATGGACCAGCATGAAGTCCGGATTGCAACCCGATCAGGAACCACTGTAGTATCTTAGCTGCAAGAGTTTACGCCAATGGATGCCAATGGAACACAGTAAACGACCCTTAATTACCCGGTCATTTTGTCAACAAACTTACGACTTTTTTTTTAAGGGGGGGATTTGTTAGTAGCTTAAGTATTTATGATAAATATTAGTAAATAATGAGTATGTGTGTCCAATCACAAATGGTGACTTCTCAACACTGTTAGAAATTTGTAATTTTAATTGTTAGGATTTGTTTGCTTTCGCAATTAGGACTTATCATTCGTAGGGATTTAAACCTACTTGTCAGAAAAGGGAAGTAAACTTACAACTAACTTAATTGCTAACTTATTGGCTATAAAGAGAGCTTATCGTAGCAATTGAGGATTGCAACGATTTTTGTCGAAAATTGTTAGTAATTTTATTTGACATAGCTTCTAATGGTTCAACACCAGTAAGTCTATGTAATTCGAGTGTACCAAACCAAGGAGGACGCTTCAAAATCATTTTCAGAATTTTATTCTGAATCCTTTGGAGCGTTTTCTTCCTTGTTGAACAGCAACTTGACCAGATCGGTACAGCATAAAGCATTGCTGGTCTAAAAATTTGTTTGTAAATCAAAAGTTTGTTCTTTAAACAAAGTTTAGAATTCCTGTTAATCGAGGATATAAACATCTCGTATATTTGATGCACTTGGCTTGTATACTCTCAATGTGCTCTTTGAAAATAAGTTTTTTATAATAAATCAGTCCCAAGTACTTAACCTTGTCAGACCAACGTAAAGTAACCCCATTCATCTTGACAACGTGATTATTGTTTGGCTTGAGGAAAGAAGCCCTAGGCTTATGCGGAAAAATTATCATTTGAGTTTTAGAAGCATTGGGAGAGATTTTCCACTTTTGCAAGTAGGAAGAAAAAATATCTAAACTTTTCTGCAATCGTCTGCATATGACACGAAGACTTTTTCCTTCGGAAATGCTTGTGTCATCGCAGAACAATGACTTTGTGCATCCTGGAGGCAAATCAGGAAGATCTGAAGTGAATATGTTGTGCAGGACTGGACCCAAGACTGAACCTTGAGGTACACCTGCTCTGACAGGAAATCTATCAGATTTTGAATTCTGATAGACAATCTGCAGAGTTCGATCAGTAAGATAATTTTTTAAAATTTCGATTAGGAAAATTGGAAAATTAAAAGTTTGCAATTTCGCAATCAAACCTTTATGCCAAACACTGTCGAATGCTTTTTCTATGTCTAAAAAAGCAGCTCCAGTGGAATAACCTTCCGATTTGGTAGCTCGTATCATATTAGTAACTCTGAGCACTTGATGAGTAGTGGAATGCCCATGGCGAAATCCAAACTGTTCATCTGCGAAAATTGAATTTTCGTTAATGTGTGACATCATTCTGTAAAGAATAATTCTCTCAAACAGTTTACTTATTGAAGAAAGCAAACTGATAACTGGAAACTTCAGCTGGGTTATTGTCCGATTTTAAAATTGGAGTAATTTTTGCATTTTTCCATAATTTGGGAAAATATGCAATTTTGAAGCAGCAATTGAAAATTTTCACTAAAAATTCCATTGTGCTTTCAGGGAGATGTTTGATTAATACATTAAAGATTCCATCGTCACCAGGTGCTTTCATATTTTTGAAATTTTCAATAATTGATTTAATCTCATTCGAGTTAGTTTCAATTATTTCTGCAGGTAAAAAAATCTGGGAAGAAATTAAATCAAATTGACGTGTGACTTCATTTTCAATTGGACTCACAAAATTCAAATTTGAGTTATGAACACTCTCAAACTGCTGAGCAAGTCTTTGAGCCTTTTGTTCATTGGATACAAGAAAACGTCCACCATCTTTTAAAACTGGAATAGGCTTTGAAGGTTTCTTAAGAATCTTCGACAGCTTCCAAAAAGGTTTTGAATATGGTTCCAATTTTTCAACTTTAGTTTCAAAATTTGGATTTCTCAGAAGAGTAAATCTATGTTTAATCTCTTTCTGTAAATCTTTATAAATACTTTTAAAAACAGGGTCACGAGAACGTTGATATTGACGTCTGCGGACATTTTTCAAACGAATTAGAAGTTGAAGATTTTCGTCGGTGTACAATTATTTTCTAGCGTGTTTTGCTTACCCATATTAGCGGTCATTTTCAAACTACCAACATTAGGCGGTAGAATGTTCGAACAACCTGTAACCTGTGCATATGTTAAACGGGTATGCAAAGGAGTAGGTAAACTATGCGTCACTGGTACGCTTGGAGAATTTTGTTTTGAATTTTGTTTACCTTGCCTTGCCTTAACAATTGCTAAACGGGCTGGGCATTGATAAAAATTCGACATATGGTTGCCGTTACAATTCGCACAGCGAAAATTTTTACTCTCTTTCACAGGTCATGTGTCCTTTTTGTGAGAAGAGTCTCCACAAATGAGGCATTTTTGGTCCACGTTACAAAACTTTGAACCATGGCCATGACGTTGGCAAACACGGCATTGGGTGATATGCTTTTCACCTCCGCCAAACTTTCGATATAATTCCCATTTTACACGCACGTTATATAAAGCATGTGCCTTTTCAAAAAATTTTAGGTTATTAACCTCACTGCGGTTAAAATGAATTAAATAATTTACAAGGGAAATTCCAGTGCGCTGACTGTTTTCGCCTCGTGATTTTTGTTTCATCAGAATTACTTGGGTAGGGGCTATACCAAGTAATTCTGCCAAAGTAATTTTGATCTCATCAACGGTTTGATCGTTGGTGAGACCTTTCAATACGACCTTGAACGGCTTGGCACTCTTCGTGTTATATGTAGAAATTTTATACATCTTTTCAGTTAAATACTGAAAAAGACGATTCCAATCTTTCAATGTTTGGGCCAGTAAACGGCATTCGCCTCTTCGGCCAATTTGATAAGTATATTTGACGACGGAGAGAAACGTAGAAAGTTCTCTTTTGAAAATATTAAATTCAGAAGCAATGGTTACCACAATAGGTGGAACTTTCTCCTTTTTTACAGAAATTTCACTTTGAATAGTTTTCCTTTCGAACATTTCAATTTCGCCAGCTTCTTGCTCAGGCAGAATATCATATAAATTTTCACTGCATAAGCTAGTTTCAGAAAGAGATGCCTCTCTTTTCCTCCCCGTAGCGATGTGTGGTTTCTTTTTTCGTCCTGCCATTTCATGTGATGCGAAAAAAGTTCAAAAATAATATCAAATTGCAAGTATTGAGAAAGAAAGAAATAGGTAGTCTTGAGAAAGACTGATGTAAGTTAACTTCCAGGTAGTCTTTAAAAGACACACTGACAAAACACAAACTTTGAAGCTATAGGCAGTCAAAGACCAGTCCACAATCAACCGAAAATACGTCTGATCTGTCGGGCAGCTCAAGACGCACTCAAACTTACGACTTTATTTTGACCAATATTTAGATGTACATTTTTTAACTCTCAAAGCTTTGGATGCATTAAATTTTGCCATTTTTTCATTTAATAGGCAACAAGTAAGTTTGAAAAGTGTTCCATTCGTCACGATTTGAAACCGTCTGTGGCACTCTGAACGAAAGACTTGGACAGATTTAGCTTTTTGGCCACATTCCAGACCGAAGCATTGGGATTTCGCGTGAACGCTTTCACAACAAGCTTGAGAACATCCATTTTGACCGCATTTCTCTTTTCGTTCAATGCTCAGAGTTACGTAGTAACGTTCAATCACCGGACTCACCGTTGACTGAACGATTCCGACTTGTTTTCCGGTGTCCCAATGAGAGCGTTTCGACGATTTTCCAGGTGCTTGCGCAAAATTAGTTGGCGACATTTTGCTTTTCGGGTAACGGCATTTTTCTAATTTTTTAAAAACTGACAGCGATAAAAATACAGTGCAAACGATACACTCCAAGCTACCTCTACCCAAACTTTCAAGACAAAATACTCAATCGGAAATATTCTGCAATGTTTTCCTCGTGATTCAATTTGAACTTTTCAAAGTCGGGATGGAGCAGCTGTATAGTACAATTCACAAGCTTATCCTCATATTTCCCATCAGTCTTTCTCAAGACTACCTACTTTTGAATTTAACATTTGTTTTAACTTTTTTCGTATCACCTGAAATGGCTGGACGGAAAAAGAAACCTCGCATCGCTGCGGGGAGGAAAAGAGAGGCATCTCTTTCTGACACTTCGAGTGTCTGTAGTGACAATCCTTTTGATATTTTGCTTGAGCATGAAGCTGGTGAAATGGAAGTTACCAATAATGAAACTATACAAAATATAAAATCTTTAAAAAAGGAGAAAGTTCCACCTATTGTGGTAACTATTTCTTCTGAATTTAATATATTCAAAAAGGAACTTTCAACGTTTGTTTCTGACGTTAAAGTTACCTATCAAATTGGCCGTAGAGGTGAATGTCGCTTATTAGCCGACTCAGTAAAGGGTCGTGATCGTCTTGTTCAGTATTTAACTCACAAGATGTACAAATTTTTTACATATGACACCAAGAACGCCAAGCCGTTCAAGGTTGTCTTGAAAGGTCTCACCAACGATCAAACCGTTGATGAGATCAAACTTACTTTAACAGAATTACTTGGCATAGCCCCTACCCAAGTATTTCTAATGAAACAAAAATCACGAGGCGAAAACAGTCAGAGAACTGGAATTTCCCTTGTTAATTATTTAATTCATTTTAACCGCAATGAGGTTAACAACTTAAAATTTTTTGAAAAGGCACATGCTTTATATAACGTGCGTGTAAAATGGGAATTATATCGAAAGTTTGGCGGAGGTGAAAAGCATATCACCCAATGCCGTGTTTGCCAACGTTATGGCCATGGTTCAAAGTTTTGTAACATGGACCAAAAATGCCTCATTTGTGGAGACTCTTCTCACAAAAAGGACACATGTCCTGTGAAAGAGAGTAAAAATTTTCGCTGTGCGAATTGTAACGGCAACCATATGTCGAATTTTTATCAATGCCCAGCCCGTTTTGCAATTGTTAAGGCAAGGCAAGGTAAACAAAATTCAAAACAAAATTATCCAAGAGTACCAGTGACGCATAGTTCCACATGCTTTGTATAATGTGCGTGTAAAGTGGGAAATTTATAGGAAGTATGGCGGAGGTGAAAAGCATATCACCCAATGCCGTACTTGCCAACGTTATGGCCATGGTTCCAAATTCTGTAACATGGACCAAAAATGTCTTAATTGTGGAGACTCTTCTCACAAAAAGGACACATGTCCTGTGAAAGAGAGTAAAAATTTTCGCTGTGCGAATTGTAACGGCAACCATATGTCAAATTTTTATCAATGCCCAGTCCGTTCAGCAATTTTCAAGGCAAGGCAAGGTATACAAAATTCAATTTCTCAATTAAAACCAACTTCAAAACAAAATCCTCCAAGCGTACCAGTGACGCATAGTTTACCTACTCCTTTGCATACCCGTTTAACTTATGCAAAGGTTACAGGTAGTTCGAACATTATACCGCCTAGTGTTGGTAGTTCGAAAATGACCGTTAATATGGGTAAGCAAAACACGCTAGAAAATAATTGTACACCTATCACTCCAGCTAATATTGCTACCGAAAATATTTTTTCTAATGTCAACTGCCTGGGGCCTATTACGGCAGGTAAACTTTCTTTTTTGCAACAGGCAATGTTCGATCTTATGAACGCCATGTTGCAGGCAAAATCAATGTTTGAAGCCATTCAAATAGGCACAAATTTTACTATTAAAATTGTTTCTAATTTAAAATTTAGCAATGATTTTAAATAAAACAATTAAAATATTAAATTGGAATGCTCGCTCATTGAAGGCCAATGAGAATGAGCTTTTTAATTTTTTAACAGTAAATAATGTGCATATTGCAATTATTACTGAAACATTTTTGAAACCTAACATAAAATTAAAATATGGTCCCAATTACGTGGTTCATAGATATGATAGGATTCAGGGTTCCGGCGGTGGAGTTGCAATTGTTATTCATCGCCGAATCAAACATCGTGCTCTTCCCCATCTTGAGACGAAAGTTATTGAAACTTTGGGAATTGAAGTTCAAACTGAACTTGGGATTTTATTTATTGCCGCAGCATCTTTACCATTTCAATGCACACGCGAGCTCAAAAATTATTTTAAAGGTGATTACATTATTCAATGATTGTTCTTCAGGATACTATTCTATTTTGTCTCCGAATAGTCCTACATGCTTTTCTTCTGTAAGAAACCCTTCGACAATTGATTTGGTGCTAACAGATCAAAGTCATGTATGTAGTGATTTGATCACACATGCTGACTTTGATTCTGACCATCTTCCAATAACTTTTTCTTTATCACATGAATCAGTTTTAAACCCTATGAGCTCTGTTTTTAATTATAACAAGGCTAATTGGGAAAGATACAAAACTCATATTGAGAGAAATTTCAATAATGAGCTTGATTTGCAAAACGAAGTGAATATTGATTCCGCTTTGGAAGCATTAAAATGTGCAAGTGTTGATGCCAGGAATTATTCTGTTCCAAAGGCTCAAGTGAAATTTGATTCATCAATAATTGACGAAAATCTTCAACTTCTAATTCGTTTGAAAAATGGCCGCAGACGTCAATATCAACGTTCTCGTGACCCTGTTTTTAAAACTATTTATAAAGATTTACAGAAAGAGGTTAAACATAGATTTACTCTTCTGAGAAATCAAAATTTTGAGACTAAAGTTGAAAAATTCAAACCATATTCAAAACCATTTTGGAAGCTGTCGAAGATTCTTAAGAAACCTTCAAAGCCTATTCCAGTTTTAAAAGATGGTGAACGTTTTCTTGTATCCAATGAACAAAAGACTCAAAGACTTGCTCAGCAGTTTGAGAGTGTTCATAACTCAAATTTGAATTTTGTGAGTCCAATTGAAAATGAAGTCACACGTCAATTTGATTTAATTTCTTCCCAGATTTTTTTACCTGCAGAAATAATTGAAACTAACTTGAATGAGATTAAATCAATTATTAAAAATTTCAAAAATATGAAAGCACCTGGTGACGATGGAATCTTTAATATACTAATCAAACATCTCCCTGAGAGCACAATGGAATTTTTAGTGAAAATTTTCAATTGCTGCTTCAAAATTGCATATTTTCCCAAATTATGGAAAAATGCAAAAATTACTCCCAGTTTAAAACCGGATAAGAACCCAGCTGAAGTTTCAAGTTATCGACCAATCAGTTTGCTTTCTTCAATAAGTAAACTGTTTGAGAGAATTATTCTTAACAGAATGATGTCACACATCAACGAAAATTCAATTTTTGCAAATGAACAGTTTGGATTTCGCCATGGGCATTCCACAACTCATCAATTGCTCAGAGTTACTAATATGATACGAGCTAACAAATCTGAAGGTTATTCCACTGGAGCTGCTCTTTTAGACATAGAAAAAGCATTCGACAGTGTTTGGCATAAAAGTTTGATTGCGAAATTGCAAACTTTTAATTTTCCAATTTTCCTATTCAAAATTTTAAAAAATTATCTTACTGATCGAACTCTGCAGGTTGTCTATCAGAATTCAAAATCTGATAGATTTCCTGTCAGAGCAGGTGTACCTCAAGGTTCAGTCTTGGGTCCAGTCTTGTACAACATATTCACTTCAGATCTTCCTGATTTGCCTCCAGGATGCACAAAGTCATTGTTCTGCGATGACACAAGCATTTCCGTAAAAGGAAAAAGTCTTCGTGTCATATGCAGTCGATTGCAGAAAAGTTTAGATATTTTTTCTTCCTACTTGCAAAAGTGGAAAATCTCTCCCAATGCTTCTAAAACTGAAATGATAATTTTCCCGCATAAGCCTAGGGCTTCTTTCCTCAAGCCAAACAATAATCACGTTGTCAAGATGAATGGGGTTATTTTAAGTTGGTCCGACAAGGTTAAGTACTTGGGACTAATTTATGATAAAAAACTTATTTTCAAAGAGCACATTGAGAGTATACAAGCCAAGTGCATCAACTATACGAGATGTTTATATCCTCTCATTAATAGGAATTCTAAACTTTGTTTAAAGAACAAACTTTTGATTTACAAACAAATTTTTAGACCAGCAATGCTTCATGCTGTACCGATCTGGTCAAGTTGCTGTTCAACAAGGAAGAAAACGCTCCAAAGGATTCAGAATAAAATTCTGAAAATGATTTTGAAGCGTCCTCCTTGGTTTGGTACACTCGAATTACATAGACTTACTGGTGTTGAACCATTAGAAGCTATGTCAAATAAAATTATTAACAATTTTCGACAAAAATCGTTGCAATCCTCAATTGCTACGATAAGCTCTCTTTATAGCCAATAAGTTAGCAATTAAGTTAGTTGTAAGTTTACTTCCCTTTTCTGACAAGTAGGTTTAAATCCCTACGAATGATAAGTCCTAATTGCGAAAGCAAACAAATCCTAACAATTAAAATTACAAATTTCTAACAGTGTTGAGAAGTCACCATTTGTGATTGGACACACATACTCATTATTTACTAATATTTATCATAAATACTTAAGCTACTAACAAATCCCCCCTTAAAAAAAAAAGCTTATCCTCATATACCCTATCTATAAGAAGCAACATAGACTCGACTAAATCAAGGCTCCTCAATGCCGCATATAGAGTTCTCTCCCGCATCCTTTTCGACAACCCGAGGCCATTGTAGGAAGCCTTTGTTAGTGAATACCAAACGGTTTTCGAGCGAGACGATCTACAACGAATGTTCAAATGTTCACCTTGAGACAGATCCTCGTTAAGTGGTTTCCAAACAAAACTGATTAAGCTGTTACATGCGACTCATGACGGTTTCACATCAAGTGTCAGGACAGAAGGATGAATTCTGAACCCGGTTGCGACGTTGGGTGATCTGACGCAAAAGGACGGGCTCTTAAACTTGCTGTTTAACAAAGCTTTGGAACGAGCCATACGAAGGGCAGGTATGCAGAGGAGCATCATGATCATCACAAAGTATCACATGCTTATACGTTTTGCGAACGGCATCGATATCATCGGCTCTTCGAAGGGAAGCTGCGAGAATTGGGATCACCTTAAACATTCCCAGAACGAAGTACATCATGACTGGCAGAGAGAGTTGAGTTCTACGGGCGTTAGTGCTGCGATTATGATGGATGGGGATTAGGGTGTCCCAAAATAACGTTTTGTCAAAAAGTCTGGGGGCTCAACCGGAAAATGATTGGTTATGGTCACAGAACAGATATGCAACTTCGAACAAAACTCTGCAGCAAATTGGTGCCCAAGCTTTCGCATTCATTTTTTGCTGTTCCATCCAACATTGATTTTACAGTGCATCGTTCGAACAGTTCGCTCCAATAGTTTGAACATGCACCAAAAAACTTTTTTTTTGTTTTAATAACCAGGCAAAAAGGTGATCTTGAATAGTTGAATCTATCAAAATCAAGTTCACAGGACCGACCGCACTTCACACAGGACCGCATTCAAGAGATCTTTGAAGTGGAAATTCAGTAACAATTCACAATCAACGTCAATAGAACAAATTAAACTAAAAATCTTTCAACCATTCAAACATTGTCTAACAAATTTTCTTGGATCGTACACCTCACGACTGTTGAAACTATTTTAACCTGTTAGTTGATTTACTTGAATATTTTTGTTGGACTTGGAAACCGAATTTCTCGATCAACGACAATATTTTTTTCTCGTACCGTTTTTTATACCTAACATTGCTAGAAATGCATATCAGACACGCTGTACCAGCACTGCTTACGACATCAGGTACAATGTAAAAAAATAATTGTCGTTAGTCAAGATATTCAGTTTTTAACTTGGGCAACAATGAAATTCATTTAAAATATATCTACATAAAAACCGTTGCACGTATGCGGGTGGCACTGTACGTTTATCATAAAAAGGCACCCTCGCTATACCAGCACCGGGGAGAACAAAGGATTCTCTCGACGAAATAGCGGCGAGCAGTGCTGATAAAAGTCATTTTCCCCAGCAAAATTCTTCGAGAATTACAGCCAATCATTTTCAATTTTCATTTCCAATGATCGCAGCACTCTTTCAGATACACTAGATTTTCGTCCTAGTAACGTGCTGTTACACTCATATGAAATAGATCGCGAGCATCATTCACGGTTACGGAATTAAATTTGACGACAAATCCAACCAAATGATCTTCACTTCAAAGCGAAAAAGAAAAACAAACAGTCCACTCAACCAAAATGAACCTCACCAAAACACTTTTTCACTGACACTGACCGATGTCTTGACAATCTTCTCTAGAGCATGAGCATAGCATGAGAGCATGATTGACCGCCCGCGGTTGCTACTCCGTTATTGCCAGATCAGCAGTAATTACACAGAGAACCAATAGATGATGCTTAGGACCAACATGCATCCTCAATGTGTAAAAACTGGTGACCTTAATATGTTTATCAGGCAATACCAGCGCCGGCCGCATCCGAATGCAGGTCAAAGAAGGAGTTTGTATAGGAAAATGTTGACGTGATACTCGCTTTATGGAAGCCGAGAACACCTCTGCACTTCCACGAGAAATCACTGGGATGTTGGAGAAAGGGCAAGGTATACAGCAGGGTTCGTTTTGGTGAACGATGCGCTGATTTCGAGCGTCGGGTTCTTTACAACAAGTGTCGCGCCATTGAGTTCATTACATCCGCCACGATATTCCTAATGCGATTCGAACTTATTCAGTTTGAAAATGTAGCACAGCAACAATAAATCGTACGCAAGGATACTGGATCTTTGACCGAATCGAGACAACTTCAAATGATCGAATATCTCCTCGTAAGGTGATCCTCTTTATACCGAAAGCTATTGCGCGTTGTTGATCTATCTGAAGATAATATGGCCTCTTGAAATGTATAAACGCGAAGTCTCTCTAGGTTCGGTCAACCGGATATTTTCTATATAACAGATCGACTAACGACGTCTCTCGTATTCACTTCGTCTGCTCTAAAAAAACGATCCCGCGAAAAACACACCTGAAAAACGGAATATAAAAATGATGCGCGCTTATCACGGAAACGAACCATGAGTATCTTTCTTGCCAAACACCGCGATCCTCTGCGTACGATGCGCGTGAAGTAGCCTTTACCACTTGTAGCAACCAGCTACTTGTCAATCTCGAGTACACGTTGGCCGCGATTCTTTGGAAGGTATACATCGCGTTTTCGTTAGTCACGATATTTATCGACCGAACGAAATCTTCGGTGAGACATGAACAAGCATCTGGGTAAACTCCGCGAAATCAATTAATTTCGAAAACGTTCATATGAGCAAAACTCTCCCGAACCGGAAACGCGGTTTACACCGAAGCATTACGCACGACCGCTATTTTTCCTTCTACCGACGCAGACGCTCGGGGATACGACATTTCGATGTGAATGTTACCTATTAAATAGAAAAACTGGCAAAGTTTCATGCATACAAAGCCTTAATAATTTAAAAACGAAGTTATCCATATTGACCAATATATAGTCTCAAGTTTATTAACAAAATGCCGAACTAGTCATAATTGGAACGTATTATATAAAACATCTGCCAAAAAGCTATAAAAATCGAAAAAGTGAAGCATAAGATTTTGGCTATCATTACTGCACCATAGTCCGACAATGACATTGGTAAATAGTGTGCAGTTTATAGAAAACCCTGCTTTTTTAATTTCAGTTCCAGGTCTATTTCCGTACAAGAATAAAGATCTTTCGTGATCTTTCCCATATTTTCCATTACATTATAGAAATGTTATTGGTACCCATCTTTAACATCGACAACCGCCTCCCATCGATAACACCGCTAAAGTCCTAGTGTCAACGACAACCATTGATATGTCGCAGGTGGCACAAAGCATGTGAACCACCTCCCGCACCTGAAAATCATCATATAGGAAAATTATCAACTGCTTCACCAACATACTATTTTCATAGGTGATTTTAAGGAAACGAAGCAAAAATACTATTTGAATCGTATATATAAAAACCCATACGGAGCGGTATAATGTAGAATTAAAACGATGAATCCGCGCGCAGTTATTTTTCCATAAAAAAGGTTACTTATCTTGCGTAGCATACGAGCTATTTTCTCCATTCCTTCCACTCAAATCCTGAAGCCCTACTAGTTTTTTTTTATTGTCAACGTTTTTGTTGATATACGGCGTACAAAATGCGGGCACCGATTCACAAAATGTGCTAGGCCGACCAAAAATTCAAATATTTGTCTATTACTAATCCAGAATATCCTCGAGAAAGCAAACGCGGTTCTTTGAAAGGCATATATCGCGTAGTCATTCGATTAAACACGATATTTATCGACTGAACGAAATCTACTTCGATTCGCGATGTATTAATATAGTTTGCGCGAGCAGATTCCGGCTAAACGGTGATGATGAGACAGATATTATCAAATATCTGGGTTCATTTTGCGAAATCGTTACACTCCAAAAATCCATATATCAGCAAAACTCACCCGGGTTGAATACGCGTTTTCAACGAAACGTAACGAACGACCGCTTCAATCTTTCTGGCCGACACAGACGCGCAGGAACCCGGCGTTTATGTCGATTTTCTCTACTCGACGTACGAATCGCCTATTAAATATGAAAATTGGCAATGTTCCATGCATCCAAAGCCTCAAAAATTTAAAAAAACGCAGATATACATATTATACAGAACATAGTCTTAAATTTGTTGACAAAGCCATAAATAGAATATATTAAAAATTACATAAAACAACTGCTCAAAAGCTAGTAAAATCAAAAAATCAAAGCATATGATTATGGTAAAACGCATATTCCAAACTCCCACAAACTACACTAACATTTTCTAGACGAAAAATATGCTTGTCAATGAAAGCCTGCGAACTAGGCCGCGCATAACCGTGGTAATCGGGTGAATTGAATAATGTTACACGCTTAGTTCATTACTAATACTAGCACCTTTATAGAGAAACAAAAAAAAAAACTGTGTACTTATCTGTAGATAGCCCCTAGACTTCACCGGGGAAGCAGCACATCCAGAGCGATGATCCTGCTTCACGACCTAACTGTCGGTTTCACCAAGACCTTGACTTTGGAAGTGGTTTGTGAGCTACGCATAGTGCGCTCCGCTTTCCGGACAGTAAAGATAGGCAACAATTCAAAATATAATAGTAATTGCAGGCCTATGCACAACACAACACCTTCCAGCAAGCAGTGCACGCCGACCGATGATTCTTTTACACTTTCGACCTCCTCAACCTCGTTGTAGTGAGTATCCACCGGAGCCGGTCCTCTGTAACGCACAGCACTCCAGCGTCGAATCGGTGCGGCAACTGTCAGCGATGAACAGCAACAAAAGACCTTGAGCGCAGGTTGATTGGACCCAAGCCAGCAAAAACAGGATTAAGTTAACCAATAAACTAGTTCCAGTCGTCCAAATATCTGTATATCCTCACAAAAAGCACAATCGAAACTTTAAAAATTCTGACACGAAAATTTTTCGCGTCCGTTCGTTTTCGTAGCTTACTGCGATCTCCTGACCGATGTCTTGACAATCTTCTCTAACTGATAAACTGATTTTGTTGTCTTACTTTCATCACATGAAATATGATGAGGTGTTTTGATAGTTCACTTCCATGCAAAAAGCGGGAAGGGAAAACTCTGAAAGGATTGTAAAAAAATAACGTTTATGGATGCTTTTTTTCACTTTCACTCAAGAGTGTCAACCAATATCAACCCTGGCGGCGAGAGCTCATACGGTTCTTTTGTTGAATGAATGGAATATAAGCGTGATGAAATTTCGAGTGTAAAATGCATTCTTTCCACCGCTAGATGTCGATACTTAAAATAAAGAGATTCTGTCTCGTTTTTGGTTCTTCAGTTGAACAGATGTGTTATGGTGTAGCAAAAAAACTTTTGTACGACGACAACTCTGGATAATGTTGAGTCGTTGTGCTAATTTAAGTTTTATGAAAAAAATCAATTTTTCATGTTTTATCATTTTAAATTTATTTTATCACTTAAAAATCCTGTAAAACCGAACCCAAATATATTTTTTGCGCATTCTACGGAGTCCAAACTAAAAGAAAATAAAATATTTCGGCTTGTTCTTGCTCAAATTTCATTGTTACAAATATTTTAGCTCTCCTGAAAATTCTTAATTTTGGTGTTTTCTGAAATTAAACCTCTAAAAAGCGGACCAAACTTTACGCTAGCAACCATACTATACCAGAAAATTTTATGAGAAAAAACTTCTTAGAAGACACAAAAATCCTATCTTGAATCGTTGTTGAGCTATTCGACTTTTACTATGGAAAGAATATCGTAAAATAGAAGAATCTTCAGTGTATGCAACATCGAGTCAATCATTTTCGACTACGACTGCTTAGCGACATTAGTTTGTTTGAATCTGTATCAATATACATAGTAGGCGCTGCAGATTAACCAGTATTTATCGTTCCTTAAAGCCTGAACGATGTCGTCCAAACTTAAAGTTAAAAAAGACATTTTAACAGGCGATACCCGGAAGAAATTGTCCAAGACACATCTTCCTTCTGAACAAGAGGTATTAAGCTTCTACCGATTTAATCGTGAGGATAAAAAAAATCAGTTTCTGAGAGTACTGATATTGTTGCGAATAATAAAATCACAAACCACCTATGGTATTTTTCGGAGATTAATAGAAGAATTGGAGCAATAATGTTGAGTACATAAAATTAAAGAAAAATGCGAGAACTTGTGTGCAGTAAACAATTCCGCCGAACGAGCTCTAGGGCTGGCAGGAGACATAAATGATTTCGGGCTATCTACCAATAAAGAAAAGTACACTAAAGTCGCTTTTTACGCGGGGGATACATGCCGCGTAAAAAAACCGCGTAAATTCCGGAAACCGCGTAAATTCCGGAATCCGCGTAAAAAAAACCGCGAGAATTCCGGAATCAGCGTAAATTCCGGAATCCGCGTAAAAAACCGCGTAAAAAGCGACCTTAGTGTTTCAAGTTTTGTTAACCGTGGCTAAAAACCGTAAATATCAAAACAACTCGGTCAAGGCATCTGTTGTTGACTATTTAAATAATGTAAATAATAATTCATTTATAACGTAAATAAACAGCTGAAATTATCGAACAATTAGATGGATGATATTTTCATTGATTTGTGAACATGAAAAGTTGATTCACTGCATCTGAAAGTTACTACATATAATAAAAACAGAGGCTTCGAATAAATAGTACTGAGAGCTGGGTTCACTTATCCACAATAAAATCTTGTCTGAACTAAAAATCAAACCTAGTAGGCGAGGGTTATACGACGTTTTCGTTGATAAGTTGACTCGATGTTGCACACAGTGTTGCTGATTATCACTTCATCACACTCAAATAGGGGAACTGCTCCATTATTCATTTCAGCCCGTATATTCATCTCATTCAACATGTAAACACAATTGAAAACAGAAAAAACGCATATTTTCTTGTTAAACCAATCTGATAATTCATGGAATGGATTCTTCTTAGTTCACTTTAGATTTCTCATTAAGAAGAAACCTCAAAAACTCACTTAAAAGCTATAAATTTGATATAATAGTCAGACATCTGCACTCGAAAACTCATTAGAATTCTTTAATCTTTGAAAAGTTCACCTCAAATTTCCAAAAACCAGCTTGAATTAGCAGAAATATATGAGATGAATCTCTACAATTCCTAAATTTCAACTGTATGTATTTTCATCTGTTTTCATTGCCTTGAAGAAATAAAAAAGTTGCCAAATCGGTTTCTGTTAATACGAACAAATCATACTGAAAATGTAGAATTATTCCGACATAATTGATATAAATGGACAGCACTGCAGTGGTTACCTAGGTTACCATATTTGCACGTAAACAACTACAGCGGATATCTAGGTAACCTACTACGACGGGCTGCGGCTACGTTCATTCATAATAATGTGTTTCATCCATGATTAACACTGCATTGCAGTGTGATGAATATGGGGGCGTCGTGAGATGAATAATTGAGCAGTGATTTAAGTTTTGAGATGGATATGGAAGCGTTGTGCAAAATGGTTTGTTTTACAAAATTCGGGATAAATCTAGCTAAATTCACTAAATATACAATACTGAAAGATTTTATAAGAGCATGCAAGCGTATTTTGTTTATTTGTTCAATGTTTTCATGAAAATATGTTGTTTAATCAGTGTATTCTTCGTGAATATCGGCTTAATGAGATGAATAATGGAGCAGTTCCCCTACGTTGTCTGCAACCAGAAGTACTCAGTTCAGTTGCAACAAAGCATGTACTCATAAATGCTTTCTGCAACAAAGCATAAATGCTCATAAATGATTAGCTTTCTTCAGCCTAGCAGTGATGAACTGCCGCGCGTTAAAAACAAAGATGAAGGATGTTGTGGAGGAAAAGGCTGCTGCCACAGGGGCAATAAAATATAGGTGCCTTATCGATGCTTTCAGTTTGGTTGAATTCATTTTAAATTTCAGAAACCTACAATCAGTTGACTTCAAGGAACACAAAAATAAAAACATACATTGAAAGAATGTCACTTTTTCCTTTTCAAACATCTCGAACAATACGTGCAAACATCTAAACTAATTCCTTAAACTATATTCCGCAATATTTTGACGTAGAATACGTCTTACGGCAACAAATACAGGGACCCAATTTCAATGCAGGAATCCAATTTCAAAACCGAAAACATCGAGAGGGTCACAAAAAATCGTCCAATTTCAAACGCTTTAAACCCAGTCAGTTTCCAACCGATTTCTGTCATTTTTGCGGCAATCGATTGGAAAATCAGAAAATTGTGATCTGATTGTTCAAACTATTGTAATATTGAAAATTGTTGAACATTGTCGAAACACAAATGTCGACTTTTGATTGGTCGCTTGCTGCCTTTCCCTAAAAATGACGACAGAATGGAGTACCTAGTTACCGGGAATGCACTCTTCGGGCTATATAAGAGACTGTTTCTCCTCAAGCAAATCAGTTTACTAGCAGCAGGCAGCAGCAGCGGACATCAACACCGATGGCAGTAGGCGAAGTGGATCAGCATCGGGCAACAGCGGCGGTGGTAGTGGTTAGCTGCAGTTCTTACCTATTTCAGTTCGGCTTCCCTTCGATCTGAGTGGGACCCCACCAGCGGTAATCTGATTCAGATATCGTTGGGTGAATACAACCCGAAACTGAAAGAGACTCGCACCACCAGGTGGTTTAAGATGCCACCATCATCCAGCGTATGAATATCTGAGCGTGTGTGAATATCTGTAGCGTGTGTCCCTAATATATAAGGTGTGTGGCTTGCTGTATAGCGTTTATGGTGTGTATACTTGTCTGTAGCGCGTGTGTGCATGTTTATAGCGCGTGTGGCACAATTCAATTTCATTATTGTTTTGGATACGACAGCAAGTGAAACCGCGGTGGTGGCTACAGAGGTTAACGTCATCTGGAGCAAAGAGACTATTAAATTATTTACCCCAATTGAGTGTATTCCCAAACCATATGCCAAAAAAAAATTGACACAAGACAGGCTGTCGTATTCTACGTTACCACTGCGGTCGTGTCTTATAAACAACCTCTTCCACTTTTTTCTGTCAAGAATACATCCCTTCTCAGATGTATCGAACACCCTATTCGATAAACAGAGAATTCGCTTGCCCACCCTAGGCGGCGACGTTTGTTTGGGTCTTGTACGAATCTATTCTTACCAAAACCAACGGTGTTTTTTTTTCCTTTGTAAACGTTATTGGTCTTTCCTGACGCTTCGTTCGCTTCGTTAGATTCGTTCGCTTCAGCTATTAGTCGAATTGATGGTGAGTAACTTTCTTTCGGGTGGCCGAATGTGGTAACTCAGTGAGATACAATAGCAGGAGAAGAAGTAAAGGATAGAATACACCCAAACAGATTATTAAGCACTGTTATTCGCACTTGATGATGCGATAGGCTGCAGCTCAAGTACCAAGTCACTAGTAAGCAGCGACGATGATGAATCATGGATGATTGTGATAATCAGCAACCTTGGTTGCACACACTAAAGATTATCCTATTTTACGATATTCTTTCCATGGAAAAACTTGAATAGCTCAACAACGATTCAAGAAAGGATTTTTGTGTCTTCTAGAAAGTTTTTCCTCATAAAATTTCCCATTTTTAAATGGTATAGTATGGTTGCTAGCGTAAAGTTTGGTCCGCCTTTTTAAAGTTTAATTTCAGAAAACACCAAAATAAAAAAATTTCAGAAGAGTTAAAAAATTTGTAACATTGAATTTTGAGGCACAACAAGCCGTAACAATTTTTTTTTGTTAGTTTGGATTCCGGAGGATGCGCAAAAAATATATTTAGGTTCGGTTTTACAGGATTTTCAAGTGATAAAATCAATTTAAAATAAAAAAACATGAAAAATTGATTTTTTTCATAAAACTCAAATTAGCACAACGACTAAACAGTATCCAGAGTTGTCGCCATACAAAAGATTTTTTCTTACACCATAACCAATCATTTTCCTGTTGAGCCCCCAGAATATCTGACAAAACGTTATTTTGGGACACCCTAATGGGGATACTTTCGAAGTGGCTAATGAATTTATTCACCTTGGTACGCTAGAAACGTGTGATAACGAGTTGAGCCGCGATGTTGAGAGACGGATTGCGTAGATTAGGCCCCGCAGCCTACGGATCCGCACGGAATTTGTGCTCTGCAGGACGCATATCCTTCCGGCTGCGCTCTACTGATATAGACCGTGGAAGTGGAAAGAGGGTGATCTGCAAGCGCTTGAGATGTTTAAGCGTAGAAACCTGCGATAAATACTCGGTAAATTAAAAAATGTGGTGTGGCGCAAGCGTATGAATCACGAGCCAGACACGTTGATATTGTCAAGTCCGGATTAAAACCGACGACTTCGAGGTAGACCCCCCGCCTTAGATGTGCGCTGTTTGACGCGAAAGCCTGAGCAGCGGTTGTAAGAGGCGACTGGAGAGGATTCTCTGGATTCAGCCTACAATCTCTATGATCTGTCGTCATAGAAGTAAAGTGAGTAATAGAGGGGTGTGATTTTGTTTTATTCAACTACTTTTTCGAACTACTCGGACAGGTTTTGCATTAAACTGCTATAGAAAGCCTGCCGGAATAGTCCGGCAGCCTGCTTATGAACAAACAAACCTTTATTGAGCATACCAATTGTTCAATCTAGGCATATCTTTTCCGATTATTCAAAACTATTGGTGTGCTACTGCTATCGGTGATAATTCTTCCTTTTTCCGATTTTTTCTGTGTAAAAGTTACTCTCAAAACACGCAATTCCAACAATTCTATTTAAACGGCTTAAGAATATGAATACATACGCTCTTCCATAATTTCCATATCCTAATCCGAACTATAACTCTTCAGAATCGAGAAGTACGAAAAGGCCGCTCGTATAATCTGAAAAAAAAACAACTCATCCATACCCAGCAGAAACAAAAACATAACCAGCTTCGTACCGATACAGAGGTTGCCAGATTGACCGGCGCAAAAACTCCATGCAGTTGAACATCGATCTGTGCGTTAGCCAACGCTAACTGGAACGCTTTCCGTTCGCGGACCGCCAACCGGTACCAATCGATGCCGTAGAAGGCATCCGCCAGGGTATCGTTCTCCACCAGCAGCATGTTTCCGTATAAGCATTGCAGCAAAATAGATCCGATGCCTCCGCAGAAAAACAATGTTGCCGATGTCCACACATTATTGGCAATGACATTCAAAGTGCCAAAAATGACTATGCCGCAGCTGATGAAGATCGTCAAGTAATCCAAGTACAGTAAATTTTGCAGTCGTTCTATAAATGCGAGGCTCGACACATGAAGGGAGATAATTTCCCCCAGTAGTTTTCGAACAGCTTCCGGTCGACTATTCGGATTGTTCAACAAATCGCTCAGCTCACGAAGAAGAGTTTTTATACAACGTATCTGACAGCAGGCGGAGAGAACAGTTACGGTCACGATACAAATATGGCCAATCAGAGCGAGTTGCGCTGCAGTTACAAACAATACTTGATAGATGTAGGTAAAACAATAGCCCATGGTTTGTTCAGCATCCAAATAGGGTAGAGTTAAACCTATTGGAAGGTTCAGTTTATCGGGATCAGGTGCAATGATCGGTAGTAGATAGTAGGAAGAGCAAGCCATATACAAAGCGTAGATGATTTTACTAAACAGAACAGTACGTTGATAGAATTCATCGAAAATCGGAACTATGTTTGTTGACTTATATTGATAGCGACGCTTTTCAACCTTTTCCAACAGGCTCCTCCAGGACTCTCGCTTCATGATGATTACCAACAAGCAATAGATAGCTTGCAATGCTGCGAACATGATTCCGAGGTTCTCCGTTAACAAGATTGTCGATTTATTGGAATAATCGTTTAAAAATATAACACATTCACAGAGTTGAATGCAGAGCACCATAAAAACTACAATTACCCACAAATTAGGGACCCATTGATCGTCGAACACGTCGCTTTTCAATACGCGCAACGCGTGACGGCCTATTTTAGTAGCGGCTAAAAATCTCGGATCCATTGGTAACACTAAGAAGTCAACTGAATGAATTGCCAGAGCAGTATAGCTGTTTTATAGCGAAAGAAGGGTTTTCAGAAATTAAAAAAAATGCTAACCTTGAACTAGGTGGGATTTCCACCATCTGGATAGGGCAGTAAGCATGTGAATTGAGAACCGGTGCGCTGGGAACTTGGGCAGATGTTTTTATGTAAGAGGTCTGTTATGAAGTTAGCTAAATTTTTCAGGCGCAGTAATAACACTGCAATCAGGTAAAATTATGACTATTTTTATAATAGATTTATTGGAAAATTCTCATAATGCGTCATAAAATAAAACTTGGACTTAGACTTGGACTTGGACTTGAACTTGGGAATTCCCGGAGAATGAGACTTTTTATCCCCGCTTCTCGGGAATATTGCAAACCCTAAGCCGAAACGTTGTCTGAACCAAAACTTAATATTTATTTTTATAAAAACCACATAGAAAAATATCGATTGGCTCCTACTAATTCCGAGTCTCAATCGATGAAACCTTTTCTAATTGAAACAAGTTTAAATTGTTCAAAAACAATTTAATTTAACCAGCTAAAAGTAGCTCTTTATTCCCCCCTTAGTTTTTCCTATTTTCGTGATCGCACAATAAACTTCCCGCACGGATTACAACCCAGCTCGCGATGGGATTGTAAAAGTGTAACAATCACGCCTGCTTGGCGACAAAAGTCGTCATCGTCATTTGTTGCTCCGAATGCTACACCCGATAGAAAGCCTTTCCCCACCCCCTGGAAGGAAAGTATACTTCTGCCTTTGACGGGCCCTTAACCCTTTTTCGCTGCATCTGGGTAAACAGAAAAAGTGGCTTCATATTTCCGCGCAATCCCTATGTGCCCATTCGGTGTTTGCACTTTCACTCGCACCCCTTTACTTTGATTTTGGAAGAGCCAAGAAACGGGTGGACACAAATTGGTTAACCAAATATTAGCCTGCTTATGTTTTTGATTTTGATTTGACGAGACATCATCCACCAAAGGCGCATAACTGCTTTCGGCCGGCAAGGGTTCTGATGCTGATTTTTAATTAGGAACTTGTTCCGGCGCATAAAAATAATGATAACCACCTTCCTTGCTCGTTGTGTTGTCCAACGCTTGGCCCTGCTCAGCATAGCTGTCAAATTCGACGCTTATCGGATCGGATGGATTGGTGGCGACAACCACGGAAACATTTTACGGCCGACTGAAATCACTGTAATTAAAAGAGCTGAATCTGTGGTACTCAGTTAACGCCGTGACATTTCCTGCGCTGGAAATTCAATGGCGATGAAAATGAGCATGAAATTTCCGACAACTGAGCGGTCGTCAATGGGATGGGAGTTGATTATTTTGTCCCAAGACACCATCCACCTATTAAGTTTCGCCCGATACGAGAAAAATGGCATTTCGCAAAATTTGGTACGTGACACACTCGAAATATTCAATTTTACAATCACGTCGCTCCTTCGAAAGCTGGCTGATTTATTGCCGAGGTTAAGTCTCTATCAGGCATATTTACGGCACTGTATCGAATTTTGGACAGTCAGATGAACCGACTAGCAGAACCAGCAGGCCGGAGCTGGTGGAAAATTTCTCCAGGGACCACCGGTTCACATATAAACTGTACGGGTGCCCATCCGATAAGCTCTATCGACTCGTACTCGCCGAAGAATGCAAACAAATGGAGGATATTTAGCATTTTTACTGAATAAATAATATTCCGGATTTGTTTTCAATTTCATCGTCGCCCTGTTCTGCTTTGGTTGCTTGTATTATCGTCACTGGCGAATATAATGCATCGCATTTCGGAAAATGATAAATAACGGGCTTTAGGAGTGTACGATTTAGGATGGTACTCCTTTTCGGTTACCATTTGAGAACCAGTTAATAAAACTTGTATATGGGAAGCTTACATTTCAATGAGACTGTTCCGGAATTTCGTTTATTTGAAGTACAATATTGTTGTGGTGAGTTCTCAAACTGAAGAGAGGTGTTGTCTTATGTCACTTTTTACATTTTCTGTCAACATAATTTTTTATGAATTAGGTTTTTTGGGTTTTTTCACATGTTCCTCTCAAAGCTAATCAATTAACAACTTAAAACACATCTACTTCACCTAACAATGCTGACAACACTGGCACACAGCTTGCCACACAGAGCTGAGCTAAAACTAGAAAAAAAATAACAATAATTCTCGACGCGGAGCCTTTCTGAGGCACGTTGCAGACCGTTTCGACTGATTTTTCGCGGAAACTAGTCACTAGTTTGATGGTGTAAAAAAAAAGTTAACCAAAAAAAAAAAAACAACCGACGTGAACTTGGAGAAAAAGATGAAAAAACTTCAGCGGTGTGAAAATTATCAACTTAGTAGAGTTTTAGAGGCTTTGCGGTGAATCCAAAAGTTCAATTTTATAATATAAGGTTCTCTGGTGCTGTTGTAGCAGTTTAATAATGATAGATTGCAGGTAAGTCGAATGGTTTACGATATTTCACTGAGCTTTCCCGAAAGTTGTTACTATGCCTATTGACTTCCAAAATGATTCTGCACAAACTTCAAAAGAAAACTTGGATTTTACAAAAAAATAAATCAAGTACGCGTAAATTCGTCATTTTTTTTTAGTGTGTAACCTCATTCCTAATCTCCACACCCTTTCCCCCCTAACTGACATCACTTGCGCAAGGGTCGAAAGCGATGCCAACCTTTTTTCAAGAAAAACTGGAAGAATTCAAAATAAAAAAACTGGAGAAAACTGGATATACAAATTCGAAGCTACTGCAGAAATTTGTTTGATTTTCGGTTCGAAAATGATGCGTAAATAACAAAGGTACAAGAGACAATGCATTGCTATTTCGACTATTTACTGATGGGGATTATAGTCACTAGGTATAAAGTCTGGCGAACTCGAAATTTCGAAGATGCGACTGCACAAAATATTGAAAAGAACATACATTTGAGGAAAATGAATTCAATAAATAAGGTGCCGAATAGAAAGCTGGATAAAACTGGAACAATTTTTTAAAAACTGGAGATATGCAACCTTTAACTGGAGATATCCAGGAAAAACTGGAGGGTTGGCAACGCTGGGTCGAACGATGTTTCGTCGACACTTGGTATTTTGTGAAACGAAAACAAACACTCGGACTAGGAATGATCCACCAGGGATTAGTTTCTTCGGATTTCCAGGCGATACAATACCAAGATCATTTTGTGTCGAGATCTGCAGTTTGAATTCAGTAGCACGCTGCTACTCACAGTGCTGACAACACTGGTGCACATTCTCTACTGTACTAGGAACTACAAAAATCTGTAATCTTTATCGAGAGACACCGTTGATAACACACACAATCGCAGTGTTTATTTGTGTAAAAACTACAAGGTTTATTAGCGTAAAAACTATTGTGAACTGGTGATGTGAAAAGGTGATGTGAGATTAAACGGGGTGGAATCCAAGCGTTATTTTATCATTATTAACAGTACAAGATTACCAAATTTTTAAAATTTGTGATGCCATAAAATTCAACAGAACCATAACAATTTAAACATTTCTATATACTTCTGGCAATGCCGTGCAGTCAGGTCGCAAAATTTGACACGCGCAGTCGAGCCTTTGGCAACCCTATACCGAGTAACAGTGAATGACAATGAACTCATGTCCTGGGCTCAAATGAATTTGTGCCCACTGTCAGCAGTAAGATAAAGATGTATGAAAAGAAGCGGTGATATGCTATCTCGTTTTTACATACCCGATCAGCCGAAAATACCAGGATTATAACAAATCTTGAAATTTTGTTACGAACTTTTTGTATCAACCTGTGCTCAAAACTTGGTCTCGTTAGTAGTTAAAATATCAAAATTCCTATCAAAATTACTTACTGATCATTACAAATTATAGCAAGTTTTGTAAGGTTTTTGGCATAAAAAGATCAGAATTAGTTAGAATGTACAATATTTTGTTAAATTAATAACAAATTTTGTTATAAATATGCTTCAAAAACACACACTTTTGAACATTCAAGTGCATGATGAACTGAATTTGATATAATTGTGTACTTTTCATCATTCCGGCTTAACAAGAATATCACAGGCTTTGTTATTTCTATCAGGTTTAGATATATTTTTTTTTCCGTTTGTTATAATCGTTTGATCGGGTATGTTGAGATGTTAGCCCTTGAAACATGGCGTGATGCCAAAGGGGTGCGCGCAGTTGACTTGAAACTAAAAAAAAAGCAAAAACCAGGATTTTGCGAGGCGCTACACGCAAAAGTTGGATGGAGCGAAACCAGTACAAAGTTGTGCGTTTTCAGCGCAATTGTTGATGTAATTCGGAAACAGTACAATGATTGCGTGTCGGGCATAACGCAATTAATGCTCTAGCGTTTCTCCAATGTATTTGGCAGCTCCAAACTACTACACCTAAACAGTTTTAACTGGTATCAAGCAGCATTGCAAAGCGAGCGAGAAGCAAAACCATTCTCCTCCTTTCTGCTTGAGGACGAGACATATACTACGCTTTTTAAGTCTTTTGCACACACGCTTTCGAGATACTTTTTCTTCTTCATGCATTCCTCTGAATAGCAGCAAGCACGCACCGACAGTATGAGTGAGACTAACAACTAGGGATGGGAAAACTATCAGTAACTACTGATAGTTATCAGTAAGAAAAAATATCATTAACTATCAGTAAAGTTTTTCTCTTACTGATATTGTCTGAATTTTTTTATAGGAGAGGTAGGTACTTCATCGGCATTGAACTAATGGATTGAAGCGCCAACGCCAACCTCTTTCAGCAAAGCTGATTCAGTATTGAGTATGTAGAGCTAGATATGAGAATCTATTCTGCGTGTTGACCTTACTAAGCCCCGTTTTTATTCGCCGTATTACTGAAAAGCTTCTTTCCGCAGGTTGAGAAGAAGTATGAAATGGACCTATGTAGAATACAACCTTTCTGTGAAAAAATCTGAGTGAGGGCTAGAAAGTTTCTTGTGTGATTTGGAGGCGCTCTTTGCGGCATTCGAATGCTCTTGTGTCCGAAAGCGAAATGATACAATTTTTGGCGATTGACTAATTTTTATCAAAATGAACAATACAGATTGGATTGGATTTCTCTTATGTAAACCTAAATAACCAAACATATGCAATACCGTCAACGCAAAACAATGTCTAACCAAGGTTGCTTAAACTAAAAGTACAGCTGAATAAAGCAACGCTAACAACAAATGTAGCGTTGATAATTATTTTAAAACTAAAATGCAAATTACTGATATTTACTGATAGTAATCAGTAACGAGTTAGAAATTACTGATAGTTATCAGTATGAATTTTTAATGATAGTTCCCATCACTACTAACAACACTGGTATCAAGTATGTACAGCACAGGTGTCTCGCTCATTTCGTGAAGCAACGAGATATCGCCTTGCGCGTCGCAATCCGAACCGAAAGAGCAACCTGCAAATTGTATGCAGAGTTGCCAATAAAATTTTCGAGTTAACTGGAAAAAGGCTGAAGAAAAAACTGGGGAAAACTAGATCCCGAATAAATTTTAAAAAAGGAAAAAAATGATTGTGAGGGAGCTTTTCTGTTATGGGGATTGAATCCAGTGTCAGTTTTGGGTACAGCATTTAAAGAGATAACTCTTCGCAAAAAAATACTCATTTTAATCAGAACTGTTTTGTTTTGGGCTTACATTTTGTTAAAATTATGGACTAAAAAATTTCCTCTAACAGCGGCAAAATTTAAAATTACGCAATCAATCTATCTAAATTAAGGAAATATAGCTTTTTCATTTACTTTTATCTTTAACAAAAGTATTGACATTTCAACATTTCCTTCCGTTACATCAGTGAAGTTTAAATTTCAATTATTTCTAACTTCGCTATCTTCTGGTATCTAATTCCTCCAACATTTTTTTAACTGCTACGCAACAGAAAATAAATAGGTTTTTTTATATGATCTATAAAAATCTATTTGTTTGGTTTTATCTCAACCATTTCATGCAGTCTTTTAATTGACCGTGTTTCGTGCGAGAAGATAGTATATTGAAAATTCTGTTAAGAATTTTCATAATAATTTATCAATCTACAAAATTTACGTTTTATAAATATTTCCGAAAACCAATCGGAGCTTGAGTGAATGAAAAACTGGATAAAACTGGCAAATATCTGGAAAAACTGGACGATTTTGGGAATAAACTGTTTGACTGGATCACTTAAAAAAAACTGGAGGAATCCAGTTTAAACTGGAACATTGGCAGCCCTGATTGTATGTGACGTGTCAGTCTTGTCGCACATACATGGAAATTCTACGAGCGAGAGAGAAATTTCTCTCGTCGCTTGAGAATAAAGCGCGTGCACAGAATGACAAATAATAATCCAGGAGTAGCAGTCACTAATACACTCTACTTGAGAAATAAAGTGTCGGTATATGATAGGTACAAATTCTGATTTCATTCTATGTCAATGTATTCGCAGTACAACTGTTGCGTTATGCGTTTCACACATTTTCTGTGCGACTTCTGTGCAACATTTGTGCGAATCGGGAAGACACAACGATTGTACAAGACTTCAACTTTTGCGTGTACACTTTAGAAACAAGTCAGCCCATTTCGGCCGTTTTTTCGCGGAAATTAATCACGATCGCGCAGTTTATCAGTGTAAAGAGAAAGGTATACTTAGTTTGAGTGGTTACGCGACTCTTATGTGCTGGTATTTGAAGAAAATGTTCTAGTCACTAGAAACGTTCTAAAGGTTTCACGGTGAAATCGAATGTGCAAACTGATTAAATTAGGTGCTCTAATGCCGGTTTAGCAGTTTCACGAAAAATAATTGCAGGTTAGTTGAAAAAATGATATTCTTCGAGGCATTCCCGAAATGCGGTAGTATGCAGGAAGAAGTCGGTCCTCCCATGCTCGGATTCCATCCCGTTTTACGTTAATGTGAAATTGACAATTGGATGACATTTATTGAAAACTTCAATTCAATTGCAATTGCGTATTCAACTAAAAAATGTATAACTTCATACCGAGACATTGCAAACAGGGCTCGAAGCGGTTAGGCAATGCAATAGTAGTAACTTTAGTGACCAAAATATCAAAAATAGTGACCAAATAGTGACTTCATATCAATTTAAAAGTGACTAAATAGTGACTAGAAAGTCGTCGAACAGTTAACATAAAATGCTAGTTGTTAGGTTTTTTTTTAAAAAAGAGCCATTGGTTAGACGGGATTTTTTTCTCGGCACTATTAACACACCTTCTAACATCGACTGAGCAAACTCGACCTCCGCCATGTCATTTTTTTCAATAGCTTTTTGAGGACGAGCGTTAGCTTCCAAAAACTTATTACTATTTTTTTTCCTGTATGGACCGACCAGAAACTTTGATCTTTTGTTATATCGCCCGGGTTTTTGCTGTATTCCGCACTTCTATTATTAACGATATCACTATTGAGAGTAAGTGACATGATTATTATAATTCGTGGTTGTGGGTATGCCTTCCTTTTTTCTCGTTTAATATTCCGAGCACTGCCTCCGGCCAATATTATCGCAAATTACAATTTCCTGGAGAGGTTTCAATTGAATGGCCCTCTGAACAGTTTTATTATGAGAGGGATTTATTTTTGTCAGGAGGTATTTGTCGAGGTTTTGTAGAATTCAACGTGAACAAAGGATTAATGGGGAGCCTGAGAATAAAGCCATGCTTAAGGTTCGTTGATATCAAATGGCCCTGATCCTACTAAAATTCGAACCCACGACCAATCGCTTATCAAATCAGTGTAACCTAGCGGCTACGAAGCTCTCTAAACGACACTTTTGAAACATACCTATCCGCAGTTCGCCTTTTCTCATCCTCCTTCTTGCGTAGAATCCTTAGCTCTTCCTCCATTCAATTATTATTTTTTCAGATTTTTTGATTCCTGCTTTTTTTCTTCCATTTCGTATCACTTAACGGAACTTCTTTAAAAAAAACGGAAAAGTACAGCAGTAAAAAACGCAAGCTTGCAAATTCATCTGCATCAATAAAACGACGAAAGAACACTGCAGTCCCTATATTTACAGTCTGGCTGATAGAAAATCATGCGATCTGGATAATTTGATCGTTGACGTTTAATCAATATCCCGTATCCAAAATAGCGTTGCACCGTATAATATGGCAGGGAATAGTTTTTTTGTGAAAAGTATCGAATTTTCAGTTTACAGAATAGTGGTTTTAACTTGAGCTTGTCTAGGGTAAGTTACATTAAATCAAGAATTATTTGATTTTGATTTTTCTCATCTTATCATCATGTTTCGTTGAATATTCGGCCGTCTGTCCAGCCGAATATTCGGTCGACCGGACGGCCAAATATTCAACAGAACATGATGATTGAGTGAGAAAAATAAAAAACCAAATTACTCATGAATTAAAATGGATAACCCTAGACAAGGTCAAGTTTAAATCATTATTCCATAATCCGAATATTCGGTAATTTTCAAAAATAACTTTTTCCCAGCCCCATTATTCGGTGCATCTCTAATCCAAAATCTTAATGCAATATGGCGTCATGTGTTCAGTAAGCAATTTGAAAACCATGATTTTTCTCGACCACGGTGCAGTACTTACATGAAGACATATTACCGTGAAAATGGTGTTACAAGAATTATTACAATAATAATTGTCATTACTGGCAAATCTTATCGTGTCTTGCTATGTCAGTGGTACCGCAGTGTCAGTGATACCACTATAAAATGTTGTAACGCGCCTGTTATATCGGATTTGACGTTTATGTCATGGCTCTGATCAAAATAGTAGACAGTGTTGCAGTTTTTGTTCAAATTATTGAAACGTTGAATAATAAATGTTCGTTTAGTTGTTGGTCTTATGTAAACTGTTGTTTTTTAATATAACCTGAAATCAAAAATAAATTAATTCAATCTATACACAACACACAACAGCTAATAATAATCCTCAAATATATTTTGAACTATGTTTTGAAGACTCGTTTGCCGTCTTTTATTTTTTTTATTCAGAACATCAGATTATGATAGAAATTTTTATGTGTGATTTATTATGCCTTGTATAGTCTCTGCATCAATATTGAACCGGTTGAAATTTATTTGATAATTTTTAGCACACTGCGGTCTCAATACTTTCCTCAAATTTGAAGTTTTACAAACTGTCATTCGATTGGCTCCGGTTCGATTGGCTCTGACACCGGAGTCCGCTAGACTGTTAATATAGGGTAAGCATGTATAAAATGAGCAACAGCAAAAATAAAAATCCATCTTGAATGAACAATTAGTGAATTTTTAGTTCTGAATTGTTATCTAGTCTATGCGGGCACAGTTTATGTTTCGTAAGGTAATTTTTCTTATGTTAATTATTTTCTGCAATTTTCATCATAACCTCAAACATAAACAGTTCATTAGCGTTGGTTCATCCTTAAACAATCAGCACCGCATCATATCATTTGATGATAGTTTTCTCACACCGCAAGACGCAGTTGGGACGGCAATTGAATCCAATTAAAACGTCACGCAAGTTCCGATCAATATTTCGGACATTCTGTTGTTATTGATCACTGGTGCCCCGTAACCACCTCGGATTGTGAAACTGGTTTCTCTGTTTCATATCGTTACGATTTTCTCAATTTTTTTCCCCTTTATATGCGTGAAGTACTGTATGGAAACTCCCGATCTCCTTCAGTGCCCATTGTTATTTTCAGTTGACTATCATCTGGTGATAGTGACGATGCCAAGCTCCGCTTTCAATAAAATAAAAAAACATTATTCTTTTCTTTTCAAGTGCTTCAGCTGTCAAAATCAAAGCAAGAGCATTCGAGTAGTCTCCATTAGACCAACTAAGTGCTGGAAAATGAAACAAATGTTTTTAAATTGAGTACTAGTTTATATATATATTGAGTTGTTTAGCTACTCACGGATTTCTGATTTTTATATAGTAGGTAGAAGAGTGTAATTTTTTGAGCAAAACGTATTTTTTTTTACATTTTATATCATTGCCTTTCGATTTTTAAATGAAAAATAAAAATCGCTCTAAATCGCTACAATGACAGTTGGTATATAAACGAACTGTTATTGTAGCGATTTCGAGCAGATTTTCAGCAGGTTCAATTCGTGATTTAAAAATTGAAGGACAACGAGAGAAAATTTCTGAAAATCACGTTTTGCTTAGAAAATAGAACTCTTTCAGATGCCATAAAAAGTGACATAGCTAAACAACCCAATTCACGAATTAAAACTGCTCGAAATCTGCTCCAAATCGCTTAAATGACAATACGTCCTTGTACCAACTGTCATTCGAGTGATCTAGCGTGACTTTTGTTCTTCATTCAAAATTGAACGACAACGATATTATTTTTTTTTTTTTGAAAATCAAGTTTTGGTCAATTAAAATTACTCTATTATAAAAACAGAAATTTGTGTTTAGCTAAACAACCCAAAAAAAATTGATAGCGGGGTGTTTTTTTGTCCACGGAAAAAAATCCGCGGCACTATAAAAAGGTGGAATGGTTTTAGGTTTGAGCTTACATGAACCTTTGTTTCCTGCATAATAGAAAATAAACATTTCTACCAGCTTTGTTTTTAGTCAAGTAATAATTGAGTGAATGCGGATGAATCAATGATTCTAGAGTTAGACAAAAAAATACGACAGTTTCAAATATTTCTCGTTTTTCGTCGTTTATCAAACGAAGGTTTTCATATTAGATTTAGGTATTTATTGGTATTACTTTTTTAAAACTCTCTCCGCATTCAGTTATTCGGAAACTGATCTTATAATTACCATCTGCTTCGGGATTTTCAGCTTGTTTTTTTTCTAATACCAACGCACAATTAAGGGGAGTGACATCTGATCTCTTACACTGATTTGCATATTCAACCCTTTCTTGTTTCGACATAACGGTAGTGTAAGCTTGAGCATTGTCCCAGTGACACAGCTCTTCTGACCGATTTTTTTTACTGGAATATTCAACGCAGAAAAAAAAGTTAAACACGGGCCTAAGTTGTCACAACAATGTGACGCCACCGTGATTTGTCATTCGTTCGGTCGGCGTTTCGGTGTGTATCATTGCCTAATTGAAAATAAATAACACCTGCATTAGCATAAGTAAGAGTGAGCTACGACGCTATTTATTTGCTTTTAATTTGTACTCTAGCGAAGATCAAGCAGCGGCTGCACATTCGCGATATTTTACTAAACGAATAACGCTCGTTTATTAACTGTTTGTCGTTATAATAAACACAATAGTTTCGCACCGTTTTGACATGACGACGCCCGCGGGGAGTCAAACGACGACGTGACAAATGATGGGACATGACACACGGTCGGAAGGCGAAATGACGTGATAATCTTATGGTATGTTGTTTAAATGTTACAGTATTAAGCAAAACCGAGGGTAGCATGACTGCTTTTCCACAATCAACTGGATTGAGGGGGAATGTGAAACATATCAATAAAATGTTTCAAAGTTCAAGTCATTAATGATAATGTTTCATCACACTATGAATGCCTCGGTCCTAGCGAAGTCTGATTAGCATAACTTAATTGGCTCGCAAGCAAGAAGAGCCTTTGAAGTCTGCCACGGTGGTTCTTGGCCGGTCCATATGGCCAGGCGAAAAGCGATAAGCCTTCGAAACGCTAAACGAGAATTTTCCAAATCGCATATTGAAGAATAATAATGCGCCTTTTCACAAAACTCTAAATCCGCTTTATTGTTGTTGTCTATGTCGTGGGGGTTGCTTGTTACCCAGCAGCACAATCGATGAAGGCGAAAGCAATAATTTCCCGTAGCACACGTTCTTCGTCTTCGCAAAATGGATATTTACATTTGCGGTGATTTTAAAAATTTAAAATGAAATATTACCTCACGGAGATAAAAATATGCTACACCAGGAGGAAACCATCAAAGATTATCCCCTCCATCTCGGGAACCCGACTTCTTAACAATAGAGAACGCACTTTTTTCGATTCAGAGCTGTTTTCGTCATCATCGTCCGCTCCTTTCACAGTCTCCGTTCGGAAAAAGGATACGTACATTATCGTAAAATTTAATAGATCTGTCCCGGATTCAAAATTGAATTCCTTTCCGTCGTAATCACGTGGAGGGGGGGGGGGGAATCGCGTCTTCAATGATCGTCGCATTTTCTTTCCGGTAAGAATTGCTGATGCAGGAAGCCGCTTATTATTTATTCTTTTGAAACCAGCGAAAAGAGATGCGAGCCCTCATTAGCGGGACAATTTCGACCATAGTTTAAAGTGTCTGCTGCTGGTGATAGTAGCAGTAACAGAAGAAGATAGTCGTTCGGATTTCGAATCCGCATTAATAAATTAGATGACGAAGAGGAAAGAGTAGTGCGAAGCGCATGAATAAATAAATTGGAAAACTTTTCCCCATACAGGTTGGTTGTGCGTCTTAGGCGAATCTTTAATAGGTGGTTAGCGGGAGGGGTTGAAATGTTTCATGTCGTCTTAGTGGGTTCTACAGCTTGCCGGCTCACATGTGTGTGAACGGTGAATGCTTGGATGGAAGGCAATTTTTATTCGCAATCGGCCACAGCTCGTAACTCTTCCATGTCAGATCGGAAGTAACCCTTCGGTGCCGGTTGTTATCAGCCTCAAAGAAGTTGAAATATGTTCGCAAGCGCACCAGTGGCTAAATTAGGACTGCTAAAGCTAGTATGGAAACATACACCATAACGTGGCAACCGCACCGAGTGTTACTATTTTGGTTTGGGAAATTACAACCCTCACCTCATGGTGGCACCGAGTTCATAAATTTGGCAACACAATAGCAGCCGATCAAATGTCAAACTGTTGCGTTTTTTGTGAACGTAAACAGCAACGACCGGTGCACTTGCTCTAAAAAGCATCGCGTTGCTTGATAAAATATTCCACTCAAAAAAATTCTTAGAGAAATAAGGGTTTTTATGAATATTTCAGATTATTTTCAAATACAATAGATTTTTCACTTAGCCATAAACGGATGATAATCCATATGGCTTAACGATAACCGATACACTCGGAACTATATCCGGAATTCATTGTTAAGCACGTTTTATGATTATTATCAAGCGGATAATGATGCAAAGCTGAGTAAATGATTTGATGGAAATCGAATATCTTATTCGATCGAAGAAAGTATTTGTTTTTTTTTGGTAGTAGAATTAAATGGAAACATAACCTATTCTCAATATTCAATTCCATTCAACTAAGATGCTCAAAACAATTTATTTGATAGAAATCGTTTTTTCTAATGTATTGAAAAGAATCATGTCAAAAATATATATAAACCCCTTTAGAATCCTTCGCAACTTCTCGTTTAAAACGAATCCAGCCGCAGTTCCACCAGCAATATACAGCTCATTACCCGATAATAATCAATCAGCGGCTCAATGAAGCGCACCAAAACGGTCTCTAACTTCCGCCCTCGTTCCGGAATCGATTCACATCACGTTCACCGTTCTTACTGCCAATGGAGCGCATCGGAACAGATATAATAGCGAGGGACATCTTGACAGTCGGTCATCATCAATCGCCGGTCCGGCTTGAGTGAAAATTGAAGAAATCGACCTGTCAAAACATGTAAACATAAGCAGTTTCTTTGTTGCCTTGCCTGTCGCTTCGTATGCGCAGTGATCCGGGTGACGCGTGTGTGACACACAGCCTACTGAATGCCATCGTCACGCTTCACATATCACTCATTTTTTCCATCATCTGACTGTGCTTCGATTTCAATTGGGGCAGGCGGCTTACTGACAGACTTACACCAGCGTAAAAAATGGCACACTGCAATTGTTATCCTTTTTACAAGTGCGTAACTGTGAAATTTTTTCTCATACGCAGATCATTAGTCATAGCTTTTCAACTTTTACTCTCTTAAACAACCAATTTCAGTTTTGTTGGCAACACTAAATTATCAACTATCAAAGTATGTATTCGAATAACCTCGAGCTACAAAATTGAATTGAGTAGATAGCGGATATAAGACTTGACTCTTGAGCCATAAACGTCATACCTGAAAAAAAAAATGAAATGATAGTCTGTGATAATTTTGATGAGACTGCCAACATCTGTAACGGCCGTCATTGACCGCGGGAATTCAAACGGCTGTCGACAACTTCTCGAACGGCTCCAAGAAAACCGATCCAATTTTCTGCCTTACCTCCCCCAAGCCAGCTCGGTCCGATTGAAAGGATGCAATTTAATCGCTCCATAAACCGCGCAACTGATCCCAAGTCCGGAATAGAACGCAACTTGATAACGCCGCCAAAGTTACGAGCTCCATTATCGGTTGTTGTTAGCCGTAAAAATTATCCCCTGCTATCTGCTTGTTTCGGATACGGCAACAGCAATGCCGGTCTGATTAAAAGGATTTAATGTGATTTTCGGCGAAAGGATTTCGCCCCCGGGCAGGGGTAGTTCCTTTTGTAATGAGCGGTTTTTAATTTATTCGACGAAAGTTCTCGCGGGCAGTCAACCGAACCGAAGTCAGCGTGTTTGTTTTATTTATTTGCGTTAATTAACTTTGCGATCTTCGGGAGCGAAACCGGGAAGAGTTTCGCTATAATTTAGGCGAAAATCCTAAAAATGTGTTAATTATTACGATTGCTATCAGAATTCGGCACGCTTACAATGGTGAAATATGTTCTCTGCATTGTACTTTGAAGTATGAACTTGACTTTGCTCAGATAACAAATAAATAGCTCAATCTTAATAAAAGTCAATGCTAGATTGTATCAACAATTCATTCTCATCGATTGCAGGTGTTACTACTTTTATCAGAACATAACCCAATCTAAAAACCCTTATCAATTGCTAGGAACAAAAAATTAAAAATTCACGATTAATTGCCTTTTCATACGCCCACGGCGTGAAATGTCACAAGTACTCAAACGCCTTCTAACATACGACTTATCAGCAATCCATGAACTCTTCCCAGTTTGTTACCGTTTCCTGCAGCGTGTCTTCTCGTACCGATCCAGGATAAATCATTCATTTTTTCCCGCAATTTCAACCCCCAGAAGAACTGAACCGTCCCAAAAACCGCGTACCGTCGGGTGTTCTTCGAGGCGTGAAAAGGAGCACAAAATTTATCACAAAGAATATGTAGATAGCATACATGCGACCATACGTAACGAAACGTCTGATAAAAGGGTTAACGAGCGTTGCGGCCGGGACGGGAAAGACAGGCAACACCTAGGCCATCTTATGCCATATGACACAGTAGGCGAAGCGAGGTGGGTGGGCAAAAAATCGACTCACAAAAGTTAGTCGTATAATTAACAATCGTGTTATCGAGATGAACGGTCGTGACGGAATGGTTCTGGTTTAGGGAAACTGGTTGGAAAAGAAAAACGAGGAAGGCTGGTGTCCTCACAGCCTTCCACCTATGAATAAATAATTCAGCTACGTCATGATGCTCGTGGTTTCTGGAAGGGGTTTTTAGAATTTCCTGAATTGCCATTCGGTAATTTGGAGCCATCACTAGTGAGGTTTGAGCTGGACTGGCAACAAGGCCAACTAAGTGTTGTGCGCGTTCTGTCTCAACGTAAAATTGTAGTGATAAAGGGTGTTTTCCGCCGAGTAATAATGGACTAATTAGTGAAACTGTAAAGTTCGGGTTCACCTTTTATCTAGAAAAGTGAAGAGAAGAATCAACGGTCCGCTCTAGGCAGGATAAGTATCGTTATATTTTCGAAGTTTCTTGTTTGTTCTACGATCACTTAAACTAGCCACAAAACTCATCGACCAAGAAGTGAAATTAGATACGCTCGCAGCGCCACCGCCGTTCCCTGGCGGGTAAACGAACTAACTGCCATGGCAAAGTTGGGCAGATTCGGGCACTAATAACGAAATAAATTTGTATTTCATACTCAACGAGATGCTTAGATGCATAACAGAAGGAAGGAAGAAGAAGTTGGTAAGATCGTTCTAAAATATATTAGAGGAGTTCATATGATAAGTTTTATTAAATACGCGCCACTAATGCAAATTAGTATGGAAGTGTGAATACAATGTTATATCCAATAGGTATAACAACGTATTTATGCGGGGCTTAGTGTTTATGAAGGCGACCTCGGAATGTACGTGTATTACCAGGCATTCTTGAAATGGGTCGTTGGATGAACATTAGAGCTGTCACCTTTCATCTCCAGGGCTGAAAATATTTGCACCTATATATTATGTAATGCATTAAAAATCAAAATATAAATCAGCTTCAAAGAGAAATGGATGCAGATAGGTTTTTTCCATAAAAGCACTGCCGGTCAGTGGGAGATGAATTGTAAACACACACACACATCACTAGTAAGGTTTGAGCTCTGTCGGTGCTGAACGACAGTGTTATTTGAGCTTTGATACAAATGTAAATGGGAGTATTACAATAAAAATGTTTTTTGTGTTTTCCGACACTGCTCAAGAAAAATTTGGTCAATTTACATCTCGTACAACGTGTAGCATAGCTTAGCTTAGTTCTGGCTGTACATATCAATGGTTGCTACTCCGTGATAGGTCCGAGCCATTCAAGATGTACTATGAAGCAACTGAAAGAACGACTAGAAATGGTATTAGGGCATGTAAAGAAGATCTCGGATGGCTACTTTCCATAGCTGAAATATTCAAATTTTTAAAAAATAATAGATTCAAAAAACATATGGGAAGTGTCCGCCTCGGGAAACAATATGTTACAAACAACGTAAGAGATAATACGGATCGGAACTGCAAATCGCTCTGCTTTCCAGAGGCGACAGGATAACCTACGACAAGCTACATCCACACAACTTCGAAGTCGTAGCGCTGCAAGAACTTTGTTGGACAGGACAGAAGGTATGAAAAGCGGGCACCAGCCGGCTACTTTCTACTTGGGTGGTAGCCGGTCAATGCAAGTTGTGGATAAAAGGTCGGTTCTTCAACTACAACATCATCAACGTGCACTGCCCAGATGAAGGAAGACTCGATGACGAGAAAGAAGCGCAGCTGGAGCAGATCTACAATAGCTGCCCGCGACGAGACGCGGAAGTCGTCATTGGGGACATGAACGCTAAGGTAGGACGGGAGCAGAGATGCCAGATGTTTTTGAAAAATGTCTGAAACTGTTTGAAAAACCAGAGAAATGTGCTCGAAATCTGAAAAAAATCTATCCGCGATTCAAAAAACATTCACTCACGTAGGCAAAAGTCTGTAAAAATCTGCACACATTTTGAGAAAATCTGCGCAAATGTATGGAGACTATGACAAAAATCTGCGGGACGCCTGGGTTGCACAGGAATACGCGCAGCAGCTGGAGGCAGTGTTACCCACGCAACTAACCGTCTACAGGACGCTGATCACCCCGGTAGTTCTCTACGGGCATGAGATATAAACTATGCTTGTAGAGGACCAACGCGCCCTTGCAGTCTTCGAGCGGAAAGTATTGCGTACCATCTTCGGTGGACTGGAGATGGAGAACGGAACGTGGAGACGGCGAATGCCGTTTTTTTGTTCATCTATAATTTATTTGACACGGCACAAATACAATTTAATGTTTAACGGCGCCAATTATATCTGGTTGCTTACTTTCTAAAGTATCTTAATAACTAAAAGCAAATTTTTTATCCTCGCTGCCGACTACGAGCTGAAACTAAATGTAACTTAAAGCTATAATATTTTGCATTAAAAGCACTGGTTTAATGTATGATGGTTTTCATTGCCATAGGTAAGCACATGTTCCGCTGCTGGGCCAAGATATTACGGACTGGCATATTGGGTTGTCTCCCTCGGGACCTGAGAGTATCGTGCGGGTCTAGTTGCTGTTTCCGGATCCGGGGTCTTAACGTGTTCTTGTCGTTTGGTTGGATGTAGGCGGAAGGGAATAGGATTAAACTGGGGCGTGGATGGATTTCAGGAAAACGTATATAAGGGACATGTAGGATAGGTCACGGCTCGCCAAGACATCACGAACAGGAACAGCCGGCTGCCTACTTTCGGCCTGCAGGGAAGCTATTAATTTAGACCTGGCGTCACGGTGTACAGGGCATGACCAAACAACGTGCTCTATGTCGTGATAACCTTCACCACAGGCACAGATACCACTTTCCCCGAGCCCAACACGACGAAGATGCGCGTCAAATCTATAGTGATTGGACATAAGCCGGGACATCACGCAAATTAAATCCCGACCTACATCCAACCCCTTGAACCACGGGTTTGTCGACACCTTGGGGATTATGGAATGTAACCACCTTCCCAGTTCCCCTCTGGTCCAAGCATTTTGCCAACTGATAATCGTATTCTGACGTACAAATGAGAAAAATTCATTAAAGGCAATTGGTCTTTCATAAATTCCACCGTTTGTTGCGCCCACCTTAGCCAAAGAGTCCGCTTTCTCATTGCCCGGTATCGAGCAGTGAGAAGGGACCCACGCTAAGGTAATCTGATACGATTTTTCGGATAAAGCACTCAGATGTTCCCGTATTTTCCCCAGGAAATACGGAGAGTGCTTAACATCTTTCATCGATCGGAGAGCCTCAATGGAACTGAGACTGTCCGTAAAGATGAAATAATGGTCCGTGGGCATTTTTTCGATAATCCCTAGGGTGTACTTGATTGCAGCCAATTCTGCGACGTAAACAGAAGCAGGATTATCGAGCTTATGGGAGACGGTTAAATTGTTATCGAAAATACCGAAGCCAGTGGACCCATCAAGAAGTGATCCGTCAGTGTAGAACATATTGTCGCAGTTGATGTTTCGATATTTATTGGAAAGAATTTTGGGGATCTGCTGCACGCGTAAATGATCCGGGATTCCACGAGTTTCTTCTATCATGGATGTATCGAAAAACACAGTAGAATCAGAAGTATTTGATAAGTCGACACGATTTGGAATATTCGAAGAAGGGTTAATATTTTGGGACATGTGATTGAAATACAATGTCATAAAACGGGTTGAGGATTAAGTTCGATTAACCTTTCAAAATTTCCAATCACAGGACGGTTCAAGACCTCACATTTGATAAGAATGCGAGAAGACAGGCTCCAGAAGGTTTTTCAATGGTAGTACTCCAGCTAAGACCTCCAAACTCATCGTATGGGTCGACTGCATGCAACCCAAGGCGATACGCAAACAACGATATTGTATTCGCTCCAGTTTGATCAAATGTGTGTTTGCTGCGGAGCGGAAGCAGAAACACCCGTACTCAATGACAGACAATATCGTTGTTTGGTAAAGCCTTATAAGGTCTCCTGGGTGGGCTCCCCACCATTGTCCGGTTATTGTACGAAGAAAATTCACTCTTTGTTGACATTTTTTCATCAGATACCTAACGTGACAACCCCAGGTGCCTTTAGAGTCGAACCAGACACCAAGATATTTGTGTACCAAAACCTGAGAAATCGTTTTACCCATTAATTGTGTTTGAAGCTGAGCAGGTTCATGCTTCCTAGAAAAAACTACTATCTCAGTCTTCTCCGGAGAGAATTCGATACCTAGCTGTAAAGCCCAAGCAGACAAATTGTCCAAGGTATCTTACAGTGGTCCTGCAAGTTGTCTTATCGTGCATGAATTTGCCAGACATTCGTCGATGTCATTTACATAAAAGTTGTAAAGAAGGGGGCTTAAACATGAGCCCTGGGGAAGACCCATGTAGCTAATGCGAAAAGTTGCCAAATCGCCGTGCGTAAAATGCATGTGCTTTTCGGACAGCAAATTGTGCAAAAAATTGTTCAAAATTAGAGAAAATCCTTGTCGGTGAAGTTTACCCGAAAGAATGTCAATAGAAACGGAATCAAAAGCCCCCTTAATGTCCAAGAACGCAGACGCCATTTGTTCTTTGCGAGCATACGCCAGCTGAATATCTGTTGAAAGCAACGCAAGACAATCATTCGTCCCTTTGGCACGGCGGAAGCCGAATTGAGTATCTGATAGTAGACCATTTGATTCGACCCAGTGGTCTAAACGACGGAGTATCATTTTTTCCATCAATTTCCGGATACAGGATAGCATTGCAATCCGCCTATAAGAGTTGTGATCAGAAGCTGGTTTCCCTGGTTTTTGGATGGCGATCACCTTCACTTGCCTCCAATCCTGCGGTACAATGTTTTGCTCCAGGAACTTATTGAACAAGTTCAACAAGCGCCTCTTGGCATTGCCGGGTAGATTCTTCAACCAGTTGAATTTGATTCTATCTAACCCAGGCGCGTTATTGTTACAGGACAGGAGGGCAACTGGAAATTCTGCCATCGTAAAAGGTGATTCTATCGCGTCGTGACCCGGAGACGTATCGCGAACAAAGTTTTGCGCAGGAACAGAGTCCGGACATACTTTCCTGGCAAAATCAAATATCCACCGACTTGAAGACTCCTCGCTTTCGTTGACCGTTACGCGATTCCGCATTCTTCGGGCTGTGTTCCAAAGAGTGCTCATCGATGTCTCCCTCGACGTCTCGTTCACGAACCGATCAACGAGCCAATATCCGCGTTTCTTTGCTTTAGCCAGGCTTTTAAGCTTGGTATTAAGCTCCGAATACCGTATATAGTCGTCGGGTATACCTCCCTTCTGGTAGGCCAAAAACGCGTCGGATCTTTGCGTGTAGACATCGGAGCACTCTTTGTCCCACCACGGAGTTGGAGGCCGCTCTTTGATCGTTACGCCGGGATATTTCTTCGTTTGGGCTTGCAACGCGGCGTCGAGGATTAATCCCGCGAGGAGGTTGTATTCTTCAAGTGGTGGATGATGATGAATCGACTCGACCGCTTTTGAAATCATTTCCTCGTATAACTTCCAATCGACATTCCGTGTGAGGTCATACGGAATGTCAATTGGTCGCATGCGGGTTGACCCGTTAGTAATTGAAATAAGAATAGGCAAATGGTCGCTACCGTGGGGATCGAGGATTACCTTCCATGTGCAATCCAACCGTAGCGACGTCGAACATAAGGATAGATCCAAAGCGCTTGGGCGCGCTGGAGGTTTCGGGATACGTGTCATTTCACCGTTGTTCAAAATAGTCATGTCGAAGTCATCGCAAAGGTTATAGATTAAAGAGGAGCGGTTATCATTGTAGGGGGAACCCCAAGCCACACCATGAGAGTTGAAGTCTCCCAAAATCAATCGTGGCGAGGGAAGAAGTTCTATCAAATCAAAGAGCAACCGTTGCCCAACCTGTGCTCTGGGAGGAATATATATTGAGGCAATACAAAGCTCTTTACCTTGTATTGTCATTATACGATAGGTTAATACGATAGAAAGAATAGCACTTTTTAATCCCTAAAAGTACTCCTCCATATGGGGTGGCTCGATCAAGGCGAATAATATTAAAATCATGGAAGTTGAGATCAATATTTGAAGTAAGCCAAGTTTCACAAAGGGAAAAAGGCATTTTGCTGTTCAAAATCGGTTTCTGATCGCAACCTTTGTGCCCCAACAGTGGGGGAGTTAAGGTACACGGACAACATGCACTGTGGAATTCACCTTCTGTAAATTAGACGGCCGCGACAGATGTAACTGCTAGAATCCGCACAGAATGCTTGCTTACGTTGTCAAAAATTATTAACTTCCAATGACTTGTTTATTTGCCTTGGAAAAAGGCATTTTGCTGTTCAAAATTGGATTTGGTGATGACGATCTTTATGCTGCCCCAACAGTGGGGGAATAATGGCAGTCTGGCGAGGCACGCTGAAAAGCACCGCGCTGCTACTGAGACGTGATGACCAACCACAACGCAAGTGATTTATTCAATTTGAAGGCAAACACAGGCGCAACCCGCTGTTACTTCTGACTGCTGTATCTGCTTCTACTGCTGTCAACGTTGTGGACGGTCCATCCAGCTCGCCTTCCGACTAATGAATGTAGCTAGTTTTCCAAGAAACACCCTTTTATAGCCGAAGGGTGCTACGTAATAGGCCACGCCCTTCTTTTCAGTTGTTTAATTCTCTAATATTCTTTAGACGAATTATTTCACAATTCGCATTCGATATTTGTTTCCAGCGAATAAACACCGATGGTGCTCTCACACACGCAACGGTTTTAACCCGTATTTTATTGCGGTTTGTAACATCAAGCGATTTCGTTTGCTCGTTGTTGCGTGTTGCATCATGTTGCAACTTGGCAGCTGGGAGACGACGAAATTCTGTTAATGCTGATTGATAGAATCGACTTTATATCAGTACTGCATATTCGAATTAACTGCCTTTGTGAATGCGTTCTAACAGGGCAGTTTGTTATCCAAAATCGGTTATGTTGATCGCAGCCTTTGTGCTGTCCCAACAGTGGGTGTAAACTAAAACTAAATAAACTACAACAGAATTTGATTGCTAGGATCCCGCGAAGAATGTTTGCTTGTGTTGATGCTAGGAAATTTTCACCCTCCAATTACTTGTTTATTTGCCTTGAAAAAAGGCATTTTGCTGTTCAAAATAGGTTGCTGATCGCAACCTTTGTGCCCCAACAGTGGGGGAGTTAAGATACACGGACAACATGCACTGTGGAAGCTATTTCACCTTCTGTAAATTAGACGGCCGCGACAGATGTAACTGCTGGAATCCGCACAGAATGCTTGCTTACGTTGTCAAAAATTATTAACTTTCAATGACTTGTTTATTTGCCTTGAAAAAAGGCATTTTGCTGTTCAAAATTGGATTTGGTGATGACGATCTTCATGCTGCCCTAACACGGGGGAATAATGGCAGTCTGGCGACACACGCTGAGAAGAACCGCGCTGCTCCTGAGACGTGGTGACCAACCACAGGGCTAGTGCTGCTGCTAAGGAAGGACGACTGCTGTTGACAACTTGTCGCTGTCAAGAACTATTATGTTATGCCGTCGGTAAGTTATGCAGGTATGTCTGATGTAGCAGCATGTTGCAAGCGCACCCAACCGCTGGGCCCAGTATGACGTGTGCAAGCAGGGCTGGCTGTAATGTTGCAGATTGCAGCAAAGATGCAATCCAATCCGACCGTGCTAGTAGTCAATCGAACAATGCGTCCGGAAATTGAAACTGAAACTGGTCGAGAAATCGGCTTCAAAGCAAGCCAGACAATTTAGCAGCCAAATCGAGTGGAAATTATCTTCGGATGCTCGGAACATAGTTTGAGGGAAACTTTTGCAGCTACTTCACAGCGACGGTTAAAGTGCAGTGAGGTGAAAATTATCACTCTACAAAATAGATTAGATGGTTAACTTATTAATATCGTCGGAAGCGACACACCGCTCCAGCCCATTCCTTGCACTGTAAGTTCTTGCAATATCATCGCCTGTTATTAAAGGTGTTCTTGACGACAAAACTTCGCCCGAAAACCGGCGTTGACCCTGAACTTGAACTCTTCCACTCTTGCGCGTGTGACAAAAAGTTTAGAAGGAGGCAAGTCTATGTTTACCCAAGACTTCAGCCAATTTTGAGTAGAGGAATGCGCTTCAGTATGTTGTATGAATTTTGGCCATTCGGTTAATAAAAACATGCGAATCGCTGATAAACTGAACCCTTCAGCACTCACGCAAAGTCACTGTTTTGCTGCCATCGGTACGTGTCTGTTTTGGCAATGCAAACATCACGTAGTCCCAAGTGTTGTAAATGTTCTTAAAAGAACGCAGACAGAAATCTGTGGGCAGAGCTTGCGCTTTGAAATGCGTCAGAAGTGTCATCTAGAGGTTATGGGTGAAATATTGAGAAGTTAGTTTATGCAATCCATTTTTGAGAGAACCTTACCGATTTCAAACGTTTAGGAAAAGCCAAAGTTGTTTTATAACTAATTTATCTTGACATCCAAGTTTTCTGAGCTGATAACGTCAGTTCGCAGAATTCTCAACTGAAGCGAAAGTTACAGAACAATGCAAGGGGGAAAGAACACGAAAATTGGACGATGAAATGCTTGTTCAGTTGCTTTTACTCAAAGTAGTAAAACAGCAACTAAGGGTAACATTGAGAATTTTGTTGTCACAACATTTCTCGAACAAAGGTCAACATAAAACAAATCTTGTCTAGGTTATAATTGACATTGAAAGTGAGACAGGAAGATGCTATTTTTTGCCCGTCCAAGATTTTTGGGAATTACAAATAAACATTTCATGAGTATCTGTTATTCAAAATTGTACACCCGTTCAGTTAATATTAGGTTTCTAGAAATCCTCATTATTTTTTTCATCTCAAAGAATACTTTCATTTTCGCTCTAAGATACAATTCCACGTAAGCGAGAACAGCAGAAAGATATCTTCTCTAGAACGATATTAGTATAAATTCGGTGCGAATTAATTTTCAAGTTCATTATTTTAGTAGCATGTACAAAAGGTTAAAATAATTAAATGAATATTTTTCTAACAATAATTCAAATTATAAGTACTTTTAGGAATGAATAAAAAACAACATAGAGACAAATAAATAGATAATGCGAATGGTTTTCGTCATTCTAAACATTTCGAAACCATATTCGTAACTTAATAAAAAATTCAAATGCTAGAAAAGTTATTCATTTGTATCAAAACATAAATTATTTGGCATAGAATCGCCGAATGGTTTATAAGTGTGTTGACCACAAATTGAACCGATTCAGCTAGACTCGAATATTGCTAGCGTAACCACGGATCATGTGACAGACAGAAGCCTGTGTACGAGCAGTGAAGCATTTGTTTCTATTTATTAAAACTTCAAATGAATCCATTTTTGGTAAAATACTTCTACAATTCCACTGTAAGACAGAGATAGAATCCTTCGTATACGCAGATGAATTAGGCATCGAAGGATACAATCGCTGCAAGGAGGGGCCATTGGGCAGTCAACTGCTTCAAAAATGATCTAACTGTTGGGAGGAATGCTGTAATAAAAATTTTAACTGGATCGGGTACATTGAAAGTTTCAAAAATCCAGTCCACAATGTCAGAAAATTTCACTAATCCAGAGTTTTTTTCATCAACTGGGAGTGCAAAAGGAACAACTGGGGTTTTAGATGTTCCTGGCAGTGCTGGGAACTCCTTCTGGGACTTTAAATTTGCAAGCCCAGGAGGAGTTTGCTTCGGTTTTTCCGCAGCACTGTTTGGTTTGTTTGTAACTTTCATTTCACTTTGGGAAATCTTAGGACCTTTTCGGGGAAGTTTAGGAGAGGAAATATTTTTCCTCTTTCTAGACGCCCCAGGATTGGCATAAGATGTTCCCGCTGGTGAATCGTCAGAATCGGTTTTATCAGAGGACAACAGATCAAAGGGGTTCGATGTTATGGTAGAAGTGGTCACGGTCTTCTTCAGCATCTCAGCGTAAGATCGCTTTGAACGCTCCTTAAGTGACCGCTTGATTTTATCTCTGCGCTGCATGTACACCGGGCATGTGGAGAGCTCATGCCGGTTTTTCCCCGCAGTGAATACATTTTTCAGCATTTACACTGCAAGAATCGTCCGCATGAGTTTCTCCACACTTGCTACATCGTGCCTAATTGCAGCAGTAGGCGGCTGTGTGGCCTAGCTGCTTGCAATTGGTGCAATTCATAACACGGGGTACATACAATCGCACAGGCAGACGAACCCGATCGATCGAGACGTGGCTAAGGAGAGCAGATCCGGCAAACGTAACACGAAACGAGTCTGACGGAGTGTACACTTTTGTGCCGCTGACAAGAGACACAGACCGCAATTGCTTGCAATCTATGATCTTTACTTTTACGTCGTGATACAAAGCATTTTTGAAGCAGCCAAAACCGCTTGCCAAGATACACTCGACCGACAGACTCGAATCGGTTATGACACCGTCGATCTCCACGTCTCGTGCGGGTATATAAACGCGATACTCGCGTGTGAAAAGCTCGGAGCGAGCAATAGCGTTGCCCTGTTCCAGGTCGCTGACCACGACACGGAGCTTGTTGGGTCTGACCTTGGAGATGTCGGTCACGGCCTTGTTCCCCTCCGTCAGGTCTTTCGAAATCTGCAGGATGTTTAACGGTTTCGATTTCGGTCCTGCATTTGGCCGAAAGAAAACAGTAAAGCTGCCCTGAGATCCGTCCGGGTAAAGCCTGGGGCGAGGGGGGACTGGAGAATTAACAGAGGAAGGGTTGGCAGGAGGGACAGGGTCGGAGGGGTTCGGGGATGGTGGCATGGGAGGCGAGGGATCTACATCCATCGCGCTAAATCTAGCGCACTAGCGCCGACAGAACACGTACCTCTTTACTTCTCCTTTCAGCAGGGTTGGTTGTCCGAACGGTCGAAGCTGCAGCCGTTACAGCTAGCAGCACCAATACAGCAGCTCCAAACAGCCACCAGCAGCGAGCCGGGTGTGTGATCACTCAGCACAGCGACACAACTCGCTGTCAACTGTTGGCTTCTTCTTTTTCCTCCTTTGTGTTGAGATTCTCGTCCACTGCTGTAGCACAAATCACTTAGCAGCCAAATCGGCTTACGCGCCAGCAAACAGCCACGATGCGAAACAGTTGCACAAAGGCGGGCGACCTTGAACCTTCACTCGACCAGGCAAACAATGCTCGCGCGTCTTTTGTTTTATATTCTATCGGAGCGATCACCAAACACGTCCTATACTGATGCGTGTTCGGCACAGAATGTCATAGGGATGCTTGAATAGCTATAATCTTTCATTTTTTCCGGTTTGAGTTTTTGAAGTGCACCAGTGTTGAGCAGTGTAATAAAAGCATTTTCGAAATTTCTCAAAATACTTAGTTGAAAACGAATGATGAATAAGTACACACAAATTAAAAAACCTAAATTAATCCCCCTAGTGGTGCAGAAACCTTTGTTATGCTAACTATTACTTCATACATATTTAGATCGACTTGAACTGTCCTACAGTACGGTCGCATCTACCAACAGCTCGAGGCTAAGTCTTAGACTACCGAGAGATATTGAAATTTTGTTTTTCGCTTTCAACAGGCAATCTTCTTGAAAGACTACCTGTTGAAACGCAAAGTAATTAATTTGTTTTTAACGTTAACGAGTGTTTAGTGAGTAAATTTGGTTTGAGATATTTCTACTTAAATTCTATAGTGAAGTGAAAGTGTAATGAAGTTTTCCAGTTATGCCTGGAAAAAATAAAAAAGCTCGCTTTGATGCAGCTTCAAGGAAACGTGAGGCATCTCCTCCAAGTGACACTGAAATTTCGACTAACAGGTATGATATTCTTTCTTCCGTTGTGGATCAAGAAATTCAAACTTCTCATATTGAGCATAAAGCCGTTATGAAGAAGGTTAAAGTTCCACCTATTGTGGTATTTGTAGCCAATTTTAAAGCATTTCAATCAGAGCTTTCATCGTTTCTGTCGGATGTGAAAGTTAATTTTCAAATTGGCCGCCAAGGCGAAATTCGTATTTTGGCCGAATCTCTTGATGGCCATAAACATCTTTTACAGTATTTGACTGAAAAGTTGTATAAATTTTATTCTTTTGATGCCGAAAACGAGAGACCGTTTAAGGCTGTTTTAAAAGGTCTTTCAAATGACCAAACTATTGAGGAAATTAAAGAATGTTTGTCAGAATCACTTGGTTTTGCTCCCAACCAAGTAATTTTAATGAAACGAAAGGCAAATGCCAAAATTAATCAAACTGGAATACACCAGGAAAATTACTTAGTACATTTTGATCGTACCAAAGTAAATAATTTGAAATGTTTGAAAAATGCACGTGTTTCATTTAACGTACGAATAAAGTGGGAAAATTTCAAGAGACATGGAAAATCCATAATCTTACTCAATGTCGAAATTGTCAAGCCTATGGTCATGGAACTCGAAACTGCCATATGGCGGCAAAATGTATGATTTGTGGTGACACTGGTCACACGAAAGATATCTGCCCCGTGAAAGAGACCACTAATAGTTTCAAATGTGTAAATTGTGGGGGAAATCACAAATCTAATTTTTTTAATTGTCCTGTAAGGTCAAAAATTATTGCTTCCAGACAACGTAGAAATTCTAAGCAACCTGTTGTCAATGTGGGTATACAAAAGACGTTCAATACTGTTCAGGCATCACCAGCACTTTCACTAGCAGGTGTGTCTGTAGGTAATAATTTAAATTCAGATAACAAATTTCAGACAAAAAATCCTGTTCAGGCAACACCAGGCTGTTCATATGCCAGTGTCCTTACAGGTAATATTTCAAATTCAAACAGTAACAAACCATTCGTGTTTGGTGCTGAAAAGTCAGCCAGTATTGATTTAGGGAGTCCAACTCCAGAAAAGATTGAATACCTACAACAATCCATGCTGCAGCTAATGTCCGTTTTGTTGAACTGTAACTCGATGTACGAGGCTGTTCAAGAAGGTATAAAATTTACAACTAATATTGTTATGAAATTGAAATTCAGCAATGATTTCAAATAATGCTGTAAATTTTCTAAATTGGAATGCTCGCTCTTTAAAAGCGAAAGAGGGTGAATTTTTCAATTTTTTAACAGTCCACGATGTGCATATTGCAGTTGTGACTGAAACGCTTTTAAAGCCAAATGTTAAACTAAAAAAGAACCCAAATTACATGGTTCATAGGTTTGATAGAATTGATGTTGCCGGTGGGGGAGTTGCAATAGTTATCCACCGTCGAATAAAACATCGTGTTTTACCCAATCTTGAAACCAAAGTTATCGAGAGTTTGGGAATTGAAATTGAAACAAGTATTGGCACTTTATTTATAGCCGCAGTGTATTTGCCTTTTCAATGTACTGGTGAGCGAAAAAATTATTTCAAGGGAGATTTGCAAAAACTCCAAGAAATAAATCAAAATTTTTAATCATCGGTGATTTTAATGCGAAACATCGATATTGGAATAATGCTCAAAGCAATTCCAATGGAAAAATATTGTTTAATGATTGCTCGGCTGGATTTTATTCAGTTTTATTCCCAAATGGTCCTACATGTTATTTTTCTATTAGGAATCCATCTACAATTGATTTGGTACTAACAAATCAAAGTCATTCATGCAGTGATTTATTAACTCATGCTGACTTTGATTCTGATCATCTTCCCATAACATTTTCTATTTCCCATGAAACTATTTTAAATCCCACTAGATCTGTGTTTAATTATCACAAGACTAATTAGGATAGATATCGTTCTACGATCGAAGAAAATTTGAATGATGATATTATTTTACAAAATAGTGCTGACATTGACAGAGCATTAGATAATTTTAGCAGCTTAATACTCAATGCCCGGAATTTATCAGTTCCTAAGGCAAGAGTGAAATTTAATGCACCAATTATTGACAGTGAACTTCAACTTCTTATACGTTTGAAGAACATACGGAGACGTCAATACCAAAGATCTCGTGATCCTGCTTTGAAAATTATTTTTCAAGAATTGCAAAAGGAAACTAAACATAGATTCACTCTCTTGCGGAATGAGAATTTCATGAGAGAAGTTGAACAACTAAAACCTTATTCAAAACCTTTCTGGAAGCTTTCGAAGGTTCTTAAGAAACCTTCGAAGCCCATTCCAGTCTTTAAAGATGGTGATTGCATTTTTCTAACGAATGAACAAAAATCTCAAAAACTTGCTCAGCAGTTTGAGAGCGTTCATAACTCCAATTTGAACGTAGTAAGTCCTATTGAAAATGAAGTAAACCAAAAGTATGATCAGATCACCACCCAAGAATTTCTTTCTGAAGAGGTATTGGAAACAAACTTGAATGAGGTGCGAACTATTCTCAAAAAATTCAAAAACATGAAAGCACCAGGAGATGATGGGATTTTCTATATCCTTATTCAAAGCCTTCCCGAAAACTCTTTAAATTTCTTGATAAAAATTTTTAACAGATGCTTTGCACTAGCACATTTTCCTACGAAATGGAAAAATGCCAAAGTCACTCCAATTTTAAAACCCGAGAAGAATCCAGCTGAGGCATCAAGTTATCGACCAATTAGTTTACTTTCCTCGATTAGCAAACTTTTTGAAAGAATAATTCTCAATAGAATGATAACACATATTAATGAGAACTCAATTTTTGCAAATGAGCAGTTTGGTTTTCGCCATGGGCATTCCACTACTCATCAGTTACTTAGAGTAACAAATATGTTTCGAACTAATAAATCTGACGGCTAGTCGACTGGAGCAGCTCTACTAGATATAGAAAAGGCATTCGACAGTGTTTGGCATAAAGGTTCAATAGCTAAAATGTCAAATTTCAGTTTTCCGCTTTACCTTACAAAAATGATACAAAGTTATTTAACTGACCGCACTCTTCAGGTTTACTATCAAAATGGTAAATCTGATAGATTGCCTGTTAGAGCTGGTGTGCCCCAGGGGAGTATCTTGGGCCCAATCTTATATAACATTTTTACTTCTGATCTTCCTGATTTACCACCAGGTTGTGAGAAATCTCTGTTTTGTGACGATACAAGCATTTCCGCAAAAGGATAAAGCCTTCGTGTTATATGCAGTCGGCTACAAAAAAGTTTAGATATATTTTCTTCATACTTGCAGAAATGGAAGATTTCCCCTAATGCTTCTAAAACACAGTTAATTATTTTTCCTCATAAGCCAAGAGTTTCATTTCTCAAACCCACCCATAACCACGTTAATAAGATGAACGGTGTGGTCTTAAATTGGTCTGATCAAGTTAAATACTTAGGGCTAATTTATGATAAGAATCTTACTTTCAAGGAGCGCATTGAAAATATCCAGTCAAAGTGCAATAAGTATATCAAATGTTTATATCCTCTTATCAACAGGAATTCTAGACTTTGTCTCAAGAATAAACTGTTAATTTAAAAACAAATTTTTAGGCCAGCAATGTTATATGCAGTTCCCATCTGGACAAGTTGTTGTACAACCAGGAAGAAGACACTTCAAAGGATTCAGAATAAACTTTTGAAAATGATTTTGAAGCGTCCTCCCTGGTTTAGCACGAACGAGCTACATAGGCTTACTAATGTAGAAACATTAGAAAATATGTCAAGCCAAATTATCAACAAATTCCGACAAAAATCGTTGCAATCCTCAATTGCAACGATTAGCTCACTTTATAGTCAGTAAGATAGTTTTAAGTTTATTTTAAGTTTTGTTTTATTCCTTTTTTCTCCTTGACAAGTAGGTTTAATAATTTTCCTACATTACATTACATTACATGAGTCGTATTTTTTCGATCACATACCAATTTTTAAATGCTAGCTAGAAGTAATTGAACTTTTTTTTTTTTTTGAAATAATCGAACGTGGGGAAACAGTAATAGGTAACAATGATGCTGATTTCACACTAGAATAGCAAACATGTATGTTAGTTTAATACGGTTCTACGTATTCGCTTTATTTTCAGAAATTGCAGGACCTAGATTTATGAATCAGCATCAAGTTTTTTTACCGAATTGAAGCAAACTTCTACAAACCTGCTCTCAAAATATAGTTTAGGATTATACAGGAAAAATACATAGCTATTGATGAAAGTTGTCAATTTAATTCTATCTCCAATACGTTATCTGAAAATGGAGGTTCTCCACGATTTTTGAGAATTTTGGATTTTCAGAGTGTAGGCGAGAACATTATTGTTTTTGAAGGCCTAGGCTGTATGAAAAAATCCGAAATAAAGACTTTTTAAATCTTGCTGCGATAACGGGAAGTGGAATAACATGGATACTCTGTTTGCACTTAGTCTTAAATTAGAAAGCAATATATATATTTTACATGAGCATATTGTATCATTCATAGAGATAAGTGACTTTTCACCTGCGCACACTAGTAAACGTGTAGAGCCATGTGGAGTTGCTTCAACACTTTTTCCTAATTTTGCCGATAACGTTCACCAGATACTTTAGATTTCTGGTCACAAATTTAATACATAAAATAAGTATTCAACTGAAAAATTTTCCAGCTGTTCAAAACGTAGCATTGCAAACAAAACAGCGGTTTATTTGTGTTTTTCTCAACGGGTGGCACTAACACATTCGTACGTAGATAGGTCTATAAATCTTTGGTAAAGCTTTTCAAAATATCTGCATCGCTAATTGTGTTACATGTGCAAACTGTGGAATCAGATTTTGCTACAATGCTTGGCTCCCGAAAGCTGTAAATGTTTCTCACTCTTCGCAAATCTAGGTTCAACGTACAATTTAGTATATATTTTATAAGAAGTGAGGACGGGAGCTTCGGAAGAAAAGGTGCTAAGTAAGCATTGCAGTTTCTTCTAAAATCTGGTTCAAATTTCCAACAAAAAGCTTAAGGCTAATTTATATTCACCAGTTAAGACGCACTACGAAGAGTGTAAAGATTATGAGAAGTTGTCCATGATTGTTGATTTCCTTTGAGGAATAAATAGCGATACGAAAAAAGAAAGATAGAGAAGAAAAAAAAAAGAGCAGTGAGGAAGAAAAATTATCCAGAAAGTAAAATATCGCATGTCTAAAATATACTTTGGTCAAAACTCTACAGTTCAAGCAACCAATAAAAGATCGCACTCAGTATGATTTTCAAAGATCTCTGGGGCTTTCATTTGAGCATGCGAACATCAAAATCGGAATAAGCATTCTGTAAAGAGAGTTTTTTTTTGTTATTTTTCTTTTTTGGGTCGATTTTGATATACTACACATATAAACAACATATTTACACATACATACGTACAGGCACACATACACAAACATACATAAATTGTTCAATTCGTCGATCTGAGTCAATTGGTATACAACACATGGCTCTCCGTGCCATTAATTTTGCCTTAAAAGTTAAATTTCTTATATAAAAAATATTCTTTGATCAATATTTTAAAATCTAAGCCACTAATCAAAAATCCACTCGGTAGCATTCTGGGGGAGCACAGTAGCTTTCGTTTGCGTATAAGATCATTAAAATCGGATATTGCGTTCTGTAAGAAAGGTGCGTTAGTATTTTGCGGCACATACATACAGACAACATACATACACACACACACACACACACACACACACACACACACACACACACACACACACACACACATACACACACACGAACAGACATTGCTCAGTTCGTCGAGCTGAGTCGAATGGTATATACGGTTCGGCCCTCCGGACCTTGGATCTATTTTGCGTTTTTCGACCGATTTTATAACCTTTGTTTAGTATTACAAAGGTAAAAATGGAAAACATAACAAAAAAACTAAAGTTGTCGACCTTTTTCGATTTTTCATGGAATTCAAATACCTATTCATGATCAACGATAATAGATTGACAGGTTAGGAAAAAGAAGGGGTTTGACTGTCTTGGTAACGAAAACATATATACTATAGTAAACAAACCTGATGCTTAAAACTTCTACGTCACAACGTCGAAGGTTTCAGCACAACGCACTGGTAGATATTGATAAAACAGAATTTTAAGCAATAAATACAACTTTTGAGAAAAGAATTCTTTTCCGTTATTTCGGAAATCAATTTATAAACATCTGGTGAAGAGGAACGAAAAAAGTTCTGAAAAAACTCGGGTTATACACGATATAAAAAGATTTAATTTTGAATTTTCAGCCGAAATTTGACATAGACTTTAACCGGATAAGGCTTCCCAAAAAGTCATTATAAAAATAAATGAAATAAATCAAGAATCAAATTTTTTTTCTACAAAGTGCCTAGTTTCCTTGCTATTTATTTCTGTAATAGTACAACGATTTCGAAAATTACCGTGGTATCTCATCTGAACTATTTTATACTTATTAATTTTTCTCGTTACAATGTTTGTTTCATGTGTTTTAATCTGATGTTTATGCATGTAACGAGAACGATGGTTTACCAGCCCATCTCTTGAAGGATCTTGCGTTTAGTTGTCTCTGCATTTCTCAACCAACTATTAATTAGCTGTTATTCCACCTGTGCCTTACGTTCAGCTCGCAGACTTCTATCAGACGGATCTCTTTTAGGTTGCGTAAGAATAGTTGGAACGGCTGAAAATTCTTTTGATAGCAAGACAGTTAGTATTGGATACTCGAATGATTATTGCCTTATCGTTTTTAACAAGAAATGGTCGATGACCGACAAAACTCGACCCACTGATTTGAAGTGCTGGTAAAACGCAAACTTTGCATCAGCTGACAACTGTAACCCACAAATTTGAACCCGTTTCGGGTTGGTTCATGCCACGGAAAACTATGCTGACTGGTAGTTATTCTTTCCGTATCTTGTATGATGAAATTTCACTTGATTTCATTGAGTAAAACGGTATTTTAAGTCCTATGCACTCCGTCAACTTCACAGAAATGAACACACTTGACTGTTCAAAACAAACTTTGTGACGTAATATCCCCGAGCGCTTTGATCGGATTTCATGTTGAGCGTGTACATATAGGAATCATGCATCATTTTCACAAATACGGTGGTAGCCTAACCTTTGCTCAATTAATATTGCTTCATGATGACAAACTATTGGCAATGGAAAAAATGTTTGGAAGACTATAAAAGAAACCGTGTTTTTTGTGTGGACCCCACTACGACCAATACTCTTTAATCTTGCTCTTGTGTAGTACTGTCCTAAACGTTTTTTCTGGACGCGCTTTTTTCTCTTTTTGCAGTATCTTTTCTCTTATCTTCTTTATCGACCTTTTCATCGCCCCAAACAAGTTACTGCCGCGTATAACATTTTATAGGTCAATCAAATTTTCGAAGGTTTAGATTAGAGGTCCAAACCGTAGACCTACGTTGGCGTCTGAAGTCTGGGGTCAAGTCTGGAGAGGAGTATTTGTGTGGAGGAGCCTGAAAATAAACCCATGCTTGAAGTCCTCTGACATCGAATAGGCTGTTTCTTTTAAGATTCAAAACCATGACCTCCCAGTTGCCAAAGCAGACTCTGCAATCTTACGAATACGAAGTTCCTTAGGATAAAGCGTTAAAATCAGCAATCCGATTTTTCGATATATTGTTTAACCCTCGAAAAGCTTTTTTCTTTAGGTGTCGACCAACAATGCCAGATCTTTTTTAGAATATCTTAACGCCAGTGGTGGGCACCATTCCGCTAATTCTCTAATCGCTAATTAGCGACACTAATATTCAATTAACGATTTAGCGATGCCACTAATTTTTGAGCTGGTTAGCGGAACTATTCGTTTGCCTAGGTCCATGCCGATTATTCCGTTCCGTATTTATATCTGGATTGTTCGTAGTATTTAATATTCGGTATGCTACCTTACTAGGGCTGCGATACCTAGCCTCGCGGCGGGGCTGCCGTCTTTGATATAGCTGGCGTGACACCGCGTTTCATGATTCAGCCGCCCGCTCCGGATCAGGCGCTGTTGTACGCCGCCCCTAACATGGGGAAACAGCCGCGTACGTTCCCCCTTCCCAGTCAGCATACGACCAAAGTTTCCACCGGGGTTGGTTACCCGATCTCCGCTAAGGTTACTCGTATCCCGATCGGCACCACGTGGAGATTGGGATAGGAGTTGCTAGACAGAGGTGAATGACCACAATAGGATCTCAAGTGACACGTGTCCAACATTTGAAGTAGTCGACGAATTTATTCACCTGGGAACATTAGTGACATGTGACAACGAGGTTAGCCGTGAGATAAAGAGGCGGATAGCAGCCGTAAACAGGGCCTTTTACGGATTACGTAACCAGCTAAGGTCCCGCAGTCTGCAAATTCGTACTAAACTTGCACTCTATAAAACACTGATTCTTCCGGTGCCTCTCTACGGCCATGAATCATGGACGCTGAAAGAGGCTGATCGGCGAGCTCTTGGTGTTTTTGAGCGTAGAATTTTGCGTTCAACCCTTGGCGGCAAACTTGAAAATGGTGTTTGGCGCAGACGCATGAACCATGAAGTGTACCAGGCATAGAAATCGGTGGATATAGTCAAGCGGATAAAACACGGGAGGCTTCAGTGGGCTGGGCATGTAGCGAGAATGCCGGATGAGCGTCAAGCGAAGGCTATATTTAGCAGGAATCCCGATAGAGGTCGTCGACTTCGGGGTAGACCCCGCACTTGTCGGATGTGTGCTGTTGACGAGGATGCACGCGAAATAGGTGTTAGGGGCGATTGGAGGATAGCAGCCCAAGACCGAGAGACATGGCGACGTATTCTGGATCCGGCACTGGATCGATAATCGGTCTGTCGCCTTAAAAGTTAAGTTAAAGCGAAACTATTAGCGTCGCTAAAATTTCGGCCTTCGAAACGCTAATCGCTAATTCGCTGAATTTTGTAGAGAAGAGACAATAGAACTATTCAGAACTGTGAATTACTGATGGCTTACGTAAATTACTTCAAAAGATGAACATTCTTTACTGCGAAAGTTACTTTTGTAACGCATGTTTCATTCAAACAACGTCTAATTGTCTTAATTGTCTAGAGTTCCTCTCTTTACGACAGAAGTGAAAGTCAGTCTTTCCACCCTAGAATGGAGTCCCAGTTACCGTACGAGCCACAAGAGTATTTTGAAGAACAAGCTCAAGGTCTAGATTGAATTTTCGACACACCAAGAACTTCTGTAAATTGCAATGCGCTTAAAATTATGACAACTATGGTTCAACTTTTTCGATTTAGATGATAATTGAATTTTCATGAGAGCATTCCTAAAAGTATTTATTTTTAATGCATGCCGAATAACTTTTGGTACTCCTTGTTTCTATAAAATCAAGTATGAACACCGTTTTGTGGACCCCTTATTATAAATAGCTCTAAAAAGTAATTGTTTTCGTTTGTTTTACCACAAAGGTCAAAGTGGTCCAAATCTTTCAAAACACGAACAATAAATATAGCGATATGACTATTTACATATTAATAAGTTAGCGATTGGCGAAAGTTCCGCTAATGTGGGTTTAGCGTTTAGCGATTATCGAGCTCAATTTCCCAGTTAGCGGCTTAGCGATTATCGTCGTTTAATTTTCGGTTAGCGGTGCCCACCACTGCTTAACGCTTGACGAAAAAATGCCTTCACTTGTCTTCATACATCCGAAAAATTTCAACATATCTTCATCAAAGATGTTTTCGAAAAATGTATGCAACTGATCGAAGAATCGAATAAATTTGCTTGAAATATGAAAAAACTACAAGGTATATAGCCCTAGGGTTGTATGAAATGGTGAAGTGGGACTAAACACTGTAATTAGAGGGAATCTTTGTTACAATAGTGCGCAGACAAAATCAATTCGTTTGCTCAATGACTCACGTATTTTTATTCTCAACTTTCCCTTAAAATCTATTTTCGGAAATATATTTAACAACACTCGAAAGAATTTCGTTTACATTAGGCGATGTTGTGCCTGTAGTATTTTGTTATGCAAACAACATTTTTTCACGAGGACAAAGCATATTGTTCTTATTGAAGAAGCACCGAGAATTTCTCGTAGTTTGTCTATATCAGAATTAACTCTATTTGCTCAAAAACATATGTTAAACATATGTTGATGTTAAAACAAAATTATCAATAAGCTCCAGCAAAAAATCGTAGCAATCAACAGTTACAACGAAGTTAAAGTTCAAAAAGATTCATTTTTGTTCTTTGCGCGCTAAGTTTTTTTTCTTTTGCTAACAATTACATTCACTGTATTACGAGGACAGCTACGTATGCGTATATTAATTGTCAAGTTACAATTGAAAAAATATCGTCTAACAATGTTCAAATTTTAAAATGATTTTGAAAAAAAAGGATCCGTCGGTTCTTACTCTCCCATAAATTTGTATATTTAGGAATTTATTTATTCGATATCATCCAGTCACAAAGGTTTAGTAAATATCGAAACTGAAATGAAATAAAAATAACTTATAACTCATAACTTATCACCGTTGCAAAAATGTAAAATTCTTGTTGGGTAATTTATGGTAATCATATTCATGAGATAAACTTTTAATCACCATCAGCAGCAGCAATACAAATTTTCCCCGATTGCACACATATAGAAATATATGAATAGAAGTGTACCGCTGCAATACGAACAGAAATTTACGAATAGAAGTGTACCGCTGGAATCATAAAAGACGAGAGACCTGCGGCGGTACTGTTGCTTTTACCAGCATGTTTTCTTTCAAGACATCAGCTTGCTTCTGACATGAACCACGATTTTTTCTGAAAATTTTGTGCAATGTGATTTAAATTTGCGTGGAATATTCTAGAATTTTCTATCATAAGCGATGGAGGCAATTCGTGTGGTTATCCTTTTTTTTTTATTCTCGCTTATTTTCCGTCGGTCTAGTTCCGCCACTATTGGTGCTTATTACGGGAGTCACTTCACCGTGAAATATATTTCACTCTCACGCTCACTTCACTTTTTCAGACCTATTCCCGATTCCATCTCAAGTGAGGTGACAAAAATCACCTCCGTGGAGTGAGATTGACAGTGAAGTGAAATTGAGAATAGGACAAGTGAAATGAGATTGCTTCCCAGCTCAAAAATGTAAGTCCCAGAAAGTCGATTTTCCCGTTTTTTAGATAACACCAGTTCTTGACGTGTTCTGCATTTCTAAGATATTCGGCATCAAAAAAAAATGTTTTTTTCGGTATCGAAAATTCCCTGAAGTAGTTTGCATTTTTTCAGCGGGCAAAAAAATGAAAAAATGACCGCTTTAAGGCACGGATCAAACTCTGATTCGCTTCGTTACTGAAGAATAAATCCAATATTTACCATTAGATCACAAATCAATCAACTTTAAGACTTATGGCAGCTTCGTGGAATCATTTCACCGTTCAAAATGGTCGTGAAATAATTCCACGCGAAACGTCGCTTTTTCCGTTCTCACTTCACTGATATGACACTCATAATAACCCAGATTCCATGACATTTATAATACACTCATAATAACCCAGACTTCGCGACATTTTTCTCACTTACGAGAGTCCCGTAATATGATTTTGTTCACTTCACTCTGATTTCACCGTGAAGTGACTCCTGTAACAAGCACCTGGCCAGGGACGCCCAGGGAGGCGACTCCACACCTAGGACCCTAACTCACGACCCGTTCATTAACGGACCGGCGCCAACGGCTTTACTTTCTCATGCGATGGAAGGCGTGATCCCAGAGATTTTTCGCCTCAGAAAATCTCCCGGTGTCGGCTAGGATTGAATCTAGACCAATTGGGTTGGTTGTGAGTGGATCACGCCACCTCACAACCATCGATACCTATGTCGGCGGTGGGATTCGAACCCAGGCGTCGAGCGTGGTTGGCGGAGACGTTACTAACTACACTAGGCCCCCGCTCGGGTTATGCTGTTATTATCGTTTAAAATCTGACGTAACATTTGTCAGTTTCATTTCCTTTTTTACAGAATGAATCCCAGTATAGAAAACAAAGGCGTAGTCCAACGTCAAAAATCCATCCGTGCCTCGTGCAGGCTAAAATCTTAATTTTTTTAAGAATAGAGGGCCCCACAAAAATATCTGCCCGGGGCCCCCACCACCTAAATCCGACCCTGCCGATGGAACCCACTATGTATATATGGAGGGAAGTGAGTAAGATTTTTGATGGGTATACAGTAAAAACACAGTGCAACTTTTTTTGCCTTGGCTTCTATATATGTTTTTTTTTATGTAATTTGATGCAAAAAAAAATTTTTCCGAGTTTGGATCTATTTCACCTTAAGGGGCAACAATGGAGCCGTTTTGGATTTTTCGAAAAACCAAAATGTTTTTGGACGCCATTTTTTTAAAGCCAAATATCAAAATTCTAAGAGTTTTTTCACTTAACAGCATTCTTCACTCATTTTTAAAAACAAAACAGATCTTATATCGGACAACAACTGACTTCAAAACGGTGATTCTACGAAAGCAGTTTTGGTATGGTTTCAATATATTTCTTTTTTAGCCCGGTTCGATTTTCGAAAAACAGTGTGATCATGCATGTTAGCAAAATCAAACAGGATCTGAACTAAAGATTCCTGTTCATGATTGGAGAAAAATTTATATGATAGTTTTTTTTTAAATGGAGAGACTGCTTAAATTGCTATTATGACAATTTCGCAATTAATTTTAAATGAAATATCAAAAGCATAACACATTTTAAAAGTATCAACTTTATCGAAGATATCTCATAGCTTGAGCGAGATTGTTTTGTTTTGACCGGTCCTGGCCAAAACTGCGATCCTTTCCTCTCAAAAGGGGAGGATCATATTAATTTTGTTGTTAGTGTGTCTTTCAGTATCGCTTGCATTCTTCATTTTGCGTTAAATAGATTTCAAATAAGTTATTCCTACGTCGAGATAATCCAGGTTTAGTAATGTAGGGGAATTGGGGCAGAATTGACATTTTATGATGATCAGATACCTACCAATCGATTTCTGAGACTTTTTTCCACAATATTTGATTTCCACAATTAGATATTAGCGAATCCATGAATGCTTTACATACTAATTGTTATCTTTTTCTGTGAAAAAAATAACATCGAAAAAACATTGAAAATTTTCAATTTCTGAAAAATTCAAATTGGCGCCATTGTTGCCCCTTGCGGTGAAATAAGTCCAAACTTTCCCCCTTAAGGTGAAATAGGTCCAAACTGCATCAAAATACATAAAAAATTATATATTGAAGCAAAGGCAAAAATATTATTGCACTTTGTAATTTGAGTTAAATTACATTTAACAAATTAAATTTTCATCCCAGATGGTACAAATTAAATTTTCATCCCAGATGGTCTCGAGGTATGATGCTGGCCTAACAAGCCAGTCGTCGTAGGTTCGAGTCTCGTCTCGGGAGAGACTGTTAGTGTCAGTAGGATCGTAGCGCTAGCCCCGCAATTGTCCTGTACACTAAATAGTCGGCTGCGAAGTCTGTGTATAAATAAACAGAGGTCTAGTTCCGAATCTGAATGTAGCACCAAGGTGAAAAAAAAAATTTGAGTTAAATTTTGACGATATATTCTTAAACAGTTTTAGGTTATAAAGCTCTTCACTCTTATTAATGCATCCGTTTCCGAGATATTTCAAAATCAAATTTGGAAAATTTAAGTTTTTTCCAATTCAAATACGCCTTCTTTTGTAAGTTATCCATGATTTTCCAGCAACAAGCATTGATTCATTGAAATGAATGATTAGTATAATACACTGCATTCTTTTGTAGGAAAAAGATTGGATGAGAAATTCAGCAGTTTATCTCCATGGGTTAAATAATTCGAAGCACGTAGATAACTAAGAAATTGGGGAAACAACGTCAAAATTAAACTCTCTGATCATCTACCATAATAATATAAGTAATTTTCATATCTATTCTTCACTGGTATAAATTTCCATTTCCAGCATGCAAACGATGAATCCTCAAAAACATGTAATATCACATTTTTTGAGCCTCACTCCAGCCCTGTGAACAGCTTTCCTCAACCCCACAGTCAGTACGAGGGGTGAAGATCACCGACAATTAACGAGGTTAATGTGAATCTTTTGAAATTTGAGCTCCCAGTTGACCGGGGCTAATGAATAGCGAAAGAAAGGCCTTTCCATCTGATGGACGGGCGCGAATAGAACGACTTCCGTTTCGCGATTACTCTGCGAACAATCTTCACCGGATGGAATTCAAATGAGCTTGATTTAATTACTCGCGGCCGGTGCGTTCTGTGTGCACCACAGTGAGAAAAACATAATTCCACAACCGATGTAACGGAAGATCTAAGTGGGTGCATAGCAATTCTAACAAGAGTATAATATATAGAATAAAAATGAGATTTTTATCAGTGTACCTCGCAACAGGCTTCGAACAAGGAAAAAATAAATATTTTATTCGAATTTTATCGTCCGTGCGGTTAATGAACGAGTGTCCTCCTGACGAAGAGAAAAAATAAAAGGATCAATTTGATTTGATTAATGTCAAACCATTTCCAGAACGAATAAAACAAGTTATTCTTAAGAGCCGCCGCGTCGCCCAGTGCGTAATTAGAAATTCTTTTTAGAAAATTGCTTTCTCTTTATCTCGCTAGGATATCTTTCTAGGGTCACGCACACGCACAGGGGGTAAGTGGTTTTTAAAATCTTCACGTCTTCAATGCTGCCGGTCATGAAATGCGATTAAATTAAGACGTTTTACTGTTCCGCCTGAGAAGAATAAAAACCTTGCACAGGAAGCTGCTTGAAAATGGTGTTGGCATAAAGGTTATAAAAGAGGTTTATGGCCAGAATAAAAATAGTTTCGTTTAATTGCACTCTTCATACTCACGCAGACATCCGAACCAGTGAGACTACTGTTTGGAAATTTAAATATTTTCTGCGGTAAATACGATAGGAGACAATAAAAATTATTAACGAGTTTTGTTATTGATATGGATAAAACAAAAAAAAAAACTCCATCCAACAACGCAAACAAGCTGACCACATTTTCAACCCAGCCGGAAATTTGATCCACCCTCGTCCCATATGTCGCGATTGTCCCTGTTCTGATAGCTCCATTAGCCTAAATCCCTATAATTTTAAAATAATGCTCAAATCCAATTCAATATCGCACAAAGCATTTTGCAAAAAAAAACTGTACCCATCGCCGAAGGGAATTACGTACTATCGACTTTTGTGATCTGATCAAGATGAAAAAAAAATAACAGATTACCTTTCCCAGTTGTTTGTCAAAAATTTAATTCAGCTTTGAAATCAAGTTTGACGTGTATCCCCTCCTGTGTCCGGATGTTTTTGGTCTAGCTTTGAACCAAAAGCCGCACGTAAAAATAACAAAGAGAAGTATGGGATTTAAATGTAGGGGACTTCCAACATGTGTGTGTATGTGGTTAGTTCCTAATTCCTGCTTGATGACATTGAATCAAAGGTTGCACGTCCTAAATGGCTGTCGCTTTGTCCTACATTAGCTATTGTTTCGTTGATGCTATGTTTACACTAATAAATATGTGAAAGAATAATTTTTGAAAAGATCTAGGAAAATGTCAAGCTGAGCACCCAGCGGAAACTGTTACGATTTGCGATTAGATTTTTAATAGCCGTTTCATGGTAATTTTATTGACTTTTAACTCAGTGGAAAGTGCCATCAAACTAGACAGCAAAGCAGTATAAATAACAGATTTTGTTCTTGCCCTTATTATCGGTTGTTTATTATGTACGAACGCTAGCGAAGATGAAAACATAAATTTGAATTTGTCCTGGTTGAGAATTATGACAAACGGCTTAAATCCTTTTTATGGGATACTCTCTTAAAAGGACGGGAGCTTATGGCTAAATTATGGTAATGGCTTTCCTTGGAATATATTTTTCTCTGCTGAAACGCCACCTGTCGTGCTAAAAGAGAACTCTACGTTTAAGCAGTATAAAACGTCTATGATTAATTTGATACAGTTTGGACTGCATCGCTAATTAGTCCCTATGGAGTTTTTTTCTCTCTCTAAATCTCGCTAATTGGTTCCTGCTCAACTCACCAATTTTTTTCCGCTACCAGTACAAAGGGTTGAACTGGCAACAGTTGCTACGAGCACGAATATGGATGCTAACCCTTTTTCATCGAGTTAGCATAATGAAATTCTACTTTCGTTTGACTTATAAATCAGATTTTATAATAAGAAACAATTTGCTTGAATTTTTTACTCCCCCACAAAGCGGCGATGATTGAAAAATTCTTCTCTCACAGAAAAAATGCTAATTATTTTCCTATTTTTTCCAGTGGGTTAGACAAACTGATACAAACATATTGGTGACTTCTCTTCTCTCCACCCCCAACATAGCTCTAGAGATGACACTCCCTAACCCAGTTTCTGGCGAAATTGATCTTACAGTTTCCGCCATACAACAAAAAAAATTTTGTCGATTTGGGAATGCAGCCAGCGATTCATTTCAAGCAAGTGCGAAGAAAACCAGCAAAGAATCGATCTCATAAATCAGGCCTCCCGACGACAAGAAAATTCATCTTCCTCTTCGTTCGACTCGGACCAGAAAGTAGTTTTTCCGGCTCGCGAAATAAATAAATAATCGCACGGCTTCTGAAGGACGCAATACTTATTAGGTTGTCAACCGTTTGACTAGTGCCTATTGTTCAAATTCAATAACCGATGGTTTTGTCGATACACACAGTTACATACACATAGTGGGGGATACGAAACGAAGATTTATTTTCTTCTGCAAGACTTTGGACGCAAAACAGGAAATTCAATCAAGTGGTCCTTGACTCCTGCCCTCCCCAATATTCGGTGGGATACGTTTTTCGGCAGCTCCGACTGTCTTGATTCGAGTTAGAAGGCGTGAAAGTTCTACTTGCATTCAGTGTTACCAGCGTGTTTGTTACAAGTTTTGGTGAAATAAATCTGACACTTCCTGTTGACTTTTCTAAGGCATGCGAAAAACAATGGCAATTATGCATACGTAAAAATTACCATGGAGAATTGATAATTCATCTGTTAATCTAACGCGTTATCAAAATTTCTCTAGCATACTGGCCCCCCTACCTTTGAAGAGGACAGAAACGGCGTATTGATACTCGTTTCCACCGCGAACAATCTAAGCAGGCTGCTATTTTTTACAGTACTGAACTAAAATTGCGTCACCGGAAAAGGGTTACCGCTTCTCATTGACGTAATTAAACACGTTGGTTGACCCTCGTTGTTTGTACAGATGATTTGAAAGCGACGAACATAATTATGTTATGACTTTAATACAATTGCAGTGTTTACCGACGCGCTTGATGAAGAAATCAATCCTTTTTTAAATAGGGTTCATTAGACAGCAATATTAATAATATCATAACGCCTTATTGTAATCAAATTTCAGAGAGAGAGCAAACCTGTTTATTCTTTCAACGAAAAATAATTCGGTGCTTCTTGCTTATTTAGATTGTAGGTTTCTTACTTCAAAAGATCCGGAAGGCTTTAAGTAACCAATTCGTCGAAAACGAATACACAAAAAACAACTAAGAAGTGGATTTCAAGGTGAAACAAGCGATTAGTAACTATTCGGTTTTTCAAACACTGTTCTTTCGCACAAAATAAAACAATTATTACCAAGAAAAATCAGTACTTTTCAGCAACACTGCTGTGAACAGTTTTCATGGAATTTCCAGACCGATGTCATGGCAACTGTTTCCTGAAGCCGCCGCCGATGATAATGACGCTAGTGTTGAAAATATGATCATAAGCTCCGTTCATTGTGCCGCATGTGTTACTGTGCAGATTTTTTTCGTGCTTCTAACTATATTGAATTAAGGGCTATCCAGAACGTGTTGAAACATGTTTGAACATCATCATTTGTGTCCCGCACAAAATCCATAGAACGTTCAAAGCAAAACAGTCGTTCTTCGCTTTATGCATTTACACACCACTTGCAGCAACAGTTGATCTCGCATGGACGCAGCTTATTCGGCTGTTTCGCAAGCACTGACAGCCTTTTGACGGATAATCGAGCCAGAGAGCCAGAGAAAAACGGCTTCAAGCAAAATGTATGGGGATGACGTTCGTGACAGGGATGTGGGAATTTCAGACAACATACATTAGAACCACATACTTAGACTAGAGACTGTGTTATAAAGAGATACGCAAAGAGAAAAGCAGTAAATATGGCAACCCTTTGCTAATATTTTATTTTAAAATTTAAATTTAAATTAAAATTCTGGCAACCACATTTATTTTTGCATGACTTTTCATACGCACTAGAAAGTGTAATGAAATTTCGAAACTTTGTAAGGATATATTACTAAGTTTCAGTGCTTGTTCATACAATTATAATAATTTCCAATGCATCACTCATAACATGAGCATGACGAACACATTTTTCGTTGAAACCATAGTTGCACGTGATTCACAGAATTTAAACTGATCGCAACACACATTCTATACGAAAAGTAACACGCATGAGTTTGTTTACTTTGCACACTTGGAGCCTCGATTTGACGGTTCACTTGGAGTTTTCGACCTCACTCTTTGCGTATCTGTTCATAACACCGTCTGTAACTTAGACATACGTAACACTGGCGATTTTTTTTTTTTGGTACTCTTTGCCCCACATCACCCGGTACCAACACCAGTATGAACTAAAGGCCTAGAGTTAAAATTTGGCCGATTGAATTTCCGTCGATCTGGTAGCCATTCAAAAATTTCAAAGAACTAGCAACATTGCAAAAAATAAAAGTCATTACATAACTACTAGAGATCCTCAGAGGGAGAGATAAGCGATGAAAAAACCGCCAATTCGGCAACTAGGTTTAACATATCAGAGGTGCCAGATCTTTTCTCAAAGCGCAATGTTCACTAACTTTTTTATTCGGCTCGTATAACTGATGGTGACGGTGGAAGTCCTGGGGAATAATAAAGTGCATCACAAAAACCGTGAAGGTGTTAACTTTTATGTTTATGTTTTTTTTTTTGCATCATTATTCTGTAGACCATACAAAGAATTTGTGAACCACCAGTTAAAAATCACAGTGATGAAGCAACTTTAAAGCATTCTCAATTCATGTTTTAGCAATAAAACATGAAAAACGTGTAAAAATAAATATATTCTTTATTGAACCTTATTGCAATACCTTTCAATGTGTTACCTTTCTTGTTCGTTTGGCTCGAATTTTGACATGTTCGTTTGGCTCACAACACTCTCTTCGCATATCTCTCCCTCTGAGTATTGCTAATAACTACTCGTATTTTCAGTTTCATAGTTTTTTGTTTCAGTTTGTATTGCTACATATAGTAGTAAAAAATGAAGTGCTGTTTTCTATTTTGTTCAAATCGAACATCACGAAATTTTGAAAATTTTCGATTCCCCACTAATAAAAATCATCGCTGAAAATGGCTTGAGTTTTGTGAATTACCGGAGGATTTTTTAATAACAGAAACGGTACGTCTTTGTAGCGTAAGTTTGGCGTTTTGAAAATATCAATCCGAATAAAAAAAATGTTTTGCAATTCCACTTTTATTACGATGATTTATGCTTCGCGTCGGAGAATAAGCACTAAAACTTACTGGGACCTGTGTATAAGTTTGTGACTCAGTGAGACACCGGATAATATGTCGATTGATTACGCTCACTCCAAACAAGCTACACAATGTCCGTTCAAAATTCCATGTATCACTAACAGCCGTAGTAACTCAGAATCTCATCACATATAATCTTATGTATGTGATCTCATCCAGTTGTCAACAGTGAGGAAAAACAAAATTAAAAATTGATCAGAAGCAAAAGATCAGAGACAATAGAAAAGAGGTCTATGGCGTTATGATTTTTGTAACCATTTAAAAAATAAAATATCGAAGATTTTTGGAATTCAATTTTTTGTTTTTTGTTATATTCTAGTTTCATTTTTTTTTTCGCATTTTGCTATTGCTTAATCACAATACTTCCCATTTACTAAGACAAACTTGACATGCCAAACATTCTTATGTTCGATTGGAACAAGTTTTGACAGTTCGATTGGAACCTTTCAGTGACAGTCTACTCGAGCCCTCAACAAAATCCCTTACGAAACTGTCAAAAAGTTAAAAAATCAATGCTGCATTTTTCGCGTGGGAACGAGACCAATGCAGGGCTGCTCAGGTACACAACCTTCATGAACTAGTCAAACAGAGGTTTATTTTACAGAGTAGTTCATTTTGTACCAGTTTTTTTGGAAGATTTCTTCCTGAGTGTTACGTATGTCTTATGTATGTGGTGTAACGGTATGTCAAAAGCAGAATCGGCCATATTGGAAAACAATGCCAGCGAGTAAGTTTGTTTATAAACGCCTAGGGCATAAAAATTATCGTATCTCATAATATATCATTTGGATGCATTTAAATTATAAATATTGCAATGCTACATACCTTTCTACCAATATTCATCAATTTAAGAAACAATTTCCAAACACCTGAATTTGCGGTATTCAATTATCTAGTTAGTAAGGATATATCAACAAACACGGAAAAGTTATTCACTGTTGCATAGTAAAGCTTCGTCTCCAATACTGCAAAGTGAAAAAACGCTTCCTCACCCGCGCCTTCTTTTTGGTCAAACCGTTACACCATGTTCTACTCATCATGGCTGCGATTAGATCGAAAAATGCAGTGGAAATAGACAAATAATGAGTTGAACATAATATGTAGTACCAAGCAAATTGAAAATAGAGCTTTTCCGTCAATACTTTTCATAGATTTACCGTCTCAGGGCTAGCGGAGAATCTGCGCCGGCTTAGTCTTCAATATCCTTTAAACCGAACTTGTCAACCATCGATGATTACGATTCATTATTTGACCCATCTAAATTGTACTTTCGGCACAAGAGATGTACCTCACCAGGTATGTCCCAAGTTGAATCCGGAACGGTTTCAAAAGTGGAATTACGCTCACACCACAGAGAACAGAAAAATAATTAAATCGAGTGTAAAAATTTGAATAAAAATACGTTAAAACACTAACAAAACGACGTCTGTTTTGTGGTGCCTGAGTTGCACTGTATAAATGTTGCCATATCGAAATTTTATCGATGTCAATTCGCTCTGACAGAGTTACGGTGCTGCCACCTTCAATTTGTTTACTTTATGAGTGCAGAGGATATTTAGGAATTTCTTCAAGCGTGAATGTGATAGCAACCATTTTGGTAATTCTCCCTAAAATTCGCTTACGGACAGTTCAATGTGTGTGAAAGAGATGATTTAATTCCGTCAAGGCGAATGCTCGGTTTGTCAGTGATGCGAGCGCCACCGGGAGCATTAACGCTCACGTGTAAATTTACAGTTTTATCACATACATAAGACATACGTAACACTCAGGTAGAAATCTTCCAAAAAAGTTGGTACAAAATGAACTACTCGAAAGTACCAACCTCTGTAAAAAAAAAACCTCTGCTTGAGTAGTTTATGGAGGTTGTGTACCTGCGAAGCCCTGCATTTGTCTCGTTCCCACTCGAAAAATGCAGCATTGATTTTGTAAACAACTTTTTGACAGTTTCGTAAGGGATTTTGTTGAAGGCTCGAGTAGAGCCGCTATGAAGAAAATTCATTCCGTTCATTTTCGTCGAGCAGTTCATACTGGTGTTGGTACCGGGTGATGTGGGGCAAAGAGTACCAAAAAAATCGCCAGTGTTACGTATGTCTCAGTATGTGGTTTTATGTTTTTACACAATCTTTGGAAATGAGATGCCTGGTTTTCTGCGTTTACATTTTATGTGTAAAACTTTAATTTAGTAAAAACAAATTTATCTTAAATGTAAAATAAATCGTATGTAAACCACCTTCCAGAAGAGACCAGTACGAACATAAAACTTCAACTTTTTGTAGCACAACCAACATAGCTATACACTCAAAATATTTTTCACGTTATAATTACCGGAAAAGTTATGTGAATATTCTCCATCGTCATTTCCACGTAGATTTCACGTGATTGTCATTTGAGTTCATCATGAACTGGTGAGATGATTTATCCTGTGAATCTTATACAGTAGACATATACATTTATGTGAATTTCACGTAGAATTCAACTGCCGGTAAAGCGGAAAGCATTCGTTTATCTCCTAGCTACTACGTTTTATACAACGTAAAATTTCCAAATTTTGTTTTGCCAATTCTTAAGAGCCGGGAAATAGTTTTTAGAAATTATCCAAATATGTTGCTTGATAAATCGCATGACCATGCAAAACTGCCGATTCGTAAATAAATCAAACGACATAAAAACTGACAAATATTACGACATTTGCCGGCGATAACTACTGTAAGCTGCAACTGTTTATGTAAAGGAAACTCCTCGACCTTTGAACTGAATCTGTGTGAAACCTGTAAGCTCAAGACTCGATGTCAAATTCGTACGGTTTTTCGAAAGCCCACTTATTGGCAAGCCGTCGAGAAATTCTATTTTATTTTCAGAGACTGGTTAGACAACAGCTTCGCCATTTTGATTTCTGTATATTTTCACACAGAGAGTTCACGTGATACATCTTCTATAACATTCTGTTTGACGTTGCCAAGTTCACGTAGATGCTACGTGATAAAACATAATATGCGTGTGATTTTTACGTAGATGCTATGTTTGCCACATAAATCATGCAAAATGACAGAAAATGAATAAGTACAGGAAATTTCACGTAACAATAATGTGAAAAATATTTTGAGTGTACTAACCAAGATTTGACTTAACGGGCGGCAAGCCAACACTAATAACTATTTGTTTTGACGTAGAACTACGTTTCTCAAGGAGTTTCCTACAGCAAAATCATAGCAGTTAATCGTATTTATGTCGCATTCATATGTATTTATATGTTGAAATGTGGTACCACTTAAATTCCTTCTTTGCACTAAATTTTAAAAATATTTAGTACCCTTCGTTTGAAATGTTAGGGAACCGTCGCCCTCCTCTGACCCTCCTTAGCTACGCCTATGAATGCCAACCATACCCAAATAAATATACAAAAAAAAAAATCTTAGAGGAACATGAGCGCGTGCAGACTTTCACCTCAGCGAATATAGTATTTTTTTAAATAAAAGATAGGACAAAGAACGGCGTAAGCAGTAGGGCCTATTTTAATCAGTCGAAGAAAATATGCCTCAAACTCCTGAATTTTGATCAATATCGACAATTTCAATTATGGAAATGAAAACTTTGATTGTCTAGCTGTCTTACGAATATAAGAAATACCGGTAATCACAAAGCAATCCGTGAACAATCACCAATTGAAACAAATCGACTTATATTGCAGCCATTTAGGAGCCTCTACGGGTGCTGGAATAAAACGTCTGCAAAACATATGGAAACTGCTTAAAATAGGTTCGGGGTGATTGGAATAGTGTCCCTCGATTGGTAACTTCAATTGATTATTGTTAAAGTTTGCTAACTTAGTTTTACAATCTGAGAACTAGTTTTAACAGAGAAAAAGATAGAGATCAGATTGATATATTTTTGTTTTGTTGAATTTCATCCAACATATTTCGAGTATTTCGTCTCAATACACAGGCGGTTCCTAAAGCTGCTTAGAATATGTTCCCAACCCTAGGTTTTTTCTAATTTTTAACAGATTGTCTCGATCTTCAAGCAGTTGCAGATGTTTTTCAAAAACATTTGGCATTTCTAACTTTCGATGCTAACACCCTGAGGGGCTAAAACTAGCAATACTCAGAGGGAGAGATATGCGAAGAGAGTGTTGTGAGCCAAACGAACAAGAAAGGTAACACATTGAAAGGTATTGCAATAAGGTTCAATAAAGAGTATATTTATTCTTACACGTTTTTCATGTTTTATTGCTAAAACATAAATTCAGAATGCTCCAAAGTAGCTTCATCACAGTGATTTTTACCTGGTGGTTCACAAACCCGTTGTATCCCAAGTAACAATTCTATAGCTACTTGGTTTTCTAACGGTTTTATCACAGCAATGAATAAAACCACAATAAAACCGGCAAGAGTCAATGCGATTTTGCTTTATTATTGGTTTTATTATTACTATCATTGCCCCATAAAACCACTCCAACTTGCTGTCATATGACACAAAAACCAGTTTTATTGCGGTCATTCAAATGCCCAGTTTTAACCTGTCAAACTTGTAAACAAATAAATGCAGGCAATGATATACATACAGGTGACACAAAAGCGCTTAGTTGGTTTAGTGTGATGCAGAATTCTGTCGCAGTCTCCGTAAGATGTGTGTAAAATGCTTTAGAGCATCTTGCAGCGCATTTGTGAAAATTGATGACGTAGAACTCCAAAAATCTAATAAAGTAACACGGCAAAGTACTTTTCGGCAGTTTTTTTTTTCAATTTTATCGCCAGTTTGTCTTGTTTTGGTTGAAAATAATTTCCGATGTCATTAAATTATGCGTCCTTGAAAATAAGGTAGGGGCAAGACACTATTGATATATTTCGAAATATATTCAATATTCAATTAAACTAAGTATGTATCGTTGCATTTTTCGTGCACCTCTCTATTTATATCAAAGCTCGTTGATTCCTCATTATCCTCGGTGTGATGTCAGATTTTTCATAAAAATAAAGTTGTCTAGGCCCCAGGGATTTACCATATTTTTCTCTAATAATACAGGCATCCAACCTTTGCCGCACCTTACAACATATATATCATTGAACTAGGCTTATTGCGGCTACAATTGATACCAACTAATTACTAACCGCGCCATATTGATATTTTTGAAACTTTTTATAATCTTGAAACGAAAATCGAATCGTCGTCTGACTAACAAATAAATTGAATATCCAAAGTTGATTTTGGTCTATCTCTGTATTGAAGAACACGGCTAGATTTTTTTTCTGAAAAACTGAGCTGAAACAGTTTTTGTAAGCCCGTACTATTTTGATGGCGCATAAATTTTAAGCACCTATGTTCGCAAAACGCACGACAAAATTTCATGCGTATATGCTTGAGAGCTACTAATCCTACCAAAAACTTCTCCTTGTTCCTTATCCTTCCACAATATTACCATCAAATAAAATCGATTGAACGATGATAACCAACACAGGTGAAACATTTCTCCCACGACGAGAGATTTCCTTATTAAAAAAGTGGCGTGATGTTCTGGTGTGTGTGCAGGAACGGCACAACAAATCAACTTATTACGGTTGCTGTCAAGCAATGAGAAGCTGATTTGGACTTATTGGGCAAGTAGCAGAGCGCAATAATGCAACCAAACTTATTGCGCTCCTAAAGAGGTAATGCCAGCTGCTTATAGTACGCGATACTCTTTTCATGTGGTTTTAAAGCAGTTTTATTGCCATTCTTATAATTGGCAAGGGTGGGCCACCTGGCTGTAAAGCAAACTTATAGCGGTTATCAGAAGGTTCTGACAGTATTTCTAGTTTTAACAGCAGTTTTGCGAAATTGGTCATGAAAACCGCTAAAAGAATGCAATACGACTTAAATTGTTACTTGGGATGGTCTACAGAATAATTATGAAAGTATATAAAATCAAACATAAACATAAAATTTAACACCTTCACGGTTTTTGTGATGCACTTTATTATTCCCCAGGACTTCCACCGTCACCATCGGTTATACGAGCCGAATAAAAAGTTAGTAAACATAGCGCTTTGAGAACATATCTGGCACCTCTGATATGTGAAACTTAGTTGCCAAATCCGCGGTTTTTTTCATCGCTTATCTCTCCCTCTGAGGATCTCTAGCTAAAACTGGCTTCTTGCTCTTCTTCATCACTCACCTCGATGACCCTGTTGTATTTTTCGCAAGAGAATACTTGAACATTTTAATACTCTTTATCATCATTATCCACAATCCCTCCTGCAGACGATAGATTTACCGTCTCAAGGTTACCGGAGAATCTGCATCATAAATATTCTTAAAAACGGACGTGTCATCCATCGATGATTATGGTTGACAGTTCTAAATTGGGTTGTTTAGCTCTATCAGTTTTTCATATCATCTGAGAGAGCTGCATTTTCTAAGCAAAACGTGATTTTTTTTATTCTTCATTTAAAAATCGAGAGAAAATTATATAAAATTTAAAAAAATACGCTTTGCTCAGAAAATTACACTGTTTTAACTGATATATACAAATCAGAAATTCGTGAATAACTAAACAACCCAATAGTACTCTTCGTACAAGCAACGTGCCTCAACAGGTATGTTCTAAACTTAATATAGAACGAATTCGAAAGTGGAAATAAGCTCACCCTACACGATTTTCATATGCTTTACGCAACACCCTATCCACTCCTTGCGCACTTCTGAATCTTTTGAAAATTGATATAAGTGATGATCCGAATGGGAACTCTCACAATGCCCGTATTCGAACGCTTTGTACTTAATTTTGAATGTTCGCTAGAATATTTTAGATTATAACAGGTGAAATCATAAAAAAACTATAGATCAAAACATCAAAACATGTTGTTCAGCTACACTGGCAAAATCAGAAAAGTATGCCTGACGATAAATTTTAATGCATCCGGAGTTTATTAAATTATACTTAAGGCCCAAGCACAATAGATACGTTTGCGTTGCGTTGACGTTAATTTGACAGAAACTTCATGCACTAACTGTCAAATTGCCGCAAACGCAGCCGCAACGTATCCATTAGGTATAGGCCTTTACAGTATGCTTTTCGCTTTTCTAAGGAGAGATTATCTCTTCAGTTGGGTGGACTGACGGGCCTGATGAAAATTGTCCAAGCTTTTCTCGCATTCAAACGAAACTTTTTACGCCTTCGATGCAAGAACTAACACAAGTTCTCTGCTTCGTGCTTGCATGTATCTTGTACGCAAGTTGGTATCATCTGAAGCAGACGCCAACCGGACAATTATTATTGCACACAATATAAGCAATTTAGAGCAACCGCACCGGTAAGTTGCAATTTGCGCTAATGTTTTCACAACGCTATTTTGGATAGCAACCGATTTTCGCGCCGGTCATTGCTATTGGGGATTACCAATTCCACTATATCTCATTACTACACTATATATTTTTACAATATTGTTGCTGATTGCAGTGCTAACAAGATTTTTGATCACACTCTCAATAATTTATACTCGTTTATTGAGTATACTATTGTTTTTTTTTTTTTATTTGACCAGTTATCTTGATAAACATCTTAAAATCAAATTTCCTGTTACCAGAAGATGAAAAGATGAATTAATTTTCTACATCATTGAGAAGGTGTTTCATTTTTGAGACTGGGTCTGCACTGCAATTGCCAAAAAAAAACCTCAAGATGGGGTGAAATACTTTTACCGTGCACTAGTTCGAGCATCAAAACAAACATAAACAAGCAAACAAAAAAATTGGTACGAGTCGGAACCGAGTGCTTTTTAGAAAACTCGTTACAGTTAACGTTACAGGTATATATTCGTTATTATTAATGTCGTTTTCGTTTTTGCGGTGTAGCTACCCCGCGGACTACACTTTGTCCTATCACTGTTTTTATACATTTTCCGGACTACCCTTTTTCTGTCCTGGACAGTCCGCGCAAGAAACAGAGTGCAGTTTTGAAGACACCAACACATTCACACGTATGTGTCAAAATCAAAAAAATGTGTCAAAATCGGTTTGCTTTGATTATCGTTCTTCGCGTGTCTAACATCAGGTTGAATTTTATTTATTTTATTTTGTTATTTTGTCATTTTTCAGTAAATTGGCAAATTTTTCGTACAGCAGCACAAACGCGATAAAAGACAATGGCGATAATGACCAAAACAAAAGTGACAGCTACCTCCGGTATTATACGCACACCATTGCAACTGCTCGGAAAGTGTTTTTTTTTTTAAGCTGCAAAGCGTAGTCCGGGACGGGATAGTCCTGCCGTTAAAACGAATTCGACATAAGATTGGGAATGCTGAATTATATTTGTTATTGCTTTCTTTTGCAGAAAAATGGACTCGAATGTGCAGTCAGACGATGAAAATCTCGAGAAGCAATACATCGAAATGGGAGCTAAAACCACTCAAGAAAATTTCATGTTCGAAGCACTTGACGAGGAGTTTTTAGAACAAGATCCGCGGTGTGATACCACCAACTTCTTCAACATTCAAGATACTCCCTATTCTAGGTCACCAAAGAAAAAGTAAATGGACTTTAAGCTTAGTGCAAAACGATTAAATAGTGGTACAGATGAAAACAGCCAGTATGTTTTTCAGGCTGTTTTTTAAAAGAAAGTTTGTTGGAGAACCAGCCGGGGGCCAAATTGCCTTTAAAATCATAACTGGAAAGTGTGTAAGCGACGTTTTGCGTGGAATTAGGAAGGTTAAACAATGGGACACAAACTCCGACGTGGGCTGACAATGAACCTGTATTCGAGGAGACGAACAAATTTCTTTTTCTGCAAGACCATTACCACAAAAAGGGGTAACGATCGATAAAGTTGATAGTAAGCAGCTGGTCATCTGGAGAGGCGGATAAATCTGGTTTTTCTTTGTTTAATGATCTTTTCTTTTGCAAAACATCCGAACATTTTAAGCATTTTAACAGAATCTTCTATATTATCATCATCATTTTCCATTCACGACACACTAGCTTGAGGATTGAAAAATTCCTCCAGGGAAATAACCACAGTGTTTGAAAATTTGAGTACATTTATAGTTCGAAAACTCTGTGAACGTTGACATTGCAGTGTGAGATAAGCTTTTTTTCGGTTCTCGCTATAGGTTCTATTCATGACTTTATTCGTTATTCCGAAAATAATTTCAATAGAATCAAAGAATGGATAATACGGAAGGAGGAAAACGGGCAGAATTCCAATAGACCGCAAATAGAGAACAATTTTAGGGTCGCAGAGGATGAGAGCCCCATCTAAAATCCACACAGAGTGCAAACCTAGATATTGAAACACTTGTGGATTCATCTGACTAAATTTTCGACAACTCTCAAAACAATTTTTGACGTAGAATACGTCTTACGGCAACAATTACAGGGACCCAATTTCAATACAGGGATCCAATTTCAAAACCGAAAACATCGAGAGCGTCACAAAAATTGTCCAATTTCAAACGTTTTAAACCCAGTCAGTTTCCAACCGATTTCTGTCATTTTCGCAGCAATCGATTGGAAAATCATTTAAGCACCCGTCCAAATGCAGAAAATTGTAAACTGATTATTCAAACTATTGTAATATTGAAAATTGTTGAACATTGTCGAAACGCAAATGTCGACTTTTGATTGGTCGCTTGCTGCCTTTCTCTGAAAGGGACGACAGAATGGAGTATCTAGTTAGCCGGGAATGCGCTCTTCGGGCTATATAAGAGACTGTTTCTCCTCAAGCAAATCAGTTTACAAGCGGCAGGCAGCAGCAGCGGACATCAACACCGATGGCAGTAGGCGAAGTGGATCAGCAGCGGGCAACAACGGCGGTGGTAGTAGTTAGCTGCAGTTCTTACCTCTTTCAGTTCGGCTTCCCTTCGATCTGAGTTGAACCCCACCAGCGGTAATCCGATTCAGATATTGTTGGATGAATACAACCCGAAACTGAAAGAGACTCGCACCGCCAGGTGGCCACCATCATCCAGCGTATGTATATATAGGGCAGGGTGGCCACTCAAAATCGATTTTCGATTTCCCGGTTTTTTCCCGGTTTTCCCGATGAAATAATTAAAATTTCCCGGTGTTTAATTTAAAAAAAAACTATCAGATAAACATCAATTTTCACATGTTTATTTATGTCCTTGCAAAAATAGTAACATGGAACAATGAAAAATATTTCTCCTTCTTCGCTTTTAGATGTTTGCGACTTTAGCAAGTATCTTCATAGAGACCTCTTGCACAATTTTCAACCTTTTTATCTCCAAGTCGTTGACAATCTTCGCCTTCTCGTGCTTCCTTGATCCCTTCTGCTTTTACTCTCTGTCAACCTGCTCTTGAGCTTACAATGCTTCTGAATAAGGGTGTCAATAAATTCAACCATCGAACTTCGTTTTGCGTTAAGGCTTAGAAGTTTTTGACGTAGGACTACGTCTTTGTTTTCTATACTAGATTACACTTTGTGAAAATGAAAATGAAACTGACAAATGTTGCGTCAGATTTCAACCGGTTATAGCAAGCGAACGACTTAATGCATCTTAGTCATTTATATGTCGGTGGATAGATAAAAGGTGTAACAATTTTTTGATATTATGTTCAACATTGTTGCTTTACTGCTTAATGGTGGAAAAAGGTGAAAAGTTCCAAGGTCAAGCTTTCCCATACATTTCCCTCGTTGTTGGCTTGCTTCCCAAGCACAGATAACAATAACATGGACGAAATAAATTGCACTGTCTACATATTTTGACTCAACAAAGTGTTTTGGTTTGTTTGTCTTTGTCTAAGCTGCGTGGCCACGCCTTAATGGTAAAAATCTACGCTGAACTCGATACAAAAGACTGCGTGTGGAAAATTCAGCTTCAGTTTAGTTTGTTCCACAATAGCGAGTGCGGTGCAGCTGTTAAAGCTTCGCGACATTGAGAAACGAGAGCTGCATACGAGTCAACTTCCAGGCACCGCGGAGCATGTTACCTTTATTCTGCACACGGCAGCAACAGTTACCATCGTACGCTGGAGAATATTTTGCTGGCACAGCTGCTGGAGGGCACAGCGGAGAGCAAATTTTATACGCGGCCAACAAAATAATCGATGCTACCGGTGGTGCTGTGATCATCAGCGTTCTATAGCATACATTTCGAGCTGAAGATTATCGAATCGGTTCTTTTTAGAACTATAAATGCTTGAAGATAAGAGTTACGAGAATTTTCACAACTACTCCTAGTGTGAAATGTCCATCTATTTCTCAATAATCATTTTTACAATAACGACCAGGGCGCACCAAAGATAAACGGTAGTGTTGCCTATGAATAGTTTATCACAACAAGACATAACCCTCATTTCAAGAATTTTCACTGCTAAATTGAGTGATTTTCCGGTTTAATTGTTTGTTTGTGTTCACTCGAACACCGTTATCAGTCAAATATTAGCAACGAAAATTAGTTAATCTAAGAACCAGAGTGGTTTGCACATCGGGAAAGCAAAAACTTTCTTTTGATGCTTATGAAAATCACTCAGTAGTATTGAAGATGTGTTGGTTTGTTTCTCTTTCTTTCTATAAGCTACGCGGCCACGCCTTAATGGTAAAAATCTACGCTGAACTCGATACAAAAGACTGCGTGTGGAAAATTCAGCTTCAGTTTAGTTTGTTCCACAATAGCGAGTGCCGTGCAGCTGTTAAAGCTGCATACGAGTCAACTTCCAGGCACCGCGGAGCATGTTACCTTTATTCTGCACACGGCAGCAACAATAACCATTGTACGCTGCAGGATATTTTGCTGGCACAGCTGCTGGAGGGCACAGCGGAGAGCAAATTTTATACGCGGCCAACAAAATAATCAATGCTACCGGTGGTGGTGTGATCATCAGCATTCTGTAGCTACATTTCGAGCTGAAGATTATGAAATCAGTTCTTTTCAGAACTATTAGATGACGAAGATAAGAGTTATGAGAATTTTCACAACTACTACTAGTGTGAAATGTTCATCTATTTCTAAATAATCATTTTTACAATAACGACCAGGACGCACCAAAGATAAACGGTAGTGTCACCTATGAATAGTTTGAATAGTTTTACTGCTAAATTGAGTGATTTTCCGGTTTAATTGTTTGTGTTCACTCGAACACCGTTATCAGTCAAATATTAGCAACGAAAATTAGTTAATCTAAGAATCAGAGTGATTTCCGCATCGGGAAAGCAAAAACTTTCTTTTGATGCTTATGAAAATCACTCAGTAGTATTGAAGATGTGTTGGTTTGTTTCTCTTTCTTTCTATAAGCTACGTGGCCACGCCTTAATGGTAAAAATCTACGCTGAACTCGATACAAAAGACTGCGTGTAGAAAATTCAGCTTCAGTTTAGTTTGTTACACATAAGCGAGTGCAGTGCAGCTGTTAAAGGTACGCGACATTGAGAAACGAGAGCTGCATACGAATCAACTTCCAGGCACTGCGGAACATGTTACACCTTTATTTTGCATACGGAAGCAACACTTACCATCGTTCGATGCAGGATATTTTGCTGGCACAGCTACTGGAGGGCACAGCGGAAAGCAAATTTTATGCGCGGCCAACAAAATATTCATGGTGCAGTTATCAGCGTTCTGTAGCACGAATTTCTAACTGAATATTATGGAATCGGTTCTTTTCAGAATTATAGATGCTTGAAGATAAGAGTTATGAGAATTTTCGCAACTACTACTAGTGTAAAATGTTCATGTATTCATGCATCGTTAGTTTTAAAACAACGACTGTCAAAAATGAACGGTAGTGTTACTTATGAACAGTTTAACGCAGCATATAATAATATTTAGTTTAGCATATATTATCTATTTAGTCCTACGTCACCATTTCATACAACCCCTAGGGCTGTATACCTTGTAGTATTTTTCTCGAGAAAAGTTCTCATGCAAAATTTGATCTCAGACATTGGGAAGAAAAGCCTTAGAGTGACAAATGAAAAAATGCACATGAAATTGTCATATTTTTTTTCTGTTGACAAATGTCTTAGAAATGCACGAAACGTCGAGGTCTGTCATTTCGAACCAATTTTTTTCGAAAACTTCGACCCTGGGACTTTCAAGCTGGGCCCAATGGCAGGTATGAGAGATTTCTCAGACCCGTAAAATAAATTCAACCGACACTTTAAATCAATCAGAGACTTTTTCTGGTAATTTGCATGACAAACCATGGAAATTCCGAAATCCACGAAAGAAAAGCCAGTGGAAAATCACAGCAAAACTGTATAAAACGCAATTTGGATGTATTTCTGAACAAAATCATGACAGTTTTTCAGGAATTTGATAAATATGAGCTCCTTTTTCAAAACAGTATACAACACATACCGTGGAATGGGGTGAAATTGATCACCTGAAAATTCGTGATAAAAAATACTAATCAAAAGATATTGCTCTTACAACACTAGGCAATGTTAACGTGTCCTTAAACGCAACTTTTGCATGATACACATACCTTTCAAAGTTAACCCTTGCATGCCCGGTGCAATTTATTCATATTTTCGAAAAATTCTTCTAACTCAGTCAAAACTCAATCAAATTTGATCAAACAAGTTTCCAAATAACAGAAAAAAGTATTGAATTTACTTAAAGTTATCTTAGTTGAGGGTTAATTACGTTAAATTTGGAGAAGTGAGTAAAGTTTGATAAAAGCTCAAAATATGTAATTTTTAACAATGATCATTCCATACCATTAAAGAAATACTGATGAATTCGCAGGAAACCACAAAGATTTTAATTTCAGAGCTAGTTTTTGAGCTTTTGCAACAAACCGAATTGAAATCGGTCTAACGACGATCAAATAAGTAAAAAAATAGCAACAAGCAGCTCGTGAACGAAAATAAACAAACTTTTACCTGAAATATCGTTATTTTCGTTTCCAAACTAGCTGTAAATGATATTTTTCAGCACAGAATTCATCATTTATCTTTAGCATATCGAAAAAAAGCACATTTCCAAAAGAATGTATGGATTTCAATGGTGATCAATTTCACCCCAGTTTACCTCATAGTACCTTAGAGAATTATCGAATTTATTTCATGAAGTAGACGATAGAAATTTCACCATTAGCCATAGAGGTTTACTGGAGCACATACCACTACTTGTTTTAAAATTATACTATTTCGGAAAAAATATACATGAAGCTAGTTAATTGAAAATTGTTATAAAAATTGATCAATTTCACCCCGTTCCATGGTACTAACAAAATCGTCTTGAAAATTTGTTTCAAATCTAAAAATGCTAATGTTTTTTCATTTATTTTGCATTGAAATGCAGAATTGATATGTTCCATTGCAATGTTGAATATAAATGGAAATCGTTACGTTTCAAATTTTAAGGGCAAAATACCACATTTACGATTTAAAAAAAAAAAATATTGTTTTCTTTTTTCTACGTTTCAAATTTTTAGGGCAAAATACCACATTTACGATTTAAAAAAATACTTTTTTCTAGAGATCTGACATGACATTTTAATTTAAAGGCTCTAAAATAATTTTCCTTCTTTTTGCGTAGCTAACGTTTGGTTTTGATATAGAAAAAAAAATGAGGAATCTTTTACAAACAGCTCTTCAAGGTGGCAATACAGTAGTCAATAGGACGAACACAGAATAAAAAAATAACTTATTTTTAATTCTGCAAAAAAACGCAGAAAGACGTATAGAGTTTGTGGGAATTTTTGATATATATTCTCTTTAAAATATGTCACTTGAAATGCAATAATAATGCTCTTTCATAAAAATGCAAATCAAAACACATGCAATATAAATGTCCTGCTTGTGATTAAAATCATATTGAAAACCAAGGTTTATTTTTTCTGCCGGACTTTTTCCGACCTCAGAAGTAGAACCCGGGTAGGTCCGTTCCGGTTTGGTCCGATATAAAATCGAGCTTTGAAGTTTCCGGTCCTATCTGACTTTTGGTCTGACTCCAATGTCGAACACTATTCACAAGAACTTTCAATGGGCCTTCCGCGACGCTGATAGTGTCGTATACGATGTTTTGGGCAATCAAAGTTTCTTCCATGTGGTTCAAACCTGAGCAGTCCTTGTTCACATAAGAAGGGGGTTGGATATGCAAGATAAGAACGTCGACTATTTTCCTGACAAAATATGTTACGGAACAGCAAAATATGTTTATTCGTCTGATCAAGCTTGATTTTATTCAACGCTACTACGAAGCCGCTGCTGACTTTGGTTGAAGTCAACAACCAGCATTTCTATAACTGACAGAATCATGCTAATTAGGTCATCATGCAAAAAAATACAGGTTTTCACCGCAGGCATGCAGGATCTTGATTTTCCCGGCGTGAGGCCTAATTTCCCGGTTTTCCCGTCTTTTTTCCCGGTGATTTGAAATTCCCGGCTATTTCCCGCTTTTCACGGTAGAGTGGCCACCCTGATAGGCTGAATTTGCCATGTTGAAAAAATATTCACTTGGCAATAAATGGCATTGACAAACACAATTAACCTCAAAGTTTATCTGAAGAATTTCTGAGCTAGTGAGCCTGAATCACATAATTTTTCGCGCAAGTCTTACTAATTGCAGCAATCAGTTGTAAAATTATCTACGCTTTCGTAAAATGCAGAAAATTGTTATTTGAACTGTTATATCATAGATGGGGAATGCACTATTTGCCTTTGTCTATGGCCTCTTCATAGCCACTGCCTAAATTAAGATATCTTAGTGCAACTTGATACAAAAGACAGCCACAAAACAATTCAATTTCATTCTTGTTTTGGATACGGCAGCAAGTGAAACCGCGGTGCCGGCTACAGAGGTAAACGTCATCTGGAGCAAAGAGACTATTAAATTAATTAACCCCAATTGAGTGTATTCCCAAACCTATTCCAAGAAAGACATTGACATAAGACAGGCTGTCGTTTTCTACATTACCTCTGCGGTCGTGTCTTATAAACAACCTCTTCAACTTTTTCTAGTAAACGTTCCCTCTGTCTCAAATGTGTCTAGCATACCATTTAGTCCTTAGAAACATCGAGAAACACCAGGTTGATTAAATCCCAGTCGAAAGAGTTTAGCTCGGAGAAAAATCGCAATATTTCATCTCCCTTTATTTGAATTGTTCGTCGCTAGAGTGACTTTCAAGTGAGACCTTTAGCTTGAAGAATTCGGCGAATGCTTGCTGCGCTAATCGTCACTTGGAAGTGCCGGTAAAACAAATCACTACACTCATTCAGTTGCCGTGTTCCGAACGAATTTTATGTAGATTTGCTGCCGCTGCTTCGTTGAAAGTAATCTATTTTTCTCGTACGACAGGCTCTAGCTAGAGATAGTGGTTTTAATTTTCTATTTACAATGGGCAGCTTAGCAATAGACAGTCCCAAGAAATAGTAACCGTACAAACAGTAGTACTTCGTGTTACTGCTGGCCTTTTGGTGACTGACGGTATTCAGGATTGTATAGGACATTTTAACTGAAATATTAATTGATGATTCAAACAACTTTTATGAAAAAAATCCATACTTTTCACCTTACCCGTTATTGCCCTTAACTAGCAAAGGAAGCACAAAAGTTAAGTTCTTCCAAAGTCACCTAAATTATTTGATTTCCATGAATTCCGAGTAAAGCTCCTAATGGTCATGCTCGAAGAGAGTATAAATAATTCTGACAGTGTTTATGTCAGTCACGAGAATCAGAAAATATTTTGCTGAACTTTGAAGAGGATTTTTGGTGTGAAACGGTGTCCGGTTGAATTTTTGATACCTACCCCTCGATGAAGATGTCGAAAGTTTTCTGGCATCACTCTTTGATGTTCATTTTGGCACGTCAAAAGTTGAAGTTTATTCATTTCAACCTCATCGTTCAAGTGCAGAAATTTTAATTTTCTGCGTCAGCCCAGCCGTATCCAATCGTGTCAAATCGTCGGTGCTATTTTTCTACTGGACGAAATACAAGTTTTGTTTAAATCATCTGATCCAGCATAACCGAGGGCGGTAGCAATGAGTGAAATTGAAGCGAAATTCTTTGTCCGCTCGTTCATACGGTTTTTGAACAGTCAGCTTGCGCAGCCGAATTTCAGTTCCGATTCCCGTGAAAGTCTGGAAGTGGCTATTCAGTGTTTGGAGAATGTATATGAATTCACCCCAGAAGAAGAGGAAGCGGCGTGCAATGCTCAAGACGGAGAGCATCCGCTAAACCATATAGACCTGTTCAAGGTTTACGTGGATACCTTCACCAACGTAACACCGGAAAGAAAAGAGGAAGCTGAGGTTTTGAAAAACGAAGGCAACCGGCTAATGAAGGAGGAGAAATTCCACGAAGCCCTAAATATGTACACCAGGGCCATCAGTGCAGATGCCACTAATCCGGTATTTTATTGCAATCGTGCTGCAGCCTATAATCGACTGGGAGATTTCCAGAAGGCCGCTGATGACTGTCGCATGTCACTGCGGTACGACCCGAACTACAGTAAAGCCTTCGGCCGGCTGGGATTGGCCTACACCAAAATGGACAAGCATGAGCTGGCACTGGAAGCCTATCAAAACGCTCTCCGGATTGATCCAAACAATGAAGATTACAAAAATAACATGAATGTAACGCAACAGCGATTGCAGGAAGTGCGAGCGGCATCCGCTGCCGTTGGTGCTAGACCGGATCTGGGTGCCGCTGCTGGGCTGAGTGGAATCGATTTTGCAGCAGCTCTTAATAATCCGGTGTTGGTCAATATGGCTACTCGAATGATGCACGATCCGGCGATTCAGAATATGTAAGCTTCACCGGTTTTCTTGATTAGAGTTCAACTTGAATTTTTCTCCTACCTCACAGGTTAGGTCAACTGAGTGGCATGAACAACCTTGATGCCCTGTTTGAAACCGGCCGACAGTTAGCCGTGCAAATGTCCAATCAAAATCCGGACGCTCTTGCCAGTGTGCTCCGTCAAATGGAACAAAGCGGTGTGCTCCCACCGGAAGGCGCTCCCCCGAATCCAGATGGGAACAATGAAAGCGAAGGCAACGGTGACAACCAGCCGCAGCCTCCGCCGTCATCTAACTAGTAACTATCCGCACGTATGCAAAAACTGATTTTGTATTTTTGTTGTGCGAACCAATGCGCTACTGTTGCAGGTGTATTTGAGCGCTTTTGGCAAACCTGGTTGTTTGAGTTATGATTTGGTCCTTTTAGTTTTTTCTCGTTTGAAGTTCAGTGATAAAGAAAAATAATCAAAAAATACTACTAAATAGTGCACACTAGGTTGATGCCATCACATTGAACGGATATTGTACGACTATTATAAGACTTCCCAATTATTGAACGATGGAATAGGACAGTAGGAGCAATGCATTATGGTTTAATTCTTACTAAAGAACCAATAAATCAAAATAACCTAATCGCTTTGTGTTTTATTTTAATCCAGAATAATTAACGGTAACCATCTAATGGCTGCGAAGTCTTGAAGACAGAAGGTTGAATTTCGACAACGGTTAATTATCATTTCGATCAAAATTAGGCCAATAAATCTAAAAGTCTGTACTACAGACGGTGTTATTAAGCTGACGCGCGAACAGGAAAATAGCAATTGATGGAAACTTGAGATATATTTGTTCTTGTTTAAATTTACTTTGTTAAATATGAAAATTCATAAATTCCGGCCAGCGAAAAATATGCCAGAGAGAAAACTTTCTACGGAAAGGTTGGAAGAACTTCTCTGCCCTATCTATAGAAGGGACACAGATTTGACTGTAGCCACGATTGAGGCATAAGCCTCCCCAATTCCGCATAAAGAATTCTGTTCCATCGGTTTAGGTCGCTTCAGGGATACATGGCTTGGCTTTCCAGATGTTCCAGAGATCTTCGCAAATTTCTAGAATACGACTTGCACATCATCTGTTTATAGACTCCAAGAGGTTGGATGCCCGAGCAAGGATGTAAGGGACCACTGGGACCATTGAAGAGGAGCTGTTCAACACAAAGTTTTATGGAGGCGTATTCTGGAGTCAGCTTTGGATATCTACAATCTGTCGCCATAAAAGTAAAGTGAAGTGGTTGTCCGACTTTTCCTAGAAAACCATTCCCCAGAAAATAAAGTGTCGAAGGATTTTCCCCAGAATGAACCATTCTCCAGAATGCCAAATCCCAGAATATACTAGTTACCAGAACTCTAAACCCCTGATAGTACTAGTTACCAGAAAACCTTTTTCCAGAATGCACCAATGCCCAAAAACTATTCTCCAGCATCACCGTAACCGGAAAAAAAAACATTAGTAGGGTAAGATGGGTCACGGGGCAAGATGGGTCAGTGCCGTTTTTGAGCGTGAAATGAGTTTTTTTTTTTTGTACGTACGTATTTTTGACTACGTATCACGTGTTCATTGTTCATATTTGCATATTGCTTGTTTTTAATAAATAAAATATTTTTTCTCTAAGTTTCTTAGGCGATTTACACTTTTGAAAAAAAAAAACGTGTTCTTTCGTCGTACGCTATATAATTTGAAGTAAACCTTTATTGCAGAAGCAGTTTTGCTCATGATGTACTAAATAATATGCTTTTGAGCATGAATAAATGTAAAATAAACATGAATATTGCAATCGTGGCCTAAATTAATGATTGGGTCAGTACAGGTCACCCAAGACAAGGCAGTATAGTTTTGTCAACATTTCAGTTTTAAGGCTAGATTCGACGCAAATGGTGTTGTCACGTTGAAAAAACATTCATTGCTTCAATAAGTCGACAGTAGCGAAGTTCTTCAAAATGCTACAAAAAGTAATCGAAATGCTACAAAGTAATCGACGAGGAAAATTTAATCCCTTCGGCGGTATAATATAGACGAGATGACCCAATATTTTTGTTATCTATGAAGAGAAGGCATTTTTCTTGCTATCCATAAAAAGTTCGTTGAGATTTAATCATAATTTTGTTCTGTTTGAGAGGGTGACCCATCTTACCCCACCAAATGACCCATCTTGCCCCGCCTTTTTTACAGTGCAATAAAAAACAACCTTTTCTAAAAATTCTGTAAAAGCGAACCAACACTTGATTTTTGTTATTTTTTAGCGTAATTTTATAAAATATGCATAACATCAATATAATCATCTGAAAAGTAGACCAAAAGTAACTTCAGTTACGAGATATTGAAAATTTGGCTTATTTGACCCATCTTGCCCCACCTTACCCTATTCAGTTATTATATTGTTAACATTCTAAATTATTTGACATTTTTAATTAACACTTGCGTACTAGAGCCGAAAATATGAAAATTCTTTTACCTGCCATTCCGCAAGATCTAAACCGAATTTGATCGAACCTTTTTCAAAGGATCACAAATTTATCAAAGTTTTTGGGACAGTAGGGGACATTTGTTCCGGATTTATCAAGGGGAAAGGTGGGGTAAGTACCCTTCCAGAGACACAAGCTAAATTAAAAACGGTAGCGAAACCTTGCTTCAACATATCAAGCTTTAGGTTTTTGCAAAACAACACTATTAACGATTGGTATTTCGCCACTTTGTTTTAATTCGATAGACCCGCGACCCGGCAGCCCCGTAGCCCGAGTCATCACAGTCTTCAGAGCCAATCCTTATCCCGAAGTTACGGATCTTATTTCCCGACTTCCCTTACCCACATTGATCTATCGACTAGAGACCCTACACCTTGGAGACCTGCTGCGGATTCGGTACAAGCTGTTGAGACTTTGCGAACCCCAGTCTTCGATTTTCGAGGTCTACTACCATGCTCTACTAGCCTGTCCAACCATATCTCTCTATGAAAGACTTCCATGGCTAGTATGACTGTTAAACAGAAAATAAAACTCTTCCGATATCTCTTGTTGGCTTCTCGAAGGAAAGGATTCATGTTGCCATGATTACAAAGGCGCTACCGTTTCCGGTGTGCACGCCAATGCAAACGTATACTCAACAGGTTCCGGAATTGTAACCGGGTTCCCTTTCGCTCGTTTAATATATACTAGTGGATGTTGCATCGACCCAGGATAACGAACGAACCTCTACAGAGGTAATTTCTGCAGGGGGGCTGCCCCCCATGTGAACTAGATTAACCGAATTAAGATGAGAAGGGGTATTTTAGATTTTTGGTCAAGGAGCCTCAGAAATCAATTCGCTACTGTGTTTTTGTGGTCGACTTGTGATGTTCATTCATCCAAAAACGATTACTGAAAGTTCTCTGATTTTATGACTATGGCCTGGTGTCAAGCGCTTACTTATTTACTCCATGAAAGAACAAATGTATTAGTTGACAATTAGTTGATTCAAATGACAGAATCGTTATAAATTTTAGATATAAAATAATATAATAAATATTATAAATTTTAGATATAAAAAAACTCAATTTTAACAGATTTTCCATGTTAAAAAAATAATGCATATTTCTTCGTTTTAGGATAACAGTTTTCAGGAAAACGGTATTTTCTGGTAAATAGTTTCCTGGGCATTGGTTCATTCCGGATAATAACTTCCTGGGGATTAGTACTTTCTGGGTAGCAGTTTTCTGGTGATTAGTACATTCTAGGATTTTGTTTTCTGGGGAAAAAGCTTCGGCGTTTTATTTTCTGGGGAATAGTTTTCGAGGAATTGTTATACAACCAAGTGAAGTAACTTGAAATTTTTTCCCCAACAAACGAATGAAAAGATCAAATTTTTCGTCAGTTTTTTCAAAGTATTATTCAAATTCAAAAGTTATTCTCTAAGTGTATATTTTTCACAAGTTTCTAGACGGGTTCTGCGGCATAATGTTTGAAGAAATTAATGCAATAGACAATTTTATGAGACTTTTCTCGTCGCAGGGCTCAAAATCTAACAAAAAAATACGCGACACTGCAAACGATCTTTTAGGGAAGCGGATTTACAGGGTAGCAACTTGAAAGTGATACACCTTATTATGTCATAAAACTCGAATCAGTTTTTATTTCTCTTCGGAATCGATTTTAATAACATCTATAGGTAGCAAAATTGCAAAGTACTTACGACGGGTTTCGAAGTCATTGCAAGCTGCACGCACAACTTCACCAAACGTTTTTCAAATGTCTCCTGACGTCGTGCAACTTTTCTAGCATTTATCCCCAGATACTGAAGTCTGGCGGGTTCAAATCCGGTGACGATGAAGCCCTATAGGCTGGTATATCACGAAGACATGCTTCATAAACACGGCCGCCAGAGTAAACAACTTTTCGTCCAAAAAATAATGTTTTGACTAGAGTGCCTATAAAAATAACTAGAGTGGCGCCGTGTCTTTCAAAGCAACGCTGGTAACACTGAACATCCTTTCTCTTTTCCTCACACGAGTTCAATAGGTTGTTTGCTCAATTGGAATGACACTGATAGATAATTTTCATTCCAATTTTGACAGTGTCGCCACTCTATATATATTTACAGGCACTCTAGTTGTGACCTGCGTGTGTCTTCAGCAGCAACCGAGATCTAGCAACCCTGTCGGCAATATTTTTATGAGTTAGATGAATATCAAAAGTCCTTTTTGAAAACATTTTGCATGAATGTGTGGCTCAGTGGGGAAACGATGTTGAGTGTCTAGAGGTGACGGGAGAGAAAAACTGGACCTATGCCAACACGTTAGTAGCAGCTAATCGTGTGACGCGTCAGATGCGGGAGAAATACCGAGAGGCAAGAGCTGCCGAAAAGAGGCTTCACCGCCGCACATAAGACGGGCTCCATATATGTAGAGGAGTGGCCAAAATTACCAAAATGCGAATTTCGTATTTAGTAAGTTTTGAGCACATGATTTTATAGTTTTTGATCTATATTTGAAAACGCCTCCAAAGTTACCTCCCTCAAAAATGAAGGAAAACAGTTTTACTGAACATTTTGGAATATATAAAATCCTACACTGAGAGAAAAGCACTTAAGAATTTCATAAGTTATAACTTATAAACATGCATAACTTTGATTTCATTAGACACTTATGCATTGCATATCAAGCTTATAAATTTCATAAATATACTTAAGGATTTTCATATAAACGTTATGTGCATCCCATACGCGTGACTTATGATTTTCATAAACTGCAAAATTGTGAAAATTCCATAGTCATATCTTATAAAATCTGCAAAATGGCAGACCAGAATTTTTGATTTGTGCACCGTCAGATAAGTGTTACAAGTTTTTGGATGAAGCTAAGCTGAAATTTGCACAGCTGGTGAAAATTGAAGCAAAAAACTGTAAGCATCTTTTTTCAAATCCCATAGGTATACCATTACATAAGGTCATCTATGTTTATTCTAGCAACCATTGAATCTTGTGATCGTTAAAAAGGACAACGCTGGCGACATTCGGCAAAAGGAACAGGACATTCGGCGAACTTGTTTCCCGAATTTGATTCTCCATTTACTTGTACTCTTAACTATATATTTGTAATATTTGCGAGTAAAGAATAAGTAAGAACTAGTGTAAACAAGTTTTTTTTTTTTGATAAAACATGTTAACATACCCTAGTATTATGAATTTCATGGCAGCAATTATAAGCTTCATAACATTAAACTAATGATAATCATATCAATCTGTTCATGAAATTCATATTGAAAAGCTATGATTTTGATATGTCGGTTCTTATAACATGCATACCTACGGCCAATAAATTTTATAAGTATGACTTATGAAAATCATTAGCAGCCGAGAACAAAATTTTTCCTCCAATTCATAAGCCAAACTTATGACTTTTATAAGGAATCCTTGTGGCGCAAAATCATAAGAGGTTCTTATGGAACTCAATAGTTATTTTTTTTGCGTGTACTGAAGCTGTTATGGTAAGTTTGCACAAAATTGAGAGATTGTAATATTAGCTTCCTAAAACCGGAAAAGTACTTGATTTCAACCCTGCAGAGTCTACCGCAGGCCACGTAGAAAATATCCGTAATTTTCCTAATTTTGACCTTCAAAAACATCAAATGTAAGCACGTGCTCCTGATAGTCTACCTGAGAGTCCTGTTTTTGCTCATAAAGAATCATTGTTAAAAGTTTGCGAAAAATTTGCGTTTTTGTAAAAAAAGATGATTGAAAGTTTTTCATTTTTTTTCTGTATATTTTGAATTTTTGGGTGATTTATCAAAGAATTTTTTGTATATCACACAATTTTGGTCCAAAACACATTGAGAATACGTAAAATTAGTATGATTATTCGTTTGTATACACTGAAGAGTTTTTGCCTTTCTCCTAGAAAGGTATAGCAATCACTGCAAAAACTAAAGGTGTAAAAGTGCTCAAAAGGGCCGAATGTCGTATATGTCGTATATCGACTCAGTTGGACGGGCTGAGCATTTTCTGTATGTGTGTGTGTATGTATGTGTGTGTGTGTATGTGTGTGTGTGTGTAACGCTCTCCCAATCTCACTCGTTTTTCTCAGAGATGGCTGGACCGATTTCAATTAAATTAATTGCAAATGAAAGGTCTAGTTGCCCCATAAAACCCTATTGAATTTTATTGTAATCGGACTGCTAGTTTAGTGGTTATGTATCAAAATGTCAAAATCACGAAACATCAATATCTCAGAAACTACACAAATGAACGGGCTACCTGAAAAACCCTTAACTTTTGAATTTTATGAAGATTGAACTTGTGGTTCAAAAGTTATGGAAAGAAACGTGTTCTGGTGACTATTTAATCTCACTCATGTTTCTCAGAGATGGCTTGACCGATTTTCATAAAATCAGTGTCATATGATAGGTCTTGTTGCCCCATAAGACCCTATTGATTTTTTTGGCAAACGGAATATTACTTTGCCTGTTATGTTTAAAAATGTGAAATCCAGCTATGAAAAGAAACATATTCTAAAGACTACATAAACTCACTCAATTTTCTCAAAGATGGTTGAACCGATTTCCACAAAATTAGTGTTAAATGAAATGCCTTGCTGCCTCATAATACCCTATTGAATTTTGCTGTAATCGGACTGTAACTTCGTCTGTAATGTATCGAAATGTGAAAATCACGAAACTTCATTATCTTAGAAACTACACAACCGATTTGAACAATGTTGATATCAGATGAACGGGCTAGTTAAGGGTTAACTGATGAATTATGATTGAACACGTGGTTTCAAAGTTTGGCTGCGCTATACGTTCCCTTTGTTTATAATCGAACTTAAGCAACCGTTAGGTATTAAATTGTTAAAACAACGAAAGTCTATTATCTCAAGTATTACACGACTTATTTGAACATAACTAGTGTTATACGAACGAGTCATCTCTCAAACTTCCAATTAACAATCTTCCTAACAATTTGATATGTGGTTCAGAAGTTATGGAAAAAAGCAATTCAGAGACTATTTAAAACTATACCTGCTTTGATCAATATATGTAGCCTCAACATAATTTAAATATGGTATCGTACTATTTAAACGTTCCTGATATTGCTGGTGATTAAATTTTTCGAAATTACGAGTCATTTCTTTTATTTCACTATTTCTTAAGCTCTAACATTACGTAAAATTTCAATTTGTATACTTCAATTACAACATCAATATTTTAGAACCCAAAGAGTGAATATTCCTTTATTGGATTGAAGCATTCATGTAAATCAATTTTTACAAATAATAAGTTTGAATGAGAAAGGCTGGGTCTGACCGCTAGGTGGATTAATTTAGGTTTTTTTTATTGTTTTGAAATAAAAAACAGGAGGCTTGTGTGCAAAGCCACGACCGCAAGGTTGAAGTAGAATACTTTTACAAGAAAGATAACCCGGCTGCTTGCGTGTCATTTTTTCTAGTAAATAAACGTTGACTAATCAGATCAATCGAATTTTGCGCTTCAACAAGGATTGACCATTTTCAATAATATAGTAAGTTGCTTGTCATGATTGGGGCTTGACAATTTTTAAATTTTGAGATGAAATTTTTTCGGATGTCCTGCTCATGACTGAAGGAAAAGATAATTCAGTACGTTCTGAGACACGGAGATAAAGTAAAATATATAACTTTTACAAATTTAAAAATGTAAATTAACTCAAGAGAAAACATTAACGCTTTAATCACATACATAAGACATACGTAACACTCAGGAAGAAATCATCCAAAAAAGTTGGTACAGAATGAACTACTCGAATGGTACCACGCTCTGAATAAAATCACTGTTTGAGTTGTTTTTGAAGGCAGTGTACCTGCGCAACACTGCATTTATCTCGTTCCTACTCGAAAAATGCTGCATTGATTTTGTGAATAACTTTCAGACAGTTCCTTATGGGATTTTCTTTTGGGCTCGATAAAGCCGTGAAAAAGAAAATTCATTTTGTTCATTATCTGTCGAGCAGTTGGACAGGACGAGGTACGGAGTACTATGGGGCAACGTGTACAAAAAAAAACGCCAGTGTTACGTATGTCTTATGTATGTGCTTTAATCATCAAGTTTTTATTTCATCCTGAAAAGGACAATTTGTTGTTCATTTTAGTATCGGACAAGATGCCGATCACATCTTTGCGTTATCACTGACAGTGCAAATAAAGTATTCCTTGTGATAAAATAAACAGAGAATAGCTTATTTAACACTCAAAACTAGACGGCTCACGTGTTGTCAAAATGAGTCAACTTTTCATTGAATGCATTTACTAGTGCCCACTATCGCACAGAGACTGCATTTCACTAAAGTGCCTCATTGCATCAGCCGCTATCGATGCTGGGATCCGCTGCAACTGTCCATTACTACGCCACAGCTGTGGCCGCTTTCCGCCATCGCTGGTACCCGATCAGAAAGACAAAACAAAAATGTAACAGAGGCTGTTAGTGTGTTATGTAAAAAACCTTTCAGGTTGTGTTTTAGTTTTGATCCCGTTAGGTGTTAAAATAACAGAAATCATAACAAAATATTCTACTAATGCCAAACCCATATCAAACTTTGTTACTAACGTATCAGCTTTCTAACAAAATTAGATAGCATATAGAACAGTAAAATAACAACCATTGTTATAAACAACCGGTTTTGATAGAGACGAAAACATTGTTAGATTTGTTTCAGAACAACTCCATCCATGATTTGTTTTTATAACTCATTCAGATTCAATTTGTTATCCAAAGCAAATGGGAAAATACAAAATCGTATCAAAATATGTTATTTATATCTCCCGTTGATAGAATTTTGTAATTTTTTTATTATGCTCTTCTGATCGGGTATCCACTGCACTGCTAGTGCTGCTGCTTAGGGAGGACGACTGCTGTTGTCGCTGTCTAGAACTATTATGAGCGGCTTCGGGATTCAATATTCTTTATTTTTCTTATGGTATTTTCATTATACATTCGTTTTTTGAACATTGTGAGAGATTCAATTTTATAAACTTTTCAACTCTAATGTTTTTAATGTACTATAAGTGTTACTACTTTTTCCTTTTCTACGTACATTTACATTTTAATGCTCGGCATTAGAGTTTTAATTATTAAATAAATATTAAATAAATATACGTGTACAGAGATTATGTTTTCGGACGACGGATATTTTCGATTTTCGGTTGATTAGCGGGTACTACTTCTTCGTTAGCACTAAACTTTTTGTTACTGTTTGTTCAATGTGGGGGCGATGAAGTAGCTTATGATCATCGGTCAAACCAAGGTAGCGAACATTTGACGATCAGGGAATATCCACATTGTTCAACCGAATCTTTGTTGTCGGCACCAAACGTTGACTATTCCGATGAGGAAAGACTATGGTCTGAGTTTTTGCTGCATTCACACAAATTTTCCATGAGGTGAGGTAATTCACAAAGACGTTAAGTCCAGTTTGCAGCTTTTTAACTATTTGGTTGATCTGTCTGCCCTCGTACATAATGGCGGTATCATCAGCAAACAGCGACAGGATGCCTCCATTGGGTAGTTCAGGAATATCTGATGTAAAAAAGTTGTACAGAACAGGACCAAGGATGCTGCCCTGTGGAACACCAGCTTCTACGTCGTATGGGTCAGACAGGCCACCCAGCACACAGACCTGAGATTTGCGCAGCGTAAGATAGTTTTGCACAATTTTCACTAGATAATCGGGATAGTTGTAGTGCTGTAGCTTGTAGATAAGCCCGTCGTGCCACACGTTATCGAATGCTTTTTGTATGTCCAGGCAGGCCATGGCAGTTGTTTTAGATAGCTCCTTGTTCCGATTGATGAGTTTTGTTACTCTCTGCAGTTGATATGTTGTTTAATGGCCTCTGCGAAAACCGAACTGCTTGTCCAGGAATATGTTGTTCACTTCTGCGTGGCACAGAATACGGCTGTAGATGCATCGTTCGAATACCTTGCTGAGGGCAGAAAGCAGACTGATGGGACGGTAGCTTTTGGGGCATGTGGGATCCTTTCCTGGTTTCAAAATGGTAATCACTTTCGCCAGTTTCCACTTTGCTGGAAAGTACGCCAATTCAAGGCATCGGTTGATCATTTTTTCCACCACAGACAAGGCTGTTGGTCCAAGGTTTTTGAGCACAAGGTTGAACACTCCGTCAAATCCGGGAGCCTCCATGTTCCGAGAGAATTTGATGTTGTTCTGTACCTCGTCCACTGTTATCCGCTGATCAGGTGGCAAGATATTTGGTGTGTGCGCCAGAATTACTATCGATTCTCTGACAGCTGGTTCGATTCCACTCACAATATCACGACCAAGATTGTGGGAAGCGGCAAAATGCTGAGAGATAGCACAAGCCTTTTCGCGGGAAGTTAGCAGAGTTTCACTATTCACTATTAACGGCGGGATGGGTTTTGGTTTGTTCTTTAACACTTTAGCCACACGCCAAAACGGCCGTGAGCAGTTGGGCCAATTACGTAATTCAGTTGCAAACTGTCTGTTTTTCACTTTCTCCAGACGTTCTTGAACGATTTTTGTCAGCTGTCTAGCGTAGAATCGGTGCCTAGGGTTGCGGGTACGTTGATATTGCCTTCTAAGCGAGTTTCGCAAGGAAATTCTGCGCTTGGTGTTATCGTCGATTTGCGCAAACTTACGTATCACTGGAACAGATGGGATGTAGCGGCACTCTGCTTCCTGGATGACGTCTATCATTGACTGTAGAGTACGATCGATGTCTCCAGTGCTGTTCAAAGTGATGTCCGCATCAAGATGGTTTTCAACATACCGCTGCAACTGAACCCAATTTGCACGATGGTAATTTCTTCTTTGTTGAACTTAGCGCCGTTCTACGTTAGCACCAATCTCAGCGATGACCGGAAGATGATCCGAGGAGAGTTCTGTTATGGTTTTCGGAATCGAAAATCGATCGGTGATGTTGGTCAGAAAAATGTCAAGCTTGGAGCCTATACCACCAGGGGAGATGTAAGTTGGTAATACCGGATGAGCGGGATAGTAATATCCAGCTTCGGAATCTTCTACGATGATGTTACCATTTGAGTTGCACCTGGAGTCACCCCAAGAGGAGTGGCGAGCATTGAGATCACCTGTCATGACGAAATTGCCTCCTCTTCTAGACAGCTTTTGGATGTCGTTCTACAATTTCACCGTGGTTCCATTTGCCCGTCGAGACTGCTTCGGACAATAGACCGCAATAAATGTGAGTGGTCCATCAGTGGTGGTAATTTCGATTCCTACAGCTTCGACAAAGGTTGTGTTGAAACTCTGTAGTGATTTGTATGGTAGTCCTCTCCTTATGGCGATTGCAACCCCGCCCCCAGCTGAGGTTGTGCGATCTAGTCTGATTATCGAGTGCTCCGGCAGGCAGAAGTTTATGTTCGGCTTCAAATGTGTTTCGGTTTGCAGTTTGCAGCGACATCGATGTAGTGTATGTTCAGAAAATGTAAAAGTTTTAACTTCTTGTTGGCCACAGAGCGGGCATTCCAGTTAAGGATTCGAAAGAATGGATCCATGACGGTAGTAAAAAGTCATCATGACCGCAATCTGTTCCTGGTTGGTGCGACAAGCCTTTGTTTGCTGATCGAGTTTAAGAAAAAGCGTAGCTAGCTGTTCCATCGAGTACAAATTGCTACTTGCTGGGGGCATGTTGGCAGCCTGTGCATAACTCAAAAATCAGGGGGGGTCCCGGCTAGGAACACCACCAGTTGGAGGAGGTGGAAACGACAACGTACTTGAAGTCGCTGGCGGGGTTGGTGTAACGCTAGGTTGTACATTTTTTCTATTCGACGGTCGCTGGCGATTGGCAATTTCACTTCGAATTTTGATGAATTCTGCTCGTTTTGGACAGGAACGGCTGTTCGTAGCATGCCCTTTGTCACAGTTGAGACACTTGATTTGTTCGGCTTCCTCAACAAGACAATCCACTGTTCGATGCGGACCTGCACATTTCATGCAGCGACTCTTGATGTGGCAATTCTTTGTGCCATGTCCATAGTTCAAGCAGTTGGAACACTGCGTGACATCGCGATGAATCGGTTTGTATCGCTCCCATTGCACGATGATGTTGAATAGGGCGGTGATTGTCTTCACTGTGCTTAGTGTAGTTGACCCCCTGGTCAGGTGGATCAGGTATAACTGATCACGATACTTAATGGCTTTGTTGTGTCTTATCATTTCGTAAACTGCTTCCACTTCTAGGCCGCAGGCGACAAGCTCCGTTTTTAACTCGTCCAGTTCCAATTCCGGTAAACCACGTAGTACAACATTGAATGGTTTTGTAGCTGCAATATCGTGAGTGAAATACTCCGCTTTTGTTTGCTTCAGGTAAGCCTCTACTGCCTTGTAATGTGGGGTGGATGGAACGACGATTTTGTAGCCGTCCGTGCATAGCCTCAGGGTAGCTATCAGCCCTTTGCTGATAAGTTCATTGAAGTGTTGCCTAAGTCCAGGCGGGAAACCTTTTACGTAGAAAGGCGGCATTTTCTCCTTCTTTTCCGTTTTCTCGGTAGTTTGGTCAGTCAGCGATGCAAACTTGTTAGCAGCTAGTATCTTCTTGGCGATTCCATCATCCTTTTCAGCAGGATCACGAGGACGCTTATTACTTTGCTCCTTACTGGAACCCGTTTTTCCCATCGTATAACGAATGCGATAGGGAAAATAAACGAATGCGATAGGTAAACTAAAACTTTCAGTTATTGTAACAAACACGTCTGTACACATCAAGCGTGAGACGAAGAATGATGAGCGGCTTCGGCTGAAACAGGCTCTTTTATAGGCCAAATAGCATGTTTAAAATTGCAAGGTATATGATTCTGTCGACCGTGCTTGAGAAGCAAACATACAACGACCAATCAGAGGTCGAATTTTTCGTTTTGACAAGGCTTGACTATTTTCAATAGTACAATAGTGTGAATAATAAAATTACAGTTATCTTCTTCTGGGAAAAATTTTAGAAGATTTTCCAATCTATTGCTGCAAGAATAAAGGAAATCCATCGAATACTAACCGATTTATTAGCATTTGAAATTGAACATATTTTTCACTTTTTTCGGTTTTAGATTTTCATTTCACATCCCTAGGTAGCCGAACTTCCTGAGAGAAGTATTCTACTTCAAAATTAACTAATTCATAACAGGACACCTCTACGCCAAGTTTAATCATAATTGGCAAGAAGAATTAAAAAAAATTACCCGAATCAAACCAAAAAAAACATTGATGATTGATATCTATGGATTCGCCAGGGAAAAAAACTCTTGAAAACAAACAAACCGATCTGCCATCAGTACCAAGCGTCATCATCATCGTCATCATGCGAACCGGGTCGTCGTTGTGTGTTTATCATATGGGTGGGTGGGTGCTACGGGTAGGTACAGCTAAGCTCAGCCGGAAGGTTGGATCGGGCGGCAAAAGAAATCGCCGCCGTTAGTCGGTTACTGGCGGTTGATCGAACAGGTCGCGAATACAGCCCGGGCTCTCTGGAGTGCCGGCATTTTATCAATCATTCTCAATCAGTCAATATGTACACAAGTAGTGACGGTAATTGCTAGTGAGCAGTGGGATTCTACCGTATAAGCATGTTCATTAGTGGCATCAGCAGCAGCAGTATTGGCACCAGTGTATGACTAATCGTCCAGAAGAGGCTAGTGGGCGCTGTTGAACTCAAGGTCGTTGCCGAATTCTACAAGCGCGACAAGTTCAACACCAGAACGATAAATAGCAACCTAGTAGGCAGTGATGTTTCTTCACATGATTCTACTTTGAGTATTCGTGTTTCGTTTATTTGTAAGTTTGGCAGTTTTTTAACTAGAACTTTTATACGTAGCTGTTTAACAAAATCTTACAACCCTGTGCTCGAAAAAAATAGTCGTGCCTCATTATTAGTGCAGATAGGATATCCTCCTGATAGTGGCTCGAAAAACTTCCACAATCACTGAGTCAATAGAAATAAAATACGTCTTATCAGTGGTTGGCATTGCATACTCAGCGGAAATAGAGCCTACCAACACGATGAACGCCTCTGCCGGCGTGATGGTGCACTTGTGTTTGAACAGAGTTTACCTAAAAGATGTTTGTTTTTTTTATCTAATACACAACTCGAGACCGTCGAGCGAGGCGTTGCCGCTGAAGTGCCATAGTAAATGCAGGTCGCCGGCTTATAGTATCAACAAATACTGACATCAGTAGAACATTTCGTTGCGTCACGATGGAACCGCATGTTCTACCCTCAAATGATTCATTACCGAGAAGGTAATGCACACTAATTGTGTGAACCCTATCCCAACTTCTTCGAGGTGATTTCGCGAGTAACGGCAGCTTTTCGATTAAATCGTAAATGAACAGATTTCCAAATATATATTTTACTTCAGAAAAAACTTTTTGGCAAGTTTAAGTCAGCATATGTTGTGCATCTAAGAATTGCCTATCTCATACAGACCCAAGAACTATCACTATTGAGTAAGTTACATGCTTTTAATTTTTTTTTCCCTAGTTCGTATGCAATGTTTTCATAGACTTGTAAAAATTCCAAGGAAAAAAATAATACATCAAAACAAATGATTAGGGCATTGACAGACAAAGCCTCAAAATAAAAATACACACGCTCATTAACCCACCACCACGGTTATGAATTCGAACCGTTGCTTACATCATCTTTCAATCTGCATTGTGGAGCCGTATACATTATATTGAGACACTCTCATTCTAAGAAAAAAATTTTCCTAATATTAACTTCTAAAGGGCAGTTTACAAGAGAGTTTAACTAAGCTATCGCTATTTCTTTAGGTGTATTTCGGTCGATTGTTCTGGAGAAAGTGACATCACTCTGGAGTGTAGAACAGGATAGCAATATATAAGTACCAATTGCATTCTATCAAGTTGAAATGACCAATATGTAGCCTTCGATTGAGCTTTAGATTTAATGGAATTTTTTATTACACATTTCTGTTTTGTACCCTTCGATAGTTGTCGATATGTGTACCTTTATCAATGTTACATAATCAGTCGCACTATGACTAAGTGGGGCAAACGAAATTGATAGCGTTGGTGATTTTGTTTGGGGATGGCGACGATGACACAAGTAACGTCACAATTAAACCGACAACCGTTATATGCATGACTCCTCATGCTGGAGATTGAACGAATATAATAACGAAAACTATACCCGCATTGTTCACAGAAACATTTTGTTTTCATACAGTTTTGAACAAACATAAAAAATTAACTGATTTCTTCAACAAAAAAACTTTATACTCAGTAAAATGTCTTTCTTGTAGTGCAGCGCGTCATGTTCTTCAAAATAGTCGTTTGTTTCCAATTGCTTTAATTCGAGTGCAATCAATTGTTGGAACGCCACATTTTTAACCGGCTAAACTGGGGCTCAGGGCAAATAAAGAGGGTGATGAACCAGTTCGTAGCGCTGTTTCTTCAATTTATCGGTCGTATCGCGAGCAGAATGAGCGGGAGTGTTGTCTTGGTGAAAAAGCACTTTTGTCTTCGCCCTGCGTCACCGCCTCGCCTTGATTTAAATGCTCAATTAATCCAATTATGTACAATAACATAGTTTGTTGGTTGTTCAAAGTACTAGCCAACACTTCACCGGCTGATTTTGCGTTTTTTCAGCGCTTCGGAAGATTCTCAGCAGGTAAAATCCCTTGTGCCGTCTGCCATTTGAACTTACCAGTTTAGTAATAACCCTTGATCAGGCTTGTTATTCTTCTCAAAAAGTGTAAAGGACAGAGTGAACACTCAGTGCTCACTTCTTGCCCAGCCAGAGAGCTGCGTGTAGCAATATTTCGCACCAAACTTCTTAATTCCGTTTTGTGCTGTATTTCTGCTGCTCGCAGAAAAATAATACACATAAGCTGAGCAAAACAATAGTAGTGAATAACTCAGGTGCGAATACACAGAATTTCGCGGCGGTGCGCACTACTGAGATAAATTTGATAACGTTCGAAGAGCAAACATTCCTGACAGCCGGCTGGATTTATTTTTGGTTTAGAGATACAAAGCAAACAGCGCAATCTACTTTCTTACCTAGATTCTCCCCATATTAGATATATGCTGTAGAAGCACGGCCTTGATTCGCTGCTCCCTTTTTGCAAGTGCGCCGCTTGGCCACCAGTGTGAAAGCAGTTGTTTTCGCAGTGCTTTCACCGCACTTACCTAATCTCCTACACGCTAGTGATTCTCTGAGAAGAAATGATAAGCCTGCCAATGATTCATCCTTTTTCACGAATCACCGCAAAAATTCCATTCTATTGCACGTAATTAATGCTAGATTCTTCTGGAAAGTTTGAAACGTTGGTCTTTTTCATCAGTAGAAGTATTGCGACAGTAATTTCAATGCGCCTTAACGATGTGCTTTTAATTTTTATAACTGATCCTATTTTTTCTTCTTGTAACCTTCGAATAAAAAGGGAAAAACAGGAAGATGCATGTTTCACCCCATCGTGTCGATATATACTATACATATCAGCACAAATAACTAGTACAAGATACCTGACTCTTGCTCTCTTGTATAATGACGGCAAGGTGGTGCAGGTTTTGCAGGATTTTCAATATCCTTATACGGTGCTGCAATCTAGTTTTAATTTCCATCTGGCGTATTATGCACGATAAATCGATTTTGCTAGTAACCACAGTTTTAAACGCATTTAAATCATGGGTAAATGGCTAAATGTATGAAAACTGAAAGTCAGGTATCTTGTTCTAGTCATCTTTGCTGATACAGAGATTTTGGAGAAATCTGCTTGAAATCTTCACTCGCGCAGGCAAGTCTGCAAAAATCTTCACACATTTTGAGAAAGTCTGCGCAAAAAAAGGAGACTCTGAGAAAAAATTTGAAGAAACTATAGAAAATCTGCAAATATCTGCCAAAAAAGAAAATCTGCACACGGATTCTAAAACTCTGCGTCTCGCGGACCAGGGATGTTACGGATGTGATTTTTCAGATATCTGCAGATGCGGATGCGGATGCGGATATGTGATTACGGATGCAGATGCGAATGCGGATGTCAATTTTCATGCGGATGTTCCGCATTTGCGGATGCGGATGCGGATATCCGTTACATCCCTATCGCGGACAAATCTGGTATTCCTGGACTGATGAAGCTGTCATCTTTTTCTTCTGACTCAAGCAAGCGCAAAGTAGTTGATATTTGAACGAAGGAGAGATTCACACCGCTTTCGGCACAGTAAAAAGCTTTTGCAAGAGCATGTTGTATGAGGGATATAATAGAATGAAAAAGGTGGAAATATTGTACTCTGAATGCTCTTATTATTCAACTTCACACAGTTCTGTCACTTTTTCCGAACTCTGATGATGTTACTATGATTGATATGATTGTTACTATGATGATTGCTGCATGTGTAGTTTCGTCAATGCGTGTGAAGGTAAACCCATGAAAAACCGGCAAATTTTGTTCATTTTTACCTTTCTCCTAGAAAGGTATAGCAATCACTGCAGAAACTAAAGGTATGAAAGTGCTCCAAAGGGCCGAATGTCGTGTATCAATCGACTCAATTCGACAAGCTGAGCATTTTCTGTATGTATGTATGTATGTGTGTGTATGTGTGTGTATGTGCAGATTTTTTTCTCACTAACTTTTCTCAGGGACGGCTGGACAGATTTTCATGAAATTAATTGCAAATGAGAGGTCTAGTTGCGTCATAGGACCCTATTTAAAGCTGATTGTAATCGGATTTTAAGTTTAAAGATTATATGTCCAAATGTAAAAATCACGAAACATCATTATCTCAGAAACTACTCAACCGATTTAAACAAAATGAATGGGCTACCTAATCCGTTCATAAGTTATAAAAGAAAACGTGTTCTAGAGACCACTTAATATCACTCATGTTTCTCAGAGATGGCTGGACCGTTTTTCACAAAATTGATGTCAAATGAAAGGTCTAATTGCCTTATAAGACCCTATTAATTTTTGTTGCAATCGGACTATTAGTTTGCCTGTTATGTTTAAAAATGTGAAATCCAGCTATCACATTATTTTAGTTTTTAACGCTGCACTCATCTCACGCCCAGTCTCTCCATGCGTAAATATTCATGAACAATCTAAATATCGTTTTTCTTTGAGATGCCTTTGCTGGCTCGCTAAACTGCACTTTGCGGTCATTTAGCACGATTTCACGGATTTTTTAGCTTCACTTGTACAGCATTTGTTCCCTTCAGGCAGCAACGCTTAATCAACACATGAAATTCTTTTTTCCTTGTTAACCAAAATTACAAAACTATCGGCACTCCGGAAACAATAACTTGAAAACGAGTTGAAAACATGTCCTGTAATTTTGACATTCAAGTTACGATCGGAACAATCGGGCAATTTCTTAGATTTTGGATTTATAACGCCATCTTTGTGTCAGGTCATTGACTTCGAGGATTTTCAAAAATACTCGGCAATGAATAAATTTTTCAGATGGTCACTACAATAATTGTAATAATTCATTATACTCCGTCTCCGCATTGGCCAAAGATTTCAAGTAATCATGTTTCGGACATTCAATATCAACGACATCTTAGTGTTATTGCTCGTGGCAGAACCTTCATTCAGGGCTACGAAAAGACGCCATCTTTTCCTGACCCAAAATATCTTCATGGCACGCTGCATCATTTGACAGTTCTGGAGAGTAAATTTTGCGAAAAACTTCATCAATCGATTCTACAAATTCTAACACCTCGTGAACAAACATTCCGGAACTGTCAAAGTAGTGAGGTTGAGCGGCTCCAAGCAATAATCTATGTCATTATTGATCATATTACTTTTCTTTTTCCGACTCTAAGCAAAGTCATGCTATTCTTAATTTTAATTTAAGGAGTAAATGTAGTAATGAAGATAGAAAATTAAACTAACTGAAAATATGATTGTAGAAACTACGAAAAATGTAGTTCAGCAGGTGGGACTCGAACCCACAACTTCCAATTGGGTTCGAGTCCCACCTGCTGAACTACATTTTTCGTAGTTTCTACAATCATATTTTCAGTTAGTTTAATTTTCTATCTTCATTACTACATTTACTCCTTAAATTAAAATTAAGAATAGCATGACTTTGCTTCATTCGTTGTTTTGCTTTCGTCTTGATTAGACGCAAATTGTTTATCTCCGTTTGATTCGCAAAATAACAATACACGAGTTATCGTACGGGTGTTTTTTATTTCGATTAGTTCTTGTGTGCGATAACAATAGCCTGCAATATATCGGCAGAAACATCTTCTGCACACTGGTAGGGGCAGGCTACCCCGCCAGTGATCCGATACGCAGCTGATATATCAGCAAGAATAATTCTCCCGCACCGCTGTTACCCCGCTAGCAGCACGGACCACCATACGATCGAGCGAGTGGAAGTCAACTACAAGTGGCATCTACAAGGTCGCGTGTGAATACGGCCACTGTGTCACAACACGAAGCTGGATCGTCATTGTTTGTTCTGCGGAGACGCTCGATTAATCCTACTATCAGCCGTGAGGTCGTGACTTAGACGTTCGGTGAAGTATTCACTTTAGAATTTTTATCATTATTATTAATAGTATTATTATTATTGTTATTATTATAATTATTATTACTATTATTATTATTATTATCATTATTATTATTATTATTATTATTATTATTATTATTATTATTATTATTATTATTATTATTATTATTATTATTATTATTATTATTACTATTGTTATTAGTATTAGTATTACTGCCTTTTTTTTATTTTGATCCATTGTAGTTTGAAAAATTGTTTTTAAAATTTAATAGCAACTACTTGACCCCCCCTCACATTTGAATATTTATCGTTTGTGTGCGGTAGAGCGTAACGCTCCCGCAAAATGGACGACATGCAGGTGCAACTATTCCTGGATGTGGAAACAACTGGGGAAGAGATTGAGATCTCCCCCATCAATTCCCCTCTACCTTCCCCGCTACCTAGCCCCGTACCAAGGGTACCGGCAACACGGGTGAAAGCTTACCCAGATGCTTCGAAAGGTCCGTTCGTAGTTTACTTCAGGCCCATAAAGAAGCCTCTAAATATAATTCAAATCGGCAAGGACCTGGCAAAACAGTTTTCGGACGTAACCGAAATTACAAAGGTTAGACCGAACAAACTGCGAGTTGTTGTGAGTAGCTTGAAGCAAGCAAACGCAATTGCTAGCTACGAGCTCTTCACGAGAGAGTACCGCGTGTACACCCCTGCCAAGGACGTGAAGATCGACGGTGTGGTTACCGAAGGAAGCCTCACGGTCGATGACATTTTGCGTCACGGGGTTGGCTGCTTCAAGAACCCCCTGATTCAAGATGTAAAGATACTGGATGTCAAGCAATTGCATTCAGTATCCATCGAAGAAGGGAAGAAGAAATTCTTCCCTTCGGATTCCTTCCGTGTAACATTCGCCGGATCCGCACTGCCGAACTACATCTCTTTGGACAGGGTTCGTCTGCCTGTACGCCTGTTCGTACCGCGGGTCATGCATTGCCAAAACTGCAAGCAGTTAGGTCATACAGCCACCTACTGCTGCAACAAGGCACGCTGCAGCAAGTGCGGAGGCAATCATGCTGAGACCGCTTGCAGTGAGGATACTGAAAAGTGTCTTTACTGCGAGGGAACTCGGCATGACCTTTCGGCGTGTCCCGCGTACAAACAGCGCGAGGAAAAAATAAAGCGTTCCCTCAAGGAACGATCAAAGCGCTCTTTCGCAGAAATGCTGAAGAGTGCTGAGCCACCCTCGACAGGAAACATCTTTTCCTTTTTGCCAACCGATGAGGGTACATCTGACGATCCCCTCGAAGGGTGTTCTTATGCCATGCCAGATGGATCTAGGAAGAGGAGAATGATCAACTCTCCTAATCTTTCTCGCAAAGGTCGCAAGATAACCCCTAGCGGAATGACCAATAAGCCAACACAAAAAGGAAGCGGTGAAGAAAAACCGAAGCAAGTACCTCCCGGTTTTAATTTTAAATCAAACCAGGAGTACCCACCGCTTCCTGGGGCACCAAAAACCCCTCGTGCACCCATTTCTCGATCAGAAGACATGAAAGAAACAGGGTTCATAAAATTCTCTGATATTGTGGACTGGATATTTAAAACATTCAACATACCAGATCCCCTACAAAATATTCTTCTTGCCCTTCTTCCTACAGTGAAAACCTTTTTGATGCAACTAGCAGCAACTTGGCCCCTCATTTCAGCTATCATATCTTTCGATGACTAATACGTCGCAAGAGGTTAGGAATTTTATCACTGTATTACAGTGGAATTGCAGAAGTATCATCCCCAAATTCGATCTATTTTCTCATTTAATAAATACATACAATTGTGACGCATTTGCGCTCTGTGAAACCTTTCTCAATTCAAACGATCAACTCAATTTCCACGATTTTAACATTATTCGTCGAGATCGAGACTCACACGGTGGAGGGGTACTTCTAGGGATTAAAAAGTGCTATTCCTTCTTCCGAATCGACCTCCCCTCGATCTCGAATATTGAAGTCGTTGCCATTCAAACGAATATGAATGGAAAAGACCTATGCCTTGTTTCGTTATATATGCCTCCATCCGCGCGGATTGAACAGAAGCATCTCACTGATATAGCAGAGTTGCTTCCCGCGCCTTTTTTGATATTGGGAGATTTTAATTCTCACTGTTCGCTATGGGGGTCGCTGTACGACGACAACCGATCTTCTTTAATCTGTAACTTGATCGACGACTTCAATATGACAGTTTTGAATACTGGGGAAGCGACACGTGTACCTAATCCTCCAGCACGTGAAAGCGTGCTTGACCTATCCCTTTGCTCGACATCACTAGCGTTAGATTGCCGGTGGAAAGTAATCAACGATCCCCACGGTAGTGATCATCTTCCAATCGTTATATCAATTGCTAATGGTTCAACTTCCCCGAACCCAATCAATATTTCCTACGACCTTACACGTAATATTGATTGGAAGTGTTATGAGTCTATTATAGCGCAATCTATCGAGACTCACGAGGAACTTCCTCCGGAGGAAGAATACGCGTTCTTAGCTGGCTTGATAATCGACGCCGCGACTCAAGCTCAGACGAAACCGATACCCGGGGTAACGATTAGACAGCGCCCTCCCAACAAATGGTGGGACAAAGAGTGCTCTGAGCTGTACGCGCGAAGGTCCGCGGCGTATAAGGACTACCGGGAGTACGGCACTGTCAACCTGCTTCGAAAGTACGAGGCACTGGGCAGGCAGATGAAGAGCTTAGTAAAGGCGAAAAAACGCGGGTACTGGCGGCGGTTCGTAAACGCGTTGTCCAGGGAAACAGCGATGAGCACTCTTTGGGATACCGCCAGGCGCATGCGGAACCGTGACGTTTCGAATGAAAGCGAGGAGTATTCAGATCGCTGGATACTCGATTTTGCCAAAAAGGTCTGTCCGGACTCTGTACCGGAACAGAAAACCTTTCGCGACGCGTTATTAGTAACTACGGAAGAGCCTCCATTTTCGATGTTGGAATTTTCAATGGCTCTCCTGTCGTGCAACAATAAGGCTCCAGGGTTAGATAGAATAAAATTCAACCTGTTGAAGAATCTACCCGACTCTGCAAAAAGACGCTTGTTGAATTTGTTCAACAAGTTTCTTGAGCTAAATATTGTTCCGCATGACTGGAGGGAGGTAAAAGTCATTGCTATTCGGAAACCCGGGAAACCTGCCTCTGATCACAATTCATATAGGCCGATTGCGATGCTCTCTTGCCTCCGGAAATTAATGGAGAAAATGATCCTCTTACGGTTAGACAAATGGGTCGAAACAAACGGGTTACTTTCAGATACTCAATTTGGCTTTCGCCGGGGCAAAGGGACGAACGATTGCCTAGCGTTGCTTTCTACTGAAATTCAACTTGCCTTTGCTCGAAAAGAGCAAATGGCTTCTGCGTTCATGGATATTAAGGGGGCTTTTGACTCTGTCTCTGTAGAAGTTTTAAGCGCGAAACTTCATTCGCAGGGACTTTCACCAAATTTGAATAACTTTTTGCTCAATTTGTTGTCAGAAAAGCATATGTATTTCTCACATGGCGATTCGACAACTTCCCGAATTAGTTACATGGGCCTCCCCCAGGGCTCATGTTTAAGTCCTCTCTTATATAATTTTTACGTCAATGACATCGATGAATGTCTTGCAAATTCATGCACGCTAAGGCAACTTGCAGACGATAGCGTTGTATCCATTACTGGTGGCAAGGCTAGCGATCTGCAAGGACCATTGCAAGATACCTTAGACAATTTGTCTGAATGGGCTCTTAAGCTGGGTATCGAATTCTCTCCGGAGAAAACTGAGCTGGTCGTTTTTTCTAGGAAGCATAACCCAGCTCAGCTGCAGCTCCTACTAACGGGTAAAACGATCTCTCAGGTTTTAGTCGCTAAATATCTCGGGGTCTGGTTCGACTCTAAATGCACCTGGGCTTGTCATATTAGGTATCTGACACAAAAATGCCAACAGAGGATTAATTTTCTTCGTACGATTACCGGAACTTGGTGGGGTGCTCACCCAGGAGACCTTCTAAGGTTATACCAAACAACGATATTGTCAGTTCTTGAGTACGGCTGTTTCTGCTTTCGCTCCGCCGCGAACACGCACATTATAAAATTAGAGAGAATACAATATCGTTGTTTGCGTATTGCCTTGGGTTGCATGCAGTCGACCCATACGATGAGTCTTGAAGTGTTAGCGGGTATTCTTCCGTTGAAACATCGTTTTTGGAATCTCTCTTACCGGTTGCTAATTCGATGCACAGTTATGAACCCATTAGTAATTGAAAATTTCGAGAGGTTGGTCGACCTTCAATCTCAATCCAGATTTATGACTTTATATTTTGACTATATGGCTCAAGATATTAATCCTTCTTCATACGATTCCTCCAATGTCGCACTTTTAGCTACTTCTAATAATGCTATATTCTTCGACACCACCATGAAACAAGACATTTCTGGTATCCCGGATCAATTGCGACCCCAAGAGATCCCTAAGATTTTTTCCAATAAGTTTAAACATGTTAGTTATGATAAAAGGTTTTACACTGACGGATCTAATCTAGATGAGTCCACTGGCTTCGGTGTTTTCCACGAAAATTTTACCGCCTCCTACAAACTCGATGCTCCTGCTTCCGTGTACGTCGCAGAACTTGCTGCTATTCAGTACTCTCTTGGAATCATCGAAACCCTACCCATAGACCACTACTTCATCTTCACAGATAGTCTCAGTGCCATTGAGGCTCTGCGATCAATGAAGCCTGTGAAGCACACCCCGTATTTCCTGGGGAAAATACGGCGGTTTTTAAGTGCTTTAACAGATAAAAATTACCGGGTTACCTTAGCGTGGGTCCCTTCTCATTGCTCGATTCCGGGTAACGAAAAGGCTGACTCTTTAGCTAAGGTGGGTGCTATTGACGGCGATATTTATGAAAGACCATTTGCTTATGATGAATTTTATAGCATTTTGCGTCAGAGAACACTCAACAGTTGGCAATCATCATGGAACTCAGATGAACTGGGACGGTGGCTACATTCCATTTTTCCTAAGGTATCGACGAAAGCATGGTTCAAGGGGTTGGATGTAGGTCGGGACTTCATTCGCGTGATGTCCAAACTTATGTCCAATCACTATACGTTAAACACGCATCTCTTTCGTATAGGGCTTGTAGACAGTAATCACTGCGTTTGTGGCGATGGCTACCATGACATCGAGCATGTTGTTTGGTCGTGTACCGAATACTGTGGTGTTAGGTCTGAGCTTATAGATTCCCTTCGGGCCCGAGGAAAACAACCGAACGTACCCGTTAGAGACATTCTGGGAAGCGGTGATCTCCAGTACATGACACAACTATACGGGTTTATAAAAAATGCTGGCATTAAAATTTGATTTCTTTTATCTATTTGCTAGAATACAATTTCTGTCACAAACTGAAAGAGAATGATACACCCGGCTGGAGACACTAAAATGAAGACTCGGCATCTCTATGTTTACGCAGACACCTCAGACCAAAACTGCTCAAACAGAACATCACTGGTTAGCCACGTACAAATGAATACATTCTGTAATATAAAATAATTAAAAACAAAATTGTTACACCCCTCCTCTCACCTTAAATCCCCACTAGCTCGTAGTCGGCCGCGAGAATAAAGAAAAGGCCTCCCTCTTTTCCCTGCTAATTTAGAATTTAAAAAAAAATGTACTTGGCTCAGTTAAACATGAATTGTATCGTGCCGTGTCAAATAAACTATTTAAAACTAAATGACTTTGCTTAGAGTCGGAAAAAGAAAAGTAAAAATGTTTGTGACGCAAGTCGATGTTGCTGCTGGTAGAGATGGCAACTTACTGGCACGTTTCTATCTCTCACACTGAGAAGTCATTCCAACTTCCACTGAGAGTGTTGAAACAATAGCCAGCTATAAATAATAGTCTCTACTGAGTAAATGCACGAAGTGCGAGAATTGGATAAGCGATACAAAACTCGATTCTAGAACTACGTCTTTAACGTTCTGCGGTGGTGTAACGGGAACACATCTGACCGGATATTGGAAGTTGTGGGTTCGAGTCCCACCTGCTGAACTACATTTTTCGTAGTTTCTACAATCATATTTTCAGTTAGTTTAATTTTCTATCTTCATTACTACATTTACTCCTTAAATTAAAATTATTGATCATAGAGAAAATATTGCCAAAATTCAGTCAACTAAATAAGCCAAACTTGTTGAAAAAAGTGTGTTCATCTTCTTCTTCTCCGATGTCTTCGACATATGGTGATTCTGCGAAAAAAATGTAAAACACTTCACTGAATGTATCAGCTGTTGAGCTTTAAGCAGTTATATTTAAGTGTGTAATCGATGGTTTAAATGTTTCTCCCAACCTGTGGTCAGGGCCGGCGTCACATTATTTTCCCGAGTGGGTAGTAAGGAACAGAGAAGGCAACATACTGATACCTGAACATAATTTTACGAATAATCGACAGTGCATCAATAATAGAGTGCCAATGGAATGTTTAAGAGAAATTAGATTTTCAAATTTTGTTCAGTAGTAATGTTTGCATTAAAAAAATTGACTTTTTTCGGATGGTGATAGAAAAAAACCAAGACAGATAATTGATTTCAATGAATTTACCATCACTTGCAAAAGCATTTCCACGCCCTTGCGAGTGGCCTTCCGGGAGTTTACCGGAACATTCGCCATGGTGGACGAAAACATGCGTGTAGGCATGTTTTTGAGTTCTTTCTTCGTTTTATTTATCAATTCCTCCACAATTTTCGCGACAAAATTGTTGGAGTAGGTCTTATGCTTCTGGTTTGCCCAGAAACTCTGGATGGGACACACTCTGGGTACCGCACTGATTTTCCGCCGCTTTAACTTCTCCAAAGATTGCTTCGAGTAGTGGGCCGACACCAGATCCGGCCCCTATGGTATTTCTTGATGAACGACGCAACTCCCGGCCAGGGATGTTACGGATGTGATTTTTCAGACATCTGCAGATGCGGATGCGGATGCGGATATGTGATTACGGATGCAGATGTTGATGCGGATGTCAATTTTCATGCGGATGTTCCGCATTCGCGGATACGGATGCGGATATCCGTAGCATCCCTACTTCCGGCAGGCACTTCGTACTATAAATTTCCCTGTTCACGGCCAGCACGGAGCTTCTCGCTGATTGTCAGCCACAGCAGCACCTTCTTTGGGAACTTGGTGTGTGAAATGAATTTGACCTCTGAGCCCACTTCCTTCGTAGGGGGGTAAAATACGGAGTGCCCTGCCAGTCGTTTTTTTTCTGTGTGGGCTCATCACTGCGACCAGTGTTTTTTCGCCCAGGTGTTTTTCTGTACTTCATATTTTTGGCAGTATCACTATTGAAGTGAGTGATACGCTTATCATACATATTCGTGCTTGTGTGTTAGTTTACCTTTCCGTTTCAAACTTAATGCTCTACTATACCGAGCCTCTGTTCAACTTTCATTAGAACTTCCATACGTTACTCACGCCAGTTTTATTATAATAAGGACTTATTTTTGTTAAAAGGAGAGTCAACAAAGGTACTGTAGAATTCAGATTGAAGGAAGGGTACGTGGTGAGGAGCCTGATAGTAAACCCATGCTAAAGTCCTTCGACAACCAAAATGGCCTGATTCTACTAAGATTCGAACCCACAACCACCTGCTTACCAAAGCGGACTCTGTAACCTTGCGGCTACGGAGCTCCCAGCCTGCCCGACGTTGCCAGATAGGTCTTGACGTCGATCACCAACACCACGTCGTGATTCGCCGGAAAAACCGACTCGACCATTTTATTCAGCCGCTGCCACTGCGTCATTGCCTGCAGCTCCGAGACCAATAAACGGGACTGCCGCTTTCTGATGTCCATGTTTACCAGGTACTTTTCCACTGTTTCGCCGGATGCACCGACCTTCCGATCAGGCGTACGCAGCGATGTAGCCACTTTTCCCTTGGTCTTCCTCTTCAGCATTCTTTAGAGTGTCTTGTCGCGCAGGGTCGTCGGCCGTCCGGAACCGGTCTTTCTTTCGATGCTCTAATTGTAGTCCAACAGTGCCAAGATGTTGTAGATACCGAAACAAGCGTAACCGGTGTCCCTTTTCCGTATGATGTCCGCTGTAACTTTGACCGCTTTGAGGCTCTACTCCCCGAAGTCCGGTTGAGCTCAAATTTGGCATGGGAAATTTTTACGAGAAAACCAAACTTTAGAACTCTATCGTGAATGAAATTTGGAACTCTATCGTAAATGATACAATTAAAAAAATAATCCTTTTCCCTGAGCAACTTTACAACTGTACATAAATCTGTAGATTTATAACCTCTCGCTCAACGATATCCATAACAAAATCTGTCGCTCGCAACATTACATTTTATTTTGGTTTTGTCCTATAGTTCCGTGTGGGTAAGTACCCACATGGATATTTTCCGAGTGGGTACTACTACCCATACTACCCACATAAACCGCCGGCTCTGCCTGTGGTATAATAATTGGCACATCTAATCTTGTAAGCCAGTGATTCCCAACCTTTTTGGCTTCGCGAGCCATTTCGCTAAGCATAAAGAACTCTGCGGCCGCTTTACGAAGCACAAGATGCTTCGTGGCTCTTTGAAAAAAATCAGATACGAATTTCCTAATACGAGGCTGTGTTTAACAGTCTCACATTGTCCTTCAGATATAATTTAGTCGTTCTATGCCGAAATATCCGCTTTCACAATAAATTTTTCATGGGCTAATAGTTATTCGATCATTCCTAACTGTTTCACAAGATTGTACGGTAGCAATGAAATAAGAAATACATGTTTTTTTGGCTTCACTGCAATATTTTTTACCATGATTGAGAAATTGGTTGTATTTTTGGCAAGTCTTGAAAATCAACCAAAAAGTAATTGCCCTTCAAAATAAAACTTGTTGAAACAAAATCGGATGAAGACGGAGGGAGTTACAGGTATTTGAAAATTGTATTTATAAAACATAAAAATCATCAAAATTACTTGATATAGCAACATTCGAAGAGCAAAGAGCGTTTGCGAGGAAAATTTATTGTTGTGAATTTTACTATTCATATGCCATTAATCTCCCAGCTGGTCTCGAGGTACGATGCTGGCCTAACAAGCCAGTCGTCGTAAGTTCGAGTCTCGGCTCAGGAGAGACTGTTAGTGTCAGCAGGATCGTAGCGCTAGCCCCGCAATTGTCCTGTACACTTAACAGTTGGCTGCGAAGTTTGTGTAAAATAAACAGAAGGTCGAGTTCCGATACGGAATGTAGCACCAAGGCTTTGCTTCACTTTTTGCTTTGCCATTAAACTAATTCAACTATTTTCCGCAGTTCTACGTTAAGTTCGCGTTTCAGTACTTATTTACAAACCCTTTTCTCTTCTATTTTGAAAAAATGCCCTTGACAAAATTAACCAACTGTGGTAGCGCACAATATCTGTAAAGCATCAATCAGAACAGAAACAGTCGAGACGAAAATCATTGTTTTAAATTAGAAACACCCGTTATCTTCATGAATTGTGTTAGCCTGACGTAATAACGACGTACAAACATAGTAGCTATTTTATTAATTAACCTGGTCTATTCAATTTCGCTCGTAGTACTGAGGTTAAGTAGAAGCAAATGGAGCCAATTCGTTCATCCAGTTCGTAATTGATATTTCAGTTGCGAAAACATCCTAAAAAACATCTGTCCAATCGACACTTGCCCCATATGCACCTCAACCAAAATGATTCCTCAGATACAACCAGATAAGATTGCTACCGCGCAGTCAAGAACAAGTTCCAGTAGCGTGCGCATCGTACAGTCGTTCCGGTGAAATAGGTAATAGGTGGGACAGTGAAATAGGTATTTGCCACCAAACTCACTAAATACTACATACTTTGAAGAAGAAACCTAGCGAAATTGACTACCTATTTGTTTGGCCTCCGTGCGGTCGCCTATCTAAGGCGTCCAGTAGCATATCTATTAACACCAATTAGCACCAATTGACAAAATCTGAAGCGAAACTTCCGTTGCCAATCGAACCAGGCCGCTGGGTATCATATTCTGTGATCAGTAATATTTTTGATTTACTTGTTTCTTTTTTTCGACTTGGTCGATTGCACGATTACTCCACTACGTAGGTATATTAACTAAAAATAAGTTCGACCTTCCCCTTTGGCGCGCGCTTTAACGCTCTGATCTCGTTGGATGTCTCAAACCGCGTCTTTGGGAGCGGTTTTCCGGACGAATGATATTTGAACTAATTTCCAGCGTGCGGCCCTGCGTCCATTACATGATGACACATATTCAACGTGTTTGCCGGATTTCGTAGCTCGCTGAACGTGTGTTAATTAGTGGAAAAAAGATGTGCACCGGAAGTGGTTCACAGTTACTGATAGAACGGTGTCATCTTATTTGCCAAAAAAATGTGATCAGTTTCCATCGTCGATTGGAGCTCGAAGTCAACACACGGAATGCCCCAAACAAGAATGTAGTGAGAAGTGCCAGTCGCCAATCAATCGTCATATGTGTACCCAACAGCAGCGGTGAAAGGGAGAGGGGGATTATTATGAAATGTGTAAACAAATGCATGACCAAACGCCACACACAACAGTGGACGTGATGTTTGTCAGCTCCTTGGCTAGGTCCACCCAGTTCGGTTCAGTTGTTGCTCGGTTATGGTTCTGTGTTACGGTGAAGTAACAATAATGGGTTGCATTGTACTCGCAGGAAAACTCGGAAGGAATACTAATGGGTTGGTCACGCCGCTATCGGGGAGGATTCGCACACCCGTGTTGTTACCATATGGTGACTTCATTATATTTTGGTCAGTGTCGATTAACAATTTTATTACGCCAATGAATATTAATGTTATAGAGTGGGAAAGTTACGATATCGACGTTTTTATTTGGACCGAAAAAGACAACTATTGTTTGTACACTGTTGGCCATGACATAATTGGAACAGTCGCTTTGTAAACACGAAAGTTAGTGTTAGAACAAGCTCATATAGCTTCTTGCTGAGATTTTCGGTATCGTGAAGAAGATAGTACTAACGAGATGAACGTTCTTGAAAACCTCTAACTTGACAACAAACGCATAGGGTATTTGAACTTAAATTCAGAATAGTCTTCCTAATCATTCACAGTTCCAACCCAGTGGAATGACAGTAAAGCAAAGGAAAAAAAATTGAGCTTTCGTGCTACATAATCTTCGCTGAATAAATGTTTGTTGTTAAGTCTTTTTTTTTTGTGCCTCCATCAGGCGGAAAGTTCGAAATAATTATAGTGATTTTATAATCATCCGTGGGGTTGTATATTCAAACCAAATTTATTATATTATTTTATTCTAAAAATTTGAAAAAAAAATGATTTTGCAATTCTGAATGTACAACAAAACGGACTTTACGGAAATTGCAGGTTTCTATCATTATTTTTTACTATCGAGCTTTGAAACACGTGGAGCAAAAACATATGCACTGTCCTTAAACATTTTTTCTTTTTTTAACTTGATCAATAGATCCTTTGAATTTATTTTAACCCTCTAGTGCCCAATGCTGCCATTTGGCGGGCTTAAGTCAAACCTCTAAAAAGCTTCAATAAATGCTTAAAAAGTGTTTATAATTATTCATAGTGATTTTACCGAAGCTCGTCTAGAAATTACCTTGGGCACTAGAGGGTTAACTATATATTTCTTATGCCTACTTGAAAAAGAAAAATCTTTCTGGATGAAATTTAAACTCATTTACTATTTTTATTTTTCTAGTTCCAATTGTCTATCAATAATTTGGATTTTAATATTTTTTACCAATGTTTTACGTTTTCACCTTCATGCCTTTTCCCCTTTTTATCTTTTATCTTTCCACTTTTTTACCTTTTTATTTTTTTACCTTTTCATCTCCTTACGTTTTTACCTTTTAACACTTTTGCCTTTTTTCGTTTTAAACTTGTTCCCTTTTCCCCTTTTTACCTTTTTCCCTTTTTATCTTATCACCTTTTTGACCTTTTTATTTTTTACCTTTTTACCGTTTTCCTGTTTTACCTTTTTACTGTTAAACCTTTTTACTTTATACCTTTTTACCCTTTCACCTTTTTTCCTTTTTACTTTTTTACCATTTTACCATTTTACCATTTTACCTTTTTACCTTTTTACCTTTTACCTTTTTACCTTTTAACCTTGTTACCTTTTCACCTTTTTACCTTTTTACCTTTTTACCTTTTTACCTTTTTACCTTTTTACCTTTTTACCTTTTTACCTTTTTACCTTTTTACCTTTTAACCTTTTAACCTTTTTACCTTTTTACCTTTTTACCTTTTTACCTTTTTACCTTTTTACCTTTTTACCTTTTTACCTTTTTACCTTTTTACCTTTTTACCTTTTTACCTTTTTACCTTTTTACCTTTTTACCTTTTTACCTTTTTACCTTTTTACCTTTTTACCTTTTTACCTTTTTACCTTTTTACCTTTTTACCTTTTTACCTTTTTACCTTTTTACCTTTTTACCTTTTTACCTTTTTACCTTTTTTCCTTTTTACCATTTTACCTTCTTACCTTTTTACCTTCTTACTTTTTTTTCCTTTTAACCTTATTACCTTTTCACCTTTTTTCCCTTTTTACGTTTTTACCTTTTAATCTTTTAACCTTTTTACCTTTTTACCGTTTTACCTTCTCGCCTTTTTACCTCTTACCCATTTTCATATTTGCATTTTTAACTTTTATCTTTTAATCTTTTTACATTTTTACCTTTTACCTTTTTACCTTTTACCTTTTTACCTTTTTACTTTTTACCTTTTTACCTTTTAACCTTTTTACCGTTTTACCTTTTTACCTTTTTACCTTTTTACCTTTATTTACCTCTTTACCTTTTTACCTTTTTACTTTTCTTACTTTTCTACCTTTTTACATTTTTACATTTTCACCTTTTTGCCTTTTTCCATTCTTACCTTTTTCTCTTTTTATCTATTTCCTTTTTACCTTTTTCCCTTTTTACCTCATTACCTTTTTTACCTTTTTACCGTTGTACTGTTTTACCTTTTGAATGTTTTACCTTTTTACAGTTTTACCATTTTACTTTTTTTCCTTTTTACCTTTTCATCTTTTAACCTTTTTACCTTCTTACTTTTCAACCTTTTTACCTTTTTACATTTTTACCTATTTCCCTTTTCCTCTTTTTACCTTTTTCCCTTTTTACTTTTTTACCTTTTTACCTTGTAACCTTTTTACCTTTTTACCTTTTTACCTTTTTACCTTTTTACCTGTTTACCTTTTTACCTTTTTACCTTTTTACCTTTTTACCTTTTTACCTTTTTACCTTTTTACCTTTTTACCTTTTTACCTTTTACCTTTTTATCTTTTTACCTTTTTACCTTTTTACCTTTTTACTTTTTTACCTTTTTACCTTTTTACCTTTTTACCTTTTTACCTTTTTACCTTTTTACCTTTTTACCTTTTAACCTTTTTACCTTTTAACCTTTTTACCTTTTTACCTTTTTACCTTTTTACCTTTTTACCTTTTTACCTCTTTACCTTTTTACCTTTTTACCTTTTCACCTTTTTACCTTTTTACCTTTTTACCTTTTAACCTCTTTACCTTTTTACCTTTTTACCTTTTTACCTTTTTACCTTTTTACCTTTTACCTTTTTAGCTTTTTACCTTTCTACCTTTTTACATTTTTACCTTCTTACCTTTTTACCTTTTAACCTTTTTACCTTATTACCTTTTTACTTTTTTACCTTTTTACATTGTTACCTTTTTACCTTTTTTCCTTTTTACTTTTTTACCTTTTTACCTTTTTACCTTTTTACTTTTTTACCTTTTTACCTGTTTACCTTTTAACCTTTTTACATTTTTACCTTTTAAAAATGTTACCTTTTCACCTTTTTACCTTTTTACCTTTTTACCTTTTTACCTATTTACCTTTTTACCTTAATACATTTTTACTTTTTAACCGTTTTACCATTTTACTTTTTAACTTTTACCGTTTTACCTTTTCACCTTTTTACCTCTTACCCATTTTTTTTCAATTTTACCTTTCCACCTTTTTACCTTTTTACCTTTTTACCTTTTTACCTTTTTACCTTTTTACCTTCTAACCTCTTTACCTTATTACCTTTTTACCTTTCTACCTTTTTACCTTTTAACCTTTTTACCTTTTTAGCTTTTTACCTTTTTACCTTTTTACATTTTTACCTTCTTACCTTTTTACCTTTTAACCTTTTTACCTTTTTACCTTTTGAGCTTTTTACCTTTTTACATTTTTACCTTTTTACCTTTTTACCTTTTAACCTTTTTACCTTTTAACCTTTTTATATTTTTACCTTTTTACATTGTTACCTTTTTACCTTTTTACCTTTTTACCTTTTTACCTTTTTACCTTTTTTACCTCTTTACCTTTTTACCTTTTTACTTTTTTTACTTTTCTACCTTTTTACTTTTCCATTTTCACCTTTTTGCCTTTTTCCATTCTTACCTTTTTATCTTTTTATCTTTTTCCTTTTTACCTTTTTCCCTTTTTACCTCATTACCTTTTTTACCTTTTTACCGTTGTACTGTTTTACCTTTTGAATGTTTTACAGTTTTACCATTTTACTTTTTTTCCTTTTTACCTTTTTACCTTTTCATCTTTTAACCTTTTTACCTTCTTACTTTTCAACCTTTTTACTTTTTCACATTTTAACCTATTTCCCTTTTCCTCTTTTTACTTTTTTACCTTTTTACCTTTTTACTTTGTAACCTTTTTACCTTGTAAACTTTTAACCTTTTTACCTTTTTACCTTTTTACCTTTTTACTTTTTTACCTTTTTACCTTTTTACCTTTTTACCTTTTTACCTTTTTACCTTTTTACCTTTTTACCTTTTTAACTTTTTACCTTTTTACCTTTTTACCTTTTTACCTTTTTACCTTTTTACCTTTTTACCTTTTCACCTTTTTACCTTTTTACCTTTTCACCTTTTTACCTTTTTACCTTTTTACCTTTTTACCTTTTTACCTTTTTACCTTTTTACCTTTTTACCTTTTTACCTTTTTACCTTTTTACCTTTTTACCTTTTTACATTTTTACCTTTTAACAATGTTACCTTTTCACCTTTTTACCTTTTTACCTTTTTACCTATTTACCTTTTTACCTTTTTTCCTTTATACATTTTTACTTTTTAACCGTTTTACCATTTTACTTATTACTTTTTTACCTTTTACTGTTCTACCTTTTCACCTTTTTTACCTCTTACCCATTTTTTTTCAATTTTACCTTTCCACCTTTTTACCTTTTTACCTTTTTACCTTCTAACCTCTTTACCTTATTACCTTTTTACCTTTCTACCTTTTTACCTTTCTACCTTTTTACCTTTTTACCTTTTTACCTTTTTAGCTTTTTACCTTTTTACCTTTTTTCCTTTTTACATTTTTACCTTCTTACCTTTTTACCTTTTAACCTTTTTACCTTTTTACCTTTTGAGCTTTTTACCTTTTTACATTTTTACCTTTTTACCTTTTTTCCTTTTAACCTTTTTACCTTTTAACCTTTTTATATTTTTACCTTTTTACATTGTTACCTTTTTACCTTTTTACCTTTTTACCTTTTTACCTTTTTTACCTTTTTACCTTTTTACCTTTTTACTTTTTTTACTTTTCTACCTTTTTACTTTTCCATTTTCACCTTTTTGCCTTTTTCCATTCTTACCTTTTTCTCTTTTTATCTTTTTCCTTTTTACCTTTTTCCCTTTTTACCTCATTACCTTTTTTACCTTTTTACCGTTGTACTGTTTTACCTTTTGAATGTTTTACAGTTTTACCATTTTACTTTTTTCCTTTTTACCTTTTTACCTTTTCATCTTTTAACCTTTTTACCTTCTTACTTTTCAACCTTTTTACTTTTTTACATTTTTACCTATTTCCCTTTTCCTCTTTTTACTTTTTTACCTTATTACCTCGTAACCTTTTTACCTCTTTACCTTTTCACCTTTTTACCTTTTTACCTTTTTACCTTTTAACCTCTTTACCTTTTTACCTTTTTACCTTTTTACCTTTTTACCTTTTTACCTTTTAACCTTTTTACCTTTTTACCTTTTCACCTTTTTACCTTTTTACCTTTTTACCTTTTTACCTTTTTACCTTTTTACCTTTTTACCTTTTTACCTTTTTACCTTTTTACCTTTTTACCTTTTTACCTTTTTACCTTTTTACCTTTTCACCTTTTTACCCTTTTACCTTTTTACCTCTTTACCTTTTTACCTTTTAACAATGTTACCTTTTTACCTTTTTACCTTTTTACCTTTTTACCTTTTTACCTTTTTACCTTTTTACCTTTTTACCTTTTTACCTTTTTACCTTTTTACCTTTTTACATTTTTACCTACTTACCTTTTTACCTTTTAACCTTTTTACCTTTTTACATTTTTACATTTATACATTTTTACCTTTTTACCTTTTCACCTTTTAACCTTTTTACCTTTTAACCTTTTTACCTTTTTACCTTTTTACCTTTTTACCTTTTTCTTTTTTACATTTTTACCTTTTTACCTTTTAACCTTTTAACCTTTTCACCTTTTTACCTATTTACCTTTTAACCTTTTTACCTTTTCACCTCTTTACCTTTTTACCTTTTTACGTTTTTACCTTTTTACATTGTTCCCTTTTCACCTTTTTACCTTTTTACCTTTTCAATTTTTAGATTTGCACTTAAAAAAAAGGTAAAGAGTTAAACATTTTTACATTTTTACATTTATACATTTTTACCTTTTTACCTTTTCACCTTTTAACCTTTTTACCTTTTAACCTTTTTACCTTTTTACCTTTTTACCTTTTTACCTTTTTCTTTTTTACATTTTTACCTTTTAACCTTTTAACCTTTTCACCTTTTTACCTATTTACCTTTTAACCTTTTTACCTTTTCACCTCTTTACCTTTTTACCTTTTTACGTTTTTACCTTTTTACATTGTTCCCTTTTCACCTTTTTACCTTTTTACCTTTTCAATTTTTAGATTTGCACTTAAAAAAAAGGTAAAGAGTTAAACAAAAGTAAAAAATAGTAAAATATAAAAGGTAGGGAAGACTCTACCTTTACTTTTTTAATTTTTTTACTATTTTTTACCTCTACCTTTTAACTTTTTTCTACTTTTTCCTTTTATATTTTTTCTCGTTTCTACTGTTTTACCGTTTTACTGTTTTTTTTTATCCTTCAACATTTTTCCTTCTTATTATTTTTACCTTTTTACCTTCTTATCCTCTTTGCCTTCTTATCTTTTAACTTTTTTACATTTTTGCCTTTTGACCTCTTTGCCTTCTTATCTTTTTACTTATTCATCTCTTCTACATATTTACCTGTTAATATTTTCACTTTATCTTTCACGCTTTTTATCTTTTCACCTTTTTACTTCTTTACTTTTTTATCTTTTTTCTTTTACCTTTTTAACTTTTTCACCTTACCTTACCTTACCTATTTACCATCGTATCCTTATACCTCTTTTCCTTTTTTCTTTTTTATTGCTCTACCTGTTTACCCTTTCACCTTTTTTACCCCTTTACCGTTTTATCTTTAACTAACTTTTACCTTTTCATCATTTCTTTTACCTTTTTACCTTGTTTGTCCTTCTATATTTTCACCTTTTTCTCCTTTTACTTATTCTCCTTTTAATCATCTTTTTATCGTTTATTTTTCTTTTTAAATCGTAATCTTTTTACCCTTGACCTTTTCATCTTTTTACTTTTTCACCTTTTCAATTGTTTATCTTGTAAACCGTTTACCCTTTTTTCTTTTTTTTCTTTTCATTTTGTTAACTCTTTACCTTTTTTACTTGTTACCTTTTTACCTCTTTACCTTTTGCCTGTCACCTATTTTTTACCTTCATATATTTCCACTGTTCGACCTTTTTACCTGCTTATCTCTTCATTTTTCTGTCTTTTTATTCTTTTATTTTTTTATCCTTTTATTTTTGTACCTTTTTATATTTTTATCTTTTCACCTTTTTACCATTTTACCAAGTTATTTGTAAAATTGTCGTAAAAAAGTCAGCCGGAAAAGACCATACCACAAACTAACAAACGTAACACTGGAACCTAGTTTGCTCTATCGCCACAAAAAACGATCATTTCAAATTTCCAATCGAAAAACAGTTATTGCGCGATAACACCGTCTGGGGCGCTGTCGTGCAATCTCAAACATATTTTGTGGTTCCGCGCTGATGTCGAAATAAAAGCTGCAGTGCGAACACGACAGTAGAGGCACATACTAACAGACATAATACTTCGAACAAATTTTCAATAAAATCATCGTTCGGACGATTCCAGTACTTTACGTTAGTAACACCAGAAGTTGTTAAAAATAGTCATTCTGGCATCAACGGTATGTAACGTTCAAAACAATTTCGACGGGGATGACGGCCGTTACGAAAAGAAAAATAAGAAGCCAGCTGTCGCGTCTTGTCTTAGTAAGACTGCATGACAGCGCCACAGACGGCGTTATCGCGTGATGAATTTTATTCGATTGGAAATTTGAAATGATCGTTTTTTGTGGCGATGGAGCTAGGTTCCAGTGTTACGTCTCTTAGTCTGTGGTAGAGGGTTCTAGTGTTACTATCGTAAAGTACTGGTACGAACGATGATTTTATTGAACATTTGTTCAAAGAGTTATGTCTGTTAGTCTGATTGGCATATAGATTATTGCACAATGACGACACAAAGAAGACGAAGAAAGGAGATTTGATAGTTCAGGAAGGTTTGTTTACATAGAGTTCTCCATTTGATTGGCGTGATGCATTAGTGTTGCTGAGATAGTTTTCTTTGTTAGCTGTAAGATTTTTTGTTAGCTGTAAGAATCTCGAACAAAAAATAAATAAACAGAGATGAACTCTACGCACACTATCTTAGATTGCAATAGTGCTAATGTTCGTGAGATCTTGCTTGGAGAACTCTCTATGGACTTGTGAAATTTTCGGATCAAATTTTTCAGCATAGGCGATTAAAATGACTGTTCGACTGTCAGTTGGCGCTGCAGTAAAAACGATGATGATGATTTGCTGGCAGCATTTTACCTATCGAGAATCTATTTGCAGTGAGTTACCACGAGTTTACGTAGCGGGAAACTTTGAATATTAAAATAAAAATCACTAGACGGTAGATTTAAACTAAGAAAATGCTAATTCAACAAGCTATGTACCTGCCAACTCCTGGAAAAACCTAACCTCATATTAAAAACGAAACCGGATCTCATATATTTCCTATTTCAAATGTATTTTCTTGACAGTACTCAGTCTACTAGATGCTGCTGAAAATTTCTAACCAGCTGCATTGTTATTGACGTCAAGAACATCCATTTTACGCATGTTCAAATCCTGAAATCGCACGGTCGCTTTTATTTTTGCGTTAAATTACCATTAGCGCTTTGATGAGATTTTTCTGCCACAGTTACAAACTGTTTTTGGAAGGAGATATTTTGTGGGAAATTAACCTTTTTTTGTCTCTGTTTTACTTCGGTATCATTTTTGGCCATTGTAGTGAAATAAGTCAATCCAAAAGGTTGTTTGAAGTTTTATTTTTCGTAGCAGCTGCGATGTTGACACTAGCGTTGTGAAAAATAAACAACGAATAGGACGTTCAAAAAGCGAGAGAGAAGGTTTTGTTTAAGTCACCTTCTACCTACGCAATTATATAGGCCCGGTCGGAAAGGGTTATCGTTGCGGTTTGGGGCTTTTTCGACTTTGTAGGGCTTCAAACCGGAACGCTTCTTCGGTTTCCGAACGAATTATAATGACATTCGTACTTTACGAGTCACAGTTCGGAATCCTCTCCAAAACCGTCCCACCTGTCTGTCCATAGAACCGCACGACCAGTATTTATTTTGTCACTTCTTAGTTTCCTTTCGACACTCAAACGTTCAGAAAACCTTCTCGACACTGTGGTTCTACTATGGCTTTGGGTAAATTAAGCTTTTTTGCGAGTTCAAGTACTGAGAGGTGAGGATTTCCGGTACGGCTGTATAAGAACCGTTCTCACACGTTTTTTTCGTTCGTCGACATTTGAGCGCTGTCTATGAAATGTCAAAACAAATCGAAGTAGGCGAAAGTTCAGACCCACAGCATTGAGTGAGCGAAAAGAGTCGCTCAAAGCTTGAATATTGCAAGAGTCACCCTAATATGAAGGTGTTCGGATTATTGCGATTATTGCGGATACAAAGGAAACAACAAGGAACAAAATAATTATCATAGACATATAAATTTTTTTTTTTAAACTCTAATATTTATTTAGGCCCAACCGCGAAGCATAACGGGGCCGAATATCTTTTGGAGTAGGGAAAAGCCAGCTTGAGTAGAGCCTGTATCCCGACTGCTCCTCCTCAAACAGGCAGAAAAACCCTCTCATCTTTTCTCTTTCAAAAATACAATTTAAAAATACATGTCATTTAAGCCTACGACTAACATTAACATCAAAGTTTTTCTCTTTATAACTAAATACTAATCCTTACTACTATTCGTTGAGGGTGATGGTTTCTTATCTCTTTGAAATCAAAACTTATATTTGAGTTCGGTGGATCATGTCTCTCAAAAAAAAAGCGATGATTCATGTTTCTATAAAAAAGATGAACGAAAGAAAGAAGAAAAAAAAACAGAATTAGTGTGAAACTTTTTAAGATTGTTGTGTTGGGAGAAATTAGGAGAGAAAGCATAGAGATAATCAAATTCGATACTTGATATCTCTTAAAAAGTCGTAAATGGGTATTACAAGCGCGGGGTTGCGGCTAGCAAGCACATCCCGTACTTGCATTGTAAACGTCACTTTCTGTTTCCGGAGAGAATCTATAAGCTTGGCCCTTGCTCTGTGGTACTTAGGGCATACGAAGACTATGTGGTCAATATCTTCGTACCCTCCACATTCGCACAGATTACTATCGACTAAGTTTATTCGATAGAGGTGTGCGTTTGCAACATAGTGATTGGACATTAGGCGCGAAATAACTCGAATGAAATCACGAGTTAAATCTAACCCTTTGAACCAAGCTTTTGTAGAAACTTTGGGCGAGATCGAGTGCATCCATCGCCCAAGGTCGTCTTTATCCCACTTTTCCTGCCAGTTTTCCAGAGCCAGTTGTCGGGGCAGATGAAAATACTCGGTATAGGTGATCGGTCTATCAAATATCTCTCCTTCTATGGCACCCCTTTTTGCTAATAAATCAGCTTCTTCATTGCCTGGGATTGAGCAATGAGAGGGGACCCACACAAAGCAGATAATGAAAGACCGATCAACCAGCACTTCTAATATCCGTCTAATTTCCGGAAGGAAATAGGACGGGTGCTTGACCGGTTTAATCGATCGGAGAGCTTCGATATAACTGAGGCTGTCCGAGAAGATGAAGTAATTGTCTGGTGTCTTGAGCTCGATAATTCGCAGCGAATTGTGTATGGCAGCTAATTCAGCTACGTATATGGAGCAGGGCTGTGCCAGTTTGCGAGATATGCGATGATCTGTGTTGAAAACGCCATATCCGGATTGTCCATCCATCACAGATCCGTCCGTGAAAAAGGAATTCTGTTTTGGGAGGTGGCCAAATTTTGCCGAAAATATTGATGGCACAACTGTTGGTTTGAGGTGATCGGGAATTCCATGGATTTCTTGTTTCATCGTCAAATCAAATACAACAGAAGAATTGTTGAGCGATGTTGGAATCTCATGGGATGGAGCAACAACCGAAGGGTTTATCTCCATGGACATGAACCGCTGGTATACTGACATACAGGGTTTCTGAACAACTTCCAAACATTTCTCATAGTTCGCAATAAGCATTGGATTTGCTATTTCCGATCTAATGAGGAAACGAAAAGCCAACTCAAACAGCCTCTCTTTGAGTGGTAGTATTCCAGCTATGACCTCTAGGGACATGGTATGTGTCGACTGCATGCAGCCTAGAGCGATACGCAAACAACGGTATTGTATCCTCTCGAGTTTCAGCATGTGTGAAGCTGCGTCACCTCTGAAGCATATGCTGCCGTATTCTATTACGGGCAGAATCGTGGTTTGATAGAGTCGTATCAAATCCTCTGGATGGGCTCCCCATGATGTTCCTGTTACCATTCGAAGGAAATTGATCCTTGGTTGGCATCTTTGCTTCAGGTAATTGACATGTTTTTCCCATGTGCACTTAGAGTCATACCATACTCCGAGATATTTGAAGCTAGGTGACTGAGTGATGGGTCTTCCGGACAGAACTAGCTCAAAACGAGGTGGTGGTCGCTTTTTTGAAAAGACTACCATCTCCGTTTTTTCAAGCGAGAACTCGATTCCAAGACAACTGGCCCAAACGGTCAGATTGTCTAGCGTGTTTTGCAGGCTGTTCTTCATGTCTGCGGCTAGAGACGCCGTGACTGAAACTACACAGTCGTCAGCTAACTGGCGCATCGTGCAGCCGTCCGTCAAGCATGTGTCGATGTCACTGATGTAGAAGTTGTACAACAGCGGACTCAGACAAGAGCCTTGGGGGAGACCCATGTAGCTTGTTCGTGTTATTGTTGAAGAACCGTGGTTGAAGAGTAAATGCTTTTCAGACAGCAGGTTGATCAAAAAATTTGTCAATATAGGGGAGAATCCTCTTTGATGCAGTTTCTCGGAGAGAATTTCGATTGAAACTGAATCAAATGCGCCTGTGATATCCAGGAAAACCGAGGTCATTTGTTGTTTGCTACCAAGAGCCATTTCCGCTTCTGTGGCTAGCAATGCCAGGCAATCGTTAGGGCCCTTGCCCCTACGAAAGCCGAACTGGGTCTCTGAAAGTTGGTTAGTTGACTCTGCCCAGTTGTCAAGTCTACGAAGGATCATTTTTTCAAGCAATTTGCGTATGCATGAGAGCATCGCAATCGGCCTATACGAGCGGTGATCTGCGGCAGGTTTATCTGGCTTTTGGATTGCGATAATCTTAACCTGTCTCCAAGCTTTCGGGATCACATTGTTCCTGATAAGCTTATTAAACAGTTTAAGAAATCGTATCTTGGCCGAGTCCGGCAGGTTTTTCATCAAATTAAATTTGATCCTGTCCGGTCCTGGAGCCTTGTTCTTGCAAGACGCGAGGGCAATTGAAAACTCCAACATGGTAAATTCTGGTTCTTCAAAAGCCGTTGTATCGCTGAATTTTTGCTGTGATGGGACAGCGTCTGGGCATACCTTTTTTGCGAAATCATAGATCCAACGTTCAGAGAATTCATTTGCCTCATTACTGTCGGACCTATTGCGCATTTTTCGAGCCGTATTCCAGAGATAGCTCATAGAAGCATCTCTGGGTAACGTGCTTATGAAACTTTGCCAGTATGATCTTTTTTTTCAGTTTGTGCAGCTTAGACTGTTTTATTTCCAGCTCCCTAAACTGATCATAAAGCTCAATTGAACCACCATCCCTGAATGCTATGTATGATGCTTTTAGAGCTTTTTTCATCTCGGTGCATTCTTTGTCCCACCATTGCTTGTTGGGACGAATTTTTAACTTGTTCTCAGGGGCAGGTCTCTTCTGAGATTGCAACGCGCTATCTAGCACTAATGTTGCAAGGAAGTTGTATTCGTCGGATGGAGAAAGCTCATCCGTTGTTTCGAGACCCTGGGATATTGTGTACGAGAATTTTTCCCAATCAATATTCCGGGTAAGATCATACTCTACTTCGACTGTGGTAGCAGAATGGAGCCTGCTCATAATCGAAATACTGATTGGCAAATGGTCGCTACCGTGGGGATCATGAATAATCTCCCATTTGCAGTCCAAAGCCATTGAGGAGGAACACATCGACAAGTCTAATGTGCTCTCTCGTATTGGAGGCCTTGCAATTCTCGTAGCTAACCCAGGTATGTTCAATAAGGTCATATCGAAGTCATCGAGAAAGCTTTCAATAAGAACAGCGCGGCTATCATCCCTGGATGCGCCCCACGCCGTACCGTGAGAATTGAAATCTCCCAGGATGAGGCGTGGAGTCGGAAGAAGTTCCGTTATTTGCGACAGCTGCAACCGGTTAATAACCGCTCTAGGCGGAATGTAGACTGATGCGACAGTGAGGCCCTCCCCAGCAATTGTTATATGGCAAGCAACAATTTCTATTGCATCAATTGCTGGGAGAGGAATACGGAAGAATGGGTAGCATTTTTTGATACCAAGGAGCACTCCGCCATAAGAGTTTCCTCGGTCTAAACGGATTATATTGAAGTCTTGAACGGCTAGTGTCGTATCAGTTGACAACCATGTTTCAGATAGCGCGAAAATATCGCATTTGCTATCGTGAAGTAGGAGTTTAAATTTATCTAATTTGGGGATCAAACTTCTACAGTTCCATTGTATGATCCTTGTTGTCGATTCGTCACTTCGGCTGTCTGAATTAGACATCGAAGGATACGAACGCGAGGAGGGGCCATTTGGTGCTTAGTTGCTTACCCAACATGCAAATTGTTGGAAGCCAAGCCGAAATCATACTCTTGAGGGAATCAGATAGACCAAAAGTGGTAAATATCCATTCAACGATCATTTTGAATGAGATACGTCCATCAGTGGCCGGTATTTCAGATTCCGATGACTGTGTTTTGGGGGAAGCAGATTGTTTTCCTGGTAATTTGGGAAACTCTTTATCGAAATTGTTAGCCTCAGCATTAAGTTTGAATCCTGGAGGTGACGATTTTGCGTTGTTTTGCTTAGGAGGGGTTCCTCTTGGAGTGTCTGTAAGCGTCTTTTTCTGCTCCTTTCTAGGAAGTTTAGGAGAGGACGCGTTGGGCCGTTTTCGCACTGCTCCGCTTGACGGAAGCGGTTGATATGTCTCTTCATCATCATTGGATTCGTCATTTTCCAAGCTGGAGTATGGATTTTCCTGTTGCTGTAAGGCAGTCTTTAGCATCTGTGCAAATGACTGCTTACAGCGTTGCTTGGTCGCTTTTTTCAACGCTTCTGAGCGTGATTTATATGTTGGGCACGCTTCTGTTTTATGTGGTTCATCTCCACATAGACAGCATTTTACGTCCCGTTCGCTACAAGTGTGATTAATCTCGGAGATTTCACCACACTTGGAGCACTTAGATTTCTTATTGCAGTGGATTTTCGTGTGCCCCAACTGCAAACAGTTCGTACACGTCATGACTTTCGGAAAAAAAAAGTCTTACGGGTAGTCAAAGCTTGTGGAGCTCGACAAAATCCGGGAGTACTTTTCCCTCAAAAGTGACTCTAAACGAGTCATTTGGGGAATATTTGCCCGTATTATCCTTGGAATACATTCTCCTGCATTCAAGGATCTTTATTTCAGGAAGGGATGGATTTTTAAAACATCCAACACCTTTCATGACATCTTCTTCAGTGAGGTCAGCCTCGGTAATAACCCCTTCTATTTCAACAACGCCTGCCGGTATATAAACGCGGTACTCGATGTTGAAATTTGGATCCTGGACGACAGCATTTGCTTGTCGAGGATCGGAAAAAGTTGCCTTCAGCTTGTCCGTTTTGACTTTAAAAATCTCAGTCAAGCTGGTGTAATCTTTCTTCAGAGTTTTGCATATCTGCATAACTCTGAGAGGTTTATTTTTGGGTCGGAAAAACACGACCCAACGAAGACCGGGTTGGTTCACTTGGTACTTTTTGACCCGTATTGGCACATCATCAGTGGATGGGACAATCGGGGCAGTTTTACGGGGCCTTTTACGCTTCTTTACTACGTCAAAGAAAGCGTTGTTGTCATTTATGGGAATCTCGGCAAAGTCCATGCCGGACTCTTCAGCCTCTGAGGAGGATGAAAGGTCCGGTGGGGTAGCCAGACCCCCAACCGCCATTCAACGGCTGCGCAATGTATCAAATATAAGAATATATAATATACTAATGCTAACAAGGTAAAAAAAATGAATATATGTATGTATAAAAAGAATGAAAGATGGATCAGTTATGTATATACACAAGTGGGAGAGAGAATAAATAAAAAGTGTCACTTATCTTTGTATGTAGTTGTAATCAGCACTAGCGGTTCGAGTTGCATCGACTGCAAAACGGCGCCGCCGATTTTTTCCTCTGTCAGCGTACGCGCCAAAAACTAGCACGACACCTTCCAGCACAGTTGCGATGTTGCACCGTCTGAGAAACGGCGTCACCGCCTCCTTTACCTCGCCGGAGCTTCGATCGAATCGCCCTGTTCTTCTGGGAGAAGAAGCAAACCAAAAAACAAGCGCCGCACCTTCCAGCACACGCGCCAAAAGCAAGCACTTCACCACTACCACACACTGTTCTTCACCAGCGAGCGCTAGAAAAAACGGTAAATTAATTTAAGCGAACTGCGGAGCGCACAAGAAAATGAACTTTCCTCTTCGGCTGCCGAATAAGCAATGAGACATATAAATTGAATATCTCAAAAACCTGAACAATAAAAGACGCGGCGCTTCCCACTGCAGAATACGCCCTCCCAAACCATCACCGACGGGGCGCTCTGGAACCGTGAGATGTTTAAATGGGACGGGGGGCTCTGGCCAACGTCGGCCCCCATAACCGATCATTTTGGACATTGTGTGGCTGTTGCAAGACATGTAGTTTCACTGTACTACGCCGTCTAGGTACTCATTCATCGTGTTTGGTTAACAAACAACAAATGACATAAAGTCGACACCAGCCTATATATAAGGCCAAAGCTGACACCAATACCAATACACAGAACACACATGGGCGCTCCTAGAGACTGACGAAAAGTTGTTTTCGAACTTATGGAACACCCTGTAAAACGCCTCTCCCCAAAAACGACAAACGCATTATCAACTGCTCTGCAATGTCGAAAAGGTTTATTATAAAATTCTGCCCGCCATCCAGTGCAAAGCGGTTTAGTTTGTATATATGTGTGTGAATAGGTGTGTGCTAGATATGAACATTGTGACATCGAGCAATCTTTTGAGAGGAAACGATAAGGCACTTTGTTTGCCTGTTCAACGTGAATGGAGTCACTCTTTCCTCAAACTCTTGCGAACGGTGAACCTCTAGCCGCATTGCAACTAATGTTTACTCACGCAACGCTTAGTCACCCAACGGATAGTATTTAACCCATTCTAGCCCGTCTTGGCACACGAGGTCGAGACTATTGATCATTTGAAGCAGTTATCAGTTTAAGGAACCGACTGTAAGTAAACTCCAGATTGGGAATTTTTGAAGTACGTTTTGAATGAAGTCGCTCAGACATGTGCTGCCCGAAGTTCCCAATAAAATCTTATCTAAAAATAATGGTAAACATACTTATCATAAAGAGCAGCTGTCCAGTCAATATACAATGTACAGCCTGATAAGGTTGCGACAATGTTGATGAGCTGTGATGTTTTTTTTATATCAATTCATAACTCAAGCCTTGTCTATCTTCTACCCTGAAACTATCCGTCAAGTTACCTACACAGTAAAAAAAATTTACATTTCTTTAAATGCACATAAATGGAGCATTGGAAACCATGTAATATTCCGTGTGGCATTATATTCACATGCAATGTAAATGAATATATTGTTAATTTGCATGCATATTTATATTCAAAGCTTTAAGTTTATATCACATAACGTACAAATTTACATGGTTTCAAACGATTCTGTATTGTGCATTATTAAAGGTGTGAAATTATATAAGTTTTTCACTTTATGTGTTAGAAACCGATATGTGCTTTCATTTGTATTAGTTGTAAATTTAATTTTTTGGTACTGTGTATTATTTGAAATGTGATAAGAGCTAATTCGTTCCCAGTAAGTGAATAAAAATCAAGCTCCCAACCCCATGTTCATATCCGGTCCAACTGCAAGGCGCACATTATTGCCGGATTGATCCCGCAGCGGGATTGCACTTAATAGAGCAGTTTTCCAGTATCTAATTCAAGGTTGTGTTTGAACCAGCTCGAACTAATTTGTTACAATCGCATGTGGTGCTGACTGTAACATGATAATAGCTACCACCGCACGCAGTTGATTGACACCTGATGACTCGCGGCTGATGTCCACCGGTTGTGGTAACCATTTGCGTGACTCAGTCATTCTCAGTGGTTCCCCAGTAGTTCCGCTTTTCCCCCTTCCTCTTCCAGACAACTGTGCTATCGGAAAGAGAAATTTGTTCCCCATTAGGTCAGTCACAGTATATCTGCTGATATAACCGCCGGTCGGGGAGCTTCTCCTGTGACTGTGAAGGGTGCCGGCAATTACGACAAATGTGTTTACATTAGTAGCACCCACACCTGCTAGGTTGATTTATACGATAATCTCACTTACAGTTGTTTCGATATCGATTTGTCTGCCCAGTCTGCTGCCAACAAGCTAGTCAACTAGGAACTGAGTAATCAGACGGCCACCAACCCTGATCGAGATGGCTCCAAATATTGTCAACGAGGAAGCGCACGTGGTTGACAATTCAACTGCCGTCGGCAGCTGTCAGTTGGATACAGGGCGGAAACGACTTTCCACCGGCAGCAATCTAGTCAACAGTGATGACAACAACAACAACAACCAAATACAATCCAAGCAGCCCAAAATGGAACCGGCCGAATTTCGACCGGAAATCCGCTGGCCAGATTTCGTCGCACAACTCTTCCTGCATTTGGGTTTCGTGATAGGCCTCTGGCAGATCGTAACGCTACAAACCAAATTCTACACCATCGTATGGAGTAAGTTTTGTTGCAACTTCAAGTGTTCAATAATTTCTTTACTTCAATTTTCCAGCCTTATTATTAATCTGGGGCTCTGGGTTCGGAATTACTGCCGGCGCTCACCGTCTTTGGTCGCACAAATCCTACGAAGCCAAGTGGCCCCTAAGGCTGCTACTAATGTTCCTATTCACCATTTGCGGACAGGTAAAATTTAAACGCCTTCTAGTAGTCAACAAGCCTAAATTCACCACAACATTTTTTTCCATTTCGCTTTCAGCGTGATGCCTACACTTGGGCTCATGACCACAGGGTACACCACAAGTACTCGGAAACGGACGCCGACCCACACAACGCCAAGCGGGGATTCTTCTTTGCGCACGTGGGCTGGGTGTTTTTGACACCCCATCCGGACGTGGTTGCCAAGCGGAAGGCCATCGACATGAGCGATTTGGAAGCGGATGCGATCGTGATGTGGCAGAAAAAGTAGGCTTTAGGGGAAAACTCAGGGTCACTTTTCAAAAACAAATTCTGATATTTCAGATACTATTTGCCACTGTTCGCCCTGTTGGTCATCGCCCTTCCAGTGTGGGTGCCATACTACTACTGGTCCGAGAGCTTGTGGGTGGCTTTCTGGGTGTGCTTCACGATGCGCTTCACCACCACCCTCAACATTGCCTTCTTCGTTAACAGTGTGGCGCATATGTTCGGCAATCGGCCTTACGATAAGTTTGTTTATTGACATGATCGTACACCGGAAAACATGTTCACTAATCGTCTTTTTTGTTCTGTTTTACAGAAACATTAGCCCAGTGGAGAACCTGTCGGTTTCAATTGCCGCCATGGGCGAAGGATGGCACAACTACCATCATGTGTTCCCGTGGGATTACAAAACTGGAGAGCTAAAGGGTTACATGTTTAATGTAACCACCGGATTTATCGATGCCTTCGCTCGAATTGGATGGGCCTACGAACGTCAGTATCATTCTGAACAAAGGGATTTCAGTTGAGCTACAGCATTCGTTTCGTTACAGGAAAATCCGTATCTCCAGCGATTATCGAGCGACGGGCCGCGAAGTACGGGGACGGCACGCGGTTTTTAAGCGACGAATGTGCCCACAAGAATGCCGTCTGGGGATTCGGGGATAAGGACATTATGCCGGAAGATGTAGATGATATCGTATCACGACAGCAGTAGTGCAAAGGATATCTTGAAGATGCCCGCGGTTTCACAAGTATTTGTAACATTGACATACGCTAAAACTAAATACGACTACAGATTAAGCAGTATTCGCCAGAACAGCGCACATGTTCAATAACATTTTTTGATATCTGAAAGTGAGTACGTTATTTTCAATTCAACTAAAAAGCCTATTATTTCTCATCGCAGTTCATCTATGATCTTTTAACGATTTGAAAAAAAATTCAAATCTAAGAACATTCTCATAATCGCCTGGTAACCGCTATGAAAAAATTGTATAGTCTGAGTCTAAAGCGAGTGATAATTCACAGCCTTGGCTCCGTCAAACATTATAAGTATAAGTATGCCGTGAAAAATAAACATTTCATGTAAAAAAATCATGGTCCAGTGGAACACTCTTGCTGAGATGTGTTGAATAGATTATTGGTATCATTCTATAACAAAAATTCATCATTTAAGATGAAGATCGCAATTTTCAAAGCGCTGGTGAATAAAATATAACGTAATGGTTAAAAACAGACTAACAGATATAGCTCTTGGACAAATTTTCAATGAAATCATCGTTCGAATAATACTTTTAGTTTACGTTAGTAACGCTAGCTCCATCTGCTGCCATGTTCGCGCTACGTCTTGTTTTCCGACATCAGCGCCGGCGTATATGTATCAAATTGAGAATCACAAAACATGTGAGCAACTCTCGCTGAAACTAGGCCACTAGGTGCACAATGTCTTTCAAATTTGATATAAATGCACAAAGTTATTAAAAATAGAGAAAAAATGAAAATGCCATTTTTGTTTGATCGAATTTGTTGACCCCTTGGTCACCAAGGGGCGAAACAGTTTTCAGAAAAGTTGAAATTTTAGCAATTCTTGATGTATTATTTGAGCTATATTTCTAAAATTCGTAATGTAAAGTACTACAAGTAGCACTTTTCTGTAAAGAAGAATGATAGGGCTTTCATTTGGAGTGATCAGAATTCAGGCCGCCATCTTGAATTTGGCCGCCATCTTGGATTAAATCAGAAAAATGCAATTTTGACTATGTTCGCAACTACCGATTTTCGATCTGAGACCAGCGTTGAAAAGCTGAGAAAAAATGCTATAAGATGCAAGAAATAAATTTGGTGCGCATCAGTGTTAACCCATCAATTGAAGCTATTTTCCAAGCTGAGTTTCAAAATATTCATCGTACATCGCGTGATCAACGTAGTAACCTGTCTACTGAGACCAAGTGGATGCACATGTTATGTCCATATATCATAATCGATTGATGCTACTTGTAGTACTTTACATTACGAATTATAGAAATATAGCTCAAATACTACATCAAGAATTGCTAAAATTTCAACTTTTCTGAAAACTGTTTCGCCCCTTGGTGACCAAGGGGTCAACAAATTCGATCAAACAAAAATGAAATTATCATTTTTTTTCTATTTCTAATAACTGTGTGCATTTATATCAAATTTGAAAGACCTTGTGCACCTAGTGGCCTAGTTTCAGCGAGAATTGCTCATGTACGAGATTGCACGACAGCGCCCCAGGCGGTGTTTATGCACGATGACTGTTATTCGATTGGAAATTTGAAATAATTGATTCCGTGTGTCAATGGAGCTAGGTTCCAGTGTTGAAAGGTACGTTTGGTTGTAAAACAAAAACTTGAATCACATCTCGTGTTTTCTATTCACAAATTTATCTAACAACTCTTCTCCCAGATAGTCTCGAGGTACGACGCTGGCCTAACAAGCCAGTCCTCGTAGGTTCGAGTCTCGGCTCGGGAGAGACTGTTAGTGTCAGTAGGATCGTACCCCTGCTATTTAGCTATTCACGGATTTCTGATTTTTATATATCAACTGAAAGAGTGATTTTTTAAAATACTGCATCATTGTCTTTCAATTTTTAAATGAAGAATAAAAAATCGCTCCAAATCGCTACAATGACAGTTGGTATATGGACGAACTGTTATTGTAGCAATTTCGAGCGAATTTTGAGCAGTTTTAATTCATGATTTAAAAATTAAATGACAACGATAGAAAATTTTAGGAAAAACACGTTTAGTTTAGAAAATGCAGCTGTTTCAGACGAAGATGATAAAAAACTGATACTCTAAACTCGCTTTTTACGCGGTGGATACATGCCGCGTAAAAAAATATCTTAAATTCCGGAATCCGCGTAAAAACCGCGTAAATTCCGGAATCCACGTAAAAATTCATTGGTTGACATTTATCCGTGCAACACGTTCTTAGGATATCCAGACAATCGCATAATACTGACAACTCTGTTCGTTTATTGTTTGTTCTATTTACTGGCTCTGTTAAATTTAATCATTTTGTGGTTTATTTCCGTTTGAATTGAACTTGCGTATTCAACAATATTTCTCGAACTCGGAGTGATCACGAAAAGAGTGGAGTGCAAGCTCTAGTGTGTGAAATTCCGTATTATTCGCTTTCGTTGGTAAAGTGGTTTGTGCATTGTGTGCTGACTTCGTTATTATTGGCTTTAGTTTTTGCCGCGCAAATAAATCACGTTTGCTCAGCCTACCCAAAGGCGTTTCATTCTTGTGCATTCAGACCGCATTAGAACATACTGTTTGTTTTGACTTTCTATCGATACTGATACCGATACCGTTATGGAGAAGAAACTGTGTGGTGAATGCAAACTCGAAATCAACGACATCGAGCCGGTTCTGTGTGGCTTTTGTGAGGCTTGCTTTCACATAAACCAGCAATGCTGCGGTTTTAACAACAGGATTTGCAAAGAACTGTTTGCACAGGGCAAAATATTGTTTATCTGTTCTCCCTGCAGAGAAAAATTAAACGGCCGATCGATTAACGCCTATGTAGCCGACGCACAAAACAGCCAATCTGCTCAGTCACTTCAGCTGATCGATCTACCTTCCCAAGTACAAAAATTATGTGAAATGGTAGATGGATTGAACAGAAAAGTCGAAAATATGTCGCAGAAGTCGCTAAATTGTGATGGGTACGCTGGAACTCCCACTACTTTGGCAAGCACCGCTGCTTTGTCCACCACACCGATATGGCCCACTAGAAATCCAAAACGGCGCCGTGCGGACCGTATGCCGGTTGAAATCGCTACCGATCGTGGCACTAATACTGTCGATCTAAGTGATCTTTCTGTGCCAACGGTTGCTTCTATAGTAGCAAAGAAATGCTTTTGGCTCGACCTATCTGGTTTGAACCCAAAAGTGACCGATAGTGATGTGCAAAAAATTGTTTCACGCTGCCTGAATGAAACTGAACCTGTTGCTGTTATACGGCTCGTTCAAAAGGGTATCGATACGTCGAACTACTCTTACATCTCGTACAAAATTGGCTTGGATCCTGAAATGAAATCTATTGCTTTAGACCCTGCTTCTTGGCCTTCTGGAGTTTTGTTTAGAGAATTCATCGAACGTCCAAAAAACTAGGGGCCGGAGCCCACGACCAGACTACTACTTCATGTGCTGTTTTTAAAAATTCATCTCAATTGCGATCATTTCTTGACGGTGGGAGCCCACGGGTTCCCACCAAAGGCGAGTATTTTAAAGATTCTTTGGTGTCTCCTGTGCTGTACCACTCATCTTTTCAGCGTGATGATCATGACAGGACCGGCGTAAGGGTATATCAACAGAACGTGCGTGGACTTAGGACTAAAATTGACGAGATTTACCTGGCTACAAATGACTGCAACTACGATATCATTGTGTTAACCTAAACCGGACTAGACGACAGCATTCTTTCCCTCCAGTTATTCGGCACTTCCTTCAACGTCTTTCGATGCGATCGGAGTCCACTGAACAGTCAGAAACGCTCTTTCGGTGGTGTTTTAATCGCCGTCGTACAACAACATGCAAGCACGATTTTCGAGACCGCTCACGGAGGGAATTTGGAGCAGGTATGCGTTAAAGTCACGATCAATGGTTTAAAGCTGCTGTTGTGTGCTATATATATATATATATATATATATATATATATATATATATATATATATATATATATATATATATATATATATATATATATATATATATATATATATATATATATATATATATATATATATATTTTTTTTTTTTTTTTTTTTTTTTTTTTTTTTTTTTTTTGTTTCAGGTGGAGGGGAAATTTGCATCCAAACCCCTGAGGTGGCCAACCTCAGGGAGTGTGGGGTTGGTTTGAATCAGTGACCGGACCCACTAAAACCCCTCCAGTCTCCAGCCCTTAATACTCCCCGGGACCACCGCTAGGTATTGCTTCGGGGAGCGGCTTTTGTGCTCTGTGCACCCTCTTGGTTCTATAGATCTCTTTGCTAACTTAGCTAACTAACCTGGAGACTGGCCGTTAGCTAACACTGGCGTGTCGGGGGTCAACCTGTCGCCTGTTTTGCAATTCTAAAACTATTTGAGAGGCGGCTGTACAAACCGCCCTCCAAATGTTTGGGTCTTTACACATCCTCCGAACTAGGTTGTCCGGAGTGGTGTCTGGCCCGCTCACTACCATCATGTCGCTCCGCGCATGCACAAAACGAGGGCACACGAAGAAGACATGCTCAGCAGTTTCTTCCGCATCCGCGCACTCGGGACACATGGGGGACCCCGCATGCCCGAATCTGTGTAGATACTGCCTGAAGCAACCATGACCTGACAGAATCTGTGTCAAGTGGAAGTTAACTTCTCCATGGCGCCTCCCGACCCATCCGGATACGTCCGGAATAAGTCGATGCGTCCATCTACCCTTTGCGGAATTGGACCATTCCTGCTGCCATCTGATCATCGAGAATGACCTTCTGGTGCCTCGTATACCCCTTGTGTCACGTTGATCGAAGCATTCTACGTCCTCCTTAATGGCTATGCTGATAGGCATCATGCCGGACAGGACGCAGATTGCGTCGTATGACACTGTACGGTACGCGCTCACAACCCTCAGGCACATGAGCCTGTAGGTACTTTCCAGTTTTCGACGATGACTGTTGGTACCTAACGCTTTGGACCACGCTGGCCCACCATACCTAAGTATGGACGAAACCACGCTGGCAAGAAGTTTACGCTTGCTGCCACATACCGCTGAGCTATTGGACATCATTCGAGATAGTCCTGCAGCGGCCGTTGAAGCCCTCTTACAGGCATAGTCGACGTGACTCTTAAATGTGAGCTTATCGTCAACCATAACCCCCAAGAGCTTCAAGGAACGCCTTGAGGTAATGGTGCAGTCACCGACTCTGACCACCGCCTGTTGCTCTAATTTGCGGTTGTTCACAACCGTAACCTCCGTTTTATGGTGCGCCAACTCCAGTTTCCTAGAGTGCATCCAGTCTTCGACCTTGCGTATGCAGTGCGCGGCCGTCAACTCGACCTCTTCGATCGACTCGCCGTAGACCTCTAGCGTGATGTCGTCTGCGAAACCGACGATCACAACCCCTACAGGGAACTTTAGTTTCAACACCCCGTCATACATGACATTCCACTACACCGGGCCCAGGATGGAACCTTGCGGTACCCCTGCGGTGATTGGGACGCACTTCTGACCCTCCTCCGTGTTGTAAACTAGTACCCGTTTCTGGAAATAATTTTCCAAAATCTTGTACAACGACACCGGTACGTGGATGCTCCTAAGCGCGAGCGCTATGGAGTCCCAACTGGCGCTATTGAATGCATTCTTCACGTCAAGCGTGACGATTGCGCAATAGCGAATGCCCCAACTCTTACGCTGGAGTGCTACCTCTGCCGTCTTGGTGACAGAGAGAATAGCATCCAGCGTGGATCTACCTTTCCGGAAGCCGAACTGGTTACTTGCCAGACCGTTTACACCCTCTGTGTACTTCACCAGTCTGTTGAGGATAATCCTCTCAAGCACCTTGCCCGTAGTGTCCAGCAGACAGATAGGTCTGTATGCCGATGGGTCCCCTGGCGGTTTCCCAGCCTTCGGCAACAGCACCAATCTCTGTCGCTTCCACCTGTCCGGAAAGAGGCAGTCATCCAGGCACTTCTGCATGACTGCTCGAAATAGATCGGGGGCCACTTTCATGGCCGTCCTGATGGCCAAGTTCGGGATTCCATCCGGTCCCGGTGCCTTGCTCACCTTTAGGGAGTTGGCGATCACGATGAGTTCCTCATTCGTAACCCTTACCTCCTCCACAACCTCTGCACGGCTGCCGTCTCTCACGGATTGGATGCCCGGCAGGTTGGCCGACCATCCCTGGTCTGTGTCTGAGATACTGGAACGTCGGACGTGAGACTCAGCAACCGGAGGCCAAGGATTTGGCTCGTGTCGTGGAAAGAGTCCCTCGATGATACGCTCCAGCATCGCTGGTGATCGCTCTGCAGGCGCCAACACGCCTTTGGTCTTCGCCATTACGACTCTGTAGGCGTTGCCCCACGGATTCGTATTGGCACTCGCGCATAGCCTATCGAAGCAGGCCCTTTTGCTCGCCTTTATCGCACTTTTAAGCGCCGATCTTGCAGATCCGAATACTACACGGCGCTCTACCCTCTGTGCATCGGTACGTGCACGTTGCAACATCCGTCTTGCACGGAGGCACGCGCTACGGAGGTCCGCTATCGCGTCGGTCCACCAGTATACCGGTGACTTACCATTCCTAGGTTGGCGGGTCCTAGGCATGGTGGCGTCGCACGCCCGCGATAATGTGGCAACTAATTGGTCAGCACTCGGGCGGAGCCAACTGCCCCCCTCGCGCTCTCTTCTCATTGCTTCTGCAAATACCTCGGCATCGAAATGCGATGTCTTCCACCCGCGGACGGTCGGAGTATTGGCTCTACCCGTCGCCTGCCGCCTCACGTTCTGAACTACGCTATAGCAGACCGACTGGTGGTCACTATAGGTGTAGCCATCGTCTACCCTCCAGTTCACGATCAGTCCTGGGCTGGAGAACGTCACGTCGATGATCGACTCCGCACCATTTCTGCTGAATGTACACTTGGTTCCAACGTTGGCCAGATCTAGGTTGAGCTTTGCCAAAGCTTCCAACAAGATCTGACCCCTCCGGTTCGTGCGGCGGCTTCCCCACTCAACAGCCCAAGCGTTGAAGTCGCCCGCCACTACTAAGGGTGTTAGTCCCGTCAGCTCCATAGATAACAAATCGACCATCTGGGTGAACCTTTCGATAGACCAACGCGGCGGAGCATAACAACTGCAGTAGAACACTTTGAGGTTGACACAACCTCCTGAACCGGGAACTTGCTGGTCGTGCATATGGCCGCCGTACTGGACTTATCTGCAACCCAATTACCGTTTCCGGGAGGAATGCAGTAGGGGTCCGATACGATTGCGATGTCCGACCGCGACTCAGACGCTGCTTGGTATAGCAGCTGCTGTGCCGCATAGCAATGGTTCAGGTTCAATTGTGTCACCCTCACGCCCGTGGTTTCGTGGCCGCCTTACCGGCTGGGCACCGTGGGCCTCCCATAAAGTGCTTGGCGTCCCGTTTTCCAGTACATACCAAGCACTTGGGAGGCTCCCCGCAGTCTTTAGCTTTATGGCCAGCACCACCACAACGCCTACATAACTGGCTCCTATCGGGCCCCTTGCAGGTCCAGGACTTGTGTCCTCCCTCGAAACACCTGAAGCAAACGTCCGGCTGCTGGAGTATGCTCAGGGGACATACTGACCAGCCAACCTTAAGTTTGGCTGTCTTCAGGGCCAGAGTTGCATCGGCCGATGCAAGCCGGAAAGTGGCCACCTGGGTCCCCGCTGGACCCTTTCGGAGGCGAATTACCTCAGTGGCTACTTCCACTCCGCACTTCTCCTTGAGGGCCTGTGCAATATCGCACCTCTCGGTGATTTCATCCAGGTTTTTGAGCTGGAGAGTCACCTCTTAGGTGAGTGCCCGAATTTGCACATCTTTCCCGAGGACCTGCTCGGCTACCGTCTTGTAGGCAGCGCCCTTGGTTTTAGCATCCTTACGGAGCTCAAGGATCATCTCGCCGGTGCGAGAACGACGGATGGTCCGCACATCCGCTCCCAGATCCTTGAGCTGGGTTTCGCCTCTCATTTTCTTCAAGACTTCGGAGTACTTGGACCCCTCCGTCTTGAGTATGAGGGCGTCGCCCCTGCTTCGCGCCTTCTTTCCCATTTTTGGACGATCTGTCGCCTTCTCGTCGTTGCGCTTGCTGTCTTTTTGGCGCTTCCTTCCTCCCACGGTAACCCAAGGGTTTCCCGTAGCTGCCACTTCGGCAGACTTTTCGGCGGACTTGGAGGCCGTTGGTGTGCTATCTCGCGGGCTTAGCACAACCAACCGTTTCTTGCTGTTCTCGGGGGCTTCCCCCGGAGACTGCCTTGCTCTTTTTGCGGCTGACCCGGAGGCGCGAACCGCTGCAAACATGCAGGTGTCCGTTTGGACCGACTTCGTCGCCCTTCCGGTCACCTCCGTTGCATTCTTCTCTGCAGCCACCGCTCTTGCCTTGAGCTCGGCGTGCTCCTTCTTCGCAGCATCGACGGAGGACCGAAGCATGTAGAGAGCCTGCTTCAGGTACTTCGTCGTGTTGGTGCGACTTTTCGCAAACTCGATTATGGCATCGAGCTGCTCCGACAGCGCTACTACCTTCGGTAGCGTGTCTCGCTGTCTTCCGACCGCCTTTATCAACAGTGGACCAGGCACTGCGATGTCTTGCGTCGATCCGGTAGGCGTACTGCCTTTGCCGTCTTCGCAGGCGTCCTTTACTGCATCCATCTCCGCCTTTCTCGGCGGAGACCTCTGGATGCCTCCTCGTGCAAACGGGTTTTTCAACCCATCTGCGCCCATTTGTTGATTATTTTCAGTTGAATCCATTTTTGTTTAGTGGGTCCCCCTTCCAGCCGCTATCCTTATCCATACTGGAGTGGTCGCCTATCTGGTCCCATGGTAGTCTATGCCGAAGCAGTGAGGCCATGGCTAGGGGCGGCTGCCATAGCGCCTTATGAGCAACTATGACACCCCCGACCGGCGCAAGTCAGGAAAGGACATCTGATCCCACTCCTGCCCGGTTCCCACCGGGCAATGAATTTGGAACGTACTGGAAGGCCTGCCAGGTTTTACGGGACGGAGACCCCTGCACCGGTTGTTGTCTCGCCGTTTCAAGCCGTTGTCACACGACCTTACTAAGGGAGCTCGGCGCAGGTGCCAGCCCAGAATCGTGGTACGAAAACGAAATCCGACTCTTATCATATGGCGTTGCGACCAGTTACCGTAATTGGGAACTTACTGGCATCAATCCCAATGGGCGAATTAGTGCATTTGGGTGGTGGGAGCGGCACTATTCGCTCCGTCAGAGCTGCTTCCGGATAATGTGGCTTTTGTGAGAATTCGGCGGCCCAATGCCTGAGTCTCACCACAACCTAGGCTAGCTCTCGCTGATGGTCCGGGACTGCGTTCTTGCAGTTAGCACTTCCGTGGCCTACGGTAATCGCCAAATACCGACCCGTGGTGGCATACAGCTCTGCCATCCGTTTCCGTTTCCGTTTACCGTTTCCCGTTTACCGTTTTCTAAACGACCTTATATATATATATATATATATATATATATATATATATATATATATATATATATATATATATATATATATATATATATATATATATATATATATATTCCTCCTGACAAGAGCAATGATGTTGCTATTATAGATGCTCATGTCGCTTCCATCCGTGATTTTTGTAATGACAGCTCTGCTGATAGCACGGTTTTGGTTTGCGGTGATTATAATCAGCCTCGGATAGTTTGGGTTAGTAGTAACGGCATTACTCGGATAGTTTGGGTTAGTAGTAACGGCATTACTCAACATGATAACACTATTCAACTCTCTACTGCAAGTGCCACACTCGTTGACGGCATGGACTATTTGAACTTAAACCAGGCTAATTTACATCGCAACCATCTCGGTCGAGTGTTAGATTTAGTGTTTCACTCTTCGGGCACTATTTTGTCTGTTGACCGTTGTGTTGCCCCGATACTGCCAGTTGATTCGCATCATCCGCCTTTGACGATTTGTATTTCCGCTAATCAGGAGGCAGTTTGTTCTTGTGATGATTTGGGATCCGCGATGCGGGAATTGAATTACCAAAAAATTGATTTCGCAGCATTCTCAGCTCATGTATCCAGTATTGATTGGGCGACTTTTTTGGACATGTCTGATGTGGATCTGATGGCCGAAAGGTTTTGTTCAGTAATCCGTTCTTGGCTTACCGAAAATTTACCGTTTTCTAAACGACCTTCTTACCCTGCATGGACTTCTCGCCAATTAAGTGATCTGAAACGGAAACGAAACGCTTGCCTACGTAAACTGCGTCGCAGGCGATCAGCTAACATAATACATAATTTCAAACGTGCTAGCGATGCATATCGAAAGTTGAACTCAAGCCTCTATAAACATACGTTATGAAGGTTCAAACTGACTTGCGGAGAAATCCAAAAAAGTTTTGGCGTTTCGTAAATTCAAAACGAAAGGGGACCTCAATACCTTCGAAGACCTGCCTTGATGATGTTGAATCCAACTCAATGACAGAGTCTTGTGAGCTATTCGCAAAGTTTTTCTCATCGGTATTTGCTTCAGATTCTGTTCCCAATGAACAAGCATGTCGCGCCGCTAACAACGTTCCTGCTGATCTCATTGATCTCGACATTTTCGAAATTACACCGCAAATGATTTACACTGCTGCAAAAAAACTTAAATCCTCATTCTCCGCTGGTCCCGATGGAGTTCTGGCTGTACTTTTATGTCGTTGTGCAGAGATTCTAGCTACACCACTCTGCTGCATATTTAATCGATCGTTGGTGCAAGGAAAATTCCCCAAGGTTTGGAAGCACTCTTATATGTTTCCAGTATTCAAGAGTGGCGAACGTCGAAATATACGGAACTATCGTGGAATAACCAATTTGTGTGCGTCATCCAAATTGTTCGAGATTATTGTTAGCACTGTGGTTCTGAACTGCACGAAAAATTACATTTCCTCTGATCAGCATGGAGTTGTACCTGGTCGTTCCGTAGCAACGAATCTCATGGACTTCGCTTCAAATTGTATCGCTGACATTGAGCGTAAAGCGCAAGTTGATGTTATTGATACTGATCTGAAAGCCGCCTTTGATCGTATCGACCATCGTATTCTTCTAAAGAAAATATCTCGATTAGGAGCTTCACCACGTTTCGTCACGTGGTTAAAATCTTTTTTGTGTGATAGAACGTTGCAAGTTAAGCTGGGTTCTGTCAATTCAGCTTCCTTTACGAACAAATCTGGTGTACCGCAGGGCAGTAATCTCGGGCCGCTACTTTTCATAATTTTTTTCAACGACGCTGCTAGTGCCCTAGGAATAGGCTGCAGACTTGTTTATGCCGATGATTTAAAAATTTATCTGACGATTCGTAATATCGAAGATTGCTACCGTTTACAGTCACTAGTAGTACCGATGGAAAAAAATCGCTTCTAGCGACTAATGAATACGTATAAACCAAGCCTATGATGCGTTGACATCGTCGTCAGTGTGCGAGTTATTCTTATTCTTCGCACATTTGCAAACAGACCTCCATGGTAGGTGAATAACGAAGATCACAAAAGAGCACCATATAAAAAAATCGTTTCTGGTGCACTCTCTCCGCCTTCCTTCTTACGATGTACTTTTCATCGTGGGAGCACGCAATATATGTTATTCTCTATGTGCACAGCTGAGAATATAAAGTTAGTCGCGTTATGAACAAGTAATGAATAAAAGAAATTGGATCGTAAATATTTACTCAATGATGGGGATTTTTTTTTCAAGAAAGAGAGTTCGTGTTTTCATACTCTCACTCAACTCAACGGGGTTTTTTTTGGTGGTAGCTGGTAGGTGCAAGCGCAAGTGCAAATTGCTAGTTGGTTAGAAGCTTTTGTTGGTATAAGGCGTCAAGATGGACAAAGGGCTAAGAAAAAATGATGTATCCGTAAAAGTTCGGCAAATGTTTGTGGCGGAGAATGGCAATTTACGATGCACGGCGGTGGAAAATTGTAGCTATCGGCCAAAATTCATTAACGTTACGAACTGCCATCGTAACTTTTTCTCTCTCAGTTTGCCATGATCAGACAACAAATATTTAGCTAACCGTTTATAGTGTTTTCATAACAAAAAATGAGATTTCGGAAATATTAACTTAAACAACTTATTTAACAATTTTAAATTTTGTGTATTGATAATGTAAAGCAATGCCTTGGTGCTACATTCCGTCTTGAAATTTGAACTTCTGTTTATTATACACAGACTTCGCAGCCAACTGTTGAGTGTACAGGACAATTGCGGTGCTAGAGCTACGATCCTTCTGACACTATTAGTTTTCCCCGAGCTGGAGAGAGAGAGAGAGACTTTTTTATTTCAAATAAAGTTGTTCCTTGATCATTGACAAAATTGATTTTTTTGACGTAGAATACGTCTTACGGCAACATATATAGGGGTTCAACTTCAATACAGGGATCCAATTTCGAAAACCGAAAACATGGAGAGCGTCACGAAAATTGTCCAATTTCAAACGTTCTAAACTCAGTCAGTTTTCAACCGATTTCCGTCATTTTTGCAGCAATCGATTGGAAAATCATTTCAGCAACCGTCCAAATGCAGAAAATTGTAATCTGACTGTTCGAACTATTTTACTATTGAAAATTGTTGAACCTTGTCGAAACGTAAATGTCGACCTTTGATTGGTTGCTTGCTGCCTTTCCCTAAAAAGGACGACAGAATGGAGTACCTAGTTAGCCAGGAATGCACTCGTTGGGCTATATAAGAGACTGCTTCTCCTCAAGCAATCTCAGTTTACTAGCAGCAGGCAGCAGCGGCGGATAGTAGCAGCGATGGCAGTGGGCAAACGCGGCGTTGAGCAGCAGCGGGCAACAGCGGCGGCGGTAGTGGTTAGCTGCAGAACCTAACTTTTTCAGTTCGGCTCCCTTTTGATCTGAGTTGGACCCCACCAGTGGTAATTCAAGTCAGATATCGTTGGGTGAATACAGCCAGAAATTAAATGAGACTCGCACCGCCAGGTGGTTTGAGAAGCCACCATCGTCCAGGTTGTATATATATAGGGTGTGTGCACATATATAACGTGTGTGAATATTTATAGCGTGTGTCGCTAGCGTGCGTGGCTAGCTATATAGCGCGTGCATGTCTATAGCGTGCGTGGCTTGCGTGTGCATGGTTATATAGTTTCTGTGCTTGTCTATAGCGTGTCTGTGCATGTCTATAGCATGTCTGTGCATGTTTATAGCGTGCGTGGCTAGCTATATAGCGTGTGTGCATATCTACAGCGTGCGTGGCTAGCTATATAGCGTGCGTGACTAGCAGTATAGCGATAAAAATTATCATATATAGTTTCAAATAAATCATCTCATGTTGATTTTACACAGTAAATCATTCAGAACTAAATCAAAAATTTGCCATGTCAAAAAACAATATTCAGTTGTCAATAAATGGCATTGACAAACATTATTAACCTCTTTTGACTTCAGCTAAGCCTCAAAGTTTACTGAGTGTATTTTAACATTTATTTGAAGAATGTTTGCGCCAGTAAACCTGAATCACATAATTTTTCGCTCAAGTCCTACTATTTGCAGCGATCAGTTTTAAAATTATCTACGCTACTGCAAACTGCAGAAAATTGTTCGTATTAAACCTAGGTTACCGGGAATGCACTATTGGCCCTCATCGTAGCCACTGCCTAAATTAAGCTTTCTCAGTGCAACTTGATACAAAAGACAGCCACAAAACAATACAATTTCATTCTTGTTTTGGATATGGCGTCAAGTGAAACTGCTTAGCTGCACATAGCTTCTGCTGTTGTTCTTTGTCGTTACGGGTGCCGTCTGTAAAGGAAAACGTCATCTGGAACAGAGAGACCATTAAATTGATTAACCCCATTGAGTGTATTCCCAAACCTATTGCAAGAAATACATTGACTTAAGACAGGCTGTCGTATTCTAGGTTAACTCTGCGGTCGTGTCTAATAAACAACCTCTTCAACTTTTTCACGATGGGTAATTCCTTACATATAATTAGTTGGTGTTAAGTCAGATTAACATTTTAATTAAAAAATAATTTTTGATTTACTACTCTTTGAATTTCGGAGTTTTCAAGCTTTTGTGCAATTTTGATGTTACGGGCCCGTTTGATTTATCACTAACAGCATGTTTCTCCTACTTGACCCATTATGGCCAAACAACATCTGTCGTTACAAACCCAACCAACTTTTCAGAAACAAACCCCCTGTGGTCAATGAAAGCAAATAAATATGTTACCAAAATCGAACCATCGAACCGCACTGTGTCAACAGGGTGTGTTACAACTGATTCAATTGTGACGTACGGAGAACATACAAAACAAATTTCTTCTAAATATGTATTAAGAATTTTTTCCTTACTGTTACAAGTGTATACAAATTTTAATAACAGTTCGAATATTTACAAAACAAATAAAAACAAAGGTTCAAACTGTAACTGTTTTCAGTACAGAGCATATAGCTCTGAAACTAACCTTATAATCGTTGTGGCAATGCTTTTCGGTCGGAGGGTTGTGGAATGAGCGCGAAGCCTTTTAAGACCACTATTGTTGGCCCTAACTAGTGTTTCTTGAACTGGTATTCCGCGAACATTCGACTAATTTAAATCAGACCGATCAGGAAAAAAGCTTCGATGAGCTTTTTATCATACCAATTGTTTCTCCTCTATGTTTTTCGAACTGTTGTGAAAGATAGAAAAAGTTTTAATGATTTGCAAAATATTGCAGATTTTATCAGGTATTAATCAGGCATTAGACGTAAAAAACACTTGCCATATTTTGTTTGGATTTAAGTTGCATAACATTTTTACTAGGGTAAATATATTTGTTAAATTAGCCGTTACAAATTTGATCTGTAAATACTTTATGTCATTTGTACTCAGAAATATAGAAAATTGAAAAGGAAGGGAAAAAAAGATCTGAGTTGTTATGCTTATATTCCAAGTTCCTTGTTGAATTTAGTATGAATAAACAAGTCCAGTGATAATAAAAATGTCGTTGCCAGCATATGTTTAATAAGAATGATAATTCTACAAACCTCTACAAATTTTTGCTAAAGATTTTGCTAAAGAAGCCTTATTTTACCTCTCGGTGTTATTTCTGTACTTCTGTACAAATATATTCGGTTCAACACAATTGGCATACAGCACTAAAACCGCTGCACTGAAACGTGAAAATGCAGTATCAAAATCTGCAATAATGCATCCAAAACCAGTTCAAAAGCAAGTCAAGCATTATTCAAAGATTTTCAAAACTCCATCCCCTCTCACTCTTCCATAACGTTACTACCCAAATTAGTATGAGGAAAATATTCCATTCACTAATCATAACAAAAATTAGTGAGTAATGTCATTGACGAAATCGCAACGCAATACAACAAACGTATGATTTCTCGGTAACAAACATAGCACATTTTGGTATCTGTTTGGCTGCTATAGAAAACCTGCTGAAAAAAATACCATCCGAACTACTTACTCTCCCTCCCATCATCACCGCACCGCATCATCGCTGCTGCGTCACTGCGATGCGAGATGCAATCCAACCAACATTTATGGGACTCTCAATTATTCTTTTGCTTGTTGCTATCGTTTTTTTCCTACGATCAGGGTTGACACATTCAAATCTGTGTTTTCCCTTGAAAAAATCTGAGCATCTGTATCTGGAACAGAAATATCTGTAAAAAAAATCTGTATTGTTTATACATTAAGAACTTTGTATTTTTTAAGTTTCTATGGTACATAAACGAAATTTTTAGCTTAAAACGTGTGAGGAGTTGAAAATATGTTCAATTTGCTTAATATTTAATGAAATAAAATTTGGATTGTTTTTAAAAATTAATGTCTATTTCGAAAAATCTGTATATCTGTACTTTTCGACGAAAATCTGTATATCTGTATATACAGATTCTGTACCGTTACTTCGGCCAAATATCTGTAAAATACAGTATAATCTGTACATGTGGCATCCCTGCCTACGATGCGCCACGTACGAAGAGAGAATTACAACGGAGCAACGCGCATCACTCTATTCTCAGAGTTGTATGTATATAGTCAACTGTTGTATTTGTCATCTCCGAGTGACCAAGGCACCAACATTTTATTACGTATTGAGAGGATACAATTTTAGTCATGAACTGTGCTGTTGTATTTGGTTCGGATTTTTTGATACACAACCAGCGTTGCCAGGTCATTTTATCAAAAATCTGGAAAAGGCAAAATAAAAATCTGGGAAAAATCACAGGAAGGTTGTATGCAAAGCCACGACCGCAAGGTTGAAGTAGAATACTTTTACAAGAAAGATAACTCGGCTGCTTGCGTGTCAGTCATTTTTTCTAGTAAATAAACGTTGACCGTTCATTGGCAGTATTGTAGTTTCTTTTTGTTTGATATTTTGAATGAAGTTCATTGAATATTTTTAAATTTTGTGCAAATGGAAAGTTGAAGTGCTGCCGAATTGTAATATGCACATTTAATACGACATCATTAAACGGGAACGGAACGAAGGCTACGGTTATGCAGAACGCGAATGACGGCGCGATGCGATTCGCCTTACCGTGGTGAAATGTACAGCTCTTTTTAAGGCGAAGTAGAGCTATACATTTCAACACATTTCGTCTTGACGAATCGCATCGCGCCGTTATTTGCGTTCTGCATAACCGTAGCCAAACACTAAGCGACGCACGTAACACGTAATAATAATCAGAGTATGCATGTAGATGAAGATAATTAACGAGAAAATATTAACTTTTCAAATATTCATTTTTGTTCTTCAAATTTCTGTTGTTCAATTTAATATCCGATGAAATGTCTGTTTATTATCTGATGAAGTTCTTATATAGCAGGGGCGACTCGTCCATAGGTGCAACCTGTGCAATGCACATGGGGATGTCAGGCAAAAAAGGAATCCAAAATCCAAATTCATGTTCTCATTTTCTTATTTTTCAATTTTATTCTTAAATAGTAACAAAGGGAATTTGTTATTTATTTGTTGGGAATTACTTGCTTTTTTACGCGGATAAAATTGTAGTTACTTCCCCAAACTCTGATTTTCAGAGTTTCTAGTTGAACAGGTAGGTTCAACAGCCACGAGTCGCCCCTGTTATAAAGGCAAAATGATGCAATCCCAATTCACTAGGTCCATAACTCTGCCGACCGTGCTTGGGAAAGCAATCGTATAACCACCAATCAGAGGTCAAATTTTGTGTTTTGACAAGGCTTAAGAATTTTCAATAGTACAATAGTTCGAATAATAAAATTACAATTATCTTATTTTGGGAAGAATCTTAGAAGATTTTCCAATCTATTGCTGCAAGAACGAAGGAAATCCATCGAATACTAACCGATTTTTTAGCATTTGAAATTGGACATATTTTTCATTTTTTTCGGTTTTAGATTTTCATTTCACATCCCTATGTAGCCGAACTTCTTGAGAGAAGTATTCTACTTCAATAAACGTTAACCGTTTGTTATTCAAAGTTGGTCATGCTGATCGCAGCCTCTGCGCTGCCCCTACAGTGGGGGGTTTACTAAATAAAGTAAAAGTGAAAATTAGACAACTACATCAGAATTTGATTGCATCCCGCACAGAATGTCTGCTTGTGTTTATTTGCCTTGAAAAAAGCATTTTGCGGTTCAAAATCGGTTGCTGATTACAACTTTTGAGCTGCCATAACATTGGGGGAATTAAGATACACGGACAACATGCACTGTGGAAGCTATTTCACATTCAGTAAATTCGACGGGTGCGACAGATTTAAATTGCTAGGATGCAACACAGATTGCTTGCTTGCGTTGACAAAAATTATTAACTTTCAATGACTTGTTAATTTGCCTTGAAAAAGGCATTTTGATTTCCAAAATTGGATTTCCTGATGGCAATCTTCATGCTGCCCCAACACGGGGGGAATAATGGCTGTCTGCCGTCACTCGCGGAGAAAAACCGCTGCTAAGGAAGGACGACTGCTGTTGTCGCTGTCTAGAACTATTATGAGCGGCTCCGGCTGAAACAGGCTCTTATATAGGCCAAAAAGCATGTTTTCAATTGCAAGGTATATGATCCTGTCGACCGTGCTTGGGAAGCAAGCATATAACGACCAATCAGAGGTCGAATTTTTCGTTTGGACAAGGCTTGGTTATTTCCAATAGTACAATAGTGTGAATAATAAAATTACAATTATCTTATTTTGGGAAGAATCTTAGAATATTTTCCAATCTATTTCTGCAAGAACGAAGGAAATCTATCGAATACTAACCGATTTATTAGCATTTGAAATTGGACATATTTTTCACTCTTTTCGGTTTTAGATTTTCATTTCACATCCCTATGTAGCCGAACTTCCTTAGAGAAGTATTCTACTTCAAAATCTGGCAGTCATTTCGTGGGGTGAAAGGTTAATTTTTCGAATAAAAGTCTTGGGGTACGCAAAATTTGAGGTGACAAAATTGCAAAATTTCGCGCTAAAATTGAAGTGATGACCTTTTCGCGGAACAGAGAAAATAAAATCTGGATAAAATCTGGATCATCCGTGAAAAATCTGGATAATCGAACATCAAAGCTGTCTACCTGGATACATGTTCAAAAATCTGGATAATCCAGCTAAATCTGGATACCTGGCAACGCTGTACACAACAGAGAGTTAATAACTTCCTTCTCGCGTGCCCGTCTGCACGGGACTAACTCACTTCTTTATTTCTATTCTTCGCTTAAACTATACCACTGGCGATGACCGGCAGCATAACGCGGGGTCAGCAAAGTGCTCGATCGCATGACGGCAGTACAGTCGCTTTACGCCTACGTCGGCATATCACGCTGAACCATCGCTTGCTCGACCGAACTACACGCCACACACCGCGCAGCTATCCGAGCCATCTACTACACGCCCTATTTATTTTTTTATAAAATTTTTCACTATAGTTATAAATTTTATATAATTTCAGATTGAACAATTAATGATATTATATCCGAAAATTCGTGTCCATCTACCACACGCCTTATTAATTGTATAATCCTTACTCACTATTGGTTATTAAAGGTTTACATCTAGTTTTATGTATTATATCTATTTTGTCTCCTATTCTTATTTCTACATTAGGACCCTTATCTGCGGTTACTGGATATGGTCCTAAATATATTTTACTCAACTTAGATCCTGTTTCATTTTTTACAAGAATTAGTTGACCTACATTATATCTTATATCTTTTGCATTGACATTATATTTGGTTATTCTTTTCATTTTAGAGTTTATTAATTTGTCTCTTGTCTCCTTTTGTGTTTTTTGTAATTTATATCTCAGAAGTTTTGCATAGTCCTCTACGTTGTATAAGGTATCTGCCTTGTCGTTTCCGCTCAGATTAGATGGTAATCTACACAATTTTCCAAAAACTAATTCAAAAGGCGTCATATTCGTTTCTAAGTGTGTTGTTGTATTATATGCAAATTGGTAATACTTCATCCAAGATGCCCAGTTTCCTGGTGTTCCTGATGCGTATATTCTTAGAAATTTGCCTAATGTTTTGTGTGAATTCTCCAAAGCTCCTGTCCTCACTGTCTGATGGTGGTATGCCGTGGAATTCAGCTTTTTAATTCTTAGAAGATTGCAAATTTTTTGAAATAGCTCAGACATGAACTCTGTTCCTCTGTCGGTTGCTATTTCCTCAGGAATCCCATAATTTAAAAGAACATTCTCGACGAAAGCTCTTGCTACAACATTTGTGGATTTATCTTGTATTGGTGTTGCAGTTACGAACTTAGTCAGTTCGCACTGGGTTGTCAGAATGTATTGACATCCCTCGTTGCTTGGTGGCAATGGACCAACTGAATCCAAATATATTTTATTAAATGCACTTGTTGCAGTTGTTGTTTGCATCATGGGTGTCTTGTTCGGTTTTACGTGTTTGTTCTTTCGACAATATTCACATGAACGAACGTAATTCGATATGTCTTTCGACATGGTCTTCCAGTAGTATCTTTTCTGTATATTTTTTAATGTTTTATTTATTCCTGCGTGCCCTGCCGTTGGCAATAAATGAAAATCATCAATCTTATTGGTGGCATGCCTTTCATTAAATTATTAGTGTACACTTCATTATAAAATTTTTTCGCGCGTTCATTATTTTTTAATATGAGCTCAATAATTGATTTTTCTTGGCATATCTTTTTCAGCTTCATAACTATCCGCCGTAGCTGGATAAGCGTGCTCGCTGGTTTCAAAATTATTTGATTGTTTTTTGAGCAATATTCGGCTTCAGGTGATTGTTGTTTTTCGCAGATTATTATTTCGATGTCTGTTCCGTCTTTAGAATGTTGGCCAGGCATTTCATTGACTTGTTTCAAACTAGACTCATTATTTTTATTACTTCTTGTTGTTATCAGAATATCTTTGTTGACTTTGTTATTTATATCTTTCAACTCGGAAGACGAAATACGTGACAACGCGTCCGCTATCACATTCTGACTTCCTTGTATGTAGGTGATATCAAAGTCATACTCTTCAAGCGCCAATCTGAATTTGGTTAGACGGCTTGAAGGATCCTTCATCGAGAAAAGATAAACCAAAGGCCTGTGATCAGTGCGGAGCGAAAACCTCTTCCCATATAAATATGGTCTGAAGTGTCTGATCGCCCAGACCACGGCCAAAAGTTCCTTCTCGATTGTCGAATAGTTATATTCTGCACTGTTTAATGCTCTACTGGCGTACGCCACCGGTCTTTCGTTTCCATTTGATAAAACGGCACCTATAGCGCAACCAGAAGCATCAGTGTGCAGTATAAATTTATCTTCTTCGTGAATTTAGGATAATCCAATACTGGAGGATTGACGAATATATTTTTTTAAAGTTCGAAAGATTCCTGACACTCCTGTGTCCATTCAAACTTCACATTTTTCTCGTTAGTTTGTTATGCGGAATGCAAATTTTTGCGAAGTTTTCAATGTGTTTTCTATAATAATTAGCGAAAGCTACAAATCTTTTAACTTCGTCGCATGTAGTTGGTGTTTTCCAGCTTTTGATCACTTCGATCTTCGAGGGATCAGGCTTGATTGCTTCCGAAGAGATATAATGACCTAGGTACACCAACTCCTTTTTGAACAAATTACACTTTTCTGGGTTCAGTTTCAAATTAACTTTCCTTAAACGTTCGAAAGTGCTAATGAGGTTTCTATTGTGTTCCTCAATCGTTTGTCCAAAGATGATCAGATCATCCAGATAGACTAAACATTTCTCCATATTTAGACCTGACATAGCAATTGTCATTAACCTAGAAAAAGAGGATGGGCTTGTTCTCAAACCCATTGGTAACCTTTTCATTTGGTATTGACCTGTTGGTGTTGTAAAAACTGTTATAGGTCTGTCTTCGGGTTTAATTTGGCATTGATAATAACCTTGTGATAGATCAAGGTGTGAGAAATATCTTGCGCCCGATAATGAGTTGATAACTTCTTCAATATTTGGCAAGGGAAATTTATCATCTTGAAGCGTTTGGTTGACCTTTCTATAGTCTATGACTAAACGCCATTTTTTTGTATCATTGGCCGACTTTTTCGGTACCAATAATATTGGGCTGTTCCACTCAGATTGTGCACTCTCGGTTATATCGTTTTCAAGCATAGTTTTTATTTGTTTGTTTATTTCATCTTTTTGAGAGTGTGGTATTTTGTATGGTTTTGTGTATGAAGATTTAGAACATTCTTTTATGTTTATGGAAGGTTCATAAATTCGATATGTCGTCAGATGATCATCCTTTAGGCCAGTGATTTTCAACCTTCTTCAGTTCATGCACCCCCTTTTGATGATTTTTACAAGCTTTTCCCCCCCTATGAGCACCATGAAAGAAAAGCTGGAGTAATTAAAAAATATAAGGCTTTTTAAACTTTAATTTTGACCAGGTTTCAAGCAGGAGCAGGAGAACACCAATACACGGGCATACAATTCAGCATCTCTTGTGAAGGTGTGTGTGACGATTTATCGTTAACAAGCCCATTTGAAAAAAAATGAAAAAAATGTCGCACCACCGTCAATCACAAAAGCTCATTACATGTGAAATTTTTCCACTCGCAATTCCCCCCCTGCAACGGTTAAATTCCCCCCTAGGGGGGAATTTCCCCCCGGTTGAAAACCGCTGCTTTAGGCAAAATATATCATTATATTTTTTAGAAATATCGGAGATCGTCTTTTTCTCGTCCTTCCCCAAATGATCTAGTTTTAATTCTTTGAACAGTTTATCAATCCTGCTCTGTTCATGCTTTAGTGTTGTGATTTCAATGACGTTATAATCCGTTAGTGGTTTGGTTTCCACTTGCAAATTTGCAACATTCACAGGTTTATTATTTACGTTTAATATTCGTACTGGTAGTTTATTTTCAATTGGAGTAGCTACCGAGTTAGCTACAAAAACGAATGGTGATATTTGCTTGTTTAAAATCACGCATTCACCTTTTATCTTTGTTGGAACGAATGTTAGGATCTCAGTTCTCGCTGGTATTGTTACGCTGGTAGTTACGCAGTGGTAACTATGATAATTGTTGAAAGGAATCGTAATTTTACACTGTTGGTGAGCTAATTTTAGTTTCATCGTTCGTAAGTCTATGCTAGCTTCATACTTTCTCAAAAAATCTGTATCGAGCAGTGCCGGTACGCTCTGTGGTAAATTTTCCGAACATGCAACGTTACGGGGAAACAATAGTCGCCGAAACAAATTTCAGTGACTATTGCCCCTAAGGACTGTGATCTTCCGTTTATCCCTGTAATAGTAATAGTATTATGGTAATTGATCTTAACATTTCTGGGTACCAACTGTTTTGATATTAGCGAACAACTGGCTCCGCTATCGATTATGAAATTTACGTCCCTTTGATAAAAATAAAATTTGGCACGTAGCAATCCTTTGTTTGCGTTATTCACGAAAAAGATTCGCCACGTTCACCTCTTCGTTATTTCCATTTTCTTGTTCTGCCATATTTGCGTGACGATTATTTTGTTGTCGTCCGCGGTCATTGTTTCTATTATTTGCGTCATCGTTATTTTCGTTATTATTATTATTGTTATTGAAACGTCTATTGTTGTTTCCTTGGTTGTAATTACCTCGTTGGTAATTGTTTCTGTTATTTGGATTTTCTTGGTTTTGGTAAAATTGTCCTCTACCGCGGTTACCGCCTCTATTCCGGAAACCACGGCCTCGTCCCCGCCAGTTTCCGCGAGGGTTGTTATTATACCTCCGAAACCTGGGTTGAATCCACATTATGGATTCGTCGCTGGTATCATTCACTTCCAGCGCATCGCTAATCGCTTTTGTTAGGGTGCCTGGGTTTCTGGCCTTTAAGAAAAAAGCTGTTTGATGATTTTTTAATCCATTAATAAATGCTTGTACAGCAATGGGCTGTACTATATTAGCTGCGGCTGCATCCGTTGCGAATGTGTCGTTCGAAACGTGCGCCGATGCTAGTTTTGTAGCTAGCTTTTCTATTTCCGCACCAAACTCGGAAATAGTTTTATTAGTTTGTTTCATTTGGTTTAGTTCATTCTCTACCGCCTTCGGGGTGATTCGGACTGAAAATTTGTCCTTAAATATTTGTTTCGCTTCGTCGATCGACTTGGCTTTCTCGATCACTCCGTGTGATGCCCCAGTCAAACGAGTCCGAAGGAAGGTTAATAGAGCTGTCTCGGGAACATTCTCCGAGTACGCTTTGAGGAGGTCTACGGTTTCTAGGAAATGTCCTAGCTCTGCGCAGTCTCCTGTGAATATGGATACAACCTTCAGGGCTAGTGAAAGGTCGAGTTTTGCTGCCATTTGTATTTCGTCAGAATCGGAATTTTCCGATTCACTAGTCGTCGTGTCTTCTAAATTGCCTTGAAGTATTTCTAGGCACTCCGTTGCTTTTTCTTTTAGGGTTTTGTACCGTTTTCTGAACTTTGGATAGTTTTGAGTCCCTTCAGACTCCAGAACTATCCTTCTAATCTTCTCTAGTGTTCTAATAATTAATATTACCTTCTCCCTCTTTGTCGGGGCTGTTAATTTTTTAAACTTTTTCAAATTTACAAGCAACTTATTTAAAGTGTCACCCGCTTCGAAGAATTTTTCCATATGAGAAAATTTGTTCCATATGGCTATTTGATTATTATATAGGTATTATCAAATATTTATTGTATATAGGTAGTAATTTTATTTTGTTATTTTATTATTATTATATTTCTTTTTTTCTTTTTTTTTTTTACTTACAGTTGCCTACTTTAATATTTTGAGAGGTACTCTGTGGTACTTTAATATTTGGAGAGCTATATTTCTGCCTAAAACAAAATATACTTTAGTGTTTATTATTTTTCCTTGCTTCGAAATACTTAGCTTAGGCGCTGAGCTATTGTCGGTGTTCCAAGTAATTAGAAAATAGAGCTCATCCTTATATGTGGACAGTTCTTCTAGGATCCTCCTGGGTTCGTTGTTTTCCACCGCTGCTCCGGCTGCCATTACATATAAAAAATCGATGACCCTGGTGTATGCAGCTGTTTATCCATTTGTTCTTCGATATGCGCCAGGACTTTGTTACAGAGTTCTAGCACTCGCACATTTGAGTCGTGCCGACTTATTTGGCTCATTTGTGTGTCTTTTTTTTGTATTTTGTCACTTTTCACTTATTGTTTGTATATTCGCGGCTTATTACTTATTGTTCATATTTGCGCGACAGTATTATTTAACCGCACCGCACGGTCAGCTACCCGCTCGGTTTGCTGCCGATGCAATTTGGCTAGCAATTTTACCGCGATATAGCTCACGGCGACGGCTGCTAACACGCAGGCGGCTACAGCGATCGCGGTTTTGTTACGCTCGCTGCTATTAGTGTTGGTTACGGGCGCGATAATTTCATCGGCCGAAAACCAACCCATTTTAACTGTTCGTAACACTGAAATGTTTTATTGGTTCACCATTCCCGCTTGCATTTTTTTTTTTTTTTCTCAATTGGTCAGCGTGCGACTAGACCGAACCAAGCGCCACTCTTTGAGTTTTTACCACTAGCAGATGTTAAAACTGATAATCTTAGTGTATTTTTCTGCCAACATAGCTTCCCAAGAATTCGTTCCTTTTTGCCAAAACGATAGCTTTTCATACCATTAAAATAGATTTTTCTTTATCACGATGAACTTCACTAGCTTCACTAGCTCCTGGCAGGATCGCCATGTTGTATTTGGTTCGGATTTTTTGATACACAACAGAGAGTTAATAACTTCCTTCTCGCGTGCCCGTCTGCACGGGACTAACTCACTTCTTTATTTCTATTCTTCGCTTAAACTATACCACTGGCGATGACCGGCAGCATAACGCGGGGTCAGCAAAGTGCTCGATCGCATGACGGCAGTACAGTCGCTTTACGCCTACGTCGGCATATCACGCTGAACCATCGCTTGCTGAACCGAACTACACGCCACACACCGCGCAGCTATCCGAGCCATCTACCACAGTGCACTTCATGATGTGCACAACTCAAGATGAAAAAACAATCAGCTCAAAATCATTTCATTTCCTTCACTGCTACTGGACTGCTTTGTGACGTGGTGTAAACTAAATGCCTTGACACTGAGCACAGCAAAATGTGAAGTGATCACATTTCACCGGACTCAATCACCGATAATTTTTACGTACGCCATTGACGGGCATCAACTGAAAAGAGTCGATCACGTAAACGATCTTGGCGTTATCTTGGACCAAAGACTGACTTTTGAGAGTCACCGTACGGCGATAGTTTCTAAAGCCACTAGACAACTCGGTTTTATCGCAAAAATTGGACGTGATTTCAAGGACCCCCATTGCTTGAAAGCGTTATATTGCTCGTTAGTACGTCCCATACTAGAAAATGCAAGCGTGGTTTGGACCCCGTATCAGCTGTCTTGGAATTTAAGATTGGAGCGTGTGCAGAAAAGATTTATCCGTTTGGCCTTAAGAGATTTACCCTGGCGTGATCCAGTTAATCTCCCTCCTTATCCGGATCGCTGTCGTTTGCTTGGACTTGATACGCTTGAACGTCGCCGCTAGATACAGCAGGCATTATTCGTTGCTAAGATTCTAAATGGCGAAATAGATTCTCCGAAATTGCTGTCTACAATCAATTTTCGAGCTTCACAACGCATGCTGAGGTCTACTTCAATGCTACAAAATCCGTTCCACCGTACGAACTACGGTTACTTCGAGCCTGCTGCGTACATGATCAGAACTTTCACAAGTGTTGAACAAGTTTTTAACTTCGGCGAACCGGCGCACATTTTTAAGCAGAAAATTGCTAGGCTAAGTTCTTTTTAACTTTCAATTCATTAAAACAACTGTCAGATGATGTAAATTATTAAATAAATAAATAAATAAATAAATAAATAAATAAATAAATAAATAAATAAATAAATAAATAAATAAATAAATAAATAAATAAAAACCGCGTAAATTCCGGAATCCGCGTAAAAAAGCCGCCTAAAAAACCGCGTAAAAGGCTACCTTAGTGTATAGCTAAACAACCCAATTGTCCTGTACACTGAATAGTCGGCTGTGAAGTCTGTGTATAAATAAACAGAAGGTCAAGTAACGAATCGGAATGTAGCACCAAGGCTTTGCTTTGCTTTTATCCCAAGACAAGACGCGACAGCTGGTCAACGTTACATGTAACCAATTGCGACCAGGCTGCTGATTGGCTGAATCCGATAACGCAATCGTCACGTAGAAAATACAACGAGGTTATTTTTCACTGTAACGCAGTGTTGCTGAAGAGTCATAATTTAGGTATTTTAATTGCTCATGAATGATGATGCAAAAGTATGCAAGGTACATGATATTACCGAGTAATGTATTTCACTGTTCTTACTTTAAAAATGCATTGATCAATCGTTTTTTACTATTTCGGTTGAAGTCAGGGGGTACTAGGAAACTTAGAAAGAAAAAAAATTATAGTAGAAGCACAGACTAACAGACGTAACACTGGAACCTAGCTCCATCGCCACAGAAAACGTTCATTTCAAATTTTCAATCGAATAACAGTCATCGCGCGAAAACGTCGTCTGGGGCGCTGTCATGCAATCTCATACATATTTTGTAGTTTCCCATTTGACACATGCGGTAACGCTGGCGCTAATGTCGAATTTCATGACGCAGCGCGAACACGACAGCAGATGGTGCTAGTGTTACTAACGTAAAGTACTGAAATCAGCCAAACGAAGATTTTATTGAAAATTTGTTCGACCTGTTATGTCTGTCAGTCTGTGGTAGAAGTATGCTTTATTGATCATCAAATAATAAATAAAAATTAAGTACTATTCGCCTATATATATTACATTTTAAATTTGTTTTATTTTCATTGACCTGCAAAAGTTGTTAAAAATAATCATTCTGGCATCAACGGTGTGGAACGTTCAAAAACATTTTAACGGGGATGACGGCCGTTACGAAAAGAAAAATAAGAAGCCAGCTGTAGCGTCTTGTCCTAGCTTTTATCTAACAACTCTTTTTCATTTATCGCTGGTTCTTGTCCCTGAAGCAGTGAAGATCAACCAAAATAAATACACATCGCGAACTAGCTCTACAGAATGTCGTCGGCCCATGGGCACGTTATCATTTTGATACCAGGGATTGGATTTTCCGGGGATCCGATCCGATTTTTGCCAGGTATCCAGATATATCCAGATTTTTGACGTGTTATTATATTCACATATTCTACTGTTATTTTTCTTGATTCTTTGTAAATTAATAACAATTTTAAATAAAACTGGACGATTTGTGTTTAATTTTTCGAGCATTATGCTTTTCTCCCTATGGACTTCTCACTGCGACCAGATAAGTTGATCATTTGTGATATTAAATCTTCCTTTGCTTACAACTCAATACTGCAGTATCCAAATTTTCAGAAACAAAAGGATCAGCAATCCAGTTATTTTCGTTGCTCGACTTTTGAAAGTATTGTCGGAACGACGATTTCAGCTCTTCGAGAAGCTTAACCATTTCTTTTTATTGCTTACCGAAGGTTTTATTCTAGCATTTGCCAAAGTCTTGTTTTTCCAAAACTCAATTTTATTTATCTTGACCTCGATGCTATCATAAACACCACAAATTGTGACAATGATGTTCTGAAGAGAAAAATTTAGCTTGTGATATAGAAGAAACCCTTCTAGACCTTCTCCCAGTATGCACTTTACAGCGTCCTGGAGCAAATAAATTCTCAGCTATGGTGTGAGTTTTTCCAGACTCAGCCACGTGATAACTAACAGGGCCAGCGGTTGATGTGGGTAGTGTGGGTAGTTGCACAGACAAACAGACGTACCACTGCATACAAAATTCTAAGAAAATTGTGGTTCCGACTAACTTGTGCGACACCTACTGGACATATTCCACAAAAGATAAACGTTCAGCTTTTCTGCTGATTTTGGCAGCACGGTGCTCGAATACTGTAAACTGAGTTCAAAGGAAAAGGCACATTAGCTCCACCACCGCTGCGGCGGGAATATTCCGCATAACTGAAACTTATTTGAAATGACCGTTATTTTGATCCACGGAAATAAACCTCGTGGTACGTCTGTTTGTCTGTGGTAGTAGTACCCACTCGGAAAATATCTCTGTGAGTACTTACCCACACGGAATTATCGGACGAAACCAAAAAAAGTAATGTTTTCTATGTTCGAAACATAAAATTGCTGCGCACAGGTGCGAGCAACCGCTTTTGATGGATATCGTTAAGCGAGAGTTTATGAAGCTACAAATTTCATGCACTTCTAAGCGGTTTGCTATCAAACAAAATTTCGATTTCGAAAACTTCACGAAAACTTTTTGTGCATTTTTTTCTTTGGTGACACTGTAGGTGAAGCCTTACCAAAAGTCCGATTAAGTTTAACTTTTAGATGAAGACTTTTTTCGAGGAGACAAAGCTGTTGGGCCTCAACGTTTGCATTGTAAAAATTCACAAAAATTGTCGATTTTTCATGGGTTTACCTATGCACGCACTAACGAAACAACCCATGCAGTATCAATCATAGTAACCCATGAGTCAGCAGAAAAAATTGACTCGAACTCTAACCGTGAGGGCGAAAACAGTGAAACTACTTTATTCAAAATGTGCGCGTTCATAGAACGGTACCCCACCGCTTCAAAAACGGATCTCGTGTGACACTTTTTGGAAACCGGATACACCCGTTTCGGCATGTACAATATCTAGGCACTATTGGACAACAATCAAAGCATCGAAAGAAAGCCCGGTTCCGAACTGCCGGTGACCCTAAGCTGTAAGAAGCTCTAAAGAATGCGGAAGAGGAAGACCGAGGGAAAAGTGGCTACATCGCTCGTGTGCTTGATCGGGAAGTTGGTGCCATCGGTTAACCTGTGAAAATTACATGGCGAATATGGATGGCAACGACTGGCAGGGCACTTCGTATTTTACTTCCTCCACGAAAAAGGTAAGCTCTGAGGTGAAGTTCACACACCAAGTTCCCAAACAAGGTGCTACTGTGACTGACATCAGCGAGAAGGGGATGTCATAGCCGTTCTTCTTTCGCACCGGACTGGTCGTGAACGGGGAAATTTAGAGTAAGAAATACCTGCGGAAGTTGCGTCGTTCATCAAGAAATACCATAAGGGCGAAAACGCGGTGTACTGGCTGGATCCGCCGTCGGCCCACTACTCGAAGCAATCGTTGGAGGAGGTGGAGCGTCCCCTAGCTGCGCTCCATCAAGAGTTTCTGAGCAAAACTGAAGTGTAAGATCTGCCCCAACAAGTTTGTCACGAAAATTCATAAATAAAACGAAGAAAGAACTCAAAAACTTATTGCCCGTTGCAACAATTTTCAGACTCTCACGCAACTTCGTACTGATAATTTATTTTGCCGTGCTCACCAATACATCGAAACGATGATTGTCGATAGTAAATATTTGTTTATGTTTACATTCGTTTTGTTTTTTTATCTACTATCAGTTTCAACCAATATATTTTGCTAATGGTTTATTTATTTAATAATATTCTACAACACGTTTCTGGAAAGCGGTCTTTCGTTAATACAACATATCATGTATTGTACGGATACTTCTTCCTTGGACTGTCGAAGTCGAAACTGGCCGTTATTTATAAGAAACACAAATCAACCATAACAAACTGGATCCGTAGTTTCCACCAAAATGGATTTTTCTCACGAAAGGACTACGAAACGGATACGAAAAAGTTCGGAAGTGAAAAGCGGACGTGGTTGGTCGAGCTATATTCTTCTCAGCCTACCCTTTACCTCGATGAATCCAAGAAACTCTTCGAGCGACATTTCCGATTGTCGATTTCGACCTCTTCCAAATGCCGTATTTTACACCAGGAGGGAATGACGTACAAAGTTCTGGAACGGAGGGCCATACAAATCCGATCAGAAGAAATAATTCGGTTCTGTAAGGAGCTTCAGCTTATCAGATGGGACTATCATAATCTTATTTTCTTAGATGAATAAGTGTTGACATCCGATCAACGCTTCGATCACGCGGATATGGAGTTCGCGGCCAACGGCTGATTTGCAGAGGTGAGTTCATCCGACAACCGAGAATGTCCTTGCTTCGTTTCCTCGGAGTTAATGGAATCAAGGAAGTTTACAGTACTGAAGGTACTTTCAACAGGGTCAAGTTTTTCGAATGTGTTCGCAAGTTCTGCCTAGAATCCGAAGACATATATCGATATCTCGGATACCACTCTGTCGGGATTTTGGATGGAGCGCGTATACATTGTGACGAAATGATTATTTCTTATTTGCGCTCTTTGGGAATCTACACCGTATTTTTCCGGCTTATTGCCCCTTTTTTAACCCTATTGAGGTCGTATTCGGAAATGTTAAACGGGCAATGAAGAAGATAACCCGGAGAAAGGAAAGCGTGATTACAAACTGTGCATTGCAGAGACCTAAGTTTTCAAGCATATTCCAGTATTGACGTGACGGCTCTTTTCAAAAAATGTGGATATATTCGTGGTGGAAGATTTGATCCCAGTTTGGGACTTGAACAGGATCTCATTCGACTCGGATTTGAAGACAACACAGAGAAAAAGCGTAATTTGTAATGTTTTTCTATTAGCTTACTAGCTAGAATCGGTCATCATAACCAAATCAATAAAAACCATGATAAAACATTTAATTAAAAAAACATGATATTACAAACAAGAGTCCTGAAATAGTTAACAATACCATTCCAATCAAAGTTAATTTTTTTTACTCTAAAGTCAACCATTTTCCTGTTCATAACATGTGGTCCACATCCTCTGCGTCTATAACTTTGCTAGCCAATGAAGCACTAAAGGAAGTTTCATCGACTAGCACCGCCTGCTCCGCCGCTGATATGAATGATTCTCCCATTGCAGCTCGCGATTCCATCAACTCGATTTGGTTCTTCAGAAGTTTCATTCCTTTGTTGACATTCGATAGCATGCCATCCAGCTGGTCATAACTACGCCTAATCACCAACACATCTTCCTGGTAACCATGATTAACACTGTGGGCCATAGAAAAATTCCTGGCAACAGATTGTAACCGTGGCTGCTCCTTCGTTTGAAACAGTTTGATTAAATGAGCAGAGGGTGCTTCGTGAATCATCGTTTCTTGAACGTGCGATTCCGACACTGAAATTACATTGGCCCACATCATCCACGCAATATGATGGGCTTCCCAATAATGACCATGTATATCACGTAGCTTTTTAGCAAGAGCATCTATTGTTGAGTTGGATGCAGCACCGGATTTGTCAGCTGAGCCTTTTCCCAGCAAAAGTTCCTGAACAGATTGAAATACAGCTTTGTTGTTCACAGATATTGAATAAACATGAAGTAGCAAGTGTATTTCCTTAGTTCTCCAGTTTTGTAGAATTGACTCTGTTAGTTGATCAGAACGAAAGGTTCTGTGGCTGGTTTTATCGTTAAAAAGGGCAAATTTCACAAAATCTTCTTCTTCCGGGCCTATCTTTTCACTCCAAACTAGTTTTCAAATGCCACTTTCATCGCACTTAAACAAAACTTCCCGTTTAAGGAATTTCTGTGACAGCTGCCAGCAGTTCTTGATGAATTCTATAACAGAATTACCAGCGACACCCCATCTTCCTACCTCTTTTCCCGAACTGTGTCCCTTGAAATTACGTGTGGCCACTAACAGCCTGCAACCATAAAGGCCAGATGGTAATTTGTCTTGGGCGAATCCTTCACGCAGCGGCTCGTTTCTTCCTCATCCGATTCTGATTCCAAAAACTCCGGATCGTAGTCGACGATAGTCGAAACTAGAGGATCGTTAGTTATCTCTTCTGCCTCTCCAAGGTAATGTTCATCGAGAAACAAAATTTTTTTGGAAACGGAAGTGGAGCGGCTGCTTCCTCATTTTCCAACCGTTGTTTTTCGAGCTCATTTTTCTAAAAAAAACAACTGCCGCTTGTAAATTTATAGTACAACACATTTTGTTGTATACTTACTGATATAAACTATGTAAAGTGCAGCAATCAACACTCATGTACAAAATTTTTATTACCTTTAAAAACAGTACGACTAGCCCGGTTAATGCCATCGGAGAAACGTCAAACAACTTTGTGTGCAATATGCAAACAGCGCATGTGTGTGTGACACGCAGAAAAAAATCACGCTAATAATTCTCGCGGTGGAGTCTAAAGAGGTGGAATTTGCGCAATACCTACACGCATGTTTTCGTCTGCCATGGCGATTCCGGTTAACTGCCGGAAGGCAACCCATGAACCTTTCCTATTCCCAACTACCCACTCGGGAAAACAGTGTGACGTCGGCCCTGATGACTAATACGGAAAGAAGCCTCGAGTGCATTCATATTTTCATGTACACTGTAAAAAAATTTCACGTCGAAGTGAAGTGATTTGCTGTTGAATTCGCACTACTTGCCGAACATTTCAAAGTGAAAAGAAAATCCTTCGAAACATGTTAATGCAAAGAACGGTGAAATCAACAGCAAATCACTTGATTTTCTGTTGTTATGTTCATCTTTTTTTATATTCTTATGTTTGAGATACAAAATGTTGGTCATTTGGATATTATCTGCTAATCACAATAAATATAAAAGGTTTCTGTTTAATTTAGATTTTTCAATTTTATTTCATTCTAGGTTTTCAATTTGATTACAAAATGACCACTGTCATTTGTGTATTCGAATTCAGGATCTGTAAAAGAGTTGTTTTATTATTATTTTATTAATATCAAAGATTCAATAGAACTTACTTCCAAACAAATTTTTAATCGCCGGGGAAAATGTGCTGCTTGCGCCTTCCGCCATCGCGACTATTTTTGTTCCGTTTTATGTTTTTGACGTTTGTCAATTGGAATCGCAGCTGTAATTCAATTGATTTGAACAGTGGTGCAAATTCAAGAGATATTCATTATAATATGATGGTGATTTCCATTGAACAGTTTTCAACGCAAGATCATTTCATTAGAAAGTGTTAATCATTGTGAAATCAACACTAAATCACTTCAATTTGCAGTGTGACGTGACGAATCGAGTCAAGTGCAAAAACACTTGAAGTAATCGTGGCATTTAATAACAGTGTAGTAACAACGGCTTCAAGCAGCTGTTGTCCAAAGTCTCTCTGCAGACGAGGCATACGGGTTTTCGATAATCATCGTCCTCCGTACACGTTCTGGATCATATTTTCTCTTCTTACCTTACCTGCCTTTTCCGGGTCATTCGGTTCGTCCTTTTGAATGGCCTTACTTTTCAGTGAACCTGTTTTTACCCAGGTGTCCATTACTGCGAACAATTATTATCAGTTACCAATCGCATGTATACAGATATTTTAAATGAAATAATCTTACTTACCTCAATCACGAATAACTGATTTTCCGCCTTGAAATGTAAAATTTACGATTCAACTATTTAAAGTTTTCGAGCTCCACTAATTATTTGTTGACATTTCTTTGACGAGGAGGTGAACGATTGATGAATGGGATGACATTGCAACAAATAGTCATCCCGCTCTAGCTCACACATTTCACGAGATAAAAAAGGGGTATATTATGTTGTAATAGTCTAGTTCCGGTTTCGAATTGAACTATGGTTTATTCGATTGCGGCATGACGTTTTAAGAGCAAGAATTAAATACAAATGGAGTATTCTAAAAAAAATGGTTTGGCCGCCATTACTGATTTTTTTACGTCATTACAGATTTTTTTTTCGGACAAATCCAGGCAGTGCGAAAATGACCGCTGATAGAAGTAACATAAACCGGTGACAAACAAAAATACAACGATAAACTCAAATAGCATTGCTACTGAGAATGCATTGTCGGCAGCTAAACTTTCTTTTTTTTTTTTTTTTTTGAACGCCTTGTTGTAGGCAAGTTCCAAGTTTGAAGTAATTCAAATTGGAACAAATTTTACCCTTAACACTCTATCAAATAGAGTAAAAGGGGTAAAATAGAGTAAAAGATTTACAGCTCCAGCGGAAAAGTTGCAATGGCTTTTTTACATTTTAATTAAACATCTACCAGAGAGGAGAGCAAAAATTTTAATAAAAATTTTCAATAATTGTTTGAAAATCGTACAATCCCAAATTACGCAAAAATAATCCAATTTTAAAGCAAGATAAGAATCCAGCTGAGGTTTCAAGTTGTCGACCAACCGATTGAGAGAATTATTCTTAACAGGATGATGTTGGGTTTTTGCAGATAAACAAATAATAGCAGTTTTCATGTACGAAAGGACAAAATTGCCGAATATTTGTGATGAATAATATTTTGCAGTGCTGACCGACGTTCTAGGTTTTGAAACTCAACATACAAAAAACGTCATAAAATGTTCAACATTCTTGCAATTGTACAGTACATTTGGCGTGTATAAATGTATCGTAGCTCAAAAAACAAACGTGAGATAGTACGTATTTTTACGGTTCAATGGCCAATCTTTCGAGTTTTTTTCTGCGGTAGTAGGATGCCTGAAGATCTGCATCGCGTTTTTTTTCTAGTTCTCATGAGACGATTTATTAGCATATATGCATATATGCAAAAAACCTAAATTTATCAATTGAGTTATATTCTGCTTCGCTTGAATATCAAGAAAGACTACATCTTAAATTCACCTCGAGATTAAAAAATAATTTTCAATCGCTTTAAATACCTACCACGGCGGATATTATTTTACCTCATCTTACTAACACAAATATCCTACATGTGACATTTGCGAGGATGCAACGAAAAACTCGTTTTCGCAACAATGTATGTCGAACCAACAATCCCTTTTTCAACGCCGTTGTTGACCAATTGAAAGCTACTGCATTGTTACACATTTTTTTTGATAAAATAAGCCAATTTGTTTCCGTATATCATGTTTCAGTGGTGCTAGTTTTGTTCAAGCAAGTTGCAGGAAAAGTTTAGAGCCAAAATCAAACAATTTTAGCCTCAAATGATGGATCTAATGGAATCGGAAAAACGAGGTTGATACATGTTTCGTTCAGTTCATAAAACTTTGGTTGTAAAGAAAATCTTTCTGAGAATAAGTTGTAGGGAATTGATAATGCCTGATTAAAAACATGCACCGTAAAAGTTTTTTTTTTTTTTGACTAAAAAATTTTAAAAATTTGAGGTGTTCATTTCACATTCTTCCTGACAGATAGTACCGACGGATACGTATCACGAAGGCATACGCAGGAATCTCTTACGATTCGATTGAAAGTAAACCACCACGAGTGCGTTCGAAACTCTTGCGCATAATTTCCAGTGACACGCAGCGATATCAAAGTTAGACTGTCACCTTTTGGACATTCTTTCGCCTAATAAACGCTACGCAACGCTGACTGGTTGACTCGGCACCTAGACTGGAAATGCGCCTGTGCTAATTTAAATTATTTCAGGTTTTAATTCCAACGCTACGGTTTTTGCTTCCTTCTATTTTCCTGCTGTTTTTGAAACTTAAGTCTGTCGCAAGCCGCTGTTGTTGGTAGCTTCTTGGCACACAGGGTCACCTCCAAGGGTCAGTAGAATAAATTTCCAATTCAGTGCAAGGTCTTCGCGGGTGTTTTGACCATTCTGAAGTAAAAAAGTGAACAGTACACGACTTTTCAACTAATGAATATGCTAAGTGAGTCTTGATGTAAGCTGATCAAAAGTCCAATAATTGAACATTCATTCATTTTCGCCTCTAATAAAATGCCAACCAAGGATTCAACAGATTCGAGAACACCCATTGACACATCTTTATCATTGCTCATTATTTTGTTAGTTGCTATGACAGGAGACTGATTCACACCGGTCCATAAATAATTCTACTAGTCACGATCAGGGTCGGTAACCCAAAATTGGTCCCCCGGTTACGTTGTGATTATCGACAGAATATATCCGACAATCGCTCCAGTCGTGTCTTACTTTAGGATAGCAGTTTCGATTTCGCTTCGAAATGTAAATTCGAAGCAGCCGTGTTTCTAGACGACGCAACAACAATAACAGCACCGACGACGACGACGACGACGACACAAACGACGAAGGCACAGGGCTTCCACGCTCCCGGGCATCTTATCGGTCGATTATTCGCACTTAACCACTCGCGTCGAACAGACCACAAACTGCGGTTGTTGGGAGAAGAACCCTAACCAAGCCGGGGAGAAAATTCTATCAAACCAGCGGCGGATGGACATCGTGGAGTACCACTTTGTGATAGTGATTTGTCTTTGATAGTAACGAAAAGGGACCTTTTTCCTGTTTTTCTCAGTGCTAGCAGGAACGGTGGTGGTGGTCAGGTACTTAAGTGATCGTGTTAAACAGAAAAAGGCAGACCCACGTTTCCAAGCTCCTGCTACTGGTCAGTCGGAACCCTTTTGCCTTCTGCGGTGCCATCAGTGGCACTGTGGCCGGTAGATCCTCGAACCAAATAAATACGACACAACTGGAGTGGGAGAGAGAAGATAAAAATTTAAGGTAAGTCTTTCAACCCGGCTTTCGTCATAGCCAACAGAGGAATACCTATATTAAGCAGTGCCCTTTTGTCAACTTAAAATGCGGTTTCGGAAAACCGGAATCTCACGTGTGCGATGTTGACGCGGCTCACAACAGGCGAGATTTCTTCGCCCTTGAAAATTTGTGTGCAAATATCGCGAGCTTCGCACGTTGCCATGGTTAGGCTGGCTTTCATTGATGAAACCTTGTCGGGCGACAAATCGAAGTCCAACAGTTGATGTCGCACGAGCTTTCTGGATCCAGTTATTTTGATTAGAACATGATTTTTAGTTTCAACAAAATATTTTGAACAAATGACAATTTCTATGCCAAATGACCGATCGACCAATTACGAGAGGTTTCGATTTGAATGAAATTTCACACGCGTATTTTGCTCAATAAACTGAGTCTTCTCCGCGGGTAGGGAAATATTTTTACACTCAAGACTAGATTTCAGAAAGGGCGTGTTTGATTTAGGATACACTCAATTTGAAGTACTGTAGCTCAGAAACGTTTGGTTAAATAGAAGAACTGTCTAAACAGTGACAACAGCAGTCCTCCTAGCAGCAGCAGTAGCTGTGCAGTGGATACCAGCGATAACGGATAGCGGCCACAGATGTGGCATAGCAATGGATAGCGCACTAGTTGCAGCGGATCTCAGCATCGATAGCAGCTGAGCCAGCTGATGCAGGGACAGTGGATACCAATGGCAGCGTATAGCGGCCACAACTGTTGAATAACTACGGATAGCGTAGCAGTTGCAGCGGGTATCAGCATCGATAGCAGCTGATGCAGTGAGGCACTTTAGTGAAATGCAGACTCTGTGCGATAGCGGGCACTAGTAAAACATTCAATGAAAAGTTGACTCATTTTGACAACACATAAGCCGTCTAGTTTTGAGTGTTAAATCAGCTTTTTTTTATTTTATCACAAGAAATTCTTTATTAGCACTGTCAGTGATAACGCCAAGATGTGATCGGTATCTTATTTGATATTGAATTGAACAACAAATTATCCTTTTCAGGATTTACATTTTTAAATTTGTAAAGGTTATAAATTTTACTTTATTTCCGTGTCTCAAAACATACTGAATTATCTTTTTATTCATTCATGAGCACGACATCCGAAAAACTTCCATTATATGCATAAAAATTATTTTTTCGCATAACCAAAATTTAAAAACTGTCAAGCCCTAATCATGACAAGCAACTTACTATATTATTGAAAATGGTCAATCCTTGTTGAAGCGCAAAATTCAATTGATCTGATTAGTCAACGTTTATTTACTAGAAAAAATGACTGGCACGCAAGCAACCGGGTTATCTTTCTTGTAAAAGTGTTCTACTTCAACTTTGCGGTCGTGGCTTTGTACACAACCCTCCTGTGTTTTTTTTGTTAAAAATGTCATGACAAAGTTTGGTTGCTTACAACTATAGAGATAAGTGACTTTTCATCTACGCACACTAGTAAACATGTAAACCCGTGTAAAGTTGTTTTTGTTACCTCCAAACTGAAATTCATCGCATCTCGTTGCTTCGACTTATATCACTTTTTACCATTTTTGGTCGATTATGTTCAGCAGCTTCTTCCGATTTCGGATCACGAATGAAAAAAATTATTCAGAAACAAGTTTAAAACATATAATGAGTGTTCAACTGAATATTTGTCCAGCTGCTTAAAACATTCGTACGTTAAAAGGTCTATAGCGGGAGCTCGTAGCCGTAGCCAGAGTCCGCTTTGACAAAAAAGGACATAAGTTTGAATCTTAGTAGAGTCAGAACGCTTGGTGTCAGAGGGACTCTTACGCATGGATTCATTCTCAAGTTCCCCCTCACCCACCAATTTGACCATTCTCCCAGGCTAAATTAAAAAAAAAAAACAATAAAAATTGTTAGACTCGACACACAGTTGAATGAAAATTATAAAAAAAATTAAATCATAGTTGTCGATACTTAGCAGGAGTTACCAACGCGCCTCGATAAAAAAGAGCAGCAGAATTATAAGCGTAGAGGAAAGGATAAAAAAATTTAAAAAAAAACCGTCACGTCGGTGACAAAGCTTTCTTTCCATCACAGTCGTTAAAGTTGCTGAGGTAAATTCGATAGTAATACTTCTTTTCTTCCTTCCCTAACCGACGTGAACACGTAGCCGGCTCCGTTATCGTTTTTTACAAAAGCAGAAACTACAAATTTGTTGTACATTGAAAATGATAAATTAATCCCGAATATCTATCATCTATATGTGGTTCTTTGTCCAACTTCATCATCTCAGATCCATCGCAGAGGAGTAATTACAAAAGCACTATCTTCAAGCTGAAATTCAAGGCAAATTTGGTTGCTTAGAACTCTTCTAGACATTCGCTTCTCTGCAATCGTCGAGAAAAGAACCATTCTCCTAACGTTCCGTTAGCATTTTGCTCATTCAAAAAAAAACGCTTTGTATTCAGACGGTGCGCGTATTGCTTGTGTTCAGAAGACGGAGTAGATCCCCTTGCGCCGGCTACCGCCTAGCGGCGGTGATAATTTTTACAGTGCTGCCAAGACGCTTTCTTCAACCTGCCGTTGGATTATTTTCACCCTGCCGCGCCACTCATCGCAAGATTAACCCAGCTAGCAGGTAGTGTGGGGAGCAGCTCTGGAAGTTCGGTGAAGTATTCGCATTCATTATTATTATTTTTTATACGGTTGTATTTTTTTGTATTTAATTCATCTTATTTTGAAAAACTGTTTTTTTATTTAGTTACCCATAACTTGATACCCCATCTTGTCCCGGTCATTTACCGTTAGTTTTCGGTAGAGCAAATTGCTGTCGCAAACCTGAATAACATGGATAATATGAAAATAAACTTATTCCTGGGTATTAAAACCAATTGAGAAGAAATTGAAATCAGGCTGCGAGCTCTTTACGAGAGAGTATCGCGTGTACTTTCCTGTCAAGGATGTAGAGATCGACGGTGTGGTTATTGTGTGGTTACATTTTGCGTCACGGGGTGGACTGTTTTGAGACCCCTGTGATGCACAATGTAAAGATACTGGATTGCAAGCAATTGCATTCAGTATACATCCAAGAGGAGAGAAGATGTTCTCCCCCTCGGATTCCATTCGGGTGACCTTTGTCGGATCTGCATAGCCGAACTACATCCTTTTAAGCAGGATTCGTCTGCCTGTCTGCCTTTTTGTACCGCGGGTCCTGCACTGCCAGAGCTGCAAACAGTTGGATTATGCAGCCACTTACTGCTGCAACAAGGCACGTTGCAGTAAGTGCGAAAACAGTCATGCTGAGACCGCCTGCATCGAGGATACTGAAAAAAGTTTTCATTGCGGGGCCTCTCGGCATGATCTTTCCGCATGTCCCGCGTACAGGCAGCGCGAGGAGAAAATAGAACGTTCCCTCAAGGACGATCAAAGCGCTCTTTCGCAGAAATGCTAAACAGAGCTTAGCTACCATCGGCAGGGCACATTTTTGCCTTTCTCCTAGAAAGGTATAGCAATCACTGAAAAAACCAAAGGTATAAAAGTGCTCTAAAGGCTCGAATCTCGTATATCCATCGACTTAGTTCAACGAGCTGAGCATTTTCTGTATGTGTGTGTGTGTATGTGTGTGTGTGTGTGTGTGTGTGTATGTAACGGTCTCCCAATCTCACTCGATTTTCTCAGAGATGGCTGGACCGATTTTCATGAAACTAATTGCAAATGAAAGGTCTAGTTGCCCCATAAGACCGAGGTTACTACACAACCGATTTGAACAAAATAGGTATCAAATCAACTGGCTGTCTTTAAAACCCCTAAATAACGAATTTTATGATGATTGAACATGTAGTTCGAAGGTAATGAAAAGAAACGTGTTTAGAAAACTTTATCAAATTCACTCGTTTTGCCAAAGATGGCATCACTGATTTCAACAATCTTAGTTTTAAATTGAACGTTTAGTTGCTTTATGACAAGTTGACAAAATCGAAAAAAATGCTGCTCTAAAGCTCAAAATAGTTGCCCTAGAACGTAAAAAATTCACACGAAAAGCTATAATTTTTCATTTTTTCTTAGTTTGACCTTGGGGCAACACTTGTGTTGACCAGTGTAATCGGACTTTTATTTGATCCATTATGTGTTAAATTGTAAAAATATTGAAAATCTTTTCTTTCAAAAGTTACACGACTTATTTAAAGAAAACAGGTGTCACAAATTCGGATTTCAAAATGAAGTATGAAGTTGAATCCTTGTCTCTGAGCATCATCCCGGGTACTGAAAAACTCACATTGGGTAATGTTTGTCCCTTTTAGACTGGTAGAAACCGGAAGCTACTGTCTAGAAATTTAAAATGGCGTCTGAAGATGACTTCTGGCCTCAGGGTATCATACCGCTTCCCCAAACCGTATTGGATGATATTTGTCACTTTAGGCTGTTGATCGGAAACTGTCGCCATCTTCGCCATAGAAATACCCAGATTAGGAATTTCGGCAATTTTATGATGTATTTTATGATTTTATGATTATCAGGAACCAGAAGTGGTCATCTGGATTGAAAATTGGGTTTTAGGTCGGATTCTGGCCACTGGGTATAATCCAGGTTTCAAGAACCCATATTGATTGGTATTTGGCCATTCATTGGATGCCTCTCAGAAACGATCAGTAATATCAACTGCGTTAAAGAATTTCAATTTTACTGATAAGATCATTCAAATTAATGTATAAGGAACAACATTTAATTATACATTATTTGAAATCCATTGACTAACGTTGACTTAAAGAATCTGAATATTTATAGGCAGCAGTACAAATCGATTATACCACAATCAAAAACAAAATCGCATCATATAATTGAAAGAATTTAATGTTATTCGCATGTATATGTGTTAATTTATATTCATATCGTCGGTTTCGTGCAACACTGGCACAACTCATAAAACATAGTTTCGAGAAAAACGCGTTTGAAAATTTGCGTCAAAAATTTATTTTTCGATTTTCAAGAAAACTTTGAAGTTTAAGATTACCAATCCTTATTAAACACCTTTGGGTGCACATGATACGTGCTCACGTTGTCCGAGTTAAAACCTTATTTTACTAATTTTATAGAGAAATTTCGATTTGTGCACCAAAGGTACTTCTACTCATAACTCTGGAATTTTTGTGATTTTCGAAATGGGATTTCGTGTGATGAAACTTAACAGTATTTGGCATCGTTTGCCATCAAAAACTCAAAAATGCAAAATTTTGAGTTGTGCCAGTGTTGCACGAAGCCGCTGATATGTTAAGTTTTAAATGTTCGGTATAGTTGTGCTGTTGGCTACCAAAAAATTGTTGTTTAGCATGAATAACAAATCCAGCCGAAATAATCAAGGTGTATTTTTAAGTGTTGGAGTAAATCTATTTTAACAAATTATAAGTTCGAAGGAGAAAGGCTGGGTCTCACCGCTAGGTGGATTAATTTAGGTTTTTTCTTTTTTCCCACCGGTACATCTGACGATTCCGTTGAAGGGTGTTCTTATGCCTTTCCAGAAGGATTCAGGAAGGAAAGACTGATTAACTCTCCTAATCTTTCTCGCAGAGGACGTAAAATAACCCCTAGCGGAATGATAAATAAAATAACACAAAAGAAAAGCGGTGAAGAAAAACCGAAGCAGGTAACCCCCGGTTTTAATTTCAAATTAAACCAGGAGTACCGACCGCTTCCCGGGGCACCAAAAACCCCTTGTACATCCATTTCTCGACATTCTTTTGGACATTTCAGAATGGGCGCTACTAAAAAACATTTGACATAAACTTTTACGTGTCCAACACTATTACTAATTAAAAATGTTTCACTTTAAGCCATTCCTTGGCAACTTTTCTCCTTATATCGTCATTATTTAAAGGTGTAGATTTTAAAAAAAATGATTTAAAAAACTTCAGCTCTTTTCAAATGCTGGTGCAGTTTTAAAGATACAAATGATGCATGCAAAGTTACCTTGTTTAGTAAGGCCTCTACATCCACAAATATGCATTCAATTATGATAGGGTACTGCCAACATTTGGCCGAGTTGGCGCGAAATCCGTCACTATATAAAATTGATGAAATCGACTAAATTAATAAAATTGTCGAAATTTATAAAATTGATAAAATTGAGAAAATTGAACAAAATAAAAAAAAAATTGATAAAATTGATGAAATTAAAAAATTGATTGATAAAATTGATAAAATTGATAAAATTGATAAAATTGATAAAATTGATAAAATTGATAAAATTGATAAAATTGATAAAATTGATAAAATTGATAAAATTGATAAAATTGATAAAATTGATAAAATTGATAAAATTGATAAAATTGATAAAATTGATAAAATTGATAAAATTGATAAAATTGATAAAATTGATAAAATTGATAAAATTGATAAAATTGATAAAATCGATAAAATTGATAAAATAGATAAAATTGATAAAATTGATAAAATTGATAAAATTGATAAAATTGATAAAATTGATAAAATTGATAAAATTGATAAAATTTATAAAATTGATAAAATTGATAAAATTGATAAAATTGATAAAATTGATGAAATTGATGAAATTGATAAAATTGATAAAATTGATAAAATTGATGAAATTGATGAAATTGATAAAATTGATAAAATTGATGAAATTGATAAAATTGATAAAATTGATAAAATTAACAAAATTGATAAAATAATAACTGCTGTGGCTCGTTAATAATTTTATTGTGGTGCCACATACTTTTAATTGTATGAAAATATCTGATTTTGTGCCAAATACGCTTCATTTGCGGGGTTATTTTTCTCTTTTCATTCATGGTGAGCGCATCGAGAGTTAAAAAAAGTTAACAGAAATCTTGCTCTAAAGAAACAACGTGCCAAAAACTTTCGAAGATATTTAATTGCAGGAAATACTCGATGAGGATCCTTGCCAAAAGCAGCTTGCTTGTTTTAGGAGTTATCCGCCAAATCTCGCGGATGATTAAAAAAACTTGGGTTGGTTGACCATTTTATGTGAAACTGCACGGTTTTGAGTTTCCGTTAATGAAAAGCGGAAGTACAAGGTCTGCCTTCAAGCATGTTTTTGGGCTGTGAAACCGCGAGCTCCACTTAAGGAATAAGTAATCTGTTTGCAAAACGGTTAGCTAGTATATTTGGCAACGTAGTACCGTAAAGCATCAAATTTCGAACACTTAAGCTATGATGTAACTTCTTGCACTAAAAAATTAACAAAAAATAAACTTTCTCATTGGTCTTGAAGGCTTACCTTGTTGGTTATTATATTGTTGTTGCAGTTAAGTGCTATTTACACAGATTTAAATACATTTGGTACACGAAAACAAGGAGACTTTAGAAATCGGCTTTGATTCAAACTCCAAACACTTCAACGTAATCGCTAATGTCGTTTTCGTTTTTGCGGTATAGGTACCCCGCGGACTACACTTTATCCTATAACTGTTTTTTTATTCATTTTCCGGACTATCCCGGACTACCCTTTTTCTGTCCCGGACAGTCCGCGAAAGAAACAGAGTGCAGTTTCAAAAACACCAACACATTCACACGTATGTTGCAAAATTAAAAAAGAAAAAATATGTGTCAAAATCGGTTTGCTTTGATTATCGTTCTTCGCGTGTCAAACATCAAGTTGGATTTAATTTTGTCAAAACATTTGCGAAATGGAGGAAATTTTTAAGCTCTTGGAATCACCATCGTCCGAATCCGTACAGTAGCACAAATGCGACAGAGAGACAATGGCGATAATGACCAAAACAAAACAAAGTGACAGCTACCTCTGGTATTACGCACACCATTGCAACTGCTCGGAAAGTTTTTTTTTCAGCTGCAAAGTGTAGTCCAGGACGGTATAGTCCTGCTGTAAAAACGAATTCGACATAAGAGATAAATAGACAAACCGTCTGAATACTGACTGTCTCTTTTCAACGCCTACTGATTCCACGGAAGTGGCCCTACAGTAAAGAACCATACATCACTGGATGAAGGACATTCCAAGGAACGAAATGGGGTATAATAATCATGCTTTTTATTAAACTAATTCTATTTTTATTGTGAAGTGTTCGAAGTTTGAGACTGTTCGAAGTTTAAATCAAAACAGTACTGCCGGTACCCGCATAACTGTCCCATACTGATTTTGGTCACTTTTGAGTTATCATCGGGAATCGACTTAATTGTTATCATATTTTCTGGAAAAAAAAATTGATACTTTTGTATGGAAAAACATGGAAAAAAATACCAAGTTGTTTTTGTCCCATATTGAAGGTACCCGCATTACAGTCCCACTGCATAGTGGTACAAACTGCAAACATATAATTTTGCTCCAGATTAGTGTAAATCGGATTATTTTAGGCATATAGAAGTATGTCATTTAATTAACTAGAATAATGTTGTTTTTATGCAGTACAGTTTACGTTGCCAATGATACTGCTGGTTGCTGGTTGAATTTATATATGATGGGACAAAATATGCGAGTACTTTTGAAATGTACCCGCAAATTTTGTCCCATTTTGTCTTTTTTTTTTTCAAGTTTTATAACGTAAAACCAATTCCATCCATGGTTTTTTGTTCTCAACGATAAACTTGTGGTGCCATGAAACTGTTATGGTCATTGGTTCTGGATGTAATAGCTGGAAATCCGAAAATTCACAGATAATATTAAATCGCCGTTTTCTCAACATGTTGTTTTTCATTATGGGACAGTTATCCGGGTACCGACAGAGTATACAGTAATCAACAAATTGGAAACGCGCCTGCCAATGTTCCTTTTGGTATGATTTCAATGCAAGGCCAATAAGGCGACATTCATAAATTACGTAACGCAAAAAAACAATCTTTGGACTCCCACCCCCCATTTTAACGAAACGTAGCACCAACACCTACCCCTCCCTCCCCCCATACAAATTACGTAATGCTGTAGAAGGATTTGCTTGATAAAAATGCTCGTTTTTGAAGAGTCTCTCCAGAGATTTGATGTTACGTAACGCTGAACTCACCTCCCCCCCCCCTTTCCCCTGTGTAACAAATCGTAATGCTCAAGGAAAGCCCCTCCCCCTTATGAGCTTTACGTAATTTATGTATGCCGCCCAACAATAACACAGATATCCTAGCAGCTGTTAGAATATTGAAGCCCTGAAAACGCCTGGACTAGAGGGAATTCCTTTTTGATAAAATGCGCCTTGAACTGGGTGCGCTATTTAAAGCCATATTTAACTCATCTTTATCACTGCACTTTTTTCCGGAATGTTGGAAGAAATCGATTTTGTTTCCAGTTTTAAAAAAGGTAATAGAAAAGACGTATCTAACTATAATGGAGTTACATCACTATGCGCTGGCTCAAAGCTTCTCGAGATACTGATTAACGCAAAACTCTTTCAGGCAGCAGAGTTAATATTTCGCATAAGCAACATAAATTATTTCCTGGCAGATCCACTGTAACCAATAATCTACTACAATTTACATTACTGTACCTCATCTCCATGCCACAAGGGTATCAAAATAATACAGTTTTACCGACTTGAAAGCGGTCTAAGTTGGATCGTCTTGGTGTGTCGTTTAGCGTTGTCCACTGGTTCGAATCGTTTTTAGCAATCGTCGACTATCTGTCAAACTGGGTTCCTAAGAGTCAGGCGAATTTATTACTCGGTCAGGTGTTCCGCAAAGCAGTAATTTGGAGTTACTACTGTTCACCATTTTTTCAACGATGACTGTCTAGCACCGTCATAAGACTGAAAATTACTGTATCCCAACGATTTTAAAATGTATTACCTTATCAAACTTCTGTCGACTGTGAAATCCTGCAAAGTTCATTACACTTTATTTGACGACTGGTGTCAACACAACATAATGGTTATCAGTGTATCGAAATGTTCATTGATTAGGCCGTTACAAATTTCTTTTTCATTTTATGTCACCCCCCCCCCTCCTCCCTTTGAAAATCTTGAATATTGGAAGGGGAATAAAAAAAAGCTCAAACCATTTTGTTCATTTTATTGGTTTTCCGACAGCATAAATGCTTAGTTTAGCAACAAACAAGTACACTGACAGCGAGAGTGTCGTCGAAAGGCAAGCGAAATAAATAATAATAATAATAAAGTGTTATTTTTCAACATTTATTTGAGTGCAAGTTACAAACGTCATAACTTGCACACAAACTTTGATCAAAGATATATCTTTTTTTTCGTGTCGGTGTTATTTATTTTTTACCACCCCCTTTGCTAACTTTGATAACCTTGGACATAAAAAGAATTCGAAATTTGTATCAGCCTTACTTTTACAAGGAAAAAACATCCTATTCAATAAAACTATTGTATAGGCGATCAAACCGTTACCAGAACTAACGTAGTGCGAGATCTTGGGGTTATGGTTGATGCAGAGTTGAATTTCCGGGAACAGTGCAGTCACATGATCAACAAATCTAGGCGGAATCTTGGGTTCAATCTTCGAATGTCAACCGAATTTTGTAATCCTTACTGCCTGCGCTCTACGTACTATAGCCTAGTGCGATTTGTTCTGAAAACAGCTTGCTTCTAGTCATTAGTTCTTAAGTGTTCATTTAGACTGTTCGACCGGTGAATGTGAACAAATAAATATCACAAATAAATAATAATGCTTTTTAGCTTGACATGGAGCCTCGCTTTTTGGCCTGTGAACAACAACTCCAGCGGCAAAAAGGAAAGTTTTTTTTTTTGTTCATATATAATTTATTTGACACGGCACAAATACAATTTAATGTTTAACGGCGCCAATTATATCTGGTAGCTTACTTTCTAAAGTATCTTAATAACTACAAGCAAATTTTTTATCCTCGCTGCCGACTACGAGCTGAAACTAAATCTAACCTAAAGCTATAATATTTTGCATTAAAAGCACTGGTTTACTGTATGATGGTTTTCATTGCCATGGGTAAGCAGCATATTAAATTTGTTCCGCTGCTGGGCCAAGACATTACAGACTGGCATATTGGGTTGTCTCCCTCGGTCCTTGAGTGTATCGTGCGGGTCTAATTGCTGTTTCCGGATCCGGGGTCTTAACGTGTTCTTGTCGTTAGGTTGGATGTAGGCGGAAGGGGATAGGACTAAACTGGGGCGTGGATGGATTTCAGGAAAACGTATATAAGGGACATGTAGGATAGGTCACGACTCGCCAAGACATCACGAACAGGAACAGCCGGCTGCCTACCTTCGGCCTGCAGGGAAGCTATTAATTTAGACCTGGCGTCACGGTGTACAGGGCATGACCAAACAACGTGCTCTATGTCGTGATAACCTTCACCACAGGCACAGACACCACTCTCTCCGAGCCCAACACGACGGAGATGCGCGTCAAATCTATAGTGATTGGACATAAGCCGGGACATCACGCAAATGAAATCCCGACCTACATCCAACCCCTTGAACCACGGATTCGTCGACACCTTGGGGATTATGGAATGTAACCACCTTCCCAGTTCCCCTCTGGTCCAAGCATTTTGCCAACTGATGATCGTATTCTGACGTACAAATGAGAAAAATTCATTAAAGGCAATTGGTCTTTGATAAATTCCACCGTTTGTTGCGCCCACCTTAGCCAAAGAGTCCGCTTTCTCATTGCCCGGTATCGAGCAGTGAGAAGGGACCCAAGCTAAGGTAATCTGAAACGATTTTTCGGATAAAGCACTCAGATGTTCCCGTATTTTCCCCAGGAAATACGGAGAGTGCTTAACATCTTTCATCGATCGGAGAGCCTCAATGGAACTGAGACTGTCCGTAAAGATGAAATAATGGTCCGTGGGCATTTTTTCGATAATCCCTAGGGTGTACTGAATTGCAGCCAATTCTGCGACGTAAACAGAAGCAGGATTATCGAGCTTATGGGAGACGGTTAAATTGTTATTGAAAATACCGAAGCCAGTGGACCCATCAAGAAGTGATCCGTCAGTGTAGAACATATTGTCGCAGTTGATGTTTCGATATTTATTGGAAAAAATTTTGGGGATCTGCTGCACGCGAAAATGATCCGGGATTCCACGAGTTTCTTCTATCATGGATGTATCGAAAAACACAGTGGAATCCGAAGTGTTTGATAAGTTGACACGATTTGGAATATTCGAAGAAGGGTTAATATTTTGGGACATGTGATTGAAATACAATGTCATAAAACGGGTTTGAGAATTAAGTTCGATTAACCTTTCAAAATTTTCAATCACAGGACGGTTCGAGACCTCACATTTGATAAGAATGCGAGAAGACAGGCTCCAGAAGCGGTTTTTCAATGGTAGTACTCCAGCTAAGACCTCCAAACTCATCGTATGGGTCGATTGCATGCAACCCAAGGCGATACGCAAACAACGATATTGTATTCGCTCCAGTTTGATCAAATATGTGTTTGCTGAGGAGCGGAAGCAGAAACACCCGTACTCAATGACAGACAATATCGTTGTTTGGTAAAGCCTTATAAGGTCTCCTGGGTGGGCTCCCCACCATTGTCCGGTTATTGTACGAAGAAAATTCACTCTTTGTTGACATTTTTTCATCAGATACCTAACGTGACAACCCCAGGTGCCTTTAGAGTCGAACCAGACACCAAGATATTTGTGTACCAAAACCTGAGAAATCGTTTTACCCATTAATTGTGTTTGAAGCTGAGCAGGTTCATGCTTCCTAGAAAAAACTACTATCTCAGTCTTCTCCGGAGAGAATTCGATACCTAGCTGTAAAGCCCAAGCAGACAAATTGTCCAAGGTATCTTGCAATGGTCCTTGCAAATCGGCAGCTTTGGCTCCTGTAACAGAGATTACACTGTCGTCTGCAAGTTGTCTTATCGTGCATGAATTTGCCAGACATTCGTCGATGTCATTTACATATAAATTGTAAAGAAGGGGGCTCAAACATGAGCCCTGGGGAAGACCCATGTAGCTAATTCGAAAAGTTGCCAAATCGCCGTGCGTAAAATGTAGCTAATTCGAAATGCTTTTCGGACAACAAATTGTGCAAAAAATTTTTCAAAATTGGAGAAAACCCTTGTCGGTGAAGTTTACCCGAAAGAATGTCAATAGAAACGGAATCAAAAGCCCCCTTAATGTCCAAGAACGCAGACGCCATTTGTTCTTTGCGAGCATACGCCAGCTGAATATCTGTTGAAAGCAATGCAAGACAATCATTCGTCCCTTTGGCACGGCGGAAGCCAAATTGAGTATCTGATAGTAGACCATTTGATTCGACCCAATGGTCTAAACGACGGAGTATCATTTTTTCCATCAATTTCCGGATACAGGATAGCATTGCAATCGGCCTATAAGAGTTGTGATCAGAAGCTGGTTTCCCTGGTTTTTGGATGGCGATCACCTTCACTTGCCTCCAATCCTGCGGTACAATGTTTTGCTCCAGGAACTTATTGAACAAGTTCAACAAGCGCCTCTTGGCATTGCCGGGTAGATTCTTCAACAAGTTGAATTTGATTCTATCTATCAGGACAGGAGGGCAACTGGAAATTCTGCCATCGTAAAAGGTGATTCTATCGCGTCGTGACCCGGAGACGTATTGCGAACAAAGTTTTGCGCAGGTACAGAGTCCGGACATACTTTCCTGGCAAAATCAAATATCCACCGACTTGAAGACTCCTCGCTTTCGTTGACCGTTACGCGATTCCGCATTCTTCGGGCTGTGTTCCAAAGAGTGCTCATCGATGTCTCCCTCGACGTCTCGTTCACGAACCGATCAACGAGCCAATATCCGCGTTTCTTTGCTTTAGCCAGACTTTTAAGCTTGGTATTAAGCTCCGAATACCGTATATAGTCGTCGGGTATACCTCCCTTCTGGAAGGCCAAAAACGCGTCGGATCTTTGCGTGTAGACATCGGAGCACTCTTTGTCCCACCACGGAGTTGGAGGCCGCTCTTTGATCGCCGGGATATTTCTTCGTTTGGGCTTGCAACGCGGCGTCGAGGATTAAGCTCGCGAGGAGGTTGTATTCTTCAAGTGGTGGATGATGAATCGACTCGACCGCTTTTGAAATCATTTCCTCGTATAACTTCCAATCGACATTCCGTGTGAGGTCATACGGAATGTCAATTGGTCGCATGCGAGTTGACCCGTTTGTAATTGAAATAAGAATAGGCAGATGGTCGCTACCGTGAGGATCGAGGATTACCTTCCATGTGCAATCCAACCGTAGCGACGTCGAACATAAGGATAGATCCAAAGCGCTTGGGCGCGCTGGAGGTTTCGGGATACGTGTCATTTCACCGTTGTTCAAAATAGTCATGTCGAAGTCATCGCAAAGGTTATAGATTAAAGAGGAGCGGTTATCATTGTAGGGGGAGCCCCAAGCCACACCATGAGAGTTGAAGTCTCCCAAAATCAAACGTGGCGAGGGAAGAAGTTCTATTAAATCAAAGAGCAACCGTTGCCCAACCTGTGCTATGAGGGAGGAATATATATTGAGGCAATACAAATCTCTTTACCTTGTATTGTCATTTGACATGCGACAACTTCGATGCCTGGAATCGAGGGGAGGTTAATACGATAGAAAGAATAGCACTTTTTAATCCCTAGAAGTACTCCTCCATATGGGGTGTCTCGATCAAGGCGAATAATATTAAAATCATGGAAGTTAAGATCAATATTTGAAGTAAGCCAAGTTTCACAAAGGTAAAATGCATCGCATTTGTTTTTATTTATTAAAACTTTAAATGAATCCATTTTTGGTAAAATACTTCTACAATTCCACTGTAAGACAGAGATAGAATCCTTGGTATACGCAGATGAATTAGGCATCGAAGGATACAATCGCTGCAAGAAGGGGCCATTGGGCATTCAAAAATGATCTAACTGTTGGGAGGAATGCTGTAAGAAAACTTTAATTGGATCGGGTATATTGAAATTTTCAAAGATCCAGTCCACAATGTCAAAGAATTTCACAAATCCAGAGTTTGTTTCATCAACAGGGTGTGCAAAAGGAACAACTGGGGTTTTTGATGTTCCTGGCAGTGCTGGGAACTCCTCCTGGGACTTTAAATTTGCAAGCCCAGGAGGAGTTTGCTTCGGTTTTTCCGCAGCACTGTTTGGTTTGTTTGTAACTTTCGTTTCACTTTGGGAAATTTTAGGACCTTTTCGGGGAAGTTTAGGAGAGGAAATATTTTTCCTCTTTCTAGACGCCCCAGGATTGGCATAAGATGATCCCGCTGGTGAATTGTTAGAATCGGTTTCATCAGAGGACAACAGATCAAAGGGGTTCGATGTTATGGTAGAAAAGGTCACGGTCTCTGCGCTGCATGTACACCGGGCATGTGGAGAGATCATGCTGATTTTCCCCGCAGTGAATACATTTTTCAGCATTTACACTGCAAGAATCGTCCGCATGAGTTTCTCCACACTTGCTACATCGTGCCTTATTGCAGCAGAAGGCGGCTGTGTGGCCTAGCTGCTTGCAATTGGTGCAATTCATAACACGGGGTACATACAATCGCACAGGCAGACGAACCCGATCGATCGAGACGTGGCTAGGGAGAGCAGATCCGGCAAACGTAACACGAAACGAGTCTGACGGAGTGTACACTTTTGTGCCGTTAACAAAAGACACAGACCGCAATTGCTTGCAATCTATGATCTTTACTTTTACGTCGTGACACAAAGCATTTTTGAAGCAGCCAAAACCGCTTGCCAAGATACACTCGACCGACAGACTCGAATCGGTTATGACACCGTCGATCTCCACGTCTCGTGCGGGTATATAAACGCGATACTCGTGTGTGAAAAGCTCGGAGCGAGCAATAGCGTTGGCCTGTTCCAGGTCGCTGACCACGACACGGAGCTTGTTGGGTCTGACCTTGGAGATTTCGGTCACGGCCTTGTACCCTTCCGTCAGGTCTTTCGAAATCTGCAGGATGTTTAACGGTTTCGATTTCGGTCCTGCTTTTGGCCGAAAAAAAAACAGTAAAGCTGCCCTGAGATCCGTCCGGGTGAAGCCTGGGGCGAGGGGGGACTGGAGAATTAACAGAGGAAGGGTTGGCAGGAGGGACAGGGTCGGGGGAGCTCGGTGATGGTGGCACGGGAGGCGAGGGATCTACATCCATCGCGCTAAATCTAGCGCACTAGCGCCGACAGAACACGTACCTCTTTACTTCTCCTTTCAGCAGGGTTGGTCGTCCGAACGGTCGAAGCTGCAGCCGTTACAGCCAGCAGCACCAATACAGCAGCTCCAAACAGCCACCAGCAGCGAGCCAGGTGTGCGATCACTCAGCACACCGACACAACTCGCTGTCAACTGTTGGCTTCTTCTTTTTCCTCCTTTGTGTTGAGATTCTCGTCCACTGCTGTAGCACAATCACTTAGCAGCCAAATCGGCTTACGCACCAGCAAACAGCCACGATGCGAAACAGTTGCACAAAGGCGGGCGACCTCGAACCTTCACTCGACCAGGCAAACAATGCCAACACTTGCTCACGCGTCTTTTGTTTTATATTCTATCGGAGCGATCACCAAACACGTCCGATACTGATGCGTGAAAAGGAAAGGTTTGTTAGGTCGCGTCGTGACGAGTGATTAAAAATGGATTCATTACAGTAACCCAAAGAAAAGAAAATCACGGGAGCTGCCCGGTAATGTTACTACGTCGTCAGCTCAGCCGAATATATACTCTGTCCAGGTTATATTGTGTATTTGGTGATTATTTATTTTGAGCTGTTGAAACCGAACGAATCCATTATTGGGGAATAGTATCGACTTCAATTGATGCCATTAAACCGAGCACTGCGCGAAAAACGGCCACGATACGAGCAGAGACACGAAAAAGTAATTCTACTGCATGACAACGCTAGCCCTCATACTCATACGAATTTGGGTCCACCTATAGTGATGTGTGTACTTTACCAAGTTTGCACCAGCATGTTTTCCTTCAAAACTTCAGTTTTAATAACATTCTTACAGCAGATCATTACATTACAAACTTTTAAGAATCGCTTTACCCTTGAGGCATCAAAATAGTCTGGGCTCATGGAAGTAAACATTAGTTAAGATGACGGGACGGGGAGGATCTACAGTGATCACCCGATTATATCTCACCCTGATGATTTTTGGCGTGATAAAATAGGGAAAGTGATAAAATCGGGAAATTTTCAATTTTTTTTAATGAAGATGTTAAATCAATAACTAAATACGTAAAATTAGCGATTTTAATTTTTTTTGGAAAACTTGTCTGTACAAACATATGAAAAAAGCTGCAGTTGTTTTTTTTCATAAATCGATATATCTGAATAATGACAAAAGACAGAGAAAAGTTGTCAAGGGATGAATTTGAGAAAACTGTCTGAGCTTTTATAAAAAATATTTAAAAAATTCAATTTGAGATCCTGTACTGAAAAAAAAAAATTCAAAAACAAAAAGTGACTATAAAAATCGATTATCACTATTTTTTTTAAACACTTTTTTAGATAGATAATTCAGTTGCCTAGTTTCTGAACAAACCTAAATAAATAAAAAACCTAAAAAAATCGATGTAAAGTTGCAAATAAATTACAATTAAGTTTTTTATTCGTTCATGTTTTTGTTTGAATTGGTAAAATGAATTACTTGCTTTTTTGTAGCGCAGTACCATCAGCAAAATATTAGATGTTCTCACAATACTAAACTTTGCCGAAGACAGCATGCTGATATCTCTCACATATTGCAACCAGAAAAATCTAAAAATGTAAATAACGATTTTTAATGCCTTCTCATAGAAAACTTTATGTTGCTTGCAATATGTAAGAGATAGAAACATGATGTCTTCTGTAAATTTTCTTGTTTTGAGATCACCTAATACTTTGCCTAAGACACCAAGCGTCTATCTTTATCTAATGAAAAAGTTAATATTCTATCTCACTTTTAGGAGGATTGATCACCCAGCTTTCTACATCAAAAGATGCGTTTTCAAATATTTTGAAACTTCTCCGAACATATTATACGGTTAATTATTCGCACGATGACAGCAAAATGTAACAATGTGCATCGGTTGAACTTTTAATGTAAACTGCATCCAGAATGATACGCAGAATTATGAAAAATATCTTAAATATTGAAGCGAAATAGAAAATCAGTTCACCCTGACATTTTATTAATGAAATGTTTTATGATGATAAAATCGGGTGAAAAATGTGATAAAATCGGGGGCAGATAAAATCGGGTACAGATATAATCGGGTGATTACTGTATTAGTATTTTGTAATGATACAAAGAATATTACGGCAGACGGTTGGTGTCTACTCATGGCATATGTGATTTTGGGGGGGTGCTTTATCAACAAAATCATAAAAAAAGCTACGTCATTTATACATGCTCCCTATCCGCAGAATGTACTCCAATATAGTACGGTAAGACGAAGTCCTACGTCAAAAACAGCGATAATTTAGTTGCGCACCTAACAATCATGGTAAATTTTATAAAATTGATCGAATTGATAAAACTGATAAATTTGATAAAATTGTTAGCATAGCTAACCAAATTAATGAAATGAAAATCGACGTGTTTGACAAATAAGAGAAACTTTTGAAATGAAATTAATTTATCCAAATGTCATTTTGAGGAATTTCCTTCCAGAAAACTGAACAAAGACAGAGGGAAACTTGGCTTGCACCTGCCTTGAACAGTCTTCTTTGTGTGAAACGAGGCACCATCTTGCATGAAGGTTTAATTTTGGTTGCTATTCGGTTTCTGGGCCCAACAAATATCGACTCGCAAATCTTTGCTTTTTTGTTGCAATAATTATGGCGCACCCTGTACAAACAAAAATCTAACTAAACAGCAAATTTAACAGCTGGCTGAAGACAAAAACAACGGTTTATTTTTTTGGCGAGGAGTTCTTGATGATGCACTTAATTTTGTACAGATTCGTCATCCAATTCCAATCAACGTCCATTCTGCCGCTATTCGCATAATAGTCCTATGTAAAAGTTGCGAGTCCTATGTAAATTTTGCGAAAATGGGTCCATTTTGGCATGTTTTTCAAGAATAGCCATTAGAAAAGTAAGGTTTGATTCCCACAACCTCGATTTTAATGACTACTCTTGTAGAGTATGCCAAAATGGACACATTTACGCAAAAAATAAGAAAACATAGGACTTCTACGTAGGACTGTTATGCGGAAAGCGGCAACATTGGCATTAATTACTCTAACCCTTTTATATAGTTTTCTCCGTGTAACCTACCGCAGTCGGACACGGAACAAAGCGGAAACTTTGTTCGTAAAACGGACCGTTCATCAATCCATCCATCGATCAATCGATCTTTTCTCAGTGTGCCGGCATTTGCGGTGGGAATTTTTATCTCAGTGGAGGACTCTTGTGTTGTTTGCTGTTAGCACCCGGTTCCAAATTAATTCCAATGCTTCATCGGTTTTCGATGACGTTTCGATCTCTCGAATGTTGCACCAGGTGTGTCGTGAAGGTCCTATCCAAGTAAACATTACATGAGATACCCTCAACTCGTCTCAATCGTTTAGCAAACATAGCAGTATGAAGCTATAATGTGGGGAGACTCTACCAAAACAAATTATTATTGCCACAAATGATCAATACATGAGTAAACATGTAATCATTTTTCTTAGCTTCGAGGTTCTTAACTCAGTAATCAAATGAACTAATTTTCCATTTATAGACTGAAGCCCCGACAATTATAGTGTAAATCGATTAAAGCATTGTAGTTTCTATCGCCACCGCGCCAACGCTTCGTCTACTTGGATGCTCATTGTTTTTCCACAGCTGATGGCGAGCCGAGATCGATTAAAATGGTTGCGCGAAAAGGTGATTTCAGCGAGTGCACGAGCGGGAAACCCAGCAGACGCGACGCGTTGCTGCAGTCCGATTCTGTGAACTGCGTCACGTGTCGGCATTGTTGTACTACGGTACATATCCGGAAACACTGGAAATCGTTGCAGTTGCAGTTTACGATTTCCATTAAATCACCCGGCCTCCTGTCCCCTCAGTTAAGCTTTCGTCATTCTGTTAGGAAGCGTAACGGCAACAATGGCGATGCAGCCAATTATTCTTACGATTTTCAAGGTTAGAACCCACTGTTAATGTTGATGCAGGTCCAGTACGCAGTGGTCGATGCACTTTGCAATCAAAACGGTCTGTTCCTTTCACTTTTAGTCGTGCACCCGGCTCGAGCCATCATGTAGGAAGAGTCGAATTTGTTTTATTTTTCATCTTTTGCTCGATTCGCTTCCGGCGACCGAGAGCAGGTAGGATAGACTAACGGGTCATTGTTAGCAGAGCAATTATCGCAAGAAGACTATACAACTAGAGCAATTATACTATCCTGGTTTGCTTATAGCGAATTTATTCATCAACTCGAGGTAGCAACTGAGTGAACAAATTGGGTTTGCTTGCAAATTCGCAAACATGAGCTTTCTAATTGAACCAAAATGAAATATCATCAAGATGCGATTCCAATTTTACCAAGAAACATATAAGCTAAACTTCCACCTATTCTCTTGTAACTCCATATGTTTGTTGTCACTTCTCAAATACTATTCTTTAAAAAAATACGTTGGTCATAACCCCGAAATAAGTAACAACGTAGCATCATCAAATGACTCCAGCTGCAGAAAAGTGCTCGTAAACACTGCATTTATCTGATATCTCAACTTAGCAAGACATTAATCAATCTCCGTGCGCTTGTCGAACGATTGAACTCTGCCAAACGCAAGGTTTATCGCTCGTAAAGGCACCTATTAGCCGTTTAGGTTTACAACCTCAACCGATAAGTAGAGAAGCTCGGAACATCAATCCGTCTAGTCAGTCAGGGATTGCATAACAGCATTTGTCGAATGTGGGTACCTACCAGAAAAAAAACAAAGCTTTCGCGACCGCAAATTAATGTGTGCATAATCATGGTCGCTACTGTGCACTATCGAAGGAAGGCATGTCAAAGTATCAATTAGCCTTTGAACTTGAACTTTAATTGTCAATGCACGGCAATCGTCTTACTGCAAACGAACGTAACGCACTCGCGTTACGGCTATTGTTTTGTGGAGTAACTCTCAGATTGAATATAGAAGATTTTCCCAGAGAATTTGTTAGCGAGTGCAGCTTGTATTTGTTTGCATTTCGATGCATTTCGTAGTTAAGCGAACCGGTTTACTCGATGTGGAGCCGTGTGTAAAATAGCTCTTCCGTAGGAACTGACAGAATTCAATACACGCGTCAAGGTCAAGCTTTTAATACAAACACACCCCGAGACACTACAGTCAGTAACCGTAGCCCTTTCGGGAAACCCGTTTTTCGAATTGCGATCAAAATTTCGCTTAACCCTTTCCCGCTCATGGCGACTCTAAAGCACCAAGAATTATAATCATCATATCTTGACATTAAATAGTTTGTTGTGCTTACGATTGTTCCATAAACTTTTATATGCTGCCTCAGAGCATCACTGGGCATTTTCTTCAAAATACTACAGTTGACAGTAATTTTAGTTAGTCTACAAAGTGTTCACCTCGAATTTTCTCGTGAAGCTACGAATTTTAATGATAAACCTTGTGAGCAGGAGAGGGTTAAGCATTCTGTTTTGACATATCCGTACTGTTGCAGGTTGTATTCTTTTCGGGAAGGCCGCAACACGATGTCGGCGACTGAAGCGTCTGCCCCCGCAACCGGATCGGAAACCAACGACACCCCGGACAACAGTTCATCGTCTCCCAAGGAAGGCGATCTGGCCGGCAGCTCACGTGACTACAAACGGGAAGCCAGCTGGCCTTCGGTGCTGTTCTACATTCACCTCAATATCCTGGGCGTGTACGGCATTTTGGTGCTTTTTTCTCACACCTCAGCAATAACATTTGTGTTCAGTAAGTTTAGTTATTTTTTGCACAATTTCAGCAAGTCGAAATTGTCAATAAATCTACCTTTTTGCAGCATTCTTCTTAACTTTATGTGGAATCTTGGGCGTCACTGCCGGGGCTCATAGACTGTGGGCACATCGAGCCTACCAGGCGTCCACCCTTCTGAGAATCTTCCTGATGCTTTGCCAAACCATGGCCGGACAGGTAATCATACTAACCCGCACGAAATCAAAATTTTTCATATCCCTTCTTTGTTTAGGGTTCCATCTACGACTGGGTTCGCATGCATCGGCTACACCACGAAAAGTTCCGCACCGCGGACGATCCGTTCTACAGCGATAAGGACTTTCTGCACGCACAAGTATTCGCCAACATTCGCAAGCTAAGTCTACGCCAGGAGAAAATGCTAGAAACGATTGACATGACCGACTTAGAGTCGGATGGAATTGTGATGTTCCAAAAGCGCTTCTACTGGTTCCTCTACCCGGTGCTCTTCGTACTGCTGCCGATCAATGCCCCACTGGAGTACTGGGGTGACACCGTGCAGGCTGCAATCTTTGTCGCGTTTTCGCTGCGCTATTTGCTAGTACTGAACGTATCCTGGTTGATCAATTCGGCCCACTTCATCTGGGGCTTGGACAAGAACCACAAACAGAGTGACTCCAACATGGTATTCGTGGTAACCAAAAGCTACTGGCCGCAGTATCACTATCTGTTGCCGTTCGACTATCAGAGCGGCGAGTTCGGTAATTATGGTAAGTTAGCCCATGTGTTAAAGGTGTCAGGTTACTGAATGCTGTTATTCTAGGTTCCGGTTGTACTACGGCGTTTATTCGTATTTGTACCGCCATGGGCATGGCTACCAAGCTGCAGACTATGACGACGGAAGCCGTGAAAAAGGGCCTGACGATGGCCGTCGACAGTGGACGACCGATCGTGGACTGCCTCAAGCAGGCCGGTGCTGAAGATATGTGCAACTTGCAGCGGGAGCATTATCTGAAGAACGAGAGACTTCACTAGCAAAGGACCAGGAGGGCGGAAAGAACTAATTTATTTGCTACATGTTTATGTGTAATTGAAGCATACTTTTTACTATAAAATAAAGACACCAAAAATCATGCATGTGAGAAGTACGTTCGGATGAGGAGTTTAATTTATTAGATACTGGTTCAATATCTTTTCCAATAAAACGAGGTTACGTATCTTAGACAGGATCCAGTAAATCTAATAAGAATTGTAACATGGTCTCAACGTAAAAACCATCTCAGAACATAAACTTTCCGATTTTTTTTAATTACTCTCACTTTCCAGAATATGAGTAAATCAATAAATTGTCACAATAACAATTATTTCAAGTCATTTTATATCTGCAGGAAGTAAAAACCGTTAGTTTTTACTCCCTCACGGCAAAGCTTATGATGAGTTTATCACCAATTGAGTGCAGTGATGCAGGCGTTTTTTTTTTAATATCAACCGGTTCAAACTTGCGTACAAGTCAGTAAGTCAATTGCATCAAATCTTCAGTAGTGCGCGCTTATTTTCAAATAGCGGATAAGCAATTACACTGATTAGCGAAACTGTTATCGTTGCTTAAAAGGTAAGTTAAGCTCAATCCGAACTAAGCGAATAGAAAATAATAAAGCTAATTGATTGATTCACAGCATTTGGCTCATTATGAAAATGTTGTTATTCTTGGTATACCATAGTGTTGGCCATTCATTTGTACTACTTTTCCAACAAAAGATAAACTGTTCCGATAGTTATAAATACACTAATGATTAACCACCGTTTCAAATAACGAAGTGTTTGTCGTGGGTTTTTGTCACACCCCCAACGCACCTCCCAGAGATAGGCCATAGATTGACCACCACACCCTGAAGCACGCAGCCCACCACCCATCGGAATCCCAGGCTCAAGCACCAAACCTAGAGCTGGCGAAAATATGGGTGACATATGGAGTGATAAATGCAAAAGTGCGGTACGATAATTTAGATGAGGTCAATGTCTTAGAGCAAGAATGAACGTCCTGCGGTAGCCACAACGCACACTTGTCAACCAGACTCCGAAATGAACGGTTGCGATCTGAGGCAATTTATAAACCTGGCATAAATCCAAAATAGAACCTTGAGCTAGAGCTTGAGCTCGAACGACCGCACATTTCGTAATTACTCCTCCGTGATCGATCTGAGCTAGTGAAGTTGCACAAAAAACCACGTATGTGGCTACTTGGGAAAAGTTTTCCATCTTCAGCGTACAGCAACTCAGTAGCTACCGCTTTGCATGGATCGTTAACGGTGCCGGCCACGTCCTTACGATCGTTAGGATAAGGAAGGATGTTGTAAGGAAGGAGGTGTAACAGTTGTTGTGGTCGGAGACCGAGTTTACCACTGCATCCCCCCGACTGCGACGGAAAGGAAGGGTTGTGTCACCGTGGTAAGGGACCATCCATTAATTATGTCTCGCAAAATTTGGAAAAAAATTAACTCCCCCCCTCCCCCTTGTCACAAACTGTCGCAATTTCCTCGACCCCCTTACTTAATTACGTCACGTTTTTATACCACTCCCCCCCCCCTTTGGTTATGACTGACTAAAATTGAGAAATTTGTAAAAAAAAGATTTTTTTTCAATTAGGCTGATACAAATTTCGAATTCTTTTTATGTCCAAGGTTATCAAAGTTAGCAAAGGGGGTGGCAAAAAATAAATAACACCGAGACGAAAAAAATCACAGGAGGGTTGTGTGCAAAGCCACGACCGCGAGGTTGAAGTAGAATACTTTTACACAGCTACGGCTGCACATTAACCTACGGCCGGGCGAAACGGTTCACGCCGCTTTTCGCGTTTAGCCTGGCAGAGGCCTAATGTGCACGGCCAACACAATAGAAAGGTGTTTTCACATTGAAAATTAGACACGGCTTTACTGAAGTAAGTGTTGGCAAATGCATCTACCGCTAATACCGCCGCTATCGTACGAAAGCGCTTCGTTTCATGTGGGGAATAATATCAACAACGAAAAATGGCGCGCGTCTAAGCACACCCGAACTGTTTCGCCATGCCGCTTCCATTTACTTCCTTATAACATCCGCCTCATGGAAGTACCGGCTGCACCTACCGCTGAGGCTGTTACCATACTGCTACTAGTACCCAAAACTATTAACTCTTCAAATTAAGTGTTTTATTCGTCCTCAAAAGAACAATTGTTCAATTCCGTATCGGATATAATACAATCGCAGCTCTGTAATATTACTGACAGTTATATTTTTTTGAACAAAATGATCCAACTTTTCCATTAGAGGAAGTGCCGGCTGATGAACGGTAAAAATCTCGCCCGATCGCTCGCGTTGGCTTTCGTTCTCAGGCAGAGACCTGAGACGTGATGACCAGCCACAGGGCAAGTGATTTGTTTAATTTGAAGGCAGCCATAGGCGCAACCCGCTGATATATTCTGTTAATGAATGTGAATGTAGCTAGTTTTTCCAGAAACACTCTTTTATAGCCGAAGGGTGCTGCGTAATAGGCCACGCCCTATCAGTTCAGTTGTTCAATTCACTAATGTTCTTCAGACAAATTATTCCACAATTCGCATTTAATTTTTGTATCCAGCGAATAAACACCGATGGTGCTCTCACACACGCAACGGTTTCAACCCGTATCTTATTCGGTTTATTCGCGTTGAAAGAGATTTCGAAGGCTGTTCGCACCTACGGGAACTCTCGTGTGTAATTGTCAAAATGTGCGTGATGACAAAAGCAAAAATATTTCCTTCTTTCTTTTGCGGTTTGTAACATCAAGCGATTTCGTTTGCTCGTTGTTGCGTGTTGCATCATGTTGCAACTTGGCAGCTGGGAGACGACGAAATTCTGTTTATGCTGATTGATTGAATCGACTTCATTTTAGCTCTGCACAGTCGAACTAACTGCTTTTGTGAATGCGTTCTAACAGGGCAGTTTATTATTCAATGTCGGTTATGCTGATCGCAGCCTTTGCGCTGCCCTTACAGCGGGGGGTTTACTAAATAAAGTAAAAATTAGACAACTACAACAGAATTTGATTGCATCCCGCACAGAATGTCTGCTTGTGTTGATGTCAGAAAATTATTAACCTTCAATTAATTTTTTATTTGCCTTGAAAAAAAGCATTTTGCGGTTCAAAATCGGTTGCTAATTACAACCTTTGAGCTGCCCTAACATTGGGGGAATTAAGATACACGGACAACATGCACTGGGGAAGCTATTTTACATTCAGTAAATTCGACGGGTGCGACAAATTTAAATTGTTAGGATGCAACACAGAATGCTTGCTTGCGTTGACAAAAATTATTAACTTTCAATGACTTGTTTATTTGCCTTCAAAAAGGCATTTTGATTTCCAAAATTGGATTTCCTGATGCCAATCTTCATGCTGCCCCTACACGGGGGGAATAATGGCTGTCTGGCGACACACGCTGAGAAAAACCGCGCTGCTCCTGAGACGTGGTGACCAACCACAGGGCTATTGCTGCTGCTTAGGAAGGACGACTGCTGTTGTCGCTGTCTAGAACTATTATGAGCGGCTCCGGCTGAAACAGGCTCTTATATAGGCCAAATAGCATGTTTTCAATTGCAAGGTATATGATCCTGTCGACCGTGCTTGGGAAGCAAGCATATAACGACCAATCAGAGGTCGAATTTTTCGTTTTGACAAGGCTTGACTATTTTCAATAGTACAATAGTGTGAATAATAAAATTACAATTATCTTATTTTGGGAAGAATCTTAGAAGATTTTCCAATCTATTGCTGCAAGAACGAAGGAAATCCATCGAATACTAACCGATTTATTAGCATTTGAAATTGGACATATTTTTCACTTTTTTCGGTTTTAGATTTTCATTTCACATCCCTATGTAGCCGAACTTCCTGAGAGAAGTATTCTACTTCAAAAAAAGAAATATCTTTGATCAAAGTTTGTGTGCAAGTTATGACGTTTGTAACTTGCACTCAAATAAGTGTTAAAAAATAACATTTTTTTATTATTATTAATTATTTCGCTTGTCTTTTGACGACACTCTCGCTGTCACTGGACTTGTTTGTTGCTAAATAAAGCATTTATGCTGTCGGAAAACCAATAAACTGAACAAAACGGTTTGAGCTTGTTTTTCTTCCCCCTCCAATATTCAAGATTTTTGAAGGGGGGGGGTGACATAAAATGAAAATAGAATTTGTAACGGCCTAAGAATGATTTTGCTGAAATGGAAACTAAAACTAAAAGGAAAAGAAGAGTATAAAAAATAACTAAGGCGTTCAATCTTTAGTCCAAGGATACTGTTGATCGAGTTACATATCGACGACATAGAAAGCCGAGGCAGTAACTACAGCATCATTGCTGATTCCTGAAAGACCATCCATATTTAGTTCCTCTTCTTCAATCAATTCGCTACCCAAATCTTCTCACATGTTAGTAGGATTGAGAGAGACTGAAAAATGAACGAAATTGCGTCGTCATTCATAAACAAACATGCACGGGAAAACAGAACTAACAATCGTTATGCTTTTTGAACGAAAAAAAAATTTATTTATATTATATTTAGCAAATCTTAAACGAAAAAGGGATAGTAGAACTATGAATGAATGCTTATAAATAATTCTGAGTTGAACTCTGTAGTATAGGCAGTGATAGGCACCGCTAACCGAAAATTTAGCGACGCTAAACCCACATTAGCGGAACTTTCGCTAATCGCTAATCGCTAACTTTTTAATATGTAAATAGTCATATCGCTATATTTATTGCTCGTGTTTTGTAAGATTTGGACCACTTTGATCTCTTTTGGTTAAACAAACGAAAACAATTACTTTTTAAAGCTATTTACAGTAAGAGGTTCACGAAACGGTATTAATATTTGATTTTGTAAAAACAAGAATAACAAAAGTTATTTAGCTTGCATTGAAAATAGATACTCTTAGGAATGTTTTCATGAAAATTCAATTATTATCTGAATCGAAAAAGTAGAACCAAAGTTGTCATAATTTCAAGCGCATTGCAATTTACCAAAGTTCTTGGTGTGCCAAAAATTCAATCTAGACCTTGTGCTTGTTCTTCAAAATGCTCCTGTGGCTTGTACGATAACTGGAACTCCATTCTAGGGTAAAAAAACTGACAAAAGTACCTTTCGCAGTAAAGTATGTTCATCTTTCGAAGCAATTTACGTACGCCATCAGCAATTCACAGTATTTCTAAATATTTCTATTGTCGCTTCTCCACAAAATTTAGCGAATTAGCGATTAGTGTTTCGAAGGCCAAAATTTCAGCGACGCTAAAAGTTTCGCTAACCAGCTCAAAAATTAGCGAAATCGCTAAATCGCTAACTAAATTTTAGCGTCGCTAATTAGCGAATTAGCGAATTAGCGGAATGGTGCCCACCACTGAGTATAGGTATGTGTCTTCTTTATTTTATTTTTTTTTTTGAGTTTAAATGTGATGTCTCACTCAAGCGAACCTCCCCTTCCCAATATGTCACAAAATGAAACAATAATTGAAAGTTTAAGCAGAAAATGGTTTTGGAGGCCAAAATTATTGAATTCATAGACAACGGTTTTGTTTGCTTGAATTTCAAACAGCTTTGGGGCGCGCTGGGCCACGATGCTGATTTAACGAGCCTGTCGTCGTATGTTGGAATCCCGGCTCGGTATAGACTGTTAGTGTCGGTAGAATTGTTGCGCTAACCCCGCAATTGTTGTGTACATTAACAGTTGGCCGTGAAGCTTGTGTATACTAAACAGAAGATCGAGTTCCGATTGCGGAATGTAGCACCCAAGGTTTTAGCTTCCTTCCTTGTTTTCCAGTCCAAGTTTCAAGGCGATACTTCACGGTTGAACGTGGGAGCTCATGCAGCCTATATGCCTCTTTTATCGGAACGTGATTCTGGATCGCTGCAATACACTGTTGCACATCTAATTTCGTGTAATTACACTCACACTTATTGGTTTTCCCCGTTTCCCCGTTCGAGAATATCCACTTCAAAGCACAAACGAACGCGGATTTTGTTTATAAATGAACAGAAATGAAGGGTTGTCAAATACGCAACATAGTAACTTGAATTATGCCTTTAATGGACCCTCAGTGAATAAGTGTTATTTAATTTTTTTCTTCGTTTTCAAGGTTTTCAAAGTAAAATTTAGTATTAGTGCTTGGTATTAACATGTTTAAGATCATATTTGTAACACACAATTCGCTTAGAAAACAATAGAATATAATTTGTCTCTGCTTACAAAATGGCTTACAAACCGCTGTGTTATGCTGTGCTGAATGAAAATTAGTTATTTTTCCTATTTTCTTGCAGAAATTCGGAAAATTCATATCATTCTTATCTATAGCATATTATAGTTATTCGTGAAAGATATTAATAATGGCATAAATATGATAATGACAAGAAACAAATGCAAAATATACCAGAGGGGTCCACTATACGCACAGGGTCCATTATACGCATACGGTCCCTAGATTGAAATTTGGCAAAAGAGATCATTAAAAACAGAGAGAATAAAACTGCTTCGACTTATCCCTTCTTCCATGCAAATCAAATAAAAAACAAAAAACTCACAAGCAGAATGTCACCCACACTAATACCAAAAACATCACATCAAGAAGACTGGCATCCCTTAATCGATCCCATACAAATGACAAGCGTGAGATCAAACAGTGCTCTCCATCTATTAAAAGTAGAAGTTTGCTATGAGAGGGCTGGTAATTACATCGCTGCGAAGACAGAGTGTGCATATGTGGTGGTCCAACCTGTGCGTTCGGCTTGCATTCGCATCATCAGCACACATACTAGCATGCGTCAGTTCTACTTTTACTTAAAAGACTGCGCTGCTAAAGTTGTCGCTCAATTTCAGGCAGAGTTCCCAGTCTTCTTGATACGATGTTTTTGCCGATACTTATCTTTTGATTCCGTCTCTTTTCCGTAGCGTTATGTTAGTGCGAGAAGCGTCGCACGGGAGAGTAACGATTTTTCTGCACTCGCGCTTCTCTTGCTTTTCTAAGTTTACCTTGAGTTCACTCACACAGATTTATGGTAAACACTCGCAAAAACGCGCTCCGCCGCCGGAAAAAATGGCTTCGCCCATGAATTATAACTTTATTAGCCATGAATTATAACTTCATTAGCCGGCGTCACACTATTTGCCCGAGTGGGTATCTCTTCGTTCGATTTATTTACTTTTCCTCAATTTTCGCGACAAAATTGTTCAAGTAGATCTTACGCTTCAGTTTTGCCCAGAAACTCTCGATGAGGCGCAGCTAGGGGACGCTCCATCGCCTCCAACAAATGCTCCGAGTAGTGGGCCGACGGCAGATCTAGCAAGTACACCGCGTTTTCGCCCTTATGGTATTTCTTGATGAACGACGCAACTTCCAGCAAGCCCTTCTCACTATAAATTTTCCCTTTCACGACCAGTCCGGAGCGAAAAAAGAGCCGCTTTGACTTTGAAATCCAGTATAATACAAAGTGCCTCGCCAGTCGTTGCCATCCATGTTCACAGTTTGACCGGTCTTCAGCATCCTTTGGAGCTTCTTATCGCTCAGGGTCGTCGGGCTTTCTTCCGATGCTTTGATTGTTGTCCAATAGTGCCAAGATATTGTAGATGCCGAAACGGGCGTATCCCCGACGTCCCCGATATCCGTTTTTGACGTGGCGGTGTATGTAGCTTATCATAGTACATCCTGTCGCACCCTGGAAAGCAGAACGGTTCGCAGTTCCATGTCTCCATCCGTAGTTTTTATCACGTTGTCTAGACCCATGCCGATTTATTCGAATCGTATTAGGTATCTCTTACGTTGTTTGTAACATATTGTTTTCCGGGGCGGCTTGTTTGGCCTTCTCCAATCCCCTGTCTCGCAAGGGTTTTGAGCCGCATTATCTTGGGTGTCCATATGTACTCAAAAGAAGGCCCAGAGGTTTTTTTATGATTGCCCAAAAATAACGAAAAAATTAATGAAAAGGGTATATTTTTAATGTAAAACATGAATGTTTTTGGATAGGTCACCCTAATTTTTGATAAAATGAAAATAAGCGCTTCACCATAAGTAACAACTTTGTAGAAGAAAGTTTTTCTTCACAAAATTGCTGTCAAGCTGTAGATCCATATTTCTACATAAATTCGGTTTCTGAACCATTGTGCAATGGATATGTATTACGTACGCATTCTACAGGGTGTTACAGTGAAAGTGATACACACATTTGAGTGCCTCTTTTCGCATCGGGAGCCTACCTCGTTAATCAGCTGTACTTGTTCTGATTGCGACAGAAGTTTGTAGTTCACTTGCAAATGTAAAAGCAGTGCTACTAGTGAAACACGGGTAGCAAGAAGGTTGTGAATTCCTGTATAGTATATAAATTTTAGTTTCGCTACATATATAACGATATGTTTAAATTTAGCTTACGTTGAGTTTCCTTTCTCCGTTTTAACTCGTTACGATCATTATGTTTCTGCCTATCCTTTGCTTTTAGACCTTCAACTTAGGGAGGTTGGGGGCAAGTCAGACATGTTAAGAAAACAGTAAACTTTTATGTGTAAAACATCATATTTTTTGGGACCTTAACCCTTTACACTTCAATTTGACAGAGGCACATTGATGCGTAGTATTTGGTTTTACGATTGAAAATCGTTTTCTAAGTTTTTTGACACAATAAAAAAAAGATTGCGGAATTCGCTTTTTTGAAGTGTGCGGGTGAAATGGACAGGTGGTGGGGGTAAGACGGACATGTTAAGAAAGTTAACAGTAAACGACGAGTTCAGCTTTCTTAACGTTATGAATTAACTAAACGTGGACACATTTGATGGATATTTTTGGACACATTTGCGGTTTTTTGCTATAAGCAAGCTTACACATTCATTATCAAAGACAAAAACCATCAGTAAGGCTGCTGGTGTTGATAAAAGCAAGCGTGCACACCCATTTGTAAAGACAAAAACCGTTTTACGAAAATAAGTTAGTAGACAATAAGCTCACATGGTGGCGCATGAGTGTTACGTTTCGAATAAGGACGAAGATTTTCGAGAATTTTTCTTCGAAGTGGCACGTCTGTTTGTCTCTGGTGTCGCTATTATTCGGAATTATTGACATGGGAAGATATTATGTCGGCATATTGGCAACACTAGCTAATTTTAAGGATATTGGTCAGTATTAAAAAACCTAAATTAATCCACCTAGCGGTCAGACACAGCCTTTCTCATTCAATTTTTTATTTGTAAAAATAGATTTACATGAACGCTTCAATCCAATAAATGCATATTCTGTCTTTAGGTTCTAAAATATTGATGTTGTAATCTTTACATATGAAAATGCAGTCAATGCTGTCTGTCTGTCTGATCCATATAGGCCCGAAAACTACCGAACCGATCGACGTGAAAATTTGTATGTAGGGGTTTTTGGTGCCGATAAAGGTTCCTATGATAGTTTGAGACCCCTCCCTCTTCTGGAAGGGAGGAGTCCCATACAAATGAAACATAAATTTCGGCACAACTCAAGAACAAACCAAGCAAATGCAACCGAATTTGGCATGTGGATGTTTTAAGGGGTAACTAATATGTCCATAATAGTTGGATGAAACACAAATTTGTGCACATCTCGAGAACTGATCAACCAAATGGAACAAAATTTGGCTGCTAAATGTTTTTAGTGGTAACAAATATGTACTTAATGGTTTGAAACCCGACTCCCTCTTCTATAAGGGAGGGATCCCATGAAAATGAAACACAAATTTCGCACAGCTCAAGAACCAATCAAGAAAATACAACCAAATTTGGTATGTGAATGTTTTTAGAGGTAACAAATATGTCCATAATGGTTTGACGCCCCTCCCTCTTCTGGAAGTACATGTTTCTTCACAAATTTCTGCACATCTCACGAACTAATCAACTAAATGGAACCATATTGGCAGGTGAATGTTTTTAGTGGTAACAAATATGTTCCATAATCGACCTCAGACAAAATTTTGAATTGTAAGATGGCAACTTCCGGTTTCTGGAAAACAGCCGAAAATGGTCGATTTCCACCCAATATAATAATAGCCGGATCTAGAATAATACACAGGATCTAAAATCGACCACAGATAGCATTTTAAATTCTAAGATGGCGACTTCCGGTTTCTGAAAACAGCAGAAAATGACCAAATACCACCCAATATGAGTTTTTCTTTAACCAGTATGCCGTTCAAAATTCAGAAATTGTATCCAAATGCCATTATGAAATCCAAAATGGCGACTTCCGGTGTCGGAAAAACAGCGGCAAATGACCAAATACCACCCAATATGGGTATTTCCGGAACCGTGATGATGCACTGGAGCCACAAATCGACTTCAGACAACATTTTGAATTGTGAGATGGCAACTTCCGGTTTCTGGAAAACAGCCTGAAATGGACGGTTCCCATTAAATATTAGTATTTCTGGAACCAGAAAGATGCACAGAAGCTAAAAATTGATCACAGGCCCAATCTTGAATTTTAAGAAGATGACTTCCGGTGTCTGGCAAACAGCCGGAAATGACCAAATACCATTCAATATGAATGTTTTCGGAACCAGAATTACGCTCAGATGACAGAAATTGATTTCACAGGCAATTTTAAAGTCCAAAATGACGACTTTCGGCTTCTGAAAAACAGTCCAAAGTGACCAAATATCACCCAATATGAGTTTTTCTTTAACCAGTATCCTAAATACCATTTTGAAATCCAAGATGGTGACTACCGGTTTGTGAAAAACAGCCTAAAATAAACAAATACTATCCAATATGAGTATCTCTGGAACCAGAATGATGCAAGGAGCTAACAATTGACCTCAGGCACCATTTTGAATTGCTAAACGTGATGATTGACCCTGGACACAATTTTGAATTTGAAGACGACCACTGTTAGTTTCTGGAAAACATCCAAAAATACCTCCCAATATGGGTATTTCCGGTGTCAGATTGATGCCAGAAAGTCTGCTGATAATGACAGAATACCACCCAATATGAATACATTCTGAATTAAGGCGATGTACAGAAGCCAAAAGACGAGGATGTTGTCATTTCGATAAAACCAATCATTTCAAACGATTTGTTATTTGACTTTGATCATATCCTATGGCCGATTCGTCGTGCATTTGCAGACTTCAAACAAACCGCAAGGAATCAATGAACTTGGAACGTTCAAATAGTACGACACCACATTTTAAATTATGTTGAGGCCACATATATAGATCAAAGCAGGTATAGATTTAAATAGTATTTGAATTTCTTTTCTTTCCATAACTTTTGAGCCACATATCCAATTGTTATGAAGTTTGTTATTTGTAAGTTTGAGAGATGACTCGTTCGTATGACACTAGTTATGTTCAAATAAGTCATGTAATCTTTGAGATAATAGACTTTCGTTGTTTTATTAACAATTTAATACATAACGGTTGCTTAAGTTCGATTATAATCAAATGAAATGGGAACGTGTAGGGCAGCCAAACTTTGAAACCACGTGTTCAATCATAATTCATCAGTTAACCCGTAACTAGCCCGCTCATCTGATAATAATAATCAAATCGGTTGTGTAGTTTCTGAGATAATGAAGTTTCGTGATTTTCACAAGTCGGCACATTACAAATGAAGTTACAGTTCGATTACAGTGAAATTCAGTAGGGTCTTCTGAAGCAGCTAGACCATTAATTTGACACTAATTTTGTGGAAATCGGATCGGCCATCTCTGAGAAAAGTTAGTGAGTCCAAGTAGTCTTCGGAATATGTTCCTTTTCATAGCTGGATTTCACATTTTTAACGTAACAGGCAAAGTAATAATCCGATTGGAAAACAAATCAATAGGGTCTTATGGGGCAATTAGACCTTTCATTTGACACTGATTTTATGAAAATCTGTACAGCCATCTCTGAGAAACATGAGTGAGATTAAACAGTCTTCAGAACACGTTTCTTTTCATAACTTTTGAATCACAAGTTCAATCTTTATGATTCAAAACTTAAGGGTTTTATGGGTAGCCCGTTCTTTTGAAACCAATTTTGTTCAAATCGGTTGTGTAGTTTCTGAGATATTGATGTTTCATGATTTTCACATTTTTAAACATAGCCTCTAAACTAAAAATCCGATTACAATAAAATTCAATAGGGTCTTATGGGGCACACAAGACCTTTCATTTGCAATTAATTTCATGAAAATCGGTCCAGCCATCTCTGAAAAAAGTGAGTGAGAATAAAAATCTGCACATATACACACACACACACACACACACACACACACACACACACACACACACACACACACACACACACACACACACACACACATACAGAAAATGCTCAGCTCGTCGAGCTGAGTCGAATGATATATGCCATTCGGGCCTTTGGAGCACTTTTATACTTTCGGTTTTGCAAGTGATTGCTATACCTTTCTAGGAAAAAGGCAAAAAGTAAAAAAACCTACTTGCAGATCAAATCTAATAAATACTAAATAGAGTTGGTTTAAACTTTTTGAATCAGTTGATTCAACAAGCATCGTAATTGGAACAACTCTTTGAATCAGTTGTTTCAAAAATCATTGTAGTTGAATTTACAAAGCTTGTGCGAGCAGTCAAAATCCAATCACAAAGTATAGTTGTTTCATCCATAATCAGCCAGGTTGGCTCACGTATAGCATATAGTTGATTTAACTAGAGACATGTATTGCATCAACCATTCACATATGTTATGCAAAAATCAAGTTGATTTGACCTCAATTATTATTGCTTTGATTAGGTATTTTTTTCCGTGAGTGATGTTGTTAAACAACCAACATGTTCATTTAAACCATCAAATGTTTTAGAATAACTGTTCGAATTAGTTTTTGGCTTGAAATAGTTTATTCTTTAGCTTTTCATTACCTATGCTTCTTGCCTTACTGTTTATTATAACTCATTCTCGCGACAATTTGAAACTATGTTGTTTTACAACAAACGATGCTTCTGTGGGCGTGAGTGACATAAAATGTTCGTTCCTACCGCTCGCTCCATGACGCGCATGTTACACGTACATAAAACATAGATGATGTTTATGACTAATGTTTATGAGAAAAAAAAATTTTTGTTGCCGCCAAAGAATATTGCCACCGTACCTCGTGACATTAACTCTGGAATGGCCATGTTTAAAAGTCGTTCGCATAGGTAATCGCAGTTGCAATCTGCACTCCCGACGCTCATCGCGCTCACTTCCGTGTACAAACAAACACCGCATTTCCGAGTTCAGCGATCCGTTCAACCATTAATTGACAGCTGCAAGGACGTTTTTGCAGTTTTTGTTTCTAAAGCATTTCCAAATTATTGTACATTTTAAGGTATTCGCAAGGTACACTATGTTGAAAACATGCTCTGTTATTTATTCAACATTGTTTTGTATCTGTGACCACTGTAGGAACCATGCATGCCAGTCGAAGGCTCGGCTGCAATATTTTTTCTGATTCTCTGGGTGTTCAATCGCTTGTATCAAATAGCAACCCAGCTATATTACAATGTTTTAGTTAGAAAAAAAAATTAATATCAACAAAGTCATAACATAATTTTTGTTACATTCCTGATTCCAAATTCCTTTGGAAAATGACCAAAACAAAAAATGTTTTTTTTTTCCTACAGTGTTTCTGTTTTTAAGTACACATGTTTCATGGCAATTTGGTTTGCTCCGGATCAACATAGGTAAAGTTCCCTTTCATTCGGTTTCATAAATAAACCGTCAACAACTTCCGAGTGAAGGTCACGCTTCTGTTTGCAGTAAAAAGTCAACAACGTTGGAAGATTCTAGTTTCGGTACCACAGTTTTAATTTTCGTGCGAATCAACTTCAGTCCAAGTCATAACAGCGTCGGGAACGAAAACCAAAATAAACCAGTTTTGACACATACGTGTGAATGCGTTGGAAACTTCCTACAGCACACTCTGCTTTTTTCGGATGTCATCAGTGGCAGAAAAAGTGTAGGGAGAGACAGAAAAAGGGTAACACGAAAAATCAAATAAAACATTTTCGGTGTCAAAAGTGTCATTTGAGTGTCATTTGAGTGTAGTACACCGCGAAAACGAAAACAACATAACAAAATTCCTACATCGAACGCATTTAAAATTGAAAAAGATGATACGCAATCAGAGCTCAACATACGATCACGTGGAGGCGAGCCGAGTCACGGATGTGTCATGCCACCTGCTCGCAGCGGGTCAGCCCGTCCGATAATCTTAACGCTTTCTGACTTTCATCGGTGAGACACTGCGGTCAATCCTATCGCACCGAATGCGGAACGATGCACGCACCTCTACCTACATATCACATTAGCGAATTAAAAATCTACCTTGAAATTTGCTGTAACATCAACTGAGACTGGTTTGAATCACTTCAAAAAAAGGGCAGCTAAAGCAAGAAAATCATTCGGCTAAGCTAAGCCGAACGTCATCCGTCATGGTTGACCGAGAAAACAAAACAGCTTCAGCGAAAGGACGCAGTGCACACGAACTCAATAACAATTAACGCCCGGTTTTAGCACATTTTACCAAACAGAGGCACGTTGTCTCGACGGACGCCCATTGATGCGAGAAGAAATGGCCGATGTGTTTGCAATAGCAGATAGATGCGATCGATCTGCTGAGTGCTGATGCTAAAATCGATCGACGGCGGTTGATAACGACTGTATGTTCCTCCGATGACGTCCATCCAAGCGGCCACTGCGGTGACGCAGTCGCGAAGGTAATTTCCGCTCGGTAAATATTTTATTAGCGTACCTTTGTTTGGTAAACTGCACTTCAAATTAAGCTACTGTAATGCGCAAATTAGTCTCTTCCACTGGACGCTCGGTTGCGCGTTGAGAGGATGCGGTGAAGTATAATTCATCCAATACCAATTATGAACCCTTTGACATTAAAGTTCAAAATGAATTACACTTAGGTGAAGATTTTTTTTCGAATTGAGCATAACATAAACTAAAAGATGCTTCGCATCGCGAAGCTCAGAATCCAACAGCGTTTTTCGGAATCTCTGTATTCGATCGGAAGTGGATTTGGTTGAATGAACCTGTCTGCTACTGTGATAACCGATTAACGCTTCTTGTGATAATTGATGGTATGTTTAGATTTTATAGCTTTCGTGACTGCCAACGAAAAATGAGAATTTAATTAGGATTTCAAATAAGGTAGAGGCGAAGGTTGAATGGTAGTAGTGTGATAATAACCAAAAAAGTTGAAGGGTAGAGTCCGCACACAGCCCTCATCAACATCAACAAGTAGTAGACACAATTGTGGCGCTTGGCTTTCCTCACAAGTTTGTCTAACAGTGCATTGCTTGATCTCTAATTGTCCAGTCGACATTCATTTTAAGCCTAACCAGACCTCAGGATGTGGAGCCTCAAAGCAGTCAAAGTCTCTCTTGTTCGACCAATGAAAAAATGCTTTGATCAAAATCGATTTTTTTACAGCCAAATGTTTTAGAAATGCAAAGATCTGGTATTGTCTAGGAATTTTCCAGTCCCAGGAAGATGATTTTATTGATATTATTTTGGATGGCACTAAAGCCATTTGACATCAAAAACAATTTCCAAGACAGTGCATCGAAAATAACTTTCAGTATTGAACATTTCGTGCTTTTTTTTTCATCGGTCAAAAAAGTGACACTTTGACTGTTTTGAGATACGACTAATACTGGTCGACACAAGCGAAAAAAAAATTACCCTAAAACTCCAACTAGAAAAATGGTAGATAATAGCTTTTAAACTATTTCCGTGCATTTTAGTGCCCCTAACAAACATATAAATACGTCAAGAGGTCGCACAGTTATTGCTCGCCAGGTTCGTCGCTTCTACGTTTACCTACGGGCAAATTTCATTCATGTTTCTGAGGACACTACGCACCTCTGACTTGAGTAGGAGCTGTAATCTAGATTTTTTTCCAGTTTAAGCTTGTTTGTCGCTTTTGTCAGCACGAGATTGTCCTAGAGCTCAAACTGGCAGGAAATGAAGGAGTATAGTTTTTTTTTCCGGTGAGTTGTGGAGCCCTTAGCCAACTCGGATGAGCGTAAAGTCTCCAGAGACTTACAAAAACTGTTCCCGCAAGTAAACATAGAAGCGGTGAACCCGGCGAGCAGTTACTCTTTGGCTTTTAACCGCACTTCTATCTTTGCTAGGAGCACCAAAATTAGAGGAATGGTTAGAAAGCTGTAATCTCTCTTTTTTTCTAGTTCGAGCTCTGAAGCAAAATCTGTGTTGACCTATGCAACCTTTTAGACCTTTGCCAGAAACTTGTAATACCAAAGTTACCGTACGTAGATAGGAAGCACAACCGCCCACAATCAAGCCTCTTGCTAGATTGATTATATCCAACCAGTTCTATCATAAACCGGCTTAAAAAGCGGATAGAAACAATTCTCCTTACTAGATTTTCCCTCTTCTTTTCTAACTGTTCAATTCTTGGCTTCGTCCCTGTCTCTTAAAGTTACTGAGAAAGGATAATTATATCGCTACTTTTTTTTGTAGTCTACTTATTTTGCTGCCATGCGGTCCTCGTTGTTTTTAATGGGAAACAAGGTGTATATTATCAGCACTTTACTATGGCAAAGGAATGTCGGAAAAATATACTGTAGCATCGAAAGTTCATTTGCCTGTAGAAACGGAATTTTGTGACTATACTTGGTTTTGAGAAAAAGGTGATTGAGCTGAAAAATTCGCATGGTGTCTTTTTTCGAAAAAAAGGAATTTTTGAGCCCTGACGCTGAACGACATTCAAGAAATCGATTTTCGTTGGCACCCTACTGTTTATATCATGCGAATAGCAACAGTTCGAATGTAGGAGATTTATTTACGATTGAACAATTCATTTAAACAGCACGTGCATTGCACGGTAAGCGGTATCGCTAATGGTAGCAGGGAAACTCTTCATTCTTTACGCTGTTCTCTCATATTCTCTCTCTTCAATATTCTTTCGCACTCATTTAACCCCTATTGAGAGTAAATGACGTTAGCGCACCAAACTACTGTTTTTATAAACCCATTCTGCTACATGATAGATATTGATTTGGATTGCTCTCTCTTCAATATTCTCAAAATTCACATTCTCTCATCAACTTTGCAATTGCCTTCTCTTAAGTATGCATGCTGCCGAGGGAGCTTCGTAGCAGCTAGGTTACAAAGTCCGCTTTGATAAGCTTGTGGTCGTGGGTTCGAATTTTAGTAGAATGACCGTTTGGTTGTCAAAGGACTTCAACATGGGTTTATTCTCAGGCTCTCCACTACATACCCTTCCTTCAAGCTGAATTCTATAGTACCCCCTGCTGACTTTCATCCTAACAAAACATAAGTCCCTTTCGTGATAAAACTGGCCTGAGTAACGTATGATAGTTCTCTTCAGGGAATTGTAAATAAGATGCGGTGTTGGCTGGAGGAACGAGGTTTGGATAAGACTCCTTCCCTTTGACGTAAAAAGTCCCTCTTAGAATTAATCTGGCCAGGAACGTTAGGTGAAGTCTCACTCCTGAGAATTGTAATTTGGCGATATTGGTAGTATAGAAAGAGGCTCGGTATAGTAGAGCAGTAAGCTTGAAATGAAAGAGGTAAACTCTCACACACAAGCACGGATATAAATGAGAAGCGTATCATTTACTTCAATAGTGATACTGCCAATAATTTGAAGTGCGGAGTACAGAAAACACCTGGATAATATCACAATAGATCAAAATGTCTTTGGTCGCAGTGATGATTCCACACAGAGGCAAAAAATTCATGATGCTGCTACGGAAGCCAAATTGAAAATAAACATAGAAAGCGGCTGTCCACTACTTTTATATATGAAAAGAATGAGAGTAACTTGTCTGATACGATTACAGGCAGTGGAAGTAAGAATTATTAAGAAGTTTCTGACGTAGGACTACGCCATTATTTTCTATACAGAGGTACGTTCTTTTAAAGTGAGGCATTCCATGTAAAATAGGTGAAAATAGTAAGAGGGTGGTGCCCAAGACACGACCGCATAGTTGACGTAGGACTACAATAGTTTTATATTTCCCTTTGAGGCTCTGTTTGAATTGAGCTCTCTGTACTTTTGGCACGGTTGTGCCATTTGCCACATGTGCCAAAAACGAGCGAATCACATTTCTTAGTTTTCTCGATTATTTCAACCAATTTAAGCTCAACACCCTCCAAAAGAAGGGTATTTTGGCTCTTTATGTTGCCGAAGCGGATGACCGGAATCGGTAAAACGGATCCTGGAATATGACCGCAACATATGTACTAAGCCTCTAATTGCTCGGGTAGTAATATCAAGTATCTAGGTCGTCAGTCTATATATTGATGAATACCATTCATTCTGATACAGTCAATTTTCTTCAATACGCGAAAAGGCAAGCTTCTATACAGACCTAAATTGAGTACGATTTAGTAGAAATTAAACAATATTTATTTGTCTTGTGAACGATGGCTTACTCTGCGATCACCAAGCCGCGAAGAGAGTTCGTGGAAAAAATAACGATAAAGAATTACAGTTTTTAAACAAGTATGTTTATTTACAGAAAATTTGAAATGGACATGAGAAAAACAGAGTGTAGAGTTCAAAAATAAACAACGCATTTTTTCTGTAAAACGAACCTAATTTATATACCCTGCCATCTACCTCTACCGACACGTACAGCATTTTGTTGTCCCTGGTGGCGCAGCGTATTTTTCGGCACCCGAATAATCATATTGAATTCTGATATTTGCCACTATACGAAACAAGAAGAAGAAGAAGACAATTCAAACGGCAATTCGATTGTGTTCCAGATCACAAAACGATACCTACACGTTAACCCAACACGCCCCACTGTGCGTCGACAGCGGCAATGTAGTCTCACTTGGCTTGGCTGCACACAAATGAATATCGAGTTCTACTGCACTGCTAGACGATGAGTGAGCGCTCTATTCATACATTGCTCGGTGCAGTACTGTTGCCTGTGCCAGCATGTTCTCCTTCAAGACATCAGTTTTAATAACATTCTAACAGCAGAACGTAAAACTGTCTGATAGTAAAGGTGGTTACCGAAAAAGCTTCACCTTCAAGACATCAAAATAGTCTAGGCTCATGGAAGCGAACATTAGTTAACCTATTGGGACGGGGAGATTCTGTCATTTTTTTTTTTGCCACTGCTATATAGGTTATCACTGCAGGCGGTTGGTGTCTACTCATGAGGTCTGTGCCAGGCGTGCTCGTATGTGATTGGTACATTGTTCGTGAAAATCCGAACATGAAAGTTTTATGAAATTTTCACTGTTTAACAATGAAATGATAATGATAACTGAGGAATCACAAAATTGTCCATCATTTTATCAATCCAACGACATATTGATTATTGTAATCCATCATGTGGTTACATCAGTATTACCGTTTGAAATCCTTCATTCCAACGTTACACCTTGGTTTTAGTTTCCGCAGAATGTATCTCGATATAGTGCGGTTAGACGTAGTCCTACGTAGTGTTTAAACGGATTTTTGATCGGTCTAGTTGTAGATAATATGTTTATCCTTCCAAAAAAAAACGTACCTACTAATTTTGTTTAATTTTTCCAAAAAATCTAAAAGAAGACCAGTCGATCAGCATTAATCTTCAAAGTAGCGTGGACTGCCTCAGGAGCAAGATTCATAGCGAAACCTGTCTCTGCTCAATCTTTCAGGTTCCGAATTCCTAAATCTGGATTTACTTGATCGAATTGCGAAGTAGCATTGAATGACTCGTGAAAATTAAATTGGCCAAATGTGATATGGATTGTTTTGTTATATTCAGCTGTGCGTCACGTAACTTCTGACTATCAACATGGATTCGTAAAAAAACGATCGACAGTCTCAAACCTCATGTGCTCTGTAGCTGATGTTTTGAAACATATTGAGAAACGTCAGCAGGTGGTTGCAATACATATCGATTTTTCCAAAGCATTTAAACATGTGCGGAACATGTTAACTGTAAAGAAAATGAAACGACTTGGCCTGCCCGACTGAATAACCAATTGGCTATTATCGTATCTGATGGGTCGAACAGCCATTCTTACTGTTTTCCCATACCTTCTGGAGTACCCCAAGGTAACATATTGGGACCGCTTATTTTCGTACTCCTTGTGAACGACATCTGCGACTCTATCGCCTCCGAAAAGTTATTACATGCCGATAATTTCGAAATCTTTCGTACTATTGCATCTGTTTCTGACCGCAATGCCCTGCAGCGTGATTTAGACAGCGTATTACATTGACGCCTTGTGAACGGCATGGAAGTGAACGCGGACAAATGTAACATCATCTCGTTTAGGCGGCTCCGTAGCCCACAACATTTCACGTGCAGAATAAGCGAAAAAGATCTGAATCGATGTGACTCTATAAAGGATCTTGGAGTTTCGATTGACAGTGAGCTGTGATTCGACGAACATATTACCACCATCTAGTCTAAAGCATACGCCACACTTGGCTTCAGTCGACGAAACACCGCGAACTTCGAAGACATCTACACCTTGAAAACACTTTACTGTTTTCTGATTCGCAGCATCATGGAAGATGCAGCCCCTAAGGAAGAAATTTGTTACGTGGATTTTAACAAGCGGAGCAGAAGAGTATTACAGAGACCAGTACAGCTCTACCGATCTGACTTGAAGCCTCTCTTTGATTTAAAACCTCCGACTCTCAAAAGTTGTTCTAAATCTTTTTATTTGAATTTACCACATGATGATAAAGCCAACGACAAAGATATCATCTGTGGAAAGAATGAAGATTTTTAGAACAAATACCAAATATACAGTATAGTTTTCTATTGTTAACACGCGATTCTTTATACCAACACAAGAGCAATAGATAAAAAAAACGAATAAAAATTCTTTAATTTCGAGTTACTATAATTTTTCCTACTAATGCTAAGGCTAGATAGCTCGAAATTTCTAGTATAAAAACATGTGGTTTTGCATGCTCTAACTAAATAACTCGTTTTACCTTTGTTATACTATTACCTTTGTTATACTAAACAAAGGTTATAAAATCGGTCGAAAAACGCAAAATAGATCCATGATCCGGAGGGCCGAATCGTATATACCATCTGACTCAGCTCGACGAACTGAGCAATGTCTGTTCGTGTGTATGTGTGTGTGTGTGTGTGTATGTATGTTGTCTGTATGTATGTGCCGCAAAATACTAACGCACCTTTCTTACAGAACGCAATATCCGATTTTAATGATCTTATACGCAAACGAAAGCTACTGTGCTCCCCCAGAATGCTACCGAGTGGATTTTTGATTAGTGGCTTAGATTTTAAAATATTGATCAAAGAGTATTTTTTATATGAGAAATTAAATTTAAAGGCAAAAATAATGGCACGGAGAGCCATGTGTTGTATACCAATTTACTCAGATCGACGAATTGAACAATTTATGTATGTTTGTGTATGTGTGCCTGTACGTATATATGTGTAAATATGTTGTTTATATGTGTAGTATATTAAAATCGACCCAAAAAAGAAAAAGAATAAAAAAACACTCTTTTCACAGAACGCTTATTCCGATTTTGAAGTTCGCATGCTCAAATGAAAGCCCCAGAGCTCTTTGAAAATCATACTGAGTGCGATCTTTTATTGGTTGCTTGAACTGTAGTGTTTTGACCAAAGTATATTTTAGACATGGGATATTTTACTTTCTTGCATTTCCATATGGGGCTTTTATGGGCAGTTCAATTCGCAAAAAAAACTTGATGCTGATTCATAAATCTAGGTCCTGCGATTTCTGAAAACAAAGCGAATAAGTAGAACCGCATTAAACTAATATACATGCTTGCTGTTCTAGTGTAAAATCAGCATCTATTACTGTTTCCCCACGTTCGATTATCTAATTTTGGATTGGTTTGTGATCGAAAAAATAAGCTTCATGTACTCCAGTGATAACATTCATATTATTTGCAAAACCACGTCAAGCTTTAATTCAATGATCGTCTTTGGTTAACGTTCTGAAAACTATCTTTTAAATTCATTTCATTCATTATTGAAATTGGACTTACGTTGGTATACGATTTGTAATTGACTGGTCTAATATATGAAGTAATAGTTAGTATAACAAAGGTTTTTGCACCACTAGGTGGATTCATTCGGGTTTTTTTTTTTATTTTTCGAATTTTCTCTGACCACCCACTGAAATTGAATAAATATCTGGTCAGAAATAAGAATGATTCAGGACGTTCATAAAATTTTAAAATATAACTTATGCGGTATTTTAGTAGCTAAATCGTCATAACCAAAATTAGTCAAATTTTCAAACTCGTTTTTCTCAAAACGTCAATTTTTGAGTTATCTATAGTTCTAGCATTAAGGGGACGAAATATTCAAAAGAGTGCCGAATACTAGAAAAAAATTACAAATATGCATATGAAAAAGAAAGAGGATTCATAACCTAATCCAGGGGCCAACAGTAAAAATGAGGTAAAAAACAAAATATCAGAGTTTTCAGAGAATATGAAGAAGGTTGACATTAATTCAATAAATCAACATGCATAGTATAAAGGGATCTCTCAAATGATACACTTGAAACTTAATTAGAGTTTAATAAGACCATGACAGTCAAAAACTACGAACGCAATATCGCTAGAAACCCTTATTTAGCAATCATCATATATTATATGACACAACCTTCCACGAATATCGGTATCATAAAAAATAGTGATTACCGTAGGGATTATTCGATTTACTGCTTAATGCACATCCTTTCGTCACTTCAATATAAGATAATCGCCTTGTCATGGAACCTACTGCAGTGGATTGCGAAATTTCATTTAATGGCTATTTGTCGCGCCCCGTGCGTCATGCGGTAAGAGCATGTCGAAGAGTTGCGCAAAATTTTGCACCAAAGTACCGACCTCACACTGTCACTAGTGTTGTGCCGGTGGTGTCGTGGAAAAAAATGAGGCTTTATTCTACTACAAACTGCGTAGTAAACACGCTTATGCAATCGTTGGTGGATCTTCGGGTCATCTGCCGATACTGACATACTGTTAGACCTGGCCAGGTACCGCCCCTTGAGAAGGCAAAGAAAAAAAAACAATTAACCTCGTTGAAAAATGCAGTAAGGATGCCACTAGAAACAGAGATGCAGAAGCGCCTACACTACTGTGTTTATTGTAATTCTACTCTTTGCACAGGATTGCTTCACCCAGTAGTAGGCCGAATATTTTCTATCGACGATTATTGTTATCGCATACATGCAGTTCACAAACTGCTCCACAACATCAATGCCGTACGAAAAGCTTCGCATTTGAACAGAAAAGCTTACTCTCATGAAGGAATTCACTCTTCAATCTGATTTAATTGCACACACGATTGACATTTTTAAACCTAAGCCGTTCGAGTATAATGAAGCGCGGATGCAAATTGAGGTAAATCAACAAAATCGAACTTAGAAAGTCACAGAAACTAATTAAAAACACACAAAAATCATTTATGAATAGTATCAATTGCAATCATTTCGAAAGCTTTCTTCATCATTCAATTTAATTAAATTTTTTTTATCCGATTTCAATTAATTTCATAAGGTATCGAGTCTTTCGAAATTATACCACACAAACGCGCGCAGATCTATGGTTCGAGGGTCCCAAGTTTTAGGCAAGGTGATATCGTTTTTGTTTCGAAAGGCGTTCCGGATTTTACTGTCCAATTTTGGGTTGGCCCCCCTTGCGAACACTTCGTTCGAGATTTAGCGCGCTTTGTTTTTTTTTTTTTGACATTTACTTTGATGCTTGAATATATAGGTAGAACAGGGTCGATCAATTTTATTGGGTTTAGAACAACCGAAATTCCTGAGAGACGTAGTTCTACGTAAAAAAATACGGTGTACATAATTGTTTTCGAAAAAACAAAATAATTATCTACCGCTCTGCCAAAGACGTAAAACACTTCAAACAAATTGTTCTAGCTCTAAAAAAAATGTGATTTTTTTCAAAGATCAGATTTATAGTTAGAACGCAATTGATAAATATGTTTCAAATGTCTTCACGCTTTCAACTTTCCAACTTTACATACTGTCGCCGGTCGGAACAATATTTCTCGTTCACTGGCATAACCGCTAATCGGCGTTGGAAAGGAAAAAAGTCTGATTTGTGTTTCGGTTGATGTTTTCAAGAAGAGGGTTTTAATCGTTTCTTGAACCGGGCGAAATAAAGAAAGTAAAATGAATTCTTTTCAGCGCGTTTTGACCAAGATGAACAGCTTTTCGAGCAAAGAAATGAACCCAATAATGTAAGTTACGTAGTAATCCAAATTTCATTAATCAATTGCTTTCACAGCGCTTGCCGTTACGTAACTTTTTTGGGGAAGCATCTGGTGGAATTTCAGTTTGTTATTCAGGGTGGAGACGGGGTTTAAAAGACAGATTTTTTGCGTTACGTAATCAATGGCTGTCGCCTAATGAAATACCGCATATAGTCTACATTTGTTTAACGATATAAATCAATAAATTAAAGCAAACTTATCGAACGACAAATAAATACGAATTAGGTGGAAGGAAAATCAATTAAGACAGTAAAATTCCCCGTGGTTTTTTCATCTTGAAACGATGAAATTCCGCCTGCAGGCTGCACCATTTGTTGCATTTAGAAACCCCCGTTGTCGAGCACATTTGTCCTCCAAAACAGACACAAAAACGTGATCGGATAGATTTTGGGCATCAATCATCGCAGCCAAACCGCTGCCGCTTGTCTCGGACACACCCGATTTGTCACGCAATTTCGATGGCCTAACCTTTTGTGGATCAAAAAATCGATTTATTTATTTCTCCTTTTGCCAACCGCTCACTCACTCTGCTTTCATTTCATCATCCGTTGCATATTCGGGGCGAATTTTACCCAGTCGAAACGACAGCGAAACGTACTTCGAACTGTTTGTGGAATAAACACAGAACAGCGAGTAATGAAGCTGCCACTTGTTCTTGATTTTATTTTTTAAATATTTAACATTGTCAAGGTACTGTTTACTATTTAAGATGGGTATTCAATTCACTCATCTCCGATGTTGCACCGTCCTTCACTCGAACCAACATCAATCAGAATCGAGTTCCACCTTCGAAAGTTTCAAAAGACATCGATGCGCCACGTTGAGCGAACTTGCATCGACGAAACCACTGGAGAGTAGATTTTCAAATTGGGTGAAACGACACGACAAACTGCTGTGAAACTGTTGCTTTACTTAAACATGACAAACATCCCAATGCCAATCCTCTTTTCTGTTGGGTTTCAATGAAAAACGAAGGCTGCAAACCAGTCGTAGAAGACGCGTGGTTCAAGGTAAATATTTGCGTCTGCCAAACTCTTAAAAAAAACCTAATTATTCTATGAAAAGTCCAATACGGATAATTTTCTGTTTCGCCTATTCTGAGGGACTGAAAATATTTATTTAATACGTCCCGCTTGAACTGTAGAAACGAGGCTAGTGCAGCTTAGTGCTTTCTGTTTTCAATTGAACTCAATTGAAGCGTTTTCATATCAACGCATTTTTTTTTCTTTAAGGATGAAATATAAAATGCATATAAACAGAAGGTCTCGTGTCATAAAATTACAACATTCCTTTTATCTTCGAATGGAATTACGAAAAATTAAATCAGACATAATGATACGTATTCACACGGTAGTAGCAGGTCCATTGGTTTTGTATCAAAAAATTCACGAAATACAAGGTCTATTTTTACGACTACGGAGGGATTGTACAGGTTGAGGGAACTCCGGTTGCTCCAATGCTGACAACTGTCGAAATAATAAAACTTCAACTTGACTCTTTTGGCTGCATCCGAGTTCACATTCAAAGAATCCAAATCGATCACCGCTGGTACTTTCGAGTATCAATCAAATTTAAGTGAGACTTTGTTAGATCTCACTATCGAAGCGAACAAGTCAAAGATATTTTCGTATCCGGGATTCTCCCCAAAAATGCTAGCGTTTCGCTAGAAAACAAAGAACAACCCGAAACTACTAAGACGTTACAGAATTTGCTCGAAGCTCCCTAAGCTTAATTAATGCCAGTTCGCCGACCCGATCGTTGCGACCGGCAAATACCGGTTCCCGAAAGCATTTCACAAACGTATTTCGATATCACTAATCTGGGACTACGTGACTTTTTGCATGATATCATCGGAACTGTGTTGGTAGCACACGAGATCACTGCTAAATTTTGGTATTTTTATTATTCTATCATTGATAACGATGAGAACCAGCAACAGCTGATACACAAAGTCAAAAATTTCTCCAAACATATCCACCAGCACCGGTTTGACCAGCCGCAAATTATCAATGACTGTGAGGAATCCAGACTCCCAATTTTGACCCTGCTTCTTCAAGCGATAGGGAACGAGCAGACCACAACTTACTGTATGGATTTACAGGTGGCCTCCGGCAAAATGCCTGAGAGTAGGCCGTAGGCAAACAGGTCCCTCGAAATCAGCACGTACCTATCCTATTTTATTGAATCGACCTAGACCAGTATTGTTCTCTGTGATTTGCATAAATCTAGCTATATATGAAGACACATAATTTTGCTTGGTTTCGGAATTTATCGGCATCTTCATGTGTGTGTTTGATAATCTGATTAAAAAAATGTCATAAACAATTCTCTTAATTGATAAATGCCACTTGAGATATTAGGGCAATTTTGTTGATCTGCCTACTCACTGTGTAATATTTGACCACAAATTTAAATTTTTTTTCCAAGTAATACTTTGATGTTGCTCATCTCAAATTGTCAAACGGAAGATACGCTGCTAACCTTCGTTTTGATTTAAACATCTTTTGTTCCCTTTTCGAGCGCTTTGTGAGACACATGAAAATTATAGTATTGTCTAGCTTACTATACAAACAGTATCATGAAAAATGTAAAAATAACTCAGTTGTGTATTTTTCTCAATGTTACTTCGGCCCTTTTGAAAAGTTACGCGAGAAAGGTATTTTTTTCAAATAATTTATTGGAATAGTTATCTTGACATCAATATACAAGATATATCTGCTGAAAGCACCATATCGGAATGTTTTGTTTTGATTTTCGTTGTCAAAACATCGGAAAGAAAACCATCGTAGGAACTCCGTCTGTTTTGCATTGAAAATAATGGAAAATAATAATGGGGTAATGGTAAGTCAAAATTTCTAAACTATCATAAATTGTACCAACAAAAGTTTCTATTTTGGGACAAAACAGTAATAACTAAGGTTTCTCATGAAAGTTGTGTTTGTTTTTGGTAAACAACATTAATTCCTTTTAAAATTAATATGTCATGCTATATTGACGAACATAGCTGCGAGCAGTCGAATTCAAATGTTGCATACGACCATGAACACCATGAATTGGTACACCAACTTACACTCTCTCTTGAGAGCTCTATGTAGGACTGGATTACCTTCCGCAGAACATGACAGACCGAGCCCACTCCGGAATAGCAAAGGATCTTCAACAAAGGAAATACAAAGATCCTGCTCAGCCAGTACCAACTACAGATGTTTGACAGAATCAAGTTTTTAATTGGTCAGATAAGCAACATCGTTGCAAGTATTCTAGTTGTAAAAAGTTTTGCTTATAATTTCTATCGAAAATGTTGAGTTGCTTTGTTCAACATAAGAAATAAATATAAATATTCATTCATCAATATTTGATAGTCGAACCGTTAAATGATCTAAGGCCGAACGAATTAGAGATGTTCAGCTTCTTCTGTCTTTGGGCGCCGATCTCAAGTTCCCCCGTACACCAGCAGATCGTACATCTTCTTACACCGCGTACTTCGACCTCTTCCTGATTCTCTGCTGAAGATAGTTTTGGCATCTTTTTTGTCAGGCATTCTGGCTACATGTCCAGCCCACTGAAGCCTACCACCCTGTGTTACTTTCACTATATCAGCATGTTTGTATACCTGGTACAACTCATGATTCATATACCTGCGCCACACTCCATCTTCTAATTCACCGTCAAATAGGGGTTCCAGGGGTAAAACGCATCAATTAACCGAAGCAGAGTATATTCTTGTTAAAGCTGAGAGATGAAACCAATGTTATAAACTGATCAACATATAGAAACCCTTATTTATTCGTTCAAACTCGCATCTGATGCTAAAACATTATAGAAAATGCATAACACACATTTTTTTGAGTGAGTGTAATAATTCATAAAAGCAACAAAGAGGCAAGAAGCACCATGCGAATGAGGTAAAATGAACCCCGTCCACGGGGCGGAATGCACGACAATATTGGGGTATTGGTTTTCTTTAAAATTTTATACACTTGAACGGCATGGTTTTTGGAAACACCGTTTTCGATTGCCTCTAGCACCGGTCGTAGCTGTTCAACAGTCCATGACCGACGATTGGACTTCCGGATAATGCTAGAAACGAGATGAAATGTAAGCAGAAAAAAATATACAAAGAGTCCTTTTGTCCTGAGCTACGGGAAGCATTATGCCCCGAACGTAACAAAATGATGTTTTTTGTTACATAACGGTAATTCTCATCGAAATTTACTGATATTTCAGAAATATGTTGCTCGACATTTATTCGATGCAATAACACTTTTCGCTGGTGAAAAACAACAATTGAAGAGCTAAAAACACTTAATCCAGCTGAGAGAAAAATTAGACCGTATGCAACGAAAACTTTTTTTTTTTGTATTTATTTACATTTTCTGAAATTGTGCTGCCAAAGGATGACTATATAAAATATAGATTCAAATAACAAAATTTTTATTTTGTTTTTAAAATGTTTCTCCATCGTAAATCGGTGGGGTGCATCTTGCCTCAACGGTGCTTATTACCCCAGGTACCCCTATCGGTCGCAGAACTCTGCGCTCAAAAACACCGAGCACTCGTTGACCATATCTTTGTTACATGTCACTAGCTTACCAAGGTTAACGAATTCATCAACCACTTCAAACCGTTCCTCATCAATCTCCACTTCAGCATCAACAGCACTGGAACTCCGACGCTCTTTGCCAGTTTCTATGTACTTCATTTTGGCAGAGTTAATGCTGAGTTCCAACCTCGTGCTTCCCTCTTGAAAGGCCTGAAAGCTTCCTCTAGGGCCCTACGGTTGATACCAATGATATTAATGTCGTCCGCAAAACCCAGGAGCATGTGAATTTGCGTAATGAACTTACCGTTTCTTTGCACGTTTGCTCTTCGTACCGCACCTTCATGGGCGATGTTAAAGAGCAGGTTAGAGAGTGCATCTTCCTGCCTTAGTCGAACTAACGTTACGAACGCGACTGATGTCTCGCCAGCTGTCCGCACGCATGATTCCGATCCCTCAAGCGACTCAGCTAAATTGGTTTCGTCAGAAAACCATATTCCATAATCTGCCACAGCTCGTTCCTTTTCACTGAGTCGTATGTCATCTTAAAATCTGCAAACAGATGGTGACTCTGCATGTTATACTCCCAGAACTTATCGAGGGTCAGTCGCAGGGTGAAAATTTGATCCGTCGTGGAACGCCCCTATCTAAAACCAGCCCGGTATTCGCCGACGAAGGATTCCGTTGACGGTCTCAACCAGAAGAACAGGATATGTGGAGCATTTTATATGCGGAGTTGAACAACGTCACGCCACGATAGATGCAACAATCCAGTCGATGGCCCTTCTTGTAGATTGGGCATATGGGGCCTTCCAGCCAGTCGTTCGGCATTCGTTCATCCACCAAGATCCTCAGTATGGGATCTGGGATAGCATATTACAACCGCTTTTTTTCCGCTTTTTCACCTCACTAATCGCTTTTCTAGAGAGGAGGCTCCTGTATAGATGACTCCACAGATTACACAGTGCAACAAAAATTGACTTTTTTTTATGCCTTGGCTTCTATATATATTTTTTTTGTGTATTTTTATACAAAACTGAATTTTCCCGAGTTTGAACATATTTAAACTCTGGTCTCTCTTCAATTGTCGAATAAATCTTTCGCCTTTTTTCGAACATATTTCAACTTGAGGGGCAAAAATGGCGCCATATTGAATTTTTGAGAAACCGGTAATTTTTGTGGTTTTTTCGACGCCATTTTGTTTTTAAGCCAAATATCAAAATTCTAAGAGTTTGTCCACATATTAGCATCCTTTTACCCATCTTTTGAAAAAAAAAACAGATCTTAAATCGGACAATCACTGAGCTCAAAACGGTGATTCTACGAAACCGGGTTTGGCATAGTTTTAGTATATTTTTCACAAAGCAAAATAATATCGATTATTTTTGAGCATCAATGGTAATTCGCGCTTTGAGTAAAAAAGTCTCAGAAATCGAATGGTAGGTGTCTGATCTACGTAAAATGTCAGCAGATAAACCTATTTCAGTATTGTAGGAGAATTGGGGCAAAATCGACATTTTGCTGTCATTTTACGTTGATCAGACACCTACCATTCGATTTCTGAGACTTTTTTACTCAAAATAAGATATAATATGACTACCACTTTAAGATATTAGCGAATTACCAATAATACTCAGAAATAATCGATATTATTTTGCTTTGTGAAATATACTAAAACTATGCCAAAACCGGTTTCGTAGAACCACCGTTTTGAGCTCAGTTTTTGTCCGATTTAAGATCTGTTTTTTTTTTTTTTCAAAAGATGGGTAAAAGGATGCTTATATGTGGACAAACTCTTAGAATTTTGATATTTGGCCTCAAAATAAAATGGCGTCGAAAACATCACAAAAATTACCGGTTCATCAAAAATTCAAAATGGCGCCATTGTTGCCCCTTAAGTTGAAATATGTTCAAACTCAGGGAAATTTATTTTCGCATCAAACCTCATCAAAAAATCATACATAGGAGCCAAGGCAAAAAAATTGTTGCACTGTGTAATTCGTCGCTCGTAATCCTCATACTGTTCCTGTTTTGTACATCTTGCTCCTCACCTTTCAGTGCTCTCTCACCTGGCTGCAACTGTCGGATTATCCGTACGCAGGCTCGTCATTATACATCACCGGCACAAGGAGCATCCTGCTTCTGACTCCGTTAACTGTTCTATAGAAGCCTCGTACGTCGTTTCTAGCAAAGTTTTCTCCACATGCCCGCTCTCCTTCCAACGGTGGCCTATATTTTCAGTAACTGTTGCCTCCCTGTATCTTTCTCTGTTTTGTGAATAGCCGCAGTGAGCATGCGGTACTTGTCACAGTTCTTTTCGTCTGGCGCTCTCTGGCACTCGGCATCAAACAGCCGTTACTAATGGTCAGAGACAATGTTCATCAGTACGTGATCGATCTGGAAGCAGGCTTCTCTATTTGGCCTCAAAATGTGTTTCCGAATGTTCAAACGTGGAAAACAGGAGCTACGTATGGCCACTCCTCTGGCCGCGGCAAAGTTTATCAGCCTCAAGCCGTTTATACGACGAGTTGACAAGTGAAGGCTATGCTTTCCAATGACCGGACGAAAGAATTCCTCCCTCTCAAACTGTGCGGTATGCTATCTTACTAGGGTCGCAATACCAACATCCTGTTAATGGGGCTGCAAAATTAGGTGTAACTGGCTTGATACAGTATTTCATTCTCAGCCGCTCGCTCCGAAACAGACGCTATTTGGGCCGCTCCTACTGGAGACCAGACAAACCGTTTTTTTAGGCTGAGACGCTTATGACGGCGGCGACTCACTTTTAGGAGTCGTTAGGAGAGATGATGAAGAGCCCACTACGCATCTTCCGGCCCTAATTAACCCTTGCTGCTTGTTTGGGGGTGATAATTTATTGTATTCGCACCAACCCTTCATATCTGAAGGCCGTTTCGTTATTCACAACCTGCGACCCGTCCGAATTTGGCCATCTTTTCCAAGAGCAGCCGCCAACGGTCAACGGCGGCGCCGTGAGTGATTCTAATTTTATTTTTATTACTATTAAAAATTTAAGATTATGCAGTTCTTTCATACAAACAACTGTTCCGAAGCAGGGTTTTTAATACGATAGATTATCGTCGACAATCGTCATCGCCGATACCGAGAACGTCTGGTATCGTTATTTACGATGACGATATCGTCTTCAAACAATAACGTTATCGGCGATGACGATAGTAACTAAATTTTATCAGCTCGCTAACGTCCTATGTCAGTTTTGTCTGATGTGGTTTCGGGTGGTGTGTCGACTAGATCAAAAAAGTAGGCACGGGATGAGGAGGCGTTTTTTTCAATTCGGAGGGTTAGAAAGCATCACTAGGCAACAGGAAGCAACTTTTTCTTGTTTGTTTACGTCTCGTTGCTCATAAGGAAATAAATGCCTTAGTTTTAATTGTTTTAACTTATGAGGCGCTTTTTGAAGCAACAATATGGATAGCAAGGTATGTGGCATTGTCATATTTACAAATCAAATGCATCATTAGATTTATCTTATGATGCAAAAGTTGGTACGGCAGTGACTGTTCATAAACAAACGTTATTGATTCGATACCGTCCAGCAGCTATTGCCTTCGGCAATGACGATAATGTCTGAAGACGTTAGCGTCATCGTCGATAACGATAACAGACGGTATCGTCATCGGCTTTACGATAGGTTATCGATTAACAACCTTGTTTCGAAGACACCATAAAGCTAGGATGAAGGCAATAAGCGCTAAAAAAATTAAGTTCCACTTTTTCCCATTTGGACCATAGTGCACTGGTAACGGAGAGACAGGCAAGTCTTTAAACTTTATTAAGTTTAGCTTGAGCTGTCACCTCAATTACCTTTGACCACCACACGAGAGTAGCACAGTCGTGGAGTGTTACTAATTTTGCTGACAACGCCTCGTTAGTTTAATGTCCCAAAACCACTGAAACATCCACTCAAGCTAAACTAGGAAAAATCCAAAGATTGGCCTGTGCATCGATTTATGGAGCAATGAAAAGCACTCCATCAGAAGCCTTAGATGCAACACTTTATCTTCTTCCACTTCATCAGGTGGTTCAATTAGAAGCGAGAAGAAGTGATCTAAAGCTGAATCAACAGTCTAATCTGAAAGAAGGAGAGCTGACAGGATACCTGAGAATACTGAAAGATTTCCGAATAAATAATCTAATTAAAAGAAAGGAGGATTGGATAGAAATGAAACCACACTTCGAAATTCTCTACAGAATAATGGAGATAGAACGAGAAAGATGTCAACAAGGTTGATCTACACAGACGGTTCAAAATAAATGGTTCCGCAGATGCGGGATTCACAGGGCCAGAAATTAATTAAATTTTCCCATAAGACCTAAAAAGGTGCGGAATATGGGTCTGAAAAGTAACCGACACGCAAATATTTGCATTTTCTGTGATAGTCAGGCAGCACTAAAAGCCCTGAATTCTCCTTTTCGCCACTCTCAACCAGTGAAGGAAATGAAATGATTTTGAGCTGATTGTTTTTTCATCTTGAGTTGTGCACATCATGAAGTGCACAGTTCATGACTAAAATTGTATCCTCTCAATACGTAATAAAATGTTGGTGCCTTGGTCACTCGGAGATGACAAATAGGGGTAAGCGGGGTAAGACCGCCCCCTTAAGCAATTCTGTTTATAGAAAAAAAAGTTGCGGCTGCGATTTCATTTTTTCTTCGCTAAGAGGTTCTTCTATTCAATACCCGCATTTAAAAAATAAGAACTGAAATATTTTTGTTTATTTTCCAGCTTTTTTTTTAATTTTAAAAATTCATTGAAAATGTGCAGATCTTTTTCATGCGGGGTAAGCCCGCCCACCAGCGGGGTAAGAGCGCCCACCATTTTTTGAGGATAAACAATATTTTTAGGGCCGAAACGGTTGATTTTATCGGTATAGTGTCTCTGACAATGTTGTAGATGGTATTTTTTTTCTTTTTAAATAAAATATACACTGTGAAAAATCTGAAAAAAAAATTTTTTTTTAAGTTTTAACTTATTTTGTTTTCTGATTATTCAAGTTCAAATCAATGTTTAGGTAACTTTTTTGGTTTTCAAAAGAAATATATTTTTCAGAATTGGGGTTTTTCAAGATATTGAATTCATAATATACCTATCTTTAAGCTAAAAATTAAAACTCATTAAACCTATCTGTATGATTCTTTTGAAGACTTATTATGTATAGAAAAATACTAATAATTATTATTTCTTTTATTTATATTTTCAATTTTCTATGTTTTTTTTTTTTTTTTGAAGAACAAAATTACCAACGACTCTATACACCAAATAAACTGTCGAAAAAAAATTTTTCACAAAAATTGAGCTATTCATATTTCTATTACTCCATGATCCAACAACCATAAAATTTTAGCTTACCTTTTGTAGATTTTACAGGCAAAAACATGTTTTTTTCAAAAAAATTTAAAAAAAAATATATATTTTTAATTCTATTTCTATATTTTTTCTTTAAATTTTTTTGGAGTGTGTACTTTTTTCGAAAGTAAAAAACTACTATTTTCAATTCTGCCGGAGACGTCATACCTATCAAACACACCTTCCTGGCTCTAAAATAATTTTGGTTCATTAACAGGCCCGGATTTGAGGGGGGGCAAAGGGGGCAAATGCCCCGAGCCTCCCGATTCAAGGGCCCCCCCTAATCAGACAAGTTTGCCCCGGGCCTCCCAGCGTCTAAATCCGGTCCTGTTCATTAACACCATTTTCACACAGGTTTACTTTTTTCAAAAATAAGTCTTGTTAAAATATATTACTAGAAAAGCTTAAAAAAAAAAATGGTCGATTAACATCGATGTCTTATGTGGCTTGAAGTTGCTTTACTGATCCTGTAAATATTCCCTTTGTAGTGTCGAGGCATTTGGGTCTTGAAGTAAAACAACAAGCAGTTGGATTCGTGGCGGTTTTACCCCTTGTATAGTGGGCGACTTTACCCCCAGTGGAACATTTTCATATTTGACCGAAAAAGTAGTCAAAATTACAAGATTACTCACGGCCTTCGATAAACGTATATTCACGAACAAAACAATAGATTTTTAGACTGAAAAACCTTAAGTCCCGTTGCCGCAAAACAATAGCGCATTGCCTGTTTGCTGAAAGGTTGTTTTTGATTATTTATGCGACTGTTCGTGCACTATCAAAACAGAAAAACGTGCAAAATGTTATGTAATTATACTGTAATAGACATGTTGAAGAAATTTTTCAATTATTTTATAACTTGGTAGTAAAACTACGGTGGGCGGTCTTACCCCGCAGGGCGGTCTTATCCTGTTTACCCCTACAACAGTTGACTACATACAACTCTGAGAATAGAGTGATGCGCGTTGCTCCGTTGTAATTCTCTCTTCGTACGTGGCGCATCGTAGGAAAAAACGATAGCAACAAGCAAAAGAATAATTGAGAGTCCCATAAATGTTGGTTGGATTGCATCTCGCATCGCAGTGACGCAGCAGCGATGATGCGGTGCGGTGGTGATGGGAGGGAGAGTAAGTAGTTCGGATGGTATTTTTTTCAGCAGGTTTTCTATAGCAGCCAAACAGATACCAAAATGTGCTATGTTTGTTACCGAGAAATCATACGTTTGTTGTATTGCGTTGCGATTTCGTCAATGACATTACTCACTAGTTTTTGTTATGATTAGTGAATGGAATATTTTCCTCATACTAATTTGGGTAGTAACGTTATGGAAGAGTGAGAGGGGATGAAGTTTTGAAAATCTTTGAATAATGCTTGACTTGCTTTTGAACTGGTTTTGGATGCATTATTGCAAATTTTGATACTGCATTTTCACGTTTCAGTGCTGCGATTTTCAGGTTTTAGTGCTGTATGCCAATTGTGTTGAACCGAATATATTTGTACAGAAGTACAGAAATAACACCGAGAGGTAAAATAAGGCTTCTTTAGCAAAATCTTTAGCAAAAATTTGTAGAGGTTTGTAGAATTATCATTCTTATTAAACATATGCTGGCAACGACATTTTTATTATCACTGGACTTGTTTATTCATACTAAATTCAACAAGGAACTTGGAATATAAGCATAACAACTCAGATCTTTTTTTCCCTTCCTTTTCAATATTCTATATTTCTGAGTACAAATGACATAAAGTATTTACAGATCAAATTTGTAACGGCTAATTTAACAAACATATTTACCCTAGTAAAAATGTTATGCAACTTAAATCCAAACAAAATATGGCAAGTGTTTTTTACGTCTAATGCCTGATTAATACCTGATAAAATCTGCAATATTTTGCAAATCATTAAAACTTTTTCTATCTTTCACAACAGTTCGAAAAACATAGAGGAGAAACAATTGGTATGATAAAAAGCTCATCGAAGCTTTTTTCCTGATTGGTCTGATTTCAAATAGTCGAATGTTCGCGGAATACCAGTTCAAGAAACACTAGTTAGGGCCAACAATAGTGGTCTTAAAAGGCTTCGCGCTCATTCCACAACCCTCCGACCGAAAAGCATTGCCACAACGATTATAAGGTTAGTTTCAGAGCTATATGCTCTGTACTGAAAACAGTTACAGTTTGAACCTTTGTTTTTATTTGTTTTGTAAATATTCGAACTGTTATTAAAATTTGTATACACTTGTAACAGTAAGGAAAAAATTCTTAATACATATTTAGAAGAAATTTCTTTTGTAAGTTCTCCGTACGTCACAATTGAATCAGTTGTAACACACCCTGTTGACACAGTGCGGTTCGATGGTTCGATTTTGGTAACATATTTATTTGCTTTCATTGACCACAGGGGGTTTGTTTCTGAAAAGTTGGTTGGGTTTGTAACGACAGATGTTGTTTGGCCATAATGGGTCAAGTAGGAGAAACATGCTGTTAGTGATAAATCAAACGGGCCCGTAACATCAAAATTGCACAAAAGCTTTAAAACTCCGAAATTCAAAGAGTAGTAAATCTAGAAGTTGTTTATATTAAAATGTTAATCTGACATAACACCAACTAATTATATGTAAGGAATTACCCATCGTGAAAAAGTTGAAGAGGTTGTTTATTAGACACGACCGCAGAGTTAACCTAGAATACGACAGCCTGTCTTAAGTCAATGTATTTCTTGCAATAGGTTTGGGAATACACTCAATGGGGTTAATCAATTTAATGGTCTCTCTGTTCCAGATGACGTTTACCTCTACAGACGGCACCGGTGACGACAAAGAACAACAGCAGAAGCTATGTGCAGCTAAGCAGTTTCACTTGACGCCATATCCAAAACAAGAATGAAATTGTATTGTTTTGTGGCTGTCTTTTGTATCAAGTTGCACTGAGAAAGCTTAATTTAGACAGTGGCTACGATGAGGGCCAATAGTGCATACCCGGTAACCTAGGTTTAATACGAACAATTTTCTGCAGTTTGCAGTAGCGTAGATAATTTTAAAACTGATCGCTGCAAATAGTAGGACTTCAGCGAAAAATTATGTGATTCAGGTTTACTAGCGCAAACATTCTTCAAATAAATGTTAAAATACACTCAGTAAACTTTGAGGCTTAGCTGAAGTCAAAAGAGGTTAATAATGTTTGTCAATGCCATTTATTGACAACTGAATATTGTTTTTTGACATGGCAAATTTTTGATTTAGTTCTGAATGATTTACTGTGTAAAATCAACATGAGATGATTTATTTGAAACTATATATGATAATTTTTATCGCTATACTGCTAGTCACGCACGCTATATAGCTAGCCACGCACCCTGTAGATATGCACACACGCTATATAGCTAGCCACGCACGCTATAAACATGCACAGACATGCTATAGACATGCACAGACACGCTATAGACAAGCACAGAAACTATATAACCATGCACACGCAAGCCACGCACGCTATAGACATGCACGCGCTATATAGCTAGCCACGCACGCTAGCGACACACGCTATAAATATTCACACACGTTATATATGTGCACACACCATATATATACACCCTGGACGATGGTGGCTTCTCAAACCACCTGGCGGTGCGAGTCTCATTTAATTTCTGGCTGTATTCACCCAACGATATCTGAATTGAATTACCAGATCAAAAGGGAGCCGAACTGAAAAAGTTAGGTTCTGCAGCTAACCACTACCGCCGCCGCTGTTGCCCGCTGCTGCTCCACGCCGCGTTTGCCCACTGCCATCGCTGCTACTGTCCGCCGCTGCTGCCTGCTGCTAGTAAACTGAGATTGCTTGAGGAGAAGCAGTCTCTTATATAGCCCAACGAGTGCATTCCTGGCTAACTAGGTACTCCATTCTGTCGTCCTTTTTAGGGAAAGGCAGCAAGCAACCAATCAAAGGTCGACATTTACGTTTCGACAAGGTTCAACGATTTTCAATAGTACAATAGTTCGAACAGTCAGATTACAATTTTCTGCATTTGGACGGTTGCTTAAATGATTTTCCAATCGATTGCTGCAAAAATGACGGAAATCGGTTGAAAACTGACTGAGTTTAGAACGTTTGAAATTGGACAATTTTCGTGACGCTCTCCATGTTTTCGGTTTTCGAAATTGGATCCCTGTATTGAAGTTGAACCCCTATATATGTTGCCGTAAGACGTATTCTACGTCAAAAAAATCAATTTTGTCAATGATCAAGGAGCAACTTTATTTGAAATAAAAAAGTCTCTCTCTCTCTCTCCAGCTCGGGGAAAACTAATAGTGTCAGAAGGATCGTAGCTCTAGCCCCGCAATTGTCCTGTACACTCAACAGTTGGCTGCGAAGTCTGTGTATAACAAACAGAAGTTCAAATTTCAAGACGGAATGTAGCACCAAGGCATTGCTTTACATTATCAATACACAAAATTTAAAATTGTTAAAAAAGTTGTTTAAGTTGATATTTCCGAAATCTCATTTTTTGTTATGAAAACACTATAAACGGTTAGCTAAATATTTGTTGTCTGATCATGGCAAACTAAGAGAGAAAATTTTACGATGGCAGTTCGTAACGTTAATGACTTTTGGCCGATAGCTACAATTTTCCACCGCCGTGCATCGGAAATTGCCATTCTCCGCCACAAACATTTGCCGAACTTTTTCGGATACATTATTTTTTCTTAGCCCACATAACCCTATACCGACAAAAGCTTCTAACCAACTAGCAATTTGCACTTGCGCTTGCACCTACCAGCTAGCACCAAAAAAAAACCCCGTTGAGTTGAGTGAGAGTAGGAAAACACGAACTCTCTTTCTTGAAACAAAATCCCCATCATTGAGTAAATATTTACGATCCAATTTCTCTTATTCATTACTTGTTCATAACGCGACTAACTTCATATTCTCAGCTGTGCACATAGAGAATAACATATATTGCGTGCTCCCACGCATGGTAGCAGTGAAGGAAATGAAATGATTTTGAGCTGATTGTTTTTTCATCTTGATTTGTGCACATCATGAAGTGCACAGTTCATGACTAAAATTGTATCCTCTCAATACGTAATAAAATGTTGGTGCCTTGGTCACTCGGAGATGACAAATACAACAGTTGACTACATACAACTCTGAGAATAGAGTGATGCGCGTTGCTCCGTTGTAATTCTCTCTTCGTACGTGGCGCATCGTAGGAAAAAAACGATAGCAACAAGCAAATGATTAATTGAGAGTCCCATAAATGTTGGTTGGATTGCATCTCGCATCGCAGTGACGCAGCAGCGATGATGCGGTGCGGTGATGATGGGAGGGAGAGTAAGTAGTTCGGAAGGTTTTTTTTTTCAGCAGGTTTTCTATAGCAGCCAAACAGATACCAAAATGTGCTATGTTTGTTACCGAGAAATCATACGTTTGTTGTATTGCGTTGCGATTTCGTCAATGACATTACTCACTAGTTTTTGTTATGATTAGTGAATGGAATATTTTCCTCATACTAATTTGGATAGTAACGTTATGGAAGAGTGAGAGGGGATGGAGTTTTGAAAATCTTTGAATAATGCTTGACTTGCTTTTGAACTGGTTTTGGATGCATTATTGCAGATTTTGATACTGCATTTTCACGTTTCAGTGCTGCGATTTCAGGTTTTAGTGCTGTATGCCAATTGTGTTGAACCGAATATATTTGTACAGAAGTACAGAAATAACACCGAGAGGTAAAATAAGGCTTCTTTAGCAAAATCTTTAGCAAAAATTTGTAGAGGTTTGTAGAATTATCTTTTTTTTTTTCTTCATCTATAATTTATTTGACACGGCACAAATACAATTTAATGTTTAACGGCGCCAATTATATCTGGTAGCTTACTTTCTAAAGTATCTTAATAAATAAAAGCAAATTTTTTATCCTCGCTGCCGACTACGAGCTGAAACTAAATCTAGCTTAAAGCTAGAATGTTTTGCATTAAAAGCACTGATTTGTTGTTTGATGGTTTTCCATCGCCATAGGTAAGCAGCATATTGAATATGTTCCGCTGCTGGGCCAAGATATTACGGACTGGCATATTGGGTTGTCTCCCTCGGGCCTTGAGAGTATCGTGCGGGTCTGATTGCTGTTTCCGGATCAGGGGTCTTAACGTGTTCTTGTCGTTAGGCTGGATGCAGGCGGAAGGGGGTAGGACTGAACTGGGGCGTGGATGGATTTCAGGAAAACGTATATAAGGGACATGTAGGATAGGTCACGGCTCGCCAAGACATCACGAACAGGAACAGCCGACTGCCTACCTTCGGCCTGCAGGGAAGCTATTAATTTAGACCTGGCGTCACGGTGTACAGGGCATGACCAAACAACGTGCTCTATGTCGTGATAACCTTCACCACAGGCACAGATACCACTTTCCCCGAGCCCAACACGACGGAGATGCGCGTCAAATCTATAGTGATTGGACATAAGCCGGGACATCACGCAAATGAAATCCCGACCTACATCCAACCCCTTGAACCACGGGTTCGTCGACACCTTGGGGATTATGGAATGTAACCACCTTCCCAGTTCCCCTCTGGTCCAAGCATTTTGCCAACTGATGATCGTATTCTGACGTACAAATGAGAAAAATTCATTAAAGGCAATTAGTCTTTCATAAATTCCACTGTTTGTTGCGCCCACCTTAGCCAAAGAGTCCGCTTTCTCATTGCCCGGTATCGAGCAGTGAGAAGGGACCCACGCTAAGGTAATCTGATACGATTTTTCGGATAAAGCACTCAGATGCTCCCGTATTTTCCCCAGGAAATACGGAGAGTGCTTAACATCTTTCATCGATCGGAGAGCCTCAATGGAACTGAGACTGTCCGTAAAGATGAAATAATGGTCCGTGGGCATTTTTTCGATAATCCCTAGGGTGTACTGAATTGCAGCCAATTCTGCGACGTAAACAGAAGCAGGATTATCAAGCTTATGGGAGACGGTTAAATTGTTATTGAAAATACCGAAGCCAGTGGACCCATCAAGAAGTGATCCGTCAGTGTAGAACATATTGTCGCAGTTGATGTTTCGATATTTATTGGAAAAATCTTGGGGATCTGCTGCACGCGTAAATGATCCGGGATTCCACGAGTTTCTTCTATCATGGATGTATCGAAAAACACAGTAGAATCAGAAGTATTTGATAAGTCGACACGATTTGGAATATTCGAAGAAGGATTAATATTATGGGACATGTGATTGAAATACAATGTCATAAAACGGGTTTGAGAATTAAGTTCGATTAACCTTTCAAAATTTTCAATCACAGGACGGTTCAAGACCTCACATTTGATAAGAATGCGAGAAGACAGGCTCCAGAAGCGGTTTTTCAATGGTAGTACTCCAGCTAAGACCTCCAAACTCATCGTATGGGTCGACTGCATGCAACCCAAGGCGATACGCAAACAACGATATTGTATTCGCTCCAGTTTGATCAAATGTGTGTTTGCTGCGGAGCGGAAGCAGAAACAACCGTACTCAATGACAGACAATATCGTTGTTTGGTAAAGCCTTATAAGGTCTCCTGGGTGGGCTCCCCACCATTGTCCGGTTATTGTACCAAGAAAATTCACGCTTTGTTGACATTTTTTCATCAGATACCTAACGTGACAACCCCAGGTGCCTTTAGAGTCGAACCAGACACCAAGATATTTGTGTACCAAAACCTGAGAAATCGTTTTACCCATTAATTGTGTTTGAAGCTGAGCAGGTTCATGCTTCCTAGAAAAAACTACTAGCTCAGTCTTCTCCGGAGAGAATTCGATACCTAGCTGTAAAGCCCAAGCAGACAAATTGTCCAAGGTATCTTGCAATGGTCCTTGCAAATCGGCAGCTTTGGCTCCTGTAACAGAGATTACAGGATTGTCGTCTGCAAGTTGTCTTATCGTGCATGAATTTGCCAGACATTCGTCGATGTCATTTACATAAAAGTTGTAAAGAAGGGGGCTTAAACATGAGCCCTGGGGAAGACTCATGTAGCTAATGCGAAAAGTTGCCAAATCGCCGTGCGTAAAATGCATGTGCTTGTCGGACAGAAAATTGTGCAAAAAATTGTTCAAAATTGGAGAAAATCCTTGTCGGTGAAGTTTACCCGAAAGAATGTCAATTGAAACGGAATCAAAAGCCCCCTTAATGTCCAAGAACGCAGACGCCATTTGTTCTTTGCGAGCATACGCCAGCTGAATATCTGTTGAAAGCAACGCAAGACAATCATTCGTCCCTTTGGCACGGCGGAAGCCAAATTGAGTATCTGATAGTAGACCATTTGATTCGACCCAATGGTCTAAACGACGGAGTATCATTTTTTCCATCAATTTCCGGATACAGGATAGCATTGCAATCGGCCTATAAGAGTTGTGATCAGAAGCTGGTTTCCCTGGTTTTTGGATGGCGATCACCTTCATTTGCCTCCAATCCTGCGGTACAATGTTTTGCTCCAGGAACTTATTGAACAAGTTCAACAAGCGCCTCTTGGCATTGCCGGGTAGATTCTTCAACAAGTTGAATTTGATTCTATCTAACCCAGGTGCGTTATTGTTACAGGACAGGAGGGCAACTGAAAATTCTGCCATCGTAAAAGGTGATTCTATCGCGTCGTGACCCGGAGACGTATCGCGAACAAAGTTTTGCGCAGGAACAGAGTCCGGACATACTTTCCTGGCAAAATCAAATATCCACCGACTTGAAGACTCCTCGCTTTCGTTGACCGTTACGCGATTCCGCATTCTTCGGGCTGTGTTCCAAAGAGTGCTCATCGATGTCTCCCTCGACGTCTCGTTCACGAACCGACGCCAATATCCGCGTTTCTTTGCTTTAGCCAGGCTTTTAAGCTTGGTATTAAGCTCCGAATACCGTATATAGTCGTCGGGTATACCTCCCTTCTGGAAGGCCAAAAACGCGTCGGATCTTTGCGTGTAGACATCGGAGCACTCTTTGTCCCACCACGGAATTGGAGGCCGCTCTTTGATCGTTACGCCGGGATATTTCTTTGTTTGGGCTTGCAACGCGGCGTCGAGGATTAAGCCCGCGAGGAGGTTGTATTCTTCAAGTGGTGGGTGATGTTGAATCGACTCGACCGCTTTTGAAATCATTTCCTCGTATAACTTCCAATCGACATTCCGTGTGAGGTCATACGGAATGTCAATTGGTCGCATGCGAGTTGAACCGTTAGTAATTGAAATAAGAATAGGCAGATGGTAGCTACCGTGAGGATCGAGGATTACCTTCCATGTGCAATCCAACCGTAGCGACGTCAAACATAAGGATAGATCCAAAGCGCTTGGGCGCGCCAGAGGTTTCGGGATACGTGTCATTTCACCGTTGTTCAAAATAGTCATGTCGAAGTCATCGCAAAGGTTATAGATTAAAGAGGAGCGGTTATCATTGTAGGGGGAGCCCCAAGCCACACCATGAGAGTTGAAGTCTCCCAAAATCAAACGTGGCGAGGGAAGAAGTTCTATTAAATCAAAGAGCAACCGCTGCCCAACCTGTGCTCTGGGAGGAATATATATTGAGGCAATACAAAGCTTTTTACCTTGTTTTGTCATTTGACATGCGACAACTTCGATGCCTGGAATCGAGGGGAGGTTAATACAATAGAAAGAATAGCACTTTTTAATCCCTAAAAGTACTCCTCCATATGGGGTGTCTCGATCAAGGCGAATAATATTAAAATCATGGAAGTTGAGATCAATATATGAAGTAAGCCAAGTTTCACAAAGGGAAAATGCATCGCATTTGTTTCTATTTATTAAAACTTTAAATGAATCCACTTTTGGTAAAATACTTCTACAATTCCACTGTAAGACAGAGATAGAATCCTTCGTATACGCAGATGAATTAGGCATCGAAGGATACAATCGCTGCAAGGAGGGGCCATTGGGCAGTCAACTGCTTCAAAAATGATCTAACTGTTGGGAGGAATGCTGTAAGAAAAATTTTAATTGGATCGGGTACATTGAAAGTTTCAAAAATCCAGTTCACAAAGTCAGAAAATTTCACTTATCCAGAGTTTGTTTCATCAACTGGGAGTGCAAAAGGAACAACTGGGGTTTTAGATGTTCCTGGCAGTGTTGGGAACTCCTTCTGGGACTTTAAATTTGCAAGCCCAGGAGGAGTTTGCTTCGGTTTTTCCGCAGCACTGTTTGGTTTGTTTGTAACTTTCATTCCACTTTGGGAAATCTTAGGTCCTTTTCGGGGAAGTTTAGGAGAGGAAATATTTTTCCTCTTTCTAGACGCCCCAGGATTGGTATAAGTTGTTCCCGCTGGTGAATCGTCAGAATCGGTTTCATCAGAGGACAACAGATCAAAGAGGTTCGAAGTTATGGTAGAAGTGGTCACGGTCTTCTTCAGCATCTCAGCGTAAGATCGCTTTGAACGCTCCTTAAGTGACCGCTTGATTTTATCTCTCATGCTGATTTTCCCCGCAGTGAATACATTTTTCTGCATTTACACTGCAAGAATCGTCCGCATGAGTTTCTCCACACTTGCTACATCGTGCCTTATTGCAGCAGTAGGCGGCTGTGTGGCCTAGCTGCTTGCAATTGGTGCAATTCAAAACACGGGGTACATACAATCGCACAGGCAGACGAACCCGATCGATCGAGACGTGGCTAGGGAGAGCAGATCCGGCAAACGTAACACGAAACGAGTCTGACGGAGTGTACACTTTTGTGCCGTTGACAAGAGACACAGACCGCAATTGCTTGCAATCTATGATCTTTACTTTTACGTCGTGACACAAAGCATTTTTGAAGCAGCCAAAACCGCTTGCCAAGATACACTCGACCGACAGACTCGAATCGGTTATGACACCGTCGATCTCCACGTCTCGTGCGGGTATATAAACGCGATACTCGCGTGTGAAAAGCTCGGAGCGAGCAATAGCGTTGGCCTGTTCCAGGTCGCTGACCACGACACGGAGCTTGTTGGGTCTGACCTTGGAGATTTCGGTCACGGCCTTGTACCCCTCCGTCAGGTCTTTCGAAATCTGCAGGATGTTTAACGGTTTCGATTTCGGTCCTGCTTTTGGCCGAAAGAAAACAGTAAAGCTGCCCTGAGATCCGTCCGGGTAAAGCCTGGGGCGAGGGGGGGCTGGAGAATTAACAGAGGAAGGGTTGGCAGGAGGGACAGGGTCGGAGGGGTTCGGGGATGGTGGCACGGAGGCGAGGGATCTACATCCATCGCGCTAAATCTAGCGCACTAGCGCCGACAGAACACGTACCTCTTTACTTCTCCTTTCAGCAGGGTTGGTTGTCCGAACGGTCGAAGCTGCAGCCGTTACAGCCAGCAGCACCAATACAGCAGCTCCAAACAGCCACCAGCAGCGAGCCGGGTGTGTGATCACGCAGCACAGCGACACAACTCGCTGTCAACTGTTGGCTTCTTCTTTTTCCTCTTTTGTGTTGAGATTCTCGTCCACTGCTGTAGCACAAATCACTTAGCAGCCAAATCGGCTTACGCACCAGCAAACAGCCACGATGCGAAACAGTTGCACAAAGGCGGGCGACCTTGAACCTTCACTCGACCAGGCAAACAATGCCAACACTTGCTCGCGCGTCTTTTGTTTTATATTCTATCGGAGCGATCACCAAACACATCCGATACTGATGCGTGTTCGGCACAGAATGGAGTAATATCTTGACCTGTGAAAAAATATGATCTCATATACCAACATTTCTTTTAAATTAATGGGCGTCGAGCTCAGTCGTTTGCTAATTTAGTATAAAATTAAGAAAAAGCAAGTGGTATAGCGTGCTCTAGTGGAAAGATTGTGTAAAATGTCAAAATTTCATAACCATAATCAAAAACCTAATGAATCAAACATCTTCTAGAAACAATTGGCTTCAAAGTATAAGACCTTAAAACCGTGAGAAATATACTTAACTTGATAGTTTCATGATTATGAAAACACTTTTGGGAAACGCACAAACAAAATAACAAAGCACAATTTTTCAGATGTCCCCATCATCGACTGGGGATAAGTAACTACTATTGTCGAGAATTGACTTATGAGCCATATTCACTGACAATAGTGACCCTCATTGCGATGCAAACTGTGCGTTTATACTTTGTCTAAGTCACTTTTCCCAACAGCTATTGTGTGGCGTTTCGGTTCACTTAATATTGGTATCACGACAACGAAACGACGAGTAAGGGATTAAGCATATTTTGACGTAACATCCGCGATACCAACTCGATCGCCCGCCACGAGAAAAAACAAGCCACCTTAATCGGCCTCGCCTCCATTATCTGTGGGTGGAATCAACACCGCAAAAGGCAAGACCTCGAAAATCCAAAACAATGCTTTCGTCATCATCATCATCCTCATTAGCTACACCTCTGGAATTATTATTATTACCACTACGCTTCGTCAAATTCGGTCGAATAGTTCGTACACCTGTCGAAACAAACTTCTTCCACAGCATCTACTAACTGGCCGTGTTTTGTTTTGTTTAATTAACTTCATTATGATTGAATAACATCTCACCAGCAGAAGCTTCGTGAAGCCAAACTCCTTACTTCAGGGTAATAAAAATAAATTCATTTGCTGGAGAAATGAAGCCTTGCTGTAACAGAAGATTCGACCCCTTGGGTCAACTGCATGTCAAACCGGTACCGTGAATGCAAAGGCCCTTTTTGTCAAAACCACTTTTAAGGGCTATTCCCACTGCTTCCGTTCCGGGACCGGGCCGTTGTTCCGCTGTTCCGCGTGTCGTCCGGGCTCGTTTGAGATTGATTGCATGCGTTCTTATGAACGCATTCACACCGACGCGCCGTGCCCAGACCGGGACAGCGTTAAGTTGCCGTCGTGCTGCCGCAGTGCGAGAGGAAAACTATCGTTGCCGACGATACTTTGTGTTGGCCGGAGAATGCACGGAAGGCACTCGGGTGGATGCGTGTATGTGTAGTGACATATTTCGCGCGGAGTGAGCTGTGGTATGAAAAAAAGAGAAAGACGTTCTTTCACATACACACATCAACATTTCTCAGCCAGATCGCAGCGCAGGCACGGTTCAAGCACGGCGCAGTGTGAATGCATGAAAAGTCCCGGACGAGCCCGGGCCCGGCCCGGTCCCGGAACGGAAGCAGTGGGAATAGCCCTTTATCGTAAGAAATTGCTTGCGAATTATTACTCCCTACCTTCCGTGAAACAAAGCTGTATAAGTACTACCCATTCGAATCCTAGATGCAATACCACTGTCGTCATCATTATTGTCATCGTCGTTGTCGTCGATACCGATGGATGCTTGAAGTAGGGACAATTTATAGCATTGCGGTTTAGTATGTAGCAACGAGCCGACCTAGCAAGAACACCGAAAATTTCCATACCGCGCGCCGTTCTAGCGCTCTTACGGTTGTGTCTTACCAACAGCGTTGCCAGGTCATTTTTTTAAAAATCTGGAAAAGGCAAAATAAAAATCTGGAAAAAATCTGGCAGTCATTTCGTGGGGTGAAAGGTTAATTTTTCGGATAAAAGTCTTGGGGTACGCAAAATTTGAGGTGACAAAATTGCAAAATTTCGCGCCAAAATTCAAGTGATGACCTTTTTCGGAACAGAGAAAATAAAATCTGGATAAAATCTGGATCTACCATGAAAAATCTGGATAATTGGACATCAAAGCTGTTTACCTGGATACATGTTCAAAAATCTGGATAATCCAGCTAAATCTGGATACCTGGCAACGCTGCTTACCAATATCGAGATCAACCTTTAAACAACTCACGAGGACGTGACAAATCGGCGGCGCGAACCATCTGCGGGAAAATGTCCACTGTGTGAAGGTGTGTGCGCGCAGTTGTAGTAGAAGAAGCACAAAATCGTTAGGGAAGGAAATCTTTTGAGCTTCGGTCGACGGAGTTAGGCCATCATTTCGGTGGTGCCGTTCGAACAGTACGGGTCACTTTTCTTTTGCCCCAGTCGGTCTGGTTTTGGTGGTTTCGACTTGATCGTGAACGTGTTTCTTTTAGTTGTAACAGTTACCTGCTGGAGAAGAGATAAAAAGGGGAAAGTTTGCTTTGGAAAAGAGTGTGGGTAAAATTCGGTGGCTTCCAGGGCAATGTACTTAAATCAGTAATAACGTTGATTTGTAGAAGATTGCTTTCGGTGATCTGTGGGCAAAATCAATCGGATAAACATGACGGTGAGAGTGATCAATACAGTGCAGTTTATAGCGGGCAATTCAGCTCAGGACTTGTTGGCGAATAATATAAAGTCTTCAAAGGGTAAAGCGATCATCAACGATGTCAACAATAACGAAACAGTTCTCGGCGATGACCGGAGCATCACCGAGCAGGACATCAACGCCTACCTGGAGCACTACAACAAGTGGAAGCAAACCGGATGGGGCCACTGGTTGACCTATATCCTTCGGCAGTATTTCGGCTATGAATTCGACGCGGAAATCAAGTGGAACAATGTGCTGATGATCGGAGTGTTTCACGTGATCGCGATATATGCCTTCGCGAAGTACGTGTTGCAGGCGACCCTCGTTACATACATCTGGGGTGAGTAGAGTCTGTTTTATAACCACACTTAAAGCGGAACTAACTTTTATGAAATTTTTGGCAAGATCGAGTAGGCAACAAAGGGTCGAAAAAATACTGCCTAGTCATTGCCGAAAGTAATCAAAATTCCAATCACCGGTTATGTGACACAAAGTTGTGCTGTGAGAAACCGGAAAAAAGAAAGGCCCTTTCCTTCACACGTTTAAGTCACCCGTTTAAGCCAGCCGTCTGTTAAGTCAGACAGAGACAAAGCTGGTGTGCCTGACTCACACGCGGTTTTTGGCTTGGGCCGGTTATGAAAGAGCTATATCTTTGCTTGGCAGTCGGCCAAGTCAAAAACGCGATGTTTCGGCGGTTGTGAAAATTATTTTTCATTAATGCAAATCATAAACAGTATGGAGTAGTTCGTATTGACTACAGTGAGGGTTGAAAGATTGAAACTGAACGGTCTAGTTACAAGGAGCTCACTAGAGTTCTGATTCCTGAGTTACGAAAAGAATTTTATTTATGTCATTCAAATAACTTTGTTTTTCAAAATAACGCAATTTCGGAACTATTGAATGCTTCTTCAGAGCAATTATGGAGAATCTCAGCTTTACTTTCTCATGGAAAAAAAAATTGTGATCGGCGTTGTATTAGAATTAAACAACTTTTTGAAACTTTCTTGCAAAATATTTTTAGCCAAGAAAATCACTCATTCGTTGTTTTGCTTTCGTCTTGATTAGAATTGTTTATCTCCGTTTGATTCGCAAAATAACAAAACACGAGTTATCGTACGGGTGTTTTTTTTTCGATTAGTTCTTGTGTGCGATAACAATAGCCTGCAATATATCGGCAGATACATCTTCTGCACACTGGTAGGGGCAGGCTACCCCGCCAGTGATCTGATACGCAGCTGATATATCAGCAAGAATAATTCTCCCGCACCGCTGTTACCCCGCTAGCAGCACGGACCATCATACGATCGAGCGAGTGGAAGTCAACTACAAGTGGCATCTACAAGGTCGAGTGTAAGATACGGCCACTGAGTCACAACACGAAGCTGGATCGTCATTGTTTGTTCTGCGGAGACACTCGATTAATCCAACTATCAGCCGTGAGGTCGTGACTTAGACGTTCGGTGGAGTATTCACTTTAGAATTTTTATCATTATTATTATTATTATTATTATTATTATTATTATAATTATTATTATTATTATTGTTATTATTATTATTATAATTATTATTATTATATTATTATTATTACTATTATTACTATTGTTATTAGTATTAGTATTACTGTCTTTTTTTATTTTGATCCATTGTAGTTTGAAAAATTGTTTTTAAGATTTAATATCAACTACTTGATCCCCCCTCCCCCCCCCCCACATTCGAATATTTATCGTTTGTGTGCGGTAGAGCGTAACGCTCCCGCAAAATGGACGACATGCTGGTGCAACTATTCCTGGATGTGGAAACAAATGAGGAAGAGATTGAGATCTCCCCCATCAATTCCCCTCTACCTTCCCCGCTACCTAGCCCCGTACCAAGGGTAGCGGCAACACGGGTGAAAGCTTACCCAGATGCTTCGAAAGGTCCGTTCGTAGTTTACTTTAGGCCCATAAAGAAGCCTCTTAACATTATACAAATAGGCAAGGACCTGGCAAAACAGTTTTCGGCCGTAACCGAGATTACGAAGGTGAGGCCGAACAAACTGCGAGTTGTCGTGAGTAACTTGAAGCAAACAACGAAATTGCTAGCTACGAGCTCTTTACAAGGGAGTACCGCGTGTACATCCCTGCCAAGGACGTGGAGATCGACGGTGTGGTTACCGAAGGAAGCCTCACGGTCGATGACATTTTGCGTCACGGGGTTGGCTGCTTCAAGAACCCCCTGATTCAAGATGTAAAGATACTGGATGTCAAGCAATTACATTCAGTATCCATCGAAGAAGGGAAGAAGAAATTCCTCCCTTCGGATTCCTTCCGTGTAACATTTGCCGGATCCGCACTGCTGAACTACATCTCTTTGGACAGGGTTCGTCTGCCTGTACGCCTGTTTGTACCGCGGGTCATGCATTGCCAAAACTGCAAGCAGTTAGGTCATACAGCCACCTACTGCTGCAACAAGGCACGCTGCAGCAAGTGCGGAGGCAATCATGCTGAGACCGCTTGCAGTGAGGATACTGAAAAGTGTCTTTACTGCGAGGGAACTCGGCATGACCTTTCGGCGTGTCCCGCGTACAAACAGCGCGAGGAAAAAATTAAGCGTTCCCTTAAGGAGCGATCAAAGGGCTCTTCTGCAGAAATGCTTAAGAGGGCTGAGCCACCCTCGACAGGAAACATCTTTTCCTTTTTGCCAACCGATGAGGGTACATCTGACGATCCCGTCGAAGGGTGTTCTCATGCCTTGCCAGAGGGATCTAGGAAGAGGAGAATGCTCAACTCTCCTAATCTTTCTCGCAAAGGTCGTAAGATAACCCCTAGCGGAATGACCAATAAGACAACACAGAAAGGAAGCGGTGAAGAAAAACCGAAGCAAGTACCCCCCGGTTTTAATTTCAAATCAAACCAGGAGTACCCACCGCTTTGGTTGGAGAGTGAATCTCCAGTTGAAACACACTAGAAATTGATATTAATTTAGATTTAGTGTGAAAAATTGTGACAATATGTCGAAATAAAATATATAAAAATGCTATATTTCTAATAGTTGGAGCATAATCTTAGCCATTGTCATAGCTCATGACTTTTGTTACTGTATGAAACATAAGCGACTCTATTTAGAAGCGCTATTAGAGTACAAGAAAAAAACGAAAAGTGCAAAAAGGTTACCGGCAAATTGATGAAAAACAGCATATTTTACCTAAACCGCAGCATGTTTATGTATTCCCCACAAATAAAACATGTTTCAACATCATTTCTATAACTTTTCAGGAAAGTATGTTTTATAAGTTTAGTTTAAAATGCAAAATCATTTCAAATTTCATACAAAATTGGAAAAAGTTCATAACGATCACTAATACTAATGCATCGACGTGAATAGCATACCTTGTAGAACTGTCATCATACTTGGGTCGTCGATACCGATGGATACTTGAAGTAGGGACAATGTATAGCATTGCGGTTTAGTATGTAGCAACGAGCCGACCTAGCAAGAACACCGAAAATTTCCATACCGCGCGCCGTTCGAGCGCTCTTACGTTACCAATATCGAGATCAACCTTTAAACAACTCACGAGGACGTGACAAATCGGCGGCGCGAACCATCTGCGGGAAAATGTCCACTGTGTGAAGGTGTGTGCGCGCAGTAGTAGAAGAAGCACAAAATCGTTAGGGAAGGAAATCTTTTGAGCTTCGGCCGACGGAGACGGAGAGGCCATCATTTCGGTGGTGCCGTTCGAACAGTACGGGTCACTTTTCTTTCGCCCCAGTCGGTCCGGTTTTGGTGGTTTCGACTTGATCGTGAACGTGTTTCTTTTAGTTGTAACAGTTACCTGCTGGAGAAGAGATAAAAAGGGGAAAGTTTGCTTTGGAAAAGAGTGTGGGTAAAATTCGGTGGCTTCCAGGGCAATGTACTTAAATCAGTAATAACGTTGATTTGTAAAAGATTGCTTTCGGTGATCTGTGGGCAAAATCAACCGGATAAACATGACGGTGAGAGTGATCAATACAGTGCAGTTTATAGCGGGCAATTCAGCTCAGGACTTGTTGGCGAATAATATAAAGTCTTCAAAGGGTAAAGCGATCATCAACGATGTCAACAATAACGAAACAGTTCTCGGCGATGACCGGAGCATCACCGAGCAGGACATCAACGCCTACCTGGAGCACTACAACAAGTGGAAGCAAACCGGATGGGGCCACTGGTTGACCTATATCCTTCGGCAGTATTTCGGCTATGAATTCGACGCGGAAATCAAGTGGAACAATGTGCTGATGATCGGAGTGTTTCACGTGATCGCGATATATGCCTTCGCGAAGTACGTGTTGCAGGCGACCCTCGTTACATACATCTGGGGTGAGTAGAGTCTGTTTTATAACCACACTTAAAGCGGAACTAACTTTTATGAAATTTTTGGCAAGATCGAGTAGGCAACAAAGGGTCGAAAAAATACTGCCTAGTCATTGCCGAAAGTAATCAAAATTCCAATCACCGGTTATGTGACACAAAGTTGTGCTGTGAGAAACCGGAAAAAAGAAAGGCCCTTTCCTTCACACGTTTAAGTCACCCGTTTAAGCCAGCCGTCTGTTAAGTCAGACAGAGACAAAGCTGGTGTGCCTGACTCACACGCGGTTTTTGGCTTGGGCCGGTTATGTAAGAGCTATATCTTTGCTTGGCAGTCGGCCAAGTCAAAAACGCGATGTTTCGGCGGTTGTGAAAATTATTTTTCATTAATGCAAATCAAAAACAGTATGGAGTAGTTCGTATTGACTACAGTGCGGGTTGAAAGATTGAAACTGAACGGTCTAGTTACAAGGAGCTCACTAGAGTTCTGATTCCTGAGTTACGAAAAGAATTTTATTTATGTCATTCAAATAACTTTGTTTTTCAAAATAACGCAATTTCGGAACTATTGAATGCTTCTTCAGAGCAATTATGGAGAATCTCAGCTTTACTTTCTCATGGAAAAAAAAATTGTGATCGGCGTTGTATTAGAATTAAACAACTTTTTGAAACTTTCTTGCAAAATATTTTTAGCCAAGAAAATCACTCATTCGTTGTTTTGTTTTCGTCTTGATTAGAATTGTTTATCTCCGTTTGATTCGCAAAATAACAATACACGAGTTATCGTACGGGTGTTTTTTTTTTCGATTAGTTCTTGTGTGCGATAGCAATAGCCTGCAATATATCGGCAGATACATCTTCTGCACACTGGTAGGGGCAGGCTACCCCGCCAGTGATCTGATACGCAGCTGATATATCAGCAAGAATAATTCTCCAGCACCGCTGTTACACCGCTAGCAGCACGGACCATTATACGATCGAGCGAGTGGAAGTCAACTACAAGTGGCATCAACAAGGTCGAGTGTAAGATACGGCCACTGAGTCACAACACGAAACTGGATCGTCATTGTTTGTTCTGCGGAGACACTCGATTAATCCAACTATCAGCCGTGAGGTCGTGACTTAGACGTTCGGTGGAGTACTCACTTTAGAATTTTTATCATTATTATTAATATTATTATTATTATTGTTATTATTATAATTATTATTATTATTATTGTTATTATTATTATTATTATTATAATAATTATTATTATTATTACTATTATTACTATTGTTATTAGTATTAGTATTACTGTCTTTTTTTTATTTTGATCCATTGTAGTTTGAAAAATTGTTTTTAAAATTTAATATCAACTACTTGATCCCAAACATTCGAATATTTATCGTTTGTGTGCGGTAGAGCGTAACGCTCCCGCAAAATGGACGACATGCAGGTGCAACTATTCCTGGATGTGGAAACAAATGAGGAAGAGATTGAGATCTCCCCCATCAATTCCCCTCTACCTTCCCCGCTACCTAGCCCCGTACCAAGGGTACCGGCAACACGGGTGAAAGCTTATCCAGATGCTTCGAAAGGTCCGTTCGTAGTTTACTTTAGGCCCAAAAAGAAGCCTCTTAACATTATACAAATAGGCAAGGACCTGGCAAAACAGTTTTCGGCCGTAACCGAGATTACGAAGGTGAGGCCGAACAAACTGCGAGTTGTCGTGAGTAGCTTGAAGCAAGCAAACGAAATTGCTAGCTACGAGCTCTTTACAAGGGAGTACCGCGTGTACATCCCTGCCAAAAACGTGGAGATCTACGGTGTGGTTACCGAAGGAAGCCTCACGGTCGATGACATTTTGCGTCACGGGGTTGGCTGCTTCGAGAACCCCCTGATTCAAGATGTAAAGATACTGGATGTCAAGCAATTACATTCAGTATCCATCGAAGAAGGGAAGAAGAAATTCCTCCCTTCGGATTCCTTCCGTGTAACATTTGCCGGATCCGCACTGCCGAACTACATCTCTTTGGACAGGGTTCGTCTGCCTGTACGCCTGTTTGTACCGCGGGTCATGCATTGCCAAAACTGCAAGCAGTTAGGTCATACAGCCACCTACTGCTGCAACAAGGCACGCTGCAGCAAGTGCGGAGGCAATCATGCTGAGACAGCTTGCAGTGAGGATACTGAAAAGTGTCTTTACTGCGAGGGAACTCGGCATGACCTTTCGGCGTGTCCCGCGTACAAACAGCGCGAGGAAAAAATTAAGCGTTCCCTTAAGGAACGATCAAAGCGCTCTTCTGCAGAAATGCTTAAGAGGGCTGAGCCACCCTCGACAGGAAACATCTTTTCCTTTTTGCCAACCGATGAGGGTACATCTGACGATCCCGTCGAAGGGTGTTCTCATGCCTTGCCAGAGGGATCTAGGAAGAGGAGAATGCTCAACTCTCCTAATCTTTCTCGCAAAGGTCGTAAGATAACCCCTAGCGGAATGACCAATAAGACAACACAGAAAGGAAGCGGTGAAGAAAAACCGAAGCAAGTACCCCCCGGTTTTAATTTCAAATCAAACCAGGAGTACCCACCGCTTCCTGGGGCACCAAAAACCCCTCGTGCACCCATTTCTCGATCAGAAGACATAAAAGAAACAGGGTTCATAAAATTCTCTGATATTGTGGACTGGATATTTAAAACATTCAACATACCAGATCCCCTTCAAAACATTCTTCTTGCCCTTCTCCCTACAGTGAAAACCTATTTGAAGCAACTCACAGCAACTTGGCCCCTCATTTCAGTTATCGTATCTTTCGATGACTAATACGTCGAGAGGTTAGGAATTTTGTCACTGTGTTACAGTGGAACTGCAGAAGTATCATCCCCAAATTCGATTTATTTACACATTTGATAAACACATACAATTGTGATGCGTTCGCGCTCTGTGAAACTTTTCTCAATTCAAATGACCAACTTAATTTCCACACTTTTCAACATCATTCGTCGAGATCGAGACTCACACGCTGGAGGGGTACTTTTAGGGATCAAAAAGTGCTATTCTTTTTTCAGAATCGACCTCCCCTCGATCTCGAATATTGAAGTTGTTGCCATTCAAACGAATATGAAAGGAAAAAACCTTTGCCTTGTTTCGTTATATATTCCCCCATCCGCGCGGATTGAACAGAAGCAACTCCTTGATATAGCAGAATTGCTTCCCGCACCTTTTTTGATTTTGGGAGATTTTAACTCTCACTGTTCGCTATGGGGGTCGCTGTACGACGACAACCGATATTCTTTAATCTGTAACTTGATCGACGACTTCAATATGACAGTTTTGAATACTGGGGAAGCGACACGCGTACCTAATCCTCCAGCACGTGAAAGCGTGCTTGACCTATCCCTCTGCTCGACATCACTAGCGTTAGATTGCCAGTGAAAAGTAATCAACGATCCCCACGGTAGTGATCATCTTCCAATCGTTATATCAATTGCTAATGGTTCAACTCCCCCGAACCCAATCAATATTTCCTACGACCTTACACGTAATATTGATTGGAAGTGTTATGAGTCTATTATAGCGCAATCTATCGAGACTCACGAGGAACTTCCTCCGGAGGAAGAATACGCGTTCTTAGCTGGCTTGATAATCGACCCCGCGACTCAATCTCAGACGAAACCGATACCCGGGGTAACGATTAGACAGCGCCCTCCCAACAAATGGTGGTACAAAGAGTGCTCTGAGCTGTACGTGCGAAGGTCCGCGGCGTATAAGGACTACCGAGAGTACGGCACTGTCAACCTGCTTCGAAAGTACGAGGCACTGGGCAGGCAGATGAAGAGCTTAGTAAAGGCGAAAAAACGCTGGTACTGGCGGCGGTTCGTAAACGCGTTGTCCAGGGAAACAGCGATGAGCACTCTTTGGGATACCGCCAGGCGCATGCGGAACCGTGACGATTCGAATGAAAGCGAGGAGTATTCAGATCGCTGGATACTCGATTTCGCCAAAAAGGTCTGTCCGGACTCTGTACCGGAACAGAAAACCTTTCGCGACGCGTTATTAGTAACTACGGAAGAGCCTCCATTTTCGATGTTGGAATTTTCAATGGCTCTCCTGTCGTGCAACAATAAGGCTCCAGGGTTAGATAGAATAAAATTCAACCTGTTGAAGAATCTACCAGACACTGCAAAAAGACGCTTGATGAATTTGTTCAACAAGTTTCTTGAGCTAAATATTGTTCCGCATGACTGGAGGGAGGTAAAAGTCATTGCTCTTCAGAAACCCGGGAAACCTGCCTCTGATCACAATTCATATAGGCCGATTGCGATGCTCACTTGCCTCCGGAAATTAATGGAGAAAATAATCCTCTTACGGTTAGACAAATGGGTCGAAACAAACGGGTTACTTCCAGATACTCAATTTGGCTTTCGCCGGGGCAAAGGGACGAACGATTGCCTAGCGTTGCTTTCTACTGAAATTCAACTAGCCTTTGCTCGAAAAGAGCAAATGGCTCCTGCGTTCATGGATGTTAAGGGGGCTTTTGACTCTGTCTCTGTAGAAATTTTAAGCGCGAAACTTCATTCGCAGGGACTTTCACCAAATTTGAATAACTTTTTGCTCAATTTGTTGTCAGAAAAGCATATGTATTTCTCACATGGCGATTCGACAACTTCCCGAATTAGTTACATGGGTCTTCCCCAGGGTTCATGTTTAAGTCCTCTCTTATATAATTTTTACGTCAATGACATCGATAAATGTCTTGCAAATTCATGCACGCTAAGGCAACTTGCAGACGATAGCGTTGTATCCATTACTGGTAGCGAGGCTAGCGATCTGCAAGGACCATTGCAAGATACCTTAGACAATTTGTCTGAATGGGCTCTTAAGCTGGGTATCGAATTCTCTCCGGAGAAAACTGAGCTGGTCGTTTTTTCTAGGAAGCATAATCCGGCTCAGCTGCAGCTCCTACTAACAGGTAAAACGATCTCTCAGGTTTTAGTCGCTAAATATCTCGGGGTTTGGTTCGACTCTAAATGCACCTGGGCTTGTCATATTAGGTATCTGACACAAAAATGCCAACAGAGGATTAATTTTCTTCGTACGATTACCGGAACCTGGTGGGGAGCCAACCCAGGAGACCTTCTAAGGCTTTACCAAACAACGATATTGTCTGTAATTGAGTACGGGTGTTTCTGCTTCCGCTCCGCAGCAAACACACATTTGATCAAACTGGAACGAATACAGTATCGTTGTTTGCGTATTGCCTTAGGTTGCATGCAGTCGACCCATACGATGAGTCTTGAAGTGCTAGCGGGTATTCTTCCGTTGAAACATCGTTTTTGGAATCTCTCTTACCGGTTGCTAATTCGATGCACAGTTATGAACCCATTAGTAATTAAAAATTTCGAGAGGTTGGTCGACCTTCAATCTCAATCCAGATTTATGACTTCATATTTTGACTATATGGCTCAAGATATTAATCCTTCTTCATACGATTCCTCCAATGTCGCACTTTAAGATACTTCTAATAATGCTATATTCTTCGACACCACCATGAAACAAGACATTTCTGGTATCCCGGATCAATTACGACCCCAAGAGATCCCTAAAACATTTTCCAATAAGTTTAAACATGTTAGTTATGATAAAAGGTTTTACACTGACGGATCTAATCTAGATGAGTCCTCTGGCTTCGGTGTTTTCCACGAAAATTTTATCGCCTCCTACAAACTCGATGCTCCTGCTTCCGTGTACGTCGCAGAACTTGCTGCCATTCAGTACTCTCTTGGGATCATCGAAACCCTGCCCATAGACCACTACTTCATCTTCACAGAAAGTCTCAGTGCCATTGAGGCTCTGCGATCGATGAAGACTGTGAAGCACACCCCGTATTTCCTGGGGAAAATACGGCGGTTTTTAAGTGCTTTAACAGATAAAAATTACCGGGTTACCTTAGCGTGGGTCCCTTCGCGTTGTTCCATTCCGGGTAACGAAAAGGCTGACTCTTTAGCTAAGGTGGGTGCTATTGACGGCGATATTTATGAAAGACCATTTGCTTATGATGAATTTTATAGCATTTTGCGTCAGAGAACACTCAACAGTTGGCAATCATCATGGAACTCAGATGAACTGGGACGGTGGCTACATTCCATTTTTCCTAAGGTATCGACGAAAGCATGGTTCAAGGGGTTGGATGTAGGTCGGGACTTCATTCGCGTGATGTCCAGACTTATGTCCAATCACTATACGTTAAACACGCATCTTTTTCGTATAGGGCTTGTAGACAGTAATCACTGCGTTTGTGGCGATGGCTACCATGACATCGAGCATGTTGTTTGGTCGTGTACCGAATACTGCGGTGTTAGGTCTGAGCTTATAGATTCCCTTCGGGCCCGAGGAAAACAACCGAACGTACCCGTTAGAGACATTCTGGGAAGCGGTGATCTCCAGTACATGACACAGCTATACGGGTTTATAAAAAATGCTGGCATTAAAATTTGAATTCTTTTATCTATTTGCTAGAATACAATTTCTGTCACAAACTGAAAGAGAATGATACACCCGGCTGGAGACACTAAAACGAAGACTCGGTATCTCTATGTTTACGCAGACACCTCAGACCAAAACTGCTCAAACAGAACATCACTGGTTAGCCACGTACAAATGAATACATTCTGTAATATAAAATAGTTAAAAACAAAGTTGTAACACCCCTCCTCTCACCTTAAATCCCCACTAGCTCGTAGTCGGCCGCGAGAATAAAAAAAGGCCTCCCTCTTTTCCCTGCTAATTTAGAATTTAAAAAAAAAATGTACTTGGCTCAGTTAAACATAAATTGTAACGTGCCGTGTCAAATAAACTATTTGAAAACTAAAAAAAAAAATCACTTTTTTCGAAAGGCATTTTAATCTTGTGCTTTACATTTTAATTTATATTACGTTCCTAGTTACATTCCTAGTTTACAAGAAATATGTTTGTTCAGATTTTTTACCATTTTTCAACGTAACACAAACATAAAATTGTTAACCGACCATTTCAGTCATGTGATATTTCATCTATAATTTAAACTTTTCTGGTGACTTGAAATTTGCGAAACAACAATTTTCTAGTGAAATATACAAAAATAAGCCACAGTTCTTTTGTTTTAAGACAAGTGTTTCTTTTGCTTTGATAAGATAAAGGTGCAATGAGCTAAAAGCAATCAAATTTCGAATCCTCTGTTTTTTGCCATTTTCTGCTTCTAGTTGATTTCCAAATAATAAAGTTACATCATAGCATAAGTGTATGAAATTTGAGGCTGCATTCAACCACACTGTACGCAATAGAAACGCATTTTAAAAAAGGAAGAATTAAAAATCATTATTCAGTAAGTATCTTTCTGTATGTCGGTTGACGAAATCTATCTACATTAATAAAGATGAATGTCTATCTGTCTGCTTGTCTTTCTGTCCGTCTGTCTGCCTATCTGTCTGGCTGTCTGTCTGTCTTATTGCTATGAACTCAAAAATCACTGAACCGATTATTGTGAGAAATTGCCTTTTCAGCGCTGGAAATGCCATAAACATGTTATTATGCTTTGCCTCAGTAGCGTGGGCAAGGGGGAGGGCTAAATTTGTTCTCTGTTAACTCAAAAACTTGTACAGCAGTATACAAATTTGTATGCTAGAACACAGGCTTGGCCTAGAGCTCAATCTAGAAAAAATGAAAGATTAGCATTCCTGAACTTTTTGTGGTAACTTTTTCAGGGACCCAAATAAGTTTTCCCGTAAGCAATCGACGTACAATTATTCTATAATTCTTCACTTTTTCCAGTATCAGTTTTTTTTTCGCTTTTGTCGACTAGTGTAATTTTTTTTAATATGCGGTGTGCTTCTGTGACATTGACTTTGCTGTGTATCAGAGTGACACAGTGTTTTATTTTGCCAATTTCGTGCTCTAAGTGAATAGCGTCCTCAAATTTGATTTTAGTATTTTAGTGGTATACTTTATTTGAAAAAGTTACTACGCATTTAATTACGCTTCTTTTGAAATTGACAATTCAGTGATTATTCTACCTATAAGATATAAGGGTGTTAGGTAGCTTACTTAAAATCCTTCAAAGGGTGATAGAGGACCCTATTTGATGAAAAAAATCCTTCTACGCATATGGTCAAAATTCAACTACTGGGGTCACTTTTTCAGTTTTCGATTTTGTTTGCCTTTAACGAGGTCCATCACAAGAAGTGTGATAGCTAGCTCATTTCTGTTGATTTCGTTGTAAAGCAGAGAAAATTTCGTAATCAATAGTGTCTTAAAAACGTCCATCTAGAGCAAATAAGAAACACTCAGAAAGGAACAAATGTGAAATCGAATGTTTTTTGAGAACTTAACTGCAATTTTTTCTCTGAAATGTGTGATTAACATGGATTTTGTTGTTAACTAAATTAAACATTGAAATCAACTCTACAAGTTGTTCTTTGACACCAAGCATCTAGCTCTATTAGTTTAACTGCTATTTCACATTAAAAGCAATAAGTCGCGCATTCATTCAGTGTTGCAAGGATCACCATTTTCTGCTTCACTGTGTTTACGTTTTTAAAACAGTGAAATAGACAGTTAGTGTCTTCAAGAAAGTTGTAGCAGCCACTTTTTCTAGCAATTCTGCTGAAAATGTGAAATTTGTATCCCTTATACTTAAAAAGATATAAATAGTTTTGTATAGAAAGTGTACTTAAATCATAATTTTCTGCATAACTTTTTTCCAAAATTTTCCGCATATATTATACCTTCAACAAAGTTATTAGCCATACAAAAATACATATTATGACTGAACATTTTACCTCGCTATAGTTCAAAATAAAAAAGGTAATTAAACCATTATCGGTTTTCAAACGTTCAATTAAATTTTAAAAAACACATTCATACGCAAAAATACGCAAAAACCTAATTAATATTTTGAAAGTACATCTGTTCGACTTCCAAGGGAGTATAAAATTATAAGGAAACTATTGTATACAAATTTGTACTTTTTCAAACTTGGTAATTTTTGAAGACAGCGTTTTACAATCTTCAAGAAAAATATGGGCTCATAAAAATCGCATAATTTTGTAGAAGGATTGAAAAATGTAAAAAATCATGGGAAAAAGTTATAATGAAAAATGCGAGTTTTGCTCATGACGTCATCTTAAGTGTACCAACAAGAAATTTATTATTCTTAACCTCCGTTGTCTTTTTCATTGTTTATAAACCGGCCTCAGTATATTTTTCCCACAGATGTTTATGATTCGATTATTATTTGCTACTGAAAACAATGTCATTTTCATACATTCTGTGCACAAGTTTCTTTCTTCAAATTAGAAAAAAATCGCGACATTTTCGTTTCCACAGACATTCGATGTAACCCGAGAACTTAACCGAAATAGTAGCTGCGTGCATTAATGCATTGTCAGCGCAATTTAGGTTATTTGACACCACCAGGGTTGATATTTGTTGACACTCTTGAGTGAAAGTGAAAAAAAGCATCCATAAACGTTATTTTTTTACAATCCTTTCAGAGTTCTCCCTTCCCGCTTTTTGCATGGAAGTGAACTGTCAAAACACCTCATTATATTTCATGCGATGGAAGCAAGACAACAAAATCAGTTTATCAGTTAACGAATATTGTCAAGGCATCGGTCAGTGTCAGTGAAAAAGTGTTTCGGTGAGGTTCATTTTGGTTGAGTGGACTGTTTGTTTTTCTTTTTCGCTTTAAGTGAAATCATTTGGTTGGATTTGTCGTCAAATTTTATTCCGTAACCGTGAACGATGCGCGCAATCCATTTCATCTGAGTATAACAGCACGTTACTGGGATCCAGTGTATTTAAAAGACTGCTGCGATCATTGGAAGTGAAAATTGAAAATGATTGGCTGTAATTTTCGAAGAATTTTGCTGGGGAAAATTACTTTTATCAGCACTGGACACCACGTTTATTCGTGTGAAAGTAATATGCGACGGCCGCATGGCTGTTATCGATTAAGTATGGTCGCAAATATGTTTAATGAAGTGGAAAATAAGAAGACATACGTCTAAACAATTGGGAGCGATACGAAAAATCGGACAAAAGAATTGATTCTCTCCGATTCTCACAGGTAGGGTAGAATTAAGTTTTATTCGATTAATAAATTCATTCGATTTTCATAAGAGAATTAGTGCAGTGGTTTTTCATACAGAGATTTTTTGTGCTTATCCCTGTTAAAGTAAAAACTTTGCAATATGGTGTTAAAAATGGGGGAGCAGCCGTCCCGATGCATCGGAGTGACGAATAGCCACTGTGAGCAACTTCACGAAGAGTGCGAGCGTTGGGGTGTTTAAAAAAAAACAGAACTACGAACAGAAGAAAACGAAATCATGTTCTTGTACTATGTTAATTTATGTTATAATTATAAGCCAGCAGCTGGCCTACCTCGCAGATGGCTTACCTCGTGAGTGGGAGGAGATGAACCGGCCTCAGTACACTTTTCCCACAGACAGAAAATGACAGAAAATGATATTCGATCATTATTTGCCACTGAAAACAATGTCATTCTCCTGCATTCGATGCAAGGGTTTCTTTCTTCAATTTAAAAAAAATGTGCTTGAGTAACTTTGCATTTATTTCAAATATCTTTAGTAGCGTTTATGAATCTTCTGGAGTTCTTATGTGCGGCTTTTGTAAGGTGGATTCCATAAGTTACGTAACACCAGATGGGGAGGGGGTATCCCCGAGCGTTACGGTTTGTTACATAGGGGAGGAGGGTGGGGTAACATCAGCGTTACGTAACAAAGAATCTCTGGAGAGACTCTCCAAATATGAGTATTTTCACTGCGTTACGTAAATTTTATGAGGATGAGGAAATTTTATGGCGTACGTTTAGTTACATATCGGGGGTGGGGGTCCAAAAATTGATTTGTGTGCGTTACGTAATTTATGTATGTCGTCTAATGAATATATCATTAATAATGGAGTTATTTCATATTATTAAAAAGAAATAAATGCAGTTAATTTCACTCAAATCCACCGTTTATGTCCGTCTGAAAAAAAAACTTGGGCATTAGATGGTCAAAGTCTTCTTCAGAGCTCTAATCGAGATTTTAAGCACTGATAAAAACTGTGAGTAGTAGCCAAAATATGAGTATCTGCTTTTTTTGTAAAATTGATTATTTTTCTTCTGAAAATAATAGAAGCGAACTTTGTGTTGTGCTAAGACGCTCAAAAAAACATGTTTTCTATTTTATTAGAGTTACTTCAACTTTGTTCGTCTCATTTCTCCTGCGACTTTACCGAAACAGTTGTTCAAAATTCCTAATTGCAATATATATTTATACTCTCATTACAACAGCTGCACAAAAGAACTCCAGAAAATTCAAAAACTGCCGCAAAATTTTGGAACAAGAATGAAGAAGACAACGAAGGGTGAAAATAATAAACCTGTTATTGTCACACTATCAGGGCTCGGATTTAGACGGTGGGGGGCCCGGGGCAATTTTTTTTTGTGAGGCCCTCTTTTCTTAAAACATTTAGAGGTAACGTTCTGGAAGGTGACGAGCAAAAAAAACTAGGGGGGCTCCTTGAATGCCCGGGGCATTTGCCCCCCCTCAAATCCGGACCTACACACTATAGATGACAGCATGTGTAAACATTGACCAAGAATTCACATTTTTAATTATAACTTTTTCAAATGAACTTTCACATTTTTCAATCCCCCTGCAAAATTGTGCAATTTTTATGGGCCCATAGTTTTGCCGAGAAGTGTGAAACGCTCTCTTCAAAAATAACAAAGTTATTCAAAAGAGTACAAATTTTTATACAAAAGAATTTTCTTCATTGAAACAATCGGAAAGACTCTATTAGACAAATGATTTTATATTCCTTTGGAAGTCGGCCAAATGTTTTTTTCAGAATATTAATTAGGGTATCGAACGTCTTCGTCAGTTGTTTGCAGAAAAACTGCCGAAGAAAACCACTGACGAAGACGTTCGATACCCTAGTTATTTGCGTATTTTTGCGTACGAATGAGTTATTTAAAGTTTGATTAACCCTTGAAATACCAATAATGGCTTAAAAACTTTTTTATTATGAACTATAGCGAGGTGAAATGTTAAGCAATAACATGAATTTTTGTATGGTTAAGAACTTTGAGGAAGTTGGCGTGATTAAGGGGTGAAGATTACATATGACCCCAGAAAAACAAAACAAAACCAATGAATCGATCCTTTCCCTCCTGCCAAAGTCACCAGTTACAATTTCCTGTGTCCCCAATTTTGTTATCAGAAGTACTGCTGTGTCAAAGTTTTATTTATTCGATTTAGGAAAAAAAAACTCCTAGGATTTTGTATAACTTTTTGTCTTTTTGTGACAATGATTGGAAGGTGCAAAGGTTCGAAAACTTAACCTGGTAAATACAAAATTGAAGTCCCGTAACGCAATTGATTTTATTGATATTGTTCCCTTCGTTTTTGAGGTGGAATCGACTGTAGAATGTCCAAATAAAACTATGGGTAATTTCAGAATTATTATGATGCTCAGAGTCCATAACTCGACCCCAGTCTCTATTGTTTAAAATTTTAGATGGCAACTTCCGATTTCTAGAAAACAGTCTAAAAGCGTTAAACACTATCGAATATAGATATTTTATAATTCAGGGTGATACCCAGAAGAAAATATCAAAAAATTGGTCGCAGTGACGAAAATACCCAACAAGGAAAAAAATGCACAGGAAGGTTGTATGCAAAGCCACGACCGCAACGTTGAAGTAGAATACTTTTGCAAGAAAGATAACCCCGTTATTTGCGTGTCAGTCATTTTTTTCTAATAACAAACGTTGACCGTTCATTAGCAGTATTGTAATTTCTCTTTGTTTGATATTTTGAATGAAGTTTATTGAATATTTTTAAAATTTTGCGCAAATGAGAAGTTGAAGTGCTGCCAAATTGTAATATGCACATTTAATACGACATCATTAAACGGGAACGGAACAAAGGCTACGGTTATGCAGAACGCGAATGGCGGCGCTATGCGATTCGCCTTACCGTGATGAAATGTACAGCTCTTTTTACGACGAAGTAGAACTATACATTTCAACACATTTCGTCTTGCCGAATTACATCGCGCCGACATTTGCGTTCTGCATAACCGTAGCCAACCACTGAGCGACGCAAACATAGTCAGAGTATTCATGTGGATGAAGATAATTAACTTTGGATTATAGCGCAAAACGAGAAAATATTAACTCTTCAAATATTCATTTGTGTTCTTCAAATTTCAGTTGTTCAATTTAATATCTGATGAAATGTCAGTTTAATATCTGATGAAGGCTCTTATATAGGCCAAATAATGCATCCCCAATTTACTAGGTCCATAACTCTGTCGACCGTGCTTGGGAAAGCAATCGTATAACGACCAATCAGAGGTCGAATTTTTCGTTTTGACAAGGCTTAAGAATTTTCAATGGTACAATAGTACGAATAATAAAATTGCAATTTCCTGCATTTGGTAGGAATCTTAGAAGATTTTCTAATCAATTGCTGCAATAACGAAGGGAATCCATCGAAAACTAACCGATTTGATAGCATTTGAAATTGGACATGTTTCTCACTTTTTTCGGTTTTAGATTTTCATTTTACATCCCTATGTAGCCGAACTTCCTGAGAGAAGTATTCTACTTCAAAAGACAATTTCCACGTGTTGTAACGTGCTGGAGCACGAAATCTATGTCTGTGATAGGGAACCTTCACGTTAACGAGGCATGACTGGAGAGACGCGTCTGATAATGCGGTAAAATTTTTAATGTCTTTTTGTGCAAATTATTGTACTCAGACAAAAACCTGTTTTGAATTGGATGAATTTTTAGTGAATAAACGTTAACCGTTTGTTATTCAAAGTTGGTCATGCTGATTGCAGCCTTTGCGCTGCCCCTACAGTGGGGGGTTTACTAAATAAAGTGAAAATTAGACAACTACAACAGAATTTGATTGCATCCCGCACAGAATGTCTGCTTGTGTTGATGCCAGAAAATTATTAACCTTCAATTATTTTTTTATTTGCCTTGAAAAAAGCATGTCGCGGTTCAAAATCGGTTGCTAATTACAACCTTTGAGCTGCCCTAACATTGGGGGAATTAAGATATACGGACAACATGCACTGTGGAAGCTATTTCACATTCAGTAAATTAGACGGGTGCGACAAATTTAAATTGCTAGGATGCAACACAGAATGCTTGCTTGCGTTGACAAAAATTATTAACTTTCAATGACTTGTTTATTTGCCTTGAAAAAGGCATTTTGATTTCCTGATGGCAATCTTCATGCTACCCCAACACGGGGGGAATAATGGCTGTCTGGCGACACACGCTGAGAATAACCGCGCTGCTATTTTCAATAGTACTATTTTCAATAGTACAACAGTAAATTACAATTATCTTATTTTGGGAAGAATCTTAGAAGATTTTCAAATCTATTGCTGCAAGAACGAAGGAAATCCATCGAATACTAACCGATTTATTAGCATTTGAAATTGGACATATTTTTCACTTTTTTCGGTTTTAGATTTGATTTTCATTTGTCATCCCTATGTAGCCGAACTTCCTGAGAGAAGTATTCTACTTCAAAATACCCAAAAGCTGTAAATCGAATCCAAATGTGATTTTGAAATTAAAGTTGAGATTCAAGGGACGAGGACGCGAAAGTTGTATGGTGTTCATCAATATTGCCCGAAATTTGAGCAATTTAATGTGGTTCGAAACCTGGATAACGAATGCGTGTTAGTTTTGAGTTTTTTCAAGCATATAACTATACTTTCATCGATGTTATGTTTGGTCATTACAATAACAAAATACTGAATGTTATATCATGTTACGTGTTTTTATTTGTAGTGGTGGAAGATTTCGACAAACAGCCAAATCTGCTTCAAGCTAATTTAATTTATCCCATGGATAATGTCAATTCGAATTCGAAACCAGTTGAAGTTACTTAAGACACAACAGTACTGGGGCCGATGCTGTTCGGGTGACTGCGTCGAAACAGTTCGGGATGTGTTTTAACGCGCGTCAGTTTTCATTGTTGTTTTTTCTCCTCTCGTGAGAAAGGACGCATTTGCAGTGTGGCGTCGGCCAAACATCGGCCTGTATTTTGAAGAGCGCGTTTGCAGTTCTGTATGTACATATACTTGTGTGGGAATTTTGTTTTGCACAGATTGGTCTGTGTTTGTGGCATCACTGCTTGTGACCGCGGCTTCGTGGAAGCCGGTTTTGAATTTTTTTAATCTACCGATTGGGCCGATACGGCGCTAACTGCGTCGAAACAGTTGCGCGTCAGTCTTCATTGTTGATATTATTTCCTCAGGTGAACGGAGACGCTGTTACGAAAATTTTGAGTAATTTTATGCCCTTGTTTTATAATTTTTCTAGCTTTTGAGTAAATACTGAAACACATAGACAATTTTTAATTTAATTAAGTAGAAATCTTGTCGGTCAGCATGGCAAATAAATTTTGATTGCGATTGTTTTGGCATTTTGTTAAATCTAATTAGTACTCGGTCGTGTTAGATATCCATATTTGCGCTTTTAAAAATTTTCTAGCTATGAATGCATGAAACTTTGCCAGTTTTTCATACTCAGTAAGTATCTTCGCTTTATTATTCAAGAAGTAAGTGGTAATCAACGCGAAATACCGTGTCTCCGCGCGTATGCGTCGGTAAGAGGGAAGAGAGCGGTCGCGCATAACTTTCCGGGGTAAACGTGTTTTCGGCCCAGGTGAGCTTTGCTCAAATATAGATTTTTGGTGTGTTGTGACTTCCGAGGTGTACCAAACCATTTATTCGCAGACTGTCCACCCGTAGGTTCTATTACAGCACGCAGTGATTCAGAGTAGGTTCCTTTCGTTCGATAAATATCGTAAATAATTAATCGCGACAAAACATTGTAATTAATCGCCACCAAATATCGCAATTATTTGCAATTAATATCAGAATTATACGCGACTCGTCTGTCAACGCACACATCTTTATTTTTTTCTTTTTCTTTTTTTTCGTTCGATTCGAACGGCGATGGCCAAGCAAATAGGCCGTTTTTGAAGCTCTCTTGCTGACCGCTTGCAGTATGTGTTGAGGGTCTATATATTTACTTTTTTCTTGTTTTTGGTAATGCATGTCTGGTTGCTTCGTAACATTGTGTAGTCAGCTGAGATAAATCAATGAGAGATACGTTTCGGTAGTTGCATAATGACTTCATAAACATATTTTCGAATATTGGAATCTGTCTTGATTAGGTTATGGGTCCGGTATCCTCGCGTGCGCTTTACTTTTGCGGTGTTACATCATCAACCGGAATGAGTTCAGATCGTGTTATGATTTCCGTAGAAGATATAATAAACTCGTACGCGCGCTATTTGTTATTATGAACCCGGTATTAGAACTCAGCGCATCGTTTACCAAAACGAAACCTCCTGCAAACCTTACCCTTTTCTCCAACATCCCAGTGATTTCTCGTGGAAGTGCAGAGGTGTTCTCGGCTTCCAATAAAGCGAGTATCACGTCAACATATTCCCATACACACTCCTTCTTTGACCTGCATTCGGATGCGGCCGGCGCTGGTATTGCCTAATATAAAGATTAAGGTCGCCAGTTTTTACACATTGAGGATGAATGTTAATCCCAAGCATCATCCATTGGTTCTCTGTGTAATTACAGCTGATCTGGCAATAACGGAGTAGCAACCGCGGGCGGTCAATCATGCTCATGCTCATGCTCAACAGTAAATTTATTCATATCGTTTAAGCTTAAATCCTATAAAACGCAATATAAAGTTATATATGTAGCGATTTAGTATGTCATATAAAATCATATAAAATCGTAAAATACGCCATTCGGCTAAGTCACATAAAATGCAATATAAAGTTTCAAATAAAGCCATTTAAGGCGGCAGGTTATATTATAAAAATCGTAAAGAATGGTTTTTTCCTATGTATGTGTAAGTCCTCCCATTTTTGTACACATAGCTAAAAAGGGCTTAACAGAGCTGCATGCGAACGGATTAAACCAAATTGTTTGATAGGAAATATGTGGAAAATCAGATTATAGTACCAAAAAAAAATAAACAATTTAAAAACAAATAAACTCGTTCCTAAAAACATTTGGGCACCATTTTAAATTCGCTGATTGGGGTTATATTTCATATATGTTTTCGATACGTTTTTAAGAGTAGCTTTCCTTAATCTTACAATACACAAAGTTAATTCATATTTATTAAATTTGTTCTAGAATAATGTATTGGGATTGTCTATCGATTCTATCGTACAGTATATCTAATTCTGGGGAGCGGGTTCAAAATGTGTCATTTCCTTTTTGTTCTATGCAGTTCATTCCAGAATTTTAATTGCAAACCAAATGTCCAATTCTTTTGATCTTACGGGAAAATTATAATTCGGCTATCATTAATTCGAAATTGTTATCATTATATGACTTTTCTATTTGTGCTAACAAACGTTTGCTCCTGTAAACTCACAAACACTTTGGAGGCTTCAAGAAACAAGTGGAAAATTTAAAAATACGATGCCTTTGTTACTAAGCGTTACGACATTCCAATCAACAAATTGACAAAAACAAACTTCAAATTGCGAATTTCAACCGGAGGTTGATTCCTTTTTATTACCGTCAGTTGTCACGAAATGCCTCTCATAATTTCTTTGAACATGGAAAATTGAGTCATTGGTTCCACTGAAATCACGCAGCACATTTTGCTTTCTTTAATTTTAGCTATCAGAGCAAAAAAATATTACATTTAAATGGTCTTGCTAAAATAAACTGTTGATTGAGTTTACGGTTTCCTATTGCCTAGCAACGATGTCCTGATGAGGATTAGCGATACACAGGCCGATACGTCAGCGGACCGTTTGCTGAGAATCAGAATTTCTTGTTTATTACGAAAACTAAGCGGACAGCAAACTAGCGAACTCGTCATTTGGCAATAGGTCCAGTGAAAGCGATTGTTGACCAAGAAAATCATGAAAGTCTGAAATATGATGATATTATCCACAAAACATTTTACCACCATTAGTTAATCAAAGATTAGAGCTTTTACTCCCTAAAGTTTTAGGACATGTTTTATTGTTGTCAGGCTTAAGGCCTAAAACGACCAATGAGAGTTCGAGAAACGCACTTTTATATTAGACGAAAACAAACCCGACTATAATAAAACATGCAACACAACTTAACAATTAACGCAACGGATCCAATCTGCGTAATCAATCGATCAATCCCAGTCCCTGAAAAATAGTGCAGTGAAGTTTTTGAAGGGTTTTTGGCTTCCATTTATTGTCCTCATCGAACAGTCAGTAAGCCAGCAAATCAGCTCGAGACAAGTGCAATTTCGGTGTATTTACCGAGGTAAATATGTACCGGTAAAAGTATTACAGCAGTACACATCCCAGTTTGGAATCAGCCAGTTTCTAGTGTAGGCTGCGTCGTCCGTCGGCTAACGAGCGGTAATGGCCTTGGTCGGGCTTGCCCGCCACGGTCAACCGCATTTCGGGTTCAATTTGTGCCTGCGTGCAGCTGTCTATTTATTTTTCCGTTCACCTTCCTTCTTTGGTGGTGCCGCAATGCATAATTGTTGTTGTTATTTTGGGTTATCGCACTCTTCCACTGGAAACTGGACACTAGCAAAAAAGGATAATGAGAGTGACGCGTTTGGATGAAATATGGAATACTTCTGAGCAGCGAAAAATGTCCCAGTTTTAATTGTCATTTTTTTTGTTTGGCTTAAACTTTTCATAGACGTTTCTATAGGCAAAACATACCATTTTGTGCTATTGCTTTAATTTCTTGGTACACGGCTCATTTTTGAGAAGCTATTTAAAAATGCTATTTTAAAAAAGTATTGATCATTACAAATGTTTTCAGAGCCAAAACGGTTTGTTTGTTTAGTGTTACGTCTTCGGGAAAGTTGTAGATAATAATTTCGTCTTTTCGAAAAAAACATACACTCTAAAATAATTAAACATATTTTAACAGCCAAATAAAAATTGCCCTTCGGAAAAAAATTTTGATTTTTTTTTCTTCAAATATCATTACTCTATTTTTATATTTCCCTGATCGGACGGCTCTCAATGTTTGTTACCTGTTACCTAATCTTGTTTTTTTAGAAAATTAATTTTTCTTTAAACTCGTTTTCAAAAAAAAAATATTTTAGAGTGTATATTTTTTCGGTAAAGAGTTATTATCTCTACTTTTGCCGAAGACGTCATACCGATCAAACAAACCGTTTTGGCTTTAAAAATAGTTGTAACCATTCATACCTTCCTAAAATAGCATGTTTAAATAGCTTCCCAGGAATGAGTCGTATTCTAAAAAATTAAACCAATACAGGTCGAACTCGATTATCCAGGGACTCGATTATCCGGAGACTCGATAATCCGGATTTTTAGACTCGATTATCCGGAATAATTTTTTTCTGTTTGTTTTAAATATTTATTTTGAAATCTTATCTTTGTTACCATTACTGTCCTTTTTGGCATGTTTGAGACATGTCCGAAAAAGGGAAACCAATCAGTGTCAATATTTTTGCTCCTCGAGAATTTAGCTCTTTTTCACATAGAAATTATCTTTTATATTTGTATTTGTCTGTATTTCATCTGACATGAGTAGTGTCAGACATTTCTGGTTACGCCACTGCATCATTCAAGTAACATAGGCGATCTTGTAAGAAAAAATTATAATTGCGGATAATCGAGTCCAACCTGTATCACAAAATGGCATCTTTTGCCCATAGAACGATCTATGCAAAGTTTCGGCCAAATCTTAAATGGTCGATTATATTGATTGCCCTTTTTTTTGTAGAATTGCTCATCTACTGTCAAGTAACACGGAAATAATTCCGTCCTCGTTTTCATGAAATAGAAACACAAAATCATGATACCTGGCATTCAATAGAAACATGAACTAAATTCATATACTCAGGAAACCATGCAAACCGCCCACAAATCTGGTCTAACTGATTCCTAAAAGCCTCAAATTTCCTACTTCTTGGCATGCGCATGGCAATCAAAATCCTGGACGTGCGTTTGGAGAATATCGTGGATGATTATGTTTCGCAATAGTGAGCAACAGTCGGTTGTTTTGTTTCTACCCGGTCAACATTGTCGACATAACAGCATTCATTGTTTTGTCTTACCGTTTTGTTTGTTTCTGTTTTAATTTGTATCATCAAACAACACAATTGATTATAATTATAGTACTCCCTCACGTGCCAATGAACCTCGATCTACCTACTTGTTAACAGCAGTAAAACAGTAAACAGTTAACAGTATAAAGAAACAGGATATGATATCATGAATATTGTCCACGATATATTTCCCTATCATAAAAGTACATTATGTTCAATAATCTAAATTGTTATTGGTTAAAGAATAACTTTTGATGAACTTTTGATTTTGAGCAACTAAACAAAAACCAAACGCTTACTTTGTATGAACACCAATGTAGAACCAAAAAAACTCGCTGCGCCCAATTGAGCCGTTTTGAAGCCTTCAAACAGATTGATAAATTTCCCCGAGTTTGGACCCATTTCACCTTAAGGGGCAACAATGGCGCCATTTTGAATTTTCAGAAAGGGGCCATCCACATACCACGTGGACAGATTTTTGATGATTTTACCCCCCCCCCCTGGGAAAACGGCCCATATAAATTCTTTTTTTGTAAGGACCGTGGACATTACACAACTCCGTCCACGTGGTATGTGGATGGCCCCAAATCGGAAATCATCGATGTTTTTTCGACGCCATTTTGTTTTAAAGCTAAATATCAAAATTCTAAGAGTTTGTCCACATATTAGCATCTTCTTACCCATCTTAAAAAAAGCAGACCGTTACCACTATCGAGGCTTAACTCAAAATCACGCAATAGCTGCCACCGCTGCTCACCAAAACAAACCCGCCTAGACCGAATTCAGCACCATTTTATCACAGCTAGAGGAAACAACCGGCCTATCTAACCTTAAATATGTATCCACAAACATGACATAAAAATTATCGAAACTATCTAACGCGACCATATCGTTCACAAACAACACAACGAACGATTTTAAACGAAAACAAACAGATTTATGTGAACGATATTCAGCGCAAGTGGTTAGAGTTTTCATGTTGTTCATGTATTTTTACATGGACACGCTCTTGCAGCGTTACCCAAAATTGGGTAAAATTATTGTTAAAATTGCAACAGCACAGGCTACACATTTCATAGAATCATCTAGTCTGGTCACTTTATAAAATCTTCTAGCGCCATGATTAGAGAAGTAAACCTTCAGTCCCGCACAACTTAACACAAGAAAGTTATTGTTGGCACCACGAGGCATCTGGGATGGAAACGTTCACTTTAGAGGGCATCTAAACGTTAAATTACACTTACCGAAATAAAGGATTTACTTTAAAAAATTATGTCCAAACGATATTTTTTGATTTTTAAATCCTCATCGAAATTTTTTAGTTGGGACTGTTAGTATTGAAAAAATAAAAAATACATTTTGCACCTTATCGCAAAATCGCAACATGAATTTGTGCGGTTTACCTTTTTCTCTCTCAAATTCAGCGAAGTTTCATATATTCACACGTTCTAAAACTTTACCAAATAAACCATTTCTCTAACTCTTATCACAAAAAAGTTAGTGTTTTTATTTTTAATACAGTAAACTATTCATAACTTTTTATAATTCGAGATTATGTGAATCGTTCATACAAACAATTGTTCCGGCGACACCATTAAGCTAGGATGGAGAAGATAGGTGCTATGGATTTAAGTTCCAGACTTCGCCTTATTGGGCCAAAAGGTCAATTGACGAACCTAATACATTTGTGCTTGAACGGATGGTGCAAGCCGAAAACCATGTTCAAAAGAATTTTTAACAAAAATATAGAAGAAATGTTGATAAGAATTTTTTTTATCATGGTCTACTTTCATAAAAATAAAAAATCTAACTTTTGATACCGTCTGCCGGGGTGAGATTAAGCCACGGGGGTGAGATTGAGCCAAAACGGAAAATGTTTGTATGTTGAATTACTTGAGGTTTCTAGAACCTACTACCTCAAATTCAACACTTTATGAAACGTGACATATTTATTAACAACTTCAAATAAAATATAGATAATATCAGTGAACTGTTTCACTTAAATAATGTTTCAAAGTACAGGGTGAAAAACATGCGCTAATAACGTTATCCAAAAATGTCCAAGGCAAACCAACCCGTTCAAGAAATCTCATCAACTTACTGCTCAGTTGGTAGGTTAAGATGTCGTCTTGAATGTGTTAAGGAAATATTATGCATTAAATTTGTGTTGGCTCAGAAAACAATGTTTTTCCAAACTGTACACTTTTCGAGCCCTTTTGGGGTGAGATTGTGCCAAGCTATGATGAACGGTACAATGTACGGAATTCATATTGACGACAAAGTTATATCAGTATACACCAAAATACTTGCATAGTTTACATAGGGTATGTTGTCTAGCCAAGGTATTATTTGAAATAATGACTAAAAGCTTGAAAACAGTAAGCTAACAACTGTTAGATGGAAATTTACACTGACTGATATTACTCATGGAATGTAACAAAATTTTGTACACCGATTCTATATTAACTGATGACTTTTTCAGCGCGGAAGGAGGGCTGTGGGTACGTTTCCAGCGGTTTTGAGATCTCCAATGGAATATACAGTGATCAATGACATATAATAATTGAAACGAAAAGTCTTCTCAGGCCTTATGTTCTAACGTTTTCTCTTTCTAAGCTACCTGGAGACGCCACTATGTGTATAGAGACTGTCTGTAAGCCACGTTCTCGTAACTGGTTACTTCAGATATCGATTTGAACCAGTCATACATTTGTCTACAATTCATATGAAACGTAGTTTCTGATCACCCCCCCCCCCCCCCTACAGCCCCTTAATAGTCCACGTTGTTTATGGTCGACCCTATATTACTGTTTATCATGTTATTCATGTGAATTATTTGTAGATACACTACTGTTCATTTTTCAGGTGTTGAAGTCAACTTTTTGTTTTTGGCACAATCTCACCCCATAGAAGGGGTGAGATTAGGCCAAAGTTCATTTAATTTTAGCAAAATTATAGTTTATTGTAACTTTACCTTATTTGCGGCAGTCGTTAACTAAACATTTAAGTGTGCATTGACGTGATTTGGATCAAACTCATTGCCTAAATGTGTACATTACAAGCTAAGGAACAAAAATGTATCCTTTTTTGGCACAATCTCACCCCGGTAGACGGTACAGCGAAAATACACGAATAGTTTCTTCAGCAAAGTTGTATAACTTTTCAACATATGAAACTTTGCGGAAGAAAAAAATCTTTAGGACGTCTATAAATTGAGATACAAAGCATATCCTCTGTCAACCTTTGAGGGGTTGAGTTTTTCTAGTATAATTTGTTAATTTTTTTGTTTGTTTTCGAGAACGTAATGTTCTAAACAAATATGACCAACATAAACATACAGGTTTCTTTCGAAGACATGCAGCTAGGGGTTCAGTTAATTCAACATCTGAACAAATTTACTGAGTGTGTAGACATGTCACAACATAATAAAAAGACAAATATTTTAAAAACCTTCATGATGTCCAAATTAGGTTCGAAACGTTGTCGTAAAAGTTAAAAAAATCTACTAAATTGCGACTGAATGGCCAAAACACTCAGAATATTGAAATCAAACTGCTATGAAATCCAATTACTTTAAAATTCTCTTTCTCTCTTTCCGTCTTCCCCGTCGATAGGATTCTTCGTGGGCGGCTGCGCGGGTTTCGGTGTCACGGCTGGCGTTCACCGGCTGTGGTGTCACCGGGCTTACAAGGCGAAGCTTCCGCTGCGCATTATACTGGCGATTTGCTACTCGATTGCCGGCCAAAACACCATCTACGACTGGGTCCGGGACCATCGCATCCATCACAAGTACTCGGAAACGGACGGCGACCCGCACAACTCCAACCGGGGTTTCCTGTACGCGCACGTGGGTTGGCTTATGCTGCGGAAGCATCCGGAGTGCATCAAGAAGGGCCGATTGATCGATATGAGCGATATCACCAGCGATCCAGTGGTACGGTTCCATCACAAGTAAGTAATGGTAGAATTATCGCTTCCAGCCGCAGTAGACCACGGTAGAATAATTTTTCACAAGCAGGTAGAAAATTATATGACCAACCCTGGCAGTGGTAGTGAAGCGTAAGCAGCGATGACAATTATCACTTGTCAGCCAAAACTAACTTCCAGAGGTTCACCCACCTGCACATGTTGAGTTCTGCGAAAAACCGATTTACGGTTGATGGCATAAAGCACACACCCCCGGACGTAAGTTACCTAACCGGTTACAAAATTTCGCCAAAATTCTCAGCCGTTCCTATACCGGACGGCAATAAAAGTTTTCTCTTTTGGTCGATCGCTACGTTGCATAAAAGCCCATAACTGGGGAATCGAGTAAAAGAAATAACAAACGAAATAAAATCTACGAATTAGGAAACTTGAAACGGCGCTCATTGTTGCCAACGCGCCTATCTGTGTTCGAAAAGAAAACAGGTTTTTGGGTTCGATAGACACCTAAACGCGAACGGCGTTGAGTGGGAAAATATGATTTACCCCAAAGAGTTTGAAATGACAAGCTTGAATCAAATTCGGAAACTCGACGATTCCAAATTTAGCGATTTCACTAATAACTTGCTAACAAAAATCATTTAATTTATTTGGTACGTATGGAAAGCTTTTCAACATATTTCTTCAGAAATGTTGGTAGTGAACGTCCCATTGAAATACAAATAAATAACGATTTTTTTAAATGACTTTTGTTCCTAATCCATGTGACAGTTAAGACTTTCTGAAATTTTTTTACTATACTAAGGTAAATTCTGTAGAAACTAAATTACGAATGAAATAATCAACGTGTCATTGATAACAGCGTTTTTATGCCGAATACGCAAAAATTTAACCGACCATTTTTAATTGATTGTAACTTTGCACACTTGTTTTACTTAGCAAACTGAATATTTTTCAGTGTGTGGACAAATTTTTCAGACTCAAGAGAAGTTTTCTAAAAGGGCGTAAGCATTCTGGCATTAATTTTATTCAAAGCATTGCAGCTAAATAACCTTTAGTTGTACAAAAAAGCTGTCTGAAAATTATTGGTAGGGAACTAAAAGTACAAACCAGAAAAATCTAGAAGAAACATTATCTTTACTCAGTTTAACGAAGGGAGATATTGAAAAGATAATGGGCACTAGTAAAAATGCAAAGACAGAATAAATTACAGAAAAATGTGTGCTAGTTTCACCGAAGAATATTCGATAGAATAAAAATATTTCCTCAAGTTAAAATTTCACAGTTGATGGAAAAATTTGCAGAACGTGAAATGTGAACGTTCGTGTCAACATGTATTATGTTGTCGAAAACGATGAAGATTATTAAACTTTGGCAATCGCAGGGATGGCATGGGTGACCATTTTTACTATGAAACCATAAAAAACTAGCAGCTGGCACCTGATTGATCAACTGATTCTTAGATAACCTCTCGTCCACAAACGACAAACTATTCGAAAGCTTCAAGAAACCTCGGGGTTCCATTTGATTCATCTAGCTTTCTATTTTATTTGTCCATCCCACCTCTAGCTGGTGAAAAATTACGTAAATCCAAACAAAGAAACTAAAATCGCTTGCAGGTGCATGATTTATCAACAGCTTAATATTCCTGTGTTCATTTTTTTTTTTTGTTTTCCACATCATCCTAAATCCAGCCTCGAAATAATTCCCAATCAAGTGAATCATCAGCACTCTTCTCTGAGTTGATAATTGTATTGCATAATATGTTATGCTATACAACATACAACGGGTATATCATTCCTCTCCCCAGGATGAACTGGGCGGAAAATTTATTTCAACCATCTTCACGAAAACAGTTACGATCACAACAACCAGAAAAACGGGGTTAATTAAATTTCATACAAAACACGTTTTCCCAGCTTGCTTTGAACCAACCTCTAACCAAAAATGCCAAATCATTTTCGTTTCACTCTCTGTCTCCCCATAGCAACTTCATCCTAATGAAGCTTCTGTTCTGCTTCTTTCTGCCGACCTTCATTCCGTGGTACTTCCTGGGAGAGAATTTCCGTCTGGCCTTCTTCAGCCAGTGCTTTGTCCGGTACGTGTTGAGTCTAAACTTCACCTGGTCCGTCAACAGCGCCGCTCACATTTTCGGAGTTCGACCCTACGACAAGTGAGTACCACAAGCGAACACGGTTCCGCTTGACTGACCGATTTAATGCGAATTCTACTTGTTTTTTCATTATAGACGTATCCAACCGGTGGAGAACAAGGTAGTCTCGGTGGTGGCCATGGGCGAAGGATGGCACAACTATCACCACGTGTTTCCCTGGGATTACAAGGCGGCCGAACTGGGTAACTATCGGTTCAATGTGACTACCTTCTGGCTGGATTTGTTCGCCAAGATCGGCTGGGCATACGACCTGAAGGAACCCTCTAAGGATCTGGTGCGACGAACGATCGAGAAATATGGTACTACAGTTCGTATTAGTTTTGCATTATAATTCTATTTTCCCGCTTTTTCACGTAGGGGACGGCACACATCTTACCGTAACGTTTAAGGACCACGTCGAGATTCCGGACCCAGCGGAGAGCTCATAAATCGCTCGCGAGGATCGATCGATCGCGTTTGTTTGAGATTGTGATCAACCATTACCTGGTTATTTACAGCTTAAGGGGTAGGCTAAGTGCAACCAGATTTTGTAATACTATGTATGTATTTGTGTACGCAGCATTCAGGTGTTCACTACTGCTGCAAATGGGTCTCATCAGATGGGAACGTAACAAAAACAAATAAACAATATTTTTTATTTAACTTAAAGAGGGTTTTTCGCTTCTGCTCGAGTGCGCCAATGGCGATGACGACCTTTAGTAGGGGAACCTTGACCTTGACTGGTTTTCTACTTCAACGCGCCGTGAAATTACTTCCAATGCACCAAGAATGACTCAGCTATGAGGAAACACATCAAAGTAGAAAACAAGCGCCACATGGTTTAATTTCGATTTAAAAAATATATAGGGTAATAACACTAGTTGCTGGACGGCCCATTAAGAGCAAAACAATGACTCAATCGCAGTAAACCACGTTTCCTCATGCCAAAGTATCGCTCAAGAATGTACAATGCATGTTTCATTTTAACACGTGTTACATCTCTACCGTTTTTTTTTTTTTTTTTCAATTAAAAAAAATACTGAACCAGCGGTACGTGAAGTAAACATTCGCCACCGTTTACTCATGGTAAACAATACTGACTCCGAGGAGAATGAACAAACTGCATTCAGGGCTGAAGCTGCGTCACGCATTTGCGTTTGTCAAATGCTGATCGAATACAAAGGTCAATGACGGTTAGCAATGCAAATAATTTGATGTCTTTGCCTGCGCTTCAACTATTATACATTTTTCTTGATCATAAGAATTAAGATTGGCAATGAACTGTAAACTACATAACCTCAGAAGGCAGAAATGTCTATAAAACTGGTAACCACTCCGAACTTTTTCGATTTCAGCCAGTCGTCGTATGTGTTTCAGCAGGATAGCAGCGCTAGCCACACAATTGTCCTGTGCACTAACAGTTGGCCGCGGAGTCTGTGTATATTAGAACAGAGGTCAAGTTCCGATTGTCGAATGTAGCAGCACCAAGAAGAAGAAGAAGAAGAAGAAGATCGAAAGGAAACCTGTAACCTGGAAGCGTGAGAATGGCAAGCCATAATTTTAATGCGTTTCCAACATCACTGGCCCTGATACCCGAGAATGGATAGTTTATCCTTTATATTATGGCTTTCGAGCAAAACAAGCAAATTTTAAATTCTTTTAGATAGTTTTAAGCACTTACCTAAACCACAGACTAACAGACGTAACACTGGAACCTAGCTCCATCGCCACAAAAAACTATCATTTCAAATTTCCAATCGAATAACAATCGTCACGCGATAACGCCGTCTGGATCGCTGTCATGCAGTCTAACGCATATTTTGTGGTTTCTCATTTGACACATGCAGTAACGCTGGCGCTGATGTCGAAATACATGACGCAGCGCGAACACGACAGCAGATGGTGCTAGTGTTACTAACGTAAAGTACTTGATTCATCCGAACGATGATATTATTGAAAATTTGATCGAAGTGTTATGTCTGTTAGCCTGTGCTTGAACGTTCTATATTTATTTCCCGCTAAGATAATAAATGTTTAATGTTACTAAAAATAGAGCATATCTAATGAATACAGGAGGCATTCTTAAATTTTTGTTTTCATGAATTATTTCGCGAAAAATAATAGGGGATTCGTATATTCGCTGAATCTCTCCTAGTTTGAACAGGGTCAGCCATGCTGGGATAAATATGATTGACATTCCAATTTTAAAACGTAGCACCTTATAAAAATAATTTAAGAAGAAATGATTTGCGCTCAACATGGCAATGTCCGAGAAGTAATGCGAAAAAAAATTTACGATGTATTTTGCGGTGAGAACAGTCAACGGACAATGTTTTTTATTGTAACCATAAAAAACACCTGTAAGCTTGCGAACGATTGTTGTCATTACCATGTATTAACAACGTTTTTTGTTGTTGAATCTACCACCGACAATAATTTTACCATGAAAAACATTGTCAGTGACTTCTAAATGTATGGGAAAAATGCCTGATACCTGTTAAGATACATAACGACCCCCCTTTTACATGGTATAAATGCCAAAAAAAGATGTTTTTATTATTCTGGACAATGATATTTAATGTAAAATTGAAGTATTTACAATGAAAAACATAGTTAAATTATGGTATAATTATGCACAATTACAGCAACTTTTAAGGTTTTTTTAATGTTATTTTCTTTCGGGAATCCCGCTGACGAGGTTTTTTATGATTTAAAAATACTGTACTATATGTAGACTAATTTAAATATCAGTAGTATTGAAATAAAAAAAAATGAAAAATTGTAATGGAGCACCTGAGCACAGCAGGAACTTTTTTCAAGACGCGATTTTTTACAACATTCAACTAAAAAGTATTGATTCAAATATTATTAAAAATAGAAAAATAATGCAGTTTTCGAAGAAAAACTAAGTTTACTAAGCTTCATTGATTATTTATGATAGAATATTAAATGGATGGAATATCTCTCTTTCGTTATGCAAAGATAAATGTTGCACTTCGAACACCTAGAGTGCGTGAAGCGATCACGATGATTACACTGAAAACATCTGTGTGTCTCCAAATGCTGGTCAATATGATATTTCATGAACACAGATATATTTAACAGGTACACGTTGTAATTTTTTGACTTCTGTGTGCCCGTTGGTGCACTGAAGGTCTATATAAAAAACTATAGAAAAAGCGAAAAATAATGAAAAATGGCTAATTTCATGGATCGTCACACTCCATTACCAATAGATCTAAATGAAATATATGAATGTTGTTTAAAAACAGGTGTCAAAAACACTCATTACTTTTTCAAAGTAATAAGTAAGTTTTTTCTACGTTTTATTTGATAACAATTTAAACATTGAATTAAGCTGTCATTTGATTTGCCAACTTGAAAGTGTATTATAAACAACAATTTTGTAGAAAAACTATTTTCTGTCAAGATATGGTAATTACAATTCTTGGTGCTCTAGAGTCACCATGAGCGGGAAAGAGTAAATTTCTTACCGTCTTAAGTCAATACAGGTTTCACCTATTGTTTTTTTTTTTTTTTTTTTTTTTTGTAGTTCACAAATGTCTAATCTTAGAACTTGTAGGTTCAAGTCACACCTGCTGAACTATATTTTTCGAAGTTTCTAAAATCCTTATTTTTCAGTTAATTTATTTTTATTAGTTAGATTAGGTGGGATTAATATGAATGCAATCTCAAAATCCGGAACATAGCACATTTTATATATATTCATAGTTATATACAAAACAAGAGAAAAGCCCCAGTTCATTTATTTGGAAACACACAAAAAATTATATATGAGATGTATTGGGAATCAGCAGCGAGTCATCATAGGACCAACCTTCTGTGCAAGTTTGATAACTGTCACTAGCAGCAAAAAATAAACAAAAATCAAATTTTGTTTTGAGCTGCTTCAGATCTAATTTATAGCAACGTTTCCGTAGCGTTTTTTCACTAGTGTATAAAGTTTATAACCTGGTATTTGCACTTATATATCTTAAATGAACCTCTAAGCAGCTGTATCTAGTGAAGAAACGATAACAATTGTGCAATTTGCTTAAGTATTCAATGCTTTCTGCTACACTACAGCTCCGGGCAATATGCTCCACCGCTAACCGGGCTGATTTGATCATTGCTTTGGCGCTTACGTCTGAGACTTCAAGCGCTGTTCCACTTCGTGTGCTGCTTTTTTTTTCAAAATTATGGCGTTTTTGTGTAACAGTAATTACAAGACAAAATAATAGCAGTGCATTACCAACTAAATAGTGTATCCAACTGCATGAAAGATTTGTTGTTTGTGATAAACATAGCTACAATATTGATGATGTTCCTTAGGGGGGGCTTATTATACCTGTTTACCCTACATTCCGATTCGGAACTTGACCATCTGTTTTTTATGCACAGACTTCGCAGCCGACTGTTTAGTGTACAGCAGAGTAGGCAGTGTGACTTTGCACTCGTATTCAAGTGAGTTTTAAAACTTGCTTGCACATTCATTTTCGGTTTGCACGTAAACCCTACTAACAGTGCAGTACACTTGAGTTTGAATCTTCCATAACAACAATTCCACAAAAATCTAATTGCGATGAAATTCGCGCCGCGTCTGCTGCAACAGTTTGTTGCATTGTCCTTTGAAAGCATAAATTCGATCTAAAAACAAAACTCATCGCGTCACATCATCGCCTGCATCGTTGAATACATCGTGCACTGCATGCACTGCCCATAAAAGCATAAGAGTCCCATATGACTTTTTGGCAAATTTGAGTTTATGCTGTCAATGTATCTTATTTTGTTCATATTTTCGTATGCCTTGATAAAATTTAAAAGTTTGTTCTGAAAAGTACTGGAAAAATACCAAACCTTGCCTGTCCCATATTGAAAATAAAGGCATACGAGTCCCATCCTAAGTATATACTAAATTGTCTTTTAAAAACAACATTTCACATTTGTTATCAGTTAAAAGAAAAGTGTTCACATACAAATTTCATTGACTAAAATAAATTTAAAAACCTAAATTAATCCACCTATCGGTCAGACCCAGCCTTTCTTATTCAAACTTATTATTTGTAAAAATAGATTTACATGAACGCTTCAATCCAATAAATGTGTATTCACTTTTTGGGTTCTAAAATAATGATGTTGTAATATAAGTATAAAATATGAAATTTGACATAATGTAAATGCTCAATAAATAGCGAAATAAAAGTAATGATTTTTAATTTCGAACAATTCAATCACGAGCGATACCGGGAACATTCAAATGGTACGATAGCACATTTAAATTATATTGTGGCCACATATATTGATCGAAGCAGGTATAGTTTTAAATAGCCTTTGAATTTCTTTTCTTTCCATAACTTTTGAACCACATATCAAATTGTTATGAAGTTTGTTATTTGTAAGTTTGAGAGATGACTCGTTCGTATGACACTAGTTATGTTCAAATAAGTCGTGTAATCTTTGAGATAATAGAATTTCGTTGTTTTATTAACAATTTAATACATAACCAGTGGTGGGCACCATCCCGCTAATTCGATAATTCGCTAATTAGCGACGCTAAAATTCAGTTAGCAATTTAGCGATTCCGCTAATTTTTGAGCTGGTTAGCGAAACTGTTAGCGTCGCTAAAATTTTGGCCTTCGAAACGCTAATCTCTAATTCGCTAAATTTTGTAGAGAAGCGACAATAGAAATATTTAGAAAAACTGTGAATTACTGATGGCGTACGTAAATTGCTTCGAAAGATGAACATACTTTACTGCGAAAGTTCCTTTGTCAGTTTTTTTTTACCCTAGAATGAAGTTCCAGTTATCGTACAAGCCACAGAAGCATTTTGAAGAACAAGCACAAGGTCTAGATTGAATTTTCGCTACACCAAGAACTTTGGTAAATTGCAATGCGCCTGAAATTATGACAACTTTGGTTTTACTTTTTCGATTCGGATAATAATTGATTTTTTTTGAAAACATTCCTAAGAGTATCTATTTTCAATGCAAGCTAAAAAACTTTTGTTATTTTTGTAAGTAATTGTTTTCGTTTGTTTAACCAAAACAGATCAAAGTGGTCCAAATCTTACAAAACACGAGCAATAAATATAGCGATATGACTATTTACATATTAAAAAGTTAGCGATTAGCGATTAGCGAAAGTTCCGCTAATGTTGGTTTGGCGTTTAGCGTTTAGCGATTATCGAGCTATATTTTCCGGTTAGCGACTTAGCGATTGGCGTCGCTAAATTTTCGGTTAGCGGTGCCCACCACTGTACATAACGGTTGCTTAGTTCGATTATAATCACTTGAAATGGAAACGTATAGGGCAGCCAAACTTTGAAACCACGTGTTAAATCATAATTCATTAGCTAACCCAATAATACAATTGATCAAATCGGTTGTGTACCTTCTGAGATAATAAAGTTTCGTGATTTTCACAATTCGGTACATTACAGACAAAGTTACAGTTCGATTACAGTAAATAGGGTGTCAATAGGGTGTTATGAGTCAGCTAGACCTTTCATTTGACACTAATTTCGTGAAAATCGGTTCAGCCATCTCTGAGAAAAGTGAGTGAGTTTATGTATTCTTCGGAATATGTTTCTTTTCATAGATAGATTTCACATTTCCAAACATAACAGGCAAAGTAATAGTCCGATTGCAAAAAAATCAATAGGGTCTTGTGAGGTAACTAGACCTTCCATATTACACTGATTTTGTGGAAATCGGTCCAGCCATCTCTGAGAAACATGAGTGAAATTAAACAGTCTTCAGAACACGTTTCTTTTCATAACTTTTGAACCACATGTTCAATCTATATAAAATTCAAAAGTTAAGGGTTTTCAAGATACCCCGTTCATTTGATACCATTTTTATTAAAATCGGTTGTGTGGTTTCTGAGGTATTGATGTTTCGTGATTTTTACATTTTTAAGCATAACCTCTAAAAAAATCCAATTAAAATGAAATTTAAGAGGGTCTTATGGAGCAACTAGAACTTTCATTTGCATATAATTTCATCATAATCGGTCCAGCCATCTCTGAGAAAAGTGAGTGAAAATAAAAATCTGCACATAAACAGACTCACACACACACACACACACACACACACACACACACACATACATACATACATACATACAGAATATGCTCAGCTCGTCGAACTGAGTCGAGTGATATATGCCATTCGGCCCTTTGGATCACTTTCATATCTTCGGTTTTGCAAGTGATTGCTATACCTTTCTAGGAGAAAGACAAAAAGTTAAAAAAAAATTTAATTAGGAGTAAAATATTCGTGCTGAAGAAATAGCGAAATAAAAGAAATGACTTTGAATTTCGTACACTTCAATCACGAGCAATACCGGGAACGTAAGAATAGCACAATACCAAATTTAAATTTTGTTGAGGCCATATGTTTTGATCAAAGCAATTACAGTTTTAAATAGTCTTTGAATTTCGTTTCTTTTCATAACTTTTGAACCACATATCAAATTGTTCTGAAATTTCTTACTTGTGAGTTTGAGAGACAACCCGGGGGAACCTATAGAAAAGCCAAACTTTTCATTTGACACTAAGATTGTTGAATTTAGTCCAGCCATTTTTGGGAAAACGAGTGAATTTGAAAAGTCACCGGAACATGTTTCTTTTCACAATTTTTGAACCACGTGTTCAATCACTATAAAATTCATCAATTAACCTTTAACTAGCCCTTTCGTTTCATGCCAATATTATTCAAATCGGTTGTGTACTTTCTGAGATAATAATATTTCGTGATTTTCATATTTTGATACATTACAGACAAAGTAAGAGACCGATTACATTGAAATTCAATAGGGTGTTAAAAGGCATCTAGACCTTTCATTTGACACTAATTTCGTGGAAATCGGTTCAGCCATCTCTGAGAAACGTGAGCGAGTTTCAGTAGTCTTCGGAATATGTTTCTTTTCATAGCTGGATTTCACATTTTTAAACATAACAGGCAAAGTAATAGTCCGATTGCAAAAAAAAATCAATAGGGTCTTATGGGGCAATAAGACCTTCCACATGACACTGATTTTGTGGAAAACGGTTCAGCCATTTCTGAGAAACATGAGTGAGATTAAACACTCTCCAGAACACGTTTTTTTAAATAGCTTCTGAACCACACGTTCAATCTTCATGAAATTCAAAAGTAAAGGGTTTTTTAAGTAGCTCGTTCATTTAAAACCAATTTTGTTAAAATCGGTTGAGTAGTTTCTGAGATAATGATGTTTCGTGATTTTCACATTTTTAAACATAATCTCTAAACTAAAAATCCGATTGCAATGAAATTCAATAGGGTCTCATGGGTCAACTACACCTCTCATTCACAATTTATTTCATGAAGATCTGTCCAGCCGTCTCTGAGAAAATCGAGTGAGATTGGGAGAGCGTTACATACACACACACATACACACACATACAGAAAATGCTCAGCTCGTCAAACTAAGTCGATTGATATACGAGATTCGACCCTTTGGAGCACTTTTATACTTTTGGTTTTTCCAGTAATTGCTATACCTTTCTAGGAGAAAGGCAAAACGTAATAACGTTGAAACGACAAACCCGGCGAGCAATCACTATGCGACACTCTCACGTAAATTGACGCGTTTTGGTAATGGCTAGGAGCACCAAAATCCATAGGAATGGTTGAATAGGTATCTTTCACTTTTCCCGGTTTAAGCCTTTAAAATGCACTTTTTCATTCTGTCGACCAGTACAATTAGTGCAAATTCAATAACAAATCATTGCATATTTAGGATTGGATTTATTTCTGTCTAACAAACGTTAAATATCCAAAGGAAAGGACAAAGTTCATATATTACAAAATATTGAAATTTGGATTGATATATTACGAAATATTCAAGTTATTCAGTATTACCACAGATAACAGACAACCAAGCTAATTTTGCTTCATGTATAAAAAGACGCAACGGTTTTTAGCATGACGCAATACGCAGTATGGTGGCGCTAAGAACACTTAGCGGTCAATGATTCGATAAAATCGATAGTTTTCCAGCTCTAATCGATATTATTGCAATAAAAAGGGTTGCCGTTTTTTAATGTAGAAATTGTGAGCAGACGTAATTTGTACATAATCGACAATTTTATTCAACCCAGTTTATATTTGCGATAAACTTGTTTGTTTTAGTGTTGATATGAAAGAAAATACACTAACCTCACAAAAACAGTGTTATATCGTTGCGAAAACAGCGACTCTATAATCTGTGAAAATTGTCATGCGTCTGGCAGCTTTGACTTTAATCCAGCGTGTTATCTATGGTATTACTAAACATTATCACCTCTACCCTTGGTTTTGGGTTTGGACCCTCATTTGTTTGTTTTGTTGTGTAAACTAATGTAACTGATATTAAATTGATGTTAGGCTGATATTTGTCTTCAAATTAACTATTGTCACAATACTGTTTTTTGCAAATTTTCGTTGAACCAATCAGTTACAATTTGCATTTTATTCGCTACAATAGGGTTGAAATCGTTGATCGTTGAACGGCTAAGTAATAGAATTTGTGTTTTATAAACAACTAGCTGATACCCGGCCCGTGTTGCTGCGCCATTAAGTTTACGACAACCGCATATCTCTCAAATGTACATAATTACAACAAAAATTAGCATTACCAAGTTATATCTATAAGGCTGTATGTATTCTCCCCTAAAACTGTTTTTCTGTTTATCTTTCTACAACGTTTCGATTTCATTAAAAACTCTAACAAATACATTCGGAAAGAACTCAAAAACTTTACGGAACGTTCTGTTACTAAGCTTATTATTTGGGCTAGAAAAAACTAAAGCATTCTCTAATCAAGTAACACGTGCAAAAAACCCACGTAACCCACGAAACATGAACAAATTGAAATGGTTATTTCGATTACAAATAATTTAAGGAGTGTATTCGTTTTACAAATAAAAAGGGTATCCATTAATTTTTATAACTACCCCAACCTGTTGATGTTGGGTGGTGAACAATTATTTCCAACAATATAAGATAATCCATTAATAAAAATATTTGTGCCTATACAGTCAGTGTTTTATCAAGTGGGGTATACGTACCTCGTAAAAAACCGCGTAAAAAACCGCGATAGTTAGAAAATCCGCGAGGACAATCGTGGTAAAAAAGCGTTAATTAGAAATTCCGCGAGAATCAGCAAAATCAATAGTATCAGTAAAAGTCCAATATATTTTTATTTTAATGAGATATTCATCTCGTAATGTTGTGTACAAAGCCACAACCGCAAATTTGACGTAGAACTACATAAACATGGCTTGCACTATTGCATTCGAGAACGATAACAAAAGATGAGTTCAATAATTACGATGGATTATTTTGTATTAATATGTTTATGTTTATAATTATCACCTATCATTTTGGATGTTTTCCAGAAACCGAAAATCACCATCTTGGATTTGGCGCCTGGCATTCGGTATTTGGTATTGTGAAAATCGGATATCATAAAATCACTATCTTGGATTTTAAAAGTGCGTCGGATTTGATTTCCAATCTTTGGGTATCGTATCAATTCCGGAATGATCATTTTTGGCTGTTTGCCAACATCCTAACGTTGCAACGTTGATTTTAAACGTTGATTTCAAAATGGCGTCTGTAATCATTTATTAGCTTCTATGCAATACCCATATTGGGTGATATTTGGTATTTCCCAGTAGCCGGATATCGTTATTGCAGTTGAGTTGCAAAAAGGCGTCTGGATTTGTTCTCCGGTCCCGATAACAGAAATACCCATTTTGGGTGATGTTTGGTGATTTATGAAAACCGGAAGTCACCATCTTGGATTTCTAAACGGCGTGTTATGTGATTACAGGTGTCTTGGCATCATTTTGATTCCAAAAATACCCATATTTGGTGGTGTTCGGTCATTATAGGTTGTTTTCCAGAAACCGGAATTCTTCATATTGGACTTGGTCTGTTAAGTCGATTTTCGGCCACTGGCTGTCGTATATGGTCATTTTCGGTAACCGGATGTCGCCATCTTGCATTTTCCAATAGCGTCTGGATTTGATATCAGGTCCCTGGGTGTCATCTCGGTTCTGGACTGTCGATTTTTGTTACCCAACAACCGGAAGTTGCCACTTCGAATGTTAAAATAGTGTCTGGGGACGATTTTTGGCCAATGTGCATCATCTTGATTACAGAAATGCCCGTGTTGGGTTGTTTTTGGTAATTTTCTGACACCAGAAATCGCCATGTTGGATTTTAAAACGGCGTCTGGGTTTGATTCACGGTCTGTGGGCACCATTTGCAATACCGGTATTGGGTGGTGTTTTGCCATTGAAGGCTGTTTTCCGAAAGTCGGAAGTCGCCACCTTGGATTTTAAAGTGGCATCTGGATTTGTACTCCGGTATCCGGGCATCATCTCGATTCCGAAACGATAATTCTCGGCCGTTTTTCATAGCTGGAAATGGCCACTTCGAATTAAAATTAAAATTCGTCAGGGGTCGATTTCTGACCTATGAGCATTATCTCAATTACGGATGTAGCCATTTTGGGTGGTATTTGGTGATTTTTGGAAAACGGAAGCCAGCAACGTGGATTTCGAAACGGCGTCTTGAATTGATTTCAGGTCTCTTGGTATCATTTCGTTGGTGTTCGGTCATTATAGGTTGGTTTCCGCAAACCGGAAACCATCCAATTGGATTCTAAAATGGTCTGTAAAGTCGATTCTGGGTCGAAGGCTATCACACAATGTAGTATTTGGTCTCTTTAGGTAACCGTAAGTCGCCATCCTGTATTTCGTGGTTCTGGAATGACTAATTTTGGCTGTTTTCCAGCAACCGCAAGTTGCCACTTCGAATTTCAAAATGACGATTTTTGGCCTATGTGTTCATCTTGATTGCAGCAGTGCTCATATTGGGTGATATTTGATCATTTTTGGAAACTGGAAATCATCATCTCGGATTTCAAAGTGGTGTTTAAAGTTGATTTTAGGTCCCTGGGATTTATCTAGATTCCAAAAACACCTAGAATTTGATCATTTCAGAATGTTTTCTGGAAATCGGAAACCCCCATCTTGGATTTTAAAAATTGTGACTGAACTCGATTTTGGGCTTCTGGGTATCATTTTGGTTTCAAAAATAACAATAATGAGTGGTATTAGATAATTTTCATTTCAAAATGGTTTCTAGATTGAGCCATTTTAGAATGTTTTCCAAAAACCGGAGAACGTCATATTGACATTTTGGGTTGATTTCCGGTCTCTAGATAAAACCTCGGTTCCGAAAATACCCATATTGGTTTTTTCAGCTCTCATTGGTCGAAGTATGAGTTCAAAACATGTCTCAACATTTTTCAATAGTTCAATAGTTGTTGTCATAACATTAGAATTTTGCCGCATGTTGATGAAGGCGTGCATATTTTCCAATCCATTGTTGCAAAAAACAAAGAAAATCGGAGAGGGAACAATATCATGGGAACACCCTTTAGGATTGAAACCCTTTACAATAAATTAAAATGATGATAGGAGTTAACGACGGTATTAAAATTAATAAACACACAAACCACAAATTCGCCCCCCTTGCCTACGCTTATGAGGTACAGTAAAAATAATGTTTTAGGATTACTCCCCGTACTCGAAAACTCCTATGTACAATTTTTCACGGTAATCGGTTCAGTTGTTTTTGAGTCTATAGAGAAGAGACAGACAGACAGACAGACAGACAGACAAATAGACATTCGCATTTATAGATATAGAAGATAGATAGAAGATATATGCTACTACACGACCTGTATTTACCGAATCAAATGATAATCGGTTGAGAGTTTTAAAAATTAGCCCTTCCTCTTAGCTGCGCTACTGAATATTGCAAAGTCTTAAATGACAAAGTTATGTTGCAAGCACGCCTCATATCCGAAAACACCTGTATATAAATATTCATGAAGAACTTTTTCATAATTTACAAAATTTACAAATTTTCCTTTCTACGCCACTGAGATACAGAAAAATCAATGTTTCAGAATCTAACATACTTATAGAAATTGGCACGGTAATTGAGTTTGGTGTTGAGAAGTTTAGAAATAGCAAATTTACTTCCACCCCCCCCCCCCCTTTGCCACGCTAATGGAATATACAAAATTCAAAGCCGTTTAAATACATCAGCTACTAAAGATTCTGCATACCGAATTTGATGCTGATCGGTCCAGCAGTTTTAAAATCATCAAAGGTTTACATTGTTTACCCCCCTCCCTCATCCTTGCAACGCCTCTGAGATACACGAAGGTCTAACATGACAGAGAAAGACACATAAACATTCTTGATATAAATTTGAACGGTTATCGTTGAGGAAGTTTTCAGGTTAAAGAACCACAAATTCACCCCCCTTGCCTACGCTTATGAGATAGAACAAAACAAATATTTTAGGATTACTCCCCGTACTCGAAAGGGGTGTACAAATTTTCACGGTAATCGGTTCAGTAGTTTTTGAGTCTATAGGGAACAGACAGACAGACAGACAGACATTCGCATTTATAGATATAGATTATCAGCAATTTACGCAACTCAGAAAATTCTTTGCCTTAAATACACCCAAATAAATTTGAACACTTAACTAACCTCACTCTTAGCGTTCTTCTACATTCAAACGAAAAAAAATTATGAGTCGTGGCATCCCTTTAACTGGTGAAGCTTTAGAGCAGTGGTTCCCAACCGGGGGTCTGCGGCCGACAAGGGGGCCGCGAAACTCTTGGTAAATTTGACAGGTATTCAAAAATTTTTTCTAGATATCTCTGTGAAAGCAGATTTTCAACTCTTCTGCGGATTAGGACCAAGATGTGAAATAAATTAGACTCGCAGAACGATGTGAGACTGAGAAACGCAGGCTCGTAATGTGAAATTTGTATCTGAAATTCTTTTGGGGGGCGCGAAGCTCTCTGTGCTTCGCATAGGGGGCCGCGGGGCTTTTTGTGGTTAGCGAAAGGGGCCGCGGAGCCAAAAAGATTGGGAACCACTGCTTTAGAGAATATAACTTCCAACAACATATGATATTTTAGTATTATTTATTAGATGGGTTGTTAGGCTATTTACGAATATCTGATTGTCATATATATACAGCAAAAGAATGTAATTTTCTGAGCAAAACGTGATTCTATAAATACTGTTGTGTGTTGAGACTGTTGGTGCTGCTGGGACTATACTTGGTTCAGCGAAAAAGCCAATGTAAAAAAATAATATTTCCGTTATAAAAATGGTTGCTTATGTGTATGCTATTACTTCCTAGTCTGATACAAATAATTCAGCGGTTGTGACATCGATCGGACAAGCAAGCCTACACAATTGGAACGCTGCGTTCATACACATCTAGAGAAACATTTCAAAAGGTCCTATCTGCTTTGATCGATTTTTGAATCGATCACTTTCATTTTATCACCGCAACTTATTGAAAACCTTTTATGGCACGTTATTTGCACCAGTTGATAGCGGAGGGATCCCTCTAACCTTCTGAACGAAAACCACGCTTGGGAGAATTACTTAAGTTGAACCATTACCAAAATGAAAGGACGCTCCGGAAAACCGATGAAAGCAGATAGGACCTTTGAAATGTTTATCTGGACATGTCTTGAAATTACCAGGAAATGCTTCTATTTATTGTAACAAATATAACGAATAGTAATGTATATTCACTTTGCTCTATTGGTTCAGGGTTTGACGATTTGTTTAGTTTTTTTTTTTTTTGTTTAGGACTATTATTTCCTTCTATTAACTCTGCTCTTCACGTGCGACAACGACAAACAATGAACGCCGCCAAATTAGACGTCTACTGGAGATCACATATATCGCAGTAACGTGGGAAAATTATAACAACATCGCAACGTAACGAAGTAACTTCCAAAAACAGTAAGCCCTTTAAAGCTGAGACTCAAACCATCTCCGTACGTTTCTATATTCCATTGTGTAAGAGTTGCCGTGATACGTTACGACGTTGTTATGTTATTTGCATCGTGGCTGCGTCCACTGTTCGCAGATGTCGTTTGTAAGAAGTTGAATGAGTTTGGGAGGCAGTTCGTAATATCGGTAAATCATTTCAAACATGTCAATTTCTACTAGGTTCGCTTGAATCGAAGCCATTGATGTGCAAGTCAATTCAGTATATCGATTTTTGAAGTACCTATATAGCAATTTGTTTTACATAAAATACCTCAGTTTCGACTACTTTGTGATAAGGTCGTATGTCTAAACGTAAACAAAACGAGTGAGAGTTATATTCCTTGTACTTCACAAGCACAAATCATCTCTCACTCGTTTTGTTTACGTTTAGACATACGACCTTATCACAAAGTAATCGAGAATTCAGTCATTGCTGATCAAGTTGGTAGATTGAAAGATAAAAATAGAATAACTTTTTAAATAAAATATTGTGCTGCTTTTTTATAAGATTTACAAGCCACATGTTTGTTTAGAAGAAACAACGAACCCTAAAATAGTTCATTTCACACAAAGTCCTTCTTTTTGAGATATGCCAGAGAAAATACTTCCCATAATCAACTAATCTATAAAGCTTTTTGGAAACTCGCATTGAAACTCTGTAAAGTTCCTTTCTGATTGGATGTTATCAGACGTCCACGAAAAGTGGTGCGGTGTTTTTTATAGAATTTTGTTTTGATTCGAATATGATTCCGAAGAGAAATTTGTTTTAATTTAAACATAAAACCAAACAGGACAGCTTTTAAATTAGTTATTCTGAACAAGCCCATAGTGACCGTAATAAAAAAGTGGAACGAAACGACCGCAAGGTTAACGTAGAATTACGACGGCCTGTCTTATGTCAATAATTTTTTGCAATAGCTTTGGAAATACACTCGATTAGGGTTAATCATTTCAATGGTGTGAAGCGATATATTTTTCCGTATTTGTTTCGTATATCATTTTTGCTTTAAAAATAAACGGAATCCGTTGGAAACTAGCTGAGTTCAGAACTTTTGAAAGTGGGCAATATTCGTGACGCTCTCGATGCTTTCGGTTTTACAGTTTGTACCCCTATATATGTTGCCGTAAGACATAATTCTACGTCGAAAACGCACTAATCGATGTGCTCAAGTCGACTCTGTTGAAAGAAACATAAAAACCTAAATTAATCCACCTAGCGGTCAGACTCAGCCTTTCTCATTCAAACTTATTATTTGTAAAAATAGATTTACATGAATGCTTAAATCCAATAAAGGTATATTCACTCTTTGGATTCTAAAATATTGAAGTTGTGATTAAAGTATAAAATATGAAATTTGACGTAATGTTAGTGCTTAAGAAATAGTGAAATAAAAGAAATGACTCTAAATTTCGAACAATTTAATCACAAGCAATACCGGGAACGTTTAGATAGTACGATACCACATTTAAATCATGTTAAGGCCATATATATTGATCAAAGCAGGTATAGTTTTGAATAGTCTTTGAATTTCTTTTCTTTCCAAAACTTTTGAACCACATATCGAATTGATATGAAGTTTCTTATTTGTAAGTTTGAGAGATAACTCGTTTGTATGACACTAGTTGTGTTCAAATAAGTCGTATAATACTTGAGATAATAGACTTTCGTTGTTTTACAAATTACAACATAACGGTTGATTAAGTTTGATTACAATCAAATGAAAAGGTAACGTATAGGGCAGCCAAACTTTGAAACCACGTGTTCAAACATAATTCATCAGCTAACCCTTAACTAGCACGTTCATCTGATATCAATATTGTTCAAATCGGTTGTGTAGTTTCTGAAATAAAGAAGTTTCGTGATTTTCACATTTCGATACATTACAGACGAAGTTACAAACCGATAACAGCAAAATTCAATGGGGTGTTATGAGGCAGCCAGACCTTTCATTTGATACTAATTCTGTGGAAATCGGGTCAACCATCTCTGAGAAAAGTGAGTGAGCCCGAGTAGTCTTCGTAATATGTTTCTTTTCATAGCTGGACTTCACATTTTTAAACATAACAGGCAAAGTAATAATTCGTTTGCAAAAAAATCATGGGGCAACAAGACCTTCCATATGACACTGATTTTATGAAAATCGGTCCAGCCATCTCTGAGAAACATGAGTGAGATCGAATAGTCTCCAGAACACGTTTCTTTCCATAACTTCTGAACCACATGTTCAACCTTCATAAAATTCAAAAGTTAAGGGTTTTTTAGGTAGCCCGTTTGTTTAAATCGGTTGTGTAGTTTCTGCGATATTGATGTTTCGTGATTTTTACATTTTGATACATAACCTCTAAACTAGAAATCAGATTACAATAAAATTCAATAGGGTCTTAAAGGGCAACTAGACCTTTCATTTGCAATTAATTTCATTGAAATCGGTTCAGCCATCTCTGAGAAAATCGAGTGAGATTGGGAAAGCATTACACACACACATACAGAAAATGCTCAGCTCGTCAAACTGAGTCGAGTGGTATACGACATTCGGCCCTTTTGAGCACTTTTATACCTTTAAAAAATCGTATAATCAATTCATAAATGTTTGATTTTAGTTGTATTCACCAGACAATTGTACTGTGCAGTAACAGTTAATAATTTCAGCCTTGTTAAATGTTTAAAATAAACAAAGCAGAAAGAATTTTAATTTTCCGAAGGTATCGTCGGAATCCATGGTCAAGTATATGAATATGAAGATTGTTTGTATTTCATGATGCTGTAAGAAGACGGAGTTTAACCAGAGAAAGGCCGGAATCCTCAATCGGCAAAGATGCCCCTTCTGTAAATTGTTATGAACCATGAGTATGATCGAGATGCTGTAAGAAGTGACTGGTTTGTAATGATGAAAATTTAGTAAATTGACATTTTGGGATTTGTTTCGCAGATACCGCTTGTGATGCACAGTGTTAATGAATCGTAATATACATCACACTGCTGCGCAATTGCAGCAGCATCAAACTGCCATCAAAGTTGCAATTTAGTAATAACCATTCATTATGCTCTTCCAAATATATTTGGCAGCCTTGAAAAAGACTGGTTGCTGCAGTTGCAAATTTCATTCAATTGTCGCACAAACGCTTCATGGTCCAGATAGCGCGCGATATCCGCTCTGACAAAGATTTTTTACGCACGTTGTGGAATGAGATAACTGGTAAAATTATTTCCAGTTATATCATTCTACTATGTTCGTAAAAAAGAGGATGGGCTACGCTGCTCACAGTTTGTCGGTATATAAGCAAAACTACTTATCCCAAAACTACTTTCTCTGCTGTCACAGTTTGCTTCACTTCGTTTTGAGGCACAATTAATAAACTAAATATCACTTAGAATATCACATACCATGTAAAAACCTTGATAAATTGCTCAAAACTGTCTGATATGCTATCAATAATTGCAGTCAACATTTAACCGGTTTGGCCGAATCGACATAAGATAAGGGTAAACTGACCATTTTTCGGGTGCCAGTGCCAGTGATGTTGGTAACGCGTCAAATGTATGGTAGCTGACAGCGATGCCATCCCCGTGAATATTTTATCGTCAACTGTGTACCTGGCAACAAATGTATCATCATTGAGATGGCACCAGAGGCAAGCGACAAAGGAGCCAGGAAATTTGTCACAACAGGTCGTACCTCGTTGTAAGGAGAAACATTTTCGGTTGCTTCTCTGTTGACGGATTACAACAAACGTTCTACTATTACACTTGCCGCAAGGTTCAGACCGCCGTACGTTTGCTGCTCCAAGTAAATTGTTACATTCCTCTTGTCAACCTATTGTTGCCTTATAATGCAACAATAGGTTGACACATGTATCGTGTGTTGCACGGCTTGAAAGAAGATGTTTCCGTTCTCGTATCGGATATAAGGATCGTAATTATGCTGTGATGTCAAGTAACAACCTTCTTCTTAAAAACGTTACATATTTGTTAATGAAGTGTTATGAATTTTCTAAAACGGACTCAGCGCCGTGAGCAGAACTTGCTGAACTTTTCTGTTTGGAATCGGATTTGTTTCGCATATACCGCTTGTGATGCACAGTGTTAATGAATCGTAATATACATCACACTGCTGCGCAATTGCAGCAGCATCAAACTGCAATCAAAGTTGCAATTTAGTAATAACAATTCATTATGCTCTTCAAAATATATATAGTAGCCTTGAAAAAGACTGGTTGCTGCAGTTGCAAATTTCATTGAATTATCGCATAAACGCTTCATGGTCCAGATAGCGCGCGATATCCGCCCTGACAAAGATTGAAACCCGGCTCTTCTTTCTTCTTCACGATCAGCAACCAACGTCCGTGTGGTATGGGCACAATCATGGAATGAATTATATATAAAACACAAAGCGCACATTCTTAGTCAACTAGGTATATTCTGTCGACCTTGTTAGGGAAAGAAGCATTGTGCGACCAATCAGAGGTCGACATTTGCGTTTCGACAAGGCTTGACAATTTTCAATAGTACAATCGTTCGAGCAATCAGATTACAACTTTCTGCATTTGAACGGGTGCTTGGTTGATTTTCCAATCGATTACTGCAAAAATGACGAAAATCGGTTGGAAACTGACTGAGCTTAAGACGGTTGAAAATGGACAATTTTTGTGACGCTGCCGATGTTTTTGGTTTTTGAAATTGGATCCCTGTAATGAAACTGGTCCCCTGTATATGTTGCCGAAAGACGTAATTCTACGTCAAAAAAACCAAAATATATTTGTTTTCTGCATGGACTTTTTCACTGCGACCAGAATCGTTGAACTATTGTGAGATATACCCAGGTATCTGCTGTATTCCGCACTTCTATTATTAGCAATACCTCCATTGAGAAGTGGCATGCTTATTATTTAACCGTGCTTGTGTGTAATGTGATTTTAGCCTTGCTTTCACACGCTTAATGCTCTACTATACCTTGTTCCTCCTGCCCAATATCGCCACTTATCCAGCTTTCAATGACCGGTAATGGAAGACAGTGCACGCAGCTTATTTTGACATCTTCTGCAGGTCAGGTAATTTTCAGGATCTTATTCATTTGTTTAGAGGAAGTCACACCAAGGTTAATATTATAGAGTTCAGCGTTGAGGAAAAGTAAGTAGTTGGGTAGGAGCCTTTGAATAAACCAATGCTTAGGTCCTTTTTGACATCCAATGGCTTTTTCTACTAAGATTCGAATCCACGACCATTGACAAAACGGACTCTGTAGCCTTGCGGCTACGCAGTTTTATCTCATCGCATCAAACACACATTTAGTACTTTTTACCTCTTTTATTCTTATTATTGTGTTTGTGAAGACAAAACCAAACAAAACAGGTCCAAGCTAAATCAATTTTTCGAAAATAAAGAGAAAGTTCGATACTTGCAGAGAAAATCCGATTTTAGAGATACATATCAATCTTCAAATACATAGGGGCCATCCACATACCACGTGGACAGATTTTTAACGATTTTAACCCCACCCCCCTCCCCCCCGTGGACAACTACCAATATCAATTCTAAAAAATTTGTATGGACCGTGGACATTACACAACCTCCCCCCCCCCTCCCCCAAGCTGTCCACGTGGTATGTGGATGGCCCCATAGTACTTTAAAGAAAAGAACAGAAAATAGGGGATATTGTCCGAAGGAAAACCACTATTCTTCAATCGAAGCTGAATTGTATAGAGGGTAAACCAAATATTCATCATAAAAACTCACATAACTTCTTTGAAAATAAATGAAGTTTGATTTTGCAACTTTTAAAAAGGTGTGCATTGTATGAGTTTTTGATCTGTTAATCACGATCTATAAGCTGGGAGAAAAACACAAAATTTGCTTCCTTGCGTGCGGATGCAAACCATGTTTACTGATCGCTTCTAGGAAACCAAACGAATTTAAACGAATGGAATTCACACAGACTTCGCAGCCAACTGTGTTAATGTACAGGACAATTGCGGGGCTAGCGCTACGATCCTTCTGACACTAACAGTCTCTCCTGAGCCGGGACTCTATTAAAGCACTTTCGAACACGGAATCGGAATCCAAATCTAAATTCCGAGAGTAGAATTCCACCTTCCAGCTGGCCTTGAGGTACGATGCTAGCCTAACAAGCCAGTCCTACGACGACTGGCGAGAACAAGCAGGAGTCGGGTGGCAAATTTTGTCATCGACGTAGTTGAAAAATATACGGATATACGGAAAAAGCATTTTGACAGCATTATGTTTATATCGCACATGGTCTCACGCATACCAACGCAAGGCTTTAGATCGTCGATCGAAATCGTTTTTTATTCCACACGAAAGTTTGCACTAACCCCTTAGAATAAAGAAATTCGCAATAAGTTTGCGTTACTTTTTGTTACATAAGGGGGATGGGGGGGGTGTAGTTGAAACTGTTACGTAACTGTGATTTTCCTTCAAAATCGAAAATTTTTGGGGGTTTAGCGTTACGTTAATTTAGGGGAGTTAGTCATGTTAAACGTTACTTATCGTTACATAGGGAGGGAGGGGGTCTTAAATTTGGATTTTTAACGTTACGTAATTTGTGTACGACGCCAAACTCCCTTCGTGTCATTGGACACTTTAAATCACACAAGGTGTAAAAAAATCTCTTTGATCTAAGCGTACATATGTATGTTGTTATCATACACAAAAAAAATATTCAACTACGCTCTTAAACACTAAACTGATAAGTGTGTAATCTGTTGGATCATTTTTTTGTTTTTTTTTTTTTTTTAATATTAGTAAAAGATCTATAAATCGAATCACTGTCGTGGTCTATAACCAACCAAGGAACATTGAAATCATGAACCAAAAACAGGCACTCGTACCCTCTGCGACTGAAAGATTCGCGCGGGCCGTAGCAAACATGTTTCGCTATAGCCAAAAAAAAAAAACAAGCAACAAATAGTAAACAAAGATACGCACATAACCCCGAAAAAACATGTCCGTGGCTTTGGGAGCATTCCCCGCGTTCACCTCGCTTTGCAACCGCGACGTCGTCCGATGGCGTCAGCAGGTGACCCAGCCAGCTTGTTTGCAGTCATGAGCAGAATCATTTCAAATCGCCTGGAAATACGCGAAAATTCAATCGACCATTTTTGATTTGAATGAAACTTTGCACACATATTTGGCTTAGCAAACTGAGCGTTTTTCACAGGTGCAGAGATTTTTTACACCCATGAGTTACATTCTAAAAGGGCGTATGCCTTTTGGCATAGGTTTTATTCGAAGCAGTGTAGCCCAGAAACCGTTAGTTGTATAGAAAAACTGTCTGAGAATGAGTTGTAGGGAATTAAAAATGCACCATAAAAAAAATATACACTGTACAAAAAAAATTTTTTTGACCAAAAAAAATTAAAAATAAACATTAAATTTCAATTTAAAAAAAGAGAGTTGAATTTTTTTCTTATTTTTTTTAAAGAAACTTGACGTTAATACGCAACTTTTAAAAAAAAGTCCAGGATGGAGAACTGAAAAATAATTTTTTTATGGTAGATTAATTTTTTTATGAAAATTCTAATTTAAACATTTTTCAAAATATTTGTATTCTGATGATTTTAAAAGATGCAGCGAGTCATTTTAAATCAAAAAGCTCTTGGTAGTTAACATTCTAAAGGCATTGGTTTTCGAGTTATTTCTAATTTAAGCTCGAAAAATTATAATCATTTAGGAAAATACACGTTTTTCTTAATTTGTCCATGGTTCTCCAGCAAAAACCATACGTTCATTGAAATGCTTGATCAAAAATATACAATTCATTCTTTGACGACAAAACGATTGGGAGAACAATTCTCAAGAAAAGAGTTAAATGTTCTAAGTGATATAAATATATAAGAATCAAATATTTATTTTCGAGTTTTATTATCTTAAGAACATATTTTTTCATGACATAGATACTTTACAGAACTAGTTTCACCTTATATTTCATATACATCATATTCGTCATCTTTTGAAAACAGCTTCGTTTGTATCTTTTTTTCTGAAATCGAAACAAAAGAGTAATACTTTTGTGTGGCAGCTATTATTATAGATTTTCTGAAAATATTGCTCCATTCTGTTACTCCTTGTTCATATTCTTTATATTATACCCAACTAAATGACATTTTTGATGAATTTTTATTACTTTTCTGATTAGACCAATCTTACAATTCTTTTGCGCTTGTAATGGGATGTTCATGTTCTTTAGCTAAACTTGCATTTCCTGCCATTCGTTTTAATATGCCACCAATTGCATCGCATGGGCCTTTAACATGAGAAGTCGCAAAAAAATGCCAATCTGCATCGACGTTATATTTTGTTTTGAACTTGCAAAGTTTTTTCTATTTTTATATTGTGAGGCAGCTCCATCAGACATTAATATCGCTTTTTCCAACTCTATTGTTGTTTTCAAAAAACTCATTAATTTGGCAATGAACACCTGAACCGCAACAGTATCATGATGGAGTACTTCCGATATTATGATGAAGCTGGTATTCTTAAGTGTTCCAGATTCTGAATAGTAAACAACGAAGGGATGAATGGTGGCTTGACTATCATTCAAACAACTAAACGAATCACAAATTGATAAAGACGTATTAAAATGAGCTTGACTGTTCAATGTTTTTAATTTTGCAATAACGTATTCGTTTAATTTGCGTAAGCTTGATGAGCACCGATGACCAGGAAAGGGTTTACAGCATCTGGGCTTGGTGTATTCCAATTTCACTTAATTCATCTTCACAAAATGCAAACTGTTACTAACACATCTGGAGTAGTGCAATCGTATTTATATACGAAAACAGATATTATAAGTAACCCAGTAGTTATTGGTTGCGTACTTTAAAAACAGTTAGTATTAGTAAACAAGTAGGTAGTCAGTGGTGGGCACCATTCCACTAATTCGCTAATCGCTAACTAGCGACGCTAATATTCAGTTAGCGGTTTAGCGATTTCTCTAATTTTTGAACTGGTTAGCGAAACTGTTAGCGTCGCTAAAATTTTGGCCTTCGAAACGCTAATCGCTAATTCGCTAAATTTTGTAGAGAAGCGACGATATAACTATTTAGAAAAACTGTGAATTGCTGGTGGCGTACGTAAATTGCTTCGAAAGATGAACATACTTTACTGCGAAAATTACTTTTGGAACGAATGTTTCATTCAAACAACGTTTAAATGTCTCAATTGTCTAGAGTTCCTCTTTTTACGACATAAGTGCAAGCCAGTTTTTTTTCCCCTAGAATGGAGTTCCAGTTATCGTACAAGCCACAGGAGCATTTTTCAGAACAAGCTCAAGGTCTAGATTGAATTTTTGGCAACCAAGAACTTTTGAAAATTGCAATGCGCCTGAAATTATGTCAACTTTGGTTTTACCTTTTCGATTCAGATAATAATTGAATTTTATGAAAATATTCCAAAGTTTTTTATTTTTTATGCAAGCTGAATAACTTTTGTTACTCCTTGTTTTTACAAAATCAAGTATGAACACCGCATTGTGAACCTCTTATTGTAAATAGCTCTCAAAAGTATTTGTTTTCGTTGGTTTTACCACAAGAGATCAAAGTGGTTCAAATCTTACAAAACACGAGCAATGAATATAGTGATATGACTATTTACATATTAATAAGTTAGCGATTAGCGAAAATTCCGCTAATGTGGGCTTAGCGGTTAGCGTTAAGCGATTATCGAGCTAAACTTTCCGGTTAGCGACTTAGCGATTAGCGTCGCTAAATTTTCGGTTAGCGGTGCCCACCACTGTAGGTAGTGTTGCACGACAAACATATTTTTTATAAAACATTCGGCAAGGGGGAACGTGTAGGTAGGCTAAGTTTTAGCGCTTGAGTTATTTATCCAATCGTTTTGTTGTTAAAGAATGAATTGTATATTTTTGATCAAGCATTCCAATGAACGTAAGGTTTTTGCTGGAGAACCATGGACAAATTAAGAAAAATGTGTATTTTCCGAAATATAATAAATTTATCGAGCTTAAATTTAAAATAACTCGAAAACCAATGCGTTTAGAATGTTTACTACCAAGAGCTTTTTGATTCAAAATGACTCTCTGCATCTTTTGAAATCATCAGAATACAAATATTTTGAAAAATGTTTGAATTAGAATTTTTATAAAAAAATTAATCTACCATAAAAAATTATTTTTCATTTCTCCATCCTGGACTTTTTTTTTAAAGTTGCGTATTAACGTCAAGTTTCTTTAAAAAAAAATAAGAAAAAAAATCAACTCTTTTTTTTAAATTGAAATTTAATGTTTATTTTTAATTTATTTTGGTCAAAAAAAAATTTTTTTGTACAGTGTATATTTTTTTTATGGTGCATTTTTAATTCCCTACAACTCATTCTCAGACAGTTTTTCTATACAACCAACGGTTTCTGGGCTACAATGCTTCGAATAAAACCTATGCCAAAAGGCATACGCCCTTTTAGAATGTAACTCATGGGTGTAAAAAATCGCTCCATCTGTGGAAAATGCTCAGTTTGCTGAGCCAAATACGTGTGCAAAGTTTCATTCAAATCAAAAATGGTCGATATTCGACCATCGGTGATTTGGCGCGATCTTGCTGTCATATTACCGGCGCGGCGGTCGCGCGCCGTACGCTGTGTGGTTTGGTTTGATCGCAGACAACGTACCGAAAATTTTCGGCAATTTGATCTCCTAGCAAACGACGCCGTAAGCGTGGTGGTGGGGATGCAACATTCGTTGAGACAGACGTTCAGCAGCCAAGCCGAGGAATATCTCTATAAATACAAGCGTTAGGCCCTCTCCTTCGGTTCCAAAATTTTCGCCACGCGGTCTCACGGTTCGTTGTTTCAACTGCGATTTTCGGCTGTGCGCAAAGTGATCTTTGTTTCGATAAAGTGAAGTTTAACTAAAACTAAGGGTACCGATACACTGGATGACAGTTTGCACGGGGGATGAGTCGCGTTCGGACGTGATTTCGTAAAAAAATAGAAGAGACGTGATATTTTTTCGACTACAGTGTCCTGTTTGAGAACAAGACCAGGCTGCAGGATGACGATTCCCAGTGCCATGGAGGCACCGATGAAGGCGTCACCCGGTACCCTGCCGGACGGCGCGGACAGTTCAGCCAAAATGAAGGCCATCTATCATGACACCAACAACAACGAAATCACCATGGGCGACGACATGACCGTCAGCGAAAAGGAGCTGAACGCCTATATGGAGCACTATAATCGCTGGCACCAATCCGCCCTTGGAAAGTGGCTCCAGGATCAGCTGGCGGATAAGTTTGGCTGGAAGTTCGGTGCAGAAATTAAGTGGAAAAATGTGGCCATGATCGGGTTTCTGCATCTGGTTACGGCGGCTCTTTTCCTCGTGTACGTGTGGGAGTCCACTGTCTACACCTGGCTCTGGGGTGAGTAGATCACGCATAGATGCAAAATGACGGAGAAGTGCAGCGACTGCTCTCTTTTTTGGTGCCGATGCGTTTCGTAACGCGTTCCAGTTCACAGATTCGGTGGAAATTGGGGGCGCTTTATGCATGAGAGAAACAAAAGCGAAAGTTTTGAACTCTGTTTCGTGGTGTAAATTCTGTGACGTTTTTTATTGTTGTAAAGTGCACTGCAGGATGTGTTTTACTTTAGATAGTTTATGGGTGTTTTATCCATCCTTAATTAGAATGATGTAAGCGCTCAAGTAAATTCGACCACACTAGAGACGTGAGGATTCGCTTGGTCGAACCCGAAGGCGGAAGCCTTCACTCAGTTTTGAATGTTAATCAGACAACACTGGCGAAATCACACAGTGTGTGCGTTCAAGGACATTCAAGCGGCCCCGCTAATTAGTTATCTTTGTTGTGTCTTTCGGTTTTTCTTTTATTCTCGCTTAGTCTTTCGGTTTGTGGTGTACCGTTTTTATTTCTTAGTTCTTTATACAGTTTATTGTTGGCTCTAGCTTGCGAATTGGATTTGATTAATTGTTTTCGTATAGCTCGCGATCGTTACTTCGTTTCCGAGGATTGTGACATCGGCAAACTAAAAGAATGTTATGAACTCTGTTAAAACTAGAAAAAAAATTGCTACGAGTATATCATAAAAAAAATCCATTGAACTCTGCATTACTAGCTACATTTCTACCACCATACCTAGAAAATTTTATTTTCAGTATGGGATTTTTTTTCTTATGAATTTCTTACGGTCACAAAAAAGTATTCCAGTAAACTGAATAAGGAAATTATAACCAATTCAAATGATCAGTTTAATAATTATTAATCAACATTTTAACAAACAGTGTCAGCATTTAGCGTCATGCCAAAATAAATATTTTTGGTTTTCGGTGGTATATTTGGTTTCCAGTCAAAATAACTTGAAATTTATTCGCGTATTTGGAGCAAGTTAAGCATGGACATTGACAACCGGTCAAACAGCTTAAAAGTAAAAATTTTTGAAAAAATATTGTTATACGGGAATTTCGAAAAAAAATCTACTTTTTGCTCAAGCTATTTCGATCTATTCAATAATACATTGTTGAACAACTTAATATACTATTAATAAACTTAATAAACAAGCCGAATCAAACTGCTTTAATTGAAAGTTTCGTTTCAACATTTCTAAGACATGTTTCGTTTCAACATTTCAAGAGCTGCATAGTTTATATAGCAAAAACAGTCAATGCTGTTCACAAGAAATTTTTAAATTTCAAACTGCATTCCAAATGATGATTGCTGTGTTTTTTACATAAAAGCGTTTGAAAACACTAAATGTAGTCACGATTAATCATCGGTAAGAAGACATGGTGTACAGGTTAGATTCACCCATCCACACTTGACCTTGTTCATTTGCCCATTCGAGTTTGCACGCAAATAAAAATAAACACACCCAAAAGAGGTGATACCGGCAGCAGCGTTGCACTTTGCGTTCTTTTTCGTTATTTTCCTTTTATTTTTATTTTTTTTAAGACTAGCATTTGTTTTGCTCTAACGGAATTCATTCGTGAATATCCGTCTTGCTGTGTTTGTTTGGATGAAATGCTTTATTTGTGAGCTTTCAGGCAAAACAGGTTCTCCGATTCGTTTCGGAGGCTTCCAGAAACACTATTACGACAATTCGCCAGACGGTGTTCTAGACTGATTCGTTCTGCGATGAAACCACTGGAAGATAGCTGTAAGCTATCTCATCTTCTACCTCTGAGTCACTAAATAGCTTAGCTTTAATTGCTCTCAGTATCATGAGTCAAATGATTTTTTTTTTTGCGGGAAACATCAACGAAGGGATTGTCACGGATGATCAACTACGTAGCTGACCCATCAGGCTTCTTTTCGGTGTTTTTCACTGCCAAGACCATTGTGAAGGCAGACACCTTTACAGAAGCAATTATCACCCATCCGATAATGGCTAAACTCAACCGACGAAGTGATTATTTTAAACTATTCGAGAAAGGGAAACAAAAAAACGTGCAGCAGCTGTGCGGTGGCTTGCAGGAAGTCTTCTGATCCTTCAAACTCGCGACATACAGAACATCGCAGCATGGATGGCGAAATGTCCTTGCTTGGCTCGATATACGTTGCGAAGAATAATAAAAATTCGGCTTGTGATGAACAACATGAATTTGTTTTTTTTTTTTAAAGGGTGGGGCTGGCAGCGCTTTTTTCTCTGTAGATACTGAGCTACGATTACGAATGAGTTACCCTTGTTGTCTGTGAAGCAACAAAGTTAAAATAAATACAAAAAATATTTTGAAAACGTACCATATAAAACAAAGCTTAATTGAATTTCGTAAATTATTTATTATGTCTTTAGTTGAGTTCCATCGAGAAAAGCCTAAATGTTTTTTTTTATTGTAGTCAATTATATTTGGCTATTAAAAAAAATGTGTTCCAATTCATTTTGCTTTGTTTTTTTTTTTTTTTAGTAAGAGTCAAAGTTTCTCAGTCTTATTTCGACCAAGAAGCACTTTAAATTGGTGTTTATTTGTTGTAAACTCAAAATTTTGTACTGTAACCTTTTTTCGAAATTGAAGACAGTTTGAAACAAAAATCTCTAAAAAGTCTACATAACTTGTTTGTCCTGTATGGTCTACTCACTGCGACAAAAAACGTTGATCTATTGTGATATCACCTGGGGGTCTGCTGTCACACTTATTATTATAAATACTACTGTTGAGAGTAAGTGACATGCTTATTTGTTCATCCGTGCTTATGTGCATGCTTTTACCTTTCCAGTTTCGCTCATGCTCCATTATACCAAGTTCGTTCCTCCAAATCATAAATCACTGGAGAGGTATCAACTATACGTCCCTCTGGGCAGTGTTATTACAAGAGAGACTTATTTTGTCGAAAGGAAGCCCCATACTTAAGTTTCTTGACATCGTGTGGCCTGATTTTACTGAGATTCGAGCACACGACCACGGAGAGCGGACTCTGTAACATTGCCCTCTTCTCTCCATAACTTATCTGAATATAAATTAATTTTCCTTCAACAAATTTCGGAAATGTGTGCCATAAAAATTTCCATAAGAAGATGAAAATGGACTTCCCATGGGTGCTGCTTTTGTTTGTTTATAAAAGCGCCTAATTATTTTCCTATAAAGCATGTTTTCATAAAACTACAAACCAAACTGTTCTGACCTTTGTTACTATGTCCTTGAAGCAGGGCAGGCACTTTTTGATTAATTCGATTACTTAACGCGACTTCCACAATTAAGATTTTCTTGCGCAGATTTCTAAATATTCGCGCATTTCCTCAAATGGTCAGTTTAATTAAAATGGTTGATTTTTTAAATTTTTCTCTTTACATTATTTTTTGCAGTGTCGAGTAAACCTTTCCCCTCTCCTTTGTGCTATTGAAGAGCTTGATACATTTCTCAAAAGATTTGCACGTGAGTCCATCTTCTTTTCGTACCAGATTTTGGAAATGAGCTTCTCAATTGGTCCATGGTGCTAACTTTATATTCGCCCCGCATGGCCAGCATGATAGGCTATGTGCGATTGCAATACGAGCCCGTGGGGTAACGCCTATAGGATCGTGATGGGCAAGACCAAAAGCGTGCTGGCGTCTGCAGAGCGATCACCAGCGATGCTGGAGCATATCACCGGGGGACTCCTTCCACGCCACGAGTCTAGTCCTTGGCCTCCGGCAGTCGAGTCTCACGTCCGACGTTCCAGTATCTCAGAGACAGACCAGAGATGGTCAGCCAACCTGCCAAACATACAATCTGTGAGCGACGATAGCCGTGTCGAGATCAAGGGAGAGGTTACGAATGAGGAACTCATCGTGATCGCCAACTCCCTAAAGGTGAGCAAGGGACCGGAACCAGATGGAATCCCTAACCTGGCAATCAGGCTGGCGATTAAAACGGCCCCCGGCCTGTTTTGGGCAGTCATGCAGAGGTGCCTGGAGCGGCAGAGTTTGGTCTTACTGCCGAAAGCTGGGAAACCACCAGGGGACCAAGCGGCACATAGGCCTATCCACCTACTGGACACTGCGGGCAAGATGCTTGAGAGGAAGTCACGGTTGTGAATAACCGCAAATCAGAGCAACAAGCGGCGGTCAGAAAACTGGTCGGAAACTGCACCATCACCTTAAAGCGATCTTTGAAGCTCTTGGGGGTTATGGTCGACGATATGCTCACATTCAAGAGTTACGTCAACTATGCTTGCAAAGAAAGCTTCAACGGCTATTGCAGCACTATCTCGAATAATGTCGAATAGCTCAGCAGTGAATGGCAGCAAGCGTGAACTTCTTGCCAGCGTGGTTTCGTCCATACTCAGGTATGAGGGCCCAGAGTGGTCCAAAATACTAACAGTTATCGTGGTTAACTGGAAGTAACCTACAGACTCATGTACCTGAGGGTTGCGAGTGCGTTCCGTACAGTGCCATACGACGCAATCTGCGTCCTGTCCGTCATGCGCCATGGAGCAGTGAACTTCCACCTGACACAGATCCTGTCAGGTCATGGTTGCTTTAGGCAGTACCGAAACAGGTTCGGGCATGCGGGGTCCCCCATGTGCCCCTTGTGCGTGAATGTGAAAGAGACTGCTGAGCATGTCTTCTTCGTATGTCCTCGTTTTGCGCGTGCGCGGAGCGACAAGATAGTGGTGAGCGGGCCAGACAACCCTCCGGATCCGGACAACCTAGTTCAGAGGATGTGTGAAGACCCGAACATCTGGAGGACGGTTTGTGCAGCCGCCTATCAAATAGTCCTAGAGTTGCAGAGCAGGTGACAGGTTGACCACCGACACGCCAGTATTAGCTAACTGCCAGTACCCAGATTAGTTAGCTAACTAGCAAAGAGACTTGATTGAGCCAGGAGGTTGCACACAGCATAAAAGCCGCTCCCCGAAGCAATACCTAGCGGTCGTCCCGGGGAGTATTATGGGCTGGAAACTGGAGGGTTTTTAGTGGGTCAAACCTCACACTACCTGAGGTTGGTCTCTCAGGTGTTTGGTAGCAAATTTTCCTTCTACCTGCAATAAAAAAAAGAGGAAATAAGGTCCGGGGAGCTAGGAGGCCACAATGTCTTATTGAGAAAATCAGTCGAATTCTCCCGATACCACGCTTGGACGATATTCGCCGTGTTGGCGGGTATGCCGTTCTATAGAAAGACGTCATGTGCTTTACCAGGGTTCTTCACGTTTTTCTCGATAAACACCAGTGGGAGCTCTCCACGTCTGAATACGGTCCCTAAATCATCACCGACACTGCGCTCTGAAATCGTGAAATGCTTCTTTGAGACGCGGGTATGCTGGCCAACGTCGGCTTCTGCAAGACAAAGAATTTCTCAAAAAAAAACACGAACTTCTCGCCTGCGTGCCGCGAAAGTATCAGTTTGCTCTGTCCAGCCTCTTCTTCGTTGTAGCCTCCGTTACACCGTGAACCTTGCGTTTTTTGTACGGCTTGTATCCTAGGTTCTTTGTCATAATGTTGTGGGCAGTACAATCGAAAGTGGTCTTCCGGATCGAGCGATTCATTTGTCGATGAATGATGGCTGCTCCTAAGTACCGACGGATGGTGGTATTGATGGAATTCCGTTTCACCTAATGGGATTTCAACCGTCGGAATAGGTTACTCACCTTTCGCAAACGCTTTTACTACGACGTTGTGGTACTCCTTCATCGTGCTCGGTAAACAAATAACAATTGCCAGCTAGTCGACACCATGCGCGTCGGTTAGCCTATACAGGGTGTCACCGTGAAAGTGATACACACATTTGAGTGCATTTGAGTGTTTGTAGTTTACTTGTAAGAGATAAAGCCAGTGTTTCACTTTTTTTAGAATAAAATAGCAATAAATTCGAGTAGAGAACAAATCAAGATCTTGTATCTTGCTGGAAATAGCAACACACAGATCAGAAGAAAGCAATCACTTTTAAATTTGAGCAGATCTTCCGTGTACAGGACCATCAAACGATTCGAGGAAACTGGCATGGTTGTTCCAAAACCGAAACCAGGTAAATACGGAGTGTGCGGTACGAACTGCAACGGTGATCAAAGCAGTTAACAAACGTTTCCTGCAAAAAAATGACTCGTGAAATAAACATAAGTCAAAACACTATGCATCAAATAATCAAAACTAACCTTGAAGCTTTCAAGAAATAACAGATTCACGGATTATCTCGCAAAAACATTTCCGACTGGGTTATCAAATTTTGCTTGTTACTGAAGACGCACGCATAATTTCTTCGGATGAAAAATTGTTTACGTTGGAGGCGATTTGAACAAGCAGAATGATCTTGTGTATGGAACATGTCTTCGTGATAAACAATAAACAATATCGCACGCTACAATATCGCACGCTAGCCTGTGGGTCTAAAGCGGTCTTGATCAACTCGATTATTAGTTGAGAGAATTTGTTATCGATATTGTTTTTGGCACATTTTGCATGTTTATAATAAGTACAACGATACACCGTGCCCCAGTGCTGAGTCGGTAAAATTTCCAGCTTGAAAAGATCCTCGACCTGATCGGGAATCGAACCCGATATCACAATCGTGTGGGAGAGCTAGCCGATCGACATCGCTAACCACAGAGCCACGGGGACCACATGTCTTCGTGATATATTAGCCAATAGAAGAGGAGTGGAACGATTCCAGAATTCTTCAGCTATGGTGGTTTGGGGAGCAATAAAGCTTTATCCATTTAATATTTGGTCGCACAAAATGGGACATATCATCATCAAAACACGTACAAAAAATCTTAAGATGTCATTTTGGATCAAATTTATTGACCTTTAAAGGATAAATGCAGAAAGAATTATTCATCTGAGTTCGAATGAATTCACGCACTTATACCGCCCAACATCTTCTGCATAGTGGAACTGTCAACTCGATCGGCCATTTTCTTCCACCATCTATGTAAATCAGCTGGTTTTTTATCGTTCTGTCACTTTTTTTTCAACTCGCTCTCTATTATTGTCCAATATTTTTCAATTAGACGAAAATCTAGCAATTCCCAAATCTGACCACAACTTCACCGGCCCGTCATGTGATTGGATGAACGGCAAAATCCACTTCCGAAGGCACTGATCCTTGTACCCCTGGCCATTCACGGTTGATCCGGTAATAAAAACCTTCGTTTTTTGCCACAGCTGCAGATCCCCTGCCACACCATCAGCTTCCGAACGAACTTGTCAGCAAACACGAATTAAAACCGCTTGGCGACATCACCCTAGCGCTTGGACATATAAAATTTTTGTCCTGAGAGCTACGCGAATTCCGTTTTAAACATGTCTCACCGTCCATTGAAATGCAGCCGTCGAATTTGGTCAAAACTTTCTTATACAGCATCCTAGCACGGCGTTTGGCAACGAGATTTTGTTTGAGGGTCCTATTGGGGTGCTTACTGGCGTGGAACGACCGCAGACCTTCACGCCGACAGATTTATCGAACAAAACGAACTGTGCCGAAAACTTCTTATCCAAATCGCGCAGGGTAATCCCAGAGTTCGTCCAAACTGCTCTGCAGACTTTCAATCGAAACCGCTTGTCAATCGTTCCACTTCTGCGGTTGCTGTGATCAGCGCGATTTAGCGTTGGAGTTTCATTGAATCGTTTCAGCACGCTGCTTACGGTTGATTTGGGAAATTTGAGGCACTTTGCAATTTTTGCACCAGACCACGTCGGATTTTCAACGCGAGAGTGCAAAATTTTCTAACGTCTTTCACATTCCATCGTCAAACATTTTTGATCCACTGACTCGAATTCGATGAAACTTTCACCACTATGTAAACCAACCTTTCCCATCACTGCGCTGCCATTGGTTTCTCGTAACCGCCACTATAGGCGCCATAGTAAATATTATGTGGATCTATCTTTATTAGGGTTTGCAATCCCAGGAACGATTTCCCGGGATTCCCGAGTCTCTTGAAAAATTCCGCTAAGTTTAATATAGTTTCCTATGCAAAAGTGTAATAAACCTAATTAATCTCTTAAAACACGAAATTGACGTCGCCAAACTGTATAGCAGCACTAAAGTGGGTACTACACGAAGCAACTATTTGCTTGAATAATAATTGTTCGCCTTGTATTATTGAGTTAATTGCTCCAATTTTTTGTCATTAATATTTGCTGTGTTATTCAGAAACCGAAAAATCAGGCGATTATTTGCAATAGCGAATTTTAGAATTGATAAAAAAAAAATTCCTGTAAATTGACAAACAATTTTGAAATCCATAGAAAACCAGAAACTGGAGAAATAACGTTCCAGTTCATCTACTCAAATTCTTACACGGAATCCTACTCTCTAATCAATGGTGAGAGCAACTTCAAATAAGTTTAAATGTGCTAAGAGGCTTTGCTAGCGTTTAAGCAAACAAAGTTTTGAGCAAATATTTGTAACAGTGTAATAGTATAGCAAATATTATCCAGAAGAAATATTTTGCCCAAAAAATACCGTACCAAATATAGCGAATATTTGTCTCAGCTGCCTGCCTGCCTAACGTTAAGTTTTTTCTTCAACAAAGTGGACAAAAATAATTGGACACTTCAGTTTTTAATAAAATGTAGCAAGAGCTGAAATCAGTGATTTAGAAGTATTCCAGAATTCAAACACCAGCAGTGATTTAACGGACTCAAGCAAAATTTTACAGAATAAATTACATTATTTTGGTTTAACGTAAAATTGTCAGCGGATCTAAAATGATTGTTTGACGACATAAAAATCCTCTAACCTCTTCTTCTGCAAATATTTGCAACAAAAGTCGATCGCAAGATTCTAAACTTGAATATGCTTTGTATTTTTTTCAATTCGTTTTTCATGCGAATTGGAAATGAAATTGTAAACGATTATTTATTTGTTACTTTTTATGAATCAACTTTATTTTAAATCCCTTTGTGCTAAGAATTTTTTTCTATTCGCGGTTCACAGGAATTCCAGGGAAATGCGATTTTTTATTCCCGTTTCCCGGGAAATCAGTTCCCGGGAATATTGCAAACTCTAATCTTCATCCAACAGAGGAAAGTTTCCGCTACCCTGCATAAAAGGTAGAGCTGACACCAATACCAATACAAAGAATGCACAAGGTGGGCGCCTACAACACCCTGTAGACCCACGCGATTTTTCCGAAAATTGCTTGGTAAATTTCAACACACTTAACTTTACTTAAAAGATTTTATAGCGTGAATAATCACTATTGGATTTGATAACGAATCAATGTTCTACAGTCAAACCTCCATGAGTCGATGTTCTATAAGTCGATATTTTCCTATACTCGATGATATTTTCAGTCCCTTCGATTTCCCATACAAACTCAATCCTAGTAGTCGTTATTTCTATTACTCGATGCCTCCTCCGCTCGATGGTCCCGCATGGTAACTTTGCTAGTTGTTCGGTTTCGATGAGCCGATGTTGTTTTCAAATTCCAACTTCTTCTGACGTGAAAGAGTAAATGACATCTCAACTCGCGCTGAGGATGAATAAAACTAAGAAATGAAGGAATAATGTGCTGACTTGCTCCAAATGTGATTGGCTAGATCGGATTTTTAACAAATTTAGTTAGCGAAACTGGACGAAATAACGAACTCAACAGCAATAATACCGGAAGCTTCAAAATTATCAAAAAATTTTGCTTCCTAATATCTAACTGAATTTATGATTCGGACAAAAAATTCTTTTGAAAGGAGAGGAGAACCAGCTAAAAACCTCTAAAATAAAGACATTTTATTAGATGACCTCAACTCATTTTAACATCTGCATATTTTGACACATGATATCAAGAGATGCTAGATTTATAGTTCAAAAAATTTACGGGTATATAAAAATGTTTTCATTTCTTAGAATTTTTTTCAATTTTTGCTACCAAAGGAAAAGTTACTTTAATATGGTGAATTTTTTCTCCAGAACTGCAGCTTTATTATCTATAACATTGCCGAATACATTATTTCAATAAAACATATCATTATTCAATACATAATATTTGACATATTATTGCCATATTTGAATTATTTTCTTAGAATTGTGATTTTCGTATCTGAATTCGACCTTCTGTTTTACTATACACAGACTTCGCAGCCAACTGTTAAGTGTACAGGACACAATTTCTACTGACACTAACAGTCTCTCCCGAGCCGAGACTCGAACATACGACGCCTGGCTTGTTGGGCCAGCATCGTACCTCGAGACCAGCTGGGAGATGCAATCTATTGTATGAATAATTGACGCCTTTTAAAATTTATTCTATGAGTCGATAGTCTCTTCGATATCGACTCCTGGAGGCTTCACTGTATTTGAAAGTTACAAGTTAAAATGTGAAACCAATTCTACCAAGGAAACACCCGTAAAATGCGTTGAGGAACTCGAAAGAAAACGATTTCCACAAGTGAGTTGAATATTGAGATCCACGAAGGAAGCCATGAACAACGTTACGTTTTGTCGCATACGCAAGAAAAAGTGTCAAAAAACTGATATCTTGCGTTAAGTAAATAATGGATGTTACCTTACTCGGCTAAATTTCTAAGAAACCGGGTTTTTGCTTAGAATTGACGTTATTCAGAACAAACATAATTCCAATGTACGTTGGGTGTATTCTCATCTGGGCAGTTTCAAAAATAGAACGACTTTGTTTATTACTGTCTGACGTTTCGTCACTGACCTGCGAAATCTTTAACAGACAACAAATCTTGTTCGTTCCTTGTTAAAATGCTATTTTGGGCTTATCGTCAACACTATTTGCGGCGATCTGATGATTAAATCTATTCACTGTGGACCTAATGCGATGGCAGAAAGTAACGGTCCAACATTTCTAAAAAAAAAAAAAACAATGAAGGTTGGCCTACCTCACAAGTGATTTAACTACTATCCTAGTTGCCCACTGAATCGAAAAAGAATGTGCATTTAATTTTTGGGAATCACTTTGTTTTTGTAAGAAATTACTAGAGAAAAACTAACAGGAAATGTTACGTAATGCTATTATACTTTTCCCACGTTACTGCGATTTATAATTGCCGGGGTATATTTCGCTATGTTTGATCAGACATCATTGTCCCTCATTTATCTGCTGTTTCAAGTTGTTCCTTACACCGAAGAAGCATTTTTAAATCAATTTTACACATTTTACACTGCAATAAGACAAAATATTACACACAAACTTCCGACCTTTAATAGCCATGTTTCCTAAAACATATAATGTAACTCCGGTTCCGGTTTTTACCACATCCAACAAGCCTGTGTGATAATCTTTGGTAGTGTCAAACTCATCTTAGCCATACACTATTCATCAAATGTCACATTGTGTAACAATAAAAATGTTATCGACGCTACTTTCAAATGGAAATTTATAGGTAGAAGATAGTCTAGCCCAGTACCCACCAAACGAACTTCATCAAACTTTCGGCGTCGGCGTCGGGATTAATTCAGTCATTCAGTTGAGTCTAGTTGTGCAAGGAAACCAAAACCAGTTTTATCTCCCTCTGTCTCTAACTGTCCGAGTGAATCTGTAGAGGCCACCGAAAATCCTCCTCGTGTGCACACCCGAAAAGCGAAAGTACACAACTCGACATCTTATGTAATGGATATACCTCGGTATGGTATGGTGACCGATCGGTTTGCTGGACCAATATACATGACATTGAACCAACCGGCTGCTAACCTTCACCGTACTAGTACTGTGTACTTCTCGCACAATTAGCATTCGGTTTTCGGCTTCCACTTGCGTCAGATCGCCAAAAAACTTTAAATTCAAGCTCAAACAACGTGAAGAAATTTACTAAAAATTTACCCTTTTTTTGTTTCTAGGAATATTTGTAGGAGGATGCGCCGGCTTTGGCGTAACGGCCGGCGCCCATCGATTGTGGACCCACCGAGCCTACAAAGCAAAGCTGCCGCTTCGCATCCTTCTGATGATTTGCTTCTGCATGTCCGGCCACAACAGTCTGCACGAGTGGGTCCGCGATCACCGTATCCACCATAAGTACTCCGAAACGGATGCCGATCCGCACAACTCGAACCGAGGCTTCTTCTACGCCCACGTAGGTTGGCTGCTGCTAAGAAAGCACCCGGAATGCATCAAAAAGGGTCGCCTGATCGATATGACCGACCTGCTGGCCGACCCGGTGGTCCGATTCCATCAGCGATTCTTCCCCCTGCTGAAGACTTTGTTCACTTACGTCCTTCCGTCGGTGATTCCGTGGTACTTTTTCGGTGAAGGTTTCCTCCTGTCCTTCCTGGCCAACTGCTTGCTGAGAAACACGATGACGCTCAACTTTACCTGGTTGGTAAACAGCGCAGCGCATATCTACGGCCACAGGCCTTATGACAAGTAAGTGATCAGCTTCTTGGTTGTTAGTAAAACAATATTTGACGAATGTTCTTCCTTAGGCGCATCCGACCGGTAGAGAACAAGTGGGTTTCGATCGTGGCAATGGGCGAAGGTTGGCACAACTACCATCACGTGTTTCCCTGGGACTACAAAGCGGCTGAAATGGGCAACTATCGCACCAACATCACCACTTTCTGGATAGACTTGTTTGCCAAAATCGGCTGGGCGTACGATCTGAAGGAACCGTCGAAGGAACTTGTCCAAAGAACAGTCAACAAATACGGTAAGTGCTCGGTTGGTTAACTAAACAAATTGAACGCACTTTGCTGATCTTAATCTACGTCATTTCGTTTGTTTTGTGTCAACAGGAGATGGAACGTACATCACAACCAAGATCGAACACCTAAAAGAGGTACCAGATCCGTACCTGTCGAAAACCCAGTAGAGTAGAGCAAGTTAATTTCCGTTCCGATTAGTCAAGCCCCGTGAGTGTGTTAAGTGTTAGTGGTAAGGTTGCGATTAAATAAAAAGTATTATTGTTTTAAATTGTTCGACTGTTTCCTTCAATCCGAAATTTTCGACTCGATGACGGTTGGCTGTACCAAGGTTCAACCGGATGCTTCTCAAATGCAGATTTGGCTTGTGTCTACCAAAAAAACAAAGCTAAGACCCCTTACTCAAAGCACTGAAAGAGACGTAAAACACCTCACTACGCAATCTTCGAATAGTATTACGAAAGAAGCTCTCCGCTCATAGCGCCGCCGATTCGTGGCACCAGGTGTGGTCGTTGACTAATAGAATAATATAAGTGACAAGTGTTTTCTAGTCGGCGGCGTACTTTTACAGCGCTAACCAATTTAATCCTTGTTGAACGAATAATGAAATTGAACAAAATCTGTCTCTAGTGCTCCGTGTCTAGTGTAGGACGAAAACGTGAATATTTTTCCTCCCATTGACGCGCAACCATAAAACACATCATCGAACAATTACGTAACAATTGATCATTATCGTTACTCCGGCGGCACGGCGAGTCTGCGCCCTAGTTAATAAAAAGCTTCGTCATCAGCAGCTACAGCTGCTGCTGGTGAAGTCCACTGACCCCGTTTGGTCCAGCGTGGTTCACAGCGAGATTAGCTCTTATCATCACGCTTTTTAATGCCGATGCAGTCGACGTGCTTGCAGTCTAGTGTGGTGATGATGCACTTTCCTATACATATGTGCATATGTACTACTCCATCTCGCGAATACCGGTTAACACCCGTTGGCCTTCCAGCGCCAACAGTGCCAAAGGTTAAGCAAACTTTATAACCACGGCCACCGGCGGCAACGCTCCGATCGGCAAACATTGACGTATCCATAAACCAACATCCGTAGGCATGCGCAGGATGACCGTGAACATCCGAAGACAAACGACAAATTTTGTTTGTTCTTGATCCGAAAAACGCTTGAACGACCAAATCCATTTGCTGCCAAAATCACTGACCTATCCATGTTTGCACTGCGTACACGTTTGTCTTTTTTCTTTTTTTTTTTGCGGCAAATACCGCAACAACAAAGCGTATTTTCCCATCTCCACACGGTGCTAAGGTGAATTCAAACCAGCAACAGAGTAACGATAAACAAACGAGTCATGAATGAAGTGCGGTGGACCCACAGAGCACGATCTCCGTACACTACGTCAGAGTGCGCCCCATTCCCCAGTGACCCTGATGGAGTCACACGCCGGCTCAGCTATCCAAACACAGAGCGAACGAAGGATGAGCGTCACGCCGCTCATAAAACCACACAACTCTCACCGCGTTTGGTAAGGTGATTGCACCCAATTTTGACATACTGTTGGAGAAAACTCTTCTACTTTCGATGCAGCCAAAACATGACACAGTGCCCGTGCCCAACAATCTTTGATTGGGACTAAATAAGGATTATGCTGACTATAAATGTGGACAAATGTCATTGTTTTGGTTTGTTGTCATATCCTAATAATAATTAAAGATTTTGACGTAGAATTACGTTTCTCGGGAAGTTCGGCTACATACTTGACTACATAGGGGTGTAAAATAAAAATCTAAAACCGGGAAAAGTGAAAAATATGTCCAATTTCAAATGCTAATAAATCGGTTAGTTTTTGATGGATTTCCTTGGTTCTTGCAGCAATAGATTGGAAAATCTTCTAAGATTCTTCTCAAATGCAGAAAATTGTAATTTTATTATTCAAAGTATTGTACTATTGAAATCTGTCAAGCCTTGTCAAAACGAAAAATTCGACCGCTGATTGGTCTTTATATGATTGCTTTTCAAGCAGGGACGACAGAATTATAGACCTAGTAATTTGTAATGTGCTTTTTGACCTATATAAGAGCCTGTTTCAGCCAAAACTGCTCATATTATTTCCAGACAGAGACAACAGCAGTACTTCCTTAGCAGCAGCAGAAGTGCAGCGGATAGCGGCCACAGCTGTGCAGTTGCAATTGCAACGGGTCTCAGTAACGATAGTAGATGGGCCAGCTGATGCAGTGAGGCACGTCCTTCAGTGAAAAGCTGTCTCTGTGCGATAGCGAAGACTAGTGAATGCATCCAATGAAAAGTTGCCTCATTCAGACAACACATCAACGTTCTGGAAAGCTGGCGTTCAAAACACTTGAGCCGTCTAGTTTTGAGTGTTAATCGGCATCAAGAAATGATCGGCATCTTATCCGATATTGAATTAAACAGCAAACCAGAAGTTGTATAAAGATGTTATTTCTAAATCGCTCAAATGTGCATGTCAAGTTTGAAATTTCATAAGATGAAACATTAAATTTGTTTATTTCGTATAAAATTTAAATCCCATAAAACGCAAGATTAGGTTATATTTGAAGCAATTTACCGTGTCATATAAAATTGTAAAATGCGTCATTCCTCTAAATCGTATAAAATGCAATTTTAAGTTTCAAATGAGGTTATTTAAGATAGCCTGCGAAGTTGTACAAAATCGTAATCATTTTTTTATAACATGTACGTATATGGCCTCCAGATTTGTACGCATACGCGCATTTCATGCATCTTATATGGTAATTTTTGACCAAATAAGTGTTAACTTAACAGAGTTGAGCACGAGTTATATGAACCAATTTGTTTACTGGGAATTGTCCTTCCCAGGATGAAATAAATACTTGAGTTAATATTTACTCTTAAATTAATTTACATCCTCTAATTTGGAACAGTTATAAATTTGACTTCACCTACACGTCTCAGAACGTGCTGATACATTTTTTTCCTTCAGTAATAAGCACAACACCCGAACAGCTTTCATCATCTGCATAAAAATTATGTTATCGAATAATCAAACCTTAACAATTGTGAAGCCTAATATGACAAGCAACTATATTATTGAAAATGGTCAATACACGTTGAAACGCAAATTTCGATTGACCTGATTGGCCGTTATATGATCACTTTCCCAAGCACGGTCGACAGAATTATAGACCTAGTAATTCGGAATGTACTAGTCGTCCTATATACTGCCGGTACCCGCATAACTGTCCCATGGTGCTCCCACAGACCGTTATTATAAAAATAAATGCACCATAGAATCTGAGTACACCATTCGATTTGCTATGGCGTCTAAATACTCAATGTAAAGCACGTTTTTCAGCCACAATTTTATGAAACAACTTCCAAAACAGTTTCTACATATTCCAAATATTATATTTCAAGACATTAACGATTGGTGAAAAAAATTATTTGAAAATCCTACAATGCACACTGGGCCAGAAATGGAATCTAGCGGAACGAAATTAATAGCGCACTTAGGGTTTGACCAATCGGTTTTCAATCTTCTACAAAATTTCTTGGTATAGTTAGGGCATCATTTTGGATGTTTGAATTGGTTCGGAATTTAGCCGCAAAGGTGGCATTGCGATGCCAACTTCTTTCCCTTACGCGCTAGAGCTTTGCAGTATTCTACAAAGTTGTAGATCTCAAAATTCCATGAAACTTTACAGAATATACAAAATTTCTAACTCTTCAAGTTTCAGAGATCTACGAGTTTTTGTAAAATTTGTCTGAATTTGACGTTTTTATGTGATAATATTATGAGTTCACCCGAATTAATTTCTTACAAATTTTTTATCGATTCTCGTTTTCATCCGAGTACAGAAGTTTCTGAAGTACTTAAGTGAAAATAATACACAAAATTTTAAAAAATACATAATTTTGTGAAGTAGATATCTCAGCGGGTAGCAAGTATGAGCAAACCATGATTTTTTCTAAAAATTGTCCATCAAAAAATCTTTATTTTCTGAAAATTTGAAAGAAGTGTTTTTTGGTGTTTTTGTGATATTTCAGTTTGAATATATCCATAGGTTTCATATAAAAATACAATTGCTATGTATTTATTGCATGAAATACACTGTCCAGCACTTTGACACTCTATCCAACCTATGTGCAGTCTTCAGCAAAGTTTCTCAGTGTAATAAAAACTTTAACTTGACGCTCAGTTTAGTTCGCGATTTGGCCGCAGAGATGGTGCTTCGACATCAACTTTTTATTCTTACACGCTAGAGCTCTGCAGTTTTCGACAAAGTTTTAGATTAGAAAATTTTATGTAACTAATCCAAGATCACAAGGAGCTCGAAATCATAAAATTTTTCAATGATTTAAAAGATTACGAAGTAGGGGAACGAATCAAAAGATCCTACAATTATTTAAAAAGGTTTACACAAAAGAAAAAATCAAAAAATCCTCTTATACCCATGTCAAAGTGGATAACGGAGTTAAAAGAATCAATAGGAGAACACATGGTAATCCCAGCAGACAAAGAAGAAATATGAAATACAAAATATAATGAAAAATAAACCAATGAAAAAGCAGCAGGAAAGGACGGACTGAGGAATGAATATCTGAAGTATGCTAATGAACAGGTTTTGAATGAAATGTGGATGATCATAAAAAAAGTGTGGGAATCCAACGAAATACCAGAACAATGGAGAGAAACCTTGCAAATACCCATACCAAAAAAGAAAATAACCAAAAGTACATCGGATTTTAGAAGAATTACATTATGCAACTTAGGTTACAAAATTTATGCTACATGGTTAGTAAATAGGCTGAAAGAATACGCGGGAGAAGTTTTAAAAGAATACGCGGGAGTTGTTTTAGCTTTCGCGGATAATATATTGGTAATAACAAAAAATATGAAAGAGATGGAAAAATTCATTAAAATTTTGAAAGAAGAGTTAAAAAAAGTAGGGTTAGAAATGAACTCCGAAAAAAGCAAAATTCTAATAAGAGAGCCTAAGTCAGGTAGAAACATACCAGATAACCTAAAGCTAGATAACGAAATGTATCAAGTAGTAAAGACAATGAGATATCTGGGAACCTTTTTCACCGGAACACTGGACAGACCGAACACAACTAGAATCAGATGCAGACAGGCTATAAATAATACAAAAATAGTTTTGGAGTTCATGAAAAGAATGAAACCCAGCTGGCACATAGCAAAACTGATATATTTAACAGTTCTATCTCCCGCAATAACGTATGGACTAAAATCAGCGGCTTTAGTCAAAAGAAACAGAAAATCTGTTGCCAGGTACGAGCTTCAATTTGTTAGAGAATTGTTGAAATTATCTAGAGATAGACCTAAGGGCAGAGTTAAAGTTTCAAAGCTACTAAACGAAAAAACGGCAATAAACAGAGTACGAGTTATGAGACTTAAATATTGGGCTCATATACAAAGGAGAGAAGCAGGACATCCCTTAAAAATAGCAGAAAAATTAGAATTTAAAGAGAAGAAAAGGGGAAGGCCAGCAAAAACTTGGAATGACACAATCAATGAAGACAAATCTAAATTTAATGATATTACTGAAGTAGGATGGCACAATCGGGCAATGAACAAAACAGACTTTAAAAACAAAGTGGAAGAAATTTATAATATAGAAGGCAGTGAAAAAGAATCTGGTTCTGAAATCGAATAAGTTATGAATGAAACCATAACTGTAAAACAAAATTTGTCAGAATTAAAGAATATCAAAACATTATTTATTGGTTGTAGAAAGCATCAAAATATAATTCCTAAATCACATCCCTCAAATAATCAAGCACCTTTCACAGAACAAAATTAACAGCTCAATGACATGATGTATTGCAGTCTCCTGATCTTAAAATCTACTAGAAATAAAACACTCAAAATAATCATACACTTATTTTATGATCAATATGGCCTTCTTATAATCAGGCTATAGACGTTATATTTTGCGCTTTCTACTTCAAAGGTTTGCAGTTTCAGCTATGGAAGGCACTTGGCTGGGATCTTCTTTACATGCCCTAGTGATTCTTGTTGTATTTTGTAATTCAATTATATTAATCTCACATTATATGTTCATTATCATATCTATATTGTTTCGATGACTTTGTACGATGAATGGTTGCGCTGCAATGTTGTTGTAATAACTGATTTTAATTCATGTTTCCAGCCGCAGAAATCAACACAATAACATGTCGTGAATTGGACAATGATATGTCGTGAAATAGACTAATATTTATTTCATCCATTTTATTTAAGCACAACATAACGGACACTTTCCATACATTGAACAAAACTAGATAAATTCTTCCTATACCGCCATACAAACATCATTTCATAATGTTATTATATACGGGTCGATTTCTTTGATACGGAAGTAACATCAAATAAATCGAAAGTCTAAACACAATAGCAGAATCCCAATGACTCTACTATTGTTTTCGGGCGGGGCTTGCCGACGGGAAAAGAATTTCGGAATGCGCTGCAAGTACTCAGTCATTCTGTCATGGATCTTTGGAAAATCGGTAGAGCTAACACCTTCTTGATCCCGAAACAAAGAAAATTGCAGAAATGAAGTTATACTGCAGCTGTCTTTGTTTCACATTATCACTGCCAGACAGTGGAAGAGAGATAGGTTCCACACACACACACAGTACTTCAGAAACTTCTGTACTCGGATGAAAACGACGTAATTATTCGATTTTTATCGAGAAAAAATTTGTAAGAAATTGATTCGGGTGAACTCATAAAATTATCACATAAAAACGTGAAATGTAGACAAATTTTACAAAAAATCGTAGATCTCTTAAACTTGAAGAGTTAGAAATTTTGTGTATTCTGTAAAGTCTCATGGAATTTAGAGATCTACAACTTTGTCGAATGATGCAAAGCTCTAGCGTGTAAAGGAAAGAAGTTGGCATCGCAACGCCACCTTTGCGGCTAAATTCCGAACCAATTCAAACATCCAAAATGACGCCCTAACTATACTAAGAAACTTTGTAGACGATCGGAAACCGATTGGTCAAACCCTAAGAGCGCTATTAATTTCGTTCCGCTAGATTCCATTTCTGGCCCAGTGTGCAGTGCTTTTTTGGTTTTTCGATCAATCCACCTAACAGTTAGATAAAAAAAATAGTTTTTCTAATTTTCAATATACCGGATTGCTTCCTTCAGCAAAGTTGCGGAAAATTTTAAAAGAAAAACAACTGCTGAATACTGCGATGTCCTATCTGTACGTTAAACACGACAAAATAGAGTTTTTTGTGGAACAACTCTCCTGAATATCTTTTGTCTATAATTTTTACTGTGATTGTCAAAATAATAAATTTTACAAAGTCTTGAGAAAAACTTAGTTGAATGCATAAATTCTTAGCACATCTTGCATTACTTTGACCATTACAGACGATCATCAAAAAACTGATTTTAATGAGGAATGTTCCACAAAAAACTCTATTTTGTCGTGTTAAACGTACAGATAGGACATCGCAGTATTCAGCAATTGTTTTTCTTTTGAAATTTATCACTACTTTGCTGAAGGAAGCAATTCGGTATATTGAAAATTAGAAAAACTATTTCTTTTATCTAACTGTTAGGTGGATTGAACGAAAAACCAAAAAGGCCAAAAGTAAGGCCTTGTTAACATTTATTTTTTATTTATTTTTATTTATTGTTTATTGTCCAATAGCGTAAGGCGAACCTTTTTAATTTGCTATCTCCGAATGTCGACGTAGTCACACTTTAATAATTATTTTAAATCTAACAATTTACTGACGGTTCCAAAAATCTAATGAGCCCTTTTTGAAAAATGCTTTCGACGTGAAACGTTTCAATGAGGTAGGTAGAGAGTTCCAATTTGTCACACCATGCACAAACAGCGAATTGGCTTAGCCTGAGGACGTGTTTACAGGGACCACTAAGTTTTGTCGGCGTTGTCCTCGGAGAAAATTTAATTTTCGGTACAGAGGTGCAGGAGCTTGCGACGTGATGAGGTTATGCAAGAATATGCACGAGCGGTGGTTGTACAGGACGTTCAAAGGGCATCCCAAAAGGTTCCCCTGTAAATGGGTAGCAGAAGAGTATCTACTCAGTCCGTAGACGTATCGTACACACCTGTTCACTGCCACATGTAGCCTTTGCATGGCAGTTGCACTAGGCTTCACGTGAACAGCGTCGCCAAAAAGGAAGTGTGGCAGAATTAAGGCCTTGAAGAGCTTTAGCTTGATAGTAGTAGACGCTGACGTTGTGTTGCAACGCAATGTACGCAAAGCCGCGTAAATCTTGCCACATTGTTGGTTGATCATTCCGTCCCATGAGAGGTCAGTGTGGAACAGGAACCCCAAGTTGATCGCACTGGTCGAGTACTCTATAGGCTGGTCATCCATCATAACTGGTGGTAATGCAGTCAGATCCAGTCGATAATTCCTACGTTTTCTTATCCACAATGCAACACTTTTAGAGCTGTTGATTAGCAAACAATTTTTCCTGGACCATGATGATATTCGGGTAAGGTCTTCGTTAACCATGCGTACAATTTCAGCTGCAGGTACACCCGTTTGGAGAGTATACAGTTGGACATCGTCAGCATACAGTTGAATCGAGCAATATTTGAGCACATTGGGGAGGTCGTTTATGTAACAGCAGAAAAGCAGAGGTCCAAGCACGGATCCCTGTGGTATACCAGAATATAGCTCCGCACTACGTGAGAATTTCCCTGCACATGACACACATTGTGTACGTTTGTTGAGATAAGAGCCAACAAGACTGACAGCCTTGGTAGAAAAAACTGAACTGGGTAACTAGATTTTTACAGAGCAAATGGTGAGAAACAGTATCGAATGCTTTCGAGAAATCCAGCAACAACAGTAAACTAATGCCATTTTTATCCAATGTGCCATAAGGGTCGTCAGTTACTTTCAGTACAGCCGTTTTTACACTTTGTCCTTTTTGGAATCCTGCTTGTTGTTCGGAGAGCAATTTATTCTCTCTAAGGTAGGCAGATATCTGCTGTTCTATAAGCTTTTCAAATATTTTCGACAGGGTGCATAAAATGCTGATTGGTCTCAGGTTTGAAAGTGCATTCAGATGAGGTTTTTTTCTAAGCGGCAGTACAATAATTTGTTTCCAGGTATCAGGGAACATAGCAGTATCTATGATGGTATTGAATAAATATGTGATTTGTTCGATAATTAGTGGAAGCAGGATCTTGATAAATTTCAGTGGAATACCATCGGAGCCAACAGCATTTGATTTACTCTCCCAGATTGCATTGACTACTTCCCACGCTTCGACATGTCGAAAACCAAAGGCTTCAGCGGAAGTCGTTATATTTCCGGTAGGCTGACGATGGTGCTGCCTTGGAGCACAGCTGGATGTAAACATTGCATTTACTTCATCAGGATCAAAGCTGCAGTCCTCATGCTTAGTTTTACTTCTAACACCAAGGCTTTTCACGCGCCTCCACAAGTCACTCCTGTTGAGTTCTACATTCAGGAAATGTTCCAGATAAGTTTTTTTAGCTCGATGTATTAATGAAGTGGTACGGTTCCTTAGTGTTGCAAACAGTTGGCGCTTAGTGTCTTTCAGGTGTGGAGGAGATTGTTGCCAGTCCTTGTAAGCAAGTTCTCTTTCCTCAATAGATTTGCGAATATCAGCATTAAACCAAGGATTCTGTCTCTTCTGAGCACGCACTTCTCGAAGCCTGATATACTGTTCATGAATGGATTTTATATGGTGGTTGAAGAAATCGGTGAGCTCATTAACATCAGTCATATCGAAGTACTCTTAAAATCCAGCGTAGCAAATATCAAATCATGTTGTGAGAGTCCGGAGAAACCAACTTGTCCAAACCGAAGAATTTTCGGGCTAGTGTTCGTTACGAATAAGTCCAGTTGAGAACAACCTGAGTGGTGGAAAAAAGTAGGCTCCTCACCTATGCAGTCCAAAGAGAAAGTTTGAAACACCGATGCTAGTCTGCTTTGTTTTCTACCTGATTGCAACATGTCAGTGTTTAGTTCTTCGATCAAAACAATATTCTCGTAGGCGTCTGAGAGCTCACACATTTTTTCAGCTATGTAGCGAGAGCAATCATTCTCGGGCGGGTTGTATATAACTAGTAACAAGATCCTTTCGTTGCTCACGTTGACATCCAAGCCAAGGCATTCGGTTTTATCCTCAGCGTCACCAGTCAAATCTGTGCAGAACAATTTATTACAGCGCAGGTAAGAACGAAAATAAACAACGATGCCACCTCCACGATTATAACCACGATCGCAGCGAACCATAGAGTATCCCGGGATAGATACACAGTTGTCGGTTTTTTTATCGGTCAACCAAGTTTCAGTAAAACAGGCGATTCCGATTTTAGGGTTTTGAAGTGCAAGCCTAATTTCTTCCAGTTTTTCAAACCTGCGTGCGCAAAGGCTTTGGGCATTACCATGGACTATATTAAGCATTCCTGAGAGCAGCACAGTATTCATAACTGCTCCAGGAATATTCGCTGTTGCGTTGGTGTGATTGTTAGTTTGGATCATGGCACTTAAGGAAGCATTTTTCAACGGGCTGAAGGGCAACTAATATATTAAATCTAACAATTTTCGTCTTATTATAATTACACATAAACAATAATACAAATATTCGTCGTTGATACATTAAATACATATAAATAATTGAGAACAAACTTTAATCTTGATAAGCTAATTTCTGGTTAGCTGCTCCAGTTGTTCAGTGCTGTATACGGCGACAGGAGGGCTATCGAAGTTCTTCTTAACGTATACTACTCCCAGCTTGGTGAAAACAGTCGCCACATCACCATTCTTCTTGAGTCGCACAGCAGATTGCTTAATTTTGCGTGCTGCAACCGTGAGATTTTCGTTGACATAAACACGTCTATCTGAGTCAAAGCCAAGGTGCCTAAGATTCAAATTTCGTGTCCGAAGGTAAGCACCATAAAAGTCATCTCGGGCGTTCCGCAAAGCAAACTGCGCAACAATAAGGCTTTCACTACCATTCGACTGCTTACCAGTACTCATTCTCCTGAGGTCAGCTAAAGGAACTGTTGATGCTTTCAGGTCTAACTGTTTACATATATCCGCAAAAATAACTTCCAGGTTTTCCCCCGTCAGAAAGGGGATTCCACTAATGATGAGCTCGTTTCTGTTTTCCAAACTGCACACTGCATCAGTAATTCTGTCGACCCTGTTGCTAATAACATTGATAGCAGCATCGCCACGCAAAAATTTTTCAGCACAATCAGATCTCAGCGACTGGATAGCTGACGATACAAGGGATAACTTTTCCTCTATCTCAACTTTCACGGCCTCAATTTTGACGTCAATGTTTGTTTGCAGCTGGTCGTTTTTTTTCCTTCGTCTCATTAAACTGAGTAAGCAGCAATTGTACGATAGAATCTAGGGTGTTTGATGAAGCTACATCGCCAGTGCCATCATCGTCGCAGCGTAACCGCTTGGTGATTCCACTATTTTTCGTAACACCCGGCATTTCGCCGTTAGCTTTCAAACGAAAGAATCCTTTGTCTATGAGCGGAGAGTTGGTTCTAACAAACAATAGCCACCAATGAGGCACAGCGAGCTCACAGTAAAATCGATATTTTTCGGTTGATTTAAGTTGTTTTCGCAGGAAAAAATACGGGCACACACGAGACTGTGGTCATTGACTAATCTGGAGTAAACTCGAGGTACGCACGGGTGAGGTAGCTTATCAAAAATTTAAGTTTTCCACGATCACATTATTCGCGACACATTCTGCTCAGCAGTGTTGCCAGAGATATGAAACAATTTTGCTGAAGACAATGAGCACATAAAATCAATTTTTCATAGTCAAATCTAGAACGATCACGATTTTTCGAATTTAAACCACTGTGCACTGTGGGATTTTCAAATAAATCTTTCCACCAATTGTAAATGTCTTGAAATATAATATTTGGAATGTGTAGAAACTATTTTGGAAGTTGTTTCATAAAATTGTGGGTGAAAAACGTGCTTTACATTGAGTATTTAGTCGTTTTTATATCACTTTTTTGTACTTTACGACCTTCAAAAGGGCATCACTCAAAAATTTACCGTACGATGATTTTGAAATGTTGACCAGAGATTCTGGACGTCAGAACGAATCGAATGCTGTACTCAGATTCTTTGGTACATTTTTTTTATAATAACGGTCTGTGGGAGCACCGTGTGTCCCATACTGATTTTGGTCACTTTTGAGTTATCATCGGGAATCGATTTAATTGTTTTCATATTTTCTGGAGAAAAATACAATTGATACTTTTGTATGGAAAAACATGAAAAAAATACCAAGCTGTTTTTGTCCCATATTGAAAGTACCCTCATAACAGTCCCACTGCATAGTGGTACAAACTGCAAACATATAATTTTGCTCCAGAGTAGTGTATATCGGATTATTTTAGGCATATAGAAGTATGTCATTTAATTAACTAGACTAATGTAGTTTTTCTATAGTACAATCTACGTTGCCAATGATACTGCCGGTTGCTGGTTGAATTTATATGTGATGGGACAAAATATGCGAGTACTTTTGAAATGTACCCGCATATTTTGTCCCATTTTGTCTTTTTTTTTTTAGTTATATAACGTAAAACCAATTCCATCCATGGTTTTTTGTTCTCAACGATGAACTTGGTGCCATGAAACTGATATGGTCATTGGTTCTGGATGTAATTGCTGGAAATCCGAAAATTCACAGATAATATTGAATTGCCGTTTTCTCAACATGTTATTTTTCATTACGGGACAGTAATCCGGGTACCTGTTTCAGCCGAAACTGCTCATATTAGTTTTAGACATCGACTACAACAATCCTTACCCGAGCAAAGTTGAACAACAAAACGATAACATGATGTGATGCCTTGTTATCAAGTGAGCCAAACCCTATGACATTATATTCTATATTTAGATAACAGAGAAAAACAAAATGAATCCAAAAATGCCATGATTTGTTATTCAGATGCCCTGAGAGCTGTTATCTTACTTTATTCGGGTAGTTAACAGCAGCAGCTGTGATAGCAGATAGCATAAGCAGCAGTAATGGTATCAGCAGCGATATTTGAGCCAGCTGGTAGCGGTTTTTCTCTAGTAAAAGCTGCTTTTGTGCAGCAGCGAGCAGCGTCAGTAGTAGGTACATTAGTCGGCACTTCCTCTAATGAAACGTTGCCGTATTTTGACAACAAACAAACGTTTTGGAATTTTCATTGTAAAAACAGCTTTCAACTGTTTATCAGTAAAATGCCTTAATCTCCTCTGTCGGGGTAGCACACAGATGCGATCAACATTAAATCCGATATGAAATAAGAACAACAAACAAATTATGGAAAATTTAATATTTTACCGTTTTGCGATGAAATTAAAATAAAAAGGTTATTTTAATCTTGTTTGTGTTGTATTATTGTTGGCAAATGGTTGGACACGTGTAACTTGAGACCCTAATGTGGCCATTCACCTCTGTTCAGCAACTCCTATCCCAACCTCCACGTGGTGCCGACCGGAATACGAGTAACCTTAGCGGAGATCGGGTAACCAACCCCGGTGGAAACTATGGTCGTATGCTGACTGGGAAGGGGGGGAAAAAGATTAAGGTAAACGATTGGAAATTGGGTACTTGGAACGTCCGATCTCTTAATGAACCGGCGCGGGCTGGCTTGCTTGCTCGAGATCTACAGCGGCAGGGAGTCGAAATCGCAGCGATTCAGGAGGTTCGGTGGCCAAATTCCGGAGAAAGGGAATTCCGTGCAGTAGACCCTATTGCACGCACTTCCTTCAAGTACCACATCTACTACAGTGGCGGCAAAGCAGCGGAACGGGGCGTCGGTTTCGTAGTGCTGGGAAATCAGAAAACAGGAGTCATCCGGTGGAGGCCCGTAGATGACCGTATATGCGTGTTGAGGATTAAGGGCAAATTCTTCAACTACAGTTTAATCAACACCTACGCACCGACAAACGACAAATCCGATGAAGTCAAAGATGAGTTCTATGACAAGCTTGAGCGAATCTATGACGAGTGCCCAAAACACGACGTAAAAGTCGTCATCGGAGACGCAAACGCACAGGTTGGGAGGGCATAGCCTCCACTCGTCAACCAATGAAAACGGCCTGCGGCTGATAAACTTCGCCGCGGCCAGAGGAATGGCCATATGTAGCTCCTATTTTCCACGTTTGAATATTCGGAAACACACCTGGAGGCATCCAAATGGAGAAGCCTGCTCCCAGATCGATCACGTACTGATTGACGGTCGGCACTTTTCGGATGTTACTGATGTTAGGTCTTTTCGGGGACCAAACAATGACTCTGACCATTATCTCGTCGTTTGTAAGATCCGCGCACGGTTGTCGAACGTGCTGAAATCTCGCACAGAGAGGACGACGCGTTTCAACATTCAGCGGTTGAAGGCTGATGGCGTGGCAGCAGAATACGCCAGAGAGCTGGATCAACGGATCGCAGAACAGCAGGAGAAAGGAGTGGAAGACATAAATGGGCTGTGGAGCAGTATTCACGGCGCCATCGAAACGACTGCGAGAGAGGTGGTAGGTACGACGCGTGGAAGACAGCCTAACGGCTGGTTCGATGCTGAGTGCCAGAGAGCGACAGATGAGAAGAACCGTGCCAGGAGCCGCATGCTCACTGCGGCTACGCGTCAGAACAGAGAGAGGTACAGGGTGGCAAGAGCTGCCGAAAACAGAACCCACCGTCGGAAGAAGCGCGAGTACGAGGAGCAGGTGCTCGCCAGCGCAGAGGACAGCTATGCTGAAAACGACGTGCGGAGATTCTCTAGAACTGTCAACAGAGTCAGAAGCAGGAATTTTCCTGTGCCGGTCATTTGTAATGACAAGGACGGCAACCTGCTTACTGATAAACCGACGGTTGCAGCCAGGTGTAAGGAGCATTTTCAGGGGCTATTGAACGGTGAGGAGCCGGATGAGCAGAGCAGGAACAGGATGACGTTTATGAGTGACGAACATGCTGTGGAGTCACCAACACAGGAGGAGGTGAAAAAGGCGATTAGTGAGCTGAAAAACGGCAAGGCCGCTGGGAAGGACGGTATCTCGGCCGAACTTCTAAAAGCGGGAAGCGAGTGGCTGTGCTATGTGATCCACCAGATAATACTAAGAATCTGGGCGGACGAACAAATGCCGAACGACTGGTTGGAAGACCTCATATGCCCTATCTATAAGAAGGGCCATCGGTTGGATTGTGGCAACTATCGAGGGATAACGTTGCTCAACTCCGCATATAAAGTGCTCTTCCGTATCCTGTTCTTCAGATTGAGACCGTTAACGGAATCCTTTGTTGGCGAATACCAGGCTGGTTTTCGACAAGGGCGTTCCACGACGGATCAAATTTTCACCCTGCGACAGATCCTCGATAAGTTCCGGGAGTACAACCTATCGACAAACCATCTGTTTGTGGACTTCAGGGCGGCATACGACTCAGTGAAAAGAAACGAGCTGTGGCAGATCATGCTGGAACACGGTTTTCCTACGAAACTAATAAAGCTGAGTCGTATGACACTGGAGGGATCAAAATCGTGCGTGCGGATAGCTGGTGAGACATCAGCCGCGTTCGTAACGTTGGATGGACTGAAGCAGGGGGATGCGCTCTCCAACCTACTTTTTAACATCGCTCTTGAGTGTGCAGTACGAAGAGCAAACGTCGAAAGAAACGGTACGATCATCACGAAATCTCACATGCTTCTTGGTTTTGCGGACGACGTCGATATCATCGGTATCAACCGTAAGGCCGTGGAGGAGGCTTTCGTACCTTTTGAGATAGAAGCAGCGAGATTGGGACATGCCATTAACTCTGCCAAAACGAAGTACATGGTAGCTGGCAGAGAGCGTGGGAGTCCCCGTGGTGTTGGTGCTGGGGTGGAGAATGATGGGGAACGATTTGAAGTGATTGACGAATTCGTTTATCTTGGTACGCTTGTGACATGTGACAACGATATGAGCCGTGAAGTGAAACGACGAGTTGCAGCTGCGAACAGGGCTTTCTACGGACTGCGTAACCAGCTAAGGTCCCGTAGTTTGCAAACTCGCACAAAACTAGCGCTGTATAGGACGCTGATACTCCCGGTGGCCCTTTACGGACATGAATCATGGACGCTAAAGGAAGCTGAACGACGAGTGCTAGAAGTTTTTGAGCGTAAAGTTCTGCGATCGATACTTGGCGGTAAACTGGAAGATGGAGTGTGGCGCAGACGCATGAATCACGAGTTGTACCAGGTATACAAACATGCTGATATAGTTAAGGTAATACAGCGGGGCAGGCTTCAGTGGGCTGGACACGTAGCCAGGATGCCTGATGAGAACCAGGAACCAGGAAGAGGCCGTCGACTCCGTGGTAGGCCTCGCACGCGGTGGATGTGCGCGGTGGAAGAAGATGCACGATCTGCTGGTGTACGGGGAGACTGGAGAACGGCTGCCCAAGACAGAAGAAGCTGGACATCTCTAATTCGTTCGGCCCTAGACCGGTGAACGGTCCGTTAGCCAAAAAAGTAAAGTAAGTTGTGTTGTATAGTGTTTGTTTCATTCCTGTTCAGTGTTGTAAGTGCAAACTCAAATTCGGTAGCACTTCACTTCCTCTTTTGCACAAAATTTTAAACATATTCAATACAAGTAATGTAATAAACTACCTTATGCAGTTCTACGTCAACCTTGCGATCGTGACTTTGCATACAACCTTTGTGATTTTTGACGTAGGACTACGTCTTTGTTTTCTATACTAGATTACACTTTGTGAAAATGAAAATGAAACTGGCAAACGTTGCGTCAGATTTCAAACGGTTATAGCAAGCGAACGACTTAATGCATCTTAGTCATTTATATGTCGGTGGATAGATAAAATGTGTAACAATTTTTTGATATTTTGTTCAACATTGTTGCTTTACTGCTTACTGGTGGAAAAAGGTGAAAAGTTCCAAGGTCAAGCTTTCCCATGCATTTTCCTCGTTATTGGCTTGCTTCCCAAGCACAGATAACAATAACATGGACGAAATAAATTCCACTGCCTACATATTTTGACTCAACAAAGTGTTTTGGTTTATTTGTCTTTGTCTAAGCTGCGTGGCCACGCTTTAATGGTAAAAATCTACGCTGAACTCGATACAAAAGACTGCGTGTGGAAAATTCAGCTTCGGTTTAGTTTGTTCCACAATAGCGAGTGCGGTGCAGCTGTTAAAGGTTCGCGACATTGAGAAACGAGAGCTGCATACGAGTCAACTTCCAGGCACTGCGGAACATGTTACACCTTTATTTTGCATACGGCAGCAACAGTTACCATCGTTAGCTGCAGGATATTTTGCTGGCACAGCTACTGGAGGGCACAGCGGAGAGCAAATTTTATGCGCGGCCAACAAAATATTCATGGTGCGATTATCAGCGTTCTGTAGCACGAATTTCTAACTAAATATTATGGAATCGGTGTTTTCGGAACTATAGATGCTTGAAGATAAGAGTTATGAGAATTTTCGCAACTACTACTAGTGTAAAATTTTCATATATTCATGCATCGTTAGTTTTAAAATAACGACTATCAAAAATAAACGGTAGTGTTACCTATGAACAGTTTAGCGCAGCATATAATAATATTTAGTTTAGCAGATATTATATATTTAGTCCTACGTCACCATTTCATACAACCCCTAGGGCTGTATACCTTGTAGTATTTTGTGTTCAAAATCGTCAAGTGAAAATAAACCTAACCTGAAAATAGATTGGAAAAGGCCACAGTCCAGTTTCGCTTCAAATTGAATCACAGATCAATTCTGGACTAAACAAATTTTAAAATCCCCACTTTTCCAGATGTTTGCAAAAATAGCTCTGTTACTTTTTTATGAATCAGCAAAATATTATTATTTTTCCGTTTCCATGAATCCAAACATAAAATAAAAATATTCTACTCGTTTTCCCATAATATGTTCCTCGCCCGTCATGTTTCCAAATAACGTCAGATGGCAATTTTTGGCTTCTGCAAGTCATTCCTATTTTATAATACATTACGTATTCTAAACATTCGTCGCCTTGCATTTCAATCGAGATGAATGCACGATTGAGCATAACTCCAACACAGACGCAATAACCTTCTCCTACTAACCGCCATTGGGTACACAGTCGATCATCGTAACGACCAACTGCGGTAAGTGATGCTGTGCAGATTAGACCAGCGTCGTCATCATCATCAACATTCAACAATTTGCCAACCGGCGGTGGTGTTAGACACTGTTACATTATAGCGGCACTTCGATCGAGATGAACAATAATAGCAATTGTTATGATTGGTCTACCGACTTTTCGGTTGATTGGAGATGAACGTCACTGGTGACACCGTTCAATGAATATAATTTCGACATATCCAGGGTAGGTTTTGCTTTCACTAAGTTTTCCCAACAAATTTGAAATAATTGAAAGTAATTCCAAAGAAGTAGATATTGCACAAACAATAACAAATTACACTAAAATTCCTTAAACTTGGCACCAGAGTCATACCAAAACCGCTAGAGATGAAAAAAAACTAACCAAAACGGTTATGTAATTACGATCTTAATCTCCTAACACATGCTACTGTTGTTGAAGTGCGCACTGAGAGTTATTCGGTAAGTACCGGCCAGGCACTTGGGCAAAAATAGCAACCGAAAAACGAGATAAACGGTTTTTTTTTCTTCAACTTAGCTGGTGAAAACACTGACCGCAAGGTATCCTACGTCAATCGATGCACACCGCGAGAGATGATGAATTGTCAGTAACCGATGGTAATAAAACATTTATAGTAACTAATTTGGACGATGATTTAATCATTAACCACATATGGGATAGTATACTGCAAGGGGTTCCGAGATGGGAACGAAGGTTCATTGTTTCATCATTTTCTATTCGATTTCGTAAGAACATCGTCGATTTTCTTTATGCGATGAAAATAGTAACTTAATGCTATCCTTTAATGACTGCAATATCCTAATTAAAATTTGACTTAAATAAACCTTGAAAAAGCTACTGTTTACAACCAAACAAATATCAACTTGAGGTGGAATATGCAAAAAGACTGTTTAATCTAACTCTTGCAGAAAATGACAAAAAAGGCATAAATGACAAACATTACAAACATGATAAAATTATACAAATAACAAACATGACAGTAGAGCAAATATATGTCAAATGACTAAATAAACGCAACAATTTATTTTTTACTTGAATAAAACTTTGCATTCGTACTTGACTTAGTAAACTGAGTATTTTCTCAGTGCGTCTTGAACTGTCCTACAGATCAGACGTTTTTTCGGTTGCTTGTGGACTGGTCTTTGACTGCCTATAGCTTCAAAGTTTGTGTTTTGTCAGTGTGTCTTTTAAAGACTACCTGAAAGTTCTTCCCCATCAGTCTTTCTCAAGACTACCTACTTTTGAATTTAACATTTGTTTTAACTTTTTTCGTATCACCTGAAATGGCTGGACGGAAAAAGAAACCTCGCATCGCTGCGGGGAGGAAAAGAGAGGCATCTCTTTCTGTCACATCGAGTGTCTGTAGTGACAATCCTTTTGATATTTTGCCTGAGCAAGAAGCTGGTGGAATGGAAGTTACCAATAATGAAACTATACAAAATATAAAATCTTTAAAAAAGGAGAAAGTTCCACCTATTGTGGTAACTATTTCTTCTGAATTTAATATATTCAAAAAGGAACTTTCAACGTTTGTTTCTGACGTTAAAGTTACCTATCAAATTGGCCGTAGAGGTGAATGCCGCTTATTAGCCGACTCAGTAAAGGGTCGTGATCGTCTTGTTCAGTATTTAACTGACAAGATGTACAAATTTTTTACATATGACACCAAGAACGCCAAGCCGTTCAAGGTTGTCTTGAAAGGTCTCACCAACGATCAAACCGTTGATGAGATCAAACTTACTTTAACAGAATTACTTGGCATAGCCCCTACCCAAGTAATTCTAATGAAACAAAAATCACGAGGCGAAAACAGTCAGAGAACTGGAATTTCCCTTGTTAATTATTTAATTCATTTTAACCGCAATGAGGTTAACAACTTAAAATTTTTTGAAAAAGCACATGCTTTGTATAATGTGCGTGTAAAGTGGGAAACTTATAGGAAGTATGGCGGAGGTGAAAAGCATATCACCCAATGCCGTACTTGCCAACGTTATGGCCATGGTTCCAAATTCTGTAACATGGACCAAAAATGTCTTAATTGTGGAGACTCTTCTCACAAAAAGGACACATGTCCTGTGAAAGAGAGTAAAAATTTTCGCTGTGCGAATTGTAACGGCAACCATATGTCAAATTTTTATCAATGCCCAGTCCGTTTAGCAATTGTTAAGGCAAGGCAAGGTAAACAAAATTCAATTTCTCAATTAAAACCAACTTCAAAACAAAATTCTCCAAGCGTACCAGTGACGCATAGTTTACCTACTCCTTTGCATACCCGTTTAACTTATGCACAGGTTACAGGTAGTTCGAACATTATACCGCCTAGTGTTGGTAGTTCGAAAATGACCGTTAATATGGGTAAGCAAAACACGCTAGAAAATAATTGTACACCTATCACTCCAGCTAATATTGCTACCGAAAATATTTTTTCTAATGTCAACTGCCTGGGGCCTATTACGGCAGGTAAACTTTCTTTTTTGCAACAGGCAATGTTCGATCTTATGAACGCCATGTTGCAGGCAAAATCAATGTTTGAAGCCATTCAAATAGGCACAAATTTTACTATTAAAATTGTTTCTAATTTAAAATTTAGCAATGATTTTAAATAAAACAATTAAAATATTAAATTGGAATGCTCGCTCATTGAAGGCCAATGAGAATGAGCTTTTTAATTTTTTAACAGTAAATAATGTGCATATTGCAATTATTACTGAAACATTTTTGAAACCTAACATAAAATTAAAATATGATCCCAATTACGTGGTTCATAGATATGATAGGATTCAGGGTTCCGGCGGTGGAGTTGCAATTGTTATTCATCGCCGAATCAAACATCGTGCTCTTCCCCATCTTGAGACGAAAGTTATTGAAACTTTGGGAATTGAAGTTCAAACTGAACTTGGGATTTTATTTATTGCCGCAGCATATTTACCATTTCAATGCACACGCGAGCTCAAAAATTATTTTAAAGGTGATTTACAAAAACTCACCAGAAATCGTTCGAAATTTTTCATAATCGGCGATTTTAACGCTAAACATCGTTCATGGAATAATTCTCAAAGTAATTCCAATGGCAAAATTTTATTCAATGATTGTTCTTCAGGATACTATTCTATTTTGTCTCCGAATAGTCCTACATGCTTTTCTTCTGTAAGAAACCCTTCAACAATTGATTTGGTGCTAACAGATCAAAGTGATGTATGTAGTGATTTGATCACACATGCTGACTTTGATTCTGACCATCTTCCAATAACTTTTTCTTTATCACATGAATCAGTTTTTAACCCTATGAGCTCTGTTTTTAATTATAACAAGGCTAATTGGGAAAGATACAAAACTCATATTGAGAGAAATTTCAATAATGAGCTTGATTTGCAAAACGAAGTGAATATTGATTCCGCTTTGAAAGCATTAAAATGTGCAATTGTTGATGCCAGGAATTATTCTGTTCCAAAGGCTCAAGTGAAATTTGATTCATCAATAATTGACGAAAATCTTCAACTTCTAATTCGTTTGAAAAATGTCCGCAGACGTCAATATCAACGTTCTCGTTCACGTTCACGTTCTGTTTTTAAAACTATTTATAAAGATTTACAGAAAGAGATTAAACATAGATTTACTCTTCTGAGAAATCAAAATTTTGAGACTAAAGTTGAAAAATTGAAACCATATTCAAAACCTTTTTGGAAGCTGTCGAAGATTCTTAAGAAACCTTCAAAGCCTATTCCAGTTTTAAAAGATGGTGAACGTTTTCTTGTATCCAATGAACAAAAGACTCAAAGACTTGCTCAGCAGTTTGAGAGTGTTCATAACTCAAATTTGAATTTTGTGAGTCCAATTGAAAATGAAGTCACACGTCAATTGATTTAATTTCTTCCCAGAATTTTTTACCTGCAGAAATAATTGAAACTAACTTGAATGAGATTTAATCAATTATTGAAAATTTCAAAAATATGAAAGCACCTGGTGACGATGGAATCTTCAATATACTAATCAAACATCTCCCTGAGAGCACAATGGATTTTTTAGTGAAAATTTTCAATTGCTGCTTCAAAATTGCATATTTTCCCAAATTATGGAAAAATGCAAAAATTACTCCCATTTTAAAACCGGATAAGAACCCAGCTGAAGTTTCAAGTTATCGACCAATCAGTTTGCTTTCTTCAATAAGTAAACTGTTTGAGAGGGTTATTCTTAACAGAATGATGTCACACATCAACGAAAATTCAATTTTTGCAAATGAACAGTTTGGATTTCGCCATGGGCATTCCACAACTCATCAATTGCTCAGAGTTACTAATATGATACGAGCTAACAAATCTGAAGGTTATTCCACTGGAGCTGCTCTTTTAGACATAGAAAAAGCATTCGACAGTGTTTGGCATAAAGGTTTGATTGCGAAATTGCAAACTTTTAATTTCCCAATTTTCCTTATCAAAATTTTAAAAAATTATCTTACTGATCGAACTCTGCAGGTTGTCTATCAGAATTCAAAATCTGATAGATTTCCTGTCAGAGCAGGTGTGCCTCAAGGTTCAGTCTTGGGTCCAGTCCTGTACAACATATTCACTTCAGATCTTCCTGATTTGCCTCCAGGATGCACAAAGTCATTGTTCTGCGATGACACAAGCATTTCCGTAAAAGGAAAAAGTCTTCGTGTCATATGCAGTCGATTGCAGAAAAGTTTAGATATTTTTTCTTCCTACTTGCAAAAGTGGAAAATCTCTCCCAATGCTTCTAAAACTCAAATGATAATTTTTCCGCATAAGCCTAGGGCTTCTTTCCTCAAGCCAAACAATAATCACGTTGTCAAGATGAATGGGGTTATTTTAAGTTGGTCCGACAAGGTTAAGTACTTGGGACTAATTTATGATAAAAAACTTATTTTCAAAGAGCACATTGAGAGTATACAAGCCAAGTGCATCAAATATACGAGATGTTTATATCCTCTCATTAACAGGATTTCTAAACTTTTTTTAAAGAACAAACTTTTGATTTACAAACAAATTTTTAGACCAGCAATGCTTTATGCTGTACCGATCTGGTCAAGTTGCTGTTCAACAAGGAAGAAAACGCTCCAAAGGATTCAGAATAAAATTCTGAAAATGATTTTGAAGCGTCCTCCTTGGTTTGGTACACTCGAATTACATAGACTTACTGGTGTTGAACCATTAGAAGCTATGTCAAATAAAATTATTAACAATTTTCGACAAAAATCGTTGCAATCCTCAATTGCTACGATAAGCTCTCTTTATAGCCAATAAGTTAGCAATTAAGTTAGTTGTAAGTTTACTTCCCCTTTTCTGACAAGTAGGTTTAAATCCCTACGAATGATAAGTCCTAATTGCGAAAGCAAACAAATCCTAACAATTAAAGTTACAAATTTCTAACAGTGTTGAGAAGTCACCATTTGTGATTGGACACACATACTCATTATTTACTAATATTTATCATAAATACTTAAGCTACTAACAAATCCCCCCTTAAAAAAAAAAAAAAAAACTGAGTATTTTCTGCGGGTGAAAAAATTGCAAGGTTGAAATATAATTTTCTAAAAAGGTTTTTTTTAATTTAAACATATATTTTATTCAAAACATTGTAGCTCAGAAACCTTTAGTTGTATAGGAAAACTTCCCGGGAACGTATCTTCAACAAAAAATATGCAAGAGCCATATTATTTCCAGCAAAAAACAATAGAAATTAACACTAAATTTCCAATTGAAAATAAAAAGCTGAGTGTTTCTCTGCCTTTTTTTTTTCGTGAGAATTTGAAGTTATAACCAAAGTCCAGGGTGAAGAAATATGAGAAAATGTTTGGTTATGAGAAAAGGTTATGTTGCAGAGCTTAAAAATTAAATTGTAACGTTTTTAAATATTATGTTGAACCATTTCACCTGGTACTCTCGTGACGTGTGACAACGATGTTAGCCGCGAAGTGAAGAGACGGACAGTAGCCGCATTTAGGCAGCCAGCTGATATCCTGCAGCATGCATATTCGCACAGAATTTGCGTTCTACAGAACGCTGATTCTCCCGGTGGTACTCTACGGTCTTGAGTGTTGGTTGACGAAGGAGGCCGACCAGCGAGCACTTGGAGTCTTCGAACGTAAAAACCTGCGTTCAATACTTGGCGGAATACTGGAGCATGGAGTGTAGCGCAAGCGCATGAACCACGCAGTGTCACAAGCATACCAACATGCGGATATCATCAAGGTGATAAAATACGGTATGCTACAGTGAGCTGGCCACGTGACGCAAATGACAGAGGTGCGATCAACGAGAATAATATTCAGCAGAGAGACCGGCGACTCCGTACTAGACCCTGTACTAGAGATTAAGTTTAGAATTAAAGTTAAAAATTAGAATTAGAACCAAATCCAAATTTTGGATTCAAACAAAAAACATTAAATTTTATATCAAAACGTTCCTTTTTTGAAATTTAAATCAACTCTGATACTTTTGGTGAAAAGTTCACAATGGAAAAATGGAAGATGATTCTCTAAGGAAAATTTAGAACATTTTTTCGATAAACTTAGGAATGTGTAATATGATTCTAATAGTTGTTTTAGTCATAAAACTCTTGGTGGTTTACTTAAATCCATCCGTTTTCGATATTTTCTTGAAAATTAGTTTAAAGATTTCCTATGAAAATATGGTTTTTTTTTCCTCTGTGTGGACTCATCACTACGACCAGAGACATTTTGATCTATTGTTATATTGCCCAGGTGTTTTCTGTACTCCGCACTTCATATTATACTCGCTTATCAAAGCGGACTCTGTAACCTTGCGACTACGAAGCTCTCGAAAATATGGCTTTAGCGCAAGTTAACCGTAATTCTCCAGCAACAGCCACAGACTCACAAAAATGTATGATCAGTGGTACTTATAACGGAAGTCACTTCACGGTGAAATATACTTCACTCTCACGCTCAGCTCACTTCTTAAAACCTATTTCCGACTCCACCTAAAGTGAGGTGACAAAAATAAGCTCCGTGAAGTGAGATTGACAGTAAAGTGAAAATGAGAATAGGACAAGTGAAATAAGAGAGTTTGCGTTTTTTTTTCGAAAATTTTGCAATATTTTTTTTTCTCGAGATAACAACAGATCTCGTGGTTTCTTGTATTTCTAAGGCACTTGGCATCAAAAAAGAACTATTGCCTGTGCTATTCGTCATCAGTCGAAAAAGTAAAACTTTAACCGCTCTGAGCCATACTTCTCTATAACCCTTTGAGCTAATATTTTGTGTGAGGACATTTCTCGAGGAGACCAAACTTTTGAGCCCTACCGACGTGTGCGAAGCTTTATTCAGATAAGAAATGATGGATTAATTTTTTGACTATTTTCAGATATTTGGCAAGGATTTCCCTAATGCAAACAAAACCCAATCCCGCAAAATTGCCGATTCTTCATGGGTTTTCCTTCACATGCACTGACGAAACTGCATGCATGTAGCATCAATTATAGTAACCCATGAGTAAGCAGAAAATATTTGACAGCTCTATCAGTCGGACTCTAAAGCCTGTAGTCTTTGTCCAATGGTCAAATATTTGACCTTCTGACATAATGGTCAAATTTATTTGACATCATGGTTGTTGTTTGCCCGTGTTTGCCCCATGTTAAAATTGGAGAGTGACAAACAATTATCTTTGACCAAATTTTTATCTGTCAAAAGGTGACAAATATTTGACGCTTGGTCAAAGAGTGTAATACAGGCTTAACCATGATGGCGAAAATAGTGAAGCTAGTCCGTTTAGAAATGTGCGCATCAGTGTTGTGAGATTTCGACACTGCAAAATAAAAATGATACAGCAGCGGTATCATTTTCACTCTCTTCAAACTGATATTGAGTGTCACCCGAGTCAATTATCAGTGGAAATCATGTCAGCGACATAAATGATATGTCCTAAGTAATACCGAAATTATTTAATCTGAGACAATCCATTGCATGAAGTCAATTAAGTAGGTAGGTATCTTTATCCGCCGCATAAACAATGCCAAAGTAACATAGCGTGTGCGAAATTACAGGAATGCTGCCAGTCAGCATTATCACTATCAACTGAGTGGAGTTGGAAGTAAATATCTCTGTCAGTGTCAGCTCGTTCGTGTTGAATGTGATATTCAGTTTTAACTGAGAATCTCACTGACAGTGAAAATTTGCAACACTGGTACGCATTCAGAGAACGGTACCACGTCGCGTAGAAAACAGACATCCAGCGACACCTTTCTGGTATCTACAACATCTTGGCGCTATTGGACAACAATCAGAGCATCGAAAGAATGCAAGGTCCCGAATGGCCGACGACCCTGAACGACAAGAAGCTCCAAAGGATGCTGAAGAGGAAGACCGAAGGAAAGGTGACTAATCGTAAACGGGGAAATGTATAGTACAAAGTGCCTGCCGGAAGCTGCGTCGCACATCAAGAAATCCCATAAGGACATAAGGAAGACGCGGTGCTCTGGCCGGATCTGACGTCGGCCACTCGAAGCGACCCACGACGGCGGTAAAGTCCCCCAGCTGCGTCCCATCGAAAATTTCTGGGCAAACCTGAAGTGTAAGATCTTCTCCAAAAATTTTGCCTCGAAAACTGAGGAAATTGATAAATAAAACGAGGAAATAATTCAAAAACCATGCATGTGTTCGTCCGCCATGGCGAATATTGGCGAATGTTAACTGCCGGAAGGACGCTCGCAAGGGGGTAGTTTTTTTTTTGCAAGTTCCATAGAAAATTTATCAAACTTGATTATCTGTCTGTGTTTTGTTATTATCATCCGAAAAAAGTTCATTTTTTTATGCAAATGTTAGCAAATCTTCGTGTTTTTCATTTGAAAAGTGATTTCAAAGAAAAAGGAAACCATTTTAAACTGATTGTCATGTTATAATTTTTTGACCTTACCTTGTTGACATGAACACATATTTTTAGTAAGGCCGTTACAAATTTCATATTCATTTTATGTCAACCCCCCCCCCCCCCCCCCCCCTTCCAAAGTCTTGAATAAGCTCAAACCGTTTTGTTCATCTCATTGGTTTTCCGACAGCATAAATGCTTAATTTAGCAACAAACAAGTCAGGTGACAGTGACAGTGTCGTCGAAAGGCAAGCGAAATAAATAATAATAATAATAATAATAATAATAATAATAATAAAGTGTTGTTTTTCAACATTTATTTGAGTGCAAGTTACAAACATCATAACTTGCACACAAACTTTGATCAATGATATTTCTTTTTTTCGTCTCGTTGGTATTTATTTTTTGCCACCCCCTCTGCTAACTTTGATAATCTTGAACATTAAAAGAATTCGGAATTTGTATCAGCCTAATAATGACTTGCACAAATTCGAATAAAAACAAAAAAATTATATAATAATATAAATGGCTAACAACCGAAATCTAACAGAACAGAAGCTTCGAAAAATCAAATGACATATTCCTGGAAGTTCTAGGTATATGTTCCGCTGAAGTCGAATGATAGTGATTTTTTTACGCCAACTTAAGCTTTGTTGAAACAGCACTAATGGGAATTTATCTCAAGTGTACAGTTCGCAGAGGCCAGAGTGGAGATAAAATCAAAAGATTGTGTCATGATGAGCACAGCAAGACTCGAAGAGCTTTCAGCCTATCATTCTTCACTGTTAGGATTATTGACAATCAATGACGGATGTTTGAACGTAGCTAGAATCGTACTTTACGCTACTGTTAGCTTTAACAAAGTTAACATGTTTAACATGTTGTTTGCTCTTTGCTAACATGCGAATGTAATTTATTTCCCCTTGTGCTAAAAGAAATATATTTCTACAAATCTCACCATTTAGGTCTAATGTTGAAAGGTTCGGATGAAAAGCTTAAACCAAGTCGTGTCCTTCCAAATAATTTTTGTCATATTTATTTTAATGGTAGATACGTACGTACCCATGTTAAACAAATCACGATTGTGAAGGCCACCACCCAGTTGAGCGCTGCGGGTCATTCCCAAATAGACAGCGTACTTGTGGTCAGAGCGGTAAGCAATCTCGAAATCAGTACATTCGAGGAGTCCCATTGATGCTCATCAGCTGGTTTGCTTATTGTGATCAATCAAAACCTCACTTTAACAAACCATTAGGTAATGCTAGGCTTGTTTTCGTTCTCCATTATACTGTTTCATTCCAAAACACCACCAGCAGAGTAAGAGAACCAGTAACACCCCATTGGCCAGCATGCGTACTTATTGGTTTGGTAATTTTTCAAATGGCCTGATTATTCAAGTTTTTCTCGTGCGGCCGGTCTGCAAAAGACGCACTGAGTTTCGAAAGTGGTACGCTTCAATTATATTTCATTTACCCGAACGATTGTCGAATGTGAGGACACTGTTTTTCTTTTGAAAGGTGTGCGGTATTACTGGACGAAATGATTTCGCTATTGCCGATTACCTTTATATATCAAAACCATAGACTGTCGGACCTAACAGTGAAGCTACTCTTCATCGCTACGAAGAACAATTTAATTCTAACTTCAACTTAAAAAATAGCCACCGCGCGACAGTATTGTTAAGGCTGACTTAATGTTTCGACATAATATTCTTAGTTCTATATAAGGTTTTATAATCTGTGATTTTAAAAGAGCTCTTAGAGCTTTTGTTGACAAATTTTTGTATAGAAATGGTCGGGCATGATTTTATTACATGTTTTATATTTGAAGTTTGTATAGTACGAAACGTTTCCGTTAACTCAAAACAATCTCATCTATCCAACATATAACTTGTTGCTTTTTCGGTATGTTGAAATTAAAAATAAGTTACTGCTTCACTTCTAATAACGGATGTTAAGATCAAATGAAAAAAGGTTGCGATTCGATTGTATCCGATCCGAATGAATATCTATCCCCTTTACGGAAACTCATATAAGGCTCCCGAAGAGAGATTCACCGCTAGTTGAGCATTGGCGCATGTTTATCCAACCGAGTGCGCCTGCATGTAGATAATAGAAACCATTATTACATGCTTTTACGAATATCCAACAGAGGAGCACTTCGTACTTATCACAAAAGCTTCATGCATACAAGAGAAACCATACGGGAGACTGGGGAGACTTGATTCTTTTTTCTTATTTTAATTTAATTCGTAAAGTACATTCGAAATTAGTTTTTGTTGTCCGACTAGAAGTCTTAATGAATTAGTAAATATATATGGACTGAGAAAAGCCACCTTGAAAGACACTGGAGGGTGAATAATCCAGCACCTTTTAAACATATACAGAGATATTATAAAAGTCCAATACAGATAACATAAATAAAGCCAAAACAAACAATACACATCAATTACCTATTATTATTATTATTATTATTATTTATTGAATAATTCATCCGACAGTAGTCTTAATGAATAAATATTAAACTATATGGCTGGGAAAAGCCACCTTGAAAGGCCGTGAATGCAACCTTCAAACTGGCATAAAAACCCAACATCTTTTGCAAATAATACATGGCAACAGTACAAGTATAAAATAACATACATTATATACAATTCATAACATACAAGACATGACTAAAAATTAAAATTTGCGTAGTATCGATTGAAGAGCACGGCCATTCGGCGAACAGGTTCATTCTGGCCGTAGTTCGTGCGGTGCGAATTCGTTTGCAATAGGCTCTTGCTTCGACGAGGACGAATGGGACAATACAACTGCAGCAACGTCAGGATGGCTGGACAATCATACCGGCCAGTCAAAATATTGTGAGTCATTCTGGCAATTATCTCCTTGCGGCGCTGCTCGAGAGGGGATATTCCAATCAACAAGCAGAGGCTTTCGTAAGGTGGCAAATGATCTGGATCTCTCCATGGCAAAGTACGGCAGATCCTTCTAACAAAATGTTTTTGTATGCGCTCAATTCGCTGGCTCCAAAATTCATAATGCGGTTCCCAAACAACGCAAGCAGTTTCCAGAATAGAGCGTACTAATGAACAATAGAGAGCTTGCATGGTACCATAATCAACAAACTCATTTCCAATTCTGAATATCAAACCAAGTTGACGATTAGCTTTGGAGATAATCTTGTTTGTTTATCGACTGTAGCGGTTAATTTTGTAGATTTATCGGCTTAATCAGTCCGTGTATAGAAGCAAAAACGATTTTTTGTTTCTTAATCCGACAGTTCGGTGACTTTATTTCACCTTTTTCAAGGAGTCTAAAAATATACAATACGTGTAGTTTTCCTTTTTCTGTTACTGTTTTGAGTTTTTTGTATGTGTTTGTACTTACAGAAAAGATTATCGTTTTATTGTTCAGTGTGTTGGTGTTCAACATAGGTTGTCTGGTGTGTATTGCAAATGGCGTCTTAATTTGGCTATGTGTAAAAATAGATTTTCTTAAATTTAAATTCGACTGTTTCTTAACAAACTGTACTCACTGCATATGTCTCTATTTTTGTGTGCACTATACTGTATAACAGTTATCACTTTTTTCTAGCACTGCTTTTTCTAGCACTATATAACTTCGAGCGGTATTTAATTAATCAGAGCAATAGGTTTTGTGTCTTTTCCAGTAGTCTACTATTTCTTGACAGTTTGTTGTGAGTGTGTTGGAGAGCTACGCTAAAAACTTTAGGTTGTGGTTGCATATTGGTTGTTGTGTTTATCGGTTTTGTTGTGATTGATATTTCTTATTGTGTGTATAATACCAGCATATACAGTGTTGAGTCCCTCAGTGTCTGTGCGTTTGTTGATACTATTTTTTGTGTTGGCAATATGGCATACTTCTATAAACGGTAGAGCGTGTGGTTTATCGTGTCTGTCTATAATTTTCGTTTGGTGAAAATCGAATCTGTGATTTTGTGTGATGCTGTGGTACATTAGTGCTGTTTTTTCTTTTAGTGAACTAATTTGTGGATCTGTTGCGTTGTAGCCTTGCTGTAGTAGTTTGTCCCAAGTGTTGTAGTACGTTCGGTGTCCGCTGATTCTTGTTTTTAGCATGTTTGTTGTCATTCCGACGTAGCAGGCGTCGCAGTTTTTGCATGGTATCTTGTATATGACGTTGTTTTGGTGCCGATAAATCTACAAAATAACCGCTACAGTCGACAAACAAACAAGTTCATAACCATGGCCACCGTTTTAAAAGTCCCTTTCTATCAGAACGTAGAGCACAGGTACGGCATACACGCGAAAAACATGCTGAAGGATTACGCAAATACGATCTCCAAACTGGGCAGCATGTTAAGCCGAAAGTCTTTCCTCATTCGCTGTCGAAAAACTGGCGTGTTCCCAGCACACATCACAACGAATTTTCGTTTCGTTTTCCCGTTACTGGAAGATAACAGTCCATTCACAAAATAGCTGGAAAAATGTATAAACAAGTTCAAGAAATCAGTTCTAAACATAGAAATCAAACACACTTTTCACAAACTGAAAATACTAAAACAATTACAATATACACTTACGAAAAAGATAAATAACTCAAATATACCAAAAAACGTAGCCGAATCATTCTTCAACATTCAAACAAAGTTTGAAAACAAACATACGCAGGAGAAATCAAAAAACACAAAGAGAAAATTTGACCGAATTCTAGACCGTAATATCCAACCATCGAGCACAATACCTGTATGTAAAAGCAATGCCATTCATAACAGCACTCAAAAATCACTTCCAAAAGAAACAGAAATACTGCTCAGTTTAGGCCAAAAATTCGCACTACCAACCAACATCACCCACATACCTTTTTATCATCTCCTAGCCGACATCGAAAGCATGCTTGAAACTAATCCAGACGTTTCAATCCAAAACCGCACAAGATGCGCAATAGCAAACTCAGTTCAAAATTACATCCACTACAATAAAAACAACACAGAAAAAGATGAGCTGACAAAATTCTGTGAAAAAGCTATAAAAACTACAAAACAATTCTTTCGAAAACATCCAGATGTACTCACGATTCAATCTGACAAAGGCAATAAAACGGTCATAATGCTTGCAGAAGACTATAAACAGAAAATGCTCACCATGCTCAACGACAACAAAACATATCTCCCGATACTACGCGATCCAACATCACGATACCAACGAACAAATAACGAATTCGCCAAACGACTACTCAACCTGAATCTTATCGACAAACAGACAGCAACACGACTAACTACATATCATGCCATATGCCCCAGAATATACGGACAACCCAAAGCGCATAAACCTAATTTACCACTAAGGCCAGTAGTGCCAAACACGACCGCTCCCGCCTACAACCTGTCGAAATTCATCGGAAAAATCATACAAAATTCCATTGATAGTCCATACAACATAAAAGATTCGTTCACGTTCTGCAACTTTATCTGCTCAGTTACACTGCCACCAGACTATATTCTTATTTCTCTGGACGTCATATCGCTGTTCACATCAATTCCTAAAGCCCTAGTCACACACAACATAATAACACAATGGGAGAAGATCAAAGTTAATACAAACATAAACCTAGATTTGTTCATCGAAATAGCTGAATTTTGTATCGAATCAATTTACTTCAAGTACAACGAACAACATTTCCAACAAGTGTTTGGAGCTGCAATGGGGAATCCTCTCTCGCCCATAATAGCAGAAACACTACAGGACACAGTAACACAGTCATTAAATTTCAAACCTCCGTTCATCAAAAAATATGTAGACGATCTCCTTCTAGCAATTCCTGGAAGTCAAATAGGCCATGTACTAGAAACATTCAACAGCTATAATGAACATATTCAATTTACATATGAAATGGAAAACAACAAACGACTACCGTTCCTAGACATGACACCAAGACTAGGAAAACCAAAAAATTCAAACAGAATGGTATATGAAACCGATAGTCAGTGGCAGGTTCTTGGATTATAACTCGTTCCACCCGCTCCATCAAAAAATAACCATGGCCAAAAATTTCATTCGACGAGTCGACAAACTATCCGCTCATTTACAAGACGCCGACAAAGCCCGTATCATCCATCAACAATTGAGTCTCAACAACTACCCAAAATCGCTCAGGAACAGACTCATAAACCGCAGGCCAGAAAACATTACTACACCACAAGAATCATCCGATGAAAACCTGAAATATACTTACCGTTCAATCCCATACATTCCATACCTGTCGAACCGAATCGACAAACACCTGAAAAAACGAATACAAAAACATACGACTAGCACACCGCAACATAAAAACAGTTGGACAATTACTCACAAAAGTTAAAGACCCCGTCCCCCAGGAGCACCAAAACAACGTCATATACAAGATACCATGCAAAAACTGCGACGCCTGCTACGTCGGAATGACAACAAACATGCTTAAAACAAGAATCAGCGGACACCGAACGTACTACAACACTTGGGACAAACTACTACAGCAAGGCTACAACGCAACAGATCCACAAATTAGTTCACTAAAAGAAAAAAACAGCACTAATGTACCACAGCATCACACAAAATCACAGATTCGATTTTCACCAAACGAAAATTATAGACAGACACGATAAACCACACGCTCTACCGTTTATAGAAGTATGCCATATTGCCAACACAAAAAATAGTATCAACAAACGCACAGACACTGAGGGACTCAACACTGTATATGCTGGTATTATACACACAATAAGAAATATCAATCACAACAAAACCGATAAACACAACAACCAATATGCAACCACAACCTAAAGTTTTTAGCGTAGCTCTCCAACACACTCACAACAAACTGTCAAGAAATAGTAGACTACTGGAAAAGACACAAAACCTATTGCTCTGATTAATTAAATACCGCTCGAAGTTATATAGTGCTAGAAAAAGCAGTGCTAGAAAAAAGTGATAACTGTTATACAGTATAGTGCACACAAAAATAGAGACATATGCAGTGAGTACAGTTTGTTAAGAAACAGTCGAATTTAAATTTAAGAAAATCTATTTTTACACATAGCCAAATTAAGACGCCATTTGCAATACACACCAGACAACCTATGTTGAACACCAACACACTGAACAATAAAACGATAATCTTTTCTGTAAGTACAAACACATACAAAAAACTCAAAACAGTAACAGAAAAAGGAAAACTACACGTATTGTATATTTTTAGACTCCTTGAAAAAGGTGAAATAAAGTCACCGAAACTGTCGAATTAAGAAACAAAAAATCGTTTTTGCTTCTATACACGGACTGATTAAGCCGATAAATCTACAAAACTTGGAGATAATCATCGACAAATGCTGCCTGAATGTTAGTTGAGTGGCTAACAAAACACCCAAATCGGTGACGACATTGGTACGTTGTACACATGTACCGGCAATGCGGTAATTGAACAAGAGAGGCTGTTTCTTGCGCTGGAAACTGATCACGGTACACTTCGGAATGCTTAGCATCATATAGTTGCGATGGCACCAGTCATTGAAAAGTTCAATCAGCGATTGAAGCCTACAGCAATCTTCAGCAGTCTCGATAAGTTTAAAAATTTTCGTATCATCTGCGTACAATAAACGTGTGCCAGGTGGTAAAACTTTTGTAACGTAGTTAATGAACAGCGAAAAAAGTAGCGGTCCCAGGATGCTACCCTGTGGAACCCCTGAACTGTTACTAAACCAGGTAGATCGCGACGTGCCCAACGTAACGGCAATCTTACGATTCCGCAAGTACGAGTCTAGCCATGCCACCATTCCAGTTGCAGTTCCGAGTTTGTCGCACTTGGCACAAAGTAGGCCGTGATCAACACGATCGAAGGCAGCTTTGAGGTCCATATAGACAGCGTCGATCTGAAGGCCCCGATCCATGCCGCGAAGGCAAAATGATGTGAACTCTAATAAATTTGTTGAAACAGATCTACCAGGAAAAAATCCGTGCTGCGCAGTAGAAATGTAGTTTTTCACGCTAAACATAAGATGATGATGAATAATGGCTTCAAACACTTTGGAGCAGGCACACAAACATGAAATTCCACGATAATTTTCCACATTACGTTTATCACCTTTCTTGAATACTGGAAACATGAGCGATTCTTTCCAGCTGCAGGGAAATTGATGTCGTTGCAAAGAAAGATTGAAAATAGCGGTAAGCGGTGATACCAGACTATCAGTACATTTTTTCAGAAGAACGACAGGAATTCCATCGGGACCAGGAGAGTAAGATTGTTTTAAGTTACAGATGGCTTTAGCTACTTCTCCGATTGTAACCGTGAAGATTTCGGCATCGACCACATCGCTCGGCACATGAGCCAAAGCTGCGGCAATGTCGTTAGGTGAGCACACTCCGTGTTAAAAACGCTGGCGAAGTGTTCGGCGAACAAATCACATTTTCTGTTGTTCGATGAAGCTTCACTGTCCAGCAAAAACATACTGGATGGTAATCCTTCCTTCTTACGCTTCGAGTTAATGAACTTCCAGAAGCTTTTTGGATTTAAACGTAAGTTGTGTTTCATGCTGGCCATAGTTGGTACTGCGCGTTCGTCTGCAGTAATTGCTGATGACGTTGTGGACGAAGACGCAATGCCAAGATAGCAGGGCAATCATAGCAACCTGTAAGGATTTTATGAACTGTCCTGGCCAGTATACCCTAACGACGCTATTCAAGGGTTCTTATACCAACGAGCTTGCTGACGACCTATTCATAGTGGTGGTAAATTGGTAAATTCGACAATGTGACATCAGATAGGATGCAACTGGCCTTAAACCTTACACGCTTTTGGTGTATAAAAGAAGGCCTGAGCTGAGCATCAACCCAGTAAAAACATCAATTGTTCGCTTCACAAAAAAAAGAATACTGCACCTGCAGTCTCTACATCTTAGTGGGGTGGAAATCAAATAGGTACAGCGACTCAGTTAAGTATCTCGGTGTAATCCTAAATGCTAAATTTACCTGGTACGCACACAAAGATTAAATAATAAGCAAGGCAAACTCAGTATTGTGGGTTTGCTCCAAAATGGTGGGAAGAACTTGAAGCTTAAAACCGAAAATGATAATGTGGGTGTACACCGCAATAGTAAGGCCTCGAAATTCTAACGCTTCGTTAGGCCAAAAACCAAGAAGACCACGGCAACGAGGAAGCTAGATAAACTTCAGCGGCTAGCTTGTATTGGCACTACCGGAGCAATGCGGAGTACACCTTCTAAAGCATTAGAAGCTATCCTCCATCTACTTCCTTTGAATCAACACGTTCAACTAGAGGCCAAGAAAAGTGCACATAAGCTCAAACGACAAAAGATGATACTAGACAAGGATAAAATAGGTCACATAAAGATCTTGAATCTCCTACCTGCTGAACCAGCAATGTACATGAACAGTGATTGGATGGAACCTAGATCCAACTCCGACATCCCATACTCAGTGTATGAACCCTTTCACTCAGTATGGGATGCGGGAGGACCTAGCGTTCGAAATGGATCGATCATGTTCTATACTGACGGTTCAAAAATGGGGATCGTAACAGGGGTGGGAGTGTACGCTCCTAGAACAAAAATATCAGTAGCTATGGGAAACTGGCAAACAGTCTTTCAGGCTGAAATAGCCGCCATTATAGAATGCGCAAATATCTGCTCGAAAAGGAAGTATAAACACGCCAACATCTGCCGGACAGTCAAGCGGCACTTAAGGCCCTGAAAGCCTACAAGTGCATGTCTAGAATTGTCTGGGACTGCATTTGCCTTCTACAACAGATGAGCCAGTTTGATTCTGTAAATCTTTACTGGATTCCTGGTCATTGCGGAATAGAGGGCAATGAAGCTGCAGATGAACTCGCCAGATTTGGTTCCCAATAAACCTTCATTGGTTCAGAACCGTTTTGTTGAACCTCAGACTGTGTCCTGAATGCTGAGCTAAAGAAATAGAAACAACGAGAGTTTACAGCCAATTGGAAAGTAATGAAATCCCTTAACCAATCAAAAAGGTTTATAACACCAAACGCAGAAATTTCTCGAAAGTTGCTTAGTCTCAATAAGAGCGATCTCAGTATATTCACGGCCTAATAACTGGTCACTGTCCGAGCGAACATTATCTTCAGAAAATTGGTTTCACCCAGAAGATATTTGTCCCTTCTGCAACTCAGAAAGCGAAATCTCGGAACATTAGCTCTGCAATTGCGGAGCACTAATTAGACGCAGCCTTCGGTACTTCAATAAGGGCTCCCTAGAACCCAAAGAAATCTGGTCTGCGCCGCCAATCAGGGTAACTAGTTTCATAAAACAAGTTATTCCCGATTGGCACCTGTTTTGCTATAGCTCGCCATCTATCACTTTCTCAATAAGTGAAGCGCAGAACAGCAAACCGGGGCATACCACAATAGTTCAAATAAATGGACGCAGTGGTCCAACAGAAAAAAATACCAACGAGCAGGAAAAGGCTTTCGTATGCAGGCAAATTATCAGGGTTCCTCCATGGTAATCTGCGACAAATCATTCGGTTAAAAAGCTTTTGGGTGCGTTTGATTCGCTGCATTCAAAAATCGTAGTACGGATCCCAAACAACGCAGAGAGTTTTTAAAACTGAGCGTACCAGAGAGCAGTATAGTGTGCGCAAAGTAGCAGGATCATGAGACACGACGAAAATCGACTGTTTTTTGCGCTGGAGGCCGATTTGGAAATGCTCGAAATCATGTAGTTGCGTAGGCACCAGCACCAGTCGTTGAACGAATCGAGTAACATTCTAAGTTTACAACAATTCAATTTCATAGACGACTGTAACATGAAACTCCAAAGGAAATATGGCTTTTTCAGCCTTAACGGTGGATCAAAAGGCTACTATGTTTTATGTCCAACGTTTCGACTTTTCTGGCGATTAACGATTAGCGAAAATTCCACTAATATGCGTTTAGCGATTATCGAGCTAAATTTTCCAGTTAGCGGATTAGCGTCGCTAAAGCGGTGCCCACCACTGATAATCACAGTCCCTTACTGCCCCCTTATATCAATGCATCCGACAAATAACACTGGTAAATAATGGAGATAGTCGGAAAGAGAGATAAGCGATGAAAAAATCGTAATTTTGGCAACTGGATTGCACATGCCAGATCTCAACTCAAGGCGCAATGTTGACCAACTTTTTTATTCAACTCGTATAATCGGTGGTGACGATGTAAGTCCTGGGGAATAATAAAGTGCAACGCAAAAACCGTGAAGGTGTTAAATTTTATGTTTTTGTTTAATTTTATACACTTTCACTCCAATTCATCATTATTTAGTTTATCACACCGTTTAAAAATCACTGTGATAATGCAATTTTGAAGCATTTTCAATTCATTGTTTAGCAATAGAACAAGAAAAACGAAAGAAAATAAACACGCCCCTAATTGTACCTGATTGCAAAACCTCTCAATGTGTTGTTACCTTTCTTGTTCGTTTGGCTCAGATTTTGACAGTTCATTTGGTTCTCCGCATATCTCTCCCTCTGAGTGTTGCTAGTGAATTCAGGCTTCAAAACACGATGATTTTGCAGGATTATCTTTTAAAATGTATATTCAATAGTTTGATTGCATAGTATACAGTCGTCAAGTAATCTAGGACAGATCTTTATCGGAGGTATGTTTTACTGTGCGTACGTTAGTTCTTATGAAAAACAAAAAGCGGTTAAAGGTTAAACGGTATAAGAGCCAGAAATGGCCGATTTCGTATTCTCAAAGGCACAAGACTCGTAAAAAACGTGAGGCATCACCTGTAAAAACATGCTTTGCTTGGGTGATACAAACATGAGGATATGCTTTCACAGGTGATGCATTACCTTTTTTCCGAGTCTTGTGCCTTCGAAAATTCGAAGTCAGCCATTGTTTGGTTCCTATACTGTTTTACCTTAATGAATCTCAATGCCAAACTGAAAGAAAAGTTTACTGATTTTGTCTAAAACCCTGTTACAACAAACCCCCAATATCAATATTATTATCATGCGATAGTCTTATCAAATTTAACCGGTATATTCCAATCAAAACAAGCTGAAACGCTCGTGTTTCACTTTGAACTGCGATAAACGTGTTAAATTCACCAGCGGACGGTACATTTAAAAAAAAACATTGGTGGAACAGACTAATCTGTCAATTGAATATAGCTTTGTTCTGTTCAAAGGACAGTTTGGAAATCCGGGTAACTCGGTCGAATGTTACTGCGAAAAAATCAGAAAAAAAATAAACGCTCCTCAACATTCACATTTGTCTTCAACATTTGTATTAGAGCAAGATCGCGCCAAATGACCTATGGTCGAATATCGACCATTTTTGATTTGAATGAAACTTTGCACACGTATTTGGCTTAGCAAACTGATCATTTTTCACAGGTGGAGAGATTTTTTACACCCATGAGTTACATTCTAAAAGGGCGTATGCCTTTTGGCATAGGTTTTATTCGAAGCATTGTAGCCCAGAAACCGTTGGTTGTATAGAAAAACTGTCTAAGAATGAGTTGTAGGGAATTAAAAATGCACCATAAAAAAAATATCCACTGTACAAAAAAAATTTTTTTTGACCAAAATAAATTAAAAACAAACATTAAATTTCAATTTAAAAAAAAAGAGCTGAATTTTTTTCTTATTTTTTTTTTCAAAGAAACTTGATGTTGATACGCAACTTTTAAAAAAAAGTCCAGGATGGAGAAATGAAAAATAATTCTTTTATGGTAGATTAATTTTTTTATGAAAATTCTAATTCAAACATTTTTCAAAATATTTGTATTCTGATGATTTCAAAAGATGCAGAGAGTCATTTTGAATCAAAAAGATTGTGGTAGTAAACATTCTAAAGGCATCGGTTTTCGAGTTATTTTAAATTTAAGCTCGAAAAATTATTAATATTTCGGAAAATACACATTTTTCTTAATTTGTCCATGGTTCTCCAGCAAAAACCATACGTTCATTGGAATGCTTGATCAAAAATATACAATTCATTCTTTGACAACAAAACAATTGGATAAACAACTCAAGCGCTAAACCTTAGCCTACCTACACGTTTCTCCTTGCCGAATATTTTATAAAAAAATATGTTTGTCGTGCAACACTACCTACTTGTTTACTAATAATAACTGTTTGTAAAGTACGCAACCAATAACTACTGGATTACCTATAATATCTGTTTTCGTATATAAATACGATTGCACTACTCCAGATGTGTTAGTAACAGTTTGCATTTTGTGAAGATGAATAAAGTGAAAATGGAATACACCAAGCCCAAATGCTGTAAACCCTTTCCTGATCATCGGTGCTCATCAAGCTTACGCAAATTAAACGAAAACGTTATTGCAAAATTAAAAATATTGAACAGTCAAGCTCATTTTAATACGTCTTTATCGATTTGTGATTCGTGTAGTTATTGGAACGATAGTCAAGCCACCGGAATGAATGGTTCGTTGTTTACTATTCAGAATCTGGAACACTTAAGAATATCAGCTTCATCATAATATCGGAAGTACTCCATCATGATACTGTTGCGGTTCAGGTGTTCATTGCCAAATTAATGAGTTTTTGGAAACAACAGTACAGTCGAAAAAAGCGACATTCATGTCTGATGAAGCTGCCTCACAATATGAAAATAGAATAAATTTTGCAAGTCTTTGCAAGTTCAAAACAAAATATAACGTCGATGCAGAGTGGCATTTTTTGCGACTTCTCATGGTAAAGGCCCATGCGATGCAATTGGTGGCATATTAAAACGAATGGCAGGAAATGCAAGTTTAGCTAAAGAACATGAACATCCCATTACCAGCGCAAAAGAATTGTATGATTGGTCTAATCAGGAAAGTAATGAAAATTCATCAAAAATGTCATTTAGTTGGGTATCATATGAAGAATATGAACAAGAAGTAACAGAATGGAGCAATATTTTCAAATAAGCTATAATAATAGCTGCCACACAAAAGTATTACTCTTTTGTTCCGATTTCAGAAAATAAGATACAAACGAAGCTGTTTCCAAAAGATGACGAATCATTTACTTATGTTGTATATGAAATATAAGGTGAAACTAGTTCTGTAAAGTATCTATGTCATAAAAAAATATGTTCCTAAGATAATAAAACTCGAAAATAAATATTTGATTCTTATATATATTTATATCACTTAGAACATTTAACTCTTTTCTTGAGAATTGTTCTCCCAATCGTTTTGTCGTCAAAGAATGAATTATATATTTTTGATCAAGCATTCCAATGAACGTATGGTTTTTGCTGGAGAACCATGGACAAATTAAGAAAAACGTGTATTTTCCTAAATAATTATAATTTTTCGAGCTTAAATTAGAAATAACTCGAAAACCAATGCCTTTAGAATGCTTACTACCAAGAGCTTTTAGATTCAAAATGGCTCTCTGCATCTTTTAAAATGATCAGAATACAAATATTTTGAAAAATGTTTGAATTAGAATTTTCATAAAAAAATTAATCTACCCAAAAAAAATTGTTTTTCATTTCTTCATCCTGGACTTTTTTTTAAAGTTGCGTATCAACATCAAGTTTCTTTGAAAAAAAAAAATTCAACTCTTTTTTTTTTAATTGAAATTTAATGTTTATTTTTAATTTTTTTTGGTCAAACAAATTTTTTTTCTACAGTGGATATTTTTTTTATGATGCATTTTCGATTCGCTACAACTCATTCTCAGACAGTTTTTCTATACAACCAACGGTTTCTGGGCTACAATGCTTCGAATAAAACCTATGCCAAAAGGCATACGCCCTTTTAGAGTGTAACTCATGGGTGTCAAAAATCTCTCCACCTGTGAAAAATGCTCAGTTTGCTAAGCCAAATACGTGTGCAAAGTTTCATTCAAATAAAAAATGGTCGATTGAATTTTCGCGTATTTCCAGGCGATTTGAAATGATTTTGCTCATTGTGGTTGTTTTCGGTTATATAAACAACCAAGCTGCCGATCTTTTCACCGAATTCAGTGGCTTATCTGCTCTCATGAACAGAAAAAAATTTGCATTCATAGTCACTAGCAAGGTCACATCTATAAATGAATTTCTTCTCTTATCAATTGTTGTTGAAGGTTTCAAATAGAAACAAGTTTTACCAGCTGATTTTCAGTCAGTATAATTTTTTCCGTAAACCGTAAACTAACCTTCACACTAAGAGTCGACAACGAACAGTCGAGTAATAGCACGTATGAAATAGTAATATCACAGACTGCAGTGAGCAGCTCAGTGAATGGTTTGTTTGACAAACAATCTGTAAAAATTTCCACTTTCACCGATACATCAAACTAGCGTTCAATAGTTCATTGAAAATTACTATACACTAAGGTCGCTTTTTACGCGGTTTTTTTTACGCGGGTTTTTTTTACGCGGATTCCGGAATTTACGCGGTTTTTTTACGCGGATTCCGGAATTTACGCGTTTTTTTTACGCGGGTTCCGGAATTTACGCGGTATTTTTTTTGCCCGGATTTCAGTTTCCCTTCACTCGGAATGCAAAATTAACGATGTTTTTTACGCGGATTCCGGAATTTACGCGGTTTTTTACGCGGATTCCGGAATTTACGCGGTTTTTTTACGCGGATTCCGGACTTTACGCGGTTTTTTTTACGCGGCACGTATCCCCCGCGTAAAAAGCGACTTTAGTGTTCTATTTAATTATCAGCTGATATATTGACTTATAGTGAGCGCAACGACACGAAAATACACCAAAATATAATAAAATTACTATTTGTGCATGCCCTTTTATAATCCGTTCACACTACAGCGAATATCATGTGATATTACCTATCTTGATATCAAATGTCATACACCAAATTTCCCGTAAAAACTAAATGTATAAATTCTAATATCAAGATACGCGATATCACATGATATCCGCTATAGTGTGAACAAGGCATTATGCGCTTTACCGTACACAACCCTACGGGTCAGCATGAAAATGCATCTGCCGAATTAACTCTTTAGTATACACGGTAGCACAAAGGAATTGTTCCAATGGAATTCAGTCAAAACAGAAACAAACGGACGTACCGAGAAATTCATGTGCGTGTTCTCTGTTTTGAGTGTAGTATTCGTTTCTCCCTCCCAGGTTTTCACTACGCAGCAATAAAATGTTAGTGGAAATTATCAAATCATGAAAATTTTGTACATTTCAGCGATCCAATTATTACATTTTATTTAGTTATATAAGTTATATCCATCTGAAAACTTACTCTCTTATCGTGACAGGTTGTTTTTAGATTTCACAGAATGCATACCTATATACTGGAAAAGGTTTAGTCCTGCAACACAAAATTATATTATTATAGGGTTCCTGCTCTATCCTGCGGTATAACAAGAAAACAGACGGGTACAACCAAGTAGCGGGTTACCTCGGAATAGTAGAGCAACCATTTTGAATTCGTAACTTTTTAATTATTGATTTCACGCTTATTATCGCCCACTCTTTTTTTCCTGCTCTTAGATATGTTATTGACGTCATGGGACCTCAGTTTTGTTGTAATATCTTAATTTTTTTCTTTTTCTTTCAAATCAACGACAAAACGTTGACAGATGAAGAACAAAAAACAAAACCTTCTATATGATGTGCTTCATGAATATCTACGCTTCGCTCAGCCGGTACTTTCTTCACTGCAAACACGGTGGGCTCGAATTTAAAACGGGCCCAAAATATATGTCTTATACACACCCAGTGCAAGAGCATAGACACGTCTTAGCATCCAAACCATAAATTCTTAAACCGAACAATTAGAATCGTTTTTCGAATTACCAAAATAAACTCACAGATAATAGATATCTAAGCTAGAACAAAAAACTCCAGTAATCGTGTGTAAGATTTCAAAATCTTACTCGTTTGGAATGCTAACGACATCTTTCTGCAACTTGCGACTGATGGCAGCGCTGGATTATAGTCAAAGCTGCCAGACGCATGAAAATTCTCACAGATTATAGAGTCGCTGTTTTTGCAACGATATAATACTGTTTTTGTGAGGTTTGCGTTTTTTTTTTCATATCAACACTAAAACAAACAAATTTGTCGAAAAAAAATGGTCAATTATGTACAAATTACGACTGCTCAAAGTTTCTACATTAAAACCGCCAACCCTTTTTATTGCAATAATATCGATAAGAGCTGGAAAACTATCGATTTTATTGAATCATTGACCACTAAGTGTTCTTAGCGCCACCATACTGCGTATTGCGACATGCTGGAGAACCGTTGCGTCTTTTTACACATGAAGCTAAATTAGCTTGGATGTCTGTTATCTGTGATAAACTCCTTTTTTTCGATTATTGCTTGTTGTAAAATCGAACGAAACACGAGCACTCCAGCCACACAGTATGTCGATACCCTTTAATTATTTGTAGAGCAGCATGTCAAAAGGATCTATCTGCTGTGATCGATTTTTTGATCGATCGGTTTCTTTCAACCACCACGGCTTATTAAACACGTTTCATGATATGTCCTTTATACCATTTGATAGCGGAAAATCTCATCTAGCTTTTTGAATAAAAACCACGTTGGAAATAGTTACTTTAGCTGAACTATTAAACAAACTAAAAGTCAATCAAGAAAACCGATGAAAGTAGATAGATCCTTTTGACATGTTACTCTACATTTGCACAGATCCATGCTGTCAAATTTAACCGATCAGCCAAAAACCAGAATGAAACAGAACTGCCACCTGTCAGCTCTTCTCAAAGCAGTGAATAAGTGGCGTGATACTGAAACAGACTCACAGCTCTCTGGATTGGGATGCCTTGCTGACGAGCAGTAATAGAACATTCCACCGGCTCTAAAGCACATAGTCAGCCTATACACCAGAGAGACGCCGAGACACTCACCGTTAAGGCAACTGTCAACATCAAAACGGGCGAGCTGTATAATTTTGCATTGCCGTTAACCGTTTTGATGTTGACAGTTGCCTTAACGGTGAGTGTCTCGGCGTCTCTCTGGTGTATAGGCTGACTAAAAGCACAGCAGTCCAGCTAGTTTGAAAACAAAACAGACACGCGGCTCTCACGCTGGCGCGTTCACCGGATGACGTGTGAGTTACATTTTTCTCTCACATCGCGTATGTCAAAATGACGATATCTCTTGCTACAGAAGATGAGCGAATAAATAATTTCTGTTTCTATTGAATATCAACACAGCATCATTCGATCTGAATCACATCGCAATCTATCTCTTTTTAACGTTCGCCGGCTTTTAAACTTTGCGATCTTGTTTTGACAGACGCTCGATCAACATGCAGTGCGTCCGTTTTATGCTACGTTGATGCGTGCTCTCCGCATGATAGTGATGATGATGGTAGTGGTCGCGCATTCTCTTTCACCGGTGTGTTGTGGTCGTGCAACAGGTATGTACATGACTTTGTTGTTGAATCGAATATGAATTGTTCAATAAGTAAATCATCAAATGTCGTCTAACCGACATAACGTAAAAAATATTTCAAACCCATGTTAAAGTCCCATCAAGTGTCATGTAGCATGTAGTCTTAATTATTGACTAGATACTTGAAAATTTAGAAAAAAACTGTTTGATATAAAATATTTATATGATTTCTCGAACTAATAGCATACACTACAAAAATTCATTTACCGTTAGGAAATCAAATCAAAGCAGTTTTTGTGTCTTAATAACATTAACAACATAAAAAACAGATCTTAAATTCATAACAAATCATTACATATTAGCGAAAAGAGCACAACAATAAAAAAAAGTTTTGAAGAGGATTCCATCAGTATTGCATCACCCTGTCCAACCCTACCCAAACGACCTTGCTCAAAGACATCCTCAAAACATTACTAAGCTCATGTTTTGGTTGACTTTTGGCCAAACACTGCATAATCTTATCAGTTTGTCTGCTCCGTAGAGCTTCCAGAGCCGCTATGACGCGCGAACCTAATTTAGTCAATTGATTCAGTTCCCGGAAAATCCCTCAAATCGTGAAGGATATAGAGATAAAACAATGACGCTGGTAGCATAACATTACGGACAGCGCAGATCAACCCGCTAGCTAAACTGTTTATCTGTTTATCGATTTAGTCTCAATCGCAATATTATCGATTACCGAATCAGAAATAAACAACTTGCGCTAGATTAGCGGTAATCTACGGTGCAGAGCGGTCTACGTGTTGTTGACCACTTGGACTCTCGGTTATCTAGCGAGTATAAAGGTTTTCCTACAATTTTCAAGTGGTTGTTGCTGACCGACAATGGTTTGGTGAGTTTGTTTATTGATTTATAGAATTCTACTATCTGAACAGGAAACAACTGTCCCTAATTTCGAATTTCTTTTTGTTTCCGAATTCCATATGCAAATGCTTCTGAGCCGGGACCTAACCATACGACGACAAGTTTATTAGACCAGCATCGTACCTCGATCTCACATGGGAGTTATCTTTAAGCATTGAGCAATCAAACTTCAAGTCAGTAACTCGACTCTTTCTGTTTTTCAAATTCATTTAGCCAAATGACTATCGATAAACATTTTCGTGCAACTCTGCTTATCAATATACTGATTGCCTAAGGTAATTCAAGCTGATGCAACGTAAAACAAAAAAGTTAAGGTATTCACGTAGCGCTCGTAAACAAATACCCACTTTGACTATTTTTGACTTGAATGAACTTATTTTCTAAGAGGGTGTACCGTTTTGATTCAAACTCCGAACAGTCTCAAACTTCGAACACTTTACAACAAACATCGGATTGTTAGAGCTAGTGTAATAAAAAGAATGAATACTATATACCATTTCGTTCCTTGGAATGTCCTTTACCTTAAGATGTATATCTCTTTACTGTAGAGCCACTTCCGGGGAATCAGCAAGCTCAACGCAGTCAGTATTCAAGCGATTACGTTGAAGTGTTCGAAGTTTGAATCAAAACCGATTTCTAAATTTTTCTTGTTTTCATATACGAATCGTGTTTAAATCTAAATAAATTGCACCTGAATGCAACAACAATAAAATAACCTATATGCTAAACCCTTAAAAAAAGTTCATTTTCCGTTGATTTTTTAGTGCAAGAAGCTACATCATAGCTTAAGTATTCTAAGTTTGATGTGGTACGGTATATTAGGACGGCAATGAGTTGCATGAAAAAGAATTTTTTTTTCAATAACGCTTAAAGGTAGTGCTCAAAAGTTTCGTCTTCTCAGAAAAGCCTCCATGCAAAACTCGAGCTCAGTCGGACTTTGGGACACGTGCCTCAAGCTGATCAAAGTTCACGATGCAATGTCTTGGAAATTCATAAAACGTCGAGATCTGGTGTTATCTCGAAAAATTTTTTTTAGAAAAATTCGACTTTCTGGGACTTGAAAAATTGACGTGCCAATTGAATATATGGGAAAATTTTGGCTTCCAAATTTTGCTTAGAAGTATGGCTTTGAGTTTCGTCTTCTCTAACATAGTACCCATTCAAAATTTCAAAGTTTCCCTTATTCGACCAATGAAGAGAAGCATAGTTTATGAAATCGTCGGTAACCAATTTTTTTTATGCCAAATGTCCTAAAAATACATGAAACGTCGAGGTCTGATCTGCCGCGCATAGCATGTCAGTCCCATTTGCATTTTCAGCAAGCCGAGAAAAACGCATTTTTGTGTAATTTAATGCCATTGCTCTTATGAGATGGGACAATATGTTTGGATGTTTTTCAGAACAAAGTTGTTGAATCCACCTATTGCTACGAGACTATGCACAGTTAGCTACCATTTCCGCGTATTAACTCAATTTTAGTGAGAATGCAAATGGGACTGACTTGCTATGCGCGGCAGTGATGTTATCTCGAAAATAAAATCGAAAAAACCGACGTCCCAGAATGTCGATTTTTTTTGATTTTTTTTTTTTTTTATAACACCAGATCTCGACATTTCATGCTTTTCTTAGACATTTGGCCTAAAACAAACCTTGATACCGACTATTTCATGAACTACTACCTGTGCTTTTTTTCACCGGCGGTATTTTTTGTGAAACTTTGACCGCTCATATTCATTTATCAGAAACTGTCGGAGAATGAGTTGTAGGAAATTACTAATGCCTTGTAGAAAAACATACACCGTGAAAAAAATATTTTTGACTAACAGAAATTGAAAATTACCACTAAATTTAAATTTAAAAAAAGGGTTGATTTTTTTTAAAGAAACAGTAAAACGCCAATTTTGGTAAGAAGTCATTTCGTGCGGCACTAACTTTGAAAGCCTATATCTTTTGAACTAAAAATAACACCAACTCGAAAGTTTCGAAATTTTGTTAAAATACTTGTGATTTTTTTTAGATTTTTCAATGCCCCAGAACATAATTTTTCAATATATTGTTTTAAATAGTTACTAATAATAAAAACAAAATTTTATCAAAAAGAAATATTTTCATAAACTACAACTTAGGATGCATCTGCTGTGAAAATTTCATCAAATTCGATACAATAGCTTTGAAGATATGTCAATTTAAAAAGCATATTGACCTAAGTTTCAAATGACAATAACTGCTTCAAAACTTATTCAAACTCAATAAAAATTGGAAGATCAACTTTCCGAGGGGAATTCTTGAAGTTTTCGAAACTTATTTGAAAAAAAATATTTTTTTTATCTTTTCAGCTTCTACAAAAGCCTTCAGCCTTATTAAACTAACTGTTGAATCCTTTTTGTTTTTGATCAATGCTTTGATTTCTTCGAGCGGGTAACAGCTTTATTGTGAATTGTTTTTGTTTTGGCTATTTCATGGTTTCATGAATTTTTAAAATTATGTTTTAACTATTTTCTGTTTGTCTTCCAATTTCGTTAGTTAGAAGTCGTTCTAGAGTAGATTTTGGAGTCTGTTGTGTTATTTTTCTCGCGTTTGGAAGTGTTATCAATCATTCGAAGCATTAATTATGATTAGGGGGATTAGGGGCATAATGAGCCCACGGGGCGAAATGGCCAACCCTCTTTTATGCGAAACTACGCATTTTTTAATACAATATGGTATGTGAAACTCTTCCGTATTTACTACAGTATCTCTTTCTGTAGAACAAAAGCAATTTGTCTATTTAAAATATGGAAATATATTGGAAAAATCAACTTGGTTCCCGGATGTTGGAAAAGTTATTTTTATTGCGCACTACAAAATAAGCTTCTACGGTCGTTTAAATGGCTCCATCAAACATGTAGACACATCAATATGACGTATGGGTCGTACTCCAAATTTCACCGTCATTGATGTTTTGATTTTAAGCTTTAACACTGTGCTACAAATGAAAACAAAAAGCAAGAACTTTTGAAGTGACCTAGTGTAGGTTGTAGGTCATGTTGAGTGTAATATTCGCTCATACTAAAAATTTTCCAAACACCCCCAAAATCTGAAGTTATGGTAAAAAATACGGTTTTTTGGACCTCAGTTTTTTTTTTTTTTTTGCTCAGTCATTTCTGAACCGATTTTCAATATTTTAGAAGTTTTGGAAAAAAAATAAACATAGATATCAAAATATATACAGGTTTGTACTAATATCACTGGAACATGTTGAGTCATTTGAGTTTAAATCTAATTTTTTAGACTTTTTCACACAATTTTTCAAACAAACTTGAAATTTGCCACCTATTTCTGTGACAAAGATACTACAAATACACTAAAATTTTGAAAGTATATTCAATGACAAATCAAACAAAAGTGGTTTTGTGAAAATCGGTGAAATTTTAGCTAAGTTATATATTCTTTATGAAAACAAGAATTTTTGGCTTTTTTTCCTGTGTGGACTCATCACTGCGACCAGAGACATTTTGATCTATTGTGATATTGCCCAGGTGTTTTCTGTACTCCGCACTTCATATTATTGGCAGTATCACTATTGAAGTGAATAATACGCTTTTTTTTATCCGTGCTTGTGTGTGAGAGTTTACCCTTTCATTGCAAGCTTACTGCTCTACTATACCGAGCCTCTTTTCTATCCTACCAATATCGCCAAATTACAATTGCCTGAACTGAGGCTACACCTAGCGTTCCTCTCTGGCCAGGTTTATTCTAAGAGGGACTTATTATGTCAAGAGGAAGGAGTCTTATCGAAACCTCGTTCCTCGTGCCAATATCGCCAATTACAATTCCCTGTAGAGGGTAAATATTTCTGAAATCAGTTTTATTATAAGAAGGACTTATTTTGTCAAGAGGAAGGAGTCTTATCGAACCTCGTTCCTCCTACCATCACCGCGTCACAATCACAATTCCCTGAAGAGGCACTCAATGCTTCACCCCTGGTCAGGTTTATTATAAGTAGGACTTATATTTTTGTCAAGAGGAAGGAGTCTTATCGAAACCTCGTTTCTCCAGCCAAGACCGCGTCATAATTGCAATTCCCTGAAGAGAACTATTATACGTTACTCAGAACAGTTTTATTATAAGAGGGACTTTTTTTTTGTTAGGATGAAAGTGAGCAAGGGTACTATAGAATTCAGCTTGAGGAAGGGTATGTAGTAGAGAGCCTGAGAATAAACCCATGTTAAAGTCCTTTGACAACCAAATGGCCTGATTCTACTAAGATTCGAACCCACGACCACTCGCTTATCAAAGCGGACTCTGTAACCTTGCGGCTACGAAGCTCTCTATTTTTGGCTTCTATTGCTCAATTATTTCACGGTGCTACAAATGAAAACAAAATGCAAGAACTTCCTAATTGACCTAGTGTAGGTTGTGGATCTTGTTGAGTGTAACATTCGCTCATACTAGAAATTTTCCAAACACCACTAAAATTTGAAGTTATGGTCAAAATACGGTTTTTTGGACTTAAGCGCATACAATTTGTTTTACTCAGTCATTTCTTGACCGATTTTCAATGATTTAGCAGTTTTGGAAAGGGGATAAACATGGTTTTTTAAGTATATACAGGTTTGTACCAATATCACTAAAACATGTTAAGTCATTTGAGTTTAAATCTAAACTTTTAGACTTTTTCACGCAATTTTTCAACTTAACTTAAAATTTGCCACCTGTTTTTTGATTTGTCATTGAATATACTTTCAAAGTTTTAGAGTTTTTGTAGTATCTTTCTCTCAAAACAACAATATCGAACGCTAGCCTGGGGGCTTAGAGCGGTCTCGATCAACTATATTTGTTGAGAGAATTGTGCCCCAGTGCTGCGCCGAGAAAATTTCCAGCTCCTGGACCGGATCGAGAATCGACTCTAATATCACAACCGTGTGATAAGCAAACCGATTAACATCGCTAACCACAGAGCCACGGGGACCACATAAATTTTCTCACATAAATAGGTGGCAAATTTCAAGTTAAGTTGAAAAATTGCGTGAAAGAGTCTAAAAATTTAGATTTAAACTCAAATAACTCAACATGTTTTGGTGATATTGCTACAAATCTGTAAATATTAAAAAAAACTATGTTTATTCCCTTTCTAAAACTGCTAAAACATTAAAAATCGGTCAAGAAATGACTGAGTAAAAAAAATGTTTGCGCTTAGGTCCAAAAACCGCATTTTGACCATAACGTTAAATATTAGTGGTGTTTGAAAATTTTCTAGTATTAGTGAATGTTACACTCAACAAGATCTACAACCTACACTAGGTCAATTAGGACGTGTGAGTTACATTTTTCTCTCACATCGCGTATGTCAAAATGACGATATCTCTTGCTACAGAAGATGAGCGAATAAATAATTTCTGTTTCTATTGAATATCAACACAGCATCATTCGATCTGAATCACATCGCAATCTATCTCTTTTTAACGTTCGCCGGCTTTTAAACTTTGCGATCTTGTTTTGACAGACGCTCGATCAACATGCAGTGCGTCCGTTTTATGCTACGTTGATGCGTGCTCTCCGCATGATAGTGATGATGATGGTAGTGGTCGCGCATTCTCTTTCACCGGTGTGTTGTGGTCGTGCAACAGGTATGTACATGACTTTGTTGTTGAATCGAATATGAATTGTTCAATAAGTAAATCATCAAATGTCGTCTAACCGACATAACGTAAAAAATATTTCAAACCCATGTTAAAGTCCCATCAAGTGTCATGTAGCATGTAGTCTTAATTATTGACTAGATACTTGAAAATTTAGAAAAAAACTGTTTGATATAAAATATTTATATGATTTCTCGAACTAATAGCATACACTACAAAAATTCATTTACCGTTAGGAAATCAAATCAAAGCAGTTTTTGTGTCTTAATAACATTAACAACATAAAAAACAGATCTTAAATTCATAACAAATCATTACATATTAGCGAAAAGAGCACAACAATAAAAAAAAGTTTTGAAGAGGATTCCATCAGTATTGCATCACCCTGTCCAACCCTACCCAAACGACCTTGCTCAAAGACATCCTCAAAACATTACTAAGCTCATGTTTTGGTTGACTTTTGGCCAAACACTGCATAATCTTATCAGTTTGTCTGCTCCGTAGAGCTTCCAGAGCCGCTATGACGCGCGAACCTAATTTAGTCAATTGATTCAGTTCCCGGAAAATCCCTCAAATCGTGAAGGATATAGAGATAAAACAATGACGCTGGTAGCATAACATTACGGACAGCGCAGATCAACCCGCTAGCTAAACTGTTTATCTGTTTATCGATTTAGTCTCAATCGCAATATTATCGATTACCGAATCAGAAATAAACAACTTGCGCTAGATTAGCGGTAATCTACGGTGCAGAGCGGTCTACGTGTTGTTGACCACTTGGACTCTCGGTTATCTAGCGAGTATAAAGGTTTTCCTACAATTTTCAAGTGGTTGTTGCTGACCGACAATGGTTTGGTGAGTTTGTTTATTGATTTATAGAATTCTACTATCTGAACAGGAAACAACTGTCCCTAATTTCGAATTTCTTTTTGTTTCCGAATTCCATATGCAAATGCTTCTGAGCCGGGACCTAACCATACGACGACAAGTTTATTAGACCAGCATCGTACCTCGATCTCACATGGGAGTTATCTTTAAGCATTGAGCAATCAAACTTCAAGTCAGTAACTCGACTCTTTCTGTTTTTCAAATTCATTTAGCCAAATGACTATCGATAAACATTTTCGTGCAACTCTGCTTATCAATATACTGATTGCCTAAGGTAATTCAAGCTGATGCAACGTAAAACAAAAAAGTTAAGGTATTCACGTAGCGCTCGTAAACAAATACCCACTTTGACTATTTTTGACTTGAATGAACTTATTTTCTAAGAGGGTGTACCGTTTTGATTCAAACTCCGAACAGTCTCAAACTTCGAACACTTTACAACAAACATCGGATTGTTAGAGCTAGTGTAATAAAAAGAATGAATACTATATACCATTTCGTTCCTTGGAATGTCCTTTACCTTAAGATGTATATCTCTTTACTGTAGAGCCACTTCCGGGGAATCAGCAAGCTCAACGCAGTCAGTATTCAAGCGATTACGTTGAAGTGTTCGAAGTTTGAATCAAAACCGATTTCTAAATTTTTCTTGTTTTCATATACGAATCGTGTTTAAATCTAAATAAATTGCACCTGAATGCAACAACAATAAAATAACCTATATGCTAAACCCTTAAAAAAAGTTCATTTTCCGTTGATTTTTTAGTGCAAGAAGCTACATCATAGCTTAAGTATTCTAAGTTTGATGTGGTACGGTATATTAGGACGGCAATGAGTTGCATGAAAAAGAATTTTTTTTTCAATAACGCTTAAAGGTAGTGCTCAAAAGTTTCGTCTTCTCAGAAAAGCCTCCATGCAAAACTCGAGCTCAGTCGGACTTTGGGACACGTGCCTCAAGCTGATCAAAGTTCACGATGCAATGTCTTGGAAATTCATAAAACGTCGAGATCTGGTGTTATCTCGAAAAATTTTTTTTAGAAAAATTCGACTTTCTGGGACTTGAAAAATTGACGTGCCAATTGAATATATGGGAAAATTTTGGCTTCCAAATTTTGCTTAGAAGTATGGCTTTGAGTTTCGTCTTCTCTAACATAGTACCCATTCAAAATTTCAAAGTTTCCCTTATTCGACCAATGAAGAGAAGCATAGTTTATGAAATCGTCGGTAACCAATTTTTTTTATGCCAAATGTCCTAAAAATACATGAAACGTCGAGGTCTGATCTGCCGCGCATAGCATGTCAGTCCCATTTGCATTTTCAGCAAGCCGAGAAAAACGCATTTTTGTGTAATTTAATGCCATTGCTCTTATGAGATGGGACAATATGTTTGGATGTTTTTCAGAACAAAGTTGTTGAATCCACCTATTGCTACGAGACTATGCACAGTTAGCTACCATTTCCGCGTATTAACTCAATTTTAGTGAGAATGCAAATGGGACTGACTTGCTATGCGCGGCAGTGATGTTATCTCGAAAATAAAATCGAAAAAACCGACGTCCCAGAATGTCGATTTTTTTTGATTTTTTTTTTTTTTTATAACACCAGATCTCGACATTTCATGCTTTTCTTAGACATTTGGCCTAAAACAAACCTTGATACCGACTATTTCATGAACTACTACCTGTGCTTTTTTTCACCGGCGGTATTTTTTGTGAAACTTTGACCGCTCATATTCATTTATCAGAAACTGTCGGAGAATGAGTTGTAGGAAATTACTAATGCCTTGTAGAAAAACATACACCGTGAAAAAAATATTTTTGACTAACAGAAATTGAAAATTACCACTAAATTTAAATTTAAAAAAAGGGTTGATTTTTTTTAAAGAAACAGTAAAACGCCAATTTTGGTAAGAAGTCATTTCGTGCGGCACTAACTTTGAAAGCCTATATCTTTTGAACTAAAAATAACACCAACTCGAAAGTTTCGAAATTTTGTTAAAATACTTGTGATTTTTTTTAGATTTTTCAATGCCCCAGAACATAATTTTTCAATATATTGTTTTAAATAGTTACTAATAATAAAAACAAAATTTTATCAAAAAGAAATATTTTCATAAACTACAACTTAGGATGCATCTGCTGTGAAAATTTCATCAAATTCGATACAATAGCTTTGAAGATATGTCAATTTAAAAAGCATATTGACCTAAGTTTCAAATGACAATAACTGCTTCAAAACTTATTCAAACTCAATAAAAATTGGAAGATCAACTTTCCGAGGGGAATTCTTGAAGTTTTCGAAACTTATTTGAAAAAAAATATTTTTTTTATCTTTTCAGCTTCTACAAAAGCCTTCAGCCTTATTAAACTAACTGTTGAATCCTTTTTGTTTTTGATCAATGCTTTGATTTCTTCGAGCGGGTAACAGCTTTATTGTGAATTGTTTTTGTTTTGGCTATTTCATGGTTTCATGAATTTTTAAAATTATGTTTTAACTATTTTCTGTTTGTCTTCCAATTTCGTTAGTTAGAAGTCGTTCTAGAGTAGATTTTGGAGTCTGTTGTGTTATTTTTCTCGCGTTTGGAAGTGTTATCAATCATTCGAAGCATTAATTATGATTAGGGGGATTAGGGGCATAATGAGCCCACGGGGCGAAATGGCCAACCCTCTTTTATGCGAAACTACGCATTTTTTAATACAATATGGTATGTGAAACTCTTCCGTATTTACTACAGTATCTCTTTCTGTAGAACAAAAGCAATTTGTCTATTTAAAATATGGAAATATATTGGAAAAATCAACTTGGTTCCCGGATGTTGAAAAAGTTATTTTTATTGCGCACTACAAAATAAGCTTCTACGGTCGTTTAAATGGCTCCATCAAACATGTAGACACATCAATATGACGTATGGGTCGTACTCCAAATTTCACCGTCATTGATGTTTTGATTTTAAGCTTTAACACTGTGCTACAAATGAAAACAAAAAGCAAGAACTTTTGAAGTGACCTAGTGTAGGTTGTAGGTCATGTTGAGTGTAATATTCGCTCATACTAAAAAATTTCCAAACACCCCCAAAATCTGAAGTTATGGTAAAAAATACGGTTTTTTGGACCTCAGTTTTTTTTTTTTTTTTGCTCAGTCATTTCTGAACCGATTTTCAATATTTTAGAAGTTTTGGAAAAAAAATAAACATAGATATCAAAATATATACAGGTTTGTACTAATATCACTGGAACATGTTGAGTCATTTGAGTTTAAATCTAATTTTTTAGACTTTTTCACACAATTTTTCAAACAAACTTGAAATTTGCCACCTATTTCTGTGACAAAGATACTACAAATACACTAAAATTTTGAAAGTATATTCAATGACAAATCAAACAAAAGTGGTTTTGTGAAAATCGGTGAAATTTTAGCTAAGTTATATATTCTTTATGAAAACAAGAATTTTTGGCTTTTTTTCCTGTGTGGACTCATCACTGCGACCAGAGACATTTTGATCTATTGTGATATTGCCCAGGTGTTTTCTGTACTCCGCACTTCATATTATTGGCAGTATCACTATTGAAGTGAATAATACGCTTTTTTTTATCCGTGCTTGTGTGTGAGAGTTTACCCTTTCATTGCAAGCTTACTGCTCTACTATACCGAGCCTCTTTTCTATCCTACCAATATCGCCAAATTACAATTGCCTGAACTGAGGCTACACCTAGCGTTCCTCTCTGGCCAGGTTTATTCTAAGAGGGACTTATTATGTCAAGAGGAAGGAGTCTTATCGAAACCTCGTTCCTCGTGCCAATATCGCCAATTACAATTCCCTGTAGAGGGTAAATATTTCTGAAATCAGTTTTATTATAAGAAGGACTTATTTTGTCAAGAGGAAGGAGTCTTATCGAACCTCGTTCCTCCTACCATCACCGCGTCACAATCACAATTCCCTGAAGAGGCACTCAATGCTTCACCCCTGGTCAGGTTTATTATAAGTAGGACTTATATTTTTGTCAAGAGGAAGGAGTCTTATCGAAACCTCGTTTCTCCAGCCAAGACCGCGTCATAATTGCAATTCCCTGAAGAGAACTATTATACGTTACTCAGAACAGTTTTATTATAAGAGGGACTTTTTTTTTGTTAGGATGAAAGTGAGCAAGGGTACTATAGAATTCAGCTTGAGGAAGGGTATGTAGTAGAGAGCCTGAGAATAAACCCATGTTAAAGTCCTTTGACAACCAAATGGCCTGATTCTACTAAGATTCGAACCCACGACCACTCGCTTATCAAAGCGGACTCTGTAACCTTGCGGCTACGAAGCTCTCTATTTTTGGCTTCTATTGCTCAATTATTTCACGGTGCTACAAATGAAAACAAAATGCAAGAACTTCCTAATTGACCTAGTGTAGGTTGTGGATCTTGTTGAGTGTAACATTCGCTCATACTAGAAATTTTCCAAACACCACTAAAATTTGAAGTTATGGTCAAAATACGGTTTTTTGGACTTAAGCGCATACAATTTGTTTTACTCAGTCATTTCTTGACCGATTTTCAATGATTTAGCAGTTTTGGAAAGGGGATAAACATGGTTTTTTAAGTATATACAGGTTTGTACCAATATCACTAAAACATGTTAAGTCATTTGAGTTTAAATCTAAACTTTTAGACTTTTTCACGCAATTTTTCAACTTAACTTAAAATTTGCCACCTGTTTTTTGATTTGTCATTGAATATACTTTCAAAGTTTTAGAGTTTTTGTAGTATCTTTCTCTCAAAACAACAATATCGAACGCTAGCCTGGGGGCTTAGAGCGGTCTCGATCAACTATATTTGTTGAGAGAATTGTGCCCCAGTGCTGCGCCGAGAAAATTTCCAGCTCCTGGACCGGATCGAGAATCGACTCTAATATCACAACCGTGTGATAAGCAAACCGATTAACATCGCTAACCACAGAGCCACGGGGACCACATAAATTTTCTCACATAAATAGGTGGCAAATTTCAAGTTAAGTTGAAAAATTGCGTGAAAGAGTCTAAAAATTTAGATTTAAACTCAAATAACTCAACATGTTTTGGTGATATTGCTACAAATCTGTAAATATTAAAAAAAACTATGTTTATTCCCTTTCTAAAACTGCTAAAACATTAAAAATCGGTCAAGAAATGACTGAGTAAAAAAAATGTTTGCGCTTAGGTCCAAAAACCGCATTTTGACCATAACGTTAAATATTAGTGGTGTTTGAAAATTTTCTAGTATTAGTGAATGTTACACTCAACAAGATCTACAACCTACACTAGGTCAATTAGGAAGTTCTTGCATTTTTTCTCCATTTGTAGCACCGTGAAATAATTGAGCAATAGAAGCCAAAAATTCTTGTTTTCATAAAAAATATATAACTCAGCTAAATATTCACCGATTTTCACAAAACCACTTTTGTTTGATTCGCCATTGAATATACTTTAAATTTAATTTCAGTGTATTTGTAGTATCTTCCTCACAAAAATAGGTGGCAAATTTTAAGTTTGTTTGAAAAATTGTGTGAAAAAGTCTAAAAAATTAGATTTAAACTCAAATGACTCAAGTGATGGGAAACTTATCGATATTTATCGATAATATCGATACTTTAAAAAAATATCCAAACTTTTTGTACCATCTCATAAAAAGCAATGATACGAAATTGTAATAAAATGCATTTTCTTTGGCTTGCCAACTCTTATAATATGATGGACATGCATAGCGGCAGTCTTTTGATAATTGTTTAGTTTAACTGGGAACTGTTTAAGTTTAAAGTATCTGTTAGCCAACAAACAATTTTTAGTTCCACTAAACATCCAAATCAACAAAATTATTGCGCCAAAAAAAGTGTCCTGATTTATACAGCGGGTAGACAAAATAATTGAGATAAATAAAACTCGCTCAAATTTTAAATGGCCAGAACTTTACGAAAAATGAATCAATTTTGATGACCGGTTTCATTTCACTGGAAAACTATTCTAGTTTCCTAGTTGACTTGGGAACTTGGCGTGACCAACCTACAACGAAAATGTTTCGAATTTCAAGAGTGTGTGTCAAAGTGTACATTTTTGCAACGCATAGAACGCTTTAGGCAACTAAATTGTCTATCTAAAATACTTCATTTAAAAAAATCTGAGATCACCGATATTATCTAGAATCATTTTTTGTTTTTTAAAATATATTTTTTTCAAAGCAGGATCTTGAACTCATTTTTTTATATTTTTGAAGGAAAGTTCAGATAATTTTTACTAAGATATATTGATTCATAAGGAAAAGGTTCAAATACAGTTAGGTTGTGTAAAATTTTTTGTAGTAGCAATTCGTAACCAGATAGCGCTACCACAGACGCCAGCCTCGTACACCAGCGAATAAAAAAGTATTGTAGCGATAAGGTCACCAGGCGGCACTAGTGTATACGTGTTTTATAACGCAATTCTCTTTGAAAATTTGCACAGAATTTTCGATCAATGTTGTTCTTGCTTGGACGTCTGTCTGTGCCCATACTTAATAAACTCATACCTCGATGATTTCTTGGCTAATTTTCAATCTTTGGCTACCAATGAACTCAAAATAAATTCTGATTTATTGACAACATATAAACCTGAGTGAAACAGAATGTCACAAAAAGTACTACGCGTTGCAAAAATGTACACTTTGGCACACTTCGGAAATCTGAAACATTTCCAGTAACCCTTGGTCACGTCCAGTTCTCAAGTAATACTAGGAAACTAGGACAGTTTTCCAGTAAAATGAAACCTGTTTTGTCAAAATTGATTCATTTTTCTTAAAGTTTTGACAATTTAAAAATTGACAGAATTTTGCCTGCTTTAATTATTTACCTTATTATACAACCTTCAAAACGAACTTCGACTTGAAACTACTCCGTAGAAAGCACCCGAAGACTTTTCAAAACAAACTGTTTAACTCGTCCCGTTGTTTGAATTTTCATTCTCAGTATCGTAAGATTTGTCATTCAAGGCTCTAACACAATGGATACGTTGCGACTGCGTTTGCGGCAATTTGACACTTAGCCCATACATTTACTGTCAAATTAACGTCAACGCAACGCAAACGTATCCATTCTGTTTGGGCCATCACTGTCTGTTTTTAACAGATTTGACTGACACTGACGAAACTACTCATGCATCATCAATCATAGTAACCCATGTCTTAGAAAAAAAAAATGACAGATCTATCAGTCAAACTCTAACTGTGATAGCGAAAAAAGTGAAGCTACTCCGTTCAGGAATGTGCGCGTTCAAAAAACGGCACCCCGCCGCGTCAAAAACGGACATCGTGCGGCACTTCGTGGACGCCAGGTATGACCGTTCTGACATCTACAACATCTTGACACTATTGGACAACGATCAGAGCATCGAAAGAAAGCCCGGTTCCGGACGGCCAACGACCCTGAGCGACAAGAAGCTTCAAAGGATGTTTAAGAGGAAGACCGAGGGAAAAGTGGCTAAATCGCTGCATGCACTTGGCCGGGATGTTGGTGCCTGCGCTAAAACAGTGAAAAAGTATCTGGAGAACATGGACATACATGTCAGGAAGCGGCAGTCTCGTCCACTGGTCTCGGAGCTGTAGACAATGACGCAGCGACAGCGGTTGAATAAGATGGTCAAGTCGATTTTCCCGGCGAATCGCGACGTGGCAGTGGTGATGGACGACTAGACCTATCTCACCCTGGATGGCAACGACTAGCAGGGCCCTTACGTATTTTACCTCCCCCACGAAGGAAGTGAGCACCGAGGTAAAGTTTATTTCACAGACAGGCTGTGGCTGACAATCAGCCAGAAAGGGATGTTAAAGTTGCTCTTCTTTCGCTCCGGGCTGGCCGTGAACGGGGAAATTTATAGTACGAAGTGCCTGACAGAAGTTGCGACGTTCATCAAGAAATACCATAAGCGCGAAGACACGGGGTTCTGGCCAGATTTGACGTCGGCCAACTACTCGAAGCGATCGTTGGAGGAGATGGAGCGGCTGAATATCGATGTGGTACCGAAGTCGGCGAATCCACCCAATGTCCCCCAGCTGCTTCCCATCGAGAATTTCGGGGCAAACTTGAAGCGCAAGATTTTCATTGGCCCAGAACCGTTCTGTGGGGTGTCATCAAGCGCCTTGAAAGCAGAATTGAAAACCTGGGAACATAGGACTATACAAGAGAACTGGATATGCTCAGTAGGGCTACGCCAGTCTAAACGCTTTATAAAACCAAGCGTCAAGAATAGCCAGCAATTGCTTAGTTTAAATAAAAAGGGACTAAGAACAATGACCGGACTGTTTACAGGACACTGTCCAAGTAAGTATCACCTGAAACAAATTGGTCAGTCAGATGACGAAAATTGTCGTCTCTGCGGGTTCGAATGTGAAACCGCAGAACATTTGCTCTGCCACTGCAGTGCACTAATACAGCGCAGAATAAGAGCCTTTGGAAAAGGAACTTTGGAGCCTTTTGAGGTCTGGTCTGCGAATACTTATGAGGTAATACATTTCATACGAAATTCAGTGCCTAATTGGGGGAAAGGGTGCGATATGACAACGACGATCACTTCCATCAATAGTGATATGTCTGCCACGAGTACCTAGACTAAAGAAGAGGTATACCACAAAAGATCAAAACAATGGTCGCAGTGGTCCAAATCTTACAAAAAAAAAAGCGCAAGATCTATTCCAACAATTTTGTCGCGAAAACGGAGGAGGAAATAATAAAAAAAACCAATAAAGAGCTTAAAAACATGACTACACGCATGTTTTCGTTCGCCGTGGCAAATGTTCAGGTTAACTGCCTAAAGGCCGCACGGGAGGACGCACTATTTTTTTGCGAGGAAGCTAACATGATTACCTTCCATGGGAAATTTATCCAACTCAATTATCTCTTAGACATCACCATCATTCATCACCATCTGAAAAAGTCCATTTTTTTCCGCAAACGTTAGCTGTCAAATTATCGATACTTATCGATAATATCGATAAAAGGTCCGAAATTACCGATTGTTATCGATGTCTGTTTTGGGCGATATTTCCCATCACTAGACTCAACATGTTCCAGTGATATTAGTACAAACCTGTAAATATTTTGAAAGCTTTGTTCATCTTCTTCTCAAAACTGCTAAAACATTGAAAATCGGTCCAGAAATGACTGAGTTAAAAAAAGTTGTATGCACTGAGGTTCAAAAAACCGTATTTTGACCATAACTTCAGATTTTGGGGGTGTTTGGAAAATTTCTAGTATGAGCGAATGTTACACTCAACAAGACTTACAACCTACACTAGGTCACTTCAGAAGTTCTAAATCACTGTAGCACAGTGTAATTAGTGTTAAAATCTCATGTTAACTTTAACTAACATCAGCAACCAAGTTAGGGTGCTCATTATGCCCCTATTCCCCCTACATTTATTTTAGTTTCTTCTAGGCGTTTGAAAGTACATATTTGGATTTTTTCACTGGGTTGAAAAGAAGTCATTGAATTTCTTGCATCAATCAATATCAGATCAACATCTCAGCTCTTTTTTAACGAAAATTATTTTTGTTTTTAGTCTCTTCCAACTTCGTTTCTAGGCTAAGTTCTGACTAAATCCATTTCATTCATGGCTTTTCTTTTTTAGGTTGGTTGAAGCTGAATCTGAAAATATTTTTGTAATTTTTTTTTTTGCTGGCATTATTTTTGTCTAACCCCTAAATAAACCATAAAAACAAACGTTTTTAATTTTTTCTGTAAAAAAAGTTCACGTGGATAAAGAGAAGAAGGGGGTGTTTCATCAATGTCCACGGTTGTCCATACGGGAGACGAGGGTAGGGGGTGGTCTAAAAGGACGATTATTCTGTCCACGTGGAATGTGGACGGCCATTACCATCACAAAACTATTCCCCAGTCACTATGCTGCTGAAAAATTTACTTAGAATAATCTTAAACTATTGACTTTCTAAATATTTTATGATTTTAGTTTTCTCGTAATGATAAAGATATCACTTGGTTCGATCAGACTTAACACAGACCATTTGTTTAATTCTTTTTCATTTAAAAACAAAACTACATATCAGGCATTCCGATATTGTCGAGCACAATACTTTCTCTGAACTCACAAACAGCATCTTTGCACCGCGTTTTGAGCCGTGCTTGAAAGAGAAATTCATCACAAACCAGTCCAACCCGAGTTTGTTCCTTCCGCCCAAACGACCACAACGATAATTACGAAATCGGAACAATTATTGAGTCACATACGGTTTATGGCCTTCAGTACGTGGCCATTATGTCCCGTACATTCAGCACAAATTCGAAAGTCCAGGCGCGAGCCAAAGGTCACTACGTTGTGACTGATGAAGCCCAAAAAAAACCTAATCACTAAGTCTCCGCGAACGAAAGTCATCCTTATCTGTCTGATATGATATAGAAAATTGCTATACCGATTCTCCTAATCTGATTGATAATGCCGGGCTAGCAGCAGGATGCAACGTGCAAGATGTGTCCTACGGGAAGGTTGCCCGGCCGCGTGCGTGATGTTGTGCCATCATCGACCGAAGACACAATCTCTCACGACGCTGACGTTTGCTCGCGCTTTTGTTTTTCTTTTCTACCGGTCGATCATTTTGCAGAGCGCGAGAGCGAAACCGTGCACACATTCGCAAAATAAAAAATCGTTTTTTGCGCACACCGGCTCCTTATAAATAATAATAGCGCCCCGTTCTAACGGATCAGTTCGAATCGCGAAGTTGCGCAGGAATGGTGTGTTGTCGCAGTTATCAGTGAATTTCAAGTTTAACATATGGTCTGAACCACAGGTTTGGTCCCCTAGTTTTTTGATCTGCATCAGCATCACAGTTTTTTTCCGGAGAAAAAATATTCGTCGCTCAGTGAAGGACAGAAAATAGTGCAAAAGTTCACCGGAAGGTTCAGAAAGGAACAGTGCCGTGGGAGAAACTTTTCAACTAATTTCAGAGCAAACTTCCCGAAGAAAGGTGAGTTTTTCAATGTCGTTTTGGGCAAGTGCTAGTGAGGTGTACGTGACCGACATGGCTGCGGCAGACAGCTGCCCTCCAGCCAGAAAGCCGTGGTGAAATTGCACATGAAAAACCAGAGAGGGTAGGTTCGCTTCCCGACCGCGGCGAGGTGGAATATTACTGCTAACAAGTAAACCAGTGAAGCATGGCAGAATTCGCTTATTTCGTGTTACGTAAAATTCTGCAACATGGTTTTTCGCGACTGTGTTGGTGGATAAGATAAAAAAAAAGTTCTTAGCAAAAAATCACCAACACCAAATCGCTTACGTTTCGTGGGTTTAGTTGACTGATTTTGGTATGCTAACTTTGCCCCAATGGACACAATTGTGTTACAATACCGTCTTCGAACTAGAAAGTTGTGTAAGGTTCACTGCTCGTACCCAGGCTTCTGTCTGTCACATGATCCGTGGTTACGCTAGCAATATTCGAGTCTAGCTGAATCGGTTCAATTTGTGGTCAACACACTCATAAACCATTCTATGCCAAATAATTTATATTTTGATACAAATGAATAACTTTTCTAGCATTTGAATTTTTTATTAAGTTACGAATATGGTTTCGAAATGTTTAGAATGACGAAAACCATTCGCATAATCTATTTATTTGTCTCTATGTTGTTTTTTATTCATTCCTAAAAGTACTTATAATTTGAATTATTGTTAGAAAAATATTCATTTAATTATTTTAACCTTTTGTACATGCTACTAAAATAATGAACTTGAAAATTAATTCGCACCGAATTTATACCAATATCGTTCTAGAGAAGATATCTTTCTGCTGTTCTCGCTTACGTGGAATTGTATCTTAGAGCGAAAATGAAAGTATTCTTTGAGATGAAAAAAATAATGAGGATTTCTAGAAACCTAATATTAACTGAACGGGTGTACAATTTTGAATAACAGATACTCATGAAATGTTTATTTGTAATTCTCAAAAATCTTGGACGGGCAAAAAATAGCATCTTCCTATCTCACTTTCAATGTCAATTATAACCTAGACAAGATTTGTTTTATGTTGACCTTTGTTCGAGAAATGTTGTGACAACAAAATTTTCAATGTTACCCTTAGTTGCTGTTTTACTACTTTGAGTAAAAGCAACTGAACAAGCATTTCATCGTCCAATTTTCGTGTTCTTTCCCCCTTGCATTGTTCTGTAACTTTCGCTTCAGTTGAGAATTCTGCGAACTGACGTTATCAGCTCAAACAACTTGGATGTCAAGATAAATTAATTATAAAACAACTTTGCAAGTTCTGGCATCTCCTAAACGTTTGAAATCGGTAAGGTTCTCTCAAAAATGGAGTGCATAAACTAATTTCTCAATATTTCACCTAGATGACTAGATGATCTAGATGACACTTCTGACGCATTTCAAAGCGCAAGCTCTGCCCACAGATTTCTGTCTGCGTTCTTTTAAGAACATTTACAACACTTGGGACTACGTGATGTTTGCATTGCCAAAACAGACACGTACCGATGGCAGCAAAACAGTGACTTTGCGTGAGTGATGAAGAGTTCTGTTTATCAGCGATTTGCATGTTTTTATTAACCGAATGGCCAAAATTCAAACAACATACTGAAGCGCATTCCTCTACTCAAAATTGGCTGAAGTCTTGGGTAAACATAGACTTGCCTCCTTCTAAACTTTTTGTCACACGCGCAAGAGTGGAAGAGTTCAAGTTCAGGGTCTACGCCGGTTTCCGGGCGAAGTTTTGTCGTCAAGAACACCTTTAATAACAGGCGATGATATTGCAAGAACTTACAGTGCAAGGAATGGGCTGGAGCGGTGTGTCGCTTCCGACGATATTAATAAGTTAACCATCTAATCTACTTTGTAGAGTGATAATTTTCACCTCACTGCACTTTAACCGTCGCTGTGAGGTAACTGCAAAAGTTTCCCTCAAACTATGTTCCGAGCATCCGAAGATAATTTCCACTCGATTTGGCTGCTAAATTGTTTGGCTTGCTTTGAAGCCGATTTCTTGACCAGTTTCAGTTTCAATTTCCGGACGCATTGTTCGATTGACTACTAGCACGGTCGGATTGGATTGCATCTTTGCTGCAATCTGCAACATTACAGCCAGTCCTGCTTGCACACGTCATACTGGGCCCAGCGGTTGGGTGCGCTTGCAACATGCTGCTACATCAGACATACCTACATAACATACCGACGGCATAACATTTATTTAGATGGAAAATGTGCGATACTAATACTGACTGGTTGCTCGTTTAGGTTTGCTCCATTTGAGCGAGTTTCTGATTTAGCTGCTGACATAGAAACGCGAGCTTTTCACGTCTTCTATTAAGTTCAGTGATCGGAGGATAAACTGTTATGTCAAACATTTTTTTTTCATAATGATTACATCAATTCTTTTACCTTAAGCTAGAATTAGTTATCATTTGTTATTTTTTGTCTTGGTACCATTCAAGGTTAATGTCATAATAATCGAGCACTTTATTCTTTCTACTCGAAAAACCCGCCTATTGAGGTTGATCCAACCACAGCTGTTTCTTCGGTGACCGCTGGATTGTACTTTTCAAACAAAGAAATTTCCATCTTAATCAGAGCGTTAAGAACGCCTGTACACACTACGTACACAGTCAGGGTCGATCAGAACATCGCTATCGGATGACTGTTCTATACGCCCCGCCGCAAACTAAGTGCCTTGCTCCAGTTTGTTGCTAGCTTTACATAATCGGCAACTTTGCGGAAAACTGGCAGCGAATTGGAAGTCGTTTTTTTTGACGTAGAACTACGTTTTTCTTTAGCCTACCACATAGGGATGTAAATAGGAAAACTATTAACGAAAAGGAGACGAAATATGTCCCTTTTTAAATCCGTTTTTTTTTTAACCGATTTCCTTCATTTTTGCAGTAATTGTTTGGAAAATTATACACGCATCCACCCAAATGTAGAAAATTGTTGAATGATTATGCAAACTATTGTACTATTGATAATTGTCAAGCCTTGTTTAAACGAAAATTACGTCCTCTGATTGGTCGTTATATGATTGCTTCCCAAGCACGGTCGACAGAATCATATACCTTGCAATTGAAAACATGCTGTTTGGCCTATATAAGAGCCTGTTTCAGCCGAAGCCGCTCATAATAGTTCTGGACAGCGACAAGTTGTCAACAGCAGTCGTCCTTCCTTTCCTTAGCAGCAGCACTAGCCCTGTGGTTGGTCACCACGTCTCAGGAGCAGCGCGGTTCTTCTCAGCGTGTGTCGCCAGACTGCCATTATTCCCCCGTGTTAGGGCAGCATGAAGATCGTCATCACCAAATCCAATTTTGAACAGCAAAATGCCTTTTTTCAAGGCAAATAAACAAGTCATTGGAAGTTAATAATTTTTGACAACGTAAGCAAGCATTCTGTGCGGATTCCAGCAGTTACATCTGTCGCGGCCGTCTAATTTACAGAAGGTGAAATAGCTTCCACAGTGCATGTTGTCCGTGTATCTTAACTCCCCCACTGTTGGGGCACAAAGGTTGCGATCAGCAACCGATTTTGAACAGCAAAATGCCTTTTTTCAAGGCAAATAAACAAGTAATTGGAGGGTGAAAATTTCCTAGCATCAACACAAGCAAACATTCTTCGCGGGATCCTAGCAATCAAATTCTGTTGTAGTGTATTTAGTTTTAGTTTACCCCCACTGTTGGGACAGCACAAAGGCTGCGATCAACATAACCGATTTTGGATAACAAATTGCCCTGTTAGAACGCATTCACAAAGGCAGTTAATTCGAATATGCAGTACTGATATAAAGTCGATTCTATCAATCAGCATTAACAGAATTTCGTCGTCTCCCAGCTGCCAAGTTGCAACATGATGCAACACGCAACAACGAGCAAACGAAATCGCTTGATGTTACAAACCGCAATAAAATACGGGTTAAAATCGTTGCGTGTGTGAGAGCACCATCGGTGTTTATTCGCTGGAAACAAATATCGAATGCGAATTGTGGAATAATTCGTCTAAAGAATATTAGAGAAATAAACAACTGAAAAGAAGGGCGTGGCCTATTACGTAGCACCCTTCGGCTATAAAAGGGTGTTTCTTGGAAAACTAGCTACATTCATTAGTCGGAAGGCGAGCTGGATGGACCGTCCACAACGTTGACAGCAGTAGAAGCAGATACAGCAGTCAGAAGTAACAGCGGGTTGCGCCTGTGTTTGTCTTCAAATTAAATAAATCACTTGCGTTGTGGTTGGTCATCACGTCTCAGTAGCAGCGCGGTGCTTCTCAGTGTGCCTCGCCAGACTGCCATTATTCCCCCACTGTTGGGGCAGCATAAAGATCGTCATCACCAAATCCAATTTTGAACAGCAAAATGCCTTTTTCCAAGGCAAATAAACAAGTCATTGAAAGTTAATAATTTTTGACAACGTAAGCAAGCATTCTGTGCGAATTCTAGCAGTTACATCTGTCGCGGCCGTCTAATTTACAGAAGGTGAATTCCACAGTGCATGTTGTCCGTGTATCTTAACTCCCCCACTGTTGGGGCAGCACAAAGGTTGCGATCAGCAACCGATTTTGAACAACAAAATGCCTCTTTGGCGTAGAACTATGTTTTACTTTAGCATACCACACAGGGATGCAAACTGAAAAACTGGGACGAAATTTGTCCCTTTTCAAATGCTTATAGGTCGGTTGGTTTTCAACCGATTTTCTTCATTCTTGCAGCAACCGATTGGAAAATTATACACGCATCTGCCCAAATGCAGGAAAATGTTGTTTGAATCTACGAACTATTGCACTATTGAAAATTGTCAAGCCTTGTTGAGATAAAAATAACGTCCTCTGATTGGTCGCTTGCTTGCTGTGTGTATATGATATGGTATCATGCGTGTATGTGTGTATGTGTGTATGATATGGTATGATGTGTGTATGGTATAATGATATGGTATGATGTGTGTGTGTCTATGATATGGTATGATTTGTGTGTGTGCTGTGTATGGTTTTTAACTCGGCACGATCTGCTAACTGCTGAAACCGGTTCACGAAATTCACAACCCTTCATTAATAGACATTATAACTCATTACCCAAGTAAAAATATTGGTTTTATCAAAGTTTTATAGCGCTCAATACAGCCAAAAATGCGCTATAAAACTTTGATAAAAACAGTTGTGTTACTAGGGTAATTAAACACTCAATGCATTCGTTAATAGTGTACGTAGTTCCACGTCATTTATGCGGTCGTGTCTTGGATACAACCTCCTACTCTTTTTCTTTGCGCACGTTTTCTGGCGCTTTAAGCCGGTTTCTCTACCGATACTGCAGCGTGTAGCCGGCTTTAGGGGCGAGAAATCGGTTTATATATAACCTAACTCGGGTCGGGCTCCGCTTATCGAACCAGTGCGAACGCGCGCGCGCCTCTGTTCAGGAGAAAATGGTGTTTTTCTTTGCGCGTCATTTTTCGTACACCAGTTAGATGCCACAGCGAACGTTTTACCTCGTTAGATACTGGGGCAGGTGAAGATTTTTTACCTTCATTTTTCTTCTGTGTTGCCCTGCAGTGTATCGACTAACAAACGCTGGCCTGACGGTGGAAAGATTACCGCTTCACACAGTGGTAATTGATTTGCTGTTCTAGAATTTGTTTTTGAAACGACCTGACAGTTTTTTTATCGGGGTATATTCTGCGGAAACTGAAACTTACTTCGGAATGAAATATTTCAAACGGAAATATTTGTATAATCACATGATGGATTACGGTAATCAATATGTCGTTGGATTGTTAAAATGATGGACAATTTTGTGATAGTTCAGTTATTATTGTTACCTGATTGTTTAGCAGTGAAAATTGATGAAAAGTTTCAAGGTCAAATTTCCATCGATAATAAACCAATCACGTGCGAGCACGCCTGACACAGACTTCATGAGAGGACACCAATTGCCGGCTGTGATATCCTCTATACGGAGATGAATGAATTGAAAGATTTAAAGTCTACGCTAACAAATAGAAAGTGATAGTAGTAGTATTCTCTATAATTGAAAAAAAAATACAGTATCTCCTGTCTCAATAGGTCAACTAAAGTTTGCCGCCATTAGTCCACACTATTTTGATGTTTCGAATATAATTTTTTTTCGAAAAGCTCGCCAATTTAATGATCTGCTCTTATAATGTTATTGAATCATTGACACTACTCAATCCGTACGAAAACATGTGACATTTTGTTTCACAGCAGTATTCACATCAACAGCATTTTGTTGTCACTTTCGGTTTACGATTTTTTTTAGCTGCATGTCGTTATTGATAAAAAAATCAGATTTCAGATTGAGATAAGACAAAAAAATTCTTTTCAACTGCATACTGCGCTTTATTAAGAAACTCAGCTAAATGTAATTTCCACTCCATTTGTAATTTCCACAAAAGCTTGAACAAAACCTGAGATTTTTTTCTGTAATTAGATTAGAAATCGATATTTCTCACAAACTAGAATGCAAACAGACCAAGAATCAAGCATAGGTTGTAAAGAATTCGTATTTTTAGCATATCGTAAGGTGGGAGAAGCTGGGGTTTAACATCTGATAAAATCAAAAAATAAATATTTTGAGCATCTTTACCACCCTACATAATGCAGGTTCTTCCAAATAATAAAGATTGGCATGAAATCTCTTCAATTTGAGTTACATTGAAGAAAAAAACAGATAAGTTAATCGAATTTTTCATTAGTTTTAAACATGTTTTGCATGAATATACGACGAATTCTGCCGAACAATTTTCCTAAAAACACCAAACCTCCTTGACTTGAAATTAAGAAATAGAAATCATATTTCATTGAAATAAAGATTTCTAGATAAAAAAGTGCTTTAGATCAAAACATGATGTACAAAATGGTAAATCGTATACATTTTATCAACTTCGCCAGACACGTAAGACCTCTATAACATGAACATAAAATGTTATTGGGCATTTTTTTCCGGAGATTTAAACTGATCAGGACCAAACGTTAAAGATAGATCACAATCATCCGAACAACTTTACCAAGGTCACCAATCTATGACCTAAATTTGAGAAGTTATGGGGTTTCGATCACCAATTTGCTTGATCCACCTCAGTGCGCGCCGGTCCGTTAATCAACGCGTCGTAAGTTAGAATCCTAGGTGGAGTCGCTTCACCTGACATCGGAAATCGGCACAACAAAAACTACAAATTGTTGATAATTCGTAGGGACGTTGCGATACCACCGATACTAATACAAAATCGATCCTTCTACTTCCGATACTCGGATATTTGGTATCGATATTTTACCAGCGATACTTCATCAATATCGATACACACCTCTCAGTATCGAAAAGACTCAAAACAACCCTGTAAAGAAGAACGAACGAAGCAGAAAACTTGCTGTTTCCTTTGCCATTTTGATGCATCGTATGCATGCATGCCATCTCACCGGCAATGCCAATTTAACAGAAATTTCTGTAGATTAACCTACGGGAACGATCCTTTTCTACGGTCATGCAGATCCGAAGGTAAAATCCAAAGTAAAAAGCGTAATCGACTTTCAACTAAGTTTCTGCAGAAGCTGGTGTTTCTAGATTCAGTAAATTTATAGACCATTTTACGAACTGACAGGTGTCACGTATTCTGCTGTTGATGATGTTGCTTTTACGTGCGTTATGTCAGCGGTTCCGAGCTTTCTGTCAAAATTTCATTCATGGATTGGGTTCAAAAAACGACCCGTAAAATGGTCTATATAAATGGTTTAATTGAATTAAACGTTTTATCTTGAGGAATTAATAATAAAAAAGAATTATGATTTTTATTTTGAATGAACTGGTATCGCACAACGATACATTCAGGTATCGATACGTTAGCCTCGATACTGTCGGAATATCAGTACTTGCTCTCGATTCAGGTATCGATTTTAAGTATCGATGTTTAACGGTATCGCAACGTCCCTAATAATTCGTTTCTTGTCGACTAGAAAGTTTTAATATATCTGGAGTTAAGCGTACGTTCTTAATTCCATATTATAATCAACTACTGAAATTTTGGGTTTATGAATAATAAAAACTATTTTTTGTTAACGGTCAATTCTGCAATTTTAATGTTATCGACAGCTTCATGTCAATTGATGATATAAACAACTTTTCCAAAGAAACAAAATGACTAGCATCATTTATTTAGAACATAGATGTCCGCACCAGCTGTAGGAAGAAAATTAAAGCTACCTGAATACATTTTTCATAAAGATATTTTCATGCTGAACAACATTGCCAAAGCCATGAACACTGTGGAAACAACCGCTAAGGAGTTATGAGTTTTTGTCGCACCAACGGACCCATTTGCCCCACTGTGCGTCAGTATTACCACGTATTGCGTAGAAGAGCTCCAAATGGATGCCAATCTGAAGAAATCAACAAAACTGTTAACGATTATGGGTAAATATCAGATAAGGCAGTTACGATACAGTATCAATGATTCAACATTCGATAAAGTCAAATCAGTTTTAGGTATTCAAAAAGTGATTAATCATAACCACTTTTATGGGCACAACTGAACATATAAATTTAAAAAATAAATAAAATGGATCAAAATAATTGTGAATTCGCTTAAGCTTAAATAAAGCATTACAAAAAAGTCACTTTTTACGCGGACAGTATGCAACGCGCTTAAAGTCACGTAGTTTGCGAAGTTAAAAACTTTAAATCTTTAAAAAATGCTTATCGTAGTCCTTCGATTTTTAAATGAAGAATAAAAAATGCTCAAAATATATGGGCGAAATGTCATTTAAGACATTTAGAGCAGTTTTTTATTCATTTCAAAATCGAAGGATAGCAAACATTTCTTGAAAATCACGTTTTGCTCAGAAAATTGCACTCCTTCTGCTGATACATGAGAATCAGAAAACCGTGTGAAACTTGAGAACACAAGTATTGTTTAGATTCAGAAGTATTGCCTAGAAATTATGAAAAACGCATATTATTGACCCTGTTAAAGTATTGTTTCTAATTACCTTTTGCCATAAAAAAATATTTCATAGCATAACAAGACACCAAATACTTATTCCTTTCCATCGGCAACCCATCGAAATCCACTGAAAAAAAACTACCAAAAAAACACAAGATCAGTGTAAGCTCAAAGTTCAACAGTCGAGTTCTTAGTAACTGCCAGCAGGTCGCGTTCACATTGTGCATCAGCTGGCCAAAGTCGCAATCGTTATCTGTTTTTGCCAATGAAATTGCACCTAATTCTGACAGCGTTGCTGCTTATCTCCACTTTAAATGGCGTCACACTTTCGCTTGATAGTACCATGCAGCCGTTGCCTGATTGCTAGCATGCATGCTGCTGGCACATGAAAATCGCCGGCAATCGAAACGAGCCTCCAATTGTCTCTGACAAAAAAATATTTTCTCAGTTTGATGCTCTGTAATCTATCTTCAATAGATGAAAACAGTTCAAAGAAAACAATCTCGACTCGATGACACGCGGAAACTAACCACCACCGACTATTAGACGGGGTGATACCGTTGGTTATACTTGCCAAACAGCACAATATTGGTGTACGTCCGTCTGTCTGTGCATTAACATCATCCCGTCTCGTTGGATCGGCTGGAGTGCGCTGGTTGGATGAAAAGAAGCCAAACGACGCAACGAACGAGAGCATGATGTAGTAGGGAAAAACACGTGATTATGAGCTGATAGTTGCCGCTGAGAAGCGATTGGCTGGCTGTTGTTCGCGCCGCCGGGAACCAGAAGACAACACAAAGACACGCGGCATCAGCTGAGGGTTGGATTGCAGTTCAGAGCGAGCGAGCGAGTCGCTACTGACATACTGAGGCGTCAAATGAAGCGAAGCGTTGAGCGTTTGAGAAGCGGAATAAACAGAAGCATTGAGTGAAGCTTCCTATGACATACTGGAGCGACTGGAGCGAGCGATGCAAATGCGTTGTGTTGTCATATTCCTATATTCCAGCAGCGGTTTCGTTTAAAGGAAATATGAACTCGTCCAATGAAGATTTGTTTGCTGCTTCAAGCACAGTAAATCACGTTTTTAGTAAACATAGAGATTTTTTTATGAAGTAAAATAATATTTCTGAAGTCAGTTGCGCTACAGACGTAGTAAAAAATATAAGAAATTATTCTAAAATTTAAACCCGCTGACCCCAAGTAACGTTCAACTAGTTTATGATATCTGTTCAGTATGTTAGGCATGCAATATCAATCAAAAATACCAGTGTTATTTTCCTGACGACCTGAAAATTTTTCCCGATATTTTCTATATTTAAGACCAAAATAAAACGATTAAAAAGCACCTGGCGATATCAGGTTTAGTCTGAACATGGTGTTACTGCACTAACATTTTTTATACATTTTAACATTTTGTTAACCGAAAATGTATTCTATTTGCTTTTTTTCAATTACCAAACCAAAACAAAGCAAATGTAAAGCACCTCGCGATGAAAGATTTTGTCTGAACAAGGTATTACCGCGTAAGTATACGCGCGTCAAAACACTTCTCGTTCTGTTTCGCCGCCTCTACCGACGCGTCGTTGCCGCTTGAGTATGACCGGTTTGAGCGTTTCATATAGACGTTCGAAGAAGTAGCTCGGACGCTTTTGCGACGCTTCTTGCTTCGCTTCATTTGACGCCCCAGTATGTCAATAGATGGGGAGAGAAAATGCTGCGCGTTTATGAAGAGAACGCGGAGAGTGAAGAGCCGTACGACGACGGTCAACCTACAAAACTCTACTTTGTGTGGCTTGGGGCTTTACGTTCTTTTTTTTATTTCCGTTGTCCCAATGTGAAAAACAGGAAAAAACAGGCGACTATGATCCGATTTTCGTTGGTGCAAAGGAGAAAAAAACTAGGGAAAGGCAGACATCAGCTGTTGCTCATACGCGGTGGGGGTTTTAGGGACGGAGACTGGAACTATGAACAAAAGATGTTATTCAAACCTGTTTGTTGAAAATTCTGCGTCAGGGGAGCGGAAAACAAATCTACCCAGTTGGGTGTGCTTATCAAACCCAGCCAATATGTTTACTTTTACACTCAGTAAAAGCTAAATCATGAACTTGACCGACGCTTTGACGGCTGCAATGAACGGTGATTAGATTCTCGCACCGCGTTTGCTACTAGATCATGTGATCGCAACAGCGACCTAAACGACTAACATAAACTGGTCCTAATTGAGGCATCTGGGTCGACCGCCAGCCCGAACGTGGGTCAAGAATAAAAGGCTGTTTCTTTGAAGCAGGTTGCGGACGGTCATTATGAAAAATGTTCAATATTGCCGCAGATTAATAATGAACGGACTCATCTGATAAGAGTGAAAGTTTAGCTACGCGGGGCGCAATTAGGGATTTTTTTGAACCAGCAATCAAGCAGAGCCGGAGGTTGCCGTTCTGCTTACTCGTATACTCTCGACTGTCCCGAAACCGGACAAAAGCAATGATAAAAAAACATTTCACAATCGCCACTAGCCACAGCATCCGCGGCTATGTTGTCGTATTTCCAGCATCATACAGAGCGTGGAAAATCGATAAAGTGGCGTCATTCCACCAGGCGGCGGGTCCACCCACGTCCGATGGACGAAAGAGACGTACGCAATCAATTCTGGCAGATTTACAAATGGTTGCAGAGTCGACTGATAAAATGTGATCTACACTATAATTAAATTTGGCGTATTTATTTTTTAAGTTCAGATTGAGAAATGATTATTTGTCATACGCTCTCAATGATTTAACCTAGACGGCACATGTGCATATGTTGTAACTGCGCTAATTCACTGGCCTCGAGTAAAACAAAAAGCGACATAAAAGCACTAAACTCGCAATGAAATTTAGATTGTCCGCTAAGAAGGCGAAACTTTTTGTCATTTTGCTTTTATGAGTAATGAATCTCATTAATCAACTTGACAGATCGTAATTACTCTATCTTTACTAAGTCACGACTTGGCTCTAATAAATGTAATCCCTTTACGACTCTTTTCTCAAGCGTTGTGATATAAGATTTACAAAGTTAAGCCCGTTAAATTCCATTAGATGCTCTAAGTCAAAAATCCCTCATACCGAAGGAGAAGTATCATGATTTGAAATGTTTGAAATATTAGGTATTTTCTGATTCCGATTTCTAAGTAAACGTGCAAAACTCTCGCTATATTTCCTCTCTTCAATCTCGCAATCACAATTGTCATCCCTTCGAAGGTAACGTCCCTATTTTCTACCCTAAATCTCGAATGCATAACTTAAAACGCCACCGTCCCCAAAATAGATCCATTTCCGTTCGACACGACTGTGTTTTCTAGAGAGTCCTCCTGCTCGCATTAATTTCACGACCGGTGGGTGTCGCCTTCGATTCGGTCCCACCGTGACAGTATCCGTCAAGCATCCGCTCTGAACAAACGAAGGCTCTCCTGTTCCTTTTATACTTGGGTGGCTGTGAAACAAAGTGACTTTCAACTAATTTTGTTCGCCACAGTGGATACCATAAAAGCTCGAATAGCTTTTTCATACCGCTAATTTCGAGCTCGATCTAGCTCGCACTGGTTGACAGGAAAAACCATGCCAACTGCCACTTCTATAGTATCCTGCAGTGGAAAGTGATTTTTTTCTCTAAGTGTTTCCGTTGACACCATTGATTTGCACAACTGCGGAGAAACTTTTAAGGACAAGAACTGAACGTCGAAAATGGTTGCAATCAGGTAATCTTCCATTACGCACTCAAGCTGACCTCCAGAAGTCACAGACAGACGGTCTTAGTGTGCAATGCGGTTGAAAATTGATTTTCTGGCGTGGCCTCGAGCCGCCTCCCTGCCGCATAATCATTCCCGAAGCTTCGGAATCAGTATGGGTTACGATTTTTGCAGTGGTTATCACTTGTAAGATTCTCGTGTTAAACACAGAAGAGTGAGTTAGCTAGATTTTTTGCATTCTAGACCTTCGTGTTTTCCTATTTTTGAGTGCCAGGTTATGTTTGAAGTGAAGGTCAAATAAAAGACCTAACAATTTCACTACCTTCGGCATTTAGAGTCAACTTCTGTCATAATAACTAAATGCTATAACCCAGCTAACGCAAATAATCTTGGTTTTAATTTTACGCTGATTGACGGACTATTCTAGTTGGCCGATAGCCAATGTGAAACGAAAACCAGCTACTTGAATAAACAACTCGAAAACGACAAACAGCTGACGGATGACTAGTAATTATACCTAGCTTTTCTTCAACAATTTGAGTTTATGCTTCAAATTGCTGCAAAGAAAGAATTGGAAAGTTTGGTTAATCCAACGGAAAATTTTAATTGATCCTTAAAATCGAGATTTTCTTGAAAACTATCATAACAATATTATTCGGTTGTTATGCTAACTCCGTCACAGCTAATTGCGCAGCAATTTGAAAATTATAATAACCAAATCTCTTAACCCGCAAAAAGCGAATAGTGGCATTCAACGTTAATCGATCAAATGCGATTGGGTTAAACCCGAAAAATAAATATGAACTCGCTAATTACTTCGCAAATCTCTCTGCCGCACCGTTGCACGGACAGAAGTAAACACTTATCTACAATCACATGCCTGAAACAAAGCTGCCCCACAAATTGTTCTCTTCGGAAAGCGCATACTGCCATTCCATTCTGAGTTTGTTTTGTGACAATTTTCCAATTCAGTACACCGCATAATCGGTATTTAAATCACGCAGCGTCAATCTATTTCCATTCTGGGTTTGAGCATCGGATCCGTAGTTTTACGCTTCAGCTCCAAAGTAGTAATCAATTCTGCAACTGTTCAAATCAATCAAAGCTATCAACGTCATACCAAAAACATCAGATTATTCTAATCATATTCTCTTCCTCGCCCTCTCTTACTTCCAGCCCATCAATCAACAACAGCAAAATGGCACCGAATGCAACGGTTGAAGCGACCGGAGTGTTGAATGAAGCCGATGCCGAAACCATCGATGGAGCTCTGGCGAAAGATATCACCCCGTTGAAGCGAGCGGAGAAGCGCAAGATCAAGCTGGTATGGCGTAATGTGATTGCTTTCGGTTACCTGCATCTGGCCGCCGTGTACGGCCTGTGGTTGCTGCTAACCTCGGCCAAGCTCTACACTGTCGCTTTCGGTGAGTACCCTTCGCCTCTAGTTTCTGCCTGGAGTCTGCTAAAACTTTGTCTTGCATTGCAGCTTTCGTACTGTACGTCATGTCCGGACTTGGCATCACGGCTGGCGCCCATCGACTGTGGGCCCACCGCTCGTACAAAGCTAAGCTGCCACTGCGAATCATTCTGGCCTTCTTCAACACGATCGCCTTCCAGGATTGCGCCATGCACTGGGCCCGGGACCACCGGGTGCACCACAAATACTCAGAAACGGATGCCGACCCTCACAACGCAACCCGTGGCTTCTTCTTCTCGCACGTCGGTTGGCTGCTGTGTCGCAAGCACCCGGAAGTCATCGCCAAGGGTCGCCAGCTGGACATTTCCGATCTGCAAGCCGACCCGGTGCTACGCTTCCAGAAAAAGTAAGCATTCAATCCAAGCTATGAGCTTTTATCGCGGCTCGCTTATCAGTAAGAAAGCCACTTTTTCCATACTCTTACGTGACAAGGTCAACTTGACGGTCCTGGAAACACCCTAGATAGACAGTTTTTTGCTTCTCAAGCAATTTGACGATAATAAATTGTTATGATTCGTCAGATAAACGGGAGCGGCATTACGTAAATTTAGGCGTGTGGCCATTATTCCTAAAACAGTGCTATTTGTTTGCCACAAATCTTATCGCTATGGTTGATTATCTGTCAGTAAATAGTTCAATTTTGAAATTTCAGATACTACATGATCCTGATGCCCTTGGCCTGCTTCATTCTGCCCACAATCACACCGGTCTACTGCTGGGGTGAAACCTGGACCAACGCATGGTTCGTCGCCACTCTGTTCCGCTGGACCTTTATCCTGAACGTCACTTGGCTGGTGAACAGTGCTGCGCACAAATGGGGCGACAAGCCGTACGACAGGTGAGTTAGAACTGACTTTCTCTATATCATACCCTAATAACAAATTGTTCTATCTTAGAGCCATCAACCCGGCGGAGAACAAAACCGTGGCCTCGTTAGCGTTCGGCGAAGGCTGGCACAACTATCACCACGTGTTCCCATGGGACTACAAGACCGCTGAGCTGGGCAACTACCGGATGAACATGACGACCGCCTTCATCGATTTCTTCTCGAAGATTGGCTGGGCGTACGACTTGAAGACGGTGTCGAGTGAGATTATCGAGAAGCGCGTCAAGCGAACTGGCGATGGATCGCACAACACCTGGGGCTGGGGTGATGCCGATCAGGACAAGGACGAAGTCAAGGCTGCCAAAATCATCAACCGTAAAGAGGATTAAAGACAAGCGAGTTTAAGGATGGACGAGAGCAGGAGCAAGCGAGAGAACGCGATAGAATGACTGTACAAACTGAGTTACTCTGGTAGTGGTTAGTTAAACTCTTTTTATTGGCCCCCATCATTTACTTTGAACCGCACCAAAAAAAACGATAGTGGATGGTTTGTGATAGACTATTGATTTCTGTATTTTCTCCCAATAATGGTGGACCTTTAAACCTGCAAAATTAAACAGTGTCTGCGACAAACGAAAATACCCTAATAGGGGCAAATTGTATCGAAGTGTCTCGATCCATAGGCAACAAGAGTGCGAAAATTCAAAATTTACAAAAATGCCCTCTACACATTTTTACAGCAAAAAATTGACTAGCGAAATAAGGGCTAAATGAATAGTGAAGACCGGTACCATCAAATGGGATTGTAAACACAGCTTTAAAAACATTTAAATCGCCCCGGCACGATACAAAATAATCTACTTTAGTTTTAGTTTGCGTAATTTATTGATCTAATCTAAATATCTAGGAGAAAATTAGTTTTCTCGAAACATACCTACTTTATAAGAAAATTGCTAGTAAACTGCGTGAATGGCAGAGCTGTGAACAAGTAAATGTTATAAAATAGAGTGATAGATACTCAGGAAGTGTCGCGAGTGACTAAAAGAGATGTTGAAAACGGAGAAATAAGATTGTTTTTTCTTTAACTATAACCATTCGCCAGCTACCAATTTTGAAGAAAGATCCCGTTGTTATGGCTAAGAGAGAATGGATTGAGACTGATGTTATGCTGGCGAAAAAAGTATAGGGCATTTTTGGTATACTTTTGGCTGAGAAAAAACTCCACCAATGGCAGTTGTATGAAGGAAATTTTAAAAGCGTTGTTCCATGTTCTAGATGCAGCAGGTATTATTTTCCACACAAAAACCAGTAAATGTCCTCATTTAAATTGTAAGTCAACAAGTAATAAGAGGAATAAACTGAAAAGAACACATTTGATGGTTTGCTCCAGCAGAAAAAAGTAGCTTAAAAACAGTAAAAATGTGCAGGCTTTCATTTCTAAACACTGCTCTTTCGATTTTCAGAGTGCATATAGCAACTTAATATTAATCTAAATACCACCTAGAATAGTAGAAGATTACTGTGAAACTTCTTTCCAAAGTGTCACTACCTTACTAGATGTGTACTTGCAAACAAAAGGATCCAGAAGAATCCTCTATGTTTTCCCCAGAAACTGAATAAAAAAAAACTCAATTTTTTGGTAAACAAATATTTGCTACGATACTATCTGAAGTGTGTTTTATTTTTTGATGAGAGAAAGAAGAGCCCTTAAAAATTACGGAATGCTTTGAAGTTTAATAGGATATTCTGAAAAATTGACTAACGTATGACTCTACGCATTATACGAACGAATTATAAATTTACAAACTTGATTTTGAAATATGTATAATATGCTATAAACATGAAATCGAGAAAAACGCATTTTAAATGTTAATATTCGTGCAATAAGTTTGAAACATCCAAGATAACTTTTGTAATGAATATATTACCCCTCATATATGCTAGAACTTGCCGTTGCGTTCAAACATCTGCAGCCAAATTGCACCTGTCAAGCATTTTTGACGCAGTAGCCCGTTTTAATTATAAATGCAAAGAAAGTTGACAAATCCGTATGCAATTTGGCTAATGTGCATTTTTTGAAAAGTATATCGTATTTGGTTTGTGAAAAAAAAATCGTTTTAAATTATTTGAAACATGGCAGAATAAGTGAGGACGAGAAGACGACGAGGCAGATATTTCGGGCACCCCGAACAAACCATTGCGAAAGCGCGAGGTTCAAGCTCTTGAAACACGAAGGAAAAAAGCAGCTACACCACACTGTTATTCAAAGAAGCTGCGAGTCCTGCCACTTGGCCTGTACGTTTCAACTAGAAAAAGAAACTAGATACCGATCAACAGCAGAAAATTTCAGGCCACAAGACCATCTCGAAAGTGTACTATGTATAACAATATGCAATCATAACACGCTGGTTGGTGTACATTAGGCTGTCCCAAAAAAAATCGATGTTGAAAAAGTCAAGGTGCTCAGCCCTAAATTGAAAGATAATGTTATTCATAGCATTTTTGTAGAACGTTTCGACTTTCTAAAAAATTGTTTCCAGGTTGCCCAAACGTGATTTATGAAAAAATGGCTTTTTCAAGCTACAAAAACACTCTTCTGCTTTTTTTTAAATCTGCTCGATTTCTAAGTTTTTCCATATATTTTTATATTATTGTGGGATTATTTTTGAATATTTTGCATGGTTTGGTTCAGCATCACATTCAATTATTTGACTTACAGAGTCCATTGAACATCACGACAAAGTGAATTTTTCTTATAATTTTCAGATAAAACCTTTCAAAACACATTTAAAAAAATTTTTTGATCAAGATCAAGAAATGCATAGTTTTCCATCACATAGAAAAATGCCAATATCTCAGGTCCCCGATAAGTATAAAGTATCTTTTTTCATGTAAATTTTCGTCGTTAATCCCGCTTTGCAATAAGAATTTCAGTTCTTGATCAAATTATTTTTTATTTGTGTTTTGAAGGGTTTTATCTGAAAATTTTTTATGATGTTTAATGGGCTCTGGGAGTCAAAAAACTGAATGCAATGCTGAACTGAACCATGCAAAATATTCAAAAACAACCCCACAAAAATAAAAAAAAATATATGGAAAAATTTAGGAATCGAACAGAATTGAAAAAAGTGCAGAAGAGTGAGTTTGTAACTTAAAAAAGTCATTTTTTTCATAAATCACGTTTGGGCAATTTGAAACAAACTTTTAGAAAGTCGAAATGTTCTACAAAAATGCTATAAATAACATTATCTTTCAATTTAGAGCTGAGCACCTTGACTTTTTCAACATCGATTTTTTTGGGATACCCTAGTGTACATGCTTGTTGAAAACATCTCAATTATTTTAAATATTAGACAAGATTGTTTCCTATTTGCTACCTTTACAAATGCATTTTGTCAAACTGGGATATTAAACTTTTTTTTTAATTATGGGCAGTGCATTACTACACAGTACAGGTTGCCGGGAAAAACTATCAAAACACTCGCCTCTGGTTCCCACCGCCAACAGTAGATCGCAAAAACTAGGTTTTAACTTCTACAGGACAGTTTTGTACATTTCATTGGTTTGTCATTCGAACGTGGATTACCTCATGAATCCACTATTTGGTTGATATCAAATTTGGTCCATAAAACCACAAAAAATTAAGAAAAATATGCACATTAGCCACAATTAAGAAAAAATAACTGACTGGCAAACTGGGAAAAGCACAAATTCGCGGTTAGGTAAATATATATATATATATAAGAAAATTTATTTCCCTCGACAGTCTTAAAAATAATACATATCCCTTCTAAATCCTAACAAACTTTACAGCCTTACAACTTCGGTTTCAGTTGTTTGCCCTTGGTGGCAATCTCGTGCGCAATCTCTTCCTTCTCCCAGTCTGGAAGCAGTCTCTCCTTGATATCGGTAAATTTACCATGCTTGCCAACACCCTGCATGAATCGTTCCGCCCCTTTGGTGGCCTGCTGCAGTAGCTCCTCGCCTGCCGACAGCACTTCGAAGTCCATCGCATCCTCCAGAGACTTGGCCTGGTACGTTGCGTAGTACATCGAGGTCCGATCGTGGTTCAAGCAAGCTTGTGGATATTTAGCTATGCTAGCGGCCAGATTGTACGCCTGCCCCAGCCCCGTTCCGACGGCAACGATCCGATTGACAAGACCGATTTCAAGTGCCTCTTTGGCCTTCACCGTTCGTCCGGTAAGCACGAGATCCATGGCGCGAGAAACACCGATCAACGCCGGCAATCGAATCGTACCACCATCCACCAGTGGAACTCCGAAGCGACGATTGTAAAACCCGAGTATGGCAAGTTCTTCCATGACCCGCAGGTCGCACATTAGTGCAAGCTCTAAGCCACCGGCCACACAGTAGCCGGATATGGCACAAACCATCGGTTTCTTGAAATTGCGTCGGGTTGGACCCATAACACCTCCCCGTTGTAAAATCACAGACTGTGGTTTCACATTCTGATTCGCCAGCTCAGACAGATCGTAGCCAGCGCAGAAAGAACCACCGATTCCATGTAAAATTCCAACATCAGCTGTTTCGTCCTTTTCGAAAGCATCAATTGCTGCGACTAGCTGCTGTCCCATTTCAGAGTTAATGGCATTGCGGATTGCCGGTTTGTTTAGACCTATCATTGTGATGTTGTTCATTTTCTCCACAAGAATCGCAGGTCCCTCTGGATTGTTTTCCATGGCTAAAATAAAATGACCGATTAAACCCGCGATTTGCTGGAGCGGCTTAAAAACTTGGATACCTTCATCTGAACTGGAAGTAGTACTGGCGGAACAAAACCGTAATATCTGTGCTCTGCTCGCACCGCTAGCAGAACATAATGTTCGTTTCAACATGACGGACAGCATTGTTGGGAATTCAACAGTATATATTTTTCTTTGAAATTGGTTACAGAATTACCCGAAAACTGGGGGTCACTGATAACTCTCAGCTGATAGCGGCCGGCGCCCGTGATCTGTCAAATGCTTATTTACGCATTTGAGTTTGCGACCGCTTTTTCTCGCCAAGTGTGAAACTACCCTAACAGAATTTACTTGCAAAATTTTTTGAAATATTTCATTGTGGTACACGGTAAAAAAAGTGGGGCGTAAATCTTCCAGTTAAATTAAAATGTTGCTTCGCTAATTGATTTAAGCACTAATTCAAAGTTATTAGCGAAATAATCACTAATCGTTGGCATTAAATTATGTTGTTGAGGTTGAAAATCGAAATATTGACGCACCTTTCGATTTTTCTACCTATGCCTTGTTTACACCTGGGATTACACTACACGGTAAGAAAAGAAAACTCATTAGGGGCTGTTCCTAAACCAGGTGGTCATATTTTGATCACACATATATCAATTATTTTTATTCATTTGCAAATGTATAAAAAATACTCTTATTTACGAATACAAAAGTATTTTATCTGCTATCATCAATTGTCAGAATCGCAATTCTCCGCAACAATTGATTCATTAAACATAACCACTAGTCTATTTACACTTTGTGTTGATTCTTTCGACCTGTTTTCATTTGGTGATGATTTCTCACGTGATGTTTCATTTGTAGAAAACCTGTGACAAAGGTATTGCAGCCAGATAGTGGACATTCTAGACCTAATATAAGAAACTCTCACATTGTAAAATTCAATACACTGGGGTCGCTTTTTACGCGGTTGGTTGTACCACATTTAAAAAAATAGATTGGATATACTTATACTAAATTTATTTGATACCGCGTGTCATCGGAGCCTCCAGTATCTGTAAGCACCTCCCCATAGAACATCACAAATACCGAGAAGACGTCATAATGACAGTGCAGTACGCCAAGAGAAAGAGAGAAGAAGACAAAACGTCAGCGTATCTGCTAGACGATTCGTAAACACTAAGCTAACTATAACCTGAAGAGCTAATTTCAGAAGATTTAGGGGAAAGTAGGTAAAGACGGACACCCTAAGGTTTAATCTAAATAATTACTTAGGTATTGCTATTTAGATCGCAGTAGCCATACAAATTGAAACTTAAGGTCATTTGTTTTCATAATCATTTTTGGTATTAGTGAACTTCCTCCAAGATTTATGTGTTTTGGGTCTTCAAAAATAAGACTACAAATTGCTGTTTTTTGACATGGTTGGGAAAGACGGACACTTGGGGTGGGTAAGATGGACACTACGAAGGTAAAGGTGGACACTCACAAAAAAGATGTAGTACGTTAAGTATTCTTTTGATTTATGTGTTAAGTGATGGCCATACATTACTCTACGTTATTAGAGTCCATCTATACATCACATGAACAGTTTGAGAGGATGGGTTTCGATGAAGGCGAAAATTCTCCGCCTATATGGCCTGTTCTAACTGCTAAGTTATTCATATCTGCTGGTTTCTCTCGCGGGTGTACTTTGTGAACATCTGTTGTACACAACAGATGCTACATGTGAAAATTCTTGGAAAATCCGTGCGTCCATCTTTCCCTACCTTAGTGTGTCCGTCTTGCCCGACCTGGTTGTAAATTTTTCAAACGATCGTAGCTCTTCATCGGAACATCGAAAATCTGCTGGATTTTCACAAGAAAACCGAGGAAAGACTAATTAATCACTTTACTATTGTGAAAAAATGAAAACACGTAAGTTTCACGAGTTTTTCACTATTTTCCGTGGAATAAAAATTACATCAAATTGCGCGTTCACGAAAATATTCTTTGTTTTACTTACAAATTTTACAGTTTGCTTGCTGAAAACCGATAATGCAACTCAAAAGCATTAACACACTATAAAGAAGGTATTCGCATCACTCAACTATCATAATACATTCTAGTTTGTGAAATATTAAAAGTGTCCATCTTACCCGCAGTGTCCGTCTTTACCTACTTTCCCCTATATTTAAAATTGTGCTAAAATTATCATTCAGGTGAAGAGAAAAATTTATATTCGTTAAAACTATTCCCTTAATACTACATCTCTTAAAATAAACCTAACTGCTAGTGAAAATAAGTGTAATAGTACGGCAGATAATTATGGATCTCCTTACCAATTAACTTAATATATATATATATATATATATATATATATATATATATATATATATATATATATATATATATATATATATATATATATATATATATATATATATATATATTTATTATATATATATATATATATATATATATATATATATATATATATATATATATATATATATATATATATATATATATATATATATATATATATATATATATATATATATATATATATATATATATATATATATATATATATATATATATATATATATATATATATATATATATATATATATATATAGTGGAAGAACAACCGACAGAAGAAACGACCTACAGAGACAGAAAAGAGATTCAAAGCACTAAACGTAAGATAATTGTAAAACTAGTTAAACCTAACACTAAATTAAAACTTAATCGTACACATGCAGGAATTAAAAACGGATCATACTTCGTGCGAATTAAGTGACCGTTAAGGATTCGGAAAAGCAGAATTCGTCTTATCTATTTCTTGTTGCACCGCGCTACGCAAGCAACAAATTTTTAATTCGTTTATCTGGATCGGAAAAGGATGTCTGATTCCGCTAGCGCCCCAGGTGCTACTACTGCCCCAGGTACGAGCTTAGCCAGTAGTTCCTCTATCGTGCATGAAGTTAACCCCCATCTTGATCCCCGAATTAAGAGTCCTGATTTGAATAAAGCATCTTATCTCAACCCCGATATGGTTAAAAGTAAAAAGAAAGGTTCCTCCGTCAAAGGTTCGAAAGCTCCCACTAATAGCCAAACTTCCGTTGCAAATTCGGTGAAAAAAGTCGGTCATAGTTGTCGGTCTTGTGATTCCGTGGATAACAGCCGTATGGTGCAGTGCGATGACTGAGATGAGTGGCACCATTTCAACTGCGTAGGTGTCGACAGTCAGATAGAAACGAAACCGTGGCGGTGTATTAAATGTGAGAAGAGAGTTCTAATTAACCGTAATTCTAAGAAGCCGAAGGCGCCAAAACCGAAAGCGGTCGGTGTACCGAAACAAATTTCTGAAAAAAAATCCCAGCGGAAAACAACTCATGATGCAAAAAAAGTGTCGGAAGTAGCATCGGCATCGTCAGTAACATCAAAACGGTCATCTAAAGCTTATTTAGCATTACAGCTTGATAAGCTCGAAGCAGAACAGACACTTCTGGATGAAAAAAAGCGGTTGATTGACCAGCGTTTCATTATTTTACAAGAACTAGCCGATATTGACGATAGACAATCGAATGCGTCGAGCGAAAGAGACGGCGCTTCCAAAGTGAACGAATAGTTGAGTCACAACTGTAAATCATTGCGAGAAGGGCGTGAACTTGTTAGTACGAGTAACAAAGAAAACGATGAAGTTGATTCAGAAGATAGCTACGATGACTCCACTGAGGATGAGGAAGAAAGCGAATGCAGATTCCACCGTGAGCAGTTTCATTCAAAAGACCGCTCAACACCGAGATTGCACAGAACGAACCAGCAACTGAGAAACACAAATCATCAGTTGAGCCTGACGCGAAACCAAATTGCCGCTCGCCAGGTCGTTGCGAAAGACTTACCCGTGTTTTCGGGTCATCCAGAAGAGTGGCCAATCTTTTATTCTACCTTCGAAACTACAACTCGTATGTGTGGTTATACAGACAACGAAAATATGATTCGTTTGAGACATTGTTTGAAGGGCGATGCTTTGGTTACAGTGCGAAGTTTTTTGTTGCACGCATCCATGGTGGGAAAAGCAATAGATGCCCTTAAGTTGAGGTTCGGACAACCGCAGTTTATCATCCATTCGTTGAAAAACAGAGTTTTAGCAATTGCCCCGCTGAAAGCTAACTCTATGAATAAGCTAATTTATTTCGCATTAGAAGTGCAAAATCTAACTGCTACGATCGACGCATGCGGACGAAAAGAATACATGCGGGATATTACGTTACTGGGCGAGATTGTTGAAAAGCTTCCTGCCGTAATGAAGCTGGAATGGGCGCGGTATACCAGGTGCTTGCGAAAAGTAAATTTGGCCACATTCAGTGAATGGATATACGCTATGGCTGAAGACGCCTGTCTAGTTTCGGAGCCACGAAAAATCCAAGACTTCCACCAGGATCAGGAGCCGCGTAAGAAACCCAAAGCCTTCGTGAACACACACGTTGAACAACAAAACTCACGTAAGGATTCAAACAACTATTCTGACACACCACACCACACACCACAACCGACGTTTCAGAAAAAAGCTCACGTAACTACCTGTGTTATCTGCAAGGGCGCTTGTGCGACGTTGCCGAAATGTAGGCGTTTTTTTTTTGGAGTTATCCTACGACGGGCGATGGGCGGTAATACGTGAGGCAAGAGTATGCCGCAAGTGTTTGAAACGGCACAAAGGAGGATGTGAATCGAAAGAATGTGGAGTAAACGGTTGCACCTTTAAGCATCATCCACTGTTGCATAAAGAGCTCAACGCAGAGTCACCCGCTTCAGCTGGACCATCACGAGATGCACAGTCATGCAACACACATCAAACCGAATCAAGTGCCACATTATTCCGTTATGTGCCAGTTACAGTATATGGCAACGGCGTCGTGGTACACTGCTATGCTTTCCTGGATGATGGATCCTCATTGACTCTAATGGATCAAGACTTGGCAGTTGAGCTCAATCTCACCGGAAAGCTGCGCCCATTATGTCTCAAATGGACCGGTGGAACACATCGTATGGAAGATGACTCACGAAGCGTTGATTTTGAGGTCTCCGGCCTGAAGGGAAAGCGTTCCCAACTCAAGGATGTTCGAACGGTTAAGGAACTACAGTTACCTCATCAAACACTCAACGTGAAACAACTCAAAAACGAAAATGAGTATTTGAAAAATATACCTGTAGAGTCATATGAAAACGTCAGACCACGCCTGCTGATTGGAGTACAGCACGCATACGCGACCCTCGTGAGAAAGAGCCAAGAAGGAAAACCAGGGCAACCGATCGCAATAAAAACCAACCTGGGTTGGACGATTTACGGTGGCCATCCAGCGGGTCAATCATTAAGTATGGTTCATTATAATTACCATGTTTGTTCCTGTAACCATGAGGCAGAAGATGTCGACAATAACATAGAACGCGCGGTGCGGGAGCATTTCCTCTTGAGTGCTTAGGTATAACGTCCCCGGCTAAACAGATTCGCTCAAACGATGATGAGAGAGCGATGGAACTTTTGCGTGACTTGACGCGCCATACTGGTGAAAGGTATGAAACTGGTTTGCTGTGACGACACAACGACGTGAGGATGCCTGATAGTAAATCCATGGCACTAAAACGGTTCGAATGTCTGAAACGACGCATGGCGAAAGACCCGGAGTTAACACAGGTGTTAAAAGACAAAATAGCAGATTATGTTACGAAAGGTTATGTTCGTGAGCTGTCTGTTGAGGAATTGGCGGAAAACCATGAACGCATTTGGTATTTACCGTTATTCCCAGTCACCAACCCCAACAAGCCCGGTAAAATCAGAATCGTCTGGGATGCGGCTGCTACAACAAACGGTGTTTCGCTTAATTCTTGTCTACTACCTGGACCTGATCTACTCACTCCACTAGTTAATGTGCTTTACAAGTTTCGTGAATTCCGTTTTGCATTGTGTGGTGACATTCGCGAAATGTTTCACCAGGTCGGCATCTGCGACGAGGATCAGCACAGCCAGCGATTCCTATGGCGAAACAATAAAGGTGAACTCAAGGTGTATGTCATGCAGGTGATGACGTGTGGAGCGTGCTGTTCTCCAGGTTCTCTTGCAGGAGATCTGGCGCACCGGCATCACGTGGGATGAGAACATCGACCAAAAGTGCTTCGAGAAATGGCAAGCCTGGCTGAAACTGCTGCCAGAAATAGAGGACTTACGTATTCCACGGTGCTACAGATTCCAAACATCGGCTGGTTCTGACACGGAAGTACAAATGCACATTTTTGTGGATGCTAGCGAGAAAGGGATGGCAGCTTTAATATATCTTCGGTACGCGGAGAGAGAACCCATTAAGTGCTCGCTTGTCATCGCTAAGACTCGAGTATCACCTCTTAAGTACCTCACAATCCCAAGGGCGGAGCTTGAAGCAGCGAAGATTGGAGCGAGACTAGCTGCCTCCGTGAAACAAGCGCTATCCTCGAATATTTCGAAGCGTATCTTTTGGTCAGATTCCAGAAATGTGCTGGCATGGATACGCGCTGACCATCGCAATTACAGTGCATATGTAGCCACGAGAGTAAGTGAAATCCTGGAGCTTACTAACGTCTCGGAATGGAAGTGGGTCCCAACAAAGTGGAATGTTGCTGATGAGGGCACAAAATAGCAGAATCGCCCGTCACTAACAAGTGACTGCAGATGGTTTAAGGGTCCGGAGTTTCTTTGGCAACGTGAGGAAAAGTGGCCGATAACATCAGTTGAACTAACGAAAACCATGGAAGAGATACGTGCCAGTGTCAACACGCATTCAGAAATAGCAAGTGAGGTGATCTTTGCTAGAAGCTTTCGAACCTGGAGATTCCTAGTTCGTGTGACGGCATATGTCTTCAGATTCGCACAAAACATTCGCTCAAAGAAAACCGCACGAACTAATGGAGGCCTAAGCAGCGAGGAGATCCGCCACGTAGAAGAATTTAACCTCCGCGCTGCGCAGCGAAATAAATTCAACGAAGAGCTTACGATACTAGAACGTGACCGCTATTATGCGATCATTCCTAAGCGAAGTGCGCTGTACAAGCTTAACCCGTACATTGATGAGCGAGGGCTGCTGCGAATGCACGGTAGAACAGGACATGCAAATTCTTGGTAGCGGAGACTGTCAACCCCATCATTCTTCCCCGTGACCACCCGGTTACGCACCTACTAGTGGAAAACTATCACGCAAAGTTCCACCACCGAAATCACGAGTCTGTAATAAACGAGATTCGTCAAAAATATTGCATAAGCCGACTTCGTAGGTTGTATGCTCAAATCAGGGCGGGTTGTCAAAGGTGTAAATTGCGTGACGCACGTCCTAATCCTCCAGCAATGGCAGATCTGCCTAGTTGCAGGCTAGCAGCGTTTGTTCGACCGTTTACGCACACCGGTATTGATTATTTCGGACCGATGGAAGTGGCTATTGGGAGAAGGGTTGAGAAAAGATGGGGGGTCCTTCTAACTTGTCTCACGATTCGTGTAGTCTATTTGGAACTGGCAAGCTCTCTAACTACTAACTCATGTATAATGGCGATACGCAACTTTATCGTGCGCCGAGGCACACCAGCCGTGTTTTATAGTGATAGGGGAACGAACTTCATTGGTGCCGAGCGGGAACTGAAGCAAGCACTATTAGCGTTAGACCAACATCGAATGGCTCAGGAGTTCGTGTCGTCAACTACCACCTGGCGTTTCAATCCGCCGGCAGCACCCCACATGGGTGGAAGTTGGGAACGACTCGTGCAGTCCGTCAAACGCACCTTGTCGGAGCTCCGTTTGCTCCGCCGTCCGTCAGAGGAAGAGCTGAGAAACGCGTTAACCGAAGTCGAGGGCGTCCTGAATGCACGGCCGCTTACCCACGTACCTATAGAGGATGACGCGGCCCCGGCACTGACTCCAAACCACTGGCTACTGGGGAGTTCAGACGGATCCAAACCATGGACTGATTTGAACGTGAGTTCATTAGCTTTATATCGTGGCTGGCATCTATCCCAGCAAATAGGCAACCACTTCTGGAAAAGATGGCTCCGGGAGTATCTTCCGGAAATAACCAGGCGTACCAAGTGGCATCGAGCTGTGCCTCCGACCAAACGAAACGACATCGTGCTTATCGCAGACCCGGATCTCCCAAGGAACTGCTGGCCGAAAGGACGGGTCATTGGTGTAGTCAATCGCGATGGACAGGTACGAACCGTAACCATTAAAACGGCAACTGGTGTGTATGAGAGACCAGCCGTGAAGGTGGCAGTGCTTGACGTGAAAGGAAACGAAGAGTTAGCTGACTCAGAGGCGGAGTCAGCGAACTGGGGAGGAGTGTCATCGGAGCCTCCAGTATCTGTAAGCACCTCCCCATAGAGCATCACAAATGCCGAGAAGACGTCATAATGACAGTGCAGTACGCCAAGAGAAAGAGAGAAGAAGACAAAACGTCAGCGTATCTGCTAGACGATTCGTAAAGACTAAGCTAACTTTATAACGTGAAGAGCTAATTTCGGAAGATTTATTTTAAAATTGTGCTAAAATTATCATTCAGGTGAAGGGAAAAATTTATATTCGTTACAACTATTCGCTTAATACTACATTTCTTAAAATAAACCTTACTGCTAGTGAAAATAAGTGTAATAGTACGGCAGATAATTAACGGTGAGAATCGAGGTTAAATTTATGCACATGGATCTCCTTACCAATTAACTTAATATATATATATATATATATATATATATATATATATATATATATATATATATATATATATATATATATATATATATATATATATATATATATATATATATATATATATATATATATATATATATATATATATATATATATATATATATATATATATATATATATATATATATATACCGAGCAAAGTGGAAGAAACAACCGACAGAAGAAACGACTTACAGAGACAGAAAAGAGATTCAAAGCACTAAACGTAAGATAATTGTAAAACAAGTTAAACTTAACACTAAATTAAAACTTAATCGTACACATGCAGGAATTAAAAACGGATCATACTTCATGCGAATAAAGTGACCGTTAAGGATTCGGAAAAGCAGAATTCGTCTTATCTATTTCTTGTTGCACCGCGCTACGCAAGCAACACCGCGTACAAATAATCTTCCGTATCGAATAATACTACAAGGTATACAGCCCTAGGGGTGGTATGAAATGGTGACGTAGGACTAAATATATTTATTATATGCTGCGATAAACTGTTCATAGGCAACACTACCGTTTATATTTGATGGTCGTTATTGTAAAAATAACGATGCATGAATACATGAAAATTTCACACTAGTAGTAGTTGAGAAAGTTCTCATAACTCTTATTCTCAAGCATTTATAGTTCTGAAAAGAACTGATTCTATAATCTTCGGCTCGAAATGTGTGCTACAGAACGTTGATGATCGTACCACCACCGGTAACATTGAATGTTTTGCTTGGCCACGCATAATAAAATTTGCTCTCCGCCGTGCCCTCCAGTAGCTGAGCCAGCAAAATATCTTGCAGCGTACGATGGTAACTGTTGCTGCCGTATGCCAAATAAAGGTAACATCACATACATAAGACATACGTAACACTCAGGAAGAAATCTTCCAAAAAAGTTGGTACAAAATGAACTACTCGAATGGTACCACCCTCTGAATAAAATCGCAGTTTGAGTTGTTTTTTTAAGGCAGTGTACCTACGCAGCCCGTCTCGTTTCTACTCGAAAAATGCTGCATTGATTTTGTAAATAACTTTTTGACAGTTCCGTATGAGATTTTCTTTGGGGCTCGATAAAGCCGAGAAAAAGAAAATTCATTTTGTTCATTATTTGTCGAGCAGTTGGACAGGGAGAGGTACGGAGTACTATGGGGCAACGTGTACCAGAAAAAAACGCCAGTGGTACGTATGTCTTATGTATGTGGTAACATGTTCCGCAGTGCCTGGAAGTCGACTCGTATGCAGCTCTCGTTTCCTAATGTCGCGTACCTCTAACAGCTATACTCCACTCGCTATTGTGTGACAAACTAGACTGAAGCTGAATTTTCTACACACAGTCTTTTGTATCGAGTTCAGCGTAGATTTTTGCCATGAGGGCGTTGCCACGCAGCTTAAAGAAAGACAATTGTAACAAAACACTTTGTTGAGCCAGAATATGTAAGCAGCGGAATTTATTCCGTCCATGTTATTGTTATCCGTGCTCGAGAAGCAAGGGAATAGCAAGGAAAATGTATGGGAAAGCTTGACCTTGAAACTTTTCACCTTTTTTCACCATTAAGCAGTAAAGCAACAATGTTAAACATTATATCAAACAATTGTTACACATTTTATCTATCCACCAACATATAAATGACTAAGATGTATTAAGTCGTTCGCTTGCTATAATTGTTTCAAATCTGACGCAACATTTGCCAGTTTCATTTTCAATTTTACAAAATGTAATCTAGTATCAGAAAACAAAGACGTAGTCCTACGTCAAAAATAAATCGCGTTATTGTAAATATATCCCGTTAAAAAAAACGCATAAACAACCCGCGTAAAAAGCGACCCCAGTGTACTTGATATTACTGTGCGGTTCTAGACTTTTGAACTGCTGTCATCATAGGATGTATCAATATAAAATGCGCCCGTCTTCGCTAGGCTATTTGTTGTGTCTCAGATATCTTATGCCTGCTGCACGATTACATACTGTTTACCTTGCAACTTCTCAAACGACGCAGCATCGAGTCTTGACAAATTGGGTTGTTTAGCTATTCACGGATTCCCGATTTTTATATATCATCTGTAAGAGTGCCATTTTCTGAACAAAACGTGATTTTTTAAACTTTATATAACTATCCTTCGATTTTTAAATGAAAAATAAAAATTCGCTCGCAATCGCTACAATGACAGTGTGTATATGGGCGAACTGTCATTGTAGCAATTTCGAGCAGTTTTAAATCGTGATTTAAGAAGCGAAGGACGATATTTTTTTTTTAAATCACGTTCTACTTAGAAAATGCAGATTTTTCATATGATAAAAAAACTGATATAGCTAAACAACCCAATTGTGAACAAAACAGATCGTAGAAGTACACTCTTTGACCAATCCAGCTTTTTACGCACCATAATGGCGGGTGCTATAATGCGTGTTCGTAATTTGTGAACCTCTCTGCTTACGTCAGATTAGTGATTTCTGCAGTTTTGGCAACATTAACGTTGCCAGATTAATTGTTTTTCTTGCGAAACAAATGAAGAGTCAAACTGACGTAAGCAGAGTTGTCAAAAGGGTAGGTAACATATTACGAATTTTTCATTATAGCGTCCGCCATTATGGCGCGCAAAAAGCTGGATGGTCAAATATTTGACCATCTGACATAATGGTTAAATTTATTTGACATCATGATTGTTGTTTGCCCGTGTTTGCCACATGTAAAACTTGGAGAGTGACAAACAATTATCTTCGACCAAATTTTTATCTGTCAAAAAGTGACAAATATTTGACGCTTGGTCAAAGAGTGTAATCCAGCCTTTACGCGTATGAACAAATCGACAGAGCAAACCAAAAAGACACTTGAAGTATTTTTAATTAATGGGTAAAAAATGACCCATTTTTTCCTAAGTATATGTCTTTCTAATGCGTACATTAATTATACCATAGACTAAAGAGACATAGATATCCAAGTTGGGCTACGCTGCATATAATCTCAAGGCAACACTATGAACTTGCCATCTGTAGGCCGTTGGGTGAACTAAAGCATATCCACTCGGAAAAATATCATGGTACTCCTTATCATTTCAGTGGTGAGCTTGACCAGATTCTCACACCCAGAAAATATCATGTTACTTTCAATCAGATTTGTACGGCGGATTTCAATCGACTTTACAATATAATCTAGATGATTTGCAATTTCTATTTATTACAACAACAATGCAAAGAAACCTCGCGTCATTTTACAGATTAGCATGAGTCACAAAATGTAAAAATCTCATAGATACTCTCATCGAATTTTCGAAGGTGACGAAAAGAAAAAAAAAGCTTCACATTCACTTAAATTATTTTAACATTGTTTATGTTGTACTCGACGTTCGTGAATTTTGACGAAATAAGTTATGCTATGCTTTGCTACTCGTTGTAAGTGAATTTTGAGGATATTAAGAGACGTATATAACAACGATTTTCAACGCAGTAATGTAAAGCCTTAGTTAAAAATAGCGTTTAGCGGTATTCACCAAAATAAATATTGTATCGTTTTTAAATAGAACTTAAAAGGATGAGTGAAAATTTCCAAATTTGATTTTCTCAGTTCTTTGCAAATATGAATAAATCGATTTGAACATTCAAGCAAGTAATAGTAAAATTGATAATGAAAAAGATCACAAACAATAATCTGCAACGGAAGCTACAAACCGAATAGGAGAACATCCTACAGCATTATTTGACGGCTGAGGCAGAATTATTAACCCAACCAGTTCCGCAAAGGGATTAAAGCTGTATAGTGGTTCTCAATCGACTATTAAAATTGGTACAAACAACAAATGAGTTATGCTAATGATGACTAGAGCAAGATACCTGACTTCATACATTTTGCTCGCAACACCTTTATAACGGTGCCCTCTGATGACCTTAAAACTGTGATTATTAGCAAAATCGATTTATCATGCTCAATCCGCTAGATGAAAACGAAACAAGATGGCAATACCGTATAAGGATATTGAAAATTAGATGACAGGACCATACAATGATATTGAAAAACATGCTTCACCTTTCACCACCTTGTCATCACCAAATTAACAGTATACAAATTAGTTCAATTTTCGTTCACGCGCAGCGAAACTCGTGTCCGCTGCATACCGCAAGAGTAACGTATTGTGTACTAGTCATCTTTGGTTATGCTTAAAAACATATTGTTGAAACGACTATGAACGATTAGTCATACTATCTTTAAAATAAATAATTCATATCATGGTCATCTCATACATTGACATTTATTATAGTCCTGTTGTAATAAATTATTATTATTATCTAGACCATATAGATTAGTATGTTAAAAACACCGCACAAATCTGACCAAGCCTAAAAAGATAGCAATTGCCTTAATATTTTTCTGTGTGTGCTCATTAAATGTAGTTCACCCAATCGCCATCATACTCGGAGGGGCGCCACATTTTTGTTGCCCGTATTGTTGGTTGAGTTAGATATCTATGTTTCAATAATATAAGTTGTTTTTCTTCGGTCATATCAGAATGGCGTCATTTATTTCATGATTACTTCATTTTCATTTTTGAGTAAATGCGATTAACCGTGCAGTGGATATAAGACATTTAAGAAGAATAATGTTGTAAGTCAAAATCAAAAACATCAACAAACCGCCGCAACTTATTGCAATGTTCAGTTATTGTTCAAATTGTACTTATTAATCCATATCAGCCGCTTTTTGATGCTGATTTATGGAATAAATAAATCAGCACAGCATAAAATGAAGCAAACGGGAAATAAGAATGTTGGCTATCGGGTGGATATTTTAAAATGGAGCGATCGAATGGATTTGTTAGCAGTGGGGAATGATAAAGGTAACTTTTGTGTGATTCTTCGTTTAATTTTGTTTCCATCACGATTTTTCTTGTATCAGGAGAAGTAATTTTGCACCGCCTGAAATGGCAAAAAGTGTGGCAGCTAAGCCCGCCCGAAGAAGGTTTGCGTGTTCGCGCTATTGCTTGGAGGCCTTTGGAAAAGGTTATGGCGATTGGTAAGCAGCAACTATCGATATTCTGATTTTAAGACTATCATAATAAATCTTCATTTTCTAGCCTACAGTAATGGAACAGTTCTTTTGATCAACATAGAGAACAAAGAGGAAATCTACAGTTTCAATGTCAAATCCGATATAACGTGCTTAAGTTGGACGGAAAACACTAGCGAAATACCCGACAACGATACTAGCGGCGATGCAATAGTAAGTAGTAAGAAGACGAAGTAATATCTTCTGGTAACGATTTGATGCTCTTACAGAATAACCACACTGTCTTTCTTCCTCCGTTACCAAACTTGAACTCAGTCTCGTCAACGGCCAAATCAGTCGACTACAATACGGCCATGTTCTATTCGAAGCAAATTCTGAATCTTCTGGTTCTTGCAACTACGAGTGGAAGAGTTCACCTCTCCGTGTTTGGAATGTTAGTTTGCTGCGAAATCGATATGTTTGAAAAGCTCAACATTCGTGACAAAGACGCGGTTATTAAGGATGTTAAAATGAGCTCCGATTTCAAGCAACTGTTCGTTACAACTCAGCGGGGTTGCGGCGATATCGAGTTATACGTTCTGGAAAATGATATACTGCAAAAATACTCCACTTCATTATTGAACTTGGCCATCAAACACGCTCATCTGCTTGGTACTATGACTTACATCAATGATACAATCGAATGTATCATTGAAGCGTGGGAAACAGTATTGCTAGAAATGGACAATAAGCTAACCAAATATGCTGATGGAAAAGCAGAAGGTACGATTTCAGCGGATTTCTTAGAACTGCTGATGTTTGGATGTACTTCCCCCGATCTGGAGCAATTTTTGCTTCGTGATTTAACCGAGAAAGGATTGAAAAAGTTAGGTAATAGCATAGAGTTGAGCTATTCGACGATTCAGAAGTTGGTGGTTAAACCATTACACATGGCAATTTGTAGTGTGTTTTATCATTTAAACTCACTCCAGGGTATGATAAGCAACGTGTTCTACTACAAGCCAATACTGGGAGAAGTTACGAATGAGGCATTGGTCAACTGTGGGGCCTTTTTGATTAAGGCTTATGAACTGCAACAGACAATCGACACCTCAACGAGGGATTTTAAAATATTTTTCCGTTGGTTGTATATCGTAATTGTTCGTCTGATGGATGAAACTTTACCGGAAGACAGTCCGTCTGTGACGCAGCAAGAGATTAACTACTTGGCCGAGTTTCTTGATAATTTCGATGTCACTCAAAACGCAGATTTTAGCGAAATTGGAGATAACTTTGCTAACGATGATAAAAAGCGGAAATTCAATCTAGAACGTGTTGGTCAATACTTGGAAGACAAAGTACTTCCATATCCATCCAAAGCCGACGCTTCGAATCAATGGGCAAAGCTGCTGGAGCAAAACGAATGTCTTAAATCGTGCCAACTGATATATCCCCATCATGACAACTACTCGTTAGTTCAACAACATAACCTGCTTAAAGCCAGCATCGATAAAATCTTCGAAAATCCTATCGCCATTATCGGTAAAGATTTCAAGCAGAGAAGTTTTCTTCGGGTACCGAACAACAAAGGCACTGACTTTCAGCGACAAACTGTCACAAGTATGAGTGAAAGAACTGGACAAGTTACTTTTTTCGGTCTGCTTGAATCAGAAACCAATCTCGTCATAACGGAATGCAATTCTTCGTCAATGCTTCGCTCTGTCCAATTTTGCTTCGGAGAGAAACCCTATTTCGAAACACGCATCACCGCTCTAGGTGATCTAAGCTTCAGGCACATTCAATTCTACGACGAACAAGTCTTGTCCATACTTTTACGTGGCCAAACGGGGGACGGTCGCACCAGCAGTTATTTCCTGCAGTTGACTTTGCAAAAAGTGAAAGAACTGCTTGACACGGTTGCCTTCACTAACAATCATATCCTCGTTCCGCACAGCACCAGCTGTCGAACGATAAACGCTTACACGCTACTAGAGGAAGGCTCCATTAAAACTGTGGATGGATTGGATGCCGCGTTGATCGCCGTTTCTGGCACCAGAAATGTCGCCGCAGTGGTTTCGGAGTCCCTGAAGACGATCCGTATCTACGATATGGATGCTCCCGAGGAGGATGACGATGTGATGAGCACATCGCTAAACAACAGCAGCTTAGATAATAGTAAGGATTCGATACAAACGTAATGAAAAAATAAAAAAAATAATTGAGACGAAGGCGATCAAATGTTTTCATTTTGTACAGGATCGGTAGTTTTCGATTTTGAACATTTCCTTAGGGATCACAATAATAAAACACGTGATCATCAGTGGAAGTGAGAAAAGCTAATCATTGACTTGGCCGGAACTTATAATATATATTATATCTAGTTGCATTGAATCTTAAAATTAATTATGCTCAAACTATAGCATACTGTTCGTACAGCAATTCGCGAATTTTATAATAGTCCTCCGAGAGGCATCCCTCTATCGTGACCTTTCCTGTGTCGACACGCTTCAAAGCAAGCGTTCCGTTGCTACACCACAAAACACCACCCGAGACTTCCGAGTTGATATTCGCCTTCATCAGCACCTGTCGGAAGTCTATCAGCTTCAGTTCGTTAATGAATACCGAATTATGGGCTGGCAGTTCATCATTCTTCAGTGGCTCCAGTGTCAATATTTGCTTGTCGCTTTTATCCTCCAGTCCTTCCATTTGATCAACGTCCATTGGAGCATCTGAGGCAGCAGCCGCAGCGGCTGCAATTGCATTGTTTGTAGTAGCATTATTTGTTGTACCGGTGAGTGGTCCACTCAAAGCTACGTTCGAATCTTGCTCTGTACCGGTACTAAATTGCTTACTGCGAACAACAATCTGGGCATCCACCCAAGACAATTCAGCATCCTTTCCTTTCTGGAAATCCAGCTGGGAGACCAGGGCTTCCGTCAGTCGAACTTGATAGATGTGCGTTTCTGTCGTGGCATCAATAACCTCTCCCCTGCTAGGAGTGAATACTCTTGCACCGATATTTTGTTGACAGTGCTCACCGATGTGGGTAGTATTGGAAGACGAACCGCGTACCACCACCACACGGCGCGGTCGCAATTGAGACAAAATCTTCAGCATAGATTCTCCATCGGAACGCCCTTCAAAATCGATGAACTGAACCTGTGCGTTTATTTCTACCAATTTGCGACTGCTAATGCACTTGGTCGGTTTATCCAGTACTGTAAGCTCACTGCCCTTCTCCTTTTTAATGTCCTCTGGTTTTATCTGATAGTTTTCCTTATTGTCTTCACCTGGACCGTCCGGTCCAGCATCCACCATACGATAATCATCTGGCTGTATGATCTCACCATACTCATCAAATTTAATTTTTTCCTCATGAAACGGAAACATGGCATATTGCTTTTTGCTTGATTTAAAAAATCCCGTATGAGAGCGACCTTCCGGTCGAACCACTATGTCATGCTTTCCAGTGATAACACTCATTTCCAGCTCATCTTCCGAATCAGAACTGCTATCCAAGTCCATGTCACTTTTGATAACGGATCGGTTATGCTTTTCACCCTCAGTTCTCATGTACTCGTCCAGCTCGGCACCCTCCAGCTCAATTCTACGACGTACGTCAAGCTCGATCTTGCGACCGTTGCCACCATTGTCAATCAAATCCCTTGCTAGCGTACCTGGCGACGATCTGCTCGTAATTATTACACTGTTATTTATATTACCAGCCCACTGGACGAAAAGTTCCCGCGAGAAACCACTTTCCATGTCTGGTGAACTTGCGAGCACTACCTTTGGACTAGGCACCTTCGCCAGATCTGCCATTGTATGACACAACCTCAGATGCTTAAACTGGAAAGGATTATTCCGAGCTCCTTCAAAGCTTTTCATCAATTTGTCGCTCATCCACTCGATTTGGCTCTTTGCAAATTCAACCACGTTATAACTCACATTATTCAACAGTGCCAAAGAGTAAGCCATCAATCCAGATTCCTTATTTTTCCACAACTGGTCCAGCATATGTGCCAGTTCGAGCACTCGTCCTGCCGTGTCGACTGTCACCAGTACATTGCCGTTGTTTCTCAGAGTTTGCAGGATGTTAGTCATAAACTTCTCATCTCGTGCTCGGCGTCTTGCCTGCTGATAGCGTGCATTATATGCATCAACTATCAATAGAGAAGGTCGCTGCAGTTTTTCAAGCTCACAACCATTCAAATGTCTTTCCTTTTTGTGGTTGAAATCAGTGGCATAAACGATATCCTCCTCGCCGACCTTGACCACTTTCCAGATGGTTCCCCCTATGAGATGCCCAGCTGGAAGGGGTGTAATCGTAATACCGTACCCTTTACCTTTCAAGGACACACTTTGATTGTACTTAAGCTGAATGATTCTGTCGAAAGCCGCATCCACATCATCCAGTGTGAAAAGATCAAAATCGTACATATTATAATGGGACATAAACATATCGTACATAAACATTTGACCCATTTTGTACACTGGAATGGTAGCGTAAATGGGGCAGTTCAACCCAAGTTTGCCTACCAAATAAGGTAACGCACCCAGATGAAGTCCATCTGGATAGGATAATAACACCGCATCGATAGTATGGACGTATCTGAAAGTAAATTTCAAAATTATCTATAATGTTGTTGAAGCTTGTTTTCAGTCTAAAAATACTTTTTCAGTTCCTTGATGAAATTCTGGTCAAATTTTTCGTCCCAGCCGCAATCCAGCAGAAAGCGAACCTCATCCACCTGAAGAATATAGCAAGGCGGGGACTCATCCATCGCTCCAGAGACGGCGTGGAGTTTTATGATAGAAGTCATTTCTGCTCACTGGTTTTGTTCTATATTATTCCTTTTGAAAAGTTTTATTGATAAACCTTTGTATTTCGCTGGAATAACACGTAAATGCAAACTCCCGGCGCGAAACACCGTTTCGGCTCACTACCGCAACAATTATTAATATGACAGATCAATGACAGGGATGTCAGATATTTTGAAAAATTTGTGCCACTGCTCGAAAAACCGTAAAAAACTGCTTGATTTGGCTCGCGCAGGAAAAAGTCAAGGGGCTCGTGTGGCTGTCAAGCTCCATACATTTTCCATCTACCACTCATTGATTCTGGTACCTACCTGGGAGGGAGAAACGGATACGAAGCTGTGTAAGTGTCAAAATGAACCAAAATGAGCTGTCATCAACTGTCAATTTGAACCAAGGAAAAAAAAGCATTTTATGCGATTAATATTGTTATACCTTATCCAGCTTTTTACGCGCCATAATCACAGAGAACAGACGTTCATCTTATTTTCTAAAGATGTGTAAAAACTTGCAACCGTCATTTAACAGTAAGTGGTAATGCTCCTGCTATGTGGCGCTCGTGTTACTTAAAAACCAAGCACAGATATCGATACAGCGATATTTATGCAGTGCAACTGGGGCACCACAAGACAGATGTCGTTAGTGTATCAATGTATTTGGGTTCAAATTTTTACACACGACTTCAAATTTCTTTATATGAACATGAATGTCTGTTCTCTGTGCCTTAATGGCGAACGCTATAATGCAAAGTTTGTAATAAATTACATACCCTTTTCACAACTCTGCTTACGTCAGTTTGAAGTCTTCATATATTTGATCCATCCCTTTGGCATCACGCCATGTTTCAAGGGCTAACATCTCAACATATGTGTAAACGAGATAGCACATCACCGCTTCTTTTCATACATCTTTATCTTACTGCTGACAGCGGGCACAAATTAATTTCAGCCCAGGACATGAGTTCATTGTCATTCACTGTTACTCGGTATAGGGATGCCAAAGGCTCGATTGTGTTGCCAATTTTTCAGAAATCGCAAATCTGACGCAAGCAGAGAGGCTCGCATATTACGAAACCCATTATAGCGACCGCCATTATGGTTCGTAAAAAGCTGGATACCTTTCAGTTGCTCGAAAAAATATTCATCGCAAACAGTTTTTGCATTCATTGTCATTTCACAAAATATTTTGGTTTGTTTTTACGTAAAATAATAAATTTCATAAGCTTAAAGTAATAATCATGCTAGCGTACTTCGATTATTAAACTTGCGCTTCTCTGGATTTAGGGCTTTGGTTACAATTTCGAACATACTTCACTACACACTTAGATATTATCACCGAGCACGGTAAAATAAATTACCGAGATTTCAACAGCCTGTCAAGCTTTAACGAGATTCTCGGTAATATTTACCGAGATACTCGCAAATTTTAACTGTCAACTTATTACGAGAACTTCGGTGAAATTTACTGAGGTACGTATTTTGCGATTTTTTTTATTTTTCAGAATATGATCAAAATGATTAAATATACAAATTAATTTATTAATTTATCAGTCAACTGATTCAAGTAAACACAGCATTGGTACAAACTGAAGATTTGTATTGCATACAGGAATTAAAGTAACATCCATCACTCTGCAACTTCCTTCCTGTGAAATGAGCTGATAACCTATAAAATTGGATGAATAATGAATTATTCGTTTTTTTAATATTCTTTGCAGCAAAAAAACAAGATCTGAGAAAAAATAGTGTATACTTACTCAATATTTTAGTTGATCTGAACATTGCAGATTTCTCCATAATAATAATCAGCCGCAAAACCTGCTGCTTTTTTTTTCTAAACCGGAACACAAAAAAAACTGTTGGTGCAGCACGCGTTATTTTGACAGTTCAGTTTTTCGGAATCTCTGTAAGAGATTTTTTGTTCAACGAAATCTCGGTTGAAGGTTCCGAGATTCCGAGATTCTTCGGTATTTTAGTTTACTGAACTCGGAAATTTTCGTTTTCACGGATTTTTTCGGTAAACGAATTTACGGTATTCCGGTAAACACGTTCGGTTTTCGATTTCCCAGTATTTTTTTACTGAACAACGGTAAACTAAAATGTTTTCAAGTAGTACGTTATTTTACTTTACCGTGAAAACATAATGTAGTTAAATGTGTACGGTCGAACTCAAAACTCTGAAAAAACTTTTATACAACGGCAAATTGAAAAAAAAACACAGACTCGAAACAATTAGTCTGTAAAATTTGCACATTATTCATTCGCATTGAAAAAGATTTTGAAGGCTGTTCGCACTTATATGAGCTCTCATATGTAATTGTCAAAATGTGCGTGATGACAAAAGCAAAAATATTTCCTTCCTTCTTTTTCTCACGCAAAAACCAAACAAATATCAGCAACACCCTCAACGCGAACTCCTGATGTTACTAAAAACTTCGTTTGAGTCATGCATGCGTTACAGCAATAAGATAGTTACACGCTATCAGGAAACGACGCATGTGCGTGTTCTATGTTTTGAGTGTAGTATTCGTTTTTCCCTCCCAGGTACCTACCAGCGTGTCTGGTACCCACTTTTTGGTTGGTTAGCCCTAAAACAAGTGGAATAGAGTAAACGTCCCATTTTGTCGGTAGACTTATTCTCGAGTAAATGTCGTTTTAGATGGAAAAAAAACAAGAGCTCAACATTCGTTTTCAGTACAATGTGCACTTTCAATGAATAAGATAAGTTTTGTAAGCATTTGAAATGAAATATTACCGCCGTTATGAATTTATGATTGGTAGGCCAAATGTTGACATTTACGCACCATAATGGCGGTCGCTATAATGCGTGTTCGTAATATGCGAACCTCTCTGCTTACGTCAGATTTGCGATTTCTGTAGAATTGGCAAGACAAATGTTGCCAGATATATTTTTTTTTATAAATTGTATGAAGACTTCAAACTGACGTAAGCAGAGTTGTCAAAAGGGATGGGTAATTTATTACGAACTTTGCATTATACCGTCCGCTATTATGGCGCGTAAAAAGCTGGCTGCACTGCACACAATTTGAGAAAGTTTGCGCAAAAAAGACTCTGGCAAAAATCTGCAGAAACTATGAAAATTCTGCAGTTATCTGCGAATCAATAAAAATCTGCACATAGACTCGAGGGGTAAGACAGTGAGTATATTTGAGTTTTTCCGAGTTTTTCTGAGAAAACCTGAAAAATAAAGAGCAAATCAGAGTAACTCTCATGTCTCTGACTGCGATGTATTCGATTTTTCTTTGTTAGCTGTAAGAATTTTTTTGTCACCTGTAAAACTGTCATCTTAGAGAGAGAGAATGAAAAACTACCGAGTTTGATTCACACTCTCACAAATTGCAATGTACAGTGTAAAGCGGGCGGTGTCGTAGTGTTAGTGTGTTTTCGCTTGGAGAACTCTATACCAACTGTCATTGTAGCGATTTAGAGCGGATTTCTATTCTTCATTTAAAAAACGAAGAATAGTGATATAACGTTTTAAAGTTTTGCTCAGAAAATTACACTCTTTCAGATGATATATAAAAACCGGAAATTCGTGAAGAGCTAAACAACTCAATTGTCATTACTGGCAAATCTGGCTGTCTTCTCTTTGTGTCAGTGGTATCGCAATGTCAGTGGTACTGGTACCACGATGTCAGTGGTACCGCTATAAAATTTGGTAACGCGATTGATGTTTGGGTTTTGACGTTTATAGCATGATCCTGATACCACAGACAAACAGACGTGCCACTCGATGACGATTCCATCGACCGGAAAAATAACGATTATTTTAAAAAATTTACTTAGTGAGCAATAATGCCGCTAGTGTCACTACGAGCAAGCGTGCACATTTATTATCAAAGACAAAAACCGTCAGTAATGCCGCTGGTGTTAATTTAAGCAAGCATGCACACCCATTAGCAATGACAAAAACCGTTTCACGAAAATAAATTGGTAGGCAATAAGCTCACATGGTGGCGCACGCGTTACACTCGTATTTCGAATAAGGACGAAGGTTTTTCAGGATTTTTCTTCGAAGAGGCACGTCTGTTTATCTGTGCTAATACGCTATTTGTCTGCATTGATGTGGAGATACCGGATTTTTGGTTGACATATCTCGGGGACATATTCGGGACTACGAAGACTACGATGCTGCTAAAATTTGTTTGCTGTTTTAAATTCATCTGAGAATAGAAGAAAGACATATTTTTACTCTTATGTTGTCAAAAGATGTCGTAAGTAAAAGCAGCCATTTATCTGTACCACGCATACAGGCGCCTATCAAAACTGCCATTCATAGCACTCACGTCAATTCTGATAGTGAATTTCTATAAACCATCAGCTCACCGAAATTTGACCTAAAGCCAACCTAACTGCTGTCAAAACCCTCCTTTATTGGCTTGATTTTAACCCGGTATTGACCGTGCTGCCCGAAGCGCACCGCAAAATTTATCAGTTTTAACCCACAACCTCACGTGCTTAGTTCGTAAACAATTATCTGATATCTCGTAAATCGCGATCAAAAATCGTGTGTAGAAATTTAAATCAAAACACGTTAAGACACTTACGAGATCTGTCTTGTGGTGCCCCAGATACACTGCATAAATATTGCCGTATCGATATCGATATTAGTGCTATCAATTTGGGGGCGAATCTTACAAAGACAACAAAACTCAAAAGAGGCAAACAAAGTTTTCAATCACAAATTCAAATCCTAAATAACTATTCAACATTATGTTTGCCATCCAAATATTTTAATGAAAGCTAAATTGCTCTAGCTTTGTACATGGTAAACCCAAAACTTGAATTTCAGTCGCTTTACATTGTATACTCGAGAATTTTATTGTTTTGCCTTTTACTATGCCCCGTTTTCGATCTGCTCGACAGTATCGCCCTTTACTTTGCGCCTTATTTTGATCTGCTCGAAAGTATCGCCCTTTACTATGCGCCTTATTTTCATTTGCTCGACAGTATCGCCCTTTACTATGCGCCTTGTTTTCATCTGCTCAACAGTATCGCCCTTTACTATACGCTGTGTTTACGTTATTGTACCGGAATACGCCCTTTGCTTATAATGTTTATTTTGTTGACAACGTTGATTCCGGATTCCGCCCATTCATCAAGATGAAGTCAAGTTTCGCCTTTCACTAACAACAAAAAGGGCGTATTCTTCATTCTATTTCATTTTGATATTAAGTAAATTTCGCCCTTTTTTTTTTTGTTGGGTTTTAGCTACCGCGACCAAAAATTAGATCTATTGTAGCATTCCCCAGCTTTTTATTACCTGATCAGAGTGAAAAATTACTATGAGAAGTAACTCTCAGCCCCTGATTTAGGTATGATCCCAATTAGGTATTATGTGCCGTATAAACTGCACTACCTTATTAGGACAAGACAGCCAAATTTCATAGGGCTGTAACAGTCTCTTTCCGAAAAACATTGCTCTTTTGTTGTAAAGTGCTGGACAAAAACATAATAAATGTGTTGAAAACTCGATTTCTTCATTACAAAAACGACAAACATCGTTGTCAGCCTTTCCAATTATTTTCAGATGATATTTGGCTGAACAATGCCCTGTAATTAGACCTATATAGGTGCATAGGTCTTTTTTAGATAGAGCAAGAATTTTGTGTGTGTTTGATGCATGTGGCATCACAAACTGTTTTGATTGCCGGGAAGTGATAGTATTTTTCCAGTTTGAATCTATCATCATTTTTTCCCAGTTTCTGAATTCCATTTTTATGGAGCATGGAGAGATACCACAAAACGGTTCCGGTCCGATAAGCTGTTTAGAAGATCCTAGTCTGGCTAGTTCATCAGCTTTTTCATTACATTACTTTTTGATAGTTATAAAAGAGATACATTATTTTCTTGAAGTTTGAAGCTAGATAGTAGCTCACTTGATACGTTTCCGGTATAATCTCTATTTTCGGAGTGATTTGCGATAAGGGCGCAACTGGCAAAAGATAAACATTGGGGAATATCAGTTTGAATATTTGCAAGTACATTTTCAAATCGTTATTTCAAAGGAAGTGACTAACATTAACACCAATACCAAAAATCGACGTAAAATAAACCTGTCTTATAGTTTCCTAACAATACTACATTGAATTTGTACATTGATGGATAAAATCTACGCTTTTCATCTAACCTTTATCAAATAAGCCTTAAAGCATTCTGACAACGAGATTCGCTCACCTCTATTTCGCCATAAAGCGTTCTGACAACGAGATGCGCCCATCTTTATTTCGCCTTGTTTTTATTTTTTCTTCAGTTACGCCCCTTTAAATGCGCCTTTATTTTGAAAACAATGTTGATCCGCCCTTTACTGTCGCCTGTTTACGAAATATTTCGCAAGTAAGCCCGTTGTTTCAAAACAATGTAATGGGCCTAGTTCCAAAGTTTCTTTTGTTTTGGGTAAACTGTTTTGTCACCCTTTACTAAAAACTTGATTTAAATAATTTTATCGATTTATACAAAAGAAAGGATTCTTGCCATGAATTTTGTAAGTCTTTTCGAAACCAATGGTGTAATAAAACGATTTGTTTACATTTTGTTAGTTGCCCCCTAAACGCGAATCACTCAGGCTTCAGCTATTTATTTCCCAATCGAAAATATTGACATAAATGAATGTTTTCTTGATAACCAAGGGTATGGTAGCCCTATCTAAACTCTACACGTTTGACAGTAGGCAACATATCGGGGCTTTATTTAAAAATAAAGCCCCGAGGCAGGCGCCCCGCACATACTTTTCACTTCAGTCGGGAAGATTCTTCACTCATTCAACATAGAAAGAGCACTTGTTATTCGCGTTACGCAGCCTACCCGGGCGAAGGTACGGGTTAACAAGGCTTTGTCACCGAACGACAGTTAAATACGCGAGCTGAACCGATAATCAAGGCGGACCAAGACTCCTGTTAGCAACGACTACCTGGCCTTTCATGTTTCCTGCTAGTTGCCCTACTACAGTGAAGGCCTATGCGTCTGGAAGGGGGAAATAGGTTTTTTTTCCTGTATGGGCTTTCTCACTGCGACCAGAATCGTAGATCTATTGTGAGATATGCCCGGGTGTCTGCTGTATCCCGTACTTCTGTTAATAGCAATACCTCTATTGAGAAGTGGCATGCTTATTATTATTGTTCATCAGTGCTTGTGTGTAATGTGCTACTCTTCCTTACACGCTTACTGTTCTACTATACCGATACTCGCTCCTCTTGCCAAATATCACCAATTATAATTCCCTGGAGAAGTTTCGTCGTGCGTCCTTCTGGCCAGTTTTATTGATGAGAGGGACTTATTTTTTGTTAAGAGGAAGTCACGCAAAGGTATTTGTAGATTTCAGCGTAAACGAAGGGTAACTGGTGGGGAGCCTGAGAATAAACCCATGCTTAAGTCCTTTTTGACATCGGGTGGCCTGATTCTACTAAGATTCGAACCTACGACCATCCGCTTGACAAAGCGGACTCTGTAACCTTGCGGCTACGCAGCTCCCCTTGTAAAATAGGTTACGTTCTAAAGGATTTTCTGTATACCATTAAAGATTACTCTGGCCTGATTAAGTCTACTAGCTAGTGCCCTTGCTAATGTGGAGGTCTATGCTTCTTGAAGAGAAATCAAAGAGTAATCACTTACTAATATAGGAAGGTTCGGTCCGTCCAATGAAACGTCCAAATTCAGACAAACCATAAACTTCGATTTTATTCAATCAAGATTTCCTTATATAGGGTAGGGAACATATTTTAAGCAGCTTTAGGAACCGCCTGTGTATTCAGACGAAATACTCGAAATGTGTTGGGTGAAACTCAAACAGTAGTATATCAATCTGTTCGCTATCGTTTTCTCTCTCAGAACTTGTTTTCAGATTGTAAAACTAAGTTAACAAACTTTGACAATCGTCAATCAAAGTTACGAATCGAGGAACACTATTCCAATCACCCCGAACCTATTTTAAGCAGTTTCCATCTGTTTTGCAGGCGTTTTTTTTCAGCACCCGAAGTGTCTCCTGAATGGCTGCAATATAGGTCGATTTGTTTCAATTGCAATTGTTCACAAATTTCTTTGTGATTAACGGTATTACTTATATTCGTGAGGCAGCTAGACAATCAAAGTTTTCGTTTCCATCATTGAAATTGTCGATTTTGATCAAAATGCAGGAGTTTGAGGACTGTTTTCTTCGACTGATTAAAACAGGCGCTACTGCTTAAGCCGTTCCTACCCTACTAATTTTACGCTTACAATTCAATATTTACAAGTCAATGTATAATACAGTCTTTAAAGTACGGCAGCGCGAGCCACCTGCTTCAAAACGCTGACTACGTAATATTTATTTTGTTGCCAATCGTTCTTCCTGTGAGTGCATGGCTACTACATGCTACCTGCGGGAGCATTCGATTGAAATTTGATCTTCTGTTTATTTACATTTTGAGTTTATTGGCGCTGCTCACGCGGGTAATGGAATTTAATTCTATCGCGGCAGTAACAGCCTCACATCTCTTTTATACTATCTCACCGAATCTCTTTAACCTCACTTTTCTGACAGTTAGTGGTAACCAAGGGGCGAGACAGCTTTTATCTGAGTTACTCTTATGCTTGGGAGTAACTCTAATTTATTCAATATTACTCCGAAATTTCCAGATGATTCAAATCTTCGATTACCTTGATAACAAGAAAAATATATGAGCGGTGAGACCGAGTAACATTCATATTTATATTCGCAGTGGAGAAAAGGTTTAAGGATGGATATTCAGAGACACGAGAGTTACTCAGATTTGCTCTTTATTTTTCAGGTTTCCTCAGAAAAACTCGGAAAACCTCAAATTTACCCACTGTCTTACCCCTCGGTGGTAACTTTGTTGCGTTTTGGACTTTGTACTTTTTTCTGATAAAGCAATCAGGGATACCCAGAGGGGATTCACTGCTGTCAAATTTCATATATGTGTGCGTTATCGCAGATCAACTCTGGTCCATGACGTTTGTTGGTCCATGACGTTGTAACTAGGAACAATAATGGGGGAAAAATCACTGCACAACACATTCGTGAAAGTTTTCCGCGGTTTCTCGAGTTTTGATAAAAAACGTTTTGATTCTATAATATTTCACATCGATCAGTTTCGTGACCAAACAGAACCAAAACCAAAACAAACGCCATATTGCCGAATATGTTGGTTACACGATGCTTGACAGATAGATCCCCCCTGGGGATACCAGAGGTGCAGATTTGTCTGCAAAACGCAGATTTTCAGGGTCCGTGTGCAGATTTTTATTGATTCGCAGATTTTTGCAGATTTTCCATTGTTTCTGCAGATTTATGTCAGAGTCTCCTTATATTTGCGCAGATTTTCTCAAAATGTGTGCAGATTTTTGCAGACTTCTGCCGAGCGATTTTGTTTCGAATCACGAATAGATTTTTTTTTCAGATTTCAAGCAGATTTTTCGGGTTTTTCGAGCAGTTGCAGACATTTTTCAAAAACATCTGGCATCTCTGAAAGCAATTGTGCGTCTAGTGGAAATGCTGCTCAATTTATCATTGTTCTTAGTGTACTGGCACCTCACGTACAACAATCAAAGGGCATTTTGATCACAATTGAAAAGATTTGTTATAATTGAAAACCAAACTGCATCACCCGGAGGTAAACAATGACCCCGCGGTAAGACATCCTTGTTTGTGAAGGCAAATGGAAGACATTGTAAAATATGTGCCGAGGTAATTTTTTCAGCCTTCGGTCGGTTTTAACGAACCATTTCGGGTTGGAAGACATGTGAAGACATTTTTTCTCCGAATGTGAAGACATTTGAAAAAATGATTTAGCATTTCTGTTTGCCAGCCACACGAGGGGATTGACCACTGACGAACATCATTTTGAACATTCACTGAATCAGGGATACCAGATCTGCAGATTTGTCTGCAAAACGCAGATTTTCATTGATTCGCAGATATTTCAGTTTTTTCACCTTATATTTGTGCCATTTGTGCAGACTTGCGAGCGCTTTTTTGTTTTAAATACTTATTATTACTCATTAATTTGGTTTGAAGAGCCCCTTGTTACGGACAGATTTTTTTCAGGTTTCAAGCAGATTTTCCCGTTTTTTCGAGCAGTTGCAGCCATTTTTCAAAAGCATCTGGCATCGCTGCACGGAATGACAGTTATATACGAGTGTATATATAACAATAACATAAAGGAATTTAAACATTTCAAAATCTCGAAAAAAAATTATTTAAACAGAATAATCTACCCAATTCGTGGCATCACAGTTGAAATCTAACTTGCCCTTTCATTTGCTTAAGTCAGACCGCGCGATGAGCTGCTCGCAAGATTATCTAAACAGCACACAGAATCTGGTGCACCCAGACTGGGAAATAGTGGATCCTACACCGGACATTCATCGCCTGTTCCCCATTTTCGACCGAAAGTTTTTCCAGAACCGATTAGTGTGTGTACAACTGGAGTGGAGCAGAAAAATGTACAGCTGTGCGGGCATTTGCTATCAACGGTCAAACCGAATGGGAAAGAGCTGCATTATTCGGCTAAGCGAGCCGCTGCTCAAACTTCGGCCACGGAAGGATTTAGTTGAGACACTGCTACACGAAATGATTCACGCGTACTGCTTTGTGCTAGGCATTCGAGAAGGAAACGGTGGACATGGTCCAAACTTCAAGAGAGTAATGAACGGAATAAACCGTGTTGCTGGGACTAACATAACGGTGAGATTATACGGTTTAATTTCGTTTAGAACTACATAGCGAGTTGTACGATTTTCAGGTTTATCACACTTTTCATGATGAAGTTAATTTATATAAAACGCACTGGTGGAAATGCAACGGTGTGTGTAAAAATCGACCACCACACTACGGAACGGTAAAACGGTCTGCCAATCGAAAGCCAGGTCCCTCCGATTTCTGGTGGGCCAATCATCAAGCGACTTGCGGAGGAGAGTTCATAAAAATTAAGGAACCGGAACCGAAACGGAAAAAAGCAGTTACCAATAAAGAAAACAACCCTCTTTCAGGCAGTCCTAAAGGTAAAAAGGCCAATACTATTCCACCTCGGAACAATATCACAAAATATTTCGATCTAACGGGAAATACTGGCTCACCGCAACCGAAAAAACCCTACGGAGGAGTATCGGCAAACATCGGTGGTCGAACAATTGTGATACGTAAGTCTCCGGCTGTAACCAACAAAAAGCCACCACCAAAGATCGAGGAACCCCCATCTAGTAAACCTTCGGCTCCAGTTATTCCTCCTGGTGGTAATTTGAAGAACGTTAAACAATACAAAGATCTTTCTGGCAGCGATTCGGAAGTGAAACCAATCAAGAGACCGGTTCCACTCTTCTCAGGGGCTGGTCAAACACTTGGAGGATCAAGCTCCACTCTTGAGTCAGGTGGCAGCAGAAAAAGTCGATTATTGGATCAATTTACACCACCAGACAAAAAGTTCAAAGAAAATTTTCACCCTATTAAACAAGAAGTAATCGATCTTTCAAATGATGAAGACTATATTTTTGAACAAATCGACCTGGATCAAATTAAGCAGGAGCGACAGGAAACAATTCGGAAGGAAATTTTGGAATCCTTTGCTAATGATGATATGGAGGAAATTATTCTTATAGATGACGAATATGATGATGATGCTGCTGCCTCCGATATTGTCAATCTAAACGAATCGATCGCAAACGTTTCTGTTATCGATGACCTGTTCAGCGAACATGATTCCTTGATAGAAGAGTTCAATCGAACCAACAGTGAGCTTAAGGTAGAAAAAACGGAAGACGAAATAATCGCTTGTCCAATGTGTTCCAAAAAAATGAAACGTGCGGGGTTAAGCTCACACTTGGAGACATGTTTAGGTGTCGAGTCAGGAGAACACGCTTTCGATCCTAATCTGCCCTCCACTTCAAAAGCCCCCTGTGATAATAATTCCCTGCTCAACCGATCGTCATCATCGAAATGCAACAGCGAACAGCGAAGGATACTAGAGGAATGTGGTTACAGCGAGAAAGACATTCAGAAAGCTTTAGCGGCCATGGAAGAAGAGGACAAGCGCGATACCAAGACCACACCGCAGTCGGATGAGAGTCATTTACTGGATGACAACAACGAGGTTGATTTGATTGCTGTAGGGGAAGAGTGTGAGTGTCCGGCTTGCTATCGAAAAGTTTCCTTTGATCAAATCAATGCGCATCTGGACCAATGTTTGGGCACGTGATAAATATACTTTCGAATGTTATGTTGATAATGATTTGTTTTTATCCAAATAGTTCGAAGTTTCGCATTGACATATCACTAGTCGTCATTTAATTCTTTTGCACTCATTGAGTGAGATCATCGGGAACTGAGGGAGGCCTCTCATGGCATGACCCAACCCAATGGTAAGATCAGTACTATCATCCTAGAGTTTTGTTAGTCCATTCACAATGATCAAGTGATGATCTGCCTATGTTTTAAAAGTAACGATCCTTGCTATACGATAACTCAAAACCGTGAAATGGGATAACATGGCATTTTCCAACCAGTAAACATTTTCTGTTGATGCAAACAAAGCTAGTTTCGTTTTTACATTGTTTTAGCTCTGTAAAAAAAAACCGGTTCAAGAAACTAACATGCCTGTCAAACAATTATTAGGATGGTTTCACAAGGTCAATAAGATTAAAACAGTTTATTAAAATATTACACAAACAAACCTCACTAATTTAAATAACAATTTCTAAACCTTAATGATACCAGATGAAGGAATGCCGGTCAAGTTCAGTAAGTGAATCAACGGAAAACTTTCGTTGGAATTGTTTGTGGAAAGGCCCAAACTGATCGATTTTACCCTCTTACACTGAACCACTTTGCGATTCAACTCAAGTGTAGTTCGTTAGTTTTTATTTTTATCACTTTTTTGAAGAACAACTTAAATTGAATTTAATTACAAATGAAAATTCCAAATCCTTAGTCAAACCTTACAATGCAAAAGTGCTCTTATGGTTGAATTGGGTTGTTTAGCTATACCAGTTTTTTTATATCATCTAAAAGAGCTGCATTTTCTAAGCAAAACGTGATTTTCAAAAACTTTCTATCGTTGTCCTTCGGATTGACAGTTCGCTCATGTCACTCAAGCGTAGGACGATTTTTGAAAAAATAAATATAAATATAAAAATCAAAAATCCGTTGATAGCTAAATAGCCCAATTAATTTTTTATAATTAAATTTTATTTTATAATTATTCAGTTTACATAATTGTGTTCATAATTGGGTTGTTTAGTTACACAAGGTTTTTTTTTTTTGATTTTTATATGTCAGCTAGCTGTCTGAGCAAAACGTGATTTAAATTAAATTTCGCACGTGTAACAGCTGTTATTATTGTTTTAAATTTGACGGAAAGTTTGGTAGTTTCATTTCTAATTTCACATAATGCATCCTAGTATAGAAAACAACGACGTAGTCCCACGTGAAAAATCACGTTTTTCCAGAAAAAAATTACAATTTTTCAGTTGATAAATATATAAAAATTCGCATAGCTTAACAATCTTATCTAAACATCATATTTTCAGAACTCCAATTTTGGGATTTCTTCGTATGCCGTTCTGAAGTTCTTCAAGCGCAGTGGAGAAAATGTTCCGCAGGCACTCTTGGAAATAAGTCTTTAAAAGTTGATGGTCGAAGTGTAAAAGCAAGAATTTTGCCTCACATCAATTGTTAACTTCACGCTGTTCAAATACTTGTGTAGTCCACAACCAGGTTTACACGACTGTAAAAAAAATAAGATTTTTACTTACCCAAATTTTCAAAAGCGAATTTGTCAATTCCACTGAATCAGTACTAACCTACCACTGAACAAAAAAAAATTTTCACGACGATTTTGGCATGTAGGATTTTTTTAAGATTTCTAATCACTCCAAGTTAATTTTTGGTATTTGCTATTTCCCGCGTAACTTTAACAACAATAAATACCTTTTACACGTTGTGTTTGTGATTACACCTACGACCTATTGGCATGTCTCTCAAGATTTCTTAAAAATTCCCGGAATCATTTTTAAACCCCAGAACTGGCACCATTATACATAAAGAGAATAAGCGTAAAAATCGTAAAACTCTTGCACAAAGTTTCTCTGCTGTATCTTTTCATTCAGTCGGTGCTGAGACTTCTTCAGTGCTACGCGTGTGCGCGCTTGTCGTCGTCTCGTTTTTCGCCCTGCTGTGCGTGTCATCATTCGCTCCAGCAATTCACAGAAGTGCAGTGAATGAAGTAAAAGCCTTTAATAGGTGATCGCCATTAGTGGAACGCCATCGACAGAAGTTTCGTTGTAAACTTTTGCGAAAACCACCGATGAATTAACGGAAAATTGAAAAGTTAGATCAAATCTTGTGTGCGGATTGGGTTGGGATCCATCTTGGGTAAGGAGAGATTTCAACATTGTTAAGTTAGTGGTCGTAATATCGGTGGACGATGATGGTGATTGTGTTTATGTATTAGTATGAGAGATGGACGATGCAAATGCAGCTCCAATAGTGTCCCCTTTGAGACAAGTTGAAAAATCCAGTTGATTGGGGAAAAAATCAAGAAGAGAAAGCTGCAGCGCAGGTTGTGTTTGGGTGTTTTTTTTTAAGTTCCTAGGTTTTTTGTTAGGAGTGATTGAAGAAACTAGGTTTTGTTGCAAACCCTTTTTGCTGTAAATATTATCTGTTAGTAAAAACAAAGAACTCTTACAATGAGGAAAAAATCTCGGTGGGAGGTGAACATGAAAAACTGCTATTTTCACTGAAATAAACAAGGGCAATAGAGAGAGAGAGAGAACAAGCAGTAACAAACAATCGCCCATAAAAAGAAAACCGGGCTGCCAGTGAAGCGTTAATTCCACTGATTTTTACCGAAATTTTATTTTGCCGAAAATTCGCAGCACATACTGAATAAACATGTTTTTGTTTCATTATATTACGAGAATCGCTTGTGAATGATGGAAAACTTATTGATTTTTAAAACATTGTATGTTTTTTCACAGTCTGGCAGTCAAATATTTACATTCACGCTACTGACTTGTTTGCCACAATGAATTTTAATTACCAAAACGTCACTATCATTCAGATTGAAAAGTGGGTGTTGAAACCATTTAGTATTTCAAACTCTTATCCAAAGTTAACGACTATTTCAATGGACAACACGAATGGTAACTGGTTATTATTTATTGATCAATCGGAATCCATGTTACTTTCTTTACAGTGCTCTTTGGAGTTTAGTTTATATCCGATATTGACGAACATTTGCTCTTTAAGTTACCTCGCCTAGCGATTCTAGTGACCATAAAGTCACCCAAGTGAATGTGAGGTGAGCAGTTGGATGAGATGACCATTTTAAACTGTTTGTATAACTCGAAATTGTTTCAGATTTAGAGACACTTCCAACAACTGAACATGTAAACACAATAGGGGTATCCATGTAGCGCGCGTATATTACAAATATAAACAGGTATTAGACGAAGCAAATATTTGCTATTTTTGGTACGATTTTTATTTGCACAAAATATAATCTGTATTGAAAAATAGCAAATGTTTGCTTCGTCTAATACCTGCTTTAATCTAAAGTTCTAGTTACCATAATGCAGCAGATTGCTGAAATATGGGGATTTCAAGATAGTTGGTACAATAGTTGCTGAAAACTAGAAATTTTCATTTCCAGTAATCGATCATGTATCGTTTCTTTTTCAGATTTACGCGTAGTCTCCAACAGAACAACAAACATCCTGCTCCTCGTTCCTGTGTTCTGCCCTGCGCTGTAATGTAACCGTTTCTCATAGCCCGGTTCGATAAAACCCAGTGGAATTGTATCAATTCGCTATACTTAGTGCATTCGATTATTAGTTTTTCAACCTGTAGTATCGTGTAGCGCGTGTGTGCGTGTATTGTGTTGATAGAAGGTAGTTATCAGTGTTCATGTTGTCAGTTTTCCAGCAAGGATAAGAAATTATTGTGCAGAACGTCATTATTTCCTTGAAGGGCAAAATAATAAAATTATGAAGGAAATTGTGTTCACTTAAAATCAGAAAACAACAGAAATTGTGTCTGTATGCGGGTGCACACTCCCGTACATACCAACATACGCCCTACTCGTTCAGTGCTTTTCTTTCAACCGTGTTGTGTGTATCCCGTGTGAATGTAAAAAAATAGGAGTAAAATTCTGAAACGTTTTTATCGATTCAAAAGGTCATGTTTTGAGTTGAGGCTGTCAATCGCTGACAGCTGACAGTAAAGAATTGTTCAACGAATAAAGAACGTTGGATAACTTGAATTGTTCTGTATATACGTACGCAGTAATCTGCGGAAATCAACCGAGTGGCAAGGAACTTACCAGCGGTGGAAAGGATTACACCAATCGATACCGTTGCAGAGCTGGTGGTGCAGTTTGCATCCAGCAGCTCCGTGGAATTACATTTACAGGGCTGCTTTCGCATTTGCACCAGCATCATCACATCACCGAAAACCGTCTGCACCAATACACAAGCGCAGAGCTGGCACAAACTGTAGCCTAGGCTGTAGCAGCAGGAAACGATACTGTGAGAGGGCCTTGCTTTCCTTGCGCTCTGCGCTGGCTGTGGAATGATGTCGTCCAAAAACATACCTGCTGATAAGGTGAGTCGATGTGCTTCTGAAACTGTTCATGTGCATGCACTTGAATGTTTTGATCGGAAGATGAAGGCATTGTTAGGTGGTTGGTTTGTTGGACTCATCAAAACAAAACTTAAAACAGCATTTTCATTCTCAAGATGAAAAAATTGATCTTCAGTCCGACATGTTTTATTTATTATCGTTTTTTTCTCATCCGAGCCAATTTATTGCATGGTAGTTTACGGACCCGAAATAATTCTTAACTATGTCTTTCCCCGTTTACACTTGATTTTGAGCGACTAACTTGTGTTCAAGGTCAAGGACCTCACTTCGACTTATGTTCGGTTTCTACGTACCTGGTTTAAATTGAAATCCTGAAAGTAAAGCGTGTTTGAAAAGTGTGTGACATTTTCCGGATTGTCATTGAAATTTATTTGAAATTGATGTTTTGTAAATATCGTAAAGTAAAGAGTTGCACAAAATCAGTTAAACAAAGTTAAACTGTTTATCAGTTTTTTTTTGTTCACACAACATTTATTTGACACGGAAACTGTTTATCAATACGTAGAAGAACATTCAATGAAAATATTGCCCAAAAATATATTTTTCGGATCTCCAAGTCGAAGGTGAAGAAGAATTTAGACAGCAGCTCACTATAAACACACACAAGGGTTTGTTCCAGTATGATAAATTGCCACCTGGTGTGTTAAATCTGCGCCTGAAGTGTCTCAGAGAATAATCGATAGTATGGTTGCTGAAATATCGTGTGTGGAGCCATACCTGGACGATATATTAATCGCTGGAAGGGCTCAGGAAGAGCATGATTGCCGTTTGAACAGTGTACTTCAGCGAATTTGTCGCATCTACGTTCGTATCTAGGTGCGATAAACTATTATGAACGTTTCGTTGGTCAGATGAGGCAACTCCGAGCACTACTTGACCATCTATTGATGAAAGATGCTGTTTGGGAATGGACTGCTGATTGCCAAAAGTCGTTGATCATTTGAAGTCTATACTGGTTTCCAACCTTTGTTTACGCACTTCGATCCTAGTGAGGAAATCGTTGTGGCTGGAGACGCCTCCAAGAACGGCTTAGGCTACTGACATACTGAGGCGTCAAATGAAGCGCTACAGACGTAGTAAAAAAAATAAGAAATTATCCTAAATTTTAAACCCGTTGACCCCGAGCAACGTTCAACTAGTTTATAATATCTGTTAGGATTTGAATAACCAATGAGAGCACAGCTAGTTACTCAGCGGCTTGCATTTTCGCGACCAAAGAAGTTTAGCATGCTAGATTTCTGGCCATTCAAATCAAAACTCAACAATATCAATCAATAATATCAGTGCTATTTTCCCGACGACCTGGAAAATTTCCCGATAGTATTTTCTATCCTACTTTTTTTCTTTTTTAAGATTTAAGACCAAAATAAAGCAAATACTAAGTACCTGGCGATATCAGGTTTAGTCTGAACATGGATTTACTGCACAACCCTCTTCTAAACATTTTAACATTTTCTAAACGAAAATGTATTTATTTGCTTTTTCCAATTACCAAACCAAAACAAAGCAAATATAAAGCACCTGGCGATAAAAGATTTAGTCTGAATATGGTATCACCGCGTACATATACGCGCGTCAAAACAGTACTCGTTCTGTTTCGCCGCCTCTATCGACGCGTCTTTGCCGCTCCAGTATGACCGGTTCGAGCGTTTCATATAGACGTTCGAAGAAGTAGCTCTGACGCTTTTGCGACGCTTTTTGCTTTGCTTCATTTGACGCCTCAGTATGTCATTAGCCTTAGGCTACTGACATACTGAGGCGTCAAATGAAGCGAAGCGTTGAGCGTATTAGAAGCGGAATAAACAGAAGCGTTGGGTGAAGCTTCCAATGACATACTGGAGCGAGCATCGCAAATGCGTTGTATTGTCATATTCCTAGATTCTAACAGCGGTTTCGTTTAAAGGAAATATGAATTCGTCCAATGAGGATTTGTTTGCTTCTTCAAGCACAGTAAATCACGTTTTTAGTGAACATAGAGATTTTTTTTATGAAGTAAAATAATATTTCTGAAGTCAGTTGCGCTACAGACGTAGTAAAAAATATAAGAAATTATTCTAAATTTTAAACCTGCTGACCCCGAGTAACGTTCAACTAGTTTATGATATCTGTTCAGTATGTTAGGCATGCAATATCAATCAAAAATACCAGTGTTATTTTCCTGACGACATGAAAATTTTTCCCGATATTTTCTATATTTAAGACCAAAATAAAGCGAATAAAAAGCACCTGGCGATATCAGATTTAGTCTGAACATGGTACTACTGCACTAACATTTTTTAAACATTTTAACATTTTGTTAACCGAAAATGTATTCTATTTGCTTTTTTTCAATTACCAAACCAAAACAAAGCAAATGTAAAGCACCTTGCGATGAAAGATTTTGTCTGAACAAGGTATTACCGCGTGAGTATACGCGCGTCAAAACACTACTCGTTCTGTTTCGCCGCCTCTACCGACGCGTCGTTGCCGCTTGAGTATGACCGGTTTGAGCGTTTCATATAGACGTTCGAAGAAGTAGCTCGGACGCTTTTGCGACGCTTCTTGCTTCGCTTCATTTGACGCCTCAGTATGTCAATAGCCTTAGGTACCGTCATTTTACATCGCTTTCCCGATGTATCTATCAAAGCTATTGCACACGCTTCAAGGTCACTTACGCACGCGGAAATGAATTATAGTTAAATTTGAAGGAAGCGCTCGCGTTGATTTTGCAGTTACCCGTTTCCACGTATGGATATTTGGACGTAAATTCGTGCTACAGACTGACCATAAGCCACTCCTAAGATATAATATAAAGCAGTAAGAGAGGAATTCCCTTATACACAGCCGATCGTCTTCAGCGTTGGGCGCTAACGATGTTACTCTACAATTTTTTTATCCAACAAATTTCAACCACTAACTTTGGACACGATGGCCTGTTGTCAAATATGTGATTGCTGCACTTCAAATGGAAACTGACGTGAAAACAATTCTCGAAGATTCGATCTCCAGTTTGCCAGTTTCATCGAATATGATCGTCAAGGAAACCCAAGACGACCCGGTCCTACAAGAGGTAGTACATTGTATCTAAAACTGCGAGCAAACTTCGTACTTTTGCTGCTCAGCCGTCCTGCCCCCGACAAGATGGTCTTCAGGTTACCCTAGGATGTGCGATCGTGATTCCTGAACTATTTCGTAAGCGTATCATTCGATTATTTCACCGTGGACACCCCGGAATCGATCGAATGAAATCACTAGCATGAAGCTAAGTTTACTGGCCCAACATCGATGATGAAGTTGAATCGTTTGTGCGTCAGTGTTATGGCCAATACCAACAAAACCATGGGACAGGATCCATATTGACTATGGTCGACGCTTATTTCAAGTGGCCGGAAATCTTTAGAACTCGGAGCACAACGCTGGAGATTTTACAAGAAACGTTCGTGAGATATGGAAACCCGCAAACTCTTGTATTTGTGAATGATACGCAATTCGTTAGTGATCGGTTTAATCGTTTTTGTCAAGTAAATGGTATCCAGCACCTGACGATAACCCCGATAGCTGAATGTTTCGTCGATACTTTGAAAGGAGAAATAAAGAAACTTGTCGAAGAGGAAAAGGCAGTGACATTTCAGCATCTACTTTCAGTTCATCGGTCAATGCCAAATAGAAACGTTCCTGAAAACAAGACTCCTGCGCATCTAGTCTTGGGTCGACCTTTGCGGATAACTTTGGACCTGTTAAAACCGTGCCTCCCAAGTCCAACCATGGTAAACGAGAAACAGAATGCTCAGTTCAATAAACGACACGGTGCGGTGACAGAGCTTTTGGTTTCGCAACATTGGATTTCGCTTAGGTTAATTACAACAATTCTACCAAATAAATTCTTGGGCAAATAATCGAGCACAAGGGTTCTGTCAACTACACTGTGCTGCTTGAGAATGGGCGCCTAATTCGAACACACACAAACCAACTACGACAACGGTTTTCATAACAATCAACTTTCTTTGGTGCTGCTCGTGGACGAATTTCAACTGCTGAAAACCCTGGTTACAGAAAAAACACCAGAAGATCTGGAATTGGTAGCAGACTTCGAAGCAACTCCTATAGGTGAACTAGATTCAGACATTACAATAACGGACGAGTCGAATGTGCCAGTTGAAAATTCTCCAGAGCATATTAGACAAGAGGGAAGACATCGCAAACATAACAAACGGCCAAAAAAAGTGTATTTGAACTTGATAGAAATAAGAAAGCCTGTAATATTTTTGATATACCAGAACAATCATAAGTAAAAGTACAAAATTAAGTTTTGTTATCACACACTTGAATGTTTGAAAGAGTTTCTTGAATAAGGAAAAGAGTATGAAATAAAATACGTTGAGCGATATCCGTCGATATCTCCAGATAATAAATTTGGAGTATACTAAGGTCGCTTTTTATGCGTTTTTTTACGTGGGTTTTTTTACCGCGGATTCCGGAATTCACGCGGGTTTTTTTACGCGGATTCCGGAATTTACACGGTTTTTTTACTCGAATCTCGGTTTCTCTTCACTCGGATTGCAGAATTTACGCGGTTTTTTTAAGCGTAGAAAGCGACTTTACTGTATTATGAAGTTTTTTCAATTAATTCTTGATTACATCAGATTCTAAGTCAGTATAACGTAATCTACCTGTAACATGCTATTTAACAAGCTGACATAAATTTAGTAAATGCATTATTAACTGTTTACTGTTACTGTTTGGATTACTACACTTCTGAGTTATCGATCAACAAAGTATGTCAAGATTATAATATATCTTGATATTTTGGTACGAACTAAAAAATATTTATGCATTTCCGAATGATTAAGGTCAAAGCGAGGCTTTGATAGTTACCGACACAAGAAGAATATGATATTTCTCACAGTGAAGAAGCTATCCGTGAAAAAAAAAAGAATTTCAATAGCCTTCTTTATTTATGAGTTTTTTTTTTAAGGGGGGGATTTGTTAGTAGCTTAAGTATTTATGATAAATATTAGTAAATAATGAGTATGTGTGTCCAATCACAAATGGTGACTTCTCAGCACTGTTAGAAATTTGTAATTTTAATTGTTAGGATTTGTTTGCTTTCGCAATTAGGACTTATCATTCGTAGGGATTTAAACCTACTTGTCAGAAAAGGGGAAGTAAACTTACAACTAACTTATTGGCTATAAAGAGAGCTTATCGTAGCAATTGAGGATTGCAACGATTTTTGTCGAAAATTGTTAATAATTTTATTTGACATAGCTTCTAATGGTTCAACACCAGTAAGTCTATGTAATTCGAGTGTACCAAACCAAGGAGGACGCTTCAAAATCATTTTCAGAATTTTATTCTGAATCCTTTGGAGCGTTTTCTTCCTTGTTGAACAGCAACTTGACCAGATCGGTACAGCATAAAGCATTGCTGGTCTAAAAATTTGTTTGTAAATCAAAAGTTTGTTGTTTAAACAAAGTTTAGAATTCCTGTTAATGAGAGGATATAAACATCTCGTATATTTGATGCACTTGGCTTGTATACTCTCAATGTGCTCTTTGAAAATAAGTTTTTTATCATAAATTAGTCCCAAGTACTTAACCTTGTCAGACCAACTTAAAAAATTATCATTTGAGTTTTAGAAGCATTGGGAGAGATTTTCCACTTTTGCAAGTAGGAAGAAAAAATATCTAAACTTTTCTGCAATCGACTGCATATGACACGAAGACTTTTTCCTTTTACGGAAATGCTTGTGTCATCGCAGAACAATGACTTTGTGCATCCTGGAGGCAAATCAGGAAGATCTGAAGTGAATATGTTGTACAGGACTGGACCCAAGACTGAACCTTGAGGTACACCTGCTCTGACAGGAAATCCAAACACTGTCGAATGCTTTTTCTATGTCTAAAAGAGCAGCTCCAGTGGAATAACCTTCAGATTTGTTAGCTCGTATCATATTAGTAACTTTGAGCAATTGATGAGTTGTGGAATGCCCATGGCGGAATCCAAACTGTTCATTTGCAAAAATTGAATTTTCGTTGATGTGTGACATCATTCTGTTAAGAATAATTCTCTCAAACAGTTTACTTATTGAAGAAAGCAAACTGGTTGGTCGATAACTTGAATGTTCAGCTGGGTTCTTATCCGGTTTTAAAATTGGAGTAATTTTTGCATTTTTCCATAATTTGGGGAAATATGCAATTTTGAAGCAGCAATTGAAAATTTTCACTAAAAATTCCATTGTGCTCTCAGGGAGATGTTTGATTAGTATATGAGAGATTCCATCGTCACCAGGTGCTTTCATATTTTTGAAATTTTTAATAATTGATTTAATCTCATTCAAGTTAGTTTCAATTATTTCTGCAGGTAAAAAATTCTGGGAAGAAATTAAATCAATTGACGTGTGACTTCATTTTCAATTGGACTCACAAAATTCAAATTTGAGTTATGAACACTCTCAAACTGCTGAGCAAGTCTTTGAGCCTTTTGTTCATTGGATACAAGAAAACGTTCACCATCTTTTAAAACTGGAATAGGCTTTGAAGGTTTCTTAAGAATCTTCGACAGCTTCCAAAAAGGTTTTGAATATGGTTTCAATTTTTCAAATTTAGTCTCAAAATTTTGATTTCTCAGAAGAGTAAATCTATGTTTAATCTCTTTCTGTAAATCTTTATAAATAGTTTTAAAAACAGGGTCACGAGAACGTTGATATTGACGTCTGCGGACATTTTTCAAACGAATTAGAAGTTGAAGATTTTCGTCAATTATTGGTGAATCAAATTTCACTTGAGCCTTTGGAACAGAATAATTCCTGGCATCAACAATTGCACATTTTAATGCTTCCAAAGCGGAATCAATATTCACTTCGTTTTGCAAATCAAGCTCATTATTGAAATTTCTCTCAATATGAGTTTTGTATCTTTCCCAATTAGCCTTGTTATAATTAAAAACAGAGCTCATAGGGTTTTAAACTGATTCATGTGATAAAGAAAAAGTTATTGGAAGATGGTCAGAATCAAAGTCAGCATGTGTGATCAAATCACTACATACATGACTTTGATCTGTAAGCACCAAATCAATTGTTGAAGGGTTTCTTACAGAAGAAAAGCATGTAGGACTATTCGGAGACAAAATAGAATAGTATCCTGAAGAACAATCATTGAATAAAATTTTGCCATTGGAATTACTTTGAGAATTATTCCATGAACGATGTTTAGCGTTAAAATCGCCGATTATAAAAAATTTCGAACGATTTCTGGTGAGTTTTTGTAAATCACCTTTAAAATATTTTTTGTGCTCGCGTGTGCATTGAAATGGTAAATATGCTGCGGCAATAAATAAAATCCCAAGTTCAGTTTGAACTTCAATTCCCAAAGTTTCAATTACTTTCGTCTCAAGATGGGGAAGAGCACGATGTTTGATTCGGCGATGAATAACAATTGCAACTCCACCGCCGGAACCCTGAATCCTATCATATCTATGAACCACGTAATGGGGATCATATTTTAATTTTATGTTAGGTTTCAAAAATGTTTCAGTAATAATTGCAATATGCACATTATTTACTGTTAAAAAATTAAAAAGCTCATTCTCATTGGCCTTCAATGAGCGAGCATTCCAATTTAATATTTTAATTGTTTTATTTAAAATCATTGCTAAATTTTAAATTAGAAACAGTTTTAATAGTAAAATTTGTGCCTATTTGAATGGCTTCAAACATTGATTTTGCCTGCAACATGGCGTTCATAAGATCGAACATTGCCTGTTGCAAAAAAGAAAGTTTACCTGCCGTAATAGGCCCCAGGCAGTTGACATTAGAAAAAATATTTTCGGCAGCAATATTAGCTGGAGTAATAGGTTACAATTATTTTCTAGCGTGTTTTGCTTACCCATATTAACGGTCATTTTCGAACTACCAACACTAGGCGGTATAATGTTCGAACTACCTGTAACCTGTGCATAAGTTAAACGGGTATGCAAAGGAGTAGGTAAACTATGCGTCACTGGTACGCTTGGAGAATTTTGTTTTGAATTTTGTTTACCTTGCCTTGCCTTAACAATTGCTAAACGGGCTGGGCATTGATAAAAATTCGACATATGGTTGCCGTTACAATTCGCACAGCGAAAATTTTTGCTCTCTTGCACAAGACATGTGTCCTTTTTGTGAGAAGAGTCTCCACAAATGAGGCATTTTTGCTCCATGTTACAAAACTTTGAACCATGGCCATAACGTTGGCAAACACGGCATTGGGTGATATGCTTTTCACCTCCGCCAAATTTTCGATATAGTTCCCATTTTACACGCACGTTATATAAAGCATGTGCTTTTTCAAAAAAATTTAAGTTATTAACCTCACTGCGGTTAAAATGAATTCAATAATTTACAAGGGAAATTCCAGTTCGCTGACTGTTTTCGCCTCGTGATTTTTGTTTCATCAGAATTACTTAGGTAGGGGCTATACCAAGTAATTCTGTCAAAGTAATTTTGATCTCATCAACGGTTTGATCGTTGGTGAGACCTTTCAATACGACCTTGAACGGCTTGGCGCTCTTCGTATCACATGTAAAAAAATTATACATCTTTTCAGTTAAATACTGAATAAGACGATTCCAATCTTTCAATGTTTGGGCCAGTAAACGGCATTCGCCTCTTCGGCCAATTTGATAAGTAACTTTGACGTCGGAGAGAAACGTAGAAAGTTCTCTTTTCAAAATATTAAATTCAGAAGCAATAGTTACCACAATAGGTGGAACTTTCTCCTTTTTTTACAGAAATTTCACTTTGAATAGTTTTACTTTCGAACATTTCAATTTCGCCAGCTTCTTGCTCAGGCAGAATATCATATAAATTTTCACTGCATAAGCTAGTTTCAGAAAGACATGCCTCTCTTTTCCTCCCCGTAGCGATGCGTGGTTTCTTTTTTCGTCCTGCCATTTCAGGTGATACGAAAAAAGTTCAAAAATAATATCAAATTGCAAGTATTGAGAAAGAAAGAAATAGATAGTCTTGAGAAAGACTGATGTAAGTTAACTTCCAGGTAATCTTTAAAAGACACACTGACAAAATACAAACTTTGAAGCTATAGGCAGTCAAAGACCAGTCCACAAGCAACCGAAAATACGTCTGATCTGTCGGGCAGCTCAAGACGCACTGTTTTATTTATGAGTTGCTCTAGTAAACTTACTACCAGCAACGATTTGATCCTGAAACGTTTCGAATAGCATTTTCTCTAGTTCGGTATATGCCTGCAAAAAAATGTTAGGATGAATATAATACCAAAGGGAATTTCTTCGACACATTGTAATTTTACACGTGCTTGCAAGTAGGCAAAAGTTTTGAAATGATTGATGTTCCATGAAAAGTATGCACATTTACGGCTGCGTGCTACTCTTTCATTATTGTTTTATCCCGGGAAATTTGGGTGCTACGTTTACAGCAGCTATATGGGTGTTCTGATATCGACGTCCGTCTATATATTTTCTGATAGAATACTTCGCATTTGTACTTTCACGTTCGATGAGAAGATTTTAAGCTTGTTCGCACGAGCATAACTGAAAAAGGCCACAGTCGCATGCGAAATCCTCGCTGCAACGGGTCTTAACGGTGGAAAGTATTTACCCACCCACCATTTCGATTTAATATCAGGTATATAACATACGGTTTGGTTTGTTTTGATGGATTATACAAGGATTGCAACTTTTAATCCAAATTGCAGTGGCACAGGAAAGTGCGCTTTTCGTTGGACAGATTAAACATGCATACATTGATAATATAATCTCAAATGATTTATGCTCTTTTCAATCAATGCCGACCCAGTGCAAAGCTGATTCATCTCTATCACGAGTATGTTTCGAAGTAATTAGTAGAATTTTTATGAAATGTTTGGAATTATTTACCTTATTTTTTACCTAAGTTTACATAAATTCTACATTCTGTTAGTGCGTTTAATATTAGCAGTAAATTTTGATTCTGATTACGCTTCATCCTTTCCTGACCGACGTTGCGTCAACACAATTTTTATTCCGAAATTAAGCCGAACATCGTTTCTCAACTGCGGTCGCCAAAGCGTCCAATCGTGCTCATGGATCGGTACTCAAACCTTCCACAAAATTCGCACTTCACATGACGCATCTGCAAGCGGCAGCGACCGGGAAAGTTATTAATTTTCCAAATTACTTTCTCACCCTCCCGCGGGGACCTTTACTGCTACCGACGAACATTATCATCTCCACTAAGCTTCCTCTATCGATGCGACCCCAACGGCTCATCCTGCTGAGAACAATAATTTCAAGGCCAGCGATATTACATGAAAACATTAACGGGGCTTAGAATTGCGAAGAAAAGTCCTCAAAAGAACTGCTTAATATTTGGTAAACTTCTGCGACAAAAATGAGGAAATTCTTTGTAAACTTCCCATGTCAGATTAAAAAAAGTAATTTTTTCCATACAAAAACATTTCTGGTACTTATTGATTTTGTCGTTAGATACTGACGATCCTGATCTCATGTCGGAAGTAAATCAATTTGCATTCTTGACACCCATTGCCGTGTTACATAGGATCAGTGTGCCATGGCTCCGTTCATGGCGGGACACCATTGCTGCCGTTGTCACGCAACTGCTCCCTTCAGTTCGCATATCAATGGGGTTTCTGTTCTCCATAATAACCAACTGCAAGCTCGTCTTCAGTAACCTGCAAGATAGCGCCGTTCACTGACGGTGTAAATTGCTTCTTTTTTTTTCTCCCATTTCCGCTCTATCAACTTTCTTAGGGCGAGAGAGGGCTTTGTGTTGCCTCGAATTTCGCTTTCCGTTAACGATTGAATTACTCTACACTGTCTCGGGAATCTGCTGCACTCCTTCCTTGTGTCTGCGCAAAGTGTTATATCCTTTACTCCGAGAAGAGACTATGATTCTACATCTAAATTAAATTTTTTGAAGTTTTTGTAACAAAAACTGTAAAACACTCAAGAAATTCAGTCCAGCCAACTGAATCAATGATTATGTAATATGTGGGCTCTCTTTAAATTGTAAAGAAAAGGTGTAAACTCACTGTTAGGTGAATAAAAATTAGTTTCAAGTCATCCTTCTTCGCCGAATGCTGTGGTAAAAGATATCGCACAGAAATATCGAATGCTTTTCTATTCAAAGCGGTATTTCTTTTTTCACACAACCGTCTTTTGTGGTAGTTATTCAGAAATTATATTATTCCGTTCAGAAACGCACTAGAATCTATATTATAGTTTTCATGGACGATAAATTCCATTTTTATGACTGCATAAAAGAAGCTTAAAGTCTATAAATATATCACCTCAACAATCAGGAAAACTGCATTTGGTTGATCAAACTGATGAACCCCTTCTTAACTGGAAATAAATACCTTTTCTGAACCCTTCGTTTTTCGCCAAAACTTAGTTCACCAAAATTGCTATAGTTCTTGAATTTTTCTATAGAATTACTCAAACCAACATCGATTTAATCGTTTAGTTTTTCGGTAAATATTACCTCACTAAAATTGCTCACATGATATACGTCATGAAAAGAACATTCAATAAAAATCGTCAGGCGATAGTGACGCCGTTAACTTTCATTTAAAAATCATTTGTTTCATTTTTGACAACTCTACGATTATTATTATTATTAAATTCAATAATTAATTATGGGTATTTATATTAGAAAACACAAAGTTAAACCTAAAGCTTCCTAAGTATAATCGCGGAGAACCGAATTAGAGGCACTAAACGTATACGCAATTGTTTTATGTTCTGTTAACTGAAAAAACTTATGAAAAACAGGTAGTTGCAAGAGCATTTAATAAGCATTAAATTGTTTTAACCGTGTTTAAACTGTTTGTTGTTTCAAAATGCTATTTTCGTATATTGCTCTGCTAGCTATTTTGCTAGCAGCACAGAGCTTTTATTTGAAGGAATAACGGAGCATTAAATTCAGCGTTATGGCATTGATTGAGCATCGATTGAGCACTAAATTTTGCTGGTCGGCACTGTTTTACTCCCATGAGCTCCTGGGCTTGGTTTCTAACTAACAAGTTCTGAAAAAAATACCAAAAGTACTGAAAAAATGATGAAAATATTTTTGTCTGCTTGCGGAAATCTCCCATAATGAAATGCCAAAGAGTAAATAAAATTGCATATAGATGGAAAAGTAACAGATTCTGATCGCGAAATGGCTAAATGACTTAACCTCATAAATCCAACTTCGATATTTTAATAACTTTGGAGACTATTTTTCTAACACCCATTTGCGCGAACAAATTCAAATTCTGCAAGGGAGGGTTCTCATACCAATGAAACACAAATTTTCGCATAACTCCAAAACTAATCAAACAAATGGAACCAAATTTTACGTGTGGAGGTTTTTTGGAGCAAAAATTATTTCTGTGGTAGTTTGACACTCTACTCTCCTCTGGAAGGGGGGGCTCCTATACAAATGGAACAAATTTTTTTGTACCAGTCAAAAACTAATCAAGTAAATGAAACCAAATTTAGTTTCATTTACTTGATCCGAAGCAAACATGTGTTTAATTGAGAAAGTATGGTACGTGAACACCTTTATCCTGTCCAAGCTGTGGTACCTGGCCCAGCTCTAGCCTGCAAAAAATAAACATTTGGCAGAAATAAAAACAATCGTTGGAAATTTTATTATGGAAAAATCAGATTTTTCGGGTAGACAGAAGGCAGTTGTACCTTGACACTGAGAACGGTGGACTTGGATTGATTGACCCAACGGAGAAATGCAAAGCGCTTTTTGTATGGAATATCGTTCATAAGAAAGATACAGATAATGACTTTATCGCCGAAAAATATTTATTAAATTTTAAGTCCTTGGCTAAACTTACGTGGAATGGGAAAGCGTGGATTCAAAATATAGGACAATTGAATGAAGGACTGGGCTCTGCTAAACAACTGTACCGCTTATTCATGAATCAGCAAGGTTTTGTTCCGCATGTACAAATCATTTTCCCCCAAATCAATTGGATATCTCGAAGGAAGGTTTTGAGCTGTCCTTATTTGCTAGTTGAAGATAGATCTACACTGTTTCTGTTGTTTAACGATTTAATTGCAAATCGGCAAAAAATGGAACAATATAAGGTCAAAGATACAAAAAACGACATTTGTGAATATTGCAAAAATCAAACTCTTGATAGTAACGATCATAGAATACACCGATGCGAATCCTCAAAGGAAGTTAGAGAATTGGTAGCCAAAATAGTGGAGAGAAAGTTCAAGATAAAGTATAATAAATTAGAAGATATTTTATTGTGGGAAATTGACCAAGACACCCCCTCCGTCAAAGCGACATACTGGTTGGTAATTCACTGTATTGCATTTTGTTTGCAAAAACACCCCAACGCTAGCTTATTAATTTTTCAAAAAGGAATTCGTGAATTCAGATGGAATAACAAAGAATTAGTCAAAAAGCATTTTGAAAGCTGTCTAAACATATGCTAACATGAGAAAAAATATAGAATTTAGTATAAAGTTAATGAAATGAATTGTACACTTAAATAAATATTTGTAAATAAATACTTTTTATATATATATATATATATATATATATATATATATATATATATATATATATATATATATATATATATATATATATATATATATATATATATATATATATATATATATATATATATATATATATATATATATATATATATATATATATATATATATATATATATATATATATATATATATATATATATATAAAACAGGGGACACTCGTGGCTGTTGAACCTACCTGTTCAACTAGATATTCTGAAAATCAGAGTTTAGGGAAGTATTAAAATTTTATCCGGGAATAAAAGCAAGTAATTCCCTTTGTTACTATTTAGAAATAAAACTAAAAAATAAGTAAATAAAAGCATGAATTTGGATTTTAGATTCGTTTTTTGCCTGACGTCCCCATGTGCATTGCACAGGTTGCACATATGGACGAGTCGCCCCTGATATAAAAAAAGGAAAATATATTTTTATGGTGCTTCGACATCTTTTTCATTTCTGGAAGAGATAAATCTACAAATCTAGGGACGTTGCAATATCTCCGATACTAACTTGGAATCGATTTTTCTCCTTCCGATACTCGATCTTTGGCATCGATGCTTAACAAGCGATCCTTCGCCAATATCGATACACTACTCTCAGTATCGTAAAAATCCGAAACAATGTTGCTAAAAGCAGGTAAGAACACGGCAAAACAACTTGCTGTTTCTCTCGTGCTCTCGTACCTCTACACTCTGTAGAAAGCATTTTGACATAGAAAAACGTCCTATTTTACCAAAAAATCAAGAATGGAGTGAAACGATAGAATGGAAGATTTTTTTTTGTAAGATTTGGTTAACTGCGACCATTATTTTGATCTTTTGTATTAGAATGGAAGATTTCCAATATTTAAAAATATATTAAATTGACCGGATCTCTGTTATCTCGATGGAAAGAGAAAAAAAACTCTGGTTTTGAGGTCATTTCTAGAAACATTTTTTATAATAAAGTGGTTAAAGTGCGTTGAGTGTTCTTACATCTGTGCAGTCTCAAAGAAGTAGAGCAACTTATTTTATTATATCCGAAGTTTCGTCACTGATCAGTGACATCTTCAGGGGAAACTGTGAGAATTAATTAATGGTTAGCGGCATGGAAAATATTAAATTGGTTAACAAAATATGTGAACCACATATATCTTGTTCGTTCCTTGTAAAGATAACCCTTTAACCTTTATAATAAATTTTAACCACAGGAATGCATGAGAGCTCAAACTGAAATAGAAAGAAAGTGTTTTACCCGTCCCTGCAAAATTTAAATAAATGAAATTTTCTAGTAAGCAAACTCAGAAACGACGATCTCTGACCTTTTAACACGCATGCGAGCCTGGCAAAAGCAAAGCCTTGGGTGCTACATTCCGATTCGGAACTCGACCTTCTGTTTATTTATATACAGACTTCGCAGCCAACTGTTTAGTGTACAGGACAATTACGGGGCTAGCGCTACGATCCTACTGACGCTAACAGCTTTTCCCAAGCCGAGACTCGAACTCAAGACGACTGGAATGTTAGGCAAGCGTTGTACCTCGAGACTTGGAGAGTACATGCGAGCTGGTAAAAAGCACTAAAAGTCACAGGGACGATTAAAAAGCTATAATCTTTCATATTTTCCAGTTTCAGCTCAAGGACAAAACCAAGACAAGATTACTTATCTATCATTGAGTAGAAAAGAGAGTAGGCAAAGAATTATAACTAAAATTTACCGTCATGTTAAAAAGAAAGGTTCAATTAAATTGAACAATCCTTTTATGTATTTATATCGCGGGCAATAAATATGCAAAAAGCAGCAATATGAGTATTACTTCAAATGAGCCTGATATCGAACGAACAACGATACTTTGCAGTATCGATACTTTTTTCGCGATATTTCCGAAGTATTAGCATTTCGTTTCGATACCAGTATCGTTGCTTAATGGTATCGCAACGTCCAACACTAATTTCTGCATTACTCGGAAACTAATAAAGCAAATGGAACCAAATTTGACATGTGGAAGTTTTTGGCAAAGGCGAAAAATGTTTACACTTCTCCATAGTTCGAAGGGGAGGAGGGGGTGGTTTCCAATGCAAATGAAGTGGATATTACGACCAATTATCCGGAAAACAGCCAAACATTGATTACAGATACTATCTTTGAATCCAATATAATATCGGTATTTCTGGAATCAAAATAATGGCCAGATGCCAGAAATGGACTCCACATGCCATTTTTAAATCCAAGATAGCGACTTCTGGTTTTTGGAAAACAGCTGGAAGTGTCCAAATACCACCCAATCTGGGTATTTCCGGAATCGTAATGATGTACAGGAACCAAAAATCGACCTCAGACATCGGTTAAAATCTTAAGATGGCAACTTCCGGTTAAAAAAAACAGACAAAAATGATCGATTTCCACCTCATTTGTTTTTTTTTTTTTTTAACAGAATGATACACAGAAGAAAAAAACGACCTCAGACACCGTTTTAAATTCTAAGATGGTGACTTCAGGTTTCTAGAAAACACTTAAAATTTGCCGAATACCGCCGGATATGGGGTTTTCAGAATAAGGCTGATGCACAGAGACCAGAAATTTACTCAACATACCATTTCGAAATCCAAAATGACGACTTCCGAGTTATGCAAATCACCCAATATGGATATTTCTGAAATGAGAAAACACCAGAATACCACCCAATATGGGTATTTCAAGAAAAAACAAGATGTACCGAAGTCAATAGGCTAGGATGTCGTAATTCCGATAAAACCAATCATTTCAAACGATTTGTCTTCGGAGTTTGAACGTTTCCAATAACTGATTTGTCATGCATTTGCCGACTATAAACAAATCGCAAGGTTAATCTTTAGGTGTGTGTAAAATCAATCAAAAAAGTTTAAAACTATTAAAATAAAGAAAAAATGGGCGGGACGAAAAACTGCTAACGAATCGTCTTTTTAACTTTTTTATGCTTACAATAATATATTAAAAATTATTGTATAAATTCAACGTGGTTTTTGGGGAGGTTGTGCAACATCAACTGCAATTTCAGAGCTTATTGTTGAGTTGATTTTCGAAATTTAAATTTATTAGGAATTTTCTTAAAATTATTTTTACAATTACAATAAATAAAAATTCTATAATCATTAATCACTCATCAAGTCATCACACATTAAACCTAAATCGTGGATAGAAACAAGCTAAATCGCTGAAGATAGCATACTTCGAGCTCATTCTGGAAGTAATCACTCATCATATTCTCAAAAAGCAATCACTCATCATATTCTCAAAAAGCAATTTTTATGGGTCTCCCACGAAAGGCAGAATCTCGAAAGGCAGAATATTTCATAAGGCAGAATAACGAATGGCAGAATCAAAAAATGGACTTTTTTCTTTTTAACAATACACACTCGCGGACTTTGGCCGACTCTATTGTCCAAGTATATGCTGTCCTTACTCGCTACCGCTCGTTCGGACTTAACTAAGGGAAAGAAAACCTGTTTGAATAATCCTAGAAAACCAGTAGATCAGTTGTTTGTATGCGAGAGGCCGCCGCTTCCGACGGCGGGTCGGCAGCCGGCTCGGACCACGGAAACCACGGCGGCTTTGTCCCGCTCGGTTCCTTGCCCTCGTTTATGCGTCTTCGCCGCATGAATTGTTTTATGTTAATTATAATCAACTAGCCGTTGAGACTAGTGTAAGTTATACCTACCATCGAAAAATTACTTTCCGCGATGCAGTGAGATTCTTTAGGACCTGAGCCAAACCAGTTTGCGCGTTTCTGATCTAATAATTAGGCTTGATTTGCACCTCCCATCAAAACTGGTCATTGCTTGTGACCAGTTATTATGTCTGGTTACCAATTAATATTAAATAATAAAGGTAGAGTAGCAGCTTTGATACCGTGACCAGGATTCGCACCAATTTGTCATCACGCACTTGCCTATCGTGAGTTAGGTTTTGCTACCAGTGATTCTGCCTTTCGTGCCCTTCGAAATTCTGCCTTTTGAAATATTCTGCCTTGTGTGTACGGCCATAGAGTTCTGCCTCTCATGATTCTGCCTTTCGTGATTCTGCCTTCTGTGGCGAACCCATTTTTATTATCTACGGATAATCGACCTAACTTGCAACCCAAAGAAAGTTTGAAAAGTGATAGTCGTTTCCGGTATACAGAAAATAACATTTTCTTTTTTGTGCTGTATTCCATACGCTTTTGTCCTATGTCATTGCTACCTGCCTTTGGTGTTTCGTTTTCAGAAAGAATTGCATTGAGGTAGTAAAACCCGGATACAGCATAAAAGTTGATAAGATTTTCGTATTCTGTGTAGCTACAGGAAATCATTGCGATAACTGAAGTTGGTTAAGTAGCAGCAATCTTGATCACTGCAAAATTTATGATACTTTACAACGGATGTGAACAATTAGCTATCTTTCAAGATAGTGTATAAATGTAAATAGCGTCTGAAAATGGTAATATAAAGGTAATCAGTTACAACGAATTCGATACTACATTGAGCAATGATTGCGATGGAATTCTTTCTGTTCAGGCTGGGTACAAAAACCAACAGAAAGATTCCACATATTTTCTCCTAGCAGAAGTGGAATGAATATCCATGATCGCTAGTCAATACCGCTAGAAGCTCGAGAATGTGCCTCATGTGGTTTACTATGTGGGATAAAAAAGATAGAAAACAAAAAAATAAAGTAATGAAGGCATTGCAACCCGGACAAATTCGTTTGTTTATATTAGCTGCTCACTAATCTTTCCGGTCACTGCGTTAACTTGCATGCAAGGGCCGCGCAAGTTGGATTTATTTATCTGTGCCATCAGCGAAATTCATTACTTTTAGTAGTCCCGTTCCCCAGCAACAGTGATTTTGCACCCGTACTTCCGCCTAACCGGAACCATGTTTCCAAACGTCACAATGTAGAAAAACAGTTCACAATTTCTACCGTTACTTGCGTCCACAGTTCGTGCTTGCTACTTTGCTGGTTTTGCAATTTATACAACCCTCCCCGCGGCACTGGTTACAAAATGGGGAAAAGGGAAATTACATTCAAGGATGCCAGCAGCTAGCCTTTCAAGCCTTTATCATCCGAGCCGGCAATAGTCCTTTTGCGCGGTATGAAAGTCACCCAGCGGAAATTTTTCAAATAATCTAAATTCCGGCTGGTGGTTAACGGAAAACTATACGATGCGGGAGATGCATCTTTTAATGAAAACGTTTCTGTTTTGTTCATCAAGCGAATCTGTATAATGTGACATTCAAATGCTATATTGAAATATAGATACATGCAAATCTTTACTTTTATATTAATAGATTTTAAACATTTATTCCGGGCATGAGATTGATATGCTTTCACTGAAAACGTTGTTGTTAGTTTACTGCTGAACTGCACACATTACATTTCCAAAACGGTGGAGCCGAGGCAAGTAATGTGACCTTTTTTTTCACCTCATAATAATTATGAATTTTTTTTTGAAATATCGATATCATTGTTATAAATAACATGAAATTATCAAAATTAATATTCAGGCAATTTCAAAGACCTATAAATTATACGATATGCTCATAGCTCATATTGCATTTTCTACTATGAATATTCAGCACTCGTTTTACAAAACCAGAAAAATCAGTCTAACTAGAAGACGGTCTATTGATAGTTCGTAAGACACTAAAATATTATAATCAAGTATCGCGTACCAGCGTTCATAGACTTCGTGATATTGTAGTGGATATAATTTATTTGCTTTTAAACATTTAGAAGCAAGAATATCAAGAGTATCCATAGGTGGGCGAAATATTGTGACTGGGCGAAAAATGGTTCGTCTACCCTACCAATATTGTAGTGTGTTATTGCCATCGATGTTTACAATGGCAGTTTTTTGATGAATTGGTTGTAGTTTTTTTTTTTTTTGATATTGTGTTTTTGGCGTCGATCAATTGTTTTTACCAAATATTGACGCCCGAAAAGGCGATTCAACTCGCGCCTCAGCTTATGATCATTTTTTGTATCTTTTCCGCAACCATCAGTAGTACGATTCAAACCCAACTCAACAACCGGATTTTGCGAAGACGGTTCTAATGAGTCATACTGCTAAATTGAAACATTTAAAAATGCAACAAAAGCTGTTTCAAGCGGTTTCCTAATTGGTTTCTTTTCTGTCTGGTGGAAATTCCTGCAAATTAGCCGATGACGGCTGATGACTGTCGATCGATACCGCTCTAGAGCTCATCGTACCGGATGGCATTTCAGCCACCTTATTTTTTCCGATCGGGAAGAAACTCGCGGCAAGCGGAAACAAGTGGCACGGGTTGATGACTTTGTCACGTCTTTCTTCAAACCAACTGCAATCATGGTGCTGGGAATGCTAATCATTGAACCATTTTTCTCACAATCCATGCGAACTAACTCGAGGATAAATCGACACCGAACTTGTGATGAAGCATAAATTGTTATTGCTGCTTGATACTAATGTGTACTTTTTCTTTCTGATTACAGGTAAGAACGTGGCATCTAGTGAGTCGGACGAATTGATTCCACCCATGGAGTCATTTTGGAAAACATATTGGTTGTTCGAAAGTACCCCGAAAATTCATCCATACGCATTGTATTTTTCTCACGGGTGGTTGCGAATTTATCTCCCAGACAGTATTTTAGTTCCGCGTGTGCATATATTTCTCAACTTTCAAGACGCTTAAACCAATTTTAGACTTCTTCGTAAAAATATCGCACGACTACAATATGAATCATCGATTGGAATGACAGGGGTCCGATGCAATTTGAAAAATCACATCAGATTACAGGTTTTAACTGTACATAAACAAAGCGTTATAATCGACCTAGATTTAGCATTTAGTTTGAAGTTGGTTGATGGAAGTTCGAAATTTGTTGCAGGTCATGAATTTGTTGCAGGTCATGAAAAAAAAATTCTTAGAATGCATCTAGAAATACAATCACTCCAAAATTATGCGAGTCTTCCACAAACAATGTCCCAGGTTTAATATTCTTTCTGTTGTTAATCTTTAATTTGGCTGAAACTTGCACAGATATTTCTATGGGCAAAAGGTGCCGTTTTATGCTATTGTTTTTCTTAATTATGAAAGCCAAATCAAAAATGATCGATTATAACTTTTGCGTTAAAAAAGGACAAAAATTGACGATTTTTTATGGATTTACCTTTACCCACACTGAAGAAACTACGCATGTAGCATCAATCATATTAACCCACATGTCAGCAGAAAAAATTTGACAGCTCTATCACTCTAAGTTTAACTCTAACCGTGATGGCGAAAACAGTGAAGTTACTTCGTTCAGAAGTGTGCGCGTTCGAAGCACGGTACCCCGTCGCGTCGAAAAAAGACATCGTGCGGCAGTTCTTGAACACCGGCGTATTCGCTGCGGCATCTACAACATCTTGGCACTATTTGACAACAATCAGAGCACCGAAAGAAAGCCCGGTTCCGGACGGCCGATGACCCTGAGCGACAAGAAGCTCCAAAGGATGCTGAAAAGGATGACCGAGGGAAAAGTGGCTATATCGCTTGTCTAGGAGGTCAGTGCAACAGGCCAAACAGTGAAAAATTACCATGTCAAAAAGTAGCAGTCCCGTCCGCTAGTCTCGGAACCGCAGGCAATGACGCAGCGGCAGCGCCTAAATAAGATGGTCAAGTCGATTTTACCGGCAAATCACGATGTGACGGTTGTGATGAACGATGAGATCTGTCTCACCCTGGATGGCAACGACTGGCAGGGCACTCCGTATTTTACCTCCCCCACGAAAGAAGTGAGCACCGTGGTGAAGTTTATTTCACATACCAAGTTCTCCAAGAAGGTGCTGCTGTGGCTGACAATCAGCGAGAAAGGGATATCAAAGTTGCTCTTCATTCGCTCCGGACTGGCCGTGAATGGGGAAATTTATAGTACGAAGTGTGGAAGTTGCGGCGTTCATCAAGAAATATCTAAAGGCTGAAGACGCGGTATTTTGGCTGGATCTGGCGTCAGCCCACTACTCGAAGCGATCGTTGGGGGAGATGGAGCGGCTGAATATCGATGTGGTACCTAAGTTGGCGAACCCGCCCAGCGTCCCCAAGTTGCGTCCCATTGAGGATTTCTGACCAAGCCTGAAGCGTAATTTCTACTTCAATAATTTTGTAGCGAAAACCATGAAAATGCAAATTTATTTTTTTTAATTCTGTTGTGTAAGCTGTAATTTTGTAAATTTCGTGTCCTTTTGTACGAAGGTGACTCTGTTGGCTACGCACGTACCACTCCAGGACATATTTTGAAAGTGACATGAATGCTAGATCCAGCCCGAAGATCGTGGGCCTTCGTGTTGTTTCAACGAAGCAAATAAACTCCTTAAGGTTGACCTCCTCGTTTATAGTCCCTGTAGCTCGCACCTTACGCCTCATTCCACTCATAAGATTTTGTAGAACATCTGGCTGCAGATTTCTCTGTACGGAAACCCACTTTTTCTTCATGTCCTCTTCAGTCTTCTCAGGATTCGATTTTTCGATAGGCCTCAATTCCAGTGCGTCGAGAGTCCCTCGTAATGCTTCAACAGAGGAAGCAGACGCTTCTGTAGAAACTCCTTGAGTTAGATCTCCCCATTTACAGTCCCGGTAGTCACGAACGGCGTACTCCTTTTGCCACATGAACAGATCGCTTGCTAAATCATGTATTCCTTGGCAAATTTGAAAGTTTCTTACTTACTCCGGAACACCAAAATTGTGCTGGGCGGTGAAGAACTTCCATGGCTACCAAAAGCCGCTTTGGCGTAAGTCTCATTATCCATGATGAGACAATCAGGCTTCGCCAGCGTCAGTTTCCGGGTCTGTAACTTTCCCACCGTATTTTGCCGTTCGTCACCATTTGGAGCCTTTTGCACTTTGTACGTGTACAGTCCCGGAAAACTTGGACAGACTCAACATTTTAGCCACATCCCTGACCAAAGCATTGGGATTCCGTTCAAACGCTTCCATGCTTGTGGTCCTGGTCACTAATATAACATCCATTCTGATCGCATTTCTCCTTCCGTTCGATGCTCGTAGTTTCGTAGTATCGTTTAATCACACGACTCACCGTTGACTGCACGATTCCGAGTTGTATTTTGATGTCCCCTTGAAATAGTTGAGGGCTTGCGTAAAAAACAATTCGCGACGTTGCTTTTCGATTGACGCCATTTTTTTCCAATTTTTGAAAAACTGACAGCGATAAAAATAGAACAATACCAATACACTCTAAACTACTTCTACCCAAATATTCCAACGGTTGGGGAACAAAACTAAACTCTCTATCATACACCATTTGAAGATTTATTGTTTCATCATCTCTTGATCACATTGTAGCCGAACTCCACAGGCAATTTTCAGTCGAAATTCAATGAAATTTATCTCGCTGATTTTTTTTTCCAATCTGGAACGCCAGCTGACTTTGTAGAACTTCGCATTGGTTTTCTGTGTTACTTCAGAATGGGTGCAAAGCAAACTCTTGCACAGATGCATCAACATACCGTATGCATGCATGATGTGTGAGTGTGTGAATTCATGTTGTCGGACGGGCGGAACACATCGGGCTTCTTTTTTCCGTTTGTCAAGTGAAACGGAATCTCGCGCTCTACTATGCACGTGCATTGCTTTGGTTTAGGGGCACGTATACATAGCATCCTCCTGACAACATGCTCACGATAGGAGGTGAAATCGGAGAAGGCTGCCGCCTGATCAAACAAGTTGCAACTTGTCTGCTTTTCGAAGTGGAATGTTTAAGCTGGTTGACGTTGATGTGTACTATCGATTGTATGAGTTTTCACAGGATTTGGCATTCACATGTTTAGTGCTCAACGAAATTCATGGAATTGAAAGCTGGTCGAAAACTTCTCTGGTTTCAATAGATATATCTTTCCAGGTCTGAGAATCGCAACCATTCAAGCATTCGTACAGTCCAATCAATCTAAATATTGGGGGAGTTACCTTAGCCTGTGATTTAATTGGTCTCTTACACAGACATACCAGGCAAAAAGATTTCTTCTCAGCAGTTTGTTTCACCTAGAACCGTCCGCAGTTAAAATCATAAAACGAGAAATATGTATTTAAATCATATACCTAAATTGATTTGTACATATTGCTATCAGCGAACGATTAAAGGAATTATGTTGAGAGGATTATGTCTGTTTATTGAAGCATAAATCTTCCGTCGAGTGTGCATACCATCCGCACATATCGAACGGGACGAATATCTGATCAACCGAGGCAGACCAGCAGGCAACGAACCAAAATATCGAAACGGTTTTTAGTAGCCCGAGTAACGCGAAAACAGCTTTATAATGGTGGTTCGGCCCCATCCGCCATTGTTATTCGCAACATATTTAATAAAGGATTACCTTCCCGCATGTTGCGCTGGCTGGTAAACTGGTTGATTGTTACGACAAGACCTCGAGCCGTCTGCGTACAGGAATCTTTGGCCCATTGAAGAGCATGCGGCTCGATTTCTTCCGCCCATTCAGCTTAATAAAAATTGGAATTCTCCGACCTTTGTGCCGTCTGCTGCTGCGGCCACGCAAACTCAAGAATTCCTATTCACTCCTTCGTCTGACGCTGGCAAACGACGGAAGGTGTGTTTCAACCCATAAAATATAAGATTTTATGTGCCGTGCAGGTTTTCGGTTTTATTTTTATTTATTTATCTATTTATTTTTTGCTTGAGCTTTCGGAAACGCACATATGCGTTGCATGTCGAAGGGGTGTGAAACTAAAGAGAGGATACGACGAAAACCCGTAAAGACCCGGGACGGAGCTTGTTTTTTGAAAATGCTCGTTCTCAGCACTGGAACGACCGATTTGGGAAAACTTGGACTTTTATTCAAGGGGAATAGTTGCTCTAAGTTTTGGTAAATGTGCCACCCCTCTGGACCCCTCCCCGTTTTTGTGAGACGCAAATATGTCTGTGTTTTTTTCTAATTTTTCAAACAGATTGAGCAAACACTGGTAATTTTCATACTTATCAATTGCTCCATGTATCAAATCATGTCAGGTGGATGAAATATGGTATGTAAGAGTGAATTTTTGAGTTTCCAAATTATTTCAGTACAAAATCACGAAACTACGTATTTTAAAAGAAATTCAAACAACAAAACCGTTCTACAAATTTTGAGCTCTACATTTTTGCGGTAAGGTTTCCTGAATCCATACGTGATGAAATATTTATTTTAGCATGCAAACATTTTGAGAAAAACCAGTTTAAATTCACCAAAGTACGTATTTTCATGGAAACCTAATTTTCTCAGTCTCCCACGGTAGGTTTCAATTTAGCGCTTCAATTTTCAAGCTCTATGTTTTTAGAGTAACGTCTTCTGAATCCAAAGATGCTGAAAGATTTATTCTAGCATACACAGATTTAGAGGAAATCAAGTTTTCATAAGAACTCGTACTTTAGTGAATTCAAACTCGTTTTTCTCTAAATCTGTGCATGCTAGAATAAATCTTTCAGCATCATTGGATTCAGAAGACGTTACTCTAGAAATATACAGCTTGAAAATTGAAGAGCCAAGTTGAAACCAACTGTGGGAGACTGAGAAAATCGGGTTTCCATGAAAATACGTACTTTAGTTAATTTAAACTCGTTTTTCTCAAAATATTTGCATGCTAAAATAAATATTTCATCGCGTATTGATTCAGGAGACCTTACTTCAAAAATGTAGAGCTTAAAATTTGAAGAACGATTTTCTTATTTGATTTTGTATGAAAATACGTAGTTTTGTGATTTTGTACTGAAATAATTTGAAAACTCCAAAATTCACGCTTACATACCATATTTCATCTACCTGACATGATTTGATACATGGAGCAATTGATACGTATGAAACATACCAGCGTTTGCTCAATCTGTTTGAAAAATTAGAAAAAAACACAGACATATTTGCGTCTCACAAAAACGGGGGGGGGGTCCAAGGGGGTGGCACCTCTACCAAAACTTAGAGCAACTATTCCCCTTGAATAAAAGTTAAAGTTTTCCCAAATCGGCCGTTCCAGTGCTGAGAACGAGCATTTTCAAAAAACAAGTTCCGTCCCGGGTCTTTACGGGATAAAGGAAACTTTGTACGCTTAGAGCGTTTTTGTTTGGGAGAAGTAATCGTTAAAAAATTGGGCAGATTACCATATTTTTTATATTCAGGCTGATGGTAAAAAGGCTTCTTTTAGGTTATCGACGAGATTAATAACAGGTTCAAGTGATGTATGGGCTCTAGTTTAGAATACCAGCGAGTCAATTTGATGTATTGAACAACGGATAATCAAAATTTATTGCAGGAAGTATGAACTTATAAATTTCAATAATAAATTAATAAATAGGACTTTTGCACGTTTTCCATGCAAACTCGTTTGTCGTATTTTGTGTGCATCAAACAATACTTGAAAGTGCGCGAAACGCCAGCAGATGGAGAAGCTTGTGAGCAGAAGCGGGAGGCGTCGTGAGTCGGTGGAAAAAGTATTCGAGAGTCCGGGACTGCGGTGGCAGTGGTGCTGTTGAGCTGTAGCTTTCTTTCGACTTGCTGTACAGCAGCTTGTCTGTGAGTGACTTTTTTCACGGCACTTATCTCCGTTTCTCAACTTTCCAAGCAAATTGACCACCATTAGATGGGGAAGAAGGCGCAAGAAAAAAGAACCACGATGATGATGATGGTGTCAATTATTCCATTTCAATGCTTTCATTCGTACGGCTAGGGTTGCCTGCCAGCGAGATAAGTTTGGGGATGGAAAGGGGAGTTAGAGAAGGGATCAACTGTCGGAAATTTTACCTTTTCTATTTCTGTCGAAAGCACAAAGGTGAATGGAAAGCTAACGAAATGGGATAAGCGCTGCTGGTCAATACTCCCAGGCAGCAGAAATAGAGCCGCTACCGTATGCCTGGCAATCCAGAATATGATTCGACGCACAAACTCAGAACCGCGCCGAACGTAGAAAAAACCGTTAGCTGAGAGATTTTGAATTATGAAAACACCCAAATTGGCCACGTCTGTGATGAACATAAGCGTCTGTTGATTTTTGTTGTTGTAAAACTACTAACGTTATACCGGATGTAAGAGCTTAGAGTTTAGATCGTACAAATGTAAGTAACATGGAATTTCATTCGTACAAAAAGTGCGTGAAATCGATCGCCAAGCAGTTTGAAACAAGTTTCTGCTTGGTTGATTATTATTAGGCGTGTCAATTGGGAGAGCATTGAAACATTTACTCATTTCATTTTTATCCCAAACAACCAAAAAAGAATTCAGAAATTCATTCATTTTCGAAATAGTGTCTTAAAGCATTTAGTGCACGAGTTCAAGGGGTTTTGCATCTTCTACAAAAACCAAAACATCTCAAAACCAAATCGCAGAGTAAGAATTATATTGTTCGATGTCAAAAAGGACTTAAGTATGGATTAATTCTCTGGCTCCCCCACAACTTACCCTTCCTTTACGCTGATTTCTATAATCCGTTGGTTTGACTTCCTCTTAACAAAATGAGTCTCTATTATAATCAAAACTGGCTGGAAGGACGCCCAACGAAACTTCCCAGACCCAAGATGTTACCTTGGAGCACTCCTACGTTGATGTTGAGTTGCTCTAAGCAAACTTTGCGCAAGAAAACTTGAAAAGTTCTGTTTGAGAGATAGTTGCTAATGATTTTTATTAAATGCATCGGAAAATTATGTCGATGTCACTTGTATACCAGCCCATCGTACCACACATTATTGAAAGCCTTTTCAATGTCCAAAAGGACTCTTGCTTTCGTCTTGGACACCGACTTGTTCCGCTGGATGACGTTAGTAACTCGATTGAGTTTATGGGTGGTGCCGAACCCTTGCTGAACCTAAACTGTTCCTCAGAGAAGACGTCATTCTTATTGGTCAATGAAAGAAGACGGCCCTGGATTGTCTTTTCAAATGGCTTGGAGAGATGAAGACAAAACTTCTGCATGCTAATTTTATATCAGTTATAAAGTCAAGGGACAAACACCAATATGCCGGAAGGTAAAGATTAAAAATAAAAATTGAAAACAAAAAGTAAATAACATTTACTCCGGAAAATCGACCCCAACATTCCGGATAGTCGAAACCCGAATTATCGAGTCCTTCTTGTTTTTATTTTTATCTTTTGTGTAGCCGTTTTCTGTATTTGACAACTTGGAATTGCTGGTACAAAAAAAATCTACCGGGCACCCCTACCCTCTGATTCCGTAGGGAGAGGAGCGTTTCGCGCAAATGTGTTCAGAAACACAATTTTTCAATATTTTTTTAAACTGAAAAACTCTATACCTATGGATATATTCTAGTAGCTTATAAAGGAAATTATTGTTGTACTATGAATCAACATTTTACAAGCATTACAAAACGCACGTCACTTGGTTGAAAATGACTGTTCGTTTCACCAAACATTGGTCCAATACGTTTTCACCAGGGTGCCTTGTAAGTCAGTTTTCATCGCTATGAAACACGACTTTTCAAAGTCCGATTGAGCTGAAATTTTGCATTGGGACTCCTTCCTAGAAGACGAAACTTTTGAGTCCTATCGCTAAACGAAATTTGAAGTTCAAATTTTTCTCATATATTCCATTAAGATCCTAATTCAGACATTTTCACAAACCAGCACTAGGGGAGAAGTACCAGTTATGGCAATACCTTAAAAATGTACCAGGTTTGGCATGAACCAGTTATGGCCTATGGAGTTTGAATGGAGTATTGCCATAACTGGTACCATTGTGCTTATGCGATATAGCCATAACTGGTGCACTTGCCATAACTGGCTCACCTACCCTATTCATATGTAAAAAATGTAATGTTCATGTATATTCAAAATGTTTAGAAGCTTCTGTACCACATACAGAACAAATTTCAATAAAATCATTTTTCTAGGATTCGCCTCAAAAATTTTTTTCTATCACACTGGGCCATGTTCGGTAAAACGAACAGTATAAAAAAGGGGTTCTGGAAAGTCGGTAAAATTTTTCTTCGTCATTTTTTTCTTGATTAGAACAATACAAACCTGTGTCGTGAAAATCGCGTTGGAGAAAAATCTGGTTCTAGGTCCGGACCATAATGGGTTACGTATCTTTCTTTATTTAGGGAACATCCAAAAATGAAGTAGCTTTTTTTAGGTTTTTGGAACCATCGTAGCATTTCGTCAGGACATCGTCTGATGAGTCAATACCTCTCCTCTAGATAACTACGTGGCTTTACGTGGCTTCCCCTCCCCCCTTCCATGATAATTTTTGAACAAGACATTCACACACATACATCCATAGACACACACACTTACATATTCAATCATATATGCATACACAAATCTTCCAAAAACGTATAACTATGAGATTATTTCCTTACGCTGAAGGAAGAATGTCCAAAACTACAATAATGTTAAACGCTCGTACTCAAAATTGTGACGAGTCGGACGAGCAACTCTTCCACCATTTTGTAGTAGGGTGAGGAACGGCTTAAGCAGTAGCGTCTATTTTAATCAGTCGCAGAAAACAGGCCTCAAACTCCTGCTTTTTGATCAATATCGACAATTCCAATGATGAAAACGAAAACTTTGATTGTCTAACGTCTTACGAATATAAGAAATACCGTTAATCACAAAGAAACAAACACCATATTGCAGCCATTCAGGAGCCACTTTGGGAGCTGAAAAAAACGCCTGCAAAACAGATGGAAACTGCTTAAAATAGGTTCGGGGTGATTAGAATAGTGTCCCTCGATTGGTAACTTTAATTGATTATTGTTGATGTTTGTTAACATAGATTAACAAATTGAATACAAGTTCTTACCGAAGAAAAGATAGAGAACAGATTGATATACTTCTGTTTGTTCAGTAGAAAATTAAATAAGCTATTGTTGAAATTGCTTATATCTTTCAAACCAAAAGGAATCTTAGTACAATGTCTTCATAAAATTTTTAGAACATGATGAGGTTTAAAATTTTCTAGAACATTGTATTTAGAAAAAAAAATTAAACAAAAAAGTTAGAAGCGAAAAATTGAATTTACGGACATTGTCATACGAAACTTATTTTTTTTTCAAATCTATAACACATAGAGAAAAAGTATCATTGGCAAAGTTGTTTGTTATGGAATTATCTACAGCTTTGAGTTTCATGCAGAAACAAAGAAGTTGAAAATTTTATTATAACCACAGTAGGCTATGGTTGTTGCATAACACCATAATGTGGGCAATTTTAATACAGTCATACCTCGATATAAAGCAACCTCGATATAACGTAACTCGATATAATGTTACTTTTACCTCGATATAACGTAATCTTTTTTAATTTCCCAAAATTAAAGTACAACAATTATTTTTGGGGTGTATAATGTTCCTAATAAATGTTTCGAGTAAGTTTTGAAACCAATAAGTACCGTAAAATGAGGTTAAATTGACATTTATTTTTTCAATGTTTTGTGACTGGTTATGTTTGTCTACGAAAATTGTCTTAAAGGGACATAAGACAGATCTAGAAAATCTATAACGAGCGTCTTAGCAGAGTGATTGAGATCAATCAAAGAAATAGTTATCGGTTTCCGTTATACTCTACTAAATTTTTTGGAAATAAATATTGAAATTCAGTCCGCAAATATATATTTCGACTGTGACGTACAGTCTTCCTCAGTGCTTATGTGGACTGGTAAAGAGCAAAGCGTAAATCCTGTTTTTTTATTTGTAGTAGGTAAAAATGAAAACTTAGCACCCTTAATTGGAGTTAGGTAGGGAATTATGTGGTCGATTGTTTACCGTACCATGTCTGGGGTTTTTGGGAAGCAGATTGAATAGCCATGAGGGGTGATTACCTGCGTCTTTATTGAGAAGTGTGCATGAGTGTTGTTTATAAATTTCTAAACTTTCAGCTACGTCTAATTTCCATAAATTATTAACGGGGCGGAGGAGGTGAATGTTATCCGAAGTTAGTGGATGTTCCTCGTTAAAAATATGTTCAGCCACTTTTGATTTGAAATGGTGTGGTGGGGCATTTGTTGAAACTTTACTTGCTTTGGTCACTTCTGCGAAATGTTCTTTGAAACGTATTATTGTAGTATTGATACCCTGAACAAAGCTGGAATTTATAAAATTGCATGCAGTCACTGTGACATGGTTTACATTGGACAAACTAAACGTAACCTATTGATACGATATATATATATATATATATATATATATATATATATATATATATATATATATATATATATATATATATATATATATATATATATATATATATATATATATATATATATATATATATATATATATATATATATATATATATATATATATATATATATATATATATATATATATATATATATCGAGGAATGACTGTACAAGCAATTGCTTCGAAGGCACTATACTGCCAGTAACCGCAAGTCAGTCCCATCTGTAAAAATGTTAAAACGAGAAAACAGCTTCGAAAGATATTTCATTCACGCTCAGTTATCACTTATTTAAGATGAATTATTTTGAAAATATTCATGCTAAAATATAGTTTGCATACTAGCCCGCACTAATTACGTTGTAAAAACCATTGATATAATTGATTTTATGATAAAAACCTTGAGTGTGACTGACTTGCCGTTACATTCTACACCGACGAGAAAAGTAACCGCAAGTCAGTCACATTGCCATGTTGAAACTATAGTGCGTGTTGACGTGTTGTTATTCGTTGCCGTGGAAAACTGTCAATCCTTCGCTGTTAGGAAGTGTATGTCCATGAGCACCTTTTAAGAAATGTCGACGTTGGAAAATCTCATGATGTACGGAACCGATGAAAGCTTATCCGGTGAGGACTCGGATAAAGAAACTGAAGCCGGGACTGCAGTTGGTTCATCCGACAACAAATGTCAAGATGATCCAAATCCATTTGAGGTTCGAGCATCACTTTTGGAGATTTCTTGGAACGATTCCCTGGATTCTGATGGAAGTTTTTAGGATACTCATGATTTTGCGGATAGATCCACGAAGAAGCGAACCAAGAAAAAAAAATGACTTGAATTCGTTTTAGCAGAAAATTGCTCCACATAAGTTCATCACCAATTCAAACTAAAAAATAATCCCAATAATTGATAATTATTACTAGATAACTTATTTTCATCTGAACGGTCGTATCGAACTCTCTTTTACTCCCCATTCATTTTACTGTTGTATTATGCATGTTTTTTTTTTTTTGTAAACCGGGACTGACTTTCGGTTATTTTTCTTCTGGGACTGACTTGCGGTTACTTTGCCTAATGTGACAATTCGACTTGGTATTGATTTCCACTTTTGTTGAACAAACCACTATTTTTTATCGGTACATCTGAAAATATACTCAAAGCTAGGCCAAAATACGATGCTAACTCAAAATTGACAAAATTACAGATGGGACTGACTTGCGATTACCGGCAGTATAGTCCTAAAGTTGAGCACTTAGCCATTACAGAATTAAGTTCGCGAAATTGATATTTTAAACCACTGTGCAGCAGTCCGAGTCTACTAGAGATGGTCGGGTTTGGCTTTTTTCGAACCCGTACCCGAATTTTTTTTCGGTTGAAATCCGAGCCCGACCCGAACCCGAAAATTTTATTTGTGTGGAACACGAACCCGACCCGAACCCGAAACTCTAGAACCCGAACCCGAGGTTTTTTGGGGGGTTGATTTTTTGTACCAATTTGAGGCTGCCCTGAAGCTTTAGGCCTCGAATGGTATTGGAATGTTAGTGATTTTTACTGTTGCATGAAATAGACAACATTATCTTATGAAAATACTTGTTTTATATAGTCGGGTCTCGGATTTTCAGACCTTAACCCGACATTTTCAAACCCGAACCCGACCCGAACCCGAAAATTTGTTTTCCCCATCGAACCCGACCCGTACCCGACGCCTTCAAAAATTTTCAAACCCTAACCCGACGGGTACTCTATCTCTAGTCTACATGAAGAACTGATATCATAAAATGACCTTTTTTTAAAAAAAGAAGACAAATCGTTTGAAATGATTAGATTTATCGGAAAAGAACACCCCGGTCTTTTGGCTTCTGTATCCCTTTCCGACCGAGCCCACACAATTGTGTAAGTAAAATATGACAGATAACAAAACCTAAATCGAAACTTTTCCTATATAAAACACTTGCTTGCTCCAATTTTTTATTTTTCGTAGCAGCTGCGATGTTGACACTAGCGTTGTGAGCAATAAAACATTGTATAAAAAGCTAGAGAGAAGGTTTTGTTTAAGTCATACGCAATTTTATGGACCCGGTCGGAGAGGGGTATATCACCTCGATTCTGGAAATACCCATATTGGATGGTATTCTATCATTTTCAGCTGTTTTCCAGAAATAGTAAGTCGCCATCTTGGCTTTCAAAATGGCATGTGAAGTCAGTTTCTGGTCTTTGAGTGGTATTCTGGGTCCGAAACCATCCATTTTAATTTTTTTTTTGATGATGGTCCCGCCACATACCCCTATAAAGGTTTGAGCTGGACGATTTATCTATAGATAATTAACGAACTGATTTTTTCTCCAGATATAAACTTCTTCAAAAACAATTTACTTGATTCACATCGGTAAAAATGTGAAGAGCTATACTGCCGGTAACCGCAAGTCAGTTCCATCTGTAAAAATGTTAAAACGAGAAAACATATTTTATTCACGCTCGAAAGATATTTTATTCACGCTCAGTTATCACTTATTTAAGATGAGATATTTTGACAATATTCATGCTAAAATACAGTTTGCATACTAGCCTGCATTGATTACGTTGTAAAAACCATTGATATAATTGATTTTATGATAAAAACCTTGAGTGTGACTGACTTGCCGTTACATTCTACACCGAAGAGAAAAGTAACCGCAAGTCAGAAACATTGCCATGTTGAAACTATAGTGCGTGTTGACGTGTTGCTATTCGTTGCCGTGGAAAACTGTCAATCCTTCGCTGTAAGGAAGTATTTGTCCATGAGAACCTTTTAAGAAATGTCGACGTTGGAAAATCTCATGATGTACGGAACCGATGAAAGCTTATCCGGTGAGGATTCGGATAAAGAAACTGAAGCCGGGACTGCAGTTGGTTCATCCGACAACAAATGTCAAGATGATCCAAATCCATTTGAGGTTCGAGCATCACCTTTGGAGATTTTCTGGAACGATTCCCTGGATTCTGATGGAAGTTTTTTCGATTCTCAAGATTTTGCGGATAGATCCACGAAGAAGCGAACCAAGAAAAAAAATTGACTTGAATTCGTATTAGCAAAAAATTGCTACACATAAATTCATCACCAATTCAAACTAAAAAATAATCCCAATAATTGATAATTATTACTAGATAACTTATTTTCATCTAAACGGTCGTATCGAACTCTTTTTTACTCCCCATTCATTTACTGTTGTATTATGCATGTTTTTTTGTAAATCGGGACTGACTTTCGGTTATTTTTCTTCTGGGACTGACTTGCGGTTACTTTGCGTAATGTGACAATTCGACTTGGTATTGATTTCCACTTTTGTTGAACAAACCACTATTTTTTATCAGTACATCTGAAAACATACTCAAAGCTAGGCCAAAATACGATGCTAACTCAAAATTGACAAAATTACAGATGGGACTGACCTGCGGTTACCGGCAGTATAGAGCTACACAAAACTAGCACAGGGTTTTCATGACCTTCAGCCAGACTAACCACAACTACTTCATGATTTTTCTCTAAGCATTGTTAAAAAATCCATTTATATCTGAATTCCGGCGCAAACTTATGTAGTCTAGTTCTATTATTTTTTAAAGCTACAACAACATAAAGGAAAAAAACCATCATCACCACCGTGACGAACACAGTAGTTTTTGTTATTACCTTACATATTAAAACAGATCTAATTAAAAATATGAATAAAATTTTACAACACAATCAGATCCGTTCGTAAAAACTTAGTCAGTTACATTCTTCAATAAAACAATAAATAAATAGATAGGTTCCAAAAATAAATAGTTCATCCAGAATAAATCCGTTGTTAAAACTTCGTCAGATAAACTCTCGTAATTTTATAAAAGTTTTAATTTTCGTTCTGTACAACAGAAACTTTCACGTGTACATTGTCTCTTGAACTCCGCAAGCGTTGGTGCACGTTTAACATGTCTTGGCATCGAATTGAAAAAATTTATACCTTTATAAAACCATGAATTTTGTGAAGCTCTTGTTAGAAAGAAAGGTGTTCTTATTTCATCCGCGTTTCTAGTGTTATATCTATGAAAATCTCTTCCTCTTTCAATTCGATCACACGAATATTGAGGTAGCAAACTATTAATTATTTTAAAAATGAACACCATAGACAAATAATGGTATTCGGTAAGGTTCGGTTGTTTTCCAGAAACCTGAAGCCATCGTCTTGGAATTGAAAACGTCAAGTGGAGCCCTCCCCTCTCTCCTTCTCCAGAGTAAAGAGGGGTGTCAAACCCCCATGGAAATATTTCTTGCCGCCAACAGAATTTGGTTCCATTTACTCGATTAGTTCTCGAGTTGCGCATGGAGTTTTGTATGGGATTCCTCCATTCCAGAAAAGGGACGGGTCTCGAACTATCCTAATCACCTTTTCCCGGCCCCAAAAACATCTACATACGAATTTGTTATGTTATTTGTTATTTTTTCGTTATGGACGTTTTCACTCATGTTTGTTACATTTGTTTTTATTTCATTTTTTGCGATTCGATATCAGAATAATGATTTAGAGTGATTGGAGAAATAATTCGGAACAATAAATGAATAGAAACCTGAATTCTCTTGTTAATTTTTTTTATATTTTAAACTGCTTCTGTCTCAATAGAGAACCTATGGCTAATGACATACTGAGGCGTCAAATGAAGCGAAGCAAAAAGCGTCGCAAAAGCGTCAGAGCTACTTCTTCGAACGTCTATATGAAACGCTCGAACCGGTCATACTGGAGCGGCAAAGACGCGTCGATAGAGGCGGCGAAACAGAACGAGTAGTGTTTTGACGCGCGTATATGTACGCGGTAATACCATATTCAGACTAAATCTTTTATCGCCAGGTGCTTTATATTTGCTTTGCTTTGGTTTGGTAATTGAAAAAAGCAAATAAATACATTTTCGTTTAGAAAATGTTAAAATGTTTAGAAGAGGGTTGTGCAGTAAATCCATGTTCAGACTAAACCTGATATCGCCAGGTACTTAATATTTGCTTTATTTTGGGCTCATTTCAAGATGGCTTGACAAAGTATTTTTTTTTTAATTCGTTTAGCACCAATATTTAGTGGTTAATTTGTGGTTTCGAAATCCAATTTGTGGTTGAGTAATTTCTGAGAAATTTTCAGAAAACTGAGTCAAGCCATCTCTGAAAATGATTTCGCTTCAAATGAATCGGACAACGATGATATATACATCAATCGAAAGCTCTTAATTTGTGGTTCACGAAAATGTAGTTTTTGTAGGCATACTTCAGATTAAAATAATTAAAAAACTATTATTTAAATTTTTGAACATTGTTTACCTCTTGTTGTCAACACCGACCGTACGCGGCGTTGGATGAGCATAGTACTGGCACCTGCCGATGTTAGTGCTAGTGGGTTATCTAGACCATATCGACAGTCGTTCATATACACTAAGGTCGTTTTTTACGCGGGGGATGCGTTCCAAATTTGTATGGGCCCGCGTAAAAAACGACTTTTTTGAGTTGCAAATATAACAAAGAAAACCATCCTAAAACGTTAAAACCTCGTTTGAATATGATAGTGGCCAATCTAGAGACCAAAATTCAATATTTTGAATTTTGAATATTTACACCAAAAATTGTGATTTTTTTTAAAAACTGATATATGATCACTCGTGGCCTAAAACGGAAAACGTGATTGAAATGAGGTCGATATCTTGTACCGTTTTTGAGTAATGGAGGAAAGCAACCCGCATAAAAAAACCGCGTAAAAAGCGACCTTACTGTATACGACATACAGTTGTCGCTGCCGTTGAAAGCTTATTTGTTTTATTATTCAGGGGGTAGTTGTAGTAGCATATTCCTGAGACGAGAAAATATCAAATTTTAATTCTAGTCAGGACTCACACCTTTGGGCATTTACCATGCGTTTCAACCGTTCCCTACAGTTCTAAGGCCCATTCCCGACCTTCAGGCATCATTCCGGTTTCTAAAATACCCAACAGTCGAATACAGTTGCGTAGTTGGTTACCAAAATACTATTATATTTATCGAAACAAAAAATTGTTCTTTATTATTATCAGGCTGTAATTTATTCCAAGAGTTAAAACGTATGTGCTAATAGATTTTAACATTTAATAGATTTTGTATGAGAAAGACCAGATCACACCTCTAGGTGTATTAATTTAGGTTTTTTTTTTCAAACAATCGGTAAACGGCAAAACTACATTTCCGGAAATGATTCGACCGAAGATCGAGAAAATTACGCTCGCATGTCTACGTAAAACTTCACTGATTTTGAGAAAATTTACGTAAAACACACGGAGGCTTGTCAACTACAAATATCTGCTAATTGATCAACATTTGCATTTCGCAGCAAATCTGCACATATAGTATCCCTGCTGTTTATATACTGTTTCACCTAGAATACTCAGAGGAAGAGATTCGCGGTGAAAAAAATCGCCAATTCGGCAACTGGGTTTCATATGTCAGAGGTGCCAGATCTCTTCTCAAAGCGCAATGTTGACTAACATTCGACTTGTATAATCGGTGGTGACGGTGAAAGACCTTAAGAATAGTGAAGTGCTTCGCAAAAACTGTTAAGGTGATATATTTTATGTTTATGTTTATTTTTATACACCTTCACTTATTGTGTTACCTATACACAAGGTTTGTTGAACTCCGGGTAAAAATCACTCACAGCATTCTTAATTCATTCATTGGCAATAGAACAAAAAATCGTATAGAAATAAACACGTTCTTTTTTGTACCTGATTGCAATACCTCTCAATGTGGTGTTACCTTTCTTGTTCGTTTGGCTCCAATTTTGACGGTTCGTTTGGCTCACCGCATATCTCTCCCTCTGAGTATCTCTAGTTTCACCATACTCATCGCTACACGAAAGCTTTTTGAGAAAAAATCATCTGTTTTACGTTACTCGAACAATACGCACTGCACGAAAATGATGAATTGGAAAACGTTACGTGCAGATGGCGCATTTAGATAATAGAATTCAAACAAAGATTTACCGGTTTTCGATATGCTTTAGATCACTTAGCTCTTGATGGTCTACCAGCGCCGCGTACGGTCGGTGTTGACAACAAGAGGTAAACAATGTTCAAAAATTTAAATAATAGTTTTTTAATTATTTTATTATGAAGTATGCCTACAAAAACTACATTTTCGTGAACCACAAATTAGGAGCTTTCGATTGATGTATATATCATCGTTGTCCGATTCATTTGAAGCGAAATCATTTTCAGAGATGGCTTGACTCAGTTTTCTGAAAATTTCTCAGAAATTACTCAACCACAAATTACCACAAATTGGATTTCGAAACCACAAATTAACCACTAAATATTGGTGCTAAGATAAGTAAAAAAAAATACTTTGTCAAGCTATCTTGAAATGAGCTTATTTGGTCTTAAATCTTAAAGAAGAAAAAAGTAGGATAGAAAATACTATCGGGAAAAATTTTCAGGTCGTCGGGAAAATAGCACTGATATTATTGATTGATATTGTTGAGTTTTGATTTGAATGGTCAGAAATCTAGCATGCTAAACTTCTTTGGTCGCGAAAATGCAAGCCGCTGAGTAACTAGCTGTGCTCTCCTTGGTTATTCAAATCCTAACAGATATTATAAACTAGTTGAACGTTGCTCGGGGTCAACGGGTTTAAAATTTAGATTAATTTCTTATTTTTCTTACTACGTCTGTAGCGCAACCAGCGTTGCCAGGTCATTTTTTTTAAAATCTGGAAAAGGCAAAATAAAAATCTGGAAAAAATCTGGCAGTCATTTCGTGGGGTGAAAGGTTAATTTTTCGGATAAAAGTCTTGGGGTATTTGTGGTGACAAAATTGCAAAATTTCGCGCCAAATTTAAGTGATGACCTTTTTGCGGAACAGAGAAAATAAAATCTGGATAAAATCTGGATCATCCATGAAAAATCTGGATAATTGGACATCAAAGCTGTTTACCTGGATACATGTTCAAAAATCTGGATAATCCAGCTAAATCTGGATACCTGGCAACGCTGAGCGCAACTCACTTCAGTAATATTATTTTATTTCATAAAAAAATCTCTGTTTACTAAAAACGTAATTTACCGTGCTTGAAGAAGCAAAAAAATCTTCATTGGACGAATTCATATTTCCTTCAAACAAAACCGCTATTGGAATCTAGGAATATGACAACACAACGCATTTGCGACGCTCGCTCCAGTATGTCATAGGAAGCTTCACCCAACGCTTCTGTTTATTCCGCTTCTCAAACGCTCAACGCTTCGCTTCATTTGACGCCTCAGTATGTCAGTAGCCTATGAGTTGCTGACACATACAAGCAAATGAAATGCATGTCAACCGTAAAACTTTAATGTGTTAATGTGTATTACGACATCAACCGGGCGAGTGGCGACTGCACGGTCAGTGTGTTATTGGAGTGCATAACTCTTGCATTGCTTGCTCATTTAGATTTGCACGGGCGGACGTCAAACGACGCCCATTCAGGTCATTGCTAAAGGATTACTATCAGCTGATATTAAATTGAATTGATTTATGACTGCGATATAATATGGTTAAATATACGCAATGAACTGTCATAGTTCTTGTTTATGTTTCGCAAGTTGGTGCTTTTGGAATTACGTCAAAAGATATGTTACATGCTAACTATACCTTGCATTAGCGTTAGTGGCTTTATTGTAAAGAAAAACAATTCGGCCAACATCATAAAACTATTCACCCTTTCGAACAGTTCAAAATATTGATATGTACCGTAAACTATCATAAATCAAAACCCGACAGAAACGAATAAGAGAAATCGCTCGCTCCGGTCGACCCATCCAAAACGGGTTGACCATTGTTGCGGTAGGTCTCGGATGTCGTTTGTTGGAAGTTTGTCATTCCCGTCGTGTGAAATGGTACTATCGGCGCGAAGGGTGGTGAAAACAAAAGGCAGAAGCAGCGTTGCCAGGTCATTTTTTCAAAAATCTGGAAAAGGCAAAATAAAAATCTGGGAAAAATCTGGCAGTCATTTCGTGGTGTGAAAGGGTAATTTTTCGAATAAAAGTCTTGGGGTACGCAAAATTTGAGGTGACAAAATTGCAAAATTTCGCGCCAAAATTGAAGTGATGACCTTTTTGCGGAACAGAGAAAATAAAATCTGGATCTTCCATGAAAAATCTGGATAATTGGACATCAAAGCTGCTACCTGGATACATGTTCAAAAATCTGGATAATCCAGCTAAATCTGGATACCTGGCAACGCTGGGCAGAAGAAAAAAGCCGCTGTCACAAGTGCAACGAACTAAAAGTTGACAAACTAACAAGCCGCGCTGCTGCACGATCGCTGTTCGTGGGTCGGTTTTTGTGTTTTTTTGTATATCTTCTGCATTTCATGCCAGCGGTCTGTCGGCTCTCTTCCATGCTCTGTATCTGAAGCCGTTTAAAGTAAGAGGCGGGCAACTAAGAGTCAATTAACATAATTTCCAAGCGTATCTTCAAATCATTCGCAATTGGCATTTGCAATGGTTTGTCATTTCGGCTTTTTCTTGTTTCCGCTGTATGCAATGCGTCATCACAGTCACCACCAGTAGGGGAAGTACTTCAAGACAAGACGGTGAGAAAGCGACTTGGAAAGCAAGAGAAGCAAACAGGATCTCTTTGATGAGAGAGGCAAAACATAGATCCATTAGGCTAAAGTGTCACTGGTGTTGTTCCCACTTTAAAACTATCAGCAGTTCTTCTGGTATAAAGTACCGTCAGTATTATCATTTTACGTTTGCCTTTCTAATGACAGTTTACGTAGTTTGTTAGCAGTGACAACGAAATCTCCATCTCGATTGAAAACTTTTTTGTCAATGTTTCACAAACCTAAGTTAGACAACAACATTATCGATAAAATTATCAGTTGTAAATTGACTTACTAAACTGAGCCTTCTCAGTGACTACATTCTCACTACTACCACTAAACGACACCGATCTTTTAGTTGCAGCTCAGATACTGTATATATTCCAACACAATTAGATCATTACATACTATCCCTTAGTCTTAACAATTGGCCTTGTACGACCACTTAACTGCCGTTGCAGATCGTCATAATAATTAAGCAGTAACTACAGTTTTGCAATAATAATTAACCAAGCCTCTAGGGTCGGTCCGCAGGTCTCGTACAGAATAGTATGGGACTAAATGGTGCAGTTGAAGATAGCATCTAACCTTTACCCGCCGCATCCGTAGCCGGTTAGCTATATCCTTAGCATCGAAGCTTCCAATTGCTAATCAGTGTTATGTGGTAATAACATTAAATTTCAAACGTGCAGAGCCCGAATCAAAGACGGTGTATCCGACACTTTGCTGCGGCAATTTCTAATTATAGTAGGATCTACTACACAAAACTTCCCGAAGCGAATGGAACGATTCCCTCAAGAAACTAGAATAATGCAAGGTGATGGTTTGTTTGCTGAAGTGAACAATAAGTCATTTTTTGCTATTCTTCACTTTGAATAAAACAAAAAAAAACTTATAGTAAATGTGGTACCACAATGCAATAATTTTGTAAAGTGACGAAAAATAAAACAAGTGATGTTGAAAATGAAATAACTTTGAAACGGTATGATAATCTAGTATCTTGATTAGTGTTCTTAAAACTGCCAATCAGTAATTAAATCTGTAAATCTTGGTCTGCGCTTTTCAATAAAGTGTAAATTTAACATTCTTACAATGCGAATACCAATCCATGAAAAAATGGTAAACAGAAAACCAGTAGCTTTATTAATCAAGGCAACTTTGTTCTTATACTCTTATTCACTTGGACGGAAAGTTTTTTGATAGGTTCTACGAAAAGTTGCAGTAAGTTAATTTGAGTTTCCAAACAATGATTATTGTTTTGCACTAATATTAGGTCCACTCCCAACAGGGTTTCAAGTCAATATTTTAGTACATGTAGGAATTCTGTGGCGTAAGATGTTACCAACGTAAACAGACTTAAACTTTTTTATTCACAATAATATGACTCCTGCGCCGGTTAAAGGTTGATAAAAAATACTAGAATTCAGTAAAAAAATATAAAAGAACTTATATTCGATATGTATTGGAATCTAAAAAACGTTTCATTCCCCTTTGCCTTATGCTACTTATTAGTGGGTTGTGACAGTAATGATCTTTCTCCCACTTCTTTTGAAATTAAGTCCAACGTTGCTTACACCTTATAGGATATAAATTAAGATGTAGTACTTACATTCATAAAAAGTGTATCAGCAATGGGGGAATGAACTACTAATGTGATCGAACAGAAGTGAAATTTCTACGTAAGGCCTGAAACATGCTTAACGCCAACGCGAGCGATCGAGCGAGATTCTTGCCATAGGTTAATGAACAGCTCTACTTACGAGTGTTAATTAACCTACAGCAAGAATCTCGTCCGATCGCTCACGTTGGCGTTCAGCATGTTTCAGGCCTAAGACTAACTGAAGAACAATTTTTTCCAAACAAGAAGTCGACGAATGAGATCAACTGCGCCACAACTGAGGAACGGCCTAAAAATAATTACTATTTTCCAATACAGTGTTGTTTTCGAAACAGTGTTGCACATACTTCATATGAGTGGGAGGATAATAACTGGCAACTCGAATTTTCTATAGCAAGCGCAGAAACGAATCAAGCGCCACACTAATAGCCCATCGTGGTGAAGGAGATGAGCATTGTGCAATCGATTTACTGAGCATCACGTAGTTCATCTTGTACGATAATGCAGAAAATCTCAATCCTGTGAAACACGCATAAGTAGTTGTCCAACTCAAGCATTATATACCTATTTTAAGCTTCTTCAAGTTACTAGTACTATTTACTATACACAGACTTCGCAGCCGACTGTTAAGTGACACTAACAGTCTCTCCCGAGCCAGGACTCGAGCATACGACGACTGGCTTGTAAGGCCAGCATCGTACCTCGAGGCCAGCTGAGAGCGCGAACCAATAGAACACAATAGTTGTGTAATGCAAATAAGAGTTCTGTGTTTTACCTGCATATATTAATTCATATTGAAAAAAAATGGGCACACAACCAAGTGGTTCGCGTTTGTACAGTTTGAACTGGTACCCAGACTTCACTGCCTGGCTAGTACATAAATACAACATAAATATTTTTTGGGCAGCATGTTTCAGTTAACATAAACTGTCATACAATCAATCAGATCTCCTCTCTTTCATTAATCGATTGATTTTCAATTAAATCGGTTTTTAATTATCACCCAATTTAAAAATAAGTTTGATAAAAGTTAAAAAGGGATGGGTCATTCCATATGAAGTGTACATGTGACTTGGACACGACCATCACAGCTTAAAATTCGGGGAATTGATCATCAAGTGTAATTTTGGAAAAATCCCAATTTAAGTGTCGATTGGATTATCCCCTGCTCTGTGGGACCCCCCCCCCCCCCCCCTTCGTTGCAAAATAACGCTTTTTTGTCAAAACCCATTTTTTTTCATTTCCTATAATTTATATACGTAAGACGTCCGAAAAATACTGCTAGGTGATTTTTGGAGAACAGGAAGAAATTAATTCAGAAAAATATTATTTTTGACCGGAAGTGATGCCAGATAGATTTTTTTTGTGATTAAAAACTAAATTTGCATTTTACGGCAAACGTAGGCAATTTTACTTTAAATTTGATAGTTTCATTGTATTTCTCGGAAAATTTCAGGTAAGAAACACTTACAGGGTGCCGTAGTATCGGAAAAACCTGGAAAATCAAGGAATGTCAGGAAATTCCATTTTAGATCAGGGAGATCAAGAAATATCAGGGAAAACTGAAAAACCACCAGGGAACATTTTTTTACCGAGACACGATCCTATATGACTTTTCAGCGATAAAACGGATTTTTTCGGCATAAAATTTTGATACTTTTACGAATACGTTTTTAATTGGGATATTAGAGTTCCGTTCATCGACGTTGCATTATTTTGTTGTTCTGAATGCTAGAAAATCAGGGAAATTAAGGTATATTTTAGAGAAAATAAGGCAATTTATTTTGGAAAACTTTTTCGTCACCCTGACATCACTCCGAGGTCGCCAATCTCGAGCTTTCAAATAACCTGCAGTACGTTAGGTATTCAGGATTGGTAGTAGTAATTGATACAGATACTTAGAAGCTTCGGGTGGTAGGTGATTTTTGCGCGCGTCGTTCACATAGGATCGCGGTGTTTTTTTTTCCTGTGTGGGCTCATCACTGCGACCAGAGATTAGATCTGTTATGATATTGCCCAAGTGTTTTCTGTATTCCGTACTTCATATTATTGGCAGTATCACTATTGAAGTAAGTGATACGCTTATCATTCATATCCGTGCTTGTGTGTAAGTTTTACCTTTCCGTTTCAAACTTACTACTCTACTATACCGAGCCTTTGTCCCTTCTAACAATATCGCCTAGTTACAATTCCCCGGAGAGAACTTTCATACGTTACTCACACCAGTTTTATTATAACAGGGACTTATTTTTGTTAGAAGGAGAGTCAACAGAGGTACTGTAGAATTCAGATTGAAGGAAAGGTACTTGGTGGGAAGCCTGAGAATAAACCCATGCTAAAGTCCTTTGGCAACCAAATGGCCTGATTCTACTAAGATTCGAACCCACGACCATTAGCTTACCAAGGCGGACTCTGTAATCTTGCGGCTACGGAGCTCCCCATCGCGGTGTTAGAATCGCTTGTTCTTTTTTGTAAAGAGCTAGGTTCACGCGCAGCATCATACGATTCTTTCAATAATCACGATAACAAAAAGCTCTGCTTTCAACGCAATAAATAAACTCGGTCTCGGCCTGACTGTATAGCCGAAGACTTCTCATCCGTTACTTTTAGGAGTGTTGCAAATCAGAGTAGACTTCGATTGATCGTACACAAAGCGAAAGCTACGGAATTGCTGTATGTACATTGAAGATGGTAAACTAGTCCGAAGTTGCCATATACGAGGTTCCCTGTGCAACCTCACTATCTCAGATCCATCCAAGAGGAGCAACTACGGAATGTGTGGTCGTCAAGCTCAAGCTAATATGAGCCAATCTCGAGATGTAGTTTTTTTTCGAAAATGGTTTAAAATTTCGTAATAAATTTTTCTTACAACTTATAGGCGTAAGACGCCCGAAAAATACTGATAAGTGGGTTTTAAAGAAATTAAACCAACGAATCCAGAAAAAACATTGTTTTTTTTGCCGAAAGTGTTGCCAAATAAATAATTTTTTGCATTTAAAAACTAAATTTGCATTTTTCGGTAAATGCAACTAGTTTTATTTCAAATTTGATAGTTTCATCGTATTTCTCGGAAAATTTCACGTAAGAAACAATTGCCACCCCGTGGTAGTATTTGTGGTAATGTTCACGAAAAATCATTACGAAATTTAAAAGTATTTTCGTAAAAATGTAATATCTCGGTGTTCGCTCATATTACCTCGGGTTGATAAGTGTTTCTTACGTAAACTATAAAATTCGAAATAAAACTAGTTGCATTTACCGAAAAATGCAAATTTAGTTTTTAAACACAAAAATAATATATCTGGCAACACTTCCGGCAAAAAACAATATTTTTCCTGGATTCCTTGGTATAATTTCTTCAAAACTTATATATGAGTATTTTTCGGGCATCTTACGCCTGTAAATTGTAAGAAAAATTTATTACGAAATTTAAAACTATTTTCGTAAAAAAAATGTTATATCGGGCTCGGGGTGATAAGTGTTTCTTCCGTAAAATTTTCCGACAAATACGATCAAACTATCAAATTTTTAAAAAATGGCTACATTTGCCGAAAAATGCAAATTTAAATAAAAAAATCAATCTGGCAACACTTTAGGTCAAAAATAATATTATTTCTAAATTCGTTGTTTAATTTTATTTAAAAATACTAATAGGTGACTATCAGTATTTTTCGGACGTTTATGTATATAATTTGTAGGCAAAAAAAAACGGTTTCGACAAATAATGCGTTATCTTGCAACAGAGCGGGGGGTGTTCCAATCGACATCAAAATTGGGATTTTTCCAAAGTGACACTAGACGAATAATTCCCCCAATTTTGTGCTTTTTCGTGGTCACATCGTATGGAATGACCCGTAAAAAAGTTTTCCTTCAAACCATAGTAATAAATTTACAATTGTTTTGAATTCTCGAACTCACAATTGTCTACAAAACGATAAATTACATTTTGAACTTCTTTTCGCCTGCGCATGAAATTTAAGGATATCCTAAAAAAATGTATGTACCATCGTTACCCTCTAAAACTGTCCACGTGGAATGTGGATGGTCCCTAACCGGAATACGTATCTGTGGATGATTTAAAGCGGAATTCTATTCTTTGAAAAAATTATTGGATACCTTGCCCATTCTCAATAAATAATTGTTAAATGTCCAGACGCAGGACACAGTTTTGACTAGCAATATTATATAGGTATAAAAGTGAGTTAAGAACCAACTATTTTTACCGCGTCGCTTACGGATTCGATGAATCATCTGATTCCGTTGCGTTAGGGATAGACGAAAATGCAACGTTAGGAAGGTAGCATCAGCAGCGTCAGTTTTTTTTTCTTCATCTATAATTTATTTGACACGGCACAAATACAATTTAATGTTTAACGGCGCCAATTATATCTGGTAGCTTACTTTCTAAAGTATCTTAATAACTAAAAGCAAATTTTTTATCCTCGCTGCCGACCACGTGCTGAAACTAAATCTAACTTAAAGCTAGAATGTTTTGCATTAAAAGCACTGATTTGTTGTTTGATAGTTTTCCATCGCCATAGGTAAGCAGCATATTGAATATGTTCCGCTGCTGGGCCAAGATATTACGGACTGGCATATTGGGTTGTCTCCCTCGGGACCTGAGAGTATCGTGCGGGTCTAGTTGCTGTTTCCGGATCCGGGGTCTTAACGTGTTCTTGTCGTTTGGTTGGATGTATGCGGAAGGGAATAGGATTAAACTGGGGCGTGGATGGATTTCAGGAAAACGTATATAAGGGACATGTAGGATAGGTCACGGCTCGCCAAGACATCACGAACAGGAACAGCCGGCTGCCTACTTTCGGCCTGCAGGGAAGCTATTAATTTAGACCTGGCGTCACGGTGTACAGGGCATGACCAAACCATATGCTCTATTTCGTGATAAACCTCACCACAGGCACAGATACCACTTTCCCCGAGCCCAACACGACGGAGATGCGCGTCAAATCTATAGTGATTGGACATAAGCCGGGACATCACGCAAATGAAATCCCAACCTACATCCAACCCCTTGAACCACGGGTTCGTCGATACTTTGGGGATTATGGAATGTAACCACCTTCCCAATTCCCCTCTGGTCCAAGCATTTTGCCAACTGATGATCGTATTCTGACGTACAAGTGCGAAAAATTCATTAAAAGCAATTGGTCTTTCATAAATATCACCGTTTGTTGCGCCCACCTTAGCCAAAGAGTCCGCTTTCTCATTGCCCGGTATCGAGCAGTGAGAAGGGGCCCACGCTAAGGTAATCTGAAACGATTTTTCGGATAAATCACTCAGATGTTCCCGTATTTTCCCCAGAAAATACGGAGAGTGCTTAACATCTTTCATCGATCGGAGAGCCTCAATGGAACTGAGACTGTCCGTAAAGATGAAATAATGGTCCGTGGGCATTTTTTCGATAATCCCTAGGGTGTACTGAATTGCAGCCAATTCTGCGACGTAAACAGAAGCAGGATTATCAAGCTTATGGGAGACGGTTAAATTGTTATTGAAAATACCGAAGCCAGTGGACCCATCAAGAAGTGATCCGTCAGTGTAGAAAATGTTGTCGCGGTTGATGTTTCGATATTTATTGGAAAAAATTTTGGGGATCTGCTGCACGCGTAAATGATCCGGGATTCCACGAGTTTCTTCTATCATGGATGTATCGAAAAACACAGTAGAATCAGAAGTATTTGATAAGTCGACACGATTTGGAATATTCGAAGAAGGGTTAATATTTTGGGACATGTGATGGAAATACAATGTCATAAAACGGGTTTGAGAATTAAGTTCGATTAACCTTTCAAAATTTTCAATCACGGGACGGTTCAAGACCTCACATTTGATAAGAATACGAGAAGACAGGCTCCAAAAGCGGTTTTTCAATGGTAGTACTCCAGCTAAGACCTCCAAACTCATCGTATGGGTCGATTGCATGCAACCTAAGGCGATACGCAAACAACGATATTGTATTCGCTCCAGTTTGATCAGATGTGTGTTTGCTGCGGAGCGGAAGCAGAAACACCCGTATTCAATAACAGACAATATCGTTGTTTGAGCAGCGTCAGTTGTCGAGTGGAAATTATATTATTTATTTTCACACTCTTCAGAGTGTTGTGACGTCAATCGTTATATATATAGTTTCACCAAAGGGCGAAGCGCAGCAGGGATTCAGCATACCGAAGCAGCGGTTTCGCGGATGTCGAGTATAAAACTTAGCAAAATCTATAGATGTTAAGCCAATACTGCGTCTAGTTTCTATCGATTACCTGCGGTTGGGAATGGTATGATTGTTATTACTTAACCGACAAGCAAGTCTTAGACATATTAATCGAGATTTTCGTGCTACCACTAAAATCTATGAAACCGTTATTTTGGTAAATTGATTTGATATTTAAAATTGAATTTCAGGTTTTCAATTAAAACACAGAGAAAATGCGCACGCACGACCAATCGGATTTATTCACCCGCCATCCGGTTGTTTGACTTTACCGGTGGTTTTCAAAAGCTCTCGTAAATAAAATACCGTTCGCTTGGGCTGCATAACGAACGGATTCGTCTAGGTCGCACCAAGAGTGTATCGTTGTTTGCTTTTATCGAATCGCACTTTACACTTCGGTGTCTATTCCGATAAATCGCGAACCTTGTCTCGTTGTTTCGTTCGAAGGTTGCTCCAAATTGCAACAGCGCCAACCGAGGGAGTGGCAAATGTTGCTTTGTGTCGCCGTGAAACGGCTAGATGAACCACCAATTATCGGCCAGTCTTGAGGGTCAAACTTGAGCTGGCAACAAGCGAAACCTGCGGATCTATGCGGACGGACGAGATGACCTTTGGGTGCAGCTGAGTTTGTTTGTTCTCTTTCGCATCTTGTACTTTTCACGAGACGATTGGGGGTTTGTTTATTCATGAGCTTCACGGTATCAAGGTCGGTTTTCTATGCCATTGAAATGGATGGCTGTTGCGAGTGTGCGTGATTGATCTCCTCTGCCGTTTAGCTGTGTTTCGCTGAAGGCACGTCGCCGCGGTGCACCAGTTTCCTCCAAGATGGTCGATTTCTGACCGTTCGTGAGGGTCACGCACCATCAAGCATTCGCGGTAAAGGCGAGAGACAGACAGAAAGACTACACTGGTCGACAAAAGCGAAAAAAATGGTCCTAGAACTCTAAATTAATGGATTTTATACCATTTCTGTGATTTTTGGTAGTGTATGCAGAGATGCTTCAAAATGTCGCAGAGTAATTGCTCGCCGGGTCCGTCGCTTCTACGTTGGCTTTAGGAAAAACTCATTTGAGTCTCTAAATATTATATTCACTGGGGGCACCAAATTTCACAGGAATGGTTAAAAAGCCTTCTTTTTTAAAATTGAGCTCTAGGGCAAAACCTGTGTTTTCCAGTCCTATCGAGAAGTAGAGGAGCGCACGTGTGCAATCTACATTGCAGCAGATCGCAACTGACATAGTGGGCGCGAAAGCCGGTTCATATAAAATGGTGTAACGCATCACACCGTTCGAATTACTTTCGCCTCCGGCTAGTATGTTTATAGAGGGTTCCACATAGATAGCGTGTCCATTCTGAAGCTATAAGTGAAAAAGCTTGTTGTAACTATAAAATACATATACAGGTCGGACTTGATTATCCGGAACATCAAAAAAAATTCATTCCGGATAATCGAATCACACAAAAAATCCTGAAACTTTGCGATTGCCGAACATAAAATAAATATTTCTTTTCTTTATTTACTTGTATGATACAGTGGCGTAACCAGAAGTTATTTCTGAGGCGAAAAGGGGTAAAATCGCGAAAAAAGGGGAAAAGCAAAAAAAATAAATTGATTATTTTCACTTAATTAGAACATGTCCCAAACATGCCGGAAGTGACTTAAATGGTAACAAATATGCCAGAAGGGATGCACAAAATTTCGGAATAAAAATTGGAAACGGACACCAAAAAATAAAATTCGGGATAATCGAGTCTAAAATTCAGGATAATCGAATTCCGGATAATCGAGTCTGTCTGAATTTTTTATTAAACTGGTCCAAACTTTTTTGAAGGCATATATCACATTCTATGAGCTCTTTTGTGGTGTTAAGTCATTATCATACGCCAGTATATATTCTAATCCTACAGTTTTTCTACAACGCACATAAGACGGTCCCTATATAAAAGAGTGGCCAAAATTACCAAAATGCGAATATCATATTCAGGATGTTTTAAGCACATGATTTTTTTAAATTTTATCTATACTTTCCTAATTTTTGAATGAAATCTTGATACAAAAAACGGTTCATGTTGAAAAATGCCTTCAAAGTTACCTATTTCAGAAACGGAGAAAAATAGTTTTTCTGAAGATTTTGGAATATATAAAAACCTACTAAAGTTATCATGATATGTTCACATATGATTGAAAGCTTATTAAATAAGTTTCCTAAAACAGTATGGGTAATGGATTTTAACCCTACAGAGTCAGTCGCAGGCCACATTGAAAATATGCGTAATTTTCCTAATTTTGACCATCAAAAACATTAAATGTAAGCATGTGTAAGCACAGCACCTGATAGTGTGTCTGAGAGCCCTACTTGTGCCCTTCAAGAATATGTGTTAAAAGTTTGCGGAAAATTTGCGTTTTGGTAGAAAAAGATGATTAAAAATTTTCCATTTTTTTTGCAATTTTTGAATTTTTGGGTGATTTATTAACGAAGTTTTTCGTATATTATAGCGATTTGGTTCAAAACACACTAAAAAAACGTGAAATTATTAGATTAATTGGTTTATTAGAATATACGTTGTTTAAAACATATGTTAAAAGTTTGAGTAAAATTTGCGTTTTTGTAGAAAAAGGTAATTCAAAATTTTTAATTCTTCATGTAATTTTTTGGAGTTTTATGGAAATTTATCAACGTATGTCATAGCAATTAGGTTCAAAAACATACTGGAAAAACTTAAAATTAGTATGATTATTCAGTAGTACACATTCATTCCTTTGAGTCGGTCTAATTGCTTGTGTATGTGTGCTTTACAGTTCTGAAGTTTTATTCAAGTGTTTTATGAAGAAGCGAGCAATGTCTTACAAGGATTTAGTGAGTTCGTTCATACAACCAATAACAAAAAATGTTATAAATGATTGCATTGAATTGATCAAGCACCGTTTTAAAACAGTTTTTTACAAACAAGACCATAGAAAACTATCAGCACTTGCTGGCTCTACAATCAAGATTTGCTAAATCGTTTCGTCTTCAGTAGTTTTGTTTGAATTGAATAGCTTTACAACTTTGCTGAGAAACCATATCTTTTGGATGTTTCTATCAAAAGTTAGATTCGTACGCCATCTCTGCGGACAAATCGCGAACTAACTCTCAAAGCCATAAGAAGCGTTTTACTATTATGTGCATCTTTGCTGAAAACAGTAATCGTTTATCTTGTTCCACTAACGAGTTATTTACGTTTATTCGAAAACACAAGACATTTGCCTCAGTTAACGTGGTTTATAGACAGCCCCTTGTCAGTACAAAACTTTTCTTATATGTCATGATCATCTGCAGTGGAAAACCAACAATTTGGCACAAAAAAGTGAATTTTGGCCGGAAATTTCAATTTTCCGACCATTGTGCAACGACAAAAGTATTTGTTCATAAAATTCAATTATTATAGACCGTTCCGATAATTATAAATATACTTACGATCAACCGTCATTTCAAATAACGTGCAGTATTCAACCAAACGTTGGCTGCGTCCTGTTGTTTACGTACAAAAGAAACAGATGCTGTAATTTTTTCCAACATTTAGTGCGAAATTTTGAAAATGCGTGGCCTTTCTCCCGAGCAAAGAAAGCGAATTGTGCACAAATGGGGCACCGTGAGTGGTCTTATTATAAGAAAATTAGCCAGAGAAGAAGGTATAAGTGTCGGAGCAGCTCAAACCGCATTGCGGAAGTATTGTGAAGAGTGCACATTTACTGATGCCCCAAGACGTGGTAGAAAACCCGGGCCTGTTGATCCCACAATTGACAAAAAGGTTAAGGAATACTACAAGCGGCATCCTTCAGTATCAGTACGAGATGTGGCGAGAAAGCTTGAAACCTCGGCAAGTAACGTTATGCGTGCCAAGGGAAGAATGGGTCTGCAGACCCGTCGGAAGCAAAAGCAGCCAAAACGAAATCCAAAACAAGCTGAATCTGTGAAACCGAGAGCTCGGATGCTTTATGACAAACTTCTGACCAAAAAAATGGGGTGTGTTATCATGGATGACGAAACCTACATAAAACTGGACTATGAGACTCTGCCAGGACCGCAATTTTATACATCACCGAAGGGAAAGGATGTCCCTGGACCAGTGAAAGCCATTCACACCGAAAAATTCGGCAAGAAGGTAATGGTTTGGCAGGCCATTTGTGAATGTGAGAAAATATCTCGTCCATTCATTATCATTCATCCGATCTTGCTTCCTGCCATTACTCTAAGGATGCACTAGGGTGGTATAAAACAAATAATGTCACATGTGTCCCAAAGGAGATGAATCCTCAAAACTGCCCTGAAATTCGCCCTATTGAAACTTTTTGGGCTTTGACCAAGGCAAAGCTGAGGAAATATGTCAAACCAGCGGACAATGTTGAAAAATTTAAAAAAGGTTGGCTTAAAGTGGTAAAAATGGTCGGAGAACACACTGTGCAAAAGCTTATGAGTAGTGTTAAGAGAAAAGTTAGATAACTCGCGTATCCTACGAAAAATAATCCAGTCTATAGTGGAATAATGGCCGTTTTCCCGAAACCCTGTTTTTAACAGACATGGTCGTGGCTTTGCATACAACCCTTGTGTTTTTTTCGGTATTTTGTAAAAAATCTACTGTTAAAAAGCGCCTTCTTAGCAACATGTTTTTTTTCTCGGTTGGATATTTACTACGCTAAAAAACTAGTTCGCTGTTAAAAACAAACTATGTCACTGGGACCAATCCCCTTTTCCAACTTTTGCTGTATTCTAGTAACCGCTGCCGAGCTTCCACGCTTTCGCTTACAAGCTGCGATTATTCATTTACCACCTTCGTCAATGTTGACTTCGTTGTGCATGAGTCTCTTCCTTCTGCACATCATAATGCAAACAAGTCCTCCCGCCTTTTTCCTAAGCCTATTAGCGTCCTTCAAAGTTCGAGGCATACAAAATAAGGAAAATATTTATGCTTTATTTGGTTGCGACTTTTCCAGCACGCAATTCGACCCCGTTCTTCCTTGGTTCGCTAAAGTCGCCTTGCTGCGAAAGGTGTACCTACGTTCGTTGTCCACCTGTGTCATACTCTGACAAGATAGATTATTACGAAAGGGCGATGGTACGAAAAGTTCATTTCTTTTGATTATATGGCTTCCTTTCGCCTTGAGCAAATGTTTGCATTGATATAACTTTTCCTGCGCAAGAAAAGCGGCTTTCCCGCAATCTACCTACCTAGCAACGAAAAACACTCTGTGCAGCACAGGAAGGGCTGAACCGTTTTCATAAACATCACAGATTTGCTGAGCTCGACAGAAACTTTGCTGATGATGTAGAGTAATACCCATGTCAGGGAAAATTAACTGGCTATCATCTCATATTACATATATTTTCCTCGAAAGGTCAGACTGTGTGCCATGTTTTGGTTGCCAATTCAACGAATTTCCGACTTTATCGTATGGAGTACCTGTGTTGATGCTTATAACACAATTTGTTTCAATTTAGAAGTTTTTTTTTCCAAATTACCAAACCTAATTGTTTGCTCTAAAATAAGACAAATCGATCCGACTGAGGGCTGGGGAGAGGGGATTACGGTTGTGGTTTATTTAGTAGCGAGCTCGTATAACTTACGGAAACTGTTCTGCGCATAACTTAGTTGCATATCGCATACTAATTTTTCCTTTGCATAATTATGCACTCGAGTTTATGGATAAAAGGCACTATAAACTTTGTATGAAAATAAGTTTCATTGAAAATTTGTGCCAAAGCACACAATAAAACGAGTAATTGTTTTTTTTTTTATAAAGATGCGCGAGCAGTGGTTGGTTATCCGATTATAGGTTAGTTTTTTTTAGAATATTCATTCACAAAATATTCATTCATCAGATTCTGCCATGTATGTTATAAAACCGAGAGTCAGGAAAAATACTTTACGTTTTTCTAGAAAAATGCGTTATTTATAAATTTGACTCTCACTTGAAGATTGATGAACCATTTCGTACGATAACCTTAACTGAGTTTATTCTGACTGAACCGAAAGCGAATTAGAGAATGTTTAGATTTTCATCCAAAACGGAACCAATTGTTTGTTCCTCGCTCTCTGATTGGGATTTTGTTTTCTCCATGATTGTGGAAATACACTAAAGTCACTTTTTACGCGGGGGATACGTGCCGCGTAAAAAACCGCGTAAATTCCGGAATCCGCGTAAAAAAAACGCGTGAATTCCGGAATCCGCGTAAAAAACCGCGTAAATTCTGGAATCCGCGTGAAAAAAACCGCGTAAATTCCGGAATCCGCGTAAAAAAACAGCGTTAATTCTGCAACCCGAGTGAAGAGAAACCGAAATCCGCGCAAATTCTGGAATCCGCGTAAAAAACCGCGTGAATTCCGGAATCTGCGTAAAAAACCGCGTAAATTCCGGAATCCGCGTAAAAAAAAAATTATTATTCAATTAAGTATTTCATACATGCATATAAAAAGTGGTAGATTGTTTAAACCATTTAGTGCTAGCGTTTTCGCAAAATTTTATCTTAACTAAAAAGCATCGCACAGAACAAGTTCGTTTTTGGACAAATCTTCTAAAAATTACTCAAACATTTGAATACAGTTTTGCAATTATAATGTCAGCAATAATCACAATCTGTGTTAGACTGTTTTCTGTCATTTGTACACAAATAACAACACACATGTAACATTGTAATGCACAAAAAAATCATAAGGCACTTCGACCAGCCAAAAAGTATAGCAAGTATTTGAAAGACATCACTTCGAGAGGCTGCCGCAGTGCTAGTTCTGAGTTTACCGTTTCGGATATTTATCCTTGTGAGAAACGTTGGCTTCAAGAGCTGCCAATGCTTTATGCTTTCAGACGCGTGATAGTCAGCACGTAGCACCATCATGAAAATCTATGCACAGCATTACAGTAATACTTGAGTAATATGATATTTGGTAGTTCGAACATCTTGACGCCTCTAGTCAGTTAGTCCGAATCGTGCGGTTAACAGAGTTGTACTCTTATGCGCGCTTGTTTTTAACCCTCTAGTGCCCAGTGACGCCTTTAGACGGTCTTCAGTTGAACCTCTAAAAAGCTTCAATAAGAACTTAAAAAATGTTTATAAAGCTTCATAGTGATTTTTTCGAAGTCCGTCCAAAAATTAATTTGGGCACTAGAGGGTTAAGACCGCATAGTGGTAAGCAATGGTGTGCAACGGTGAGCTATGGTCCTAACCCGTGGTTAGATTGCTCTGCCAAACCGGTTTCTGCGTCGGGTAGACTCTTATCCCATAAGAAGCAAGCAACAGTATCAATGAACAGACTGGAAGGTGTCAGCCTCCATAAGAGGCCCTCCGCCGGGCAACACCAGAGCAGTACATGTTCATGAGAAACTAGGTCAGCGTCTTATGGTGTAATGCAGTTTTTGTGCCGCGAATTTCTCGACTGCTTACTGGCAGCCGATATACCAGGGCCAGAAGTAGACGGGACGGGTGTTGTTTTTCTGTGAGAAATTGATGGCGAAGAACCCGGAGAAGTACTACATGTTCTTGTTTAACCGGATTTATAAGCATAGAATACACTGGTCTCACTGTGCCACTACTGGATGACTTATCCTGCTGAATGTGCACTGCAAAAGTATTCAGCCGAGGTAGAAATGAGTGAAAAAAAAGAAACTCCAGCAAATGGAGAATGATTGCATTTCACACATAGAGCGCAATCGGTTTAGGACTAATATGATAAACTTTAAAAGAAATATTCAATCAACCACTCTGAAATTCGTGTATGAAGAAAATTTGTTATTTAATTATTTATTTATTTGTTTTTTAAAAAGAAAATAACGGATGAATTGTTCATCCAATCTCTCTGATGTCATGAATGAATAGAATCTATGTTTCTTGCTGGAGAACCACTAACAACTAACAAAAAAAGCGTATTCTCATAAAAAAATATTTCAAATTATTTTTAAAATATTTTCATCAAAAGTTGCGTTGGAGTTCCGAGTTTCTTTAAATAATCAACAAACTTACAGGACGGTTTTCTTCGTTATATTTTCAACTCAAACGGTCTTTTTTTTCATGCGGGCAAACAAATTTGAAACGTATCCCCGGCGTAAAAGAGACTTTGGTGTATATGTAGACTCAATTTTTTTCATTACATATAATCGAATTCAAGTTGTAATCGAATTAGAAAAAAATTGTTCATTTTGCTCAAACGTTTTGTTGTTCTCGACTAAATAAAACGAATTTTATTTTTGACTAATCCCCTTGAAGTTCGAAAACACATTTCTCACACAAAAAAGCAATTACCTATATATTGCAGTTATTTTTTATGTAAATGCACTCAAACAAAAAAAAATCTACATCGGTGTGTATTGATTTGTTTACTTTTACCCCAATCGTCAACTTGATTTAAGTGGTTTTTTATTTTTATACATGTTTTTTTTTCTAAATAATTTTCTATTTGCTTATTACTTTTTAATTTTGTTTAATTTTTTTATTATATTTTTCACTTTGGTTTTATTTAGTTTTTATTTTATAATTGAACGTCTATTAATTACAGAGCACAAAAATGTATAGATTGTCAAAATTTTTCCTATTGTGTTACGTATTTTATAGACGTTCCTTTAAGACATTGCAGCTTTAGGTGAGGCATCTATAAATCACGTAACGCTAATAGTGGAAGGGAAATACCTTTGAGCGTTACGAATTGATACATAAGGGAGGGAGAAGGTAGGATCAGCGTTACGTAATAAAATATCTTCGAAAAGATCGATTTTCCTCCAGAAAAGAGCATTTTTATTAAGCAAATTCTTCTCATTGCTGCTGCTAAAATATAGTTGCTAAGTTCGCTGCTATAAAGTTTCATTCAAATCAAAAAGTCGATAAAATTCAAAATAATCCCAAATTTAGCTCAGAATGGCCAAAAAAGCGCGTAGCTCTAGATCACTTGGCGTGATTGTGCTAAAAAGCTTATTTCGCGAGGATGCATAAGAAGGACTATTTCGAAGGATTTCAACGATATTACTCAAAACCAGAGGCGTCGCGTGGCTGATTCCGTCACATGTGCACCAAATATTTATTCAAGTTCTTTTTTCTCAAATGATATAAGATAATCAAACCAAAGTGTTTGATACATTTTTTTTTTTATTCTCGCTTATTTTCCGTCGGTCTATTTCCGTCACTGTTGTTGTGGCCAATTACCGATGCCCAGGGAGGCGACTCCACACCCAGGTCCCTAACTCACGACCAGTGCTGATAAAAGTCATTTTCCCCAGCGAAATTCTTCGAAAATCACAGCCAATCATTTTCAATTTTCACTTCCAATGATCGCAGCACTCTTTCAGATTCACTAGATTTTCGTCCTAATAACGTGCTGTTATACTCAGATGAAATAGATCGCGCGCATCGTTCACGGTTACGGAATAAAATTTGACGACAAATCCAACCAAATGATCTTCACTTCAAAGCGAAAAAGAAAAACAAACAGTCCACTCAACCAAAATAAACCTCACCGAAACACTTTTTCACTGACACTGACCGATGCCTTGACAATCTTCGTTAACTGATAAACTGATTTTGTTGTCCTGCTTTCATCGCTTGAAATATAATGAGGTGTTTTGACAGTGCACTTCCATGCAAAAAGCGGGAAGGGAGAACTCTGAAAGGATTGTAAAAAAATAACGTTTATGGATGCTTTTTTTCATTTTCACTCAAGAGTGTAAACAAATATCAACCCTGCTCACGACCCGTTTTATTAACGGACCGGCGCCAACGGCTTTACTTCCTCATGCGATGGAAGGCGTGATCCCAGAGATTTTTCGCCTCAGAAAATCTCCCGGTGTCGGCTAGGATTGAATCTAGACCAGTTGGGTTGGTTGTGAGTGGATCACGCCACCTCACAACCATCGACACCTATGTCGGCGGTGGGATTCGAACCCAGGCGTCGAGCATGGTTGGCGGAGACGTTACCAACCACACTAGGCCCCCGCTCCAAGTGTTTGATACATTAGATTGAAAGGTTTCGCTAGTATTCTTACTTGTTTTACATTATTTCGGTAATTGCATATGCTCGGATGTTTGGAAATAGGATACCTGTGTAATGCACATGTTGCACAGGTGGACCCGACACTGCTCAAAACTAAACAAAAGTTTTTATTTACCAAGAAAATTCTTGCACTGTGGAGCCCGCAATATTCACTAGACTAATTGACAACATTTCCACTGATTTCAATCGGCAGCTCACTGACAGTAGCATCACCAACATCATCTGCAGATTCGTCGCTTGATTCTCCTTCTCCTAAAACTATTCAGGCGACATCCATAAATTACGTAACGCAAAAAACCCGATTTTTGGACCCCCACCCCCCATATGTAACGAAACGTAACGCCAACACCTACCCCCCCATAAAAATTACGTAACGCTGTAGAAGGATTTTCTTGATAAAAATGCTCGTTTTTGGAGAATCTCTTCAGAGATTTTTCGTTACGTAACGTTTAACCCACCTCCCCCCTCCCCTGTGTAATAAATCGTAACGCTCAAGGATATCCCCCCTCCCCCCTATGAGCGTTACGTAATTTATGGATGCCGCCTCACATAATTTCGCTATCTGTCATTTTCTGATTGCAGAACCTTTCCTCTTCGTATTCTACAGGAATATCTTGTGGGTCACAGTCTGATATTCCAAGCCATTTAATCCAATAAAGGTCATCTTTGTCAATGAATCGATCGCCTTCAATGGCTCCAAGCTCCTTCCAAGATCCTCTGATACATTTATCACCCACTGCTCCCCAAGATCATTGAAAAATACTACCGTGTCAAATAAATGCTATTTGAGTAAAAAAACTGAAAGTAAATTATTCTTGATTTGCATTTTTTTTTTTGAAAAAGCGTGCAAAAAACCCCAAAAAACGGTGAGAAACTCGATTGTGAATTTGGCGAGTAGCTTTGACGACTGTTGATAAAATCTAAAAAGCACTGTATTACCTAAGTTTTAATTTCTTCAAACGATTGCATCAAAGAAATCTTAAATGCGAGGCTGATTGTTTAAGAAAAAAATCTTGCGAGTAAATTTTTAATTTAGTACGAACATCTGTTAATTTTTAAATCGTTTCAAGAACTATAAAAAGTTTTATTAAATGTATTAATACCATTGTATGGAAATAAAATTTACTCTAAAACAATAAGATAATAAATTTGAGTTTTGAAGTTGACTAACATCCTTGTTTTTAAAGTCCATATTGAACTACTGTTGTTCAAAAACATACTCCTTACCGTAACCTATCTAACTTAGTCTCCATTTCTTTTTACTTTCAGGTAATCATCGAGCTTTGAGACTTGGGTGTACCTCTTCTATAAACTAAATCAGATTTCCAGGTACTGCTAATAGTTAAGATGCACGAAAAGGAAAGATTTTCCTATCCGTACCCGGTAAATGTCGTTCAAGAACCCGCGATAGACTGAAGATTTTGCCGCATACACCGTTCGTTCGGCAGTTCACAAAAGAATCTTCATTAAAGTCACGGAATGCTAGTCGCTATTTGTTCCCGCGCCGTCGTACCAGTTGGAAAATCTTTTGCCCAATGGGCGGCGTCATTTTCAGATTTTCAATTTACTGTCTGACATTGTACCTACCAGCTGTTTTGGCCTCTGTTACATATGAACACCATGAACAATATACTGAACGGATATGATTTGATTACAAAAGGGCATTACCTTACGATCATACGCTTGCGTGTATCGGTGTGTGCATATACGCGGCTTTTCGCTTTAATGGACTGCCTCCACAAACAACAATAATGTATAATAATAGCCTGATCGGCTTACCACACATACGTTAGAATAGAGAGCTTCGTCGTGGAAAAGCTGCCTAGTAACACTATTCTCCGGTCGGTCGGTTGGATTTGCTGATGGCTTCGTGCCATTGTTTATTTTTTGCAGTACTGATTCGAACCAAGAGCAGCCGCTGTGTTTGTGGTGGCTGGCAGTTGTTTCTGTAGAGCACGACGTTACGCAATCTCTACCTAGTTATGCTAATTTATGCACAGTTATGTGCACTAGTTCCGATGAAGGCGGTAGCCGTTTTCCGTTTGGCAATTGCGGGTGCTGCTGCCGGAGCTGTAATTTGTCTGTGACAGTTTACCTTCGCAAACTGAGTGGTGGCAGGTAAACGTTGCAGTACCCCAATACCGTGTAATTATGGTTTAGATTTGCGATAATCATACCTATTTGATTCATCCTATAGATATAATAGCTTGCAGCTGCTTTACGTACCAAGCACAAAATGGAACTGTATAATGCAGTGCTAAAATTTAGTTTATAATAGCCATTGACTGGTTGAAATGCACTACATCGTGCTTCTGAAGTACTATGATGTAACACACTCTCATGCTCAGAAATGTTCATAATTGCTTTGATCAAGATTTGTAATATGCAACGTTCGGTATAGAAGTTATAAACCTGACAAAATTCACGACGTTTTATTTTTTTTATTTTCTAGTTTGTTTCTAATTGTTTTATTATGAAATTTTCAAAGATATAGCCTTTGAAACATAAATTTCATTCAGGAATTGCTTTGCTACTTTCAATGCGAGTAACATGTTTTACTTTACAGTTTTCCTAGCTCGGTGGGAGTCGTATCCGACCGGACCGATGTGATGTTTGGTTGTGAAAGGCAAAACGGGAAGATTTGCAGCCATTTATCAACTGGTGTGTTACTCTTTCCCTTGCTGCATTAGATTGCGTCGTTTCAGCGTGGCTTAAAACCGAGCGAACTTGGAAGAGTGCAGCTCAGAAACAACAAATATGACCAAACTGGTTCGGTCTAGTATGGGTCTGTGACCCACATAAAAATGTCACATAAGCAGTAAAAGCATTGCCCTGAGGGGATAGACGGGGCACGGTTCTTTGCGCTAGGTAATAGAAAAAGAGTAATTGAACCATTTTATCTTATACTACTAAAAGAGGCTGGTCACCAACAACTTCGAGGGTGTACTTCGTAACCAGGCAGGGCAGAAATAATTTCTAATGACGAATGGATTGCGTTTGCGACTTCTGCAGAAGAAAAATTGAAGTTGTTCACAATCATATTGGCCTTCATAATCTACAAGTAGAAACTCTAAGCGGAGACGATCCATACTGTTAACGTTGGACATTTTCAACGCTATACAATAAGGATATGGTGGCAGACAGATAGTCGTCGTTTGCTTCCTTTTCCGTATTTCACAACACTAAAACGAACCAGCGTCGCGGAGTAATACATACACAGGTCTCACAAAGTGACCACCAACGTATAAAACTCGGGCCATTTGAGCATCCCCTAATGGAACGAAGAATCGGAGAAAATAGTAATAAAGCTGCTCTGTTTGCTTCACCAAGGAAGATTTATTAGCCATTTCTTTTATGGAAGCCAGAAAATGCTGAGTTTGGTGTTTTGATCATTTATCTGATTATACAAAAAATCCACAACTCCAGTGAATCAAGGGTTGTATAGATTCATACTAAGAAAAAATAAATTTGTGTTAGAACTGTCGATCGATACTCATCAGCGTATAATATCTGATTTTGTTTTGGTGCCAGTTATGCTCAGCTAAGCGTGGCATTTCTCTTTAATGCTCGCTTGATTGCATGTATACACAAATACCAGCATCTTGTTGTCGATTATTTCTATTATCATTGTTATTACAGCTAATGCTCATTTTGCTTCCTCCCATAAGAGATTTCAGCAGATCCAGTGGAATGTGGATCCCTTTCGCCCGCGCTTTTGAACATAGAAAAGCAAGATAAGGTTCTCCAGTCACACTGACGGTCGAGAAAAGTAACACTGGAAATATCAGTAACACATAACAAGGCATTGATTCGTTTATTTGTTTTCAAGTTGATATAACGGAGTCTGGATCTGATTCTCAAGACCGAACGGAAAAACCGCTTATTGCTTTTTGCGTAGGAAATCTCGAATAGTACAAACATATGTGGTTGCAATCAGGAAAATGCTCCATAAGGTTTTCTGTTAGATTTCTATTGAACAACCCAGTCCCAATCAGAGCAACATATTTTGAATCATAACCGGTCGTTGCTTCTAAAGCAGGTATTAGACGAAGCAAACATTTGCTGTTTTTGGTACGAATTTTATTTGCACAAAATAAAATCCGTACCAAAAATAGCAAATATTTGCTTCGTCTAATCCCTGCTTAAGAATCAAGCTTGTTACTGAGTCGCGTTTATCAGTGCATATTTCCAGCGCGCGGTCTGACACGACTAGTCCCAATCCGCGTGTTTGTAAACATTGCAGTTTATTGTCCTGATGTTATTATCAACATCGCACAGAACAATGCTCAAGTTCGTGAATGTGCGTATAAATAAACAACAAGACGGCGTCCCGCTACTACACGCTTATCGCGAAGCCTTTGATGTTTGCACTATTCCATTCAGGCGTTGCTTTTATGGGGCATTATATTTTGCTTAGGTCCTTATAAGTTGATAAGAATGAGGGCTTTCTCAGTTTTTTTTTGGCATTCTTCGTTAAACAGAAACAATAAGAATATCAGATTGATTCTAAATTATACTCAAAATCGACGAATGGAATGTCCTTTAAATCACAATTAGTTTTTATAATGGGGATGGGTTTTCCATGTTTGGAATTTCAAATATATTTTAGAAAATATACGGTAATCCGTTTAAATTACAAATACGACATAGTTATACTGCTCTTGAAATAGGGCACCAAAAACGGCCGAAACGCCGAACAATTTAAACAGATTTGTGTTTAAAACTATTAGGAAGCCTATATGACTCATATGCGTTTGAACAGTAAGTCCCAGACCACTACTTATTTTAATTGATTTATTCTTTTTGTTGATTCGTGGAATTTTAAAGTTAGTCGAGCAAATGAAAATAAAAATATAAATCCTAAAACCGAAAAATAAAAAAAAAGAGAATTTTTTTAAATTTTAAATCGGGTTTGGTTTCGGCTTCAGTCTGAGTGATTATTGCAAGTCTGAGGAAGCTCAAGAAAGACGGCAAGGGTATATAGCACACGTTTCCAATTCTGATCAGTCGAACTACTGTCAAGGTCTCATGAAATATTTACTATGTTGCTCTTGACATTGGCGATTATATTCGAAAGCTGGCACCAAGCATTCTCTTAGCAGTTGAACGCGTTCGATTAATTTTATCGAAACAAAAACAACCCTCCGTGTAGTATATCGATAGCTTCATTAAGAGTTTCGTTGACTGAGTGGAACCATTTTCAACTGCTTTGTTTTTTTCATCATGTATCGATCTCGTGCGACCCAGATTCAAATCGAAAGATTATCGATTGGCAAAAGTGCTGCCATACTGCTGGGAACTACTATTGAAAATCGCTCAAACTGAGCATTAATTGTCTTTCTAATAGTATAACAAGCATAATTATTCCGTATGGGCCAATGACCTCGACTTCCCAGTCTGTTTCGATGTCGAGCTGTCTCTTGCACTGTCTAAACCCAAGCGACAATTGTGTGTTCCATACCATCAACTGTCGCCGCCTTTGTGTCGCAACGATGGGCCGTTTGATGAATCAACACAATTCCCCTATGTCTCGCAGTAGTATAATTTATTGTTGTCATCGTTGCTAACACACCTTCCACAATCAAACCCTACTCGACGCCCCGATCACCCTTCTACTCTTCTCTGTTACCAAGTGAGGTTCTCTTACTGTAAGCCGGCCCATAAAGTAATACTTCAATCAGTGTTGAAAACGCGGGGCACACCACCAGGGTGCACACTTAATAGAGGGGACTTTATGTGTTGCGGCACGCAGAAAAGGTAAATAACCTGCTAATATTACATGTGTACTGTAACGCTCACAACTGTCCATGATTGTGTGATAGGACTGTGAGAAATGATCGATCGAAACTTTGGAACGAATGTTCGACAAGGTTATTTTACATCTACTAGAAACCGTCGATGTTCAAACTACAAAAGGTAACGGGTTGGAACGGCCTTCTTATCGATTTTTCTTCATCAAATACCGACTTGTTTTTTCAGAGTGCCCCCCACACAGAGTTAGTATAATCTTTAAATGCAACACGCGGAAAACCATATAGCGCACATCGCTGCATCCAGAATAGTTGTCTACTAACCCCGGACACGTCATAACGCTGGATAGATGACTATAACTTTCGCACTGTAATTGTGGTGGCAACACGCTGTGAAAAAGTCTAAACGGCTCTCGGATACTTGAAGTTTTAGTATAAGCTGTTTAACAACGACAATCGCTATGGGCATCCTCCGAAGCTTCGGCTGTATCGGTGATATCTTTGTTTATTCACATAACCACGTTTTTTTTTCGTGTTGGGTATTTTCGTCACTGCGACCAATTTTTTGATATTTTGTGACATAACCACGTTGGAATACACTTGTCGATAATCCAGGAACGATTTGTCGGATTAAGGTACGGAAAATGACACAATAGGAATTTAATTGCAATATTACCGTTCGATGGATAAGGAAGGACACCTAGACTGCCCATAATTCAAAAGTTGGCTAATATGCCATTTTTACCAAAATCGAGAAAACAGTTTCTCTTGATGGTACACACCCTAAACAAGGTCCCTACGGAAGCCGATTGTCAAAAAATGCATTTGGGAAGGCAGCAAACGTGGAACAATTTTGGCTAATATTCAAAATAATTGAGAATTTGGCTAATATCCAATATCCAATATGAACCTGTGACATGTTCACGAACCAGTGTATTATTACTGAACTGTGTTTCTTCCAACTTTCGAAAGTGTGTTGTAGCTAGGCGACAGGTGTGCGATTGTGAGGCACTTGTATCAAATTTTACTCTTTCACGAAGAATATTTGATGTTACAAGAATTTATTTGTTGTACTGCGAAACCCAATGATCAAAACGTGTGACTGTTTCCTTCTGTCATAAATCTTTACATTTAAAAAAATGACATTTAGCTCTTTGATTAGGAGTAATATTAATAAAGAGAGGATTCAGATTTCATTTTGGATTTGATGAGAAAAAATAGAAAAGTGGATTGTGAGATTACCATGAATAATAATATTTTCGTTATATTATTATATTGCTGCACGTAACAATTTTCTCGTCGTCCTTTTCATCCTCACTTGTGCTTCCGTGTTGTTTTATTAAATTTAAAATTATTTTCATCACCAACGAGTACGATATAATTCACATCGTATGGATATTAGCCAAATTGCACACCGTTTTGTCAACTGACCTTTCGTTTATAATTAAAAAAACGACTACTGTGTTAAAAATACGTGGTGGATGGAGTTTTTCTACAGATTTCTCTGTTTCAACTCAACGGCAAGGTTCCAGCATATATGAAGGGTGATATACTCAATAAAAAAGTTGTCATGAACAGTTAAAATATGTTGTACCGATAAAAAACTTTCAAGTGCGTTTTTCTCGATTTGATGCCTATGGCATATTAGCCAATTTTTGAATTATGGGCAGTAGATTGAACAACTGAAAGGAGTTTTTTGAATGTTATAATGCGAAAGAAAAAACTAATACTTTTTTTCTCTTGCATTATAAAAAAAATGTGATTTTTCAATGAAAACTTTTCACTTTTCATTGACTTGGTCACTGTTTTGAGACTTACTGAAAAGTTCCAATTTTCGAGGTACCGAACCGAAACCTTTTATTATTGTTATCGTTGCCCTTAAACTTGATTTTATCCTGCAAAATTACATCAATTCACTGCTGATTTGGTGTCTTAAAACACATTAAAAGACCATAAAATTTATGCGGGGTCGAAATACAAACCACGTGGCCTTTATTTTTACTTAGGGGTTCTGGGGGTTAAGCACGGCATTGAGGGTAAGACCGTCACCCTAAGAGTTTTACTAGGAAACACTAATTAACTGTGCTTTAGAATATGTGAAGTGATGGTATCTAATATTTTAGGCATTTTAAAACAAATCGAAGCCAACGTAAAACATCAAAATAAAAGACAAAACATACCACGGTGCTCCCACAGACCGTTTTTATAAAAAAAATGCACCAAATAATCTGAGTACAACATTCGATTCGTTATGACGTCTGGTCAAAATTTCAAAATCATCGAACGGTACATTTTTGAGTAATGTTCTTTTGAAGGTTGTAAAGTACAAAAAAGTGATATAAAAACGACGAAATACTTATTGTAAAGCACGTTTTTCAACCACCATTTTATGAAATAACTTCCAAAATAGTTTCTACACATTCCAAGGGTTATATTTCAAGACGTTATTAATTGGTGAAAAGATTTATTTGAAAATCCCACAGAGCTCAGTGGTCTAAACTCAAAAAATCGTGATCGTAAATTCATGACAAACTTGGGTGCCGGCCGGTGTTACCTCCAAGCAGCGTTACCTGGTATCCAGATTTATCCGGATTATCCAGATTTTTGAACATGTATCCAGGTAGACAGATTTGATGCCCAGTTATCCAGGTTTTTCATAAATGATCCAGATTTTGTTTTCTCTGTTTCGCAAAAAAGGTCATCACATCAGAAATTTAGCGCAAAATTTTGCAATTTTGTCACTTCAAATGTTTGGTACCCCAAGAATTTTATTCGAAAAAAATACCTTTGCTTCGCAAAATGACTACCAGATTTTTTCCAGATATTATTTTTGCTTTTCACAGATTTTCAAAAAATTGACCTGGCAACGCTGCCCCCAAGAGGTGCCGGTTTCACCCGCACTCGCTGCTAAACGTCGTTTTTATATAGCTTAGCTTAGCTTAGCTTGACTGACTGCACATATCAATGGTTGCACTCCGTGATTGATCCGAATCAGTAAAATTGTACAGTGAATCAACTAAATGGGGTTGGGAGTGACCGACCATTCTCAGTGTACAAGTTTTAGTGAATCAATACTTTAAAGGATCAATAACGACGCCGGCCACGTCCTTGCAATCAGGTGGGAAGAGGTAAGGGATGTTAGTGTGGCCCTTGCTATTTGGAGACCGTGTTTACCTCTGCATCTCCACAAAGGTCACCGGAAGGAGGTTTTTGTTAGTAGGGGAGGGCTCGTTGGATCAGGATTCAGTCCGGTCACACAGGAAAATCTCAATATTTCAAAAAAATTAGTTGGCCCGTAGTGGCTAGCCACTTTTAAAATGCATGTTGGACTAATAAATTTACTATAAATGCTGGGATTTATTCTAAAATGATTAACTTTCTTCAAAAAATCTAGCTTGGAATCAAGATTCAATTATGACAATTCGACATTTCGATGTAGATGGTCAACGCTAATTTTAACTTAACTGTTAACCTTAACTGTGAGAAACATTCTTCTGTCAGTATATCATGAAAACGCTTGGATTGATTGTTTATTTGAAAACGAATCAACAACTTCCCTCTCATACGGAGCTACTGCACAGAACTTTTTTTCCATTATTAACCCGTTTTCGAAAAATTGTTTTTTAATAATTTATAAATTTTCGTTTAAACTGTATAACTTGAATAAAAGTCCAATTTTTCAACTGTATGATGGTACGTTTCAAGTAAAACTTACAAAACAAATAAAAACGAATGTAATTGAGAAAAAAGTAACGGTTTGCAAAATAGTTGTCCATGAGATAATACCGAACTCCAGAAAACATTCACATGTGCAAAAGTTTGTCTCCGTACTTTTTGATAGTCATAGAAAAGCCTAGAATAACATGATACTGACGTCTCCTAATCATTATTAAAATCAAATCGCGTTCCATCATAGAGACCTTGTTCCTGGTGTAAACCTGACGTGCGTGGTGCAAGACTTAAATCTGTATGAGGGTGTCAACGGGAAACACACTAAGAACTTTTTTAGGCGGATTTCGGCATTTACGCGTTTTTATACGCGAATTTCAGATTTTACGCAGATTGTTTAAAAAAGTATTTTTTACGCGGTATGTTTTTAATAGTTTTTCATTTTCAAATTGCTTATTTAGAGTGTCCGATGAGTTTACTTAATCCAATTACTGAACATTCACTGATTTGGCCTTATCGTTATATATTTTTCCTTGATATTTAGTTCGATTCGTAGGTGGAAATAATACGGCTGTTTGTTGTTTTTCGATTTTATTTCCTAGCAGAAATGGTTAAAAAGCTTTTAGCAAATGGAGTATATTTTCAACGCGAACTTCGGAATTTACGCGGTTTTTTACGGTTTTTACAACAAATGCATGGTTAATGAAAGGGTTTGCCTACTGTTAAATATATTCAGCGAATTTGAAGGACAGCAACTATGTTTGATTTTAGAAAAAATCGAAAACTACATGGCGTTCAAACATCTAAAATAAAAACCGGTGATCAAAAAAATGACAAATAGTGTAATCTTATTCTGTATCTGTATTTATAAACCAATGACGTAATATCTTATGATTTAATGTCGTTATGACTGGTGGTATTTTCATATATCGGCAAGTGAATCAGCATTTATCCGTACAGTTTAAACGTCGGAGTATAGTTGAAGGATTACGTTGGAGCACACAGTATTTTGGTCTTGTTTTGAATAACCCATGTTCAACTTGACTTTTTCATAGTCGGGTACTGTCTCGTGCCGTTACTTAATAACCTTATTTTGATGAAGCTGTATGATGTTACAGAACTAATTGCATATGTAACTATAGATTGACGTTCATAATCAACAAATAGTGGTTTGGTTAATTTCAAATCTCTCTGACATGCTAAATATTTATGACACTACGTTCCTTTCACACCCCGAAATCATCTTCCTCTGTCTTTAGCGAAACATTATATTTTTGGCGGTTTTTGTCGATGTAACTGGATCAGAATATTTACCCATGTGCGAATAATGACACGTGGGCCTAAAAAAGTTAGGACTCAGTTCACTCTGATTTCCTCACGCTTCAATGGGTCCGTCCCAGGCGAGAGGAGGTGTGTAGAGGACTAAATGCAATCAACGGTAACTTGTCGTCACGATAGAAGTGTTTGCGTTTCCACACACAAAAAAATACAAACTTTGGTGTACTTCAGGCTCATAGTTTGCTAGGAAAAAAGGCAACTTTAGTAACTTGCGTTTGGCGTGTGCGTGACCACTGACAGCTTACAAAACTATATATATTCCGATAAGAAAAAAATCTGAATCTGGCTTTCATAGCTTTATTCAGTAACTCATAAAGATACTTCACAGACGATATCTCGGAATTACACCACCTTTCTCTGATCGAACCAGCTTCAGACGTCTCGGAAAGTCGTCGCAAGCGGCGCGCACGTGCTCCATCGGCATCTCGTCCCAGATTTTCGTGATAACTCGCTTGAATTGCCTCCAAATTTGTTATTTTATAGTCGTTCAGCTTTGACATCATGTATTCCCACACGAAATAATCCAGTGGATTCAGATCCGGAGACGACGGAGGCCATTAATTTTTCGAAATGAAATCGGTCAAGTTTTCCTCACACCACGCCTGAACAACCTTTGCGGTGTGGGATGGGGCGCCATCTTGCTGGAAGCAGTAGTAATCGTCTTCAAACAATAGTTCAGCTTGAGGCAGAACATTTTTATTCAAAACCGTGTCCAGGTAGTACGCTGCGTTGATTTTGACCCCTTTATCGATAAAAATAAAAGGCAGTTTACCTCTCTTGCAAATGGCTCCCCAAACCTTCACTGACGTCTTATTTTGGAACCGGGAAACTTTCAGCTTGTCCGCAGGAGCTTGCTGGATGAAGGCTCACACTCCAAACTCGATCATTTTGGCGATTGACTGTTTGCTCCAAAACGATCAGCTTCTCGTCCGAAAAAATAATCTCGTCATCTGCGCGTCAACCGAGCAACTCCCGCGACCGTTGGTACCTCTTGTCCTTTGTAGCTTTGGTAACCCCATGAACCACCTGTTTTTTGTAAGGTGTAAGTTTTAAATCCTTGCGCAGAAGCAGGCGGATTGATTCTCGGTTCATTTTAAGGTTCCTGGCCAGCTTCCGTGCAGATTGGGCGGGATCCCGGCGAATCCGGTCTCGTATAATCTTTTTCAGCCTTGGAGTTCTCACAGACCTTGGTCTTCCAGATCGTGCCTTGTCCTCGGTGCCTCCGGTCTCTAGGTACCGATTTATGGTCCGGTACACGAATTTCCGGTTGATTCCGAGCGGTTTTGGGTGTTTGAATATGTGTCCGGGTTTGTACCCTTTCACATATTCAGCGATAACAGCTGCTCTTAACTCTGCCATGGCTCACAACTCAATGTAAACAAACTGCACAGAAACGAAACTCTGCCACTTTGGGCAGCCTTTCATTTGACATATAGATGGCCCCAGAGAGATGCAACGTGTAGGCTACAGGCGACCCCAAAAAAGTGTGACCGGACTTTTTTGTCACCGTGTAAGTATAGGGCCGACTACGTGGTCTATTAAGGGGCTGGAGGGAGTTGACCAGAAATAACGTTCCATACAAATTATAAAACAAATGTATGACTGGATCAACTCTAAGGGTAGGGAGATATCTGGAATAACCAGTTATAAAAACGTAGTTTATAGACAGCCTCTATACACATAGTGGCTCACCTCGTCTGGACGAGTGAAATTTTTTCTAAGTCTAAATCACATCCTCAGCCCCTGTTCATTTTTCGCATCTTCGACAAAATCACATACATTGCCTACTCTACAACTTAAAAGGTAATAGACACGTTACGCAACATAACAAACATTTTATCTAGATTTGATGTTCATAATGGACTGCAAATGCGGTTTTTTCAGGCAGATTTGAGAGTGTGATTCATATATCGACTACCCTCGGTGGCCATGTTTATAGTGTGGTTGTACATACATGTTGGAAAGTAAAAGCGTGTAAAGCTACGATTAAAGCGACATCAATAATTCATCCCTCCGAAGTTATTAGATATTTATACCTATTACTGATAAACGAATAATGTCAAAGTAAGGACAAATAACGCAAGACGAAAGTAACACAAGTTTAACCTATTGTCACGCTACGTTTTTCTAATTCGTTGGTCAAATTGGCGAATGGGAAACCTTTTAGTAGGTACCTGAAATACCCCTGCTAAGCTTTACTAACCGATATGCGGCGCAGCGGTATGCAATCGTACGTCGTTAAGTGGATGATAAATATTGGTCATTCCCACAGAAGCAAGAGAAAAGATATGCCAACAATCCGAACGACATTTCTACGCGAAAAAGTGCTTGGTGATTTGTCTAGAGTATGTTCGTATTTCCTATAACGGGATACGTAAATATTCAATGAAGTAGTATCCCAGAAAGTGGCGTTTTTTAATGGTCCTTTTGGATATAAAATTTGCTTTATGGAGACACTCCGCATGTTTGAGTTTTCCTAACTGAAACAAGTTGGTACCTAACTGAAAATGAAACTCAACATCGAAGCACAAGCATATTATTAATTGGGTGATTTGAAACCCTTCACAAAAGTGGGTAATCGGTTGATCTGAATTCGAATCGCGTTTCACACGCAATTGCGCGGCCACGTTTTGTATGGTCGCAGATTTGAGAAAACAAAAGCGAAAGTGATATTGAGTCTCCTCTGAGACATTATGATAGAAGGCAATCGGTGCTGACTACATTTTTTTCACAAATTGCTTATGAAGCAGTGCGGTTTTCGATGTTGAATCTCTAAAAGTTACCCCCATTGTAGTAAATTCCGAAAACAAGCTTGTAATTACACGGAAATGTCTCACCTAAACACCTCGAACGCTTACTTTAAAAAGTCGATTATTATCATTAAAATCAAAATGACTAAGTATGTTAATAAGCAGAAAATGGAGTACCAACGTTGAAAGTCATATTTTAAAACAGCAATCTTTTCATTAATTATTAATGCCCATGTAGGAACCAACACTATATTAGAAGACGAAGTTTTGTTTCTGTATGAAAATATTTTTTTTCGATTCCTTCGTATTAAAAATTATGTCATATTGCAACAAAACAAAACAATTGTCACTTCTCGACTACTGAAAACCAATCATGAAACACTAACACCTCTACTATCACACTAGTAAGTGGATTGCGAGTATATTTTACATCGCTTGTCTTGATGAGCGCAAACAATCGCAAGCGAACACTGCTCTGGTTCACGGTTTGCGTTTTGACGGCACGGAAAGATGTTTTGTCTCGCCAATTCGTCCCACTGGATGGATAAATTGGCTGCCATGAAGTTTACCACAGCAGACCTAATATGGCATGTATTTAGGAAAAGAGCGCTAATTTAGCGTAGATAAATTGTGTATCTCAGTGAAACGCAAACTTTCATTATCATTAACACCCCCTTTGAAGACGTGATGCGACAACAGGAGGAAGGAGGTAGCATTTAAAGAATGTGATTTTATGAGCGTTTTGTCAGCAAAATTTATGGCTGAAGGTAAACTGTCATCTACACACATGCCAGTATTGCGCAAATGATTAGATGAATTCAATGGTGGCAATCAGAAGTGTTTTTTTTATCTAGGTGTCTCTTACTTGTGAGTTACTCTCATGGCCGCGGCAGATGAAATTCGTTCATTTTTGCTTTACCCTCTGTTCATTGTTTCATATTGCATAAATATGACACAAAAAGCCACCAACATTCACGTCGGGAATCAAAAACAAAGCTGTTAGTTTTCCGTAAATAATTTCCCCCTGCCGAGCTGTGAATTACTGCCACACTAAAAGTGCCCTATTTGGTGACAGAACATAGAACTAGGAAAACACACATCATCGGATAATCAGAGCACAACTGGGAGAGAATTTTCACCATCAGAGTACATGATGATGGGAGCAAGAAAATAAAAGACAAAAAAAACAAGAAGTTCTAAATATAGGCAACGGCATCATGAATAAATAAATTACCACTTAACGCGCTGTGTGCAGTGTCAGAATTTGAGCCAGATTCAAAGGCATGTCTTGGGATTTCTCGGCCGCTTGCTTGCATGACGTGAGTCAACAGTATTTTTATTGCTCGCCAGCAGCCTACGTTTTGGATTCGGTCTCACAGTGAACGGTTTTACTGTGATTTGAAATAATTCGAGGTGGCCACGCCACGCCGGTTGCGCCACCTACAAGGTTGCCATGATAGGTGGCTTTGAAAGAATAATAAAATGAATCATTTAAGTTATAAATTCAACTGGAGAAATCTCTGACGGTATTCATAAGATAAAAAAAAAGAATATCATTGAAGGTATAGGAAAATTTTCGATGATTAAAGTGATTTAATGGAGTAAGAGAAGGCATATTAGAGAAACACTGGCTGCTGCGAGAAACCAAGAAATTCTTCCTCACTATCATGCTGGTTCGTAAATGATACGCAAATTTCGCGCGATCTCATGGTATTTGATCACCGAGTATCGGATGTCAGTGTTTTGACTCTAGCTACACAATCCTCATGTTAATGAGGAGGATAAAGACTCGTTGTTATCAGCATGTTTATACCTTATCATTTATACAAGTACGTAAATAGAATATAGGTTCGAAGAGTATTCGACACAATGAACACAACTCAAACTAGTTACAATCGCTGCGTCAATTCGACTGCTCGTTTTTATTGAAATTGCCCGTTTCTTTTTTAAATAGTGCGAATCCGTTATCGTTTTCCTAAAAACTGAATTCTGGTATCTATTATTATTATTATTATTATTTATTATTTATTGAATTTCGTCATCCGACTACACGTCTTAATGATATTTGATATTTGGACTGGGAAAAGCCACCTTGAGCAAACTTGTGTCTTCACTCAAAGCGGCATAAAAACCCAGTATCTTTTAGTACAACACAATCACAAGATAAAACTATTAGATTATAACAATACAGAATACTTAACAAGTGAACAAATACAGTTAAAAGACTAAACTAATATCACGTCGGTTATATTCTAAAGCCATCTGCCGAATTGGCTCATGCAGTCCGTAGTTGGTGCGATGTGACCTAACCCGTAGTAGCTGATTGTTCCGTTGCGGTCGGAGTGGGCAATGTAACTGAAGAAGCGACAGAACGGTAGGGCAGTCATAAACGCCCAATAGTATTCTATGGGCGGTGTTTGCTAAAATATCCTTGCGACGTTGTTCGAGCGGCGCTAAGCCAATCAGTAGACACAGTTGTTCATAGGGCGGTCGAGCGTCAGGGTTTCTCCATGGTAGCATACAGCAAATTTTCCGAATAAAACATTTTTGTATTCGCTCCAAACGGTTAGTCCAGAACTCATAGTGTGGATTCCAAACTACACAGCTAGCTTCGAGGATAGAGCGTACTAAAGAGCAATAGAGAGCACGCAGAGTTCCGGGATCAATGAATTCTCGTCCAATTCTGAAAATAAGTCCCAGCTGTCGATTCGCCTTGTTTATAATCGTCATATAGTGTTGTCTAAACGTCAAATGAGAATCCAACACCACGCCAAGGTCAGTTACAATATCGCTGCGTCTTAAATACGTATCTCCAATGCAGTAATCATAAACCAAAGGCTGTTTTTTGCGACTGAAGCTGATAACAGAGCATTTTGAGATGCTGATTGTCATACGGTTAGATTCACACCATTGTGCAAACAAATCTACGTAGCTTTGAAGTCTTGCGCAGTTGTCGATAGATTCTATCAGCAAATAGATTTTAACATCATCAGCATAACATAATCTGGTTCCACGTGGCAGCAACCGAGTGACATCATTAATGTACAGAGAGAAAAGTAGCGGGCCTAAAATGCTACCTTGTGGTACTCCTGAGCGGGTAAGAAACCAACAAGATTGAGATGATCCCACTTTGACGTTAAATTTGCGAGGGCGTAGATAGGAGCTAAGCCACGAAAGCAAGCAAGGTGATACGCCTAGTTTGTTAAGCTTAGCGAGTAATATTTCATGGTCTACCCGATCGAATGCCGCTTTGAGATCAGTGTAGATGGCATCAATTTGATGGCCTTGCTCCATGGTGCGCAAACACAACGATGTAAATTCCAATAAGTTGGTTGTAACTGAACGGCCTGGATAAAAACCATGTTGAGAAGTGGATATGTAATTTTTCACACGAAACATCAGATGATTATAAACGATGTTCTCAAATATTTTAGAACATGCGCACAGTAAAGTGATTCCACGATAATGCTCCACATTCTGCTTATCACCTTTTTTAAATATGGGAAACATATGCGATGACTTCCAACTCACAGGAAACTTATGGCTTCGTAAAGAGAGATTCAGCAAAACAGTGATAGGCAATTTAAACGCCTCGCAACATGCCTTCAAAAGAGCGGCAGGAATACCGTCAGGTCCAGGGCAATACGATTGTTTTAGCTTGTGAATGGCTAATTCCACGTCATCGGCAGCAACAGTAAATGATCCGGCTGTGAATACATCGCTGGGGACAGACGATAGGGCGTCTGCTACGAAACCGGGCGAGACAGAATCAGTGCCGAACACACTCAAAAAATGCTTAGCGAATAAACCACATTTACTATTATTGTTCAATGCGACTTAGTCCTTTAAGAACATCGTAGAAGGCAGACCGTCCTCTTTGCGCTTAGAGTTAACAAATTTCCAAAAGCTTTTTGGATTGGATTGTAAGTTTCGTTCAGTGTTGCGAGCATAGTTCAAGTAGAGTCTCTTATTCAGAATCTTATATTTGCAACTAGCTAGTTTAAAATGATACCGATTAGATGCATTTCTCATCCTGTGATAGGCACGAAGGCAGGCATTTTTCTGCCGTTTAAGTCGGCTTAATTCCCTGTTACCCCACGCTGGTCTTCGGCGCGGGCGCACACGGGGAACATAAAGTGAAATTAATTCTAGTATTATGTATCAATGTGTCAACACTACTGTAATGATCACTCATCATTAAGTTAAAAAAAACTTGCATGTTAAATGATTCAAAATTGATGCATCAGTTTAATGTCAGAATAAGATTATCTTTCTAGGGCTATTGAGATCCACTAAAAGGTACAATTTTAGAATGTAGTAGAAAGTAGTAGTTTTGTGATGAAATAATTATTTATAATTATTTATTCAGAGTTTTTTGTGTGTTCTGCCACTAACGGTTACATATCAACACTATGACATATATTTTAAATTTTATTTCATTGATAGATTGTAGTTTCTTTCGCAGTTAAGTGAATATAATTGTAGAAAAATTGTAAACCCAATAATAATAATAATAATCTTACAGACTATAAAGTAAGCTAATCGTTGTGATTGAGGATTGCAACGATTTTTGTCGGAACTTATTGATGGTTTGACATATTTTCTAATGTTTCCACATTAGTAAGGCTATGTTGTTCATTCGTGTTAAACCAGCGAGGTGCTTCAATATCACTTTTAAAGGTTTATTCTGAATCCTTTGAAGCATCATCTTCCTGTTTGTACAACAACTTGCCCAAATGGGGACTGCATATAATATTGCTGGTCTGAATATCTGTTTTTAAATTAACAGTTTATTGTTAAGACAAAGTCTGGAATTTCTGTCAATAAGAGGATATAAACATTTTATATATTTGATGCGCTTTGTTTGGATCTCAATCTGCTGCTTGAAAGTAAGATTCTTATTATAAATTAGCACTTAGATTTAACTTGATCAGACCAATTTAAAATTGCACCGTTCATCCAAACAACGTGATTATTGGTGGGTTTGAGAAACGAAACTCTGGGTTTATGAACATAAATAGCTATTTGTGTTTTTGAGGCATTAGGAGAAATCTTCCCTTTCTGCAAGTATAATGGAAATATATCTAAACTTTTTTGCAGTCGACTCCATATGACACGAAGGCCCTTTTCTTTTACGGAAATGCTTGTATCGTTACAAAACAGAGATTTCTCACATCCTGGTGATAAATCAGGAAGATTAGAATTAAAAATATTATATAAGATTGGGCCCAAGATACTTCCTTGGGGTACACCAGCTCCAACAGGCAATCTACCAGATTTACCATTTAAATAGTTAACCTGAAGAGTGCGGTCAGTTTGTATCATTTTTGTGATGCAAAGAGGAAAACGGAAATTGGAACGTTTGTGTTTTTGACGTACTGTGATGATATTTTTTCTGGCTAAATCACATACCCAATTTATCTGTATGATGTTTTTAAAGAAATGGAATCATAATATTGTTCAAACATTCGTTCTGCTATAAATTTTAATTGATAGCCAAACCACTAGGCTTGAACCATGATTTGACAAAAAGGGAAAAGTCCTTTTCTGTTCACTACGCAGGCTGGTCTTCAGCTTTCTCCCTGGCGGATTATAGTTGAGGTTTTCAGGAAACCATAAACGCTTTCGATTTTCGCTTTCAAAATGGTTTACTAACCTCTTGTCAAAATCTTTTTGCAGTTCATACCGAACCGTACAATGCACTTGCGGATTGCTCCTTGTTTGGACGCCATTTTGAACCGAATTGAGCATGTATAAACAAAACACAAAATACTGACATAAAGAGGAAAGATAGAGCTTTCATATACATATTTTCATTTCTTTCTAAGTGTTTTTGTGGAGTAAAAAGGCCCCCAAAAAATTCCAGATTTTTAGTTGTCACCCATTACCACTACTCTCTCCACTATGCGAGAGCATTCCAAGCCAGGGGGTACAATCGATATGAAAAATATCGTCAAGGGGTACGCGAACAATAAAAGGGTGAGAACCGCTGCTTTATGCCAAACACTGTCCAATGTCTTTTCTATACCTAGAAGAGCAGTTCCAGTGGAATAATCTTTAGATTTATTAGATTTATTAGTACGAATCAAATTGCATACTCTAAGTAACTAAGTAACTAGTATAATTTAATCCAAAAACTTGACACAAACTCATCGCCTGGCCCTGACACTCTCTCTAACAGCCTCCTAAAACAGTTCCAAGGTGAGCTTTTGGCCCCTCTTACCAGTTTGTTCAACGCGTCACTAGCTTCCGGTTATATTCCTTCAATTTGGAAAATTTCTCACATCACACCAGTTCATAAAAAAGAATCTCGCTCAGATGTAGAGAATTATCGTGGTATAACGATCCAATCTGCTACTCATAAGCTTTTCGAACGGCTAGTGTACGATTCTCTTTACGAGGTAGTCGCTGAACGAATTTCTTCTGAGCAACACGGATTTTTAAAAATGAAATCCGCTACCACGAATCTGCGGGTTTACTTCTCTAGTAACCGATTATGTATCCAAAGGACTTCAAGTCGACTGTATTTACACAGATATGAGCAAGGCATTTGATGCAGTTAAGACGGACAGCATTCTTCGATCGATAAGTGACTTCGGCATTGGCGGTCCACTCTACAATTGGTTGCAAACATATTTGGTGGGAAGAGTTCAGTATGTTAAAATAAAGGGACACGTCTCTGCTTCGTTCACAGTGAATTCGGGAGTACCTCAAGGAAGCCACTTAGGACCACTGTTGTTCGTACTCGTGATGAACAAGCTTCCCGACAATTTGACTAATGCCATGATTCTGATTTATGCTGATGATGTGAAAATTTTCTTGCCCATCAAAACAAATGACGATTGTTCTAAATTACAACCGGACATGCAAAGTTATGGACAATTCTAAACGTTAACGCTGAAAAATGTTCAGTTATGACATTTTCTCGTACAATATCTCCTATCGAGTTTAAATATCATTTCAATGGAACTGAGTTACCACGTAAAGAAAAAGTTCGTGACCTACGCGTTATATTTGACCGACAACTTTCGTTGACAAACCATATCGACAATGTACTAACAGGCAGCTTAAAATTGTGTTCTCTTGTGAGACGGTACGGACGGGATCTCAAAGACCCTTATTCTATATAAGCCATTTACAAAGCGCTAGTGCGGAGTAAGCTAGACTTTGCGATCGTTGTTTGGCGCCCCTAATATGTAACACATATGTATAATCAACGAATTGAAGAAATTCAAAAAAAGTTCGTGCGTTTTGCCTCACGGAACCTTAGATGCAATGGTGATCAACTACCTGCCTATCAAGGATTGTGTGCATTAGTTAACATTGACACAGTAGACAGTACATTGCCGACATAGGATTGCTGGCATAGTATTCTTCACCAATGTATTAGCAGGACGGACTGATAGTCAAACCCTTTTAGCTCGAATACATCGTAATAGCAATACAGTTACGCTCAGAAATCCAAGAGTGTTCAACCCTCCGCAACGAGCTCGGAATTATTCACAACATAAACCTACATGCCGTTTCGTAGTTTTACCTTTAATTTATTGTATTTTAAAATTAAGTGTGGATAACGGGACCAAAGCCTATATTTTCCAGAAAAAATAAATGAACTGATGAGTGGTCGAAAGCCCATGGCGAAACCAAACTGCTCATTTGCAAAAATTGAATTCGCATTGATATGTGTCATCATTCTATTAAAAATTATTCTTTCAAAAAGTTTGCTTATAGAAGAGAGTAAAGTAATTGGCCGATAACTTGATGCTTCAGCTGGATTTTTTTCAGGTTTTAAAATTGAAGTGACTTTGGCATTTTTCCATTTTGATGGAAAATATGCTAACTCAAAGCATTTGTTAAAAATTCTCACCAAGAAATTTAAAAAGCTTTCGGGAAGTCTTTTGAGGAGGATATGAAAACTCTCATCATCTCCTGGTGCTTTCAAGTTTGTGAAGTTATTGATGATAGTTAGTATATCATTCAAGTTTGTTTCCTCTTCAGAAAGAAGTTCTTGAGTGGTGATCTGATCATACTTTTGTGATACTCTATTTTCAATAGGACTCATTACTCAGAAACCTTTGATTGTACAGAAAAACTGTCTACGAGAAAATTATAGGGAACAAAGGTAATCTTGTAAAAATGTATACAAGGTAAAAAAAAAATATATTTCGAAATAACAAGGTAAAGAATTGAATTTTATCTTATTTTTTTCAAAGAAACCTGAAGTTATAACAAAACTTTTAATAAAAAGTCCAGAATGGTTTCTTGATAAAAAAATAGGAAAAAAACCACGCTCTATTTTATAAAAAAAATTGGTGATTATAAATATTTTTTCTTGGATCTAAAACAGTTTTTATATACAAGTAAAACTTCAATACTTTGAATAAAGCGATCAAAGCCGTACGCTAGACTTAGTATGTCAACAGAGCGTTACAATCGTTACAAGGTTTAAAAAACCTTACATTACAGCAGAACGCAATGAATCAATTCTAATTTTTTTTCTCTCTCCATGTCTTTCCAGGTGAGACTTGTCGCGGAATCTTTGTGGAACAAGTAATCGCAAACCGGAGACGCCCTGGTGTCCCGGGTGTTATCACCGGCAGTAGCTCTTAGACCGCTTAATTGCGTTATTGCGCGCTCTGGTTCGCAACGGACGTAAACGTACCACATCATCCATCATACCACCACCGTCACAATCACCATCCAAAATTCATTAATCATCGTTTTCCACGCCGGCCGTTTTCCGGTATGGCAAGAGTAGTCCTGCAGCTCTGCGGAGTCTCCGGAAAGGGTATCCTAGTACCAACGGACTATTTAATTGTTACTTCAGAGTGACTATGAGATTACTGCAAAGCAGTTAAAGTTTCGCACTTTGTTGAAAATAATAAATCCAATGTGAATTAAGTCACAAAGGCGGGGTGCAGGTGCGCTTACATAATAACAGAGTATTTACATCATTGTAAACAACCATGCTTTATACGCAATTGATGGTTTGGGCAAAAAGTGCCGACAAGTTTAGTGTTGAACAACTACTTTCACATGGCGAAAAAAAAATCTCCGCCTATTGCACAACACGAGTATCCACTACAACTCCTACTCAGATCATTCATTGTTAAGCGACCGTTAAGGTTAAGAAGTGCGAGAATGGCCAGCAGTTGCAGACTCAAAAGTCGGCCGCCAACTGGCAGCACTAATCAGCTGTTCAACAGGCAGATCAGTGTAGCTTCTTCTTCGCTTCAGTATGAAGTGCATATGGTTGAGGCAATTTACTCACCAGATCAATTGCTACCCACGCTAGAAGAGTGAGCTCAGAGTGATATTTTTTTTTTGTAAATTCGCTCTCTGTGTAATTATCACCAATGTAGCAATCAACCTGCTGCTACTGTTGCATTACTCGACTATCCAAGCCATTTTTCAGTTCTTTCCATCTTCTTAGTTGAACTCCTCAAGCGAAGAGTAGTTGAAGGTGGAATATTTTTCACTCAGATAATGGTTCTTGTGCGGCCATCGGCTGTTCAAGGCAACGCTGTTGATAGGTTGATGTGCCAATACGATTTGTCGAACGTTCAACTACACTGTACTCACTGTCTTCGAGTAAATGGTCCCAACTTTCGTTTTTAACTGATTTAAGTTTAATTATAACAATAAGTATAACATTCGGTAATAACATGTCTTCCATTACGAACAAAATTTAACTAATGGCGAAGCAATGAACACCAATTTCGTTTTTCGCGTCGTTACCGAAGGGATCCGCGAGGCGAGGACACAAACGGGTTTGTTGTTCGAATCGAAACCAAAACGGTGAATTCCCATCAAGCGCCCGATCACGTTCCGGTCGTAAATTGACGACTTGTTGGTTCGTGGCGGAATGTCTTGCTGATATGATTTCGATTCTGTTTACATTGCGAAGTCGAAAGGTAAGGCCGTACGACGCTGAATACTTGGCACTTTTTAGTCCAGATTATTTCGGTTTTAATGCTCTTGGAATCAAGTAGAAATACTCGCTTTAATTAACCACAGAGGAAAAAAAAACTAGGGTGAATTAGAAAATGAATAAACCGCACATTCTTTTGGAAACAAGCTCGCGGTCGGGCACCCTGTCGCATTCGAATAGCAAAACTGGGAAGAAAAGCGCATTCGACGAGTGAGAAAAACTCGTGCTTTGCAGCAATTAAGAGAAGAAGAAAAACCATAGAGACGAAAGTCATAATCGGCGTGTATACAATAAAAAGGCCTAAGATTTTATCATACGTCGGAGACAAGTAGGGGAAAATTCAATAAAACGCTTGAATATACACTGTAAAAATTGACACGTTACTGCCAAGTGGATTCCACTTACTCCTGTGCTAATAGATGAAACATTTCATATCTACGTGGAATACACTTGCGTTTCAGTTCACAGCACAAAATCAAGTGTCTTACATTTCGGTTTGCCATGTCATGCATACCAAAATCAATCATTTTACACTCAGATTTCAATGTTTACACAGGTCAAATGCCAAAACACGTTAAAATTCCGTGAATTCCAATAAAAATCGATATGGGTTGACATAATAGAATTATTAGGTTCGTTTTTTGACATTCATATGTGAAGAGCATTAGGGATTAGTGTGCGATTTATTTTCAGTGTAGATAAAATATGCACTGAAAAATAATTATTTTTCTAAAAGCGTTTTGTATGTTGATGACAATAAACTCTTTATTTGAAATTACCGCTAGTATCATATAACGTCATTGGAAAAACTTGATAGGCCATTTTTCATGGCTTACCAAAACATTTATAATTGTTTCATCGGCGTTATATCTTTCTTGAAAAATTAATACATTTTCGTTTATATCGTTATCAGGAAAATATTACTAAATGAAAATAGCTACAGGAATGCCTAAATAGTTAGAACTATTTGTATTAGAACTATTAAAAAACCTATTAATTTTGATAAAAGATGCAATTCGAAACAGGTCTAAAATTTTCAACATATCGCAGTCATTAATAATTGCCTATTGAAAATATTCCGTAGTCTTTTCCTTTTTCCCAAGTTACAATGACGATTCAATTGTGAGATCAATGGAAACTTTCATTGGCTTGCTGTACATTCAAAAATCAATTTAATCAGTTGGACGTCTAAAATTGATAACTTATTAGCCTAAAAACTCGTGTTACGAGAACTACACTGTCTCTTAACCATCTAATGCTCTCTAGATAACTGACACTGTTGTGTGAGATGTGTAGGTATAAAAATGATATAATGTTTTTACCAGAAGTAACTTCACAAAAAAACATATTCAAACATTGTTGATAAAATTGCAGCTAAACAACTACAATTTCGTTCGAAATTACTTCGAAGACGTGATTTATTGAAAATTTTAGAAGCAGAACTTCGATTTTCGAAAATACTTCATAACACTGCCATCTTATAAATTAAGGCCTTTACAAATTTTATTTTCATTTTATGTCACCCCCCCCCCCCCCCCCCTTTAAAAAATCTTGAATATTGGAAGAGGAAGAAAGAAAAGCTCATACCGTTTTATTCATTTTGTTTGTTTTCCGACAGTATTAATGCTTAATTTAGCAATGAACAAGTCCAGTGACAGAGAGAGTGTCGTCAAAAGGCAAGCGAAATAGATAATAATAATAATAAAGTGTTATTTTTCAACATTTATTTGAGTGCAAGTTACAAACGTCATAACTTGCACACAAACTTTTATCAAAGATTTTTTTTTTCGTCTCGGTGTTATTTATTTTTTGCAACCCCCTTTGTAAAGTTTGATAACCTTGGACATAAAAGGAATTCGAAATTTGTATCAGCCTAGCCAACAAATCAAAAACTTGTGTTTACTTCAGAAACAGTCGCGTCCAATCGTTTTTCTCTGTCGTGTGAAAATACACTGTTCATACAACTTAATTTTTATAAATGAGGAAGTTAAGGTGACACTGGAACTGGTTTGCAAATGGCGCTGGCTTCGATAATGCTTATGATTTATTTATTTTTATTTATTTGTTACCCTACTCTTCATCCCAATCACCATAGATCACTCAAACACTTGATCAATTGCACATTAAACTTTGATTTACCCGTTTTGAAACTTTAAATCAAGATAAAAAGTACACTCTTCGAGGTAATCATACAAACAAAAATTGGTACACTTTCGTCTAACTGAGACAAAAAAAAGCTGATGGTGCTTAGAACTTTTTTCCTCCGCAATCATCAATGATTTGCATCAGTGTTGGCCAAATTATTTCCTAATAATCCTAATGGCACTAGAAAATATTTGAAAAATTTATTAAAATATTCTTCCAATGATTCCGCAAACATCGGCATTTATGAACAATCAGTGAAAAAAAAACGGGACAATACTACCGGACCGCTGAGCCAAAAAGATTGGGAACCACTGCTTTTTAGATTCAAAAACAAAGCTTAACGGTGCACACTGTTTCCAAAGCTGCAAAAACGTGATCGAAATTATTTTGACCCAAAAAAATCGATTTTAGAGCCATAATGCCTTCAGAAAAGTTGATCCATTAATTATTCTCCATTTTATAGGAGTTGAAATTTTGTGATTAATCCACAGTGAGAAGCGAATTTTACTTTTTTCATTTTTGCATAAAAAAATTAACTTTGTTCGGCAAAGTTGTTGCACGTTTTATAAGAAACAACTTTGTCAAAGGAACCATACTTCTATCTGCCTTTTTTAATGGACTTTTGTGGAGTTTTCTACAGATTGCCACTAAAAATCATTTTTTTCAATACATTTAGTAGTGATTTTCTACAATTTTTCAGTGTTCTAAATTGTTGTTTGCTATCACAAAACAAACAATTTCATCGAAGAAAGTTTATTTTTATCTCTCATATTTCATTGGTTATTGACGATTTTAATTGAAACAATGCACTAATTTACTAACAGATATCTTTAAAATCTGCAACAATGCAGACTAAACCAAATGTTTAAGTATAAGTAAAACATCATTTAATCCATATATAGGCATTTGTCTCTCGTTGTTTTTAATAAAAAAATTAATTTTAATAAAAATCTTTCTAAATAATCTAAAAATTACTAAATAAACTTAAGAGATAAAAATAAACTTTTTTCGGTAAACTTGTGTGCTTTATTATATTTAACAACATTGTAGAACATTAAAAAAATTTAGAAAATCACTATAAAAAGTTATATTAAAAAAAAATTTAAAGGGCGTTCTAGAGAAAACTTCACAATAGTTCATTTAAATTAACAGATACAAGTATAGTGTCTTCGACAAAGTTGTTTCTTATAATATGTGCTAAAACTTTACTCGACAAAGTGGAATTTTACATGCAAAAATGAGAAAAATAAAACTCATTTCTTACTTTTAGGCACATTAATCACAAAACTCTAACTTCAACAAAATGGAGAATAATTAATAGAACAACTTTACTGAATACACTATGACTCCGAAATCTTTTTTTTTTTTTTGAGTTAAGAGTAATTAGTGTAAATTAGCGCATTATTCTAGTAAAAACCGTCAACAACCAGAAATATATGTGAGATAAAAATAAACTTTCTTCGGAGATATTGTTTGTTTCGTTGTAGCAAACAATTTTATAGAACATTCAAAAATTGTAGAAAATCACTATAAAAAGTTAAATAGCAAAAAAAGATTTTTAGTAGTAATCTATAGAAAACTCCACAAAAATCCATTTAAATAGATAGATAGAAGTATGATGTCTTCCACAAAGTTTTTTTTTTTTAAATTTGCTACAACTTTGCTGAACAAAGAGGATTTCTACATCCAAAATGAGAAAAATAAAATTCGTTTCTCACTGTTGAGTGGATTAATCATGGAATTGCAACTTCTATAACAAGGAGAATAATTAATGGAACAACTTTGCTGAAGATGTCACGGCTCTAAAGTCAATGTTTTTGGGTCACAATAATTTCGATCACGTTTTTGCACCTTTGGAAACAGTGTGCGGTGCTCGGCGTTACTGCTGTTACATTATTCGACCGGCCAAACTGCACCCACCACAAGGCGTCGTTTTCGCCTTCTGAGCGAATAACGCCCTCAAAAACTTCACGGTGGAAGCTCTTGGTGCTGAACATTGAAAAAAAAATAACATCTAAAATTGAGTCAAATAAACATGTTCGAATAATTAGCGCACCGCTTGTGTAAGCAAATTGTGTTGTGCGTGTGTGCTTTAAATATGGGGCAACTGTAAAAAAAATAAAACAAAACAAAAAAAAATGTCTCGCTTGGGCGCGGCTACAACGCCGAGGGACTCGCAAACACGGTGATTGGATGATGATGATGGTGGTGTAATCGGAAAATCGAACTATATCACGTCACGTAAACCAACCGCATGTTACGGTCAGTATGGTTAATTGACCGCTACTTGGTACAGTGTGTATGGGTTAGATTGTGGTTTAATGGTGTTCTTGCTTGCTTTAATGGGTAATACTTGCTGTCACATTGAATACGTTCCTCGCAGTAATAATCGATGGGGGCGTTGAGTCGATAAAAATCCCAATTTTTTTATTATGTGTCATTTTTTTCCTCCCTCGTACTTTGCCACTCTGAACAGAACAAAAGTAAAAAGCGGATGATTTGCGACAATAGTGTGTGATTAATTTATAGATTTTTTTTTATGAAATCGTTATCGGTAGTTTATTCACTATTAACCAGTTCTGGTCACTTTTTCTCATGTACTTCCCCGACAGATTCGTACCGTTTACATCTACGGTCAACCGATCATCTCACTATACGTAGAAAACCAAGAACGTTTATGTCTAGCACAGATTTCCAGCACTCTGTTGAAGGACTTCAGCTACAATGAGATCCACAATCGGCGGGTCGCTCTGGGCATTACTTGCATTCAGTGTACTCCGGTTCAGCTGGAGATTCTTCGGCGTGCCGGGGCAATGCCCGCCTCATCCCGACGCTGCGGAATGATCACACGACGGGAGGCTGAACGACTTTGTAAATCTTTCTTCGGTGAATGTAGCCAGCCTGCGCTGCCGGAAGGATTCGTGTTTAACGTGTATCACGAGTGCGCTTGGGGTTGTACTGGCGCATTTGCTCCAGCCCGCTACAACAGTTCACGCGCCAAATGCATAAAATGTTCCTACTGTAATCTCTTCTTCTCCCCGAATAAGTTCATATTCCATTCACATCGTCTAACTCCACACGATAAGTACGTGCAACCGGATGCAGCTAATTTTAACTCCTGGAGACGCCACTTGAAACTACAAAGTTCACCCCCAGAGAAGGTAATCTACGCTTGGGAGGATGTTAAAGCTATGTTCAACGGTGGGACCCGCAAGCGGTACATTTTATCAACGGCGAGAAAGTTCAGTGCTGCCGCAGCAGTAGCTGAAAAGTCTCAAGCTCTGTTAGATCCGGGAAAAGAGCCCGTAACTTCAACAATTTGCGATTTATCCAGCACTTCTTCTGTGATCACTAAAAAGGAAGCACCCGAGCCAATGGAATCCAGCTTCAACAGTGACAGTTGCAGCAGCAGCACCAGTCCTTTCGCGCACATTCCGCATCTCCTATCACAACCCACTTCGACTAGTGTGGGAAACATCGGTGTACCTATGGGTTCGACTGGACCCATCGGTACTCCACCGACACCGACGGCGGTTGTGGCAGCTAACTCGGCAGCCGCAGCGGCTAACTTTGGCTTCAAACTGTCCTGTCTGCAGCCGTTCTCATTCAACGGAATCGGCCACTTTCCCGGGATGGTTCCCAGCTCGAGCTATCTGGTCCCGCTGTTACGTCCGACTAATCCGAAAAGCATTTCCGCTGCGGCATTGTCCGCATTCAAGCCCGTAGTGAAGGTCAAGAAGAGGTATGAAAAGGATACGAAAGATGGGCCGGCACTGAGGTGCCGGTTTCCAACCGACACGAACGTTAAGACGTTGGCTGTTGCCAGCGCATACTTGGTCTTGGTTCTCGGATTATCACGAATAATACATACTTTTACGGTTATTTCTGGATTGTACGTAGTAGTTTGAAACCGATATTCGAGTCATTTGAAAGTGAAAATGGCATATGGTATAAAATTTGGCTACTATCATTTACAAAAGAGGGTAAAAATAACAAAATGAAATTAGAATAAAATATTTTGATCCACACTGAATTGGAATGGACAACAATGTTGAAAACGAACAGAAAAGTATTCAGATTATGAATTAATTCGAAAAGTATTTACAAGAAATCGACTGCTTTTGATATATAATTAATGGATGTATTACCCAAGAAAAAAATCGTTACTAAAAATTATTCAAAACATGCATAACAACAATTGAAATTTATAAATCTCTTAGAAATTCGCATTTTCTCCCTCATCCCTCATTTTCGCGATCATCGACTGTGGGAATCGCGAATGTGGGACTCTTTATAAGAAATAACCATGCCAAAGACACAACACTTTTATCTATTCATTCAAACTGCGGTTATTTGTAGACTTTTTTTGTAATAATTTTGTTGTAAATTTAACGATTTAATAACGTTATAGAAAAATACACAACTTAACCTAGAAAAGTTGTTCAAATTTTGCTAAGTTGATAAATTTAGCAAGTCCAATCAATTATAATTGATTATAATTGATTTGAAATAAAAAAGTTAGTTGATGGTTTACCGACTCTGAATAAAGTTGCAAACTTGATACTTTTAGTTTGCTCCTGTTTGAGTTATCGCTAACCTAATTTGCTTTAAACTATACTGTCATTCTTGCCATAACCAGAAGCGAATTGTCTTTCCAACCTGAGGTCTACAGTTTCGTCGCCCTCTAGCCGCTGCTTGTCGTATATTCAAAACATATCTTACATTAACACAAAACATTCCTATTATGAGGAGAGGGGGTCTGTGAAAGGGTCTAATTTAACAAGCAGAAGCTAGAGGAAAACGGGCTTATACTAGAAGGAATAATATGAAAGTAAACAAAGGTAAGTCGAAATGAAAAGTTTTATTTCTTTTGTCAATTGAAATTCTCTTAGGTGCATTTGAAATAGAAACACTATGCTACTGCACTTTATAATAAGACTGTGCAAAGTAATTGATCTTTCCTGCTGAGTATGCCATTGCATTATTTTTTACTATTTTAATACTATCTGTGTTGGAGGACTTCCAAGGTCGTGGAAAAACGTACGGTGAAATTGGATCTCACACTTATTTTTTTTTTAATTGAAATAAGATTGTAACCAGCAGATCAAATTGATGTATGCTTTTACTATCCGATGTGTTGATGATTGGAGTCATTTCAAAAGTAAGACATCATTCTTTCGTGATGCCTATAATACCATTTTTTCAGGACAGAAATTTGCGATACAATCTGCATACAAATATTTACTTTTCATTTATTACTTCAACAGATTTCTCCAATCACCTCTTCTAGCCGGTAAAATAGCATTCAAGAATGTTCGGTCGAATGTCATAGCTTCTGAGACAATGTGGTTGAAAATTTCTCAATTAGGTGCGCATGTCACGTACCGGTGACAGTATTTACTGTAGAAATGGCTAAACAAAACGATATTCGGGCAAATTACGATACCGTTAAGGCCACCAGCTTTCCTCTCAAAAGATTATTATAGCGGAGCAAAAGAGGTGCCTTTGTTGGTGTTTAATGTTTTCGTCGTTTGTTTATCGGTGGATACACGTGCAGGTTCGACGATTAAAACAAAAGTTTTCCAAGAGGAGGATGTGACATGAGTATTCTAACATGGCTTCGCAGTTTTTTTCAGGATTGTTCCTATAACAAAATCGAAGGAATTATTTTGTCTAACCACTTTTGAAAGTAACTCACTTGAATTGGATACGTCTATACAATGAAAATTTAATTTTGCTACATAAAACAAGTTTTTAGTTTTATGAATACCAGGAAAATCTCAATGGTTCGGATTTCAAAAAAAAAGGGTTCTGGCACCATAACGGAGTTATTGCAACATAACAGTATTGCGATAAATTGTAAAGGATTGGGTATAAAAAGCGAAAAGTGTACGAACGATGAAAACCTTTTTTGCTCAAGGGTAAAAAATGTAAAAAAATACACTGGTGCTAGACTCTCCGATTTGATTTTCTATTAAATCTGTGTAAACTATGCTAGCGTATATCTAGGAATACGTATCACGTTCAGTTGTTTCCGAGGGTTAGGACGCGTGCTGTTAATTCCGAAAGCCATCAGCCATCGCCAAACAGACATCCCCGTTTCGTTATGGAGAAGCCCAAAACTCGAATGGAATACTCTTGAGGCGCCAATCTGGCTGAGGCACTGACGTAATGTAATACTTCCTATGAGGAATGTCGGACATGGCATGGCATTGAGGATATAGAGGATACGTACAGGGCGTAATTGCTTTTTAGTACAATAGTGGTTCTCTTCATCACAAAACTGTGCTTGATTGGTTAGCTGAATGACGTATAGAGTTCAACGATATTCTCATATTGCCTTTTGTTGTGACGTGCGGCACGGTACGTCTGCTGTCTGCAGCAATGAAATATGAAACTATAGAATATCATCCGTATGTCAACAACAGCCCAGCATCAAGGTCAGCGAGATATGGTTAGCGGTATTACAGCTGTCACGTAAACGATTTCTACCCTCAATGGGATTTCATGAGCATTAAACGATAAAATAAAACGCAATAACACTTTTATGTAGGAACTTGCAAAATTTGTGGAGCCATCGTGTATGTTATACCAGTTGCGTATGGGTTTGATAAAATAGCTGGGAATATTAGCTTTAGATAGCACCTACAGAAATCGTTGAATATTTGTTGTCAAGCTTTTCAATAGTTTCTCAATACAGATTTCAAAAATGTAAGATCATTATTAAGAATGTTTTAGGTTTTATTTTTGTTTTGTTTTTAGTGATATTATTATAATTTCAACAATTTTAATAATAATTATTGTTTAGCTATCGTTTTGTGATTGAGACTTATAACTTCTAGCTGCAATTGTTCAGAGTGTCTATTCCCTGGAAAATCTTAAAATATCCAAGTTCATATGCAAAAACCTCGAAAAGTCAGGAAATTTTCAGAACAATCAGAAAATTATTCCTGTTAAAATTAATTTTACCCCATAGATCTAATTTTGATTCCTGTGCATTGTATTGTAATAAAATAACATTAACGTTCTTATCACGGTTTAAACGGTTTTAGAACCACAAAAAGTTATACCACATAAAATTTTGGTTGGGTAAAAAGTACTGGACAAATTAACCTTCTGGATCATTACAATCAGATATGGGTCATTCCATCTCAAGTGTGCAAAAAAGTATAAACGTGTCTCCTCAGATTGAGATTTGGCTCAAACTTTGTGAAATTGTTTATGCAAAAATTCCCACTCCCACCAAAGTCAAACCGTGGGACCCTTCACTGTTTGGATAAAAGCGTTTCGTAAAAAAAAAACAGAATGTATAGTATAGAGATGAAAAGATACGTTTTTTGTAAAGGAAGTAAGTCAAGAGATCTGAAAAGAGTATCAATTTTAAGCGAAAGTGTTACCAGATATGTTCTTTCTGCATTTGAAAAGTTATATTGCATTTTTCTGCAAATGAGTATATTTTGATTTCAAATTTGAACGTGTTCCTGAGAAAATTTAACACGAAAAACATTTATTACCCCGAGGTATTATGGCAAAACTCGAGTAACGGCATTTTTAAGAAATAAAGTAAAACTTTTTCCATTTAAAATAAATTTTCTAGTAATCGTACATGTGGCTAGTTGAGAATTTCCGCAGGGATGAGTTGAAGCAGCTCATATTGATTGATTTTCCGAAAAACGGTTTTATAAAAGGTGGTTTTTCCTAATTTATTAAAATTTCCTAAAATGGTTCGCGTTTATTTAGAGGTAGGTTCAGTAATGAGGAATTTTTTTTTTCGATTTATTACTTCTTAAAAACCTTGCATAGCGGCTAGAGTGTCCTTCCCGGGATGGGATTCCAGGGATTTTTTTTATTCAAATCCCTGGGTCCGGAAAATATTTTCGGCAATGGAAATAATTGGGAAATCGAGGTAAAATTTTATTTTTATTTTTTTCGACATTGTGTACACTTCTGGGCAATGTTGAGCAGTTTGTAGATTCGAGTCTCGGCTCGGGAGAGACTGTTAGTGTCAGTAGGATCGTAGCGCTAGCCCCGCAATTGTCCTGTACACTAATAAACAGTCGGCTGCGAAGCCTGTGTATAAAAAACAGAAGGTCAAGTTTCGAATAGGAATGTAGCAGCAAGGCTTTGCTTTTTTTTTAGTAAAAATGCATAGTGACAATTGTCATACCATGAAAGCACGCTTTAGTTATCCAATGATACACTAATTATTACATTCCGTACATTTGTATGAACGCTATTAGCATATAAGATCTATCCCGCTTAACGTTATCGCATACCATAACTGAGGCATACAACAGCAGCTCTGTGAAAAACTTCACCGTTATGCTAGTATTGTTACATTCAATTTATCAGCAGTACAAACGGAACATGTGGCCATAATGGCAGCCATCGGAAGTATTAACTATGATGAAATGGGCTTGCGTAAAAATACCATAGCGTAGAGTAGCCGAACCAATTATGGTGTACGCGTCTTACCAGGACGACGAGTGAGTTGAATTAAACCTGCTTCATAGCTTCATCGAAAGTTGAAGATAGGATGGCGGGCAATATCTAATTTCTCCGCTAATATTGAATCGATAACATTTTTCTGTTTCATTTTTTCATATTGGTAAACCGAAACTAAGTGCTTTCACCCTACAGTCAAAACTAACCAGCTGTTTAAATTGCACTGCGCTGAAGCGAGCCGCCCAGTATGACCTTGGGGATCGGTCGTCATTTACGCTTCGCTTCGAGATACGTCGGGAAACTTCACGCTTCGAGCACCCCTCCTATCTTTGTTTACCGGATAAGAAGTAAGCGGTTTATGCAGTGTTGCCACATGTACAGATTCATCTCAAAGGGTACAAATTCCCGCACTGACTTTGAAGCTTCGAAATCATTAACTTCTTTAAGCTAGCGAAATAAAATTTAAAACTGTACATAGACTTGTTACATCGCGTTCTAAATAATTTTATGACATCGAATTTAAATTCAGATGCACAGATACTGTGTTTGAACGAAACTGTTAGTTATCATGTATAACGAAGAAAAGCTGCCGTTTAGCACTGGCCACACAAACAAATCACGCTGGTAAAACCATTATGCAATATTGCAGCTTTACAGACGACAGAACACCTAAAGGCCCATTCACATGCCGAGCACGTTACTCGTTGTCACTTTCTTTCCGTTTCAGGAACAGTCATCGATTGCCGGAATAAAATTTCATTAAGGCTACTTTACAATTATTATCACCCACTTTGAACAACGGGGAAACCCCTTGTGACCTAAATTACGGGGGCTCTGGGGAACAAACGAGTAAAGGAAACCGAAGAAGGTGAACAAACATGGATCGACAATTGATGTTGATTTATGGTCGAGACACCTTCCGTTTCCCGCAAGGAACGTGACATCTCGCCCGGTGTTGCACTCCATAAAGCCTCGAAATTCTCTTAATTTTCCTCACCCACTCTCTAGTGTCGGCACTGTAACTTGTTTATGTATTTATGAGTCAATATTTCCTCCTGTACTCCGTTTCGATCCGATGCCAATGTATTCATTAAATATGTAACTAACCCATGCCTCGGAGCTTCTATCTCTCTCTCTGTTTTTCTTTTTGTCTTTGACTCAAACAGAGGAACGGAGACATATTCGTCGGAAAAAACAGACACGCCACCACTATCAACGTTTCTACCGTGCGTGACGTGAAAAAAAAACATTTTTTTAGTAAGAAAAGCATTATGATGCGAATGAAATGACTTTCCATTGTGTTTGTGTCTCGATTAAAAACATCCCCCTGTGGTAATCAATTATTGTGTTGCCAAATCGCAGCATTATTTGAACTTCATTTTTTTATATTCGTTTATTCGTGCGCCTGTTTACCCTCGAATGATACTAATTGAATATTTCTTTTTTTTTTTCCTTTATTTTCTTTTCCGTTGTTTGGTTTGGCTCCGGCTAACGTACAGATAAACCTACGACTGATACTCGTGAGTGGAAAAACGAAAGAGTTTCTCTTCAGCCCATCCGATTCGGCAGGAGACATAGCACTGACAGTGTTCGAGAATTGGCCCGATGGTAAGTTTGTTCATGATATGTAGTATTAATTTGATGTGGATTATAGAAGTCTAGTATGGAAAGAAATTTTGTTATGCCTTGTTCACATTGTAGCGTGATACCGTGTATCTTGATACCAGAATCCATACATAAAGTTTTCACGGGTAATTTGTTGTATGACATTTGATAGCAAGACTTACCAAAAAACTGCGAACTCTGATGAAATCGATTCAAAACCGAAAGAAGCTTGAGGTGTTTTTCGGTTCCGATTCTGACTGTTCCGTAAAGGCGTTTTCAAACTCCTCCTGGAGAGTGAGTTTATTCTTGTGTGTTGTTGCTTATTTCGAGATAGAACCTTCCTAAGCTTTTTGGTCTACAACATGGTTACACTGGATGAATCGAATCAGACTCTTTCAAATATTTCATTGCCTGCGCCTTGGAGCTGATTGGAGCCCTGCAAAATTGTCATCAAGGCAACCAAAATTTTGTTTCCTCGCGTGATGGTGGAATGATGAATAAATAGAGAATGTAGATAGCTTGAATAATCTTTCGGTTCTAGATGAGGTAGTAAAGTGACATAAATGTGTCATTTGTTTAGCACCCAAAAGAGTGGAAGAGATTTTTTTCCTCATCTATAGTTTATTTGACACGGCACAAATACAATTCAATGTTTAACGGCGCCAATTATATCTGGTAGCTTACTTTCTAAAGTATCTTAATAACTAAAAGCAAATTTTTTATCCTCGCTGCCGACTACGAGCTGAAACTAAATCTAACTTAAGCTAGAATGTTTTGCATGAAAAGCACTGATTTGTTGTTTGATGGTTTTCCATCGCCATAGGTAAGCAGCATATTGAATATGTTCCGCTGCTGGGCCAAGATATTACGGACTGGCATATTGGGTTGTCTCCCTCGGGGCCTGAGTGTATCGTGCGGGTCTAGTTGCTGTTTCCGGATCCGGGGTCTTAACGTGTTATTGTCGTTTGGTTGGATGTAGGCGGAAGGGGATAGGACTAAACTGGGGCGTGGATGGATTTCAGGAAAACGTATATAAGGGACATGTAGGATAGGTCACGGCTCGCCAAGACATCACGAACAGGAACAGCCGGCTGCCTACCTTCGGCCTGCAGGGAAGCTACTAATCTAGACCTGGCGTCACGGTGTACAGGGCATGACCAAACAACGTGCTCTATGTCGTGATAACCTTCACCACAGGCACAGATACCACTCTCCCCGAGCCCAACACGACGGAGATGCGCGTCAAATCTATAGTGATTGGACATAAGCCGGGACATCACGCAAATGAAATCCCGACCTACATCCAACCCCTTGAACCACGGGTTCGTCGATACCTTGGGGATTATGGAATGTAACCACCTTCCCAGTTCCCCCTTGGTCCAAGAATTTTGCCAACTGATGATCGTATTCTGACGTACAAATGCGAAAAATTCATTAAAGGCAATTGGTCTTTTATAAATATCACCGTTTGTTGCGCCCACCTTAGCCAAAAAGTCCGCTTTCTCATTACCCGGTATCGAGCAGTGAGAAGGGACCCACGCTAAGGTAATCTGAGTAGATTTTTCGGATAAAGCACTCAGATGTTCCCGTATTTTCCCCAGGAAATACGGAGAGTGCTTAACATCTTTCATCGATCGGAGAGCCTCAATGGAACTGAGACTGTCCGTAAAGATGAAATAATGGTCCGTGGGCATTTTTTCGATAATCCCTAGGGTGTACTGAATTGCAGCTAATTCTGCGACGTAAACAGAAGCAGGATTATCGAGCTTATGGGAGACGGTTAAATTGTTGTTGAAGATACCGAAGCCAGTGGACCCATCAAGAAGTGATCCGTCAGTGTAGTACATATTGTCGCAGTTGATGTTTCGATATTTATTGGAAAAAATTTTGGGGATCTGCTGCACGCGTAAATGATCCGGGATTCCACGAGTTTCTTCTATCATGGATGTATCGAAAAACACAGTAGAATCAGAAGTATTTGATAAGTCGACACGATTTGGAATATTCGAAGAAGGGTTAATATTTTGGGACATGTGATTGAAATACAATGTCATAAAACGGGTTTGAGAATTAAGTTCGATTAACCTTTCAAAATTTTCAATCACGGGACGGTTCAAGACCTCACATTTGATAAGAATACGAGAAGACAGGCTCCAGAAGCGGTTTTTCAATGGTAGTACTCCAGCTAAGACCTCCAAACTCATCGTATGGGTCGACTGCATGCAACCTAAGGCGATACGCAAACAACGATATTGTATTCGCTCCAGTTTGATCAAATGTGTGTTTGCTGCGGAGCGGAAGCAGAAACACCCGTATTCAATAACAGACAATATCGTTGTTTGGTAAAGCCTTATAAGGTCTCCTGGGTGGGCTCCCCACCATTGTCCGGTTATTGTACGAAGAAAATTCACTCTTTGTTGACATTTTTTCATCAGATACCTCACGTGACAACCCCAGGTGCCTTTAGAGTCGAACCAGACACCAAGATATTTGTGTACCAAAACCTGAGAAATCGTTTTACCCATTAATTGTGTTTGAAGCTGAGCAGGTTCATGCTTCCTAGAAAAAACTACTATCTCAGTTTTCTCCGGAGATAATTCGATACCTAGCTGTAAAGCCCAAGCGGACAAATTGTCCAAGGTATCTTGCAATGGTCCTTGCAAATCGGCAGCTTTGGCTCCTGTAACAGAGATTACACTGTCGTCTGCAAGTTGTCTTATCGTGCATGAGTTTGCCAGACATTCGTCGATGTCATTTACATAAAAGTTGTAAAGAAGGGGGCTTAAACATGAGCCCTGGGGAAGACCCATGTAGCTAATGCGAAAAGTTGCCAAATCGCCGTGCGTAAAATGCATGTGCTTTTCGGACAACAAATTGTGCAAAAAATTGTTCAAAATTGGAGAAAATCCTTGTCGGTGAAGTTTACCCGAAAGAATGTCAATAGAAACGGAATCAAAAGCCCCCTTAATGTCCAAGAACGCAGACGCCATTTGTTCTTTGCGAGCATACGCCAGCTGAATATCTGTTGAAAGCAACGCAAGACAATCATTCGTCCCTTTGGCACGGCGGAAGCCAAATTGAGTATCTGATAGTAGACCATTTGATTCGACCCAATGGTCTAAACGACGGAGTATCATTTTTTCCATCAATTTCCGGATACAGGATAGCATTGCAATCGGCCTATAAGAGTTGTGATCAGAAGCTGGTTTTCCTGGTTTTTGGATGGCGATCACCTTCACTTGCCTCCAATCCTGCGGTACAATATTTTGCTCCAGGAACTTATTGAACAAGTTCAACAAGCGCCTCTTGGCATTGCCGGGTAGATTCTTCAACAAGTTGAATTTGATTCTATCTAACCCAGGCGCGTTATTGTTACAGGACAGGAGGGCAACTGAAAATTCTGCCATCGTAAAAGGTGATTCAATCGCGTCGTGGCCCGGAGACGCATCGCGAACAATGTTTTGCTCAGGAACAGAGTCCGGACATACTTTCCTGGCAAAATCAAATATCCACCTACTTGAAGACTCCTCGCTTTCGTTGACCGTTACGCGATTCCGCATTCTTCGGGCTGTGTTCCAAAGAGTGCTCATTGATGTCTCCCTCGACGTCTCGTTTACGAACCGACGCCAATATCCGCGTTTCTTTGCCTTAGTCAAGCTTTTAAACTTGGTATCAAGCTCCGAATAACGTTTAAAGTCGTCGGCATCGTCTGTATCCCGGAAGGTCAGATACGCGTCGGATCTTTGCGTGTAGACATCGGAGCACTCTTGGTCCCACCACGGAGTGGGAGGTCGTTCTTTGATCGTTACGCCGGGATATTTCTTCGTTTGGGCTTGCAACGCGGCGTCGAGAATCAAGCCCGCGAGGAGGTTGTATTCTTCAAGTGGTGGATGATGTTGAATCGACTCGACCGCTTTTGAAATCATTTCCTCGTATAACTTCCAATCGACATTCCGTGTGAGGTCATACGGAATGTCAATTGGTCGCATGCGAGTTGACCCGTTATTAATTGAAATAAGAATAGGCAAATGGTCGCTACCGTGAGGATCAAGGATTACCTTCCATGTGCAATCCAACCGTAGCGACGTCGAACATAAGGATAGATCCAAAGCGCTTGGGCGCGCTGGAGGTTTCGGGATACGTGTCATTTCACCGTTGTTTAAAATAGTCATGTCGAAGTCATCGCAAAGGTTATAGATTAAAGAGGAGCGGTTATCATTGTATGGGAAGCCCCAAGCCACGCCATGAGAGTTGAAGTCTCCCAAAATCAAACGTGGCGAGGGAAGAAGTTCTATTAAATCAAAGAGCAGCCGTTGCCCAACCTGTGCTCTGGGAGGAATATATATTGAGGCAATACAAAGCTCTTTACCTTGTATTGTCATTTGACATGCGACAACTTCGATGCCTGGAATCGAGGGGAGGTTAATACGATAGAAAGAATAGCACTTTTTAATCCCTAAAAGTACTCCTCCATATGGGGTGTCTCGATCAGGGCGAATAATATTAAAATCATGGAAGTTGAGATCAATATTTGAAGTAAGCCAAGTTTCACAAAGGGAAAATGCATCGCATTTGTTTTTATTTATCAAAACTTTAAACGAATCAATTTTTGGTAAAATACTTCTACAATTCCACTGTAAGACAGAGATAGAATCCTTCAAATACGCAGTTGAATTTGGCATCGAAGGATACAATCGCTGCAAGGAGGGGCCATTGGGCAGTCAACTGCTTCAAAAATGATCTAACTGTTGGGAGGAATGCTGTAAGAAAAATTTTAATTGGATCGGGTACATTGAAATTTTCAAAAATCCAGTCCACAATGTCAGAAAATTTCACTAATCCAGAGTTTGTTTCATCAACTGGATGTGCAAAAGGAACAACTGGGGTTTTAGATGTTCCTGGCAGTGCTGGGAACTCCTTCTGGGACTTTAAATTTGCAAGCCCAGGAGGAGTTTGCTTCGGTTTTTCCGCAGCACTGTTTGGTTTGTTCGTACTTTTCATTACACTTTGGGAAATCTTAGGACCTTTACGGGGAAGTTTAGGAGAAGAAACATTTTTCCTCTTCCTAGACTCCCCAGGATTGGCATAAGATGTTCCCGCTGATGAATCGTCAGAATCGGTTTCATCAGAGGGCAACAGATCAAAGGGGTTCGATGTTATGGTAGAAGTGGTCACGGTCTTCTTCAGCATCTCAGCGTAAGAACGCTTTGAACGCTCCTTAAGTGACCGCTTGATTTTATCTCTGCGCTGCATGTACACCGGGCATGTGGAGAGCTCATGCTGGTTTTCCCCACAGTGAATACATTTTTCAGCATTAACACTGCAAGAATCTTCCGCATGAGTCTCCCCACACTTGCTACGTCGTGCCTTATTGCAGCAGTAGGCGGCTGTGTGGCCTAACTGCTTGCAATTGGTGCAATTCATAACACGGGGTACATACAATCGCACAGGCAGACGAACCCGGTCGATCGAGACGTGGCTAGGGAGTGCAGATCCGGCAAACGTAACGCGAAACGAGTCTGACGGAGTGTAAACTTTTTTACCGCCGACGAGAGACATGGACCGCAATTGCTTACAATCCAAAATCTTCGCCTGTGTTTCGGTATTTTTGAAGCAACCGGTTGCGCTTTTTAGGATACACTCGACAGACAGACTCGAATCGGTTATGACACCGTCGATCTCCACGTCTCGTGCGGGTATGTAGACGCGATACTCGCGTGTGAGGAGCTCAGAGCAAGCGATAGCATTGGCCTGTGCCTGATCACTGACCACGGCACGGAGCTTGTTAGGTCGGACCTTGGAAATTTCGGTCACGGCCTTGTACCCCTTCGTCAGGTCTTTAGCAATTTGCAGTATGTTTAAACGCTTTGAATTCACTCCTGCCTTTGGACGAAAATAAACAGTATAGCTGCCCTGTTGAGATCCGTCCGGGTAAAGCCTGGGGCGAGGGGGGACTGGAGAATGAACAGGGGAGGGGGTAACAGAAGGGTCAGGGTCAGGGGGGTTCGGGGATGGTGGCACGGGAGGCGAGGGATCTATATCCATTGCGCTAAATGTAGCGCACTAGCGCACTAGCGTCGACAAGAACACGTATCTATTTACTTCTTCCTTCCAGCAGTGGTTGTCCGATCGTTCGAAGCTGCACCCAAAGCAGCCAGCAGCACCAGTACAGCAGCACCAATACAGCCACCAGCAGTGAGCCGGGTGTGAGATCACTCAGCACAGCGACACGGACTCGACTGTCAACTGATGGGCTTGGATTAAAAAGATCTATTCACGGTGCACAGATCAAAACTGCAGCTGGTATTTTGCACCAATACAGCCAAAGTTGTGAGCCGGGTACAGAACGTATCGACACAACTCACAATCTAGTTGGCCTCTAGCGCGAATAATACACTCTTTTGTTTGGCTATTCGTACACACGGACCGGATTGTAATAGAACGACCACTTTGCACGTCCGTTTCTGTCGAGTGTTCGACGCGGAATGAAAAGAGTGGAAGAGATGATTCACACTGTTTCAGAACGAGTTTGTGTATATAAGATTATAAATAAAAAAAATAAGAGAGATAAATAGAAGTTATTCACAAGTCCATGGTTATACAATCTATAACTTCAGTTAGAGCATAAATTTGAGAAAAAAAAATTACGAAAATAGTGGGTTATGATAGATTTTGCGCCAACTCCACTAGATGTTGACAGCACCCTATCAGAGTTCCGTAAAACTTAGTGAGTGTGTAGGCCTTACTAAACCTTTGCTTTTTTTAATTTATCTGAATCAAAGGACTGAAGTTTTTTCATGCATCGATATATCTTAATTAAGAGGAGAACTCTTACAAAAAAAGTTTTTCTATCAAAAACATTTTCATGTCCAAAACTGTTTCACGTTAAAAATGTTTCATAGACATGAACAAGTTTTTAGCTCAGCTTAGTTCTGACTGCACATATCAATTGTTGCTACTCCGTGATGGGTCCGAGCCACTCAAGATGCACAATGAATAAATTGAAATAACGACTGGGAGTAGTAATTCCTTCTCACTGTGCATCATTCAATAACTCGGATTTTTGTAGACCAATAACGGCGCCAGCCACGTCCTTACAGTCCTTACAAACGATGTCAAATACGGTTAAGTTTTATTTCACTAAGACTTGTTTCAAAATTCACAAAAAAAAAACTGAGTTTTAAACTGATGAGTCTTTGGAATTTAGTGCCGCTCGGAACCCAAAATAAGGAAGGAATGTTAGAATGTTGTCTTTGCTTCGTCAAAGACCGAGTATACCTCTGCATCCATACAAAAGCCACGGAAGGGAGTTTTTGTTATGTCCCTCAAGCTGGAAGTACAAAGTCAGCAGAACAAAGAGTTAATAGGAGCGGGGGCCTAGTGTGGTTGGTAACGTCTCCGCCAACCACGCTCGACGCCTGGGTTCGAAGCCCACCGCCGACATAGGTGTCGATGGTTGTGGGGTGGCGTGATCCACTCACAACCAACCCAACTGGTCTAGATTCAATCCTAGCCAACACCGGGAGATTTTCTGAGGCGAAAAATCTCTGGGATCACGCCTTCCATCGCATGAGGAAGTAAAGCCGTTGGCGCCGGTCCGTTAATAAACGGGTCGTGAGTTAGGGACCTGGGTGTGGAGTCGCCTCCCTGGGCGTCGGTAATTGGCCACAACAGTGGCGGAAATAGACCGACGGAAAATAAGCGAGAATAAAAAAAAAAAGAGTTAATAGCATGAAAATTTAGTGCTCATTCGATGCTCATATAATGCCATATCGCCGAATTTAATGCTCCATCATTTCTTTGAAAAACGCACTTGTTTGTTAGCTTAAGAAAATAGCTAGCAGACAATATACGAAAATAGTATTTTTAGTCACAAAACAGTTCTATAACGGTCAAAAACATCATTTAAGGCTAAACCTCTTGAATCCAAAAATGGCCGACTTCGAGTTACCACTTAGAATTTTCGAAAGCACAAGACTCGGAAATACTCATTGCGTTCCCTATGAAAATTCTATTTTATGTTTGCTTTACCACAGCAAACATAAAATAGCATTTTTACAGGGAACGCATTAACTATTTCCGAGTTATGTGCTTTCGAAAATTCGAAGTGGTGACTCGAAGTTGGCCATTTTTGGATTCAATGAGGTTTCACCTTAATGCTCTTGAAAAAACCTTATTTTCATGATAATTTCATTGATTTTGTATAAATTTTTCAATAATATGATCAGAAAGCTTCAATTATTTTAAACATTTTCCTCCGAAAACAATCAGAATCCTTTTGATACGATTAGATACCAATTAAATGCTTCCATATGCGAGCAGTTTCAATAACTTAGGTGCATTTTTCATTAAATATATTTTTTTCAAAAATATTGTTCTGCCAGCTTAAGAAAAAAGTTAGCAGAACATTGGCCAGAAACAGCATTTTTAAGCAGTGAACTGTTGTAGAATGTTCATAATAATATAATGCTCAATCAATGCTCTTGAAAAAACCTGATTTTCGTGATAATTTTATTGATTTTGTATAAATTTTTCAATAATTTGATAATAATATGATAATACATGAATAGCAGAACAATATTTTAGAAAAAAAATAATGAAAAACGCACCTAAGTTATTGAAACTGCTCGCATATGGAAGCATTTAATTGGTATCTAATCGTATCAAAAGGATTCTGATTGTTTTCAAAGGAAAATGTTTGAAAAAATTGGAGCTATTCATGTATTATCATATTTTTGAAAAATTTATACGAAATCAATAAAATTATCATGAAAATCTGATTTTTTCAAGAGCATTTAATAAGCATTAAATTATTATGATCATTCTACAACAGTTCATTGCTTAAAAAAGCTGTTTCTGGCCAATGTTTGCTAACTTTTTTCTTAAGCTGGCAGAACAATATTTTAGAAAAATTTTTTTTACTGAAAAGCCCACCTAAGTTATTGAAACTGCTCGCATATGGAAGCCTCTAATTGGTATCTAATCGTATCTAAATGATTTTGATTGCTTTCAGAGGAAATGTTTGAAAAAATTGGAGCTATTCATGTATTATCATATTATTATCATATTATTATCATATTATTGAAAAATTTATACAAAAACAATAAAATTATCATGAAAATCAGGTTTTTTCAATAGCATTTAATGAGCATTAAATGTTTTTGATCGTTACAGAACTGTTTTGTGACTAAAAATGCTATTTTCGGATATTGTCTGCTAGCTATTTTTTTAAGCTAGCCAACAAGTGCGTTTTTCAAATAAAGGACGGAACATTAAATTCGGCGATATGGCATTAAATGAGCATCGAATGAGCACTAAATTTTCATGCTATTAACTCTTTGTTCTGCTGACTTTGTACTTCCAGCTTAAGGGACATGTTTTTGTTAATGGGGTAGGTTTTTGTTCAGAATTCACTTTGATAAGTGATATAACCATGATTTAATTGGATTAATGTAACAATATAGATATGATCATATACATATAATGTGAGATTAATAAAAATGAATTATAAAATACAATAAGAAGTATTAGGGCAAGATCTCGGTTGACTGCCTACCATAGTTGAAATACTCAAATTTTTAATGCAGAAAACGCAAAAAAATATAATATAATAACAGAAAACATGAAATAGCAAATACCATGTATTCTACCCTACAAGTTCGTAAAATGGTCTGTACACGTTTACCAGTGTGTACGGGAGATGTCACTTATCTTCATAAACAAACGCATTATGTATGATGAAGATCGAGAAAAAAAAGTAGGAAAAAAACCTATTCTGCAATTCGCATACCCGAAATTTTTCTGCACTTTCAGTGAAGCGTAAGATAGGGTGTCGAATATCAACACATAACAAAGTCAAAACAATTATTTGTACTTTTACCACAGAGAACAAACATTCATTTTCATAGAAAGTAATTTGAAAATCGTGTGTAGAAAATTGAATCAAAATACGTTAGTACACTAACGACATCTGTCTTGTGGTACCCCAGTTACCTACTTTATTTTTACTTTACTTTTAAGACGACAGACCGATTATCGATCCAGTGCCGAATCCAGAATACGTCGCCATGTCCCTCGGTCTTGGGCTGCTATCCTCCAATCGCCCCTAACACCTATTTCGCGTGCATCCTCGTCGACAGCACACATCCAACGAGTGCGGGGTCTACCCCGAAGTCGACGACCTCTACCGGGATTCCTGCTAAATATAGCCTTCGCTTGACGCTCATCCGGCATTCTCGCTACATGCCCAGCCCACTGAAGCCTGCCGTGTTTTATCCGCTTGACTATATCCGCCGATTTGTATGCCTGGTACACTTCATGGTTCATGCGTCTGCGCCAAACACCATTTTCTAGTTTGCCGCCAAGGATTGAACGCAAAATCCTACGCTCAAAAACACCAAGAGCTCGCCGATCAGCCTCTTTCAGCTTCCATGATTCATGGCCGTAGAGAGCCACCGGAAGAATCAGTGTTTTATAGATTGCAAGTTTAGTACAGATTTGCAGGCTGCGGGACCTTAGCTGGTTACGTAATCCGTAAAAGGCCCTGTTTGCGGCTGCTATCCGCCTCTTTATTTCATGGCTAACCTCGATGTCACATGTCACTAATGTTCCCAGGTTAATAAATACGTCGACTACTTCAAATGTTTCCCCATCTAGCACCACCGCAGCACCAACCTCTGACGGACTACCACTCTGCCAGCCACCATATATTTCGTTTTAGCAGAGTTTATGACAAGCCCTAATCTCGCAGCTTCCCTCCTGAGAGGTCCGAAGGCCTATTCCACTGCTCTACGATTAATACCAATAATGTCGATATCATCCGCAAACCTAGAAGCATGTGCGACTTCGTAATGATGGTGCCGCTTCTCTGCACACCAGCCCTCCGTATAGCACCTTCCAATGCGATGTTGAACAATAAGTTCGACAGCCCGTCATCCTGCTGCAAACCATCTAACGTCACGAAAGAGTCCGATATCTCACAGGCTATCCTGACGCTTGATGTAGAACCTTCAAGGGTGGCACGTATCAGCCTAATCAGCTTTGTTGGGAAGCCATGTTCGAGCATAATCTGCCATAACTCATTTCTCTTAACTGAATCGTACGCTGCCCTGAAGTCTATGAACAGATGGTGCGTCTGCAAGTTGTATTCTCGAAATTTATCGAGGATTTGTCGCAAGGTAAAATTTGGTCCGTCGTGGAGCGTCCCCCTCAAAAACCGCATTGGTACTCGCCAACAAAGGTCTCCTGCAACGGCCTCAGTTTGTGGAACAGGATGCGGGAGAGAATTTTGTACACGGCATTGAGAAGAGTTAAATCCTGATAATTGCTACAGTCCAGGCGATGACCTTTTTTGTAGATCGGGCATATGAGACCCTCCAACCAGTCCGAGGGCAATTCTTCATCAGACCACACTCTCAGCATGATCCGATAGATCGCTCCCGCCTTTGAAGAGTTCGGCGTAAAATACTGTCTTTCCGGCTGCCTTGCAGTTTCTCAGCTATTTAACTGCTTCCTTCACCTCGTCCATGGATAGTGGATCCACAGCTTGACCATCATTCTCAATAGTCATCCTGCTCCTTTCGACTCCACTGTTTCCCTCGCCGTTCAACAGCACACTGAAGTGTTCCTTCCAACGCCTGGCCACCTCTGTTTCATCGGTTATCAGGTTTCCCTCCCTATCGTTGCACATGACAGGGGCTGACACGTTTCGATTTCTGATTCCGTTGACCTTCTTGTAGAAGCTCCTCGCATCGTGCCTGGAGAAGCAACCTTCCGCCTCCGCAAGAATACGCCCCCAATGCTGTCGTTTCTTCCGGCGATGGAGTCTCTTTTCAGCGGCTCTAGCATCTCGATATTTACCCATGCTCTGACGAGTCACAGCCGTGGCCAACATGTGACCCCTGGCGCGATTCTTCTCCTCCGTCACTCGCTGGCACTCAGCGTCAAACCACTCATTGGACGCAGCTGCCGCAGTTGTACCCAACACTTCTCGCGCTATAGTGCTGATCGAACTGTGGATGTGTCTCCACTGTTCATTGAGGTTCCCTTCAACTCTTTCCTCAATCCGTTCATCAACCTTCTGCGAGTACTCTGCAGCCACTCCTCCAGTTGATAGCCGCTGGATGTTCAACTGCATCCTCCTCGTTGCCTTGGATTTCAACACGTTGGACAGCCGGGCGCGGATTTTAGCTACTACGAGATAGTGATCCGAGTCAACGTCCGGTACTCCAGTTGCACTGCATAAATATTGCCGTATCGATAGTTTATAGATATCAGGGCTTGGTTTGTAAATGACAAGAGCGCCACACGGTTGCAAGTTTTTACACATCTTTTGAAAATAAGATGAACATCTGTTCTCTGTGCTTGCACTGAATCTATTGAAATTGTTGTATATTCGAGCGCCTCTACAGCCTGCAGCAATCACTCACACCAAACACACTGGTTTTATTTTTTTTTTCTTAAGAGAAGGATTGCGCCCCAACTCGATCAGATATTGGCAGCATCATCTCAGCATTCAATTAAACCTTGCGGATGTGTAGGTCTTAGTATCCTAAGCAACTTTCCTTTTTGATCTGTACTAACATTTGAGAAGGGCTGATTTTTTTAAATCAGTATGTCTGAAAAGTTGTAAAAGGATAACTTTCAGAAAATTGTTGAACTTTAATTAAAGAAAAATATTGAACAGAATAGAATTTGAGACACTATACAGAAAAAAAATCATTTTAAAAACAAAAAGTGTTTTCAAAATTGGTTATCTCAGATTTTTTCAAAATAAGTTTTTTTATATAGACAATATAAAGCTGCCACAACTCTTGTGAACAAAACAATGTGGGCACTCTTAAGGAAAAAAAATTCTTCAACAACTTTTTGACGCAGTTTCAGAGACCATAACCGTTCGGTAATGACATGAGTTAGAGAAAAATTATGATGTTTTTTAGAAACTGTCTCAATTTTCATTTAAAAATATTCAAAATATAAATTTTGAGATTCTACACTGTTTTTTTTTTTTTTTTTAAATGGTATTTAAAACATCGGTATCTCTGATTTTTTTTTTAAATTTTAAAGTTACCTAAGACTCTTCTGAACAAACCAAAGTAAACACTCTAGAGGGAAACAAGTTTTTCTAACAAACCTAATTATTTATGTTGAAATTAAAGCAGAAAGCATTGTCGTTTTGCGAAAGCATGGTCGGTATCCTCGATCAGGTACATAAGTACGAAGATTGTTTGTAATTCATAATGCTGCAAGAAGGCAGAGCTTTACCGGAAGAAGGCAATAAAGAGAAAGCTAGCTTCTTAGCGCCCCGAAATCATTTGATTATAAAGTAGTTTGAATTTTTCTGTCACTCGCGTGTATTCTGTTTTCTATCTGCCAGGAGTTATGGACAACTTAGTAGCTGATAACATTCTGAAGATGAAACCCTACCGAGGTAAAAAGTAAAAGGTTATATCTAACACACAAGCGCGTTATTGACGTAGGACAACGAGGAGCTATCATTCAATAACACAACACAGCGAGCAGAGGGTAGAAAACTAAAATTACCACATTCTTAATTGATACTTGCTAAAGTCATCGGTTTCAATTTCATCGCCGCGTTAATAGTCAACGCAAGACTTTTTTCAACGGGTGCAGGGATAATTCCTTGCTCCTGGCGGCACTTGCAGAAGTTACGAACATACTTCGCACGCATGTACAGTCCCTCCACAATTGTGGGTCAACTAAGGTCATTTGTCACCTTTACGAAAATACGTCTATTCTCACGAAACCAAGTAATTTTCATTAGCCACGGTATTTTTTTAACTGAGTTGTGACCTTATTTATACGATATAAATGATTTGAATTTGCAAGTGTCACAAAAAGTTATAACTCTATCAGGTGCATTAAACAAAGTGACTCATAATTGTAATAATGATAAATTTCGCGGTGAACAATGGTCAGTCCATATATTGGCTATTTTTATCACTATTGCATGGTTATACAGTAAAATAACTTATTGTCAAGCATTTACAACAATAAAGCAACTTTTGTGATGTATTTTGACGTCTTTATAGATTAAATGATATTGAATGTCAGAAGTGACTCATAAATGTGTTTTTTGATATTTTAGTGATATTTCTCTTCCCAACCGATTTACACACATCAGCTCCAGTGAAACTAATTGTTGATCGAAAGTACACATCAGCACCCAGAGATAGATAGTAAAACATTGGTAGTTGATAACTTCTCCGATTTTATATTTATGTTTGACCATTAAAACAACATGTTGACTGACCCATAATTGTAGAGCGACTGTACTGACATTTTAAAATGAAATTTCATCTTCACCAGTCTTCGGAACAAACATAAACCATTCGTGTCATTCCCTTCATACTAAATGAATGAGCTGCAAAACCGCTGCGTGCTCACTTTATATACAAGAAACATTATCCGATTAAAGTAAAAAATTGGCATGTTTTGCTGAGAAATTTTTTACCCTGATAGTTTGAGTTTGAGAGAATCCTTTAGAAATGAAAATAACAACAGGATGGCAAAAATATTTTCAAAATCAAATTTTCTGATATTCCCTGAATATGTAGTTAAATTGTTAAATGTAGATTTAACACAACTCTGAAATCCGAGTGAAAAAAGTATTCAACCGGATCTGAAACCGAACCGTAGAGGTCCCGAATCAGCCTTTTATGCTTTGAAAAAATCAGTTTTTGCTCAGTTAATCTACGTTGCACCTTTTTGTGGCGAATGCTGAAAAATATCAGGGAGAGAAATTTTATATTTTAAAAATCAGGGAATTTGGTTTTGAAAATCTTTTGGCCACCCTGCTTCCAATCATTAAACAAAAACCGAATTCCGTTTCTCTAAGGTAATGAAAACGATCAGCTTCGTAAACGCAGAAGCGAGAATGACGGAACTAGAAAAGTTGTATAGTTGTATGTGCTTCATAAGCATCATCTCTCGGAAGATATTCAAGAACTGCTCCTGATGCCTTTGTTTCAGAAGCCAGATTAGAAATGAACGCGAGCCGCATGCCTGTGCTGCCTCTGTGTATGCACGAGAACAGTTGGATTGATGAAACGACTAATACCGCGGTACCGATGAAGATGAGAGGTTAAAGGCAATATTTGGCACATTTTTGCGATATCTGTGTATGGGAAGCGTGCACGAATGACATTGATTTTGAACTATATTGGACTTATTGATTGTTCCTAAAAATACAGAAATCGAATGATGGATAAATCTTAAACATAAACATATGTGTCGATTGCATATACATGACTGAAATGTTACATATAAAACATTTCACAAGATACGAGAGAAATCTTAAAATGCACCCTTAAGGAAAGACGTAGTCCTACGTTAACAACAGAACAAGAATTATCTTGTGGTGATACGAAAGGCAAACGAAAGCTTGAGAATTCGTGCCAACGTTGTCCATTGGTAATACATCAGTCACCAGCGGGTCACCAGTTGCAGATTGTAATGCAAATGTATATCCACTCTTCCTCGAGTTCTTCAATTCCTGGTAGACCGAATTCATCGTCTGCCTGTAATGCGAAGAATATTGCTCCGACGCTGGAGCGCTCGTCTATCTGATAGCTGTTATGGAATACTTAGTGGCTGATGAAGTTACTGCGAAAAACTCAATTTTATCCACAGTACTACAAAAGGATATCATATCTATTGAAATTTGATTTTAATCTTGTTGGATTCCGAGTTTACCTTTTTCGTGTCATCAAAAGTCTTAATAATTGATAGACTCAAATAGGTTGAATAAGAATGGGTATTCTCGAAACCATGAATTATAAGTTGTGCAAGTTTTGAAAATATGTGGTCGTCCTTAACGGTAGTTTTAGTTTTCACAAAGCTGGGTACATGCCTGTATGACGGTGCTTTACACACAGTCGAGAGATCCAAAATCGTGCTGTAAGCACGAAGGAAAACCTTTGAAAACTGGTCTTATTTGAAGCACTTGAAAGTGAACAATTTCGAGACGCTCATGATGTTTTCGGTTTTTGAATTTCAACCCCTATGTTGTCGTGACACCTAGTTCTACGTCAAAGAAATATTTTCAAAGAAATCTGTGTTGACTGATATTTAAAAAAAAACTTTGGTTTTCAAGTCAATTGTGCTCAGTGTAGAATCTTAAATTCTGTTTTTTTAATGGTAATATAAAGAATTTCCTAAAAGTGATCCATGGACAACTTCTCTCTGTTTCTTAAAAAAATGAAGATTAAATACTCCTGACCTTTTCAAATGTTAGTTGAAATAAGTTATCTAAAAAACTATACAAAATTGCTAAGGATAGTAAGGCCTACACACCAACAAAGTTTTATTCAATTCTGAGAGAGTGCTGTCACTATCTGACTGAGGGGACTAGTAAAAAACAAACCGCAAATAAGGTGGTAACTAACAGTTCTTTCTACAATGTTAATTGCTATTATATTGGGTTGTACTATCTTTGAATATTAACAAAGCCAATACTTTTTCAACAAGAATTAAAATTACAATAACATTTTTCACAGCATATTTTTTGTTAAGGCTATACTTACGATCTTTTGACATGTTCCTCGTGATTTGGTTGTTAAGATATGCTATGCAATCGTATTGGTAAATTGATATATAAAAGCTCTATGCACACACACTGCGGAATAGGCCCGAAGGTTCCACCGAGATTTAAACTCGGATCGTTGGATTCAGAGTCCAAAGTGCTAACCATTACACCATGGAACCGGGTCTTGTGTGCGATAGACTGCAATAGTGATAAGCAAAAATTGTCGGAATAAAAACGTACACCTGCTTTCCAATTCATTTTATTTATTAGACCATTTTTCTCTTCGTAACAGACTGGGAATCGGAGGCTGTAGCGAAGGCGGAGATCCTAAGACTTATCTTCCAGGGCAGATTTCTGCACTGCAATGTGACGCTAGGCGCCCTAGGGTTACCATTAGGCAAAACAACCGTAATGCATTTGGTACCACGTGATAATCTACCAGAGCCAAACTCGCAAGGTAAACTACTTCATTTTTTCGTGCCCCGTGATGCGAGATGTATGAATAAATAATTTTTCTATTTATTCTATTTTAGATCAGCGACAAAAGAGTAAAGGCGGTTCCAGTAGATGTTGTTCCACTAGTTGTTGTATATTGTAACCAATTTTTACGAGTACTAAACCACTACGATTAACTATTATTAAACGGCAAAAAACTATCCGCTATTAATATTAACTGTGTACAGATAGGATGGCAAAATGCAGTTGCAGGTGAAAGACAAAGATGAGAAGATAGCCGGATGGAAGAACGTGGCACAGCTGATTGGTCGGATTTTTGTTGCACAATTTTTTTCTGTTTATTTTGTTATTAGTAGAAAAAAAAGTTCACTGCTTATTTTAAACTACATTTTCTGTTGTCAGAGTGTACTTACGAACGTACATACACCGCAACGCGTGCCGCCGCCAGAAATAAATAATGCAAAGGTTGTGTTCCACTGTTTGGAGTTTCATTGTGTATAATTTGTGCTAGTGCAAGCTCCTCTTTTCTGACACCTGTCATACTCGATCTTTGCAACGAGCAGAGAGCTGATATGATAGTTCAGTTATTAAGCAAACAGGTTAAAAACAGAAACGGTACATATTTTTAGCGAAAATTCTATACATATACAAGCAAACGCATAGTAATTATTAAAAGTTAAGAAGACTTATGAATATGTGAGCGCTATGAGGAATCAGCCGATAACGCGACTAAATAGTTATAGAAATTCGTTGATCGTATCATAGATTCGTTCTATTTTTCTCATACACCGGCTGAGTTCGAGTCGTATTCCTCTGAGCGCCGAAGGTATAGGTTTATAGTTTTCCTTCGTTCAATTTTCAGTGCGCAGTTATCACAGAAGCGGGAAGAAAAGGAACGGTATAAATAGTAAAACAAAAATATAACAGAAAGAGATTATTTAGCAAAGAGAGAAAAAATCACTGATACAGAATCTATTGTTACAAAAGTTTAGTTACGTTAGTTTAGTGACAAAATTGTATAAAATATGAATAAAGCAACAATAAACTATACGAAAAAAAAACAAGCGAGCGCAAATGTCACACAACAACACATCGAAATTATACATGAAAAAAGCAAAGTTTCTCTCATTTAGTTTGTCGAATGCAACAATTTGTACCACAGCAGAGCATGGTGTGAACCACTAACCACTCAGAGTGTCGAAGAACAAATTCTAGTTAAAAATAATCATCGCAAAATATAGTTGGATTATCCCGCAATCAGACTTCCCCTAACTAAAGGACAAGAAAACATTTTTCTTAATTTTATTCAAAGTCCTGTTTTTCGTTTCAATTTGGTTTTTGCTTGTGAGTCCAACCTAGAACTGGCTCAAGATTATTGGTGCGGCAGCTTAATTGTACATACATTTGAAATCTGTATATGTTCAGCTACGAAAATTGGTCCGCACTAGAAAATTTCAATCCTGTCGAAGGGTTACTGAAACTATGACGGAAGCTGTAACTGGTGTGTATAGTTTTGTATACTCTTTTATAAAACACACGTGAATGGAATAAGCGCAAAGCATTTTTAATCGATTGTGTATGTATGTGTTCAAAGTAAGAAGAAAATGTGAATGTTTCCCCAGATTCCCTTTGCCATCGAAGAACATTGTTGTCGCCTACTATCACTGATGCCGAGCTATCCCCGATAGGATACGTGTCATCGTTGGATGTAGAGAAAAATTAAAAAAAAAACCCTAAAAAATAACACTACACGCGTGCAGCTACTGAATCAGTTTAGGCACATTGATTAACATAGATGCTTAGATATTAATACATCACCATTCAAGTTAAATTTTGTGTTCATGCAGGATTTCCAATTTAATTTCTACGATATTATAAAAGGAGAAAATAATATTGTGGATTTTTGGTGCCCTTTTTTTAGGGAATACTTATCGAAGGTGTGAAAAAGTTCTCAGGTGGACGAAAAGTTTAAAGCAATAATCACATTCTACAGCATTATTAATTTTGATTTGTCAAAATGAAATATTTCAAGCATGAAATATTTCACTGCATGTGTAGCGAGCAAACGTATAACAGTTTAAATTTTTTGCAATATCTCTTAATTGATAAACTGATGATAAAAAAGAACATTATAATCCTTTTTTTATATTTCGACTGAAATTGATTCAGTATGCATGCACTAGAGCTTCTCTATGAGTAGAGAAAAGTGTCACCTAATCGAAAAAGATAATAGTTGTTCTAATCCCAGTTTCCCATGTTATTAAACGTTTACACCTACTCTCTAATAACATACAATCATTATGCCATCATCATTATTCACACTATACTCTATTGCTGTTGAAAATATTGATAGTGATTATACCAGAGCTATATATACATTGGAAATCAAAGATAGCTTCTCTCTTCAATTGTCATCTATAGACAAGAAACAACAGGCTATTGAAGTTCTCCTATTTTCAATCATTCTTACACTCAGATCCCTCGTACATTTGCATATTGCTAAGTGCATAAACACACACACACCCAATCTAATAATTCCCAATGAATCTAGCCGTAAACGGTAAGTTAATCACAAGATGTCGCTGTCTACCATGTTTTCGTTTGAAATTTGCATCATCACGAAAATTGCAGCGGTATACAAAACACAATATTCCTAGGACACAGTGTAACACAGAGACAGTATGCTCACCGTCCTAAAATATCAAAATTGTAACCATAGTGCAATAATAACATAAAACACAAGTAGCCACTCCACAGTCGAGCGAGAAATCGAACTTCATCATATCATCATCATTAAAAACGTTGTTTTCTTTTCTGTTTCTAAAACTTTCATAACCATCCTTCTAGTCTGGTTTTAAAAACAATACAAGTATACTTCTTCACAAAAACACTAAAAAAGTAATGAGAAAAAAGCTCTGCGTCGGCCGGGAATCGAACCCGGATCAACTGCTTGGAAGGCAACTATGCTGACCATTACACCACCGACGCTTGTTTCGTTTTTTCGAGAGAGATTTGTGTCCTCCACTGTGGGCCCAGTCTGACTTATAATGGAAATTTGAATATCGTTTTTTTACTTTCGAATAAAAACAAACATGATCTCGTCAAAGAGGTATGCCAAAAGGTTGTGTTATTTTGTACATGTACATAAAACTAATCTGCAAAGGTTTTTAGTTACACATTGTGTACCGTGCGTTGAGAAGTCAAGTTATAAAAAGTTATTCCTATATGGATCGAAACTGTACTACGTGTAACCTGCTTCACGTTATGTTTTACAAAACAATCATAACCATACTTTACAACCAAAGATGGGCTGGAGATGACACCCTAATAGGCACCTATTACAGAATTTGGAGATTAATAAAATCCACCATTGAGTATCAAAAAATATATATTTTTTTAATCGATCACCTAGAAATGCGAGTAAGAAACATCTCAGTTAAACGTACAGAAGTTGAAACAAGCGCTTGGGAAAAAGAAACTCGGAGGTAAACGTGGCACGCTAGCAAACCTTGTAAATATTGTAATTAGTCAACAGATACACCAACAACAACAGGTGTACCAAATAGTGTCTAACTGAAGCGACACACACACATACCGGAACGGCGCCGGATTTAATCGCTCGCCTCCTGAGTCGTCGATATTCTTGCTCTCCGCGACCTGCTAAGATTGGTTGGAACCGCCGTTAACCCCCCCAACATTTAATGGTGCTCTTTCGGAGGAAAAGTGTTTTGTTTCTTGAACTTTACTTTTCCATCTTTTTTATACTTGTATGTTCGTTCGAGAAAAAAAAAGGGAAATGACCAAAACCAAACGGAGCAATCTATTTCGTTTGAGTCTCTCACATCGATTAATGGCTGATAAATGATTCATGGGATTCCTAAATACGCAATTGAAGCAACTTACGACTCAGCATTACCCAAAACAGAGTAAATAAAACAGAAACAGCGATAGCAATTGAGGCAGAAGGCGAATGAAGAGGAATAGAAGACGAACATAAATCGAAAAATGCGTCAGAAACTAGGTATTCGATAACTATATTATAGAGCTATTACGTATTTTAAAAAGAGAATAATAAACAGATGGGGAGATACAAAGGAAACTGCGCATATTGTAAGAAATTACACCTAAAGAAAAAGTATAGTGACAAATTAATTTAAATAAACTGAAATGAAAAGAAGGTTACAAATGAACATTGAGAAAATAGTTTTCTATGTGATGACTATCCTAATGCAAATATCATTTGTTTTTTTTTGTGTCCTTACCAAGAAACAAATTTGGGTCGAAAATCTAACCTCGTTCAAAAGTTCGAACTAACTTTTTAGTTGTATATTTAAAAACTTGATATTTGTCTCACGTTGTCTCTTTGACGCCTATGGTCAGTGGTGAATTTCATTCATTCTGTTTTCATTCTGTTGGGGTAATATAAGTAAGAAGATAGTGTGGTGAACATATGTTGCAGTGCTACTAGAACTAAACATTTGTGAATCGTAAAAAAAATGAACATTTTTGCAATTTTCTTCCTTCCTTACTCCATTGATACGTTTTGCCTAGGGATACCATCCGTCCTGATTTAGCAGAACATGTCCTGATTTTGAAGTCCTATTTGGGCGTCCTGATTTATTTTTTATATTTTAGCATTTGTCCTGATTTTCTTGAGATATTTAACTTTGTTGCGTTACAATATGTAGAATTTTTCAGAATTGCTCAATAATTGTTTTCGATTTCAGGTCACGGTTGCGATCGAAATTTTTCATTGGTTGAATCTTACTAGATTAATAAGACGAATCTCTCACGCGTTAACCGTTACCATTAAGCATCTGGCATTTGTTAAGTTTAAGTGTTGAATTTTAAAAGTATCTACTAATGCGTAATAATTCAAAGTGGTTCGATGAAAGTGGATCGTCAGAGATACACTCAGATTTTTCACTAGGTATTTTTCTACACGGATTTTCGAATTGACGGTTTTTTCACGCGGATTTTTAAATCGAAGGATTTTCAAATTACGCGTTTTTATACGCGGATTTGTTTTAATTAACTCGTTTTTCCGCGAGGTACGTATCCCCGCGTAAAAAAACTGAATAAATCAAATATAACGTGTTGTATTTGCTCATACTTCTAAGAAAAGAACAACTTAGTCAAATTTGTGCCTGGAAAAGGTGTCCTGATTTCTAGCTTCGACCAGATGGTGTCCCTAGTTTTGCCGTATATTGATAACCACTACCAGAAGTACGTCACGAAACGGAAAAATTGTTAAAACAAATCGAAAAACTTCAGAACATCAATCAAATTCGAAGTAAAACATTTTCATTTGAATGATTTGAAAAACCTTTGAGCAAAGTAAATAGGACCCTATTACAGAAGTCGGGTCAACAGGATTGTGTAGACGAGTTATTTGTTGAAGCTTCTGTAATACGTTCTTATATATTCATTATCTGGTATCCCAAACGCCATCTGGCCTCCGTGGCGCAATCGGCTAGCGCGTTCGGCTGTTAACCGAAAGGTTGGTGGTTCGAGCCCACCCGGGGGCGCATAGCTTTTTGACATACAAATTTCTCAAATGATATTTTGTAAGCACATTCGGTTAGGCTTAAATTTAATATTACAATTAAAAAATAACACGAAAGTGCAAAATTTGCTTTTTATACCTACTTCTCTGACAAATAGCACAAACGCTTAAACAACCATCATTCCACATAGGCATATGTATGGATCTAAAAATAGAGTACACTCTTAATGTTCTTTCATATCTTTTTTTCTCTACACATTCAGAATGCATACATTGTCCATAATAAGTCTCTGGGTCAGATTGTTGTTGTACTATTTTTGTATACTTTACAATATAGATTGGATTGGATTTTCTGTCATCAGAGCAATATATTTTACATTTTTTTCCTTCTGCCTTTTAAAAATAAATTGCCAGCATAAGGTTAAGGTGAAAAAGGAACAGTATATTTTATTTGCCATATGTACATTCATTCTTTTCACACGCACGATGCCAGTAATAGCGGTTACCTTCTCAGGTGCATAATTCAATTGTTTGTTATCGGCCCTATTCAGAAGTAAACCGGTTGAACCCGGAAATGACCCGCAGTTCTGGATTGGTCAATTTATACGCGTACATCAACGTTCGAACAGTAGATGTGCGCCAATAATGTTTAGCATAGGTACCACCGATTCTATTTTCGCTCTTGCAGGATAACCCACGTCGTTCGACCGTTTTGTTCACTGGAGATATCGTTTTTAACTTGATACCGAATGTTTCAAATAGAAACACGTCACGTCTCGTTTTATGCAACTTGATTTCGCTCTTATATAAAGCCTCTTGGTTTAATCAATATTGTAAAATAACATAGTCACGTTCAGGTAAAGATCACAGGAATTTAGGAGTGACTTGCTATTGATTAAAACAAAAGATTATTCGTTTCTTCCGACAGTACTTAGCATATGTTCACAGGCACATAATTACGGTTGCCTCTATTGTGACATACAATGATCTGTTTGTCGAACTCACATATACAAGAGATTAGAAACAGCAATCACTCGAAATTTCCCATTTTTTCTTAATTAATTTATAAGTATAATCTAAACCTTACAAACCAAGAATGGTGCCCTATTGATAATTTTGTCCTGACTGACCGAAACCGAATGGCATCGAAGACGTTGTCGATCCAGATGTGCTCGCATTCTGTGTGGGATCGCCCAATGCTGAGGGATCTTCCGCGATTGGCTGTGAACGGAATTGCTCGGCGGATAGTCTGGTGAACATAATTCCTACGCCTTCTATCAGTGCTAACAGCACTCCACCGATAATTGCGCTGCCAGCCATTGCACCGACGCCATTACGAGCTGCCAATATTCCTCCTGTTGCCGCACCACTAATGATAGAGTTCCAGGGATCTTCCTTCTTGCGTAAATGTACCAATGTGCAATCTATCGTACTGAACATTCCACCCCAAACTGCAAAGTTTCCAGCGATAATTGGAGAGCGGGCTTTGATTGCTGTTAAACTGCCAATCTTAAATTTTTAAATTATTAACATTATCGAAATTCAAACGTGAAAGGATGATCCTACCAGTCGTCTGTTGAATCCAGAAGGAGCGTTTCGGAAACCTTTTATCGCCTGAAAAACACCACCACCTATACAACCCATAGCGAATGCTCCACCACAATCATCCACAATCCGATAAGGACATGGCTCGCGTGCATATTCCTCCATCGTTTTTCGTTTATCTCCCTGTTAAAAGGTCGGAGCTCTAAAGGCAGAAAAAATAAAAAAGAAGGTCCTATTACTGTACATGTTTGTGGAGATGTGGTGCTAAACAACTCAAGAAATATTAATATATGTGGATTTATGGATTAACATAAATTTTGAGTCAATGGCAATAGTTGGGATATTAAGTGCGTGCCACAGATAACCCTTTGAATATGATTTGTTTTCCGAACTGAATGTTGTAACAATAGTTACAAAATCCCGAGAAATAACGTATACAAAATATTTTAACATTACGCAAATTCCTTATCATTTTCAAGAACTCTGTAGGAGGTCAATTCAAAACTGTTTCTCAGGCTGATATCCATATTAATATTTCAAAACACATACCTAACAAACAGCAAGTTAACCAATTTTCTTAAAACACTAACAAATTCCGCAACTAGATTGCAGATTTAAACGATTTTCGAAGAAATATTCACAATCACGTTTTTGTTACATCAACTTTTTTTTTATATTTTTCACATTTGCAAACTTCTATCTCTAGCACGATCAGAGATGCCAGATGTTTTTGACAAAGGTCAACAACTGCTCGAAAACCGAAAAAATATCTGACCGGAATACTATACCGGAATACTAGAAAATGTTCACAATTATGGTTGTTTTTAAAGGTTTTGAAGATAAATCTGCACGAAATTTGTAAATAAAACTGCATATATCTACATTAATGAAAAAAGTCTGCACACGTCTCCAAAGACTGTGTTTTTCAGACACATCTGGTACCACTGAACGTGTGACGTTTATCACTTTATACACGCTCGTTAGAAGGAACACGAAATAAAATAGAATTGAACTTATTTTTAGAATACAGAAAAATTTCGCGAATTTTCGAATTAACGTGGGTTTGGAACCAGAAACGTTTAAGTGTTTGTCTAGTAAAAGACTTTGTTCAAAAACTACCCTCCGACCTCCGGAAGATACGGAATGACCGTCAACGAGGACAATTTTAAATACTGGTTCTAGAGCGTCACGGGGTTTTTCTAAAGTCCTTCTTGCTGGACTACTTTACGCGGATTTTTGAATTAACGCGGTTCTTTTAGGCGGATTTTTGAATTAGCGCGGTTTTTACGCGGTTTCTCGAATTAACGTGATTTTTTACGCGTTTTTTATGAGGTTCGTATCCCCCGCGTAAAAAAAAACCGACTGTACTAGCCCCTTATTTTAACGTAAAATATTTTTTAAGATATTACACGATATTGGTTGATATATTTGATTTTTATCGTTCATCAGGCAATTGACATCCTTTCAACGATAATTTAATGTCAACGAGCGTCATCGCTAGATAGAAGAGTGCCCAAAAAAGCAACGACAAATACTTTGTGATATTGAAAATTAAAAATATTTCGCAAAATATCAATAGTGTCTTGCCCCTAGGATATAAGGAATTGGGTAGTTAAGCTATATCAGTTTTTTATATCATCTGAAAGATCTGCATTTTCTGAGTAAAATGTGATTTTAAAACAATTTCTATCGTTGTTCTCCGCTTTTTAAATCAAGATTTAAAACTGCTCGAAATCTCTACAATGACAGTTCGCCCATTTACCAACTGTCATTGTAGCTATTTGGAGCGAATTTTAATTCTTCATTTAAAAAGCGAAGGACAACGATAGAATTTTTTTTAAATCACGTTTTGCTCAGAAAATTACACTCTTTCAGATGATATCCGGACTACTTCGTGATTAGGGCGAATCTTACAATGACTACAAAACTCAAAAAATACAAACACAGTTTTGAATCAAAAATTCAAATCCTAAATAATGGTGGAACAATATATTTGTCATCCAAATACTCTAATGAAAGCAAAATTGTTCTAGCTTTGTACATGGTGAACATAAAACTTGAATTTCAGCCGCTTTACATTGTATATTCGAGAATTTATAGTTTCGCCCTTTACTACGCAACCTTTCCGATCTGCTCGAAAGTATCGCCCTTTACTTTAAGCCTTATTTAGATCTCCTCGAAAGTATCGCCCTTTACTATGCGCCTTATTTTGATTTGCTCGACAGTATCGCCCTTTACTATGCGCCTTATTTTCATTTGGCCGACAGTATCGCCCTTTACTATACGCCGTGTTTACGGTATTGTATTGGAATACGCCCTTTGCATTTAATGTTTATTTTGTTGACAAATTTGATTTCGCCCATTCATCAAGACGAAGTCAAGTTGTGCAAAAGTATAGGCGCGTTTTAGGCCTGTTAAGGACCCAATAGGAACAAAAATTTTCTGTCAGTGTCTTTACAATCGAGCAAACAACCTATTAAACTTCGATGCCAGATTGGTAGACATGTATTCAAATTGCAGACATTCACCCTGCGGTGAAGACATCCTTTTTTGTGAAGGCATATGGAAGACATTGAAAAATATGTGAAGACAATATGATATATAATATGATTATGACCCGCATTTTGCAGAGGCCCTTTTTTTCTCGACAATCCTCGACTACTTTGTGCTAAGGTCGTATGTCTAAACGTAAACAAAACGAGTGAGAGATGATTTACGCTTGTGAAGTACAAGGGATATAACTCTAACTTGTTTTATTTACGTTTAGACATACGACCTTATCACAAAGTAGTCGCAAATTTTCGATTTGCCGGGAACGTGTTGTGTAAATCCTTCACTTTCGCAAATAAAAACCAAACCAATATCAACAGAGTCGTCAGGGCCAATATCAGCAGAGTCGTCAGGGCCAATGATTTCGAATCACGGAGATTTTTTTCAGATTTCAAGCAGATTTCTCCAGATTTTCGAGCAGTTGCAGATATTTTTCGAAAAACATCTGGCATCACTGGTCTGATTTGTTGCTTCTTGTTGCGTTGCGGCTTTTGCAGGCAGCGATGCCACATGTACTGATTAATCTGTATTTTACAGATTTTTGGCCGAAGTAACGGTACAGAATCTGTATACACAGATATACAGATTTTCTTGGAAAAGTACAGATTTACAGATTTTTCGAAATTGACATTAATTTTTAAAAACAATCCAAATTTTATTTAATTAAATATTAAGCAAATTGAACATATTTTCAACTCCTCACACGTTCTAAGCTAAAAACTTTGTTTATGTACCAAAAAAACTTAAAAAAAAACAAAGTTCTTTATGTCTAAACAATACAGATTTTTTTACAGATATTTCTGTTTCAGATACAGATGCTCAGATTTTTTCAAGGGAAAACACAGATTTAAATGTGGCAACCCTGTTTGCAGGTGTGATACGAAAAGAAACGGAAGCTAGTGTCGCAAAATTGTATAAGTTATTCGCAAAATAATCATCTTTATGCGTGAAGCAACTGTATTTTAGTTTATTTTCAGTAAGAGAAAACACAGAGGATGAAAATATCAATAGTGTTTAACGCAATATTGCTTCTTACCTGGCGCTTTCAAGCGAAAGCCGACTCTGCTCTTAAAACAGTTAGCGATGATGATCTCGTGAAATTGTTTCATTCGCATTCCAATTTAGTTGTTTTATTTTGTAAGTAGCAAAAAACAAGCAATTTATTTCAATGCATGTGTCAAGCATTTGTATAATTGTAGGACCAGCCATACCAACTTGATTTGTTACTGATAATCTATCATTGTAGCTACTGGTTTCCGTGCTGGTGACGATTTATTATTAAGTCAAAAACTAGGAATTTGCAAACATTGATCAAAAAATTTTGATAATATTTTAGAAAACCTGCTCTTCGATAAGCAACGCTTAACGCTTTTTTAAATAATCTAGCTTTTGAATATAAGCGATTACATTTATTTTTTGTTTTCTTGATCATTAATTAGCATTGGAATAGATTCTCAGGTATAGATGACCAAGTTTAGTGGGAGCAAATGATTCTAATGTTTGGAATAGAATGTCAGATTAATAGCGCTTTAATATATCAAATCTAATGATTAATAATAATGTTGGTAAATAATCATTGTTTTTGAATGTTTGGTTACAGCGAAACCAAGTTGCGCCGAATGTGAAAAATTCGAGACTATTCTTGTGAATCTATTCTTGTTTAGTGGGAGCAAATGATTCTAATGTTTGGAATAGAATGTCAGATTAAAAGCGCTTGAATATATCAAATCTAATGATTAATAATAATGTTGATAAATAATCATTGTTTTTGAATGTTTGGTTACAGCGAAACCAAGTTGCGCCGAATGTGAAAAATTCGAGACTATTCTTGTGAATCTGAAGCAAGAGATCAAGGACAATCTGGAAGCTGATGTTATGAAAGTGAAAAGCAGTCAAATGGTACGACTTTATAGTCCTTCGAAAGAACCCGCTGTCGTGTTCTTTAGACATGGTGTCCCTCTGCTATATGACGGACCTGTTAACGAAGACTCGCTTATTGGCAAATTTGTGCAGAACAAAGATCCCAATGTAAGGGAATTGTCAGATGAAAATTTCGAACATCTTACGCAAGCTTCTAGTGGAGCAACAACGGGTGACTGGTTGATTATGTTGTATGTATGATTGTTTTACCTAAAAACAAAATTATAACTGTCGTCTTTACATATTAAGCTATACATCCAACTGTGTCGATTGCAAACGGTTGACAGCTATATGGGAAGCTGTTGCTGCCGATCTCAAAGCTAGGATGAACGTTGCTCTCATCGAAAAAGACGGAAAAGGAAGCGAAACGGCAGAAAGATTCGGTATCACAGAGGTGCCGACCGTTATATTGTATGACTATCATTAATAAGTAAAATTACATTATTCAATGTATAACACTGTCACTCTTTTCAGTTTACGGCAAGGAAAATTCTATCGATATGAAGTAGGGAAAATGGATATTAAATCGCTTGTTTCCTTCGCTCAAGACTGGTACAAGAACACTACACCTCACAAGGTTCCTGTGCCACCATCACCTTTGTGAGTTTCATTCATGGTTGCGGAGAAAGTGATTAGAGTCGTTTACATTTTTTTTTAACAATTTCAGCGATACATTTGTCGATAAGACTGTGAACTACCTCCAACTCATTCCTGAATTGATTGTTACGCTGCACAACGAATACCCTGTGTTGTTTTACTCGGTCATTGGTCTGTTCGGCTTCGTAACACTTGGATTCGCAGCAGCAATTCTTTTAGCAATTATTACACGCTGCAAAGCAGCCGCCAAAAGCAGAAAAGCGAAAACAAAAAAGGCTAAGTGATATATTTTTTTATTCTTCAAATATAATTTAGAGTTAGCTCTAATTTTCATGTAAACTAAGAGTAATAAAAAAGAGAAGTAAAATCCATACGCATGTTTCTCTAAAATTGGAATGTATTGTGGGTATAAAAAGCCGACCAATAATATTAGGATTTGAATTTATTTAAAATTTTGATATCAATCAACGCTTATATGAGTAATCATTAAATTTTTATTTGCATTCGCAACTCGCTTTCCTCATCCGAAAGATTTACTAACAAAATTGTGTCTTTCTGCTTGATGCAGATACAGTGAATTACAAATCTTTGAACAACATGCAGATATCTGTATATCAAGATTACAGATTTCTGCAAAAACATAGAGATTTCTCCCAAAATTACAGATTTTTATACTGAAATCTGTAAAAGATTTTTTGAAATTCAAAATACAGCTTGAAATGCGACTTTCTGGTAGAAAATTTTCGACAAATAACCCTATTTTTTGCATATATGGCATCTTTGCCAGACTTAAACGTCAAAGATCAGGAGAGGAATCATTATTTCCCAGATTTTTCCGGTTTTTCGAGCAGTTTAAAACTTTTTCCAAAAACATCTGGGCCAGATGTGCAGATTTGTCTGCAAAACGCAGATTTTTAGGGTCCGTGTGCAGATTTTTATTGATTCGCAGAGTTTTGCAGATTTGCCATAGTTTCTGCAGATTTCTGTCAGAGTCTCCTTATATTTGCGCAGATTTTCTCAAAATGTGTGCAGATTTTTGCAGACTTGCCTGCACGAGCGAATTTTTTTCGAATCACAAATAGATTTCAAGCAGATTTTTCCGGGTTTTCGAGCAGTTGCAGACATTTTTCAAAAACATCTGGCATCTCTGCGTACGACGCTTTATAAAACAACTATTTTTACAAAGAGTTGTTATTTATTGCAAAGGAAATACAATGGTTTCACCATCCAATGTACAGGAACTTCAAGACTATTTTAAAACGCATAATAAAACCAGAGAAGCTACCAAAGCTCATACCGCTAAAGTCCATTCGGTTGGTTGGAACTGCGATGGACGCCGGCTAGCATCTGGATCATTTGACAAGTCAGTTGTTATATTTACATTGGATCGAGAAAGGCTGGTATGTGAGAGTTTTATTAAACAGTATTAGATTTCTATTTTAGTATTATCTTCATATAGAATAAGGACAGTACATACCGAGGGCACACTGGATCGGTAGATCAATTGTGTTGGCACGCTTCGCTACCAGATTTGCTAAGCACAGCTAGCGGCGATAAAACAGTTCGAATATGGGATGCGCGTGTTGGCAAGTGTGCGACAATCATCAACACAAAAGGTGAAAACATAAATATCACATGGTCCCCGGACGGAAACACGATTGCCGTAGGTAACAAGGAAGACCTTGTTACGTTTATCGATGCCCGGATGTACAAAATTTTGGCCGAAGAGCAGTTTTCATTCGAAGTCAACGAAATAGCTTGGAGCAATGGCAGTGATTTGTTCTTTCTAACGAATGGGCAAGGCTGTGTTCACATTCTGAACTATCCTGATTTAAATTTGCAGCAAGTTTTGAAGGCACATCCAAGTACATGTATTTGTATTGAGTTCGATCCCACTGGCAGGTATTTTGCTACTGGATCAGCAGATGCATTGGTGTCATTGTGGGATGCCGAAGAACTGGCCTGCTTGAGAGTATTCTCTCGTTTAGATTGGCCTGTGCGAACCATATCTTTCAGTCATGATGGCAAATTACTCGCCTCTGCCAGTGAGGACCTTATCATCGATATTGGTGACACGGAAACTGGAGAGAAAGTCGCAGACATTTCTGTCGACGCAGCAACATTCACGGTTGCCTGGCATCCTAAACAATACATACTCGCATATGCTTGTGACGACAAAGATGCAAACGATCGTCGACGGGACGCTGGTAGCTTGAAAGTTTGGGGTTTCTCAGAATAATCTAGTTTGTTATAACAACTTTTCTCACAATAAAATATATTAGATTAGGCCCATGTTTCTTCTTGATAACGTTCATTTTTCAACATTTCATCGACATACAGAGAACTTCCTATCGCTTCTCCTAGGGCCTCACGAACAGCTTCTGGCATATTTTTTGAACTTCCGGAAACAAGAAATATACCGTTCTGCTCCATCAACAGTTTTTTCATTAGAGCACCATGATTTCGGATCAAATGCTGCACATAAATTTTATCCTCTTGATCGCGCGAAAATGCGCAGTGTAACACTAACAGACCCGTTCTCTCCATTCGTCGTAAGTCTTCTTCGCAATGAAAATCAGCCTTTGAATTTCTACATCCAAAATATAAAACTAGCGGCCCACATTGTCTAGCATTAACAAGTAATTCCCGTTCTTGCAAAACAGCGCAGAACGGCGCCAATCCAGTGCCAGGACCAACCATTACTATCGGAATAGTCTGAAAGAAAATTACAATAAGCAGGATTTATCGAGTTTACGCTGTCTGCATTCGAAAGTTACTCACAGTATCTTCTGGAAAATTAAATGTTCCTTTCCTGGTCCACATCCTGATTGCTCTTCCTGGCTTGAGCCCTTTTAACCAGTTTGAACACAGTCCTAGTCTTGGCTGTTTTAGTTTGGTCTGATATTCTATGACCGCTACTAATATTTTAAGTTTATTACTGGCGGCAGATGAAGCAATCGAAAACGGTCGAGCCTTTATTGGTTGAAATAATTCAAAAAGAGCTGGTAAAGTGAGAGATTGACATGCATGGGGAAAATCCTGTAGCACTTCTAGAATCGTTCGGCGTGGCCGATTGGCATAGGAAAACAGTTCCTCCTGACCTTCATAGCTGGAAAAATCTTCCAGCTTCTCACGTTCGAGTTCGTCGGAGCAAAAGCGTGCCAGTACGGCAAAAGCTCGTGCACGAGGTATGGCGCTCAAGTCCCAGTACTGTTGAGCAATAGTGCCGAGCGATAAAGGTTTGTTTAGTATCGGAGGAACAGGCATTTCTGGAAATAAAGATTTCCGTCTTATTACATTAAAATCAAGTATTTTTTTTTCAAATTCTTTTCACAGTGTATTTTTATTTGATATGGAATTGCATATGTGCCCTAGTTTTTTGAACCTATTTATTCCGTTAACAACCCCTCCCCCCTTCCCTTCCCAAGGTAATTCATATGTAATGGTATTTTTTATTGTACTGGATAAAAGCTCTTTTATCCGAGTTTGCTTATTTTACACAGACTTTCTTAAAACGTGTGAAGGTTTTCGCCTGCGCAGGCGAGTGTATTTTTTCAAGCTCCCTGTAGATATTTTAAAGCAAATTTTTCCGGTTTTCGAGCAGCGCGTTTTTATTTGAAAACTGGCATCTCTGGTTTTACAAACACAAACACGATGTATCCATCATAAACGTCAAAAGTTAACAGTAAAGCAAAAATAATACAGCAACGCGTGTTTTACATTGCTCGTGTTTTCTTATCGAATTCTCCAAGAAAATGCTTCGTCGTCAAGCTCGGCTTCGCCGAGAGTACCTTTATCGGAAAGCCGTCGAAAATAGACACAAGTCGCTGCAGGATAAAAAGGAGAAAATAAAAAGGGCTCTCGAAGATCACACACCGATTCATGGCGATTTGAAGAAAGATGCCCTCACGTTGCAAGATAAACTAAAATGGAACGACGAAGGACCAAAACGGGCTGTGGAAATCGCTGGAGTCAGTGGCGGAGCTAACACTGCAAACTCTCAGGATGATGAATATCGATACGCAGGCTGTGAAGATCCGAAAATTATGATTACCACCTCTCGTGATCCATCAGCCAAATTGAAGCAATTTGTGAAGGAATTACGATTGGTATTTCCCAATGCTCAAAGGATGAATCGAGGTAATTTTGAAATGAAGCAATTAGTGCACGCTTGCCGAGCAAACAATGTGACAGATTTCATAATAGTTCATGAGCATCGAGGTGTACCGGATAATCTTATCATATGTCATTTACCATACGGGCCCACTGCATCGTTCAATCTGTCGGATGTTGTGATGCGACATGACATAGTTGACATCGGACCAATGAGTGAACAAAAACCACATTTGATTTTCCATAATTTCAAAACGAAGCTAGCTGAGAGAACAATGTCTATCTTGAAATATTTGTTTTCAGTGCCGAAGGCAGACTCGAAACGAGTTATGACTTTCGCTAACCATGACGATTACATTAGCTTTCGTCACCACACATTCAAAACCGTAGAAAAGGAGTTGGTGCTAACTGAGGTTGGGCCTAGATTTCAACTGAAGCTATATCAAATTAAATTGGGAACTTTGGATGAACTTGATGCTGCCGACACCGAGTGGGTTTACAGACCTTATATGAATACAGCTGGCAAAAGAAGGTTTTTGTCTGACGATGATGGATGGCAACAGGATGATGATGTCTAATAAAAGTTATTTTTAAATGTTAAAAAAACTTACCCGAGTCAATTTCTTCAATCTTGATTACAGTTTCCTTACACCATTTCAGCCCATGTTCAATGAACAGCTCAAAAAGCTTATCAACAGTTTCTGATGAATTTTCTGGTCTCACATATACTACATCTCCCGGTTTCCACGTGACGTGTTTTTTAGAAAAAGTAATAAACCTCACGTCCTGGAAATGGTCCTTTGCTGTTATCCGTATGTTTTCTTCCACCTCCGAAATAAACTGATTGTCGAACGTAATATCTTCGTACATGTCCACAGCGAATTCTTTCGCTTGGTCAGAGGTTTCCTCTACTATCCAGCGATACTCGCGAGGACTTATTGCTAATTTACAGAAACCCTCCGGTATAGGACTAATTTCTAAAAGTTTACTCCAAAAGTTTTTGATCCATGACATAAAAACTGCTCCATATCCCAGGTCGTGTTGATCATCACACAACCCCACTGGAAGCAATGCTGTTCCTCCGAGTAGTGCTAATCTTTTGTGCAAACGTTTAGCCACATAGTTAAACTTTGGATACCGCGAATCCCCCAAGCCAAGCACACCAAAATTCATCCCCCGTAGGGAGTCGGCTGGAAGGCTTTTGCGTAAGAGGAATTTCCAAAATCGTTTCATATTATCTGGTTCTTCACCTTGTCCGTAAGTGGAACAGACCAACACAACAAAACGCTCCTCGATTAGCTGTGATACATTGTAATCATCCATCGCCGAAACCGTGCCGTGTAGATGGTACAGTTTGCTGTCTCGCCAAATTTGTTCGGCCAAATCTTGAGCAGTGCCAGACTGGCTACCATACAGGATTGTCAGTTTTCGTTGATTCATTTTCACTAAGAAGTAAAAAGAATATTATTAAACAAGTATAAGGAAAAATATGCAGCTGGAAATAATTTAATATTACTTTGACGTTACAAGAATGATTTCCGCGAATTATTGTGATTACGATTCAGTTGATGATTTTTGTTTTAGACACGAGTAACAAAAAATCAGTAATAACTAATAACCATAACCAGCTGATGGTACAGTTTATCCTTATCAATCATATTAAATATTATGCATCTTGTTTATTTTGAATCAATATATTGTATATCACAGGTTCATGATTTTTACGTTTTTCATGTGTATAGTGCATCAAAAAGAGGATGACGTCAGTCAGTAGCGTTTCCCAAATACGAAAGGCTTAAACATGTTCGTAATATGCGAACCTCTCTGCTTACGTCAGATTTGAAATTTATGCAAAATTGGCAACACAAATGTTGCCAGATATATTTTTGTTTTAATAAAATATGCATATGAAGACTCCAGGGGTCTGACGTTTGATGAGTATCCCGTATCCAAAACCTTAATGCAAGATGGCGTCATTTGTTTAGTAAACAACTTGAAAACCATGATTTTTCTCGACCACAGTGCAGTTCTAACATGAAGATATATTACCGTGTAAATGGTGTTACCAAAATTATCACAATAATGATTGTCATTACTGGCAAATCTTGTCGTGTCTTGCTGTGTCAGTGATACAGGACGAAGCACATCAAATGTATTAAATAATAACTTTTTCGATCCAATAATCGATTTACGAGAATCAAAGATAATAACGTTGAAACTTTGGGAAGACACAAATGCTTAATAGAAGGTTACGATACGATTGATATCCATGATGTACGTTATTTCGATAAATTTACTAAAGAAGAGATGATTTAAAAAAAAACGTGATTAAATAGTACAACCTAATCAGTATTCATAAATTAGAACACATAATCATTGATGGAAATGATCAATCAATTATAATATGTTCTAGTGTACATTCCCGTAGATCTCACGAGCATTTTCAATAATATGGAGTTTTTGACGTAGGACTACGTCTAACCGCACTATATAGAGATACATTCTGTGGAAACTAAACCCAAGGTGTAACGTTGAAATGAAAGATTTCAAACGTTAATACTGATGTAACCACATGATGGATCACAATAAACAATATGTCGTTGGATTGGTAAAATGATGGACAGTTTTGTGATTCTTCAGTTATCATCATCATTTCATTGTTAAACAGTGAAAATTTCATAAAAGTTTCAGGGTCGAATTTTCACGAACAATGTACCAATCACATGCGAGCACTCCTGGCACAGACTTCATGAGTAGACACCAACTGCCTGCTGTGATTTCGTGTATAACAGTGGCAAAAAAAAAATCGACATAATCTCCCCGTCCCAATAGGTCAACTAATGTTTGCTTGCATGAACCTAGACTCTTTTGATGTCTTGAAGGTGAAGCTTTTTCGGAAAGTTTGTAACCACCTCTACTATCAGACAATTACACGATCTGCTGTTAGAATGTTATTAAAACTGATGTCTTGAAGGAAAACATGCTGGCACAGGCAATAGTACTGCACTGTGCAATGTATGAATAGAGCGCTGGTCTGGTCGCTGGTCGTTTATCAGTGCAGAAGAGCTCGATATTCATTTGTGTGCAGTCAAGCCGAGTGAAAACTACATTGCCGCTGTCGACACACAGTGCGGCGTGTTGGGTTAACGCGACCTGGAACGCAATCGAATTGCCGTTTGAATTGTCTTCTTCTTCTTCTTCTTGTTTCGTTTAGTAGCAAATATCAGAGTTCAATATGATTAGAGGCAGATAGCAGGGTATAAATTTGGTGCATTGTACAGATAAAATGCGTTGTTTATTTTTGAATTCTACACTCTGTTTTTCTCAGATTTAATAAAAAACTAAATATAGGGTACTTAAGAGACAATGGAAAACCAAAATGCTCCATACAGATTTTTGAACAGGTAGTTAAACGAGCTGTACTGATGATTATATTTTACTAGCTAAATGAATTTGGTTCAATATGACAATCCTAGTTGCATCCCGCGTTGGCCGTATAGAGGAAGACCAAAAACATTTCATCTTGATATTGGAGATCCGACATTTGGATTTGTGTTTTTCAATTAAATTTTTTTCTGCAATAACATCTACAAGAAAATATTACTTTCCATAGCCTTATTTTTAATTGAACAACACTATGCAAACATTATTTACTGAGGCTTGTACATCACACTAGCCCGGTTTATTTATGAAGATAACAGACATATTATGACTTCCAAATATCTTCGTTGTTCTTTGGTATCTTGAAACTGATTAAATTTTTTTCTGATTGATTTTGTATACTTATGAAATGTTAAAATTGACCTGAATTGATTGTTAACATGTGCATAAAATTTCAATGTCAATTTTAAATTTTCTGTGAATATGCATTTTCTACTGAAAACTGTAATTCGTTATCGATGTTTTTCCACGAGCCTTAGTAGTAGAAATGGTCACCAATGAACTAGTTTTCGTTCCAAGTCGTTTGAGGTGTCGCTTGATGAATTTAGGCTGACGACCTAGATACTTGATATTATCACCCGAGTAATTAGAAACATAGTACTGCTTTGATCATGATCATTATATTGCCGGAACATATTCCAATGATATCTCCGAAACCGCTTTACCGATTCCGGTTATCCGCTCCGGTGACAAAAAGAACCAAAATACCTTTCCTTTGGAGGATGTAGAGCTTAAATTGGTTGAAATAAATCAAGAAAACACCCAAATGTCATTAAATGTATCCGCTCGATTTTGGCAAAACGATCTCGAATCAAACAGAGCTTCAAAAGGAAATATAAAGCTTTTGTACTGCCGCTCCAAGCATAACTGTCCCATATTCTGTGCAAACCTTATGGACGCTGGGACAGTTATGCTTGGAGCAGCAAAGTAGTCCTACGTCAACTATGCGGTAGTGTCTTGGATACCAGCCTCCTACTATTTTCAACAAGGGAGAAAAAAGTAATGACAAACTATATGATCTACAGATTATTACAATTAATCTTTACAAGGTTATTGATTGTATTATCGATGCTGTAATTATTTCAATGTAATAACTATCAGTGCCATTCCAATCGAGCAAACAACCTATAAATATTGTGTGGAGAAAAGAAAAAAGATGTTCAGTGTTACCAGCGTTGCCTAAGATGACATGGCACCACACTGTTCATAGGTACTCTAATCTTCACATGTCTTTCCACCCGATATGTGGGGTGAAAATCGGCCGAAGGCTGCAATAATACCAGGGAGATGTCAAGCAAAAACAGTTCGCCTCGCAAATCACGGATGCTTCACTTTGTCTGCACAAATTTTACAACGTCAAGGATGTCTTCACCGCTGGTTAAAAGTCTTTCAATGAAAAACCGTCTTTCAATCTGGCATTACTACTCTTAAAGGACGTATATGGAAACGGAACAATTTTTTTCCCATCGTTCCCATCACTCCGTTCTTAAAAAAAAACCTATAAAAGCCTTTTTGGCCGAGCGCGTCATCTGTCATTTCTGTGAGAAAAACAAAAATGGCCTCGTCGGCTGGTCTTTGTTTTGTTTAATTTTGTCTGCCGTTTTTTACCTGTAAACTCACTGGAATCTTTGTGCTACTTCGTCCAATCTTTTTGATTTATCATCCTGTTGGTATAATTGTTGATTGTAGCTTAAAATACTTTAGTTTGGAGCTGCAACAATCGTTTGAATTCGACCGATACAAGTGCGTGTATTGTAATTTGTTTGTTCGTTTCTGTGGCAAATATAGTTTGTACTTTAGATGGATTCCAGTATTTTACTGGTTCCGAGTGTGTCTTCACTTCCGGTAGTGAGTAGTGCTGTGAATGAGGGTATTTATGAAGCAAACTCGCAAGCACTAGCGCGCAAGAAAACGAATCAATGCCGCAATGAAAATGATGGGAAAAGGGGTGGTAGCAGTAACAACAACGCTGGAAGCAAACAAAAACATAAAACTGGTAAGTCGGTTGTTTCACTTGTGTTTGTTATCTTACCATCGGCACGGTTAAAAATAATTGCATTTTGCAGATGGTGAATTGATTTTGGTGATGGAGCCGCAAAATCCTTCTCCGACGAAATATTTTGATCAAAACGGAATCCCTCTGAAAAAGGAATTTCTGGATTCCGAACTGCAGGATATGGCCGGGAAAGGTACAAAAAAGCGCACTAAATTGACAATAACATGCCATAAGTGTTGTGAGCGGTTTGAATCTAAGGTCGAGTATGAGTTCCACTATCGGAAGAGTTACAACCAAGAACCGATTTACGCGTGTGCAACGTGCGATAAAAAAATATCTCAATACAAAGCTTATAGATTGCACATCTATCGACACTTGAATAGTGCCAATCAGCGTTACACATGTGGTACATGCTCAAAAGTATTCCATCAGAAGTCAGATCTTAATCGACATGAAAGTGTCCATGGAAATCAATCATCACAAGAGCCAGAACCAGTAACTGCCACTACCGTACCCGTTAAAGCTAGTTGTGATCGTTGCGATGCCGTTTTCGAAAGCCAAGCAGAAGTAAGAAGTCATGCAAAAAAATTACACCCAATTCCAAAACAAATGATTGAATGTCCAGATTGTGGGAAATTTTTGTCAGCTGGCAGCCTGTATTCGCATCGGAAGATTCATTCAGATGGCCCTAAATTCACTTGTGAAGATTGTGATAAATCATTTGTACAGAAGATCAATTTTATTCATCACCGAAAGAAGCATCTACCCAACGATGAACGTCCGTTTCCTTGCGGCGAGTGCGGTAAAGCTTTCTTTGAGCGATCTCATCTGCAAAGACATCAGTTTTTTCACTCCGAAGAGAGACCGTTCAAATGTGGACTTTGCGGGAAGTGTTATAAGACGGAACGCTGTTTGAAGGTGTGTTGGCGAATTTATAATCTTGATAAAAGGGAATACATAAATAGATTTTCATTTTCTAGGTGCATTCGGCAGTTCACAATGCCGATCGTCCGTTTGTGTGTAACGAATGTAACAAGGGGTTTCTGAGCAGCTCTAAACTTCGTCAGCATAGCAATATTCATTCGGGATTACGTCCCTTTAAGTGTAAATATTGCTCTAGAGATTTTACAAATTTTCCCAATTGGTTAAAACACATACGTCGGCGGCATAAAGTGGATCACCGAACCGGTGAGAAGTTGGACAGTGTTCCAAAGTTTATGACAAAGAAAAAAGAGAAGATAGTAACACACAAAAAGGACGAAGTTCGAGATAAGCAAGCAAAAGCCCGCCAGATCAAGAAAAAACAACTGAAAGAGGTTTTCCAATTAGCAATTAAAGAGGAAAGTCTTCCCTTTGTTGGGGAAAACTCCAACATTGATCTCAATTTGGTGTCGAAAGATGACTTACTTCAGCCTCTGAAAATGGAGGAAATGGATGATATCTTTCCCCAGCTTTCTGACTCTGTTGTTCAGGAAGAAAACACAACAACGCAGAACGTGTGTACCGCATCGCTGCATAGAAAAGTCGAAAGCGGAGAACACGTTTCAGAACCTCTTGGATCGCCAGCAACGAGGCACGATGACATGCTCGATCCACCTCCTCTGGGACTCGCAGCGGATGACAGTGAACTGTTTCAGTTCGGCTACGTACAACCGGAATTCGATTGTGATTTTAGCATTAAGAACGACTTTAGCTTAAGAACCGAGGCTGTCAATGTGATTAGAGAAAGCGGTAAGTTTCCAGACAAGCGAATTTCAATAACGACTTTTATATATATTTTTTTTGCAATAGAATCGGGCATGAGATCCCCACCAGTTGATGGTCTGTCATCGCATGGGACTGGACTGGTGTATGATATTAATAGTGAACTACCGATCTTTCCGACACTGATCTCAATATGTGGTGAAGAGCAGCAGTTTCAGCTCATTAATCCAAACTTTATTCATTTACCGCAACTTCGAAGGGCAACTTCAGCTAGTGGAACGGATGTCGTAACTTTAAAGTGAGTATACAGAAATTGCTCTTATCCCATACAGCCTAGTAATGAGCTATTCTTGGTTTTATTTTGCAGAATCGAAACACCGTAAATCGTAGTAAAGTGAGTGTTTACATTTTTTTATTTTTACGGAAATGTAATGATAAACTGTTGAAATAGTGAACATAACAAAGAGAGGGAGAGTGGCTGTCGGTCACTCTCGTAAGCACGGCTAGTGAGAAATAATGATTCAATATTGTGGTGATTTACTTTAGGCTATATAATTATCAGATTGTAAATGCTTCAATTGAGTACGAAAAGCATTTGAAGTATTCGTTCCTCCCTAGCAGAAGAGGAACCTATGATTATATTCTATTATATTCTGATTTCTGCGATGTAGTTTTAGGAATCTTGATGATATATATCGATGGTGATATTTATCGAAAAACAACGCCGTGAGTACAACTGAGGGCAGGGCAGGTGAAACACAAAGCATAACTCAGAGCCTACTAAAGACTGTATTTCATAATAAAAAAGTGCAGATTGCTGGAAACGTGTGTGTAAAGAAATCAATCAAGAAAATACGAGAACACATACGCATTAATTTAGCTTGTCTGATAGGGATAAGCAAAGCAATGAGCACAGGGTCATGTAACGCTAGATTAGTTGGAAAGAATGAGGATTTTGGCTTGGATATTGCTTGACGCCCCGGGTTGGGTTCACTGGCAAACGTCAAGTGATCGGCATATGAAGTGCCACACTTCGATTAGTACCAAAATACATACTTCATAATATTTAAAGCCACTTTAAGCAAAGACTAGAAAGTTTCAGTCATGGAAAATCCTCTGTATATTTTCATGAGTAATTGAATGTTTAATGTGTTACCTTTGAAGCGAGATTTATCAAGGTGAATAGATGAAACAATAAGCGATTTAAGAAACAAAAGATTATTATTTATCGACGCACTACGGTTTGTAATAATAATGTAATATGATCATATATGTTGACACACTGCCCGCTATGAACAGAGTTTAAACTCATGAAGTAAAATGCTGTAGGCAATCAACACTAACCGACTCGATACAGTACCAAACATATGTATTCACCTTAAAACTTCAATCATACATAACAAACTACTTCAGCATGAGGCGATATACCTTGTAATATGATATGAGCACCATTTCGTTACTTCTTTTCCGCTGCCAAGAAGAGAAATACAAGCAATACGAAAGTTGCGTTCAAGCAAACCGCTCAGACCCTCGCGGCCAGTTTATTGCTAGTCGGAACACTTTTAGGGATTCCAGCGAGTTTTTAACAGGGCTGAAATTCGTCTCATATAATTTAGTGGCAGAACAGATGATACGTATTACGGGTACAACGAATTCAACCCAGCACTTCGGGTGCGTTGGACTACCAGCGCATAACTTTACGGCAGTCATTAGAGCAGTCACTTTTGACAAAGCCATTTCAGAGAAAATGTCGATCCGTGATAGTAATAAGCCAAAAGTAGAATTTAGTGACTCGGATTTTTTTCTAGAGCAACACCATGCTCGCAGTGGTCTTACTGCTCCTACAATATCGAGAAGTGAACGTGGACCAACGAAACTGTCCCTTTTCTTTGCCAGTCTTTGTATTATCGACCTATTCGGAGTGTTCCCGATCGTTGCTTTGCCAAAATCTATTATCTCCTGTGGACTATATGGAGTTCCGCTAGTCCTGTTCGTTATAACGTTGCAAATCTATACGGCTACCATTCTGGGAAGATGCTGGACCATAGCCGAAAAGCTGGACCCTTCGATTGTGGCGAAGAATCGGTATCCATATGCTGCAATCGCGGAGTTCACCTATGGAAAACGGATGAGTGTGTTTGTGACTGTGCTCCTGGATATGACAGTGTTTGGTGGCGGTATTCCAAACTTATTGGTAGCTTCACAAAATCTGCAGCTGCTGGGGTCAAAAGTATCAGGCGGGGGATTCGAGTTTTCCTTCTGCTATTGGCTCGTGTTGATAGGACTGTTTCTCTGTCCTATAATGTGGCTAGGAAGCCCTAAGAATATGCGAGCGTTAGCCAGTGTTTCAGTCATAGTGTGCAGCAGTGTTGCCGTACTAACGTGGTACTCGATTGGTCAAGACACTGCTATCGTTTCATCAAATGGTACCAGCTATGAAGACTTTGTCCCGTTCAACGGCATCGAGCTCGGTTTGCCGTCATGGATTAAACTTTTGAAGGCATACGGAATAATTGCCTTTCAGTTTGATATTCATCCTATGCTATTAACGATCCAAGTCGATATGGATCAAAAACGTTTGATTGGAAAAGCCGTTTTTCTGGGACTGATGGCCACCTGCTTCCTGTCTGCCGCGACAACCCTGTTGGCTGCCTACCGATACGGCATGAACACTACGAACAATGTTCTACAGATTTTACCGAAAAGTTGGTCCCTGTACATAACAATAATGTTAGTAACACTGCAGCTGTGCTTGTCTAGTGCTGTAGGTAATTCGGCACTCTTTCAGCACATTGAAGATGTTCTGGGTGCATCCAGAGGTAACAAATAATATAGATCCTGAAACACTATTCACTGATATTTTTTCCCTTAAAGATTTTACAATCAAACGCTGTGTCATTCGTTCGAGTCTGGTTTGGTTGGCTGTGATAATAGCGGAAATTCTTCCCCGGTTTGATGTCGTTATGGGCATCATTGGAGGAACCCTAACCGGGCCTCTTATATTTATTCTGCCGCCTCTATTGTACCAAAAGATGACCGCTTTGGAGGCCACAAGCTATCGGGAAATGGAACGACTTAAAAGACGAGACACCGGCGATGTTGATAGAAATTCGCCACTTTTCCACGGTGTATATGGATCGATTGGACATACACCGCTAATCGCTGCCAGAGGAAACTTCTCACCGGGAAATCGAGTGAGAGAAAGCTTCACGTTTTGCTACCATCGAATAAAACGTTGCTGTCGCTTCATGCGCAGTGATTGCATTCTTTCGATATGCGTTATCATGTTCGGTATCGGGGCAACACTCAGCTCGACTTACTACAACATATTTGACGTGAAGGATATTGGACTTAACTTCTGGAAATCATGCGCTGCCAATATTACTCTGGCAAGTGATTTATGAACTCGCTAATAAACAGTTATTTTTTAATGAAAATATACAAATTGAAAACATTAACATAGTTTGTTTTATTGAAATCCTTTCGTTCCATGTTTTTCGCAATGTACTCAATGCGACGGCAAATTGAATTCATTTTATTCATTGTATTAAAATTATAGGTAAATGCTACTCAAAAGTTCGATAATGGCATCGATTAACTCTGTTCATCATGCTTTTGGTTTCTTCTATATCACAATTTCATAAACAAAAAAAAAAACACTTCACTGGTTGCTTGATACTCCCAAGCGATACGCTTAGTGTGGAGCTTTCCAGCCACCAAACGCAGCTTCCAGCTCTCTTGCAATGCACAAAGCCAGACGATCCTGGAAGGGGGCAGCAACAATTTGAATTCCGATTGGCAAACCCTGTCGGTTGAATCCAAGCGGGACATGGGTTCCCGGGAATCCTAACGCGTTGAATAGCATCGTGTACGTTACTCCCGTTGTGTGGGTGAAGGATTCATAATGCCGTAAGGCCGGCTTGGGAAATGTTGGCAGAAATAGGACTCCGTCAGTTCCCAGAGTATCCTGTAGTTGAAAACTCATTACATTTTATATTATATACCTACTAATATCATTGCTTACAGTTATCTGTTTTTTCAGCTCCCCTGCTTTCCTTAAATAAATCTGATGTTCTTCCGGAGTTAATAAATATTTTGTATTGTACAGTATGTAGAACACAACTCCTGCCAATGTTAATTGCGACCTTCCAATCATTGCTCTACCCAGTTCAGCGAATAAACTGTGCTTCTCTTTTGGATTTTCTCTGTTGTCAAAAATGCTTGGAACGTCTTCCAGCGCCTGCAGTGTACACATGGCCATCTCCAAGCTTTCATTGATGTGATCAAACTCGGCTCGCTCGGTTTGGAGTCCATGATCCTTGAAGAACTGTACCGCTCGGTACATCGCTATCTTGATCTCTTCGTCGACTGGTATGAAACCAGGGTTAAAGCCAACGTCCTCCATGTAGTGGATTCGGATATCCTTGGTGTAGACAGTTTCGTCTAGGCGCAGCTTGTAGGCCTGTGAACCGGCCATGATGTGTACTAGAGTCGGTAGATCCTTCGCATAGCGGGACATGGGACCAACGGTTAGAAAGTTGGAGAACTTTTCGTCAGACGAGGAGGGAAAATGTCCCTTGATCGATATGACACCTGAGGGTGGAGAATGAGAATATTAAAATTGATAACATTGCACAGTAAATCAATATGCAGTTTTGGATTTATTCATTTACTTATTCACTGTTAACAGCAAGTATAAGGGTGATATAATCTGAAGCAAGAAGTAAATTGAGCTAACCTGGGATCTAAAATCAATACATAGGGTATTTGCTTCATTATTCATCATATTAGACGGACATTCGCGGAGAATGTACAGCTTAAACACCAATTATCCACGAAACACAAATGTTTCTATGGATGAAACTGCTGTTCCAAGCATAAATGTCCCAGCGTGCATTAGGTTTGTGTAAGGCTTGTAATTAAAAAAACGCACTAGAAAAAAGTGTTCGCCAAAAATTTATTTTAAATAGGATTTTCTTGAAATTCTCAGGGAATGAACTAATACTCTGAAATATGTTTCGGCATAACTACTTTGTTCAATTTCCTTTGCATCGCTAAAAACCCGCACCTTCCCCTTAAGACCCCTCATTACATTTTGTGCAATAATTGAGCCGACCTTTTCTTTCACTTTCATCCATTCTTTTTCCAACTCCAACTCGTTCGAGCTTTGGCCTTCATTATGGTCCAACATTTTTCCGCTGGACGAATCTCTGGTGAATTTGGGGAGTTTGCGGTTTTTGGTACAAAAACAACGTTATTGTCTCTGATATACAATGTATTGTTGTGAGTTACGGTTTACTCAGAATACCGCATTGGCATATGGCCTGCCAGATCAAGTAATTTTTGAATTTGTCCACTTTCTTCTTCCTCATGTCTTCCGGAACACCAACCCGTTATTTGACAACGTAGAACCCCATCCCCGGTATCTTCTTTGCGTCTGCCTTGATGTAGATTTCGTCATCCATAACCACATACATCGGTTTTGTTAACCACTCTCGATACAGCTTCCTTGCGCGGGATTTTGCCGCCGTGTTTTGTTTATCACGCCGGTTCGGTGCCTTCCGGACCTTGAATATATGAAGCTCAGATCGTTTCATGGTTTGCTGAAGAAACCAAGCGGAACACTTTGCCTTCAGAGCTGAAATAATCCAACACCTTCAGGGCCTTTACAAAGTCAGCTGTCTTCGATTTTCTTCCACTTCCAGCCCTCCGCTAGCTCGTCTCATTGAACTCTGATCACCACTCGAAAATTTCTTTCTGAAGAGGTTCCGGGAACAAACTTGAATGAAGTACGATCTAAGAAAGCGAATTCTAAGAAACATGAAAGCACAAGGAGCTGATGGGATTTTCTATATCCTCATCAAAAGACTTCCCGAATGCTATTTAGCTTTCTTGGTAAGAAGCATATGTTTGGAGTTAGCGTATTTCCCTAGAAAATAGAAAAATGTCAGTCTATCCAATTTTGAACCTGACAAAAATCCAGCAGAATGCCAATTATTTTACTCTCATCTATAAGCAAACAGTTAAAAAATAATTCCTAATAGATTGATAACGCGTATTAGTATCGTTCGCCTCTTAGAGTTCAATGAAATTTTGTGGGTGTGTAGTAAAGTGTTACAAAACAATTGATGTTGAAAAAGTCAAGGTGCTCAACCCTAAATAAAAGGATAATTAATACTATTTTTGTAGAACATTTCGACTTTCTAAAAAAATATTTACAGGTTGCGAAAACGTGATTTATGAAAAAATGACAATTTTACGATTCTGCTCGATTTTGCGTACATATTTTAATCTGTAGGGTAATTTTAAATACTTTACATGGTTTAGTTCAGCATTGCTATCAGTTTCTAACTCATAGAGCCCATTACTTACTTCACTTGTATGGCGACAGATTGTTGAGATCCAAACTCGGTCTTGGGCTGCTCCTCTCCAGTCTCTTCTTACACCTGCTGTTCTGGCATCCTCGTCAACAGCACATATCCAGCGCGTGCAAGGTCTGCCTCGAAGTCGTCGGTCTCTATCCGTTTCTCTGCTTAATATTATTTTCACTAGTCGCTCATCCGCCATCCGTACTACGTGGTCAGCCCACTGTAACCTGTCGTGTTTCATCAGCTTGACAATATCAGCGGGTTTGTATACTTCGTACAGCTCGTGGTTCATGCGCCTGCGCCACACCCCATTTTCTAGTTTGGCCCGAGTATTAATCGCAGGATTCTCTCACGCAATTCGTCTCTTCACCTAGCGGCTCACCTCGTTAAACAAATTCGTCGACCACTTCGAAAGTATCCCCATCCATCTCCACCGCAGCACCAACACCCGCAGAACTACCACGCTCTCTGCCAGCCACCATGTACTTCATTTTGGCAATGTATATAGTAGATCCCATTCTCGCGGCTTCCCTTTTGAGAGCCGTAAAGGCCTCCTCGACTGCTCTACAGTTATCACCAATTATATTAATGTCGTCCGCGAAGCCTAGAAGCATGTAAGAATACGTGATGATGATGCCGCTCCTCTGCATACCTGCCCTTCGTATTGCACCTTCTAAAGCTATGTTGAACAGCAAGTTCGAGAGCCAGTCACCTTGCTTCAGACCATCTAACGTCACAAACGCGTCCGAAAATTCGCCCGCTGTCCTGATGCATGATGTGAAACCGTCAAGAGTCGCACGTAACAGCTTAATTAGTTTTGTTGGAAAACCATGTTCTAGGATAATTTGTGACAGCTCGTTGCGTTTCACTGTATCGCACACCGCCTTAAAGTCAATAAACAAATGATGTGTCTGAAAGTTGTGCTCTCAAAAGTTGGCGAGGATCTGTCTCAAGGTAAACATCTGGTCCGTTGTAGATCGTCCCACTCGAAAACCGCATTGGTATTCTCTAACAAAGGCTTCCTGCAACGGCCTCAGTCGCTGGAACAGGATACGAGAGAGAATTTTATAAGCAGAATTGAGAAGGGTTATGCCTCGATAATTAGTACAGTCGAGTCTATGTCCCTTCACAGCCGCTCGTTCCCGACTTGTGAAATTTCGGCCGGTAAGCCATCCTTCCCAGCGGCTTTGTGGTTCTTCAGCTCTTTGCAAGCATATATTGGTGGGTCCACAACATGTCCGTCCTCCCCAATTTCTATCCTGTTCCCCTCGACGACTCTCAACACCACTTAAAAATGTTACTTCCAACGCCTGGTCACCTGCGATTTGTCGGTAACCAGTTTCATCTCCCTGTCATTTCACATAGCAGGTACTAGCACGGTCCGGTTCCTGATTCCGTGACTCGGTAATCACCTCCGCGAGGACGCGATCGCACTGCTTACGTTTCTTACGACGATGAAGCCTCTTTTTGACAGCTCTTGCCTCCCGGTATTTCTCCCGCATCTGATGCGTCGCACGATTAGATACTAACGTGTTGGCGTAGGCCCGGTTTTTCTATTCCGTCACCTCTGGACAATTAGCATCGAACCACCCACGACACGTGGTTCCCGTTGTCTTGCCTATAACTTCTCGTGCTATTTCGCTGACCGCATCATGGATGTGCTTACACTGCTCGTTCAGGTCCACTCCAGCTGGTTCACTGATCCGTCTATCAACTTTCCGTGTATACTCTGCAGCAACGTCTTCCGTATCTTCTTCGCCGCTCTCGATTTGAATACAACCGGGCGCGAACAGCATGTGGTCGATCTGGGAGCAGGCCTCTCCATTGGGGTGTCTACAGGTGAGCTTCCGATTGTTAAGATGTGCAAAATGGGTACTACAGATGGCCATTCTCCTGGCCCAGCGAAGTTCACTAACCTCAAGCCGTCGTTGGTGGCAGAGTGAAGGCTTTGCCTACCAATAACGGGACGAAAGAACTTCTCTCGTCCGACTTGTGGGTTCATATCTCCGATGACGAATTTTATGTCGTGTTGCGAGCACTCTCCATACGTTTTCTCAAGAAGCTTATAGAACTTCTCGTACGTAATCGGTTTTATAGTTTGTCAGCGCGTACACGTTGATAAGGCTGTAATTGAAGAATCTGCCCTTGATCCTCAATACGCATAGACGGTCATTAATAGGCCTCCACCGCTTCATTTGGTTTCCAAGTAGCACGAAACCGACGCCCATTTCGCTCTGTTGCCGCCACTGTAGTAGATGTGGTAATTGAACGCAGTGCCCGCGGTCGGATCAACAGTCCAAAATTCACGTTCTCCGGTTTTAGGCCATGGCTGCTACCTTTACTTTAACCTCCCAGGCCAAGATGCCCGCGCGTGCCTGTGCGAGCAGAGTCCTAACATTCCAAGTGTCAAGTTTCCAATCGATGTCCTTTTTCGTTTGCCTAGGTCTATACCAATTGTTCCGATTCGAAAAAAGTGATTTTTCCTCTAATTTTTTGATAAAACCTTTAAACACATATAAAAAATTTTACTGCAAATCGGATTCACTGTCTTTTAGTACGTAAAAAGCTTCGTGTTTATTTTAAATTGTGCGATTGAGATGACTCACTAAAAATTAGAAAACCTAAGATGTGATTGCCCTACCACTGTTGCTCGCGATAGGTGATGCAGCGAAATACAATAGACCATTTTACGAGACGTTTCTGAACTCAATTCATGAATAAAATTTTGACAGGGTGCTCGGAACCGCTAACATAACGCTCGTAAAAGCAGCATCAATATCAGCAGGATCCGTGACACCTGTCAGTTCGTAAAATGGTCTATAGCAACGCGTAGTGTTGTCATGGTAACGAAACAGTACTTTGTAGTAAAATATCAGCTTCAAAAGAGGTAAATAAATTGGAAGCAGATTACTGTTCTCGCGAGAATTGTAATTGTAAAATAATTTGTGACAGTGATAAACCATAAAATCATCGGTGGAAGCAGAATCTTCATCGACACTTGCCCCTGATTGTACAGGGGATAGTCAAAATAAGTAGGGTAGGCAAAATTTTGATCAACTTTTGTTTTTGCATCATTGACATAGATGAAAAAAACATTTCTGAAGCGAATGGTTCATCAGGAGCAGGAATCGGCCAAGAACTCATCGAGAAATGGCTATTTTTCATCCGGAAGACCCCAGAGAAACCTGCAGTAGGGGAAATTCACATTTTTGCATCAAAATTTAGTACGCGACGGCGACACCTCTATCTTCAGGCTTTTTCATCAGGAATCTTCCAAAGAACATATTTTTAAATATAGGCTGCATTGGCCACTTCCGGAGAGATCCGGACGTTCCGAAGGAACCACAAGTGTGGATATTTGCAATTTTGAAAAAACCATCAATTATTCAAAAATGACAATTTTCTAAAAACCATCCTCTGACAACTTTTGTTTAACTGCTAGAAGCACACACAAAAAATCGAAATTTAATCTAATATGACCGTTTTTTTCAAACCCTTTTTGTTAGCTTAACATTGATAGTTGACTGAACTTGAAGTAATAAAAGAGTTAAAAAGATTCCTGGTGAATATCATGTTTGCGTGATTGTTTTTGTTGGCAAACATTGCGTCAAAAGACCACGCATTGTACTATGACTTTTGGACTCTGAGTTCTCGAAAAACTATTATTTTTGTTTTGTAAAACAATAATGTTGTTTGCCCTTAATAGCCAAACTAAGCAATTTCTCCAATTTCCAATTTCTCTATCTTATCGTTCTGCCAATACACAAAACTAGATAGGAAATTTTCGACCTAATCGGTACCGAACATATATAAGCAAGCAGATAATAGAACCTTTCTCGCGAACATTGCACCGTGCGTTATCGGCAACTGATACTAGAAGCAACAAGAAGCATTCAACAACTTCATATGTGTACGTAATTTGATAACCTTGGTTCGCAACGCGACAACACATGAGATGCATCAATATTGATCTTATTCGTGTATTTTTTCACTCACCAGCCGTCGGCTTGTGGCCGAAAATTCCATTGAACAGCGCCGGCAATCGAATCGATCCGGCTATATCGCTGCCGACACCGAATAAAGACGCCCCGGCAGCAATTAGTGCTCCTTCGCCACCAGACGATCCTCCTGCCGTTCGTCGGCAATCATATGGATTAAGTGTTCGCCCGGTAATGTGATTGTAGGACTCCCAGCTGAGACAATATTCCGGCGTGTTGGAAACCAACAGTGGGATACATCCAGCAGCTCTCAAAAGCGCCACGGCCTCACCGTCGGAGCTTGCCTTGATTCCTTGGCGCGGCAGAGAACCTCCGGTAAGCAGAGCACCTGACAAGATTAAACTTAGAATCCTTTTGCGTAGCGTATACAGTTAAGCTTAACTTACCCTTCAACGAACAACTTTCTTTCACCGTGAACGGAACACCCAACAGCGGATGTGTTTTGATCAGCCAGATGGCCTGCATATTTGCGATCATGTCATCAGCCTTTTTGGCATCTTCGATGGCGGCAGCAAAGCGCTCCTCCACGACGGCATTGATCAGGGGATTTACCTCTCGTATGCGATCGATGTATGCCCGGACCACATCTTCCGATCGTAGCTATGGGAGGAAATAAAAATCAATGACATAATTAGGTGTTTACAAAAAAAAAAACGTTAAGTCTTGAAACCAGTCAAAACATTATTGATACAGCTAGACGAGTCGAGTTCACCGATCGGGTGCTTATGATTCTCGTTTCGCCACACACGACGTATATCAGAGACTCGTCGTACCATTAGCTATATGTGTTCCAAGTTCAAGGTTAGCTGATTGCTACTTGATATTCGTGCGGATAATACCACGTTCGACCATTCACTGCGTTGTAGCGCCAGGTTACTGAAAACGTATCGAATCTAGTCTAATTTTCGACTTATGTAAAACGCAAATTTGACCGTGACAAAATAAATTTTAGTTAGAATTAAACATTCTTTGTGAGGTTTGCCAGTGCAGAGAAATTGTTGATCAACTTCGAACGGATCCGATTTGAATGAAATTTTGCACACGCCTTTGGTTTTGCAAAAAAGTATTTTCTCTTGGCGAAAAAAAACCTACTCTCTAGAGTACAGCAGACATTACACTAAGCAAGTATTAGCTTGAAATGGCGGTAAATATTGGGTGTGGCCACGATTGCAACGTAGAAGTTTTATTCTTCTTTCTTTCCCAGTAGCAATAAGTAATAATAATAATCGGTTTTTTATCGTATCTCATATAAAATTCGATTATCTCAAAACGTTGGAATTGAAAGAAAATTGTAAAACTTATCCTCCAAGGACAAATTTCTCTCGCATATCTAGGATATCCTTTTATTTTTTTGTTATAAAGTTATAACAACAGTTTCCATAGAAAAAATTAACTTTTTTTTTTTAAATTTAAGCTCTGGTTATTTTTTAGTCTCTAATTCGTTCTGAGACAGTTTTCCATACAACCAAAGGATTCTGAGCGAGGGAGATAACGCCTTGGATAAAGTGTATGCTAAAATGCGTACATTTTTTTGAAAGTGAGAAAAACTTCGTGTGCTATGTCAAATACGTATGCAAATTTCAATCAAAATCGGAACCACTCGAAATTAAGGATATACAATTTAGCACAGAATGCTTCCGCTCAAGGCTATGAACGGAGAAATCGCAGAATGCTAATGTTAGCGAGGGTGATAAGAGGTTAGATTAAGGTTTTCAACAACATTACATTTTGGCATGCTGTGTGCTATTTCGATTGCGAGCCAACATTTTGAAACAATTATTGCAGAAAGCTCACAGCATGGCTATGAAGGTAACATTGTTGATAACGCTATCTTGCGTATATGACCTTCACTAACCTTTCTCTCTCTTGATTTTCTTCCAAAGCCTTCGACATGATCAGCTAGTTTTCGCTACTTTCTTCTACCGTTTGGGTTGGTTTGTAATCACAACTTACAGCGTTATTTATTATAATGACATGACACAAACATTTGAGGCTAGTTGTATTTAGAAATAATCGACGAACAACAACAACAAACAACAAAAACAATAAGCAATCACAGCAATGCATCGAAAAAGGACATCGTGCGGCAGTTCGTGGGCACCGGATACGCCCGTTCCGGCACTTACAACATCTTGGCACTATTGGAAAACAACCAGAGCATTGAAAAAAAAACTCGGTTCCGGACGGCCGACGACCCTGAGCGACAAGAAGCTCCAAAGGATGCTGAAGAGGAAGACCGATAGAAAAGTGGATATATCGCTGCGTACGCTTGGTCGAAAGGTCGGTGCATCCGACCAAGCAGTGAAAAAGTACCTGGCAAACATGGACATACATGTCAGAAAGCTTCACTAGTCTCGGAGCTACAGTGGCAGCGCCTGAATAAGATGGTCAAATCGGTTTTTCCGGCAAATCACGACGTGGTGGTGGTGATGGACCACGATACCACACCAAGTTACCCAAAAGGTGCTGCGGTGGCTGACCATCAGCGAGAAGGGGATGTCAAAGCTGCTTTTCTTTCGAATCGGAATGGCCGAGAACGAGGAAAGTTAAGTGCTAGCCGGAAGTAGCGTGGTTCACCAAGAAAGGCCATAAGGCCGAAGACGCGGTGTTTTGGCCGGATCTGGTGTCGGCTCACTATTCGAAGCGATCGTTTGAGGAGATGGAGCGGCTGAATATCGATGTGGTACCCAAGTTGGCGAACCCGCCCAACGTCCCCAAGTTGCATCCAATCGAGGATTTCTGGACAAGCCTGAAGCGTGAGACCTACTCTAACAATTTTGTCGCGAAAACTGAGGAAGAGTTGATAAATAAAAAGAAGAAAGAATTAAAAAACATGCCTACACGCATATTTTCGTCCGTCATGGCGAATGTTCCGGTTAACAGCCGGAAGGCCGCACGCAAGATCGTAGAATTTATTGCGAGTAAGCTAACATAATTACCTCTCATGGGAAGTTCATCAAACTCAGTTATCTGTCTGAGTTATTTTTTTACATTTTGCGCTTGAAAATGCGTTGCGGCACCAACTTTGAAAGCTCATATCTTTTGATCAAAAAATTACACCACCGCGAAATTTTCAGGGAAGTTTCGAAATTTCGTCAGAAATACTTGTGATTTTTTTCAGATTTTTCAGTGCCCCAGAACATAGATTTTCAACATATTGTTTTCAATAGTTACTATTGAAAAAATATTGTTTTCTCAAAAAAAAATTTTCGTAAACTACAACTTAGGATGCATCTGCTGTGAAAATTTCATCAAATTCGATGCAATATTTTTGAAGCTATGTCTATCGACTTTATCGACTCACTTCGACCATTATTTTGATCTTTTATGTTGTTGAAGTAAATCTTACCCCTCGGGTTTGCCCAGATATTGGCGATGAAACGCAGCTGAGGGATATTAGGTCGGTTCGTCGACTTGGGTACCACATTGATATTCAGTCGTTCCATCTCCTCAAACGATCGCTTCGAGTAATTGAACACGGCGTCTTCGCTCTTATGGTATTTCTTGATGAACGAAGCAACTTCCGACAGGCACTTTGTATTATAAATTTCCCCGTTCACGGCCTGCATCTTCTTGGGGAACTTGATGTGTGAACTTCACTTCGTAGCTCACTTTCTTCGTGGGAGAAGTAAAATACAAAGTGCCCTGCCAGTCGTTGCCATCCAGGGTGAGATAGGTCTCGTCGTCCATCACACCACCGCCACGTCGGGATTCGCCGGGAAAATCGACTTGATCCTCTTTTTTTTTTTTTTTTTTAAAGGGGGGGATTTGTTAGTAGCTTAAGTATTTATGATAAATATTAGTAAGTAATGAGTATGTGTGTTCAATCACAAATGGTGACTTCTCAACACTGTTAGAAACTTGTAATTTTAATTGTTAGGATTTGTTTGCTTTCGCAGTTAGGACTCATCATTCGTAGGGATTTAAACCTACTTGTCAGAAAAGGGGAAGTAAACTTACAACTAACTTAATCGCTAACTTATTGGCTATAAAGAGAGCTTATCGTAGCAATTGAGGATTGTAACGATTTTTGTCGAAATTTTTTTTTATAGGGGGGGGGGGGAGTTTGTAATGATTTATTTATGTACTAAAATATATATTCAGAATTAGTATTGTGTGTTCTGCCACAAATGGTGACATTTCAACACTATTATATATATTTGTACGCTTTTTAGTATTATTGAATGTTATTAGCTTTCGCAGTTAAGATAATGTAATTGTAGGAAAATTATTAAACCTACTTGTCAAGAAAAAAAAGGAATAAAGGGAATAAAACGAAACTTAAAACTATCTTACTGACTATAAAGTGAGCTAATCGTTGCAATTGAGGATTGCAACGATTTTTGTCGGAATTTGTTGATAATTTGGCTTGACATATTTTCTAATGTTTCTACATTAGTGAGCCTATGTAGCTCGTTCGTGCTAAACCAGGGAGGACGCTTCAAAATCATTTTCAAAAGTTTATTCTGAATCCTTTGAAGTGTCTTCATTTTTGTCGAAAATTGTTAATAATTTTATTTGACATAGCTTCTAATGGTTCAACACCAGTAAGTCTATGTAATTCGAGTGTACCAAACCAAGGAGGATGCTTCAAAATCATTTTCAGAATTTTATTCTGAATCCTTTGGAGCGTTTTCTTCCTTGTTGAACAGCAACTTGACCAGATCGGTACAGCATAAAGCATTGCTGGTCTAAAAATTTGTTTATAAATCAAAAGTTTGTTCTTTAAACAAAGTTTAGAATTCCTGTTAATGAGAGGATATAAACATCTCGTATATTTGATGCACTTGGCTTGTATACTCTCAATGTGCTCTTTGAAAATAAGTTTTTTATCATAAATTAGTCCCAAATACTTAACCTTGTCAGACCAACTTAAAATAACCCCATTCATCTTGACAACGTGATTATTGTTTGGCTTGAGGAAAGAAGCCCTAGGCTTATGCGGAAAAATTATCATTTGAGTTTTAGAAACATTGGGAGAGATTTTCCACTTTTGCAAGGACGAAGAAAAAATATCTAAACTTTTCTGCAATCGACTGCAAATGACACGAAGACTTTTTCCTTTTACGGAAATGCTTGTGTCATCGCAGAACAATGACTTTGTGCATCCTGGAGGCAAATCAGGAAGATCTGAAGTGAATATGTTGTACAGGACTGGACCCAAGACTGAACCTTGAGGTACACCTCCTCTGACAGGAAATCTATCAGATTTTGAATTCTGATAGACAACCTGCAGAGTTAGATCAGTAAGATAATTTTTAGGAAAATTGGAAAATTAAAAGTTTGCAATTTCGCAATCAAACCTTTATGCCAAACACTGTCGAATGCTTTTTCTATGTCTAAAAGAGCAAAATATGCAATTTTGAAGCAGCAATTGAAAATTTTCACTAAAAATTCCATTGTGCTCTCAGGGAGATGTTTGATTAGTATATTAAAGATTCCATCGTCACAAGGTGCTTTCATATTTTTTAAATTTTCAATATTTGATTTAATCTCATTCAAGTTAGTTTCAATTATTTCTGCAGGTAAAAAATTCTGGGAAGAAATTAAATCAAATTGACGTGTGACTTCATTTTCAATTGGACTCACAAAATTCAAATTTGAGTTATGAACACTCTCAAACTGCTGAGCAAGTCTTTGAGCCTTTTGTTCATTGGATACAAGAAAACGTTCACCATCTTTTAAAACTGGAATAGGCTTTGAAGGTTTCTTAAGAATCTTCGACAGCTTCCAAAAAGTTTTTGAATATGGTTTCAATTTTTCAACTTTAGTCTCAAAATTTTGATTTCTCAGAAGAGTAAATCTATGTTTAGTCTCTTTCAGTAAATCTTTATGAATAGTTTTAAAAACAGGGTCACGAGAACGTTGATATTGACGTCTGCGGACATTTTTCAAACGAATTAGAAGTTGAAGATTTTCGTCAATTATTGGTGAATCAAATTTCACTTGAGCCTTTGGAACAGAATAATTCCTGGCATCAACAATTGCACATTTTAATGCTTCCAAAGCGGAATCAATATTCACTTCGTTTTGCAAATCAAGCTCATTATTGAAATTTCTCTCAATATGAGTTTTGTATCTTTCCCAATTAGCCTTGTTATAATTAAAAACAGAGCTCATAGGGTTTAAAACTGATTCATGTGATAAAGAAAAAGTTATTGGAAGATGGTCAGAATCAAAGTCAGCATGTGTGATCAAATCACTACATACATGACTTTGATCTGTAAGCACCAAATCAATTGTTGAAGGGTTTCTTACAGAAGAAAAGCATGTAGGACTATTCGGAGACAAAATAGAATAGTATCCTGAAGAACAATCAATAAGAATCAGAATAAAATTTTGCCATTGGAATTACTTTGAGAATTATTCCATGAACGATGTTTAGCGTTAAAATCGCCGATTATAAAAAATTTCGAACGATTTCTGGTGAGTTTTTGTAAATCACCTTTAAAATAATTTTTGTGCTCGCGTGTGCATTGAAATGGTAAATATGCTGCGGCAATAAATAATATCCCAAGTTCAGTTTGAACTTTAATTCCCAAAGTTTCAATAACTTTCGTCTCAAGGTGGGGAAGAGCACGATGTTTGATTCGGCGATGAATAACAATTGCAACTCCACCGCCGGAACCCTGAATCCTATCATATCTATGAACCACGTAATTGGGACCATATTTCAATTTTATGTTAGGTTTCAAAAATGTTTCAGTAATAATTGCAATATGCACATTATTTACTGTTAAAAAATTAAAAAGCTCATTCTCATTGGCCTTCAATGAGCGAGCATTCCAATTTAATATTTTAATTGTTTTATTTAAAATCATTGCTAAATTTTAAATTAGAAACAATTTCAATAGTTAAATTTGTGCCTATTTGAATGGCTTCAAACATTGATTTTGCCTGCAACATGGCGTTCATAAGATCGAACATTGCCTGTTGCAAAAAAGAAAGTTTACCTGCCGTAATAGGCCCCAGGCAGTTGACATTAGAAAAAATATTTTCGGCAGCAATATTAGCTGGAGTAATAGGGGTACAATTATTTTCTAGCGTGTTTTGCCTACCCATATTAACGGTCATTTTCGAACTACCAACACTAGGCGGTATAATGTTCGAACTACCTGTAACCTGTGCATAAGTTTAACGGGTATGCAAAGGAGTAGGTAAACTATGCGTCACTGGTACGCTTGGAGAATTTTGTTTACCTTGCCTTGCCTTAACAATTGCTAAACGGGCTGGGCATCGATAAAAATTCGACATATGGTTGCCGTTACAATTCGCACAGCGAAAATTTTTACTCTCTTTCACAGGACATGTGTCCTTTTTGTGACTTGATCCTCTTATTCACCCGCTGCCTCTGCGTCATTGCGTGCAGATTTGTGACCAGTAGACGAGCTTCCTGACTATGTGTGCCAGGTACTTTTTTTCTATTTGCCCGGTTGCACCGACCTCCCGGCCAAGAGCACGCAGTGATGTAGCTACTCTTCCCTCGGTCTTCCTCTTTGAAGTTTCTTGTCGCTCAGGGTTATCAGCCGTCCGAAACCGGGCTTTCTTTCGATGCTCTGTCCAAAAGTGCCAAGATGTTGTAGATGCCAGAACGGGCTCATTCACCGTCCAGAAAGCGCCGCAGTTAGAATTCGGCTACTTTGATTGATGTTGCATGGGTACTTTTGTCAACGTAAGTGAACGTAAATTCATCGAAAATCGGCAAAAATTGTTAAAATGCAAACGTTATTGCTATCATTCAACATTAAACTGCTTTCTCTACAAAAAAGTGTAATCAAATAAAAAATTTCTTCCCCCTACGCAAAACGGAGTAGCTACGGTTCTACAATGAATGCTGAGTATTTTGAAAAATAAATGTAATTTTTTTCAGAAAGACAAAATTATTATTTATAAAAAAAACTATTATAACGGAAATCGACTGCTACCTAGAAGAGAATGACGATTACGAACAACAAATGTTCAGACCACCAAGAGCTGATAAAAAACCTTGTTTGTTATTTTCTAATACAGACAGGTTCTACTGTTTAAGGGGTTCTCGAAAATTCAAAGCTGCCAAGGCTTTACAGCACTACAAAAAGTTGTCCGATAGAGTTTGTAACCTGTTTTGCCGTGTCAATAAACCTTTCGTATTTAAGTTTAGTTTGAAAATTCGAATATCATGACAACCAAAGCTTCAGAAAACAGCTGTCCAAACCCATGATTGTTTAGTATTGAAAAGTACCTGCTTCAGTCAACTCTTGAAAATGACTATCTGACAGCAGCTGATCCTGCTACACGCAAAACTTTTCCTTATTACCTTAGAAGCAATAGCGCAAAATTGCTTCTTAGGTAACAAACCTATTACTAAAAAGCCAATAAAATTCTTCCCCAGTCAAGTAACAACACATACTGTCATATATTTAGCACGTGTTACGGGAATACGACTATCTAATAATGGTCGTTTCAACCACATGCAAGATTTTTTCTGTCAAAAACTGCTCCCTTTCCATCTCAAGTAAAAAAAAAAATCACACACCGTCGCATATGTTGCACATGTTACAAGTTTCTTCAATCTCCAATTCATCCGGTGAGCGTGTATTAGTTCGCTCGTTGTATGCATCCGGAGTAGAGGAAGAATATGACAAGAGCTGCCAAGCAGCATTTTCCCCGTCATAGAGTATGCAAACGTTGATGATTTCAAAGACTTGAAATGCGTCTTTAAATGACATCACGATCTTTAAACTGCGTTAGAGAAAAAAAAAACATTCGCTTTCTTGCAAGCTATCCAAAACACATACTCATTGGTTGATGGAAACTCATTTGCACCTGTTTGAAAATACATAACTCGTGCCCACCCAGAACAATATTCGCAACTTCGGCAACTCTGTTCAGACAGTATAACATATATTCATTTCTTGTAAACACTGGGGGACGAAACGAAAGTGTTTCTAATTAGACATTTGAGGTTGACGGGTGAGATTCTCATTATGTGTGAATGAAGGTAGTAAAAATGAATCTGATCGTTGCATCAATACAAATGCAGCGAGTGAAGTCTTGCTAACACATGCACAGCGGTGCTTGGTTGTATGTTCTCCTGCAGAAACATATACATATGTGTGCCCGTCATAATTTTTGTTACTTTTCGGTTATTACTATTTGTGTATAATGCGCAGTCATAAGACACAATAAGTAATAAAAAATTGCCCTAAAGTAATAAAATATTCCCCGTTCGCGTTGGGTGTACCTTGCGTCTCGACGGTAACGATGATGAAGCTGTTAGTTCGTACAGTAAGATCGGGGTATGTAGAACGATCGACCAAATTACTCAAAGTGAGCTACTGCTCAGCTTGTCTAATGTTCTTCGTTTGTGTTTTTTTTGACAATTGTTCGGCGTAATTGTATCCGGTTGAAAACACACACTGCTTCCTTACAATTTCCTTCTCCTTCCCATGTAGCACGACTCAAGCATAGGTGTTTTTTGCTTGCGAAAATTTGTTAATCATTGTGCATGTCTGCAGGGGGTAATTACCCGGGTAAGTGTGAAACTTACCTTACTTTTTTGAGTTGATCAATTTGAAGTCAGCATACGGCAGCAACAGTTAGAAACAGAATTGTATGGAAATTGTGTTTCATTTAATAGGTGAACGTCATATTTCGTTTCAATGACATTGATTATCGAAAATACGACATATGTAGTCTGATTATTAGACTTTTTCTATATCAATCCATCTGGTGTTTGTCAACGCATATTTAACTCCCGTGCCTGATAAGAATGAAAATGTGAAATAAATAATAAGACAATAACGCTCTTTTTGGCGGACAACACGTGCGATGTCAACATCACAATTACCCACCAGCTGCTAATACGTGTACATCGTGATAGTCACTTTAATGAAGTGAGTGAACTATTACCCTCCAAGAGGTAGGATATTAGAGGGACATTAACGATGTTTGCGTGAGCATAGGTTCTCGTTTAGGCAGGATCGTGACTAATATGGATTATGTTTAACCTACTTCAACTGATGTTTGTGTGGGCGGTGGCGCGTCCAACTGTAGCCAGATTGATGTATATAGGTAGGTACATTGAACAAACTCTATTGCCATGCTAGTAGGTGCCAGCGCAAGGAACCAGAATAAACTGATGAAAATCGATATAGCATGATTGAGGTTAGAGTAACACAATTTAAATGCATAAGAACTGAAACTTGCGAAATTTCTTTGTTTCCTGCCTATCACTTCGTCAATTGACGAATCATCCTGTCCGGAATTTTGACCTGTACCGGCAAATTTCGAAATGACCTCTGAACCTAGTGCTACCGCAGACGAATAGAATAAAAAAATGCATTAACTGTTCTATACAGTCGACTAATTATCATTAGCAAAAAGGGAACTGTCATCGTGTGCATCATGTGTATAATGTAAAAATGTCAACATCGACCTTGGTGGATGATACTACCATGCTGTACCCAGTGCCTGGGTAATGCAAATTGATGGTACCGGTAGAAAAAAACTTCAATGGTTTACTAGCATTCACGACCATACCTCTTCGAAATTGCTAACAAGAAAATATACCTACATGCAGTATAGTACAGAAAATATGCGTGTATGGCAAATGTTTTGACAGTAGACGATATAACATGCGTATTTCAATGTGAAAATTGAAAATGCAATCATTAAGTGTGTTGTGGTCCAATCAAAGGATAAATAGATAGGTTACTTTGATCAAAATGTTGCAGTTGAATCGGAGAAATGTTAGGCTAACTGACTTTCGCATGAATTAAGTAAACAGTGGTCACACCCGTCGATTTTGAATATTTTTCGTATATTCAAAAGCAGTTTCTTTTAAAATTTAAATGGCCTACTTTTTCCACTGTATTAACTAAGCGGCCAGTAGTATTGATCTAAAATGATTATTTTTTTCCAGGGGAAAGGTATTTGGAGAATTTAACCCTAGAAAAATAATCTGCGACTCCTCGCTTTTAGTGACACTGCCCTCTTCTTTTTCAAACAGTTCGAATCCGTTCTCATTAAAAAAACTAAATTCTGGTATTTGTTTTGTATCCATGTGTTAACACCGTAATGATCACTCATTATAGAATTCGCTATACAGTCAGTTTTTTACGCGGTTTTTTCATACGCGGTTTTTTACGAGGCTTTTTTTACGCGGATTTTTGAATTAACGCGTTTTTTTATGCGGATTTTTGAATTAACGCGGTTTTTTTTACGCGATACCGCGCTAATTCAAAAAAAATTTCACGAATTTCCGAATTAACGTGGGTTGGAACCAGAAACGTTCAAATGTTTATCTAGTAAAAGACTTAGTCCAAAAAATACTCTCCGCCCACCGAAAGATCCGGAATAACCGTCAAAGAGGACAATTTTAAATACTAGTTCTAGAGCGTCTAGGGTTTTTTCTAAAGTCCATTTCGCTAGACTACTTTACGCGGATTTAAAAAAAACGTGTTTTTTTACGCGGATTTTTTAATTAACGCGTTTTTTTACGCGGATTTTTCAATTAGCGCGGTTTTTTACGCGGTTTTTTTACGAGGTACGTATCCTCTGCGTAAAAAAAACCTGACTGTATCTGTCAATCATCCGTTAGTGCTGCTATTGTGACTGCACAGAGCTTTTGACTGAGAAAATATTATCCGAGCCGGTCGCCGACCAGCCATCGAAAATGGTGGCCTTTTGACTAATGACTGATCCACTTATTCACTAGGATTACTCAAAAGCAGGGCTCTACATTTTCGAAACAAAACAATGAAACTGATATACTCGCGCTGTCATTTCGATTCGAACAGTTTCATTTTCACTTGATTCCTTTAGGCATCTGTCAACGAATCACTTCTTTCTCTCTTTCCCTCTTTCTTCTTTCGGATCATTTCAAATGAAACTAATGACTATTTCAATCGACGGAAAAAGTGACGGAGAGAGAGACTCTTTCCTTTCCTTCAGCGTCTCAATTGAAATTATCACTGCATCGCGTCGTTTGATGGTAGTTTTCTAAAACTGCAAGCCGCAGTTAGAACGGCAATGGCATCCAATAAATACGTTACGCAAGTTCCGATCAATATTTCCTCCCTCGTTCCTATAGAAGTACTGTATAGAAGCCTTCTGTCTTCGTCAGCGCTCATTGTTATTTTCAATTGAGAATCGTCATTTGAGAGTAATGGTGATAATCTCCGCTTTCAATTGAAAAGCGTTTGTATCAATTTCAAGCCCTTCAGTTATCAGAATCACAGCAAGAGCTTTCAATTGGGTGTCATGTGACTTACGAAGTGCTCGAAAATGATACAAAAGCTTTTCAATTGAAAGCGACGGGTCAAAGCGTCACTATAACCTGATAATTGTCAATTGAAAATGACAGGCTCTGCTCAAAAGTATTAGCTATCATTATATTGCAAACTTTGGATAAAATTTTGAAAAAAAATGCAATATTTGTTAGTTCACACTGACATGTGTACTTTTGAGTATACGTTGAAAACTCCAAATCTAGATATCATTAAAATTTTAAAATAGCATAACGCTGAACAACCTGGTTTTCTCCAAATTTACAATTTTTAGCAAATACAACAGTGAGTAACCATTCTAACTATCAAAAGCTGTACACCGCATGAAACAGTGAAAATTATTGATTGGCATCAGTAAAAATTATTGATTGGCATCATAAAAAATATGAATATTAAGCAGGTATTAGACGAAGCAAATATTTGCTATTTTTGGTACGATTTTTATTTGCACAAATTTAAATCTGTATTGAAAAATAGCAAATATTTGCTTCGTCTAATACCTGCTTTAGTAATAGCTTCGGTGATATTTGCTATCAACCATATTATCATAGTAACCGATATTATTTGAAATTCTGCTTTTCGTGGCACTATTATTTTACCTTTCATGAAGAGCTATCCGAAAAATCTCTAACCAAGTACAAGGGATATATTCTGGTGGACGATGAACCATTCACGAAAATAGACCTTGACAAATCCAAGAATCAAAAACCCGGCGAGAGCAAAAAAAAAGACAGACTTTTTATTTTCGTTTTGCCGGATTTATTGAAAACCTGGAGGCAACCGTGCCAAGGATAGACAGGATTACCTTCAGTACAGAGTTTTTGAATTAAACTCCCGAGCCGCGAAGTGAAACAACGTGTTGAAGCTGCAAACAGGGTCTCCTACGGACTACGTAAACAGCTAAGGTCGCATAGTTTGCAAACTCGCACAAAACTAGCGCTGTATAGGACGCTGATACTCCCGATGGCCCTTCACGGACATGAAGCATGGACGCTGAAGGAAGCTAATCGATGAGTGCTCGGAGTTTTTGAGCGTCAAGTTCTGCGGTCGATACTTGGCGGTAAATTGGAAGATGGAGTTTGGCGCAGACGCATGAATCACGAGTTGTACCAGGTATACAAACATGCTGATATAGTGAAGGTAATAAAGCGGAGCAGGCTTCAGTGGGCTGGACATGTAGCCAGAATGCCTGACGAGAGAGCCGCTGGAGCTCTCTTTGGTAGAGAACCAGGAAGAGGCCGTCGACTCCGACGGTAGGCCTTGCACGCGGTGGATATGTGCGGTGGAAGAAGATGCACGATCTGCTGGTGTGCGAGGAGACTGGAGAACGGCTGCCCAAGACAGAAGAAGCTGGACATATTTAATTCGTTCGGCCCTTGACCGGCGAACGGTCCGTTAGCCAACGAAGTAAAGTAAAGTAAGGCTCGGACCTTGGTGAACATGGCGAATACGTACAGCGGGCTAACGGCCGAAGCCAAACGGATTAGACTGATCATCAATGCATCGAAGATAAGGTACATGAAAGGAAGGGGTTCACGAGAAGACAGTGCTCATCTCCTACCTCGAGTGCAAGTTGGTGGTGATGAAATCGAGGTGGTCGATGAGTTCGTGTACCTGGGCTCACTGGTAACTGCCGAAAATGATAGCAGTAGAGGAATTCATCGGCGCATCATGGCAAGAAATAGTGCATACTTTGGAGAAAGCTCCGGTCGAAGGAAAATTCGTCGCTGCACCAAGTTAATCGGTAGTCTTCTACGGGCATGAGACATGGGCTATGCTTGTAGAGGACCAACACGCTCTTGCGGTCTTTGAGCGAAAGGTGTTGCGTGCCGAGAACGGAACGTGGAGAGAGCGAATGAATCACGAACTGCAGGAGCTGCTTGAGAGCCATCTATCGTCGTCCAGTGAGCTGGGCATGTCGTAAGGATGTCGGACGACATCCCTGGAAAGATGGTTCTTGAAACTAATCTGTCAGGGATGCGACGGAGAGGTGCACAATGGGCTAAGTGGATCGATCAGGTGGAAGGCGACCTATGGGCCTTACGCAGACTGCAGAGCTGGCGAACTGCAGCCATGGACCGAGTGGAATAAGAAGACTCTTACGTACAGCAAAGGCCGCACCGCGGCTTGGGATTATTTGGTACGTAAACGTTAACGAGATTGGTCACGTAAGAAGTTATGATATAAAGTGCTGTATGCAATTGAAATTCCACCAGTTGGTCTCGAGGTACGCCAGTCAACAAGCCGTGGGTTCGAGTCTCGGCTCGGAAGAGACTGTTAGTGTCAGTAGGACCATAACACTAGCCCTGTAATTGTCCTGTACAATAAACAGTTGACTGCGAAGTCTGTGCACAATAAACAGAAGGTCAAGTTCCTTAACGGAAGGGTGTTGCTTTGCTTTGCTTGCAGTTGAAAGAATTTTTTTTCTAACTCAATTCTATGGAAAACTCAGGCACTGCATTAGACAATAAAATTTCGTCTTATAAGCGGAATGCAGCTGAAAAGATATAAATGGAATGTAACAAGAAAGTTCATTCGGTGTGAATACTGCTGTGAAGTGAACTTTTACTCGTTTTGTCGCGGAATAATGAGCACTAGCATTACTTAGGTGCAGAAAGATCCAGGCAATTGCTGTATGTATCGACAGGTAGAGGTCCATCCTAATGATACTTGTTTCCAAAGGATTTTCTGGAGGGAATCTAGAGACCAGCATTTGAAGGTTTATAATCTGCGAACGGTCACATACGGACTAGCTTCATCGCCGTTTCTGGCAACAATGGCATTACGACAGCTTGCTGATGACGAGAAACAACTATATCCGCTGGCGGCAAAGGCAGTAAAAAAATCTTTCTACATCGACGATATGCTTTCAGGGGCTGATTCGGAAGAAGAAGCAATCGAACTATTGCAGCAGGTTAGGGATATGCTGCATAGTGGTGGATTCGATGTTCATAAGGTGTGCTCGAATTCTTCTGCTGTACTGCAAGTGGTACCTGAGGACAAACGAGAAAGAATTAATAAAATCGACGATCCAGTAATCAATATGTTGATGAAGACAGGTGTCGCAGCCATCGCAGTTAACTAAAAGAATTTTGCTTAGCGAAATTTCGAGGATTTTTGATCCACTCGGCTTTTCAGGGCCAGTTTTGACGACAGCGAAACTAGTTATGCGGGAAGTTTGGATGCTTCATTTAAAATGGGATGAAGTGCTCCCACACGCACTTGCGAGCTTCTGGTTAGAGTTTCGTGATCAACTGGAACATGTTGAAGGCACAGGGCCGGATTTACGATTGTGGGGGCCCGGGGCCCAGTTATAGTGGGGGCCCCGAAATAAAACAAAACCTTTTTTTTATCGTACAAGTTAAAAACATTTATTTGCTATTGAAAAGTTATCAAAAATTTGTTAAATTTTTTTCTTTCGTGTTGTTTTGCAGAAAACTTATTAATTGAATAATCAACATTCAACTCCTTCAGTATACTTGTACTCGAAACTTAATAATGCTAAGACTGCCTTTCATTCTCCACAGTCGTACGCAACCTATTTTTGATTAGTTTCATCTTCGATTTTTTTTTTCTTTACACCTGAAAAAAAACCTAATTTGAAAAAATTGCGATCCACAGGCAAAAATTTGCACACAATTTGAGAAAGACTGCGCAAATATAAGACGACTCTGACAATAATCTACAGAAACTAGGAAAAAACTACACACATCTGCAGGTCAATAAAATCTGCACACGAACTCAAAAAATCTGCATTTTGCAAAGCACATCTGGTGTTCCTGATTCGGACAAGTTAGCAAAAGCAATGCATTAAAAAAACTTGTGGGTTATTTTCTTTCTCTGCTTTATCTCCTATGCGCGCTGGTTCGATTCAAATGGTGTGTTAATGTGTGTCATTCCAAGAGAATCCAAGACAGGGATGCCACATATACAGATTTTTCTGTATTTTACAGATTTTTGAACTAAAAAAGCAATACAGAATCTGTATTACAGAATTATAGAATATTGTCAAAAATACAGATTTTACAGAATCTTTTGCTATTCGAAATGAAATCAATTTTTTGGAAGGTTAAATTCAATTCAACGACTTTCAAACTTTTGTGAAAAAACCTGATGCTGTTTATGTTAGTATCGTTGCAGAAGAAGAGGGATGAGGCTTGGACGAAGGCGGAAAATAACGTTTCGAAATATTTGACGGGATTTCTATTTAAAATTTGTGAAACAAATTGCAAAGCTGTTCGATTTTATCGATTCTGTTGTAAAAACGGTAGCTTTATTCAATTCTAAACATTCGTGAAATTGGAAAATTTAAATGATTTAAATGATCGACAAGACATGAATAACGAGTTTTACTCGCTAAGAACAAACTTTTCGACCGGAAGATTCGATGAAACAGATGACTTAACTTGGTCTGAGTAGTTGGACGCCACAATGCCAATGGTAAATTCATGTTTCCGTTACTGAGATCATTTGTGCGAATTTTTTCAATAATTCCACATTCTTCGGCTTTTGTAGAACGCATATTTTCAATATATAATTGCAGCAAGTCTAAAGCCAGAAATCTCATGGCCCCTAAGCTTATGAGCTCAATTTTAAAAGCTAAAAGCTACGTTGCTAACCAAGCAGGAGCTACTAGAATTAAATTAACAAAAACATGCATGAACATCACGTAAAGATAAATAAGCAATATCGTGTTCAGTTACTACATTTGATTAACTCGCCTAATTATAAGTTTGGAACCAATAAAAAATTAGGCCAAAGCAAAAAATGGTGATTTGTTTCAATATATTCTTTAAGGAAGAAGATTTTCATGCAACATTTTTAGTTTGCTGGATACAGGTTTTTTATATAGATTTTTTAATACAGACATTTTCGAGCAAAAATACAGAAATAAATGTGGCAACCCTGATCCAAGGTGAGCTCTTATGGATGTAGTTGTGATATTGGCGCTAACGAAAAAATAACACTGAAAGAGTCAGATTGAAATGGTCTGATCAAATTTTCTTACTGTAAATCGAACTTTTGATTGAATCTCATTTTTTAAAGAGAAAAAATCTTTTCTCAATTTGTGGGGGCCCCAAAAATGTGGGGGCCTGGGCCCCGGGCCCCCTGGGCCCCCCATAAATCCGGCTCTGTGAAGGCATCAAGATACCACGTTGTGTACTGAGTGGAAAACTTTTGAATTTAGAGCTGCACGGTTTCGCAGACGCGTCTGATCTGGCATACGGTGCTTGCCTCTACGCACGTTTAATTATGAATGACGGCCAAGCTAAAATGAAACTAATTTGTAGTAAGTCACGTATCTTACCGAAAAAACAGAAGAGTGGAAAAGAATTTACAACACCGAGAGCGGAGTTGCAGGCAGCATTAATGTTGTCCCGCTTAATTGCAAAAATAGTTGAAGCGCTGGAAGTGAAGTTTTCCTCCATTATTCTCTGGAGCGATTCACAAATCGTCCTGTGCTGGATACAAAAATCTCCGGAAGCATTACAGGTTTTTGTTGCTAACCGCGTGAAGTTGATTCAATCTCTAACTGATGAGTACATTTGGCGTTACATTCCTTCCAAATCGAATCCCGCAGACTTGATTTCGCGCGGTGTTCAACCGCAAATGTTACCGAACCTTGAGATGTGGTGGAGCGATCCATCGATCTTGAATCAGGCTGATTGTGAGCTATCGTCGCCTCCCTTAGTTTCCGATGTAGATTTACCAGAGCTTCGAAAAACAGTTCTTGTATGTTCGAGACAGCCAATAAGAATGAAAATGTTTGACACAATCAGCAGATTTTCGATTATGCAGCGCAGCATGGCCTACGTTGTTCTTTATACCGAGTATATCAGGAGCGGAAGAGAAGTCCTTACAAAGGGGTTACTTACAGCTGACGAAATGAACCGAGCAATGTTACTTATTGTACGGCTAGTTCAAAATGAATGCTTCGCTACTGAAATAAGGGCTTTGAAGGAAGAGAAATATTTTGAACATCCACTGAAATGCCTAAATCCTTTTTTTGACGAAAATGATAAGATTCTCCGTGTAGGTGGAGGCATTAAAAATGCTGCTATTAGATACGATAGCAAGCATCAAATGTTGCTTCCACAGAAACATCCTGTCACGCTGGCTTTAATTCCTTACCTGCATAGAAGTAATTTACACATTGGACAACGTGCATTACTTGCAGTAATTCGACAGCAGTTTTGGCCGTTACGGGGAAAGGCTACGATTCGGAAGATTATACACCAGTGTACACCATGTTATAGATTATGTCCAAAACGAGCTACGCAGCTGATGGGTGATGTACCGGAGTATAGAGTGCAGCCAAGTCATGTTTTTGAAGTTGTTGGATTTGATTTCGCTGGACCTTTCAATTTAAAATCGTTGGCCTCTATTAGAAATCCGGTGTTGACGAAGGGATATGTGTGTTTATTTGTGTGTATGGCCGTAAGAGCTATTCACCTTGAAGCCGTTTCGAGTCTTTCTACGGAGGCGTTTTTGGGAGCACTGCAAAGATTTGTAGGAAGAAGAGGTTTGCCACGAAAAATACTTTCGGACAATGCAACCAATTTCACCGGTGCCAATAATGAGTTAAATCATTTGGCAAATTTGTTCGGTACAAAAGTGCATAAGAGAAAATTAAACAAGTTTTGCGTATTAAGAAACATTGAATGGTCTTTTATCCCTCCCCGAAGCCCTCATTTTGGAGGGATATGGGAAGCTGGGGTAAAGTCGGTAAAGTTTCATCTACGACCAATTTTAGCTGCACATAATTTAACATACGAAGAGTTCAGCACGGTCTTAGTGCAGATAGAGGCGATTCTCAACTCGAGACCATTGACGCCTTCTTCAGATGGTCCTAATGACGTTACCGCTTCAACACCTGGGCACTTTATTATTGGACGGGAATTCCAAGCCATTGCTGAGCCATCTTACGCACATCTCAACATTGGTAGACTTTCGCGATTGCAAATGCTGCAGAACATCAAACAGTCATTTTGGAAAACTTGGTCAAATGATTATCTTCAGGAAATGCAACAGCGACAGAAGGACTTCAAGATTCACAAATTTCCAGTGGGTTCTTTGGTATTACTTGTAGACGACAATCTGCCACCATTGCAGTGGAATTTGGCGCGAATTACTAAACTACATCCTGGCAGGGATGGTCACGTTCAAGTTGTTAGTTTGCGTACAAAAGATTCGACGATTAAACGAGCTGTAAAGAATATATGTTTGTTACCTATGGATGGAGAAGAAAGGGTTTAATTGAAATGTTCTCATTTCAATGGCCGGGAAGATGTTGGAGCGTTTTCATTAATTTAATTTAGAGTTTTTAGAGTTATTCAACTTAGAGTGTAAGATCATTAATGCGACAGAGAGAGAGGATGAATAAATCAGAAGTAGATGAGTATTGAACGCGCTCGGTTGTGTTTTTATACTACTCGTGATAATACAGTCCATTTGAACATTTTCGTTAAGAAACATTATTCACTTAGCACAGACTCATCAAATATGAAAATTTGTGTTTACTGCCAGACAGTTTATTTTGCGTACAAAGTTAATCTTTTTTAGCCTCTAAACCTTTGAAGTTTTTAAGTGAAGTTGTTATTTACTTTATCGGTAAAGTGAAACTTAGCAAATTCGATGCTATATCCAGAAATATCTGATATCCAATTGAAAATTTTGAGTAAGTATACACTTTCCGGGTAATTTTTCCTTGATTTCAAATGAAATTAGAGGAAAATGAAACGTTTTTTCCACGTTGGTGTACACCGTACAGCAAAATTATAGTTTTAAATAAACGCTTTACGATCGAAAACACAAAAATTTTGCGAGTTTTTACTGTTCTCTGTAAAATCAAACATCGAATAGAAAAATTATTTTTTTTGTTTGCCAGTTTGACTTACAAATGTTGACACACTATAAAGAAAGTACTCGTAGTACTAAATTATCATGAAACATTTTAATTTTTGAAATATTAAAAATCCGGCTACTTCCCCTTTACCGTGCTTTCCTAAATAATTCCGAAAGCATTATTTTCACCATATTCTGACACAGAAAGTCTGCAAACTTTTCAAGTGTTTTCGAATTGTTGCAGTGAATAAGTTGCAGTGCCTGTCGTACGATTTTTCTCAAATTGAACGTAATCTCACATCGAGACTCACACATAGACGTTTTCATTTTTTCTTATCTCCATTCACATAAATTCTTCACTGCAACACCATGTTGCTCCATTATGTTCGAAGTGTAAATTATCCAGCGTATCCACGTTCACCATTTATGATTACATATAGAACTGAACTTGCGTACCTCTTTGTTTCTGATGCGTTCGGCCAAGTCCACAGCAGGTATCTCCAGCATTTCATTGCGAATCTCTGGGAACGGCGTCTTACGTCGTGATCCTCCGACAAACTTGATGAACGGTGTCAGCAAGAAGTTGACTATTCTCAACACAACACCCAGTACACGTAACCAGAGCTGCATTTTGGTGTCTTTTCCCCCAACCGTTACGAATAGTTCTGAATGTCTATTAGAATATTCCACCGAGTTCTTAGCCTGTTGCCCTTTGACTAACTAACTTGTGTGCAAATCAGTGCTTAGCTAATAAAATTTGCTTTCTTACGCAGCACGCAACTCCCCACCAGGGATGACTTGTTGAACCGAATTCATCAGGTTACAACACTATATCGTTATTACATGTACAATGGCAACTAGCACAACACAGCAGATTTATCGTCACACTCAGCTTCCCGGTTCAAGTATTTAACTTTTTACAAGTTGCTGTGTAATGATAGTGACAGGTACTAAGTCGACGATCATCTGCGATAGCTTCTAGCAAGTTTTCCAAGACTTGCGCCAATTAGTCGGTCTCAACACTCAATCAGTTTACCGTCACCCGTTCGAGCAAGTTCGTTAAGATGCATAGCTCTTAGATGCAATCTAATCTTATTAGAATTAGAACCCGACTATTTTGCGTTTGTTCGAATCGATTCCCGTCTAGCGCCTTTGAGTTATTTGCCGTAAGCGAACCGCGAATAGATTTGAAAAAAAAAACAACGAGAACGCTAATGAAATTCACTCCAGTCTCGCGTATTCGCGTTCGGTCAGCCGTTGCTGCCGGTCAAGAATCGGAACCAAGCTGCTCGCAGTCCAGCGAAACACTGAGAGCGCGTAATTGTACAAAACACCGGCAAGCTACTTCTGGAAGCAAGATAGTAGTCGCAGTGTATTTGCTGTACATATATTGCGATTAGGTATAAACATCTACTTACACGAGTGCCGCGTGTAGAAGAAGGTTCTCAAATCTCGACCGGCGTGCAACGCTGCTGATTGCGCTGCCGCGAGTGCACGGATACAATCGTTCGTTGGACCGTTGGAAGCTGATAATGTGCGAAATGTCAAACCATTCCAAGAGAGCCTAAGAAAGCGGCCACCGCAAGCGGAATAGATAATGAGCACTATGTTATGTGTAATTACCAGCTACTGAACTGTCTAGTAATAATTTACTCGCTGTTGAGCGTGGAAACTGAAATGTGCTGAAAGTAAGAAAGTAAAAATGTTAAATGTAATCTATGAACCGGAGTTGTTTGCTATTTAAATCGAGTTGAGTCGGAAGTTTAAGGAACAGATATGAGACAGTACTGCAGGTCCTTTTTTCATCATTTGTTTCTATTCTCGTTATATAAAATTTGGCGAAGTGCATGTTACTGTTTCAAATTGATGCTTTCTGTTCGTGACATAAAAAACCGATTCCTACGAAAATATTGAAAATTTGCGTTTGTTCCTCGTACGCACTTGCTTAGCTCATTCGAGAACGAGAATAACAAATTCTGGTCGTACTAACATCAAATATGGCCGTTAACAATGTAATCTTTTGTTTCGATGGTAGCACCAGCATATGTGCATGTGTAGAATTAAAAACCTTCAAAAAAGTTTTGACGAGCAACTCATCTCATTTCAAACACATGATTGAGTCGAGTCGACTCCACGTCTGTAAGCCCTAAAATGTGTTTTGGCAATTTTGCACTATCTCGCGGTAGGTAAAATTCGCACCAACTGTCAAACGTATTTGAATCAAAATCAAAGAGGAAGTTACGCCTGAATATTCGGAGGCTACCAACGGAAGGAGTTACTGCAGAGTTCACGCAGAAAGTTGATGGAAGCATCATTGAACCAGTTGAAGTGGATGGCTTGAACGAGCAGTGGAAGCATATCCACGCCGCGGCCGAAGGAACAGCGCGAGAAGCTGATAGGTGTGGCTGTGGGAACCATAAGCTGAAGCGCCGCTTGGAAAGACGACTTACAGGACTATCCAAAGTCGAAAGCGAGCGACGGTATAGTGCAATTCATCTGATTATCCTGAGAGTATAGTCTGAGGAAAAACTACCACCGGACTGGTTGGAAGGGCTCATATGCCCTATCTGTAAGAAGGGACACAGACTTGACTGTCATACGTATCCTCATTTCCGCATGTAAAGCTCTCTCCCGCACCCTGTTTCATAAACCGAAGCCGTTGCAGGAGGCATTTGTTGGTAATTAACAGTGCGGTTCTCGAACGGAACGATCTACAACGACCCAGATGGTCACTTTGAAACAGATCCGCGACAAGTTTCGCGAACACAACTAGCAGAAACATCATCTGTTTGGAGACTTTGAATCGGCGTGCGGCCTTGATGGTTTCACATCATGCGTCTGGACAGGATGCTGTTTCCCCCGGTGGCACTCGACGGACATGTATTAAAGCAGGGTTGGTTAAGACATCTGTCTACGATAGTAGTTAGAATTTGAAAGTAATTTGTGAATGTTATACAATATAAAAAATATACTGACTGTATTATTGTATTTGCCGAAAGATGATGGGGTTTTTAAGCACATTTGAGGAGAGTTAACTTGTGACCACCTCCAATGGGCTTTTCCTTATCCACATCACATTTCATGTAGATTGTTGTAGATCAGATGAAATAAATAAATGAGTAAATAAATACCTAAATACATACGAATAATTGTATTTCTGACATGGAATAATGATTGCTAAAACTCGAGGCTTGCTTTAGCATCAAAACTACTCCTCAAGCCGCAGAGAGTCCCCTCACCTTGCGACTTTCTTCAAATTTTATTCATCGTAGTGGTTTGGTGAGACTATCCGCGATTTGCTCCTCCGTGCTAATGTACGTCAAGTCTACCACACCACGGCGGAGAGCGTCTATTATGAAATGGTGGCGTATATCAATGTGCTTCGTGCGCGGGTTATAACCACTGTTTTTCGCGATCGCAATGTAGCTTTGGTCGCATCGGATCTCAATCGGCTCATCGTTGTTTTTATTGAATAGTGCTGATAGGCCACGCCACCAAGATGCCTTCTGCACGGTAGCACGGCTTCGCACGTTGAGAGCACCAGTTTTAGTTGTTTCTTGCACATCTACGAGATTGCACCTGTGTCGTGAAGACGTTGCCACTTGTAGACTTCCTTTCATTTGGAACCAATCCCCAGTCAGCTTCGCAATAACCGACCACACTGGAATCTGCATCCTTTTTATAGATCAGCTTCACACCGGAGGTTCCACGTAGGTAACGCAAAACACGCTTCACTGCGTTCCAATGTTCGACCCCCGGGGTTTTGTTGAACCGGTTAAGAGTGATCACCGCGAAAAGAATATCGGATGCTCGAGTGCCCTGCGCCAAATACATGAGACACCTGACTGCTTCCTGATACGGAACGTCCTTCATAGATTCATTGTCATCTTTCGGGCTCGCATCTTTGCTAAGTTTCTCACTGTTGTTCATCTGCATCTTTACTGGTTTGCATCGTTCTATGTTGAACCGCTTGGATCGTTTCAGAAGATCATCAGATCGTCGGCGTATATTGCCAATGTGGATCGTACTATGTTGGTTTCAGGCCAATACGTCGAAAAGCTTGACTGCTTCAAGTCGTATAATGCCTTGTTCAGCTTGCACACCATTGTTTTTCGATTATCGTCCGTGAAACATAGAGGCTGCTCTATGTAAATCTCTTAATCAAGATCGCCTTGTAGAAAGGCCGTCACTCATCTATCGGGACAATCACAAGGTCGTGTTTGATTGCCAGGGCGAAACGGTACCGCAGCGAACTATACCGAACGACGGGAGCGTACGTCTCATCGTAGTCTACCCCCTTTCGCTGGAAGTAACCTTTGAAGACTAAACGTGCCTTGTGTCGTTGAACCTTGTCTTCAACGTCCCGCGTCGTCTTGTCAGGTCAGTTATGGTACTTGTTTTGGTTTCGCTGTCGTCTCTTGAATAATCTTCTTCATCATATTCGTCTTCTGATTTCGATTCGCAGGGTGTTGCAGTCGAAAGTGCAGGCTCAAGCGCCGTGTCAACCGAATCCTCGATGTCCAGTCTAACGTATCATGGCCTGACACGCCGGGCTTCGGGACACGCAGATTCGGATGGAACACCTTCGTTCATGAAAACAACTTCACTACTTTTGATTGTAGTCCTCTTTTTTAGATTGTATAGTCGGTAGCCCTTAGTTTCTTCACCGAATCCCATCAGTACACACTCGTTGGATTTGGTGTCCCACTTATGCCGTTTTTGCTTTGGGACCTGGACCATGGCTTTAGTCCCAAAAACTCGAACATGTGAAAGATCGGGCTTTTTTCCACTCTATGCTTCCTCGAGGGCACAGAACGGAAGGTCATCTGTGATACGAAAACTGCTAAGTGCTCAGTGAATTTTGCAGCGCTCCCTAGGGGTGGAAAGAACGCTTTTTACACGGAAAATAAACAGAATTTATACTACTTTTATCGAAATCAATCAAACACACTGGTATAAATCTGTCGGCGAAAACACTACAGGTTAACCCTGCTAAGCATCTGTGAGAAGGAAAACACATTATTTCTAGGGGCTTGACAACTTTATTTCATGAAAAATATTTCGGTAATGTTACACGATATTGGTTAATATATTTATTAATATCTATCATTTATTTATTTATTTATTTACATTAACTTCCCAACCATAGCGACATGTTGAAACGGTTTGATCAACAAGTAGGCACGAGCGGGGAAGCGTTTTTTTGTTTTGTACGGTTGGAGACGAAGCATCACCAAGCGACAGCAAATAACTTTTTCTACTTGTTAATAGATTCTTACCAACTAAGCAAATGAAAATCGCAAATACATGTGTTTCAAGTTGTGAATTGCTTCTAAAATGAATGAATATCAGTAGCAAGGTATGTAGCTTTACCGGATTTATAATTTGAATGCATCGAAATAGTATATTATAAGATGCGATGAATTTTGGTCATCGGTTGTTTTAATAAACAACTTTGGTCGCCCTAAAAGCTAACCTGGTTTTACTTAACCTTATTCTGCTTATTTTTATTTAAATGGCATGTCGCATGTCGCATCAATGAGTAGAAAATCTATATTCTCCAGAATGGACTAGAGTCAATCGGCAAAATATTTAATATAATCTAATAAGAGGATGAAACTAGTTTATTAATTTTATTTCCGAATAAAGATGTGATTCATTTATTATAAATATTCGGAAAATTTGCGTTAAAAAATCCATCTGTGCCATGATTTTTAAAAACTCAAAGTACTTTCTCGAGTTGAAAAAAAAAAACTCACGAGCTGCATTTTATATTTTAACAATTTTCAAAAATAACCATCTATAACACATGGTTAAAGCGGGGCCCTAGCGTGGTTGGTAACGTCTCCGCCAACCACGCTCGACGCCTGGGTTCGAATCCCACCGCCGACATAGGTGTCGATGGTTGTGAGGTGGCGTGATCCACTCACAACCAACCCAACTGGTCTAGATACAATCCTAGCCGACACCGGGAGATTTTCTGAGGTGAAAAATCTCTGGGGTCACGCCTTCCATCGCATGAGGAAGTAAAGCCGTTGGCGCCGGTCCGTTAATAAACGGGTCGTAAGTTAAGGCCCTGGGTGGAGTCGCCTCCCCGGGCGTCGGTGATTAGCACAACAACAGTGGCGGAACTAGACCGACGGAAAACAAGCGAGAATAAAAAAAAAAACACATGGTACAATTGTAAATGGAAGAATTGCAACATTAACGGTTTAAAACGCACGATTTTTCAATAACATTGATTGTTGCTCGTGTTTCAAATCAACACTTGTCGATTACAATACCTTCGTTACACTATTGTAATATGACAAACTCCACAAATGTGAATAATTGCGAATTTTTCCCAATACGTTTTTGCATCGAACGTAATAGATTGTATTAAACGGGTTAAACTGTTGAAATAACCGTCAATTCAAAACATCGAATAAATTATGCCACATTATACCACTGGCAAAGCGGCACAAACGTACACGACAAATATATATTGCCCGAGAGCACAGAAAAATCCAATTGTCATTTTCAGTCCTTTTTGTGTGCACTTTCTGTTCGATCATATACCTGAAGTTGACCTTCCGTTCTGTGTCGAGGGTCAAGTTGTGACCACAGCTAGGCGATCGGTTAATTCAATAAACGGCTATGGATATAGCCGCGGCCCAAAATCCTTCCGGTAGGTCGCTTTCGAACAAGAGACACCTCGCTTTTTCTACGATTGTTTAATAGCGCCCTCTGCCAATCCGTTTTGCTCGGGTGTGTTATCGTTGGTCTTCTCGTGTCGGATGCCTTCCTTCTGTAGCCTTTGTGTAAGTGTTCCTTACCGTTGTCAGTCCGGATAACTTTGAGCTTCTTTCCGCTTTAGTGCTGCACGATAACGTGGAAGTTTTTGAATACCGCTAACACTTCCGCTTTTGATTTGGTTTTTAAGAAGTATACGAAGATTCATCTGGTCTTATGGTCAATAAACGTGATGTAAAACCGGCTACCACTGATCGAGTTCATGTCCATCGGTCCACTAATATCTGAATGAACCTGCTGTAGTAAAATCTAGAAAATCTATAACGAGCGTCTTAGCAGAGTGATTGAGATCAATCAAAGAAATAGTTATCGGTTTCCGTTATACTCTACTAAATTTTTTGGAAATAAATATTGAAATTCAGTCCGCAAATATATATTTCGACTGTGACGTACAGTCTTTCTCAGTGCTTATGTGGACTGGTAAAGAGCAAAGCGTAAATCCTGTTTTTTTATTTGTAGTAGGTAAAAATGAAAATTTAGCACCCTTAATTGGAGTTAGGTAGGGAATTATGCGGTCGATTGTTTACCGTACCATGTCTGGGGTTTTTGGGAAGCAGATTGAATAGCCATGAGGGGTGATTACCTGCGTCTATTCTTTTTCAATTGTGAAGTTTATATTTTTATGGGTATTATTAGGGGTTTGAAAAAAGTTTCAAGATCCGCCCTTTTCAAAATACAAAAAATATCATCCACATACCTCCGCCATCGAATCGGTAAGATGTTCCTCTTCTCTAATGTACTTTCTATATTTGCCATGAAGAGCTCACATAGAAAGGGAGAAAGAGGATTCCCCATTGGTGCCCCTTTAGTCCACACCATTTCAAATCAAAAGTGGCTGAACATATTTTTAACAAGGAACATCCACTAACTTCGGATAACATTCACCTCCTCCGCCCCGTTAATAATTTATGGAAATTAGACGTAGCTGAAAGTTTATAAATTTATAAACAACACTCATGCACGCTTCTCAATAAAGACGCAGGTAATCACCCCTCATGGCTATTCAATCTGCTTCCCAAAAACCCCAGACATGGTACGGTAAACAATAGTAGAGTATAACGGAAACCGATAACTATTTCTTTGATTGATCTCAGCTGTAGTACTTCTGGCATATGAAATCCACCTGAATTGATTGTTGGAGTGGCTCCCTGTTGCCACCAGCTCGTTGTTGAGATTAACAACCTTGCAGCCATTGTTGTTGAACATAACGGAATATCCCTTCTGCACAATTCTGCTAATTCTAGAAAAACATTTTAAAAGGTCCTATCTGCTTTGATCGGTTTTTTGATCGATCACTTTCATTCTATAGCGGAGGGATCACTCTAGCCTTCTAAACAAAAGCCACGCTTGGGAGAGTTAATAAAGCTGAACCATTACCAAAATAAAAAGACGCTGTGGAAAAACGATAAAAGCAGATAGGACCTTTTGAAATGTTTATCTAAAATTGACAGAAGATACAGCGTTAACCCAGGAATTAACTGCACGTAACTCACCACAATACCGTTCTGAAGTTCCCTGCACACTGGTTTAGGATTCGCCATGCCGCAGGCAACGATGCCCATCGTGCCACCATTAGCCGCGACAACCTTGTCCTGTGCTTGTTCGAGATTCGTTGGGAGCTCTCTATTGCTTGTTATTAGCGCATACGCCGCAGAATCGAAAAACCAGTCGTTCCTGTTTTTCTCACCAATCGTAGAAAGCGCCGTGTGAAATGTTTTACTTTTCTGCACTTCGGGCCCTTGGATGAAGTGGGTTGCTCGACTTGCTTTGCGAATTTTTCATTTCGTTTGTTGGTTGCGAAGGTCTGACTGTTTTTCTGGCTGCTAAGCAATGGTTGCTCCTGGAGAAATTTGGTTTCTGCGAAGTCACCCGTTATGGCGACCCCGGAATTTTCCAAGACCATGATCATGGGACGGTATTCATCTGGGAAACTAGTCAACAGAATCATAGCAACCCAGAATTCCGAAAATTTGAACTCGATGCACGGTGTGTCCGAAGTGCCGGATTATCGTACTTTAATGTACCTCGGATTTTCTTTCACCGAAAGTTAGTTTTGGTCCTAACCTTTTAAAATTGGCTGGTTTTAAAAAAATCCATCGGGGGAAATTAAAAAAAAAATTGATTTGAATTTTTAGTGTTTTTTCAACCTAAATTTTCCGATTTGATTGGTGATCTATACAAATCGTGTAACATCAACACGTAGAAATTGATTTCCATTTCAACTACCTGCGTTTTTTTAATGAAAAATTTTCACTTTTAACCGAATCGCTTGCAATATTTTATAATTATTACAGTCCCCCCACAATTATGGATCACTTAAAAAGATGTATGAATTTAAAAAAAATCATTTCTGATCTATTTCATTGTATATAAGTAATCTTTAAATGTTTTCAGTTACAGAAATATGTAATCTTTCACTTGATTGAGTATTTGTTTCCATGTTTTATAAATATTTCTCAGAAAATATATTTATTTTATTACACCTCATCAAATACAAAATTATGGATCAGTTTTCAGAGCGGTCCCAATTATGAAACAACTTGCATCATTCAAATTATGTATTATGAAGAATTGCCATGTTTTATATCGTTTTGAAGATCTCACACGGCCTTGTCACACTTTATGTTACTTTCGAGGTTGCAGTAAGAATGAGAGTCGAGGTATGTCGCTCCCGAAGGTGGCGATGAACCGTTCCATATGGTAGATCATAACTTTTTGCCGCTTCACGTAGCTTTCCCGTCCCACGTGCTTTAAGAATAGTATTTTTCAAAGACTCAACACTGTTAAGCTTCCGTTTAGAGTCCAATAGAAGTTGATAGGGTGTTTTACCTGGCTAAAATCATATTTGAATCAAAGTGATTCATAACTGTGAGAAACTACCTTGTCTTGGTCCTTATCATGAAACATTTAGAAAATAACTTATTTTTATAGAAAAATCGCTATCAACCATCAACATTTTGGTAAATCGTGAAGAACTCACTTTGGTTTTTGTGTATTAGCTATTTTTTGGCCGAGAGTTAGCCATTATATCACATAGAAACCTTATGAATGAGAAGCGCGCTACTTACGCTGATTGAGAAAAACGATAAATACTTTGATAGATTGTAGAATAAAAACTAATATGTTTTATTTGGGGTTATTTTTTCTAGGTGGTTAAAAAATACCACAGTATACAATATAGCAGCTTCCGCAAAGAACTTCGGGATACATTCCACTATCTTTGTCGCATTCGAGAATGAAACACTGTTTATGGTTTTTGTCAGCGTATTATGAATCAATTTAGGTTGTTTCACTTTTTTGAAACACAAAAGGCCGATTCTGTTCATGTGTTTTCTTCATTTTGTACAATCTACCGAAAACAACTAGACGAACCGTCGTTTGTTTTAACATTGTCAAAATGGTTTGTTAATCTCACTGTTTCACATGTGTTGTAAATCATATCAATCACTGATTCTTTCACATGCACCATAGCAACCAAGGTTAATTTGCAGTAAGTGAATAACAAATGCATATCAACCACTAGTATATAAATGTGTTCGGGTTTTTTTTCGTAATGTTTTTTCAATACCTGTGTATATATCTCATTTTTTCTTCAACATGTAATCTAAAAATCTACTAGGAAAGCTATTTTAAGCTTAAGATTGAGATGAAGTTATTTATTTTGAACGTTATCAATGTATTTAACAATAAAAATTAGTATAATTCAAAAACAAATACATAAAAAATTTAAATCAATTTAATTCAATTTTCCCCCGATGGATTTTTTTTCAAACCGGTTGATTTTGAAAGGTATGGACCCAAACTAACTTTTGGTGAAAGAAAATCCGGTTTGACGGCTTCCCAGAGGCCTTTCAGCTGAAGAAAAGTTTTCACCGCTAACTTCCATGAAGGCAAGTTTTGAAGTCCCCTCAAACGTCCGATGGCTGGAATGTTGGATGATCCGGAAACTCCATTGGAACTTGAAGTGCTGCTTGAACTTGTAGTCATTATAGTTAATTTTTTTTGTAGGGTTAGTTAAGACGTCTGTCTTTGTAGTGAATAATTATTTTTCTGACATGTTATAATAATTGCTAAGACTCAAGGCTTACTTCAGCTTCAACAACATGAATCGCAGATGTGGAAGGAGATCAATCGGCGAGTACTTGGTGTTTTCGAACGAATCCTACGGCAAACAGGAAAATGGAGTGGGACGTAGGCGCATGAATCACGAGCTGTACTACTAAGTATACAAACACGCTGATATAGTCAAGCTGATGAAACACGACAGTGGGCAGACGGCAGATCAACAATAGGCAAAGATAATATTTAGCAGAGATCCGGATAAAGGCCAACGACTTCGAGGCAGGGCTGACGGTTCATGTGGGTAGTATGGGTAGCAGTACCCACTCGGAAAATATCTCTGTGGGTATTCACCTACACGGAACTATCGAATTAGATTAGAAAGCTACAGCAATTTGCATTTTTTTTAGTCTTAGATTAAACATATTTTGTATTTCGCACCAACCTGAATAATTTTTATTTTTACCATTTTTTGACCGTTGATTAGGGTTCCAATGTAAATTGACTTTTCGAATTTCGTTTACGATAAGGTTTCTAAAGTTTTATCTTCTCGTAAAAATTTTCCATACCAAATTTGAGCTCAATTGGACTTCGGGAAGTAGAGCCTCAGCGGTCAAAGTTTCATTTTTTTGATCGATGAAAAAAATGTTCGGGCTGCACAGTGGTTCGAATTGTATGGCAAGGGCGGTCATAAATCATTTCTGTATTATATTGCTCATGAAAACTTCTGAAATCAACAGAATTAGGTGTTTTTAGACTATAACAAACTTTTTTGGGACAGCCATCATCCAACTGGTAGCCATCTTTAGTCGCTTGCCATCTACTTAGATACAAATACTTGCAGCTGGAACCTTTAGCAAATCTTTTTCAAGTCCCAAATATTTCGTTTGGTGGTAATTTGGTGACAGTATCTCGCGCGGAACACATTTGAAAGTTTACATGAATTTAAGTATGAATGGAGCTCTCTGGCTTTATTACTACGTTCCCTCTTACGACTAATTATGATTTCAGTTTAGCACATACCTATCCAAACAACACCGCAATAGCAAAACATACCTGTTTTCTGAAGGCTTATGAAGAGAATAAGCAAATGAAACAATTGGATTTGTTCTACAGCGGATATGTACACAATGTAAAAAAACACGTCTGCTCAAACTGATTTTGCAATTGTCGAATACCTTCACTTTTATCGTGCTCAAAAGTAGACTGTTCATAAAATAGGCCAACAAAAACAGCTTTCCTTCATTCTCAGGTTCATAACCGATCCATTAAATCAATAATAACCAGAAATTTTTTTTTTTGTATTTTTGACCTATGGGCGAACCACTGTGAGCTGGGAGAGTCTCTTGGATGTTTTAGTGTAACTCGAGTTCCCCGGCGCAAAAGTTTCCATGTCCCTGGACGTTAATTTTTTTCGAACAATTTTTTATGAGATAACATCAGATCTCGACGTTTCATGCATTTCTAAGAGATTTGCTATCGGAAAAGTTTCGATTTTAAAAACCTCAATAACTACTCTTGGGCATTTTTTCGTTTGTAAAAAAAAGTAAGACGGCTGTAAGTGAAACCTTATGAGAAGTCCGATTAAGCATAAATTTTGGAAAGAGACTTTTCTTCGAGAAGACAAAACTATTAAGCCCTAACGTTTGCATTAGGAAATGCTCGAAAATTGCCCATTTATCAAGGGTTTACCTTTACACACACTGACGAGACTACCCGATCAGAAGAGCATAATAAAAAAAATTCTAAGTTTTATCTACACGAGATACAAATAACATATTTTGATACGAATTTATATTTTCCCATTTGATTTTGACAGCGCATCATTAATCTGTCCGGGATACGATAACAAATCCTGAAACGAAGTTGTCCTGAACCTAATCTACCAAATATTTCGTCTCTATCAAAGCATGTTATTACTGACAATAGTTCTTATCAACCTGTTCTATATGCTATCATATTTTGTAAGAAAGCTGATACGTCAGTAACAAAGTTTGATACGGGTTTGATACAATTAGAATATGTTTTGTTATAATTTCCGTTATTTTAACACCTAAGGGGATCAAATTGGATAGGTTTTTCGCAAAACAAACTAACAGCTATCGGGTATCCATGCAGCATCAATCAAAGTAACTCATGAGTTAGCAGAAGCTACTCCGTTCAAAAGTGGGCGCACTCAAAAAACGTTATCCCGCCGCGTCGAAAACGGATATCGCACGGAAAAAAGATGCCGGATACGCCAGTATCTACAATATGTTGGCACTAATGGACTACAATCAGAGCATCGAAAGAAAGCCCGGTTCCAGGCGGCCGGCGACCCTGAGCGACGAGGAGCTCCAAAGAATGTTAAAGAGGAAGACCGAGGGTGGCTATATTGCTGTGTACGCTCGATCGGGATGTCGGAGCAGTCGGCCAAACAGTGAAAAAGTACCTGGCGCACATGGACGTACATGTCAGGAAGCGGCAGTCCCGTCCACTGGTCTCGGGGCTGTAGGCAATGACGCACCGGCAGCGGCTGAATAAGATGATCAAGTCGATTTTTCTTGCGAATCGCGACATGGAGGTGGTGATGAACTTGAGACCCATCTTATTCTGGATGACAACGACTGGCAGGGCATTTCGTATTTTACTACCCCCACGAAAGAAGTGAACTCTGAGGTGAAGTTCATTTCACACACCAACACACTGTGACTGACAATCAGCGTAAGGGGGATGTCAAAACCGCTCATCTTTCGTTCCGTACTGGCCGTGAACGAGGACTACTCGAAGTAATTGTTGGCGGAGATGGAGCGGCTGAAAATCGATGTGGTACCCTGGTCGGCCAACCCGCCCAACGTCCCCCAGCTGCATCTCATCCTGAGTTTCCGGGCGAACCAGAAGCGTAAGACCTACTCCAACAATTTTGCCGCGAAAATTGAAAAGAAATTGATAAATAAACAAAGAAAGAATTCAAAAACATGCCCACACACATGTTTTCGTCCACCATGGCGAATGTTTCAGTAAACTTCTGGAAGGCCACTCGCAAGGACGTGGAAAGCATATATAATTATCTTCCATGGAAAAATATTAGTTTTTTTTTCTATCACCATCCGGAAAAAGTCCATGTTTCAATGTAAACATTCCTACTGAACAAAAAATCTAATTTCTCTTATACATTCCATTGGCACCCTATTTTTGATGCACTGTCAATTTTTCAAAAAAGTATGTTCAGGTATCAATAAGTCTCAATTATTCTCTTATTCTCATGACAAAACGAAACAACCCTGATTATTCCCGATTTAATTAATATTAATTTAACAATTTACTTCCCACGATTTTACGAATTTTATACTGTACAAAGTACACACCCTAACCTAGGGGTTTCTGGCAGGATAAATTATTCATTGTATGACAAAAATCAAATCGAATTTATTTTTCCAAAAAACTCGAGCTCAATCTTCTTTTCTACTCATAACATGCGTTTCTGCTAAAAGTCGGTTGAACCTTTCTAACATTTGGGAAGTCCTAGCTATCGTTCACGTCTGTTTCAACCCTTTCGTTGCAAAATTGCGTACCTAGGTATATCATATTTAAGTACGACAACACTTCCTCATATTTTCCGTTGCTCTGTGCGACTCCATGTACGGTGAAGTAAAAATATATAACCATGCGATATCAACAAATTGCTTCTATACGGTGCGTGTGAACCAATCACTCAAAAACAGACAAATGAACGGTCAGAGAAACTAGTCTGACACCGGAAGAAAACGGCTTCGATTGTTGAACGTGCAGCAATCCTGTCAACCTTCTCGAAGCTCATCTTTATCTCTTTTTTTTCATCACGCCTTTAAAGTCACTCCACTTATGGTTGTTGCTACGCTATATGTATTCATGCACTGCATCTAAGAAAGATAACAGAGGAAAGCATTGTAAGCTATGCTGCTAGTGCAGTACTACTCAGTACCCAGTTTGTACCCACACGCTTTAGTGCTATCCACTCTCACTGTACAACCTGCATGATGAGGATGCTAAGAGCAACGCACCGTAAACTGCTGATTAATGGGCTGAAAATATTTTATACAGCGTCCACTTCACCGTCAATGTAGTAATTGAATTGTACACAAGCTATTGTTGAAGAAGTAACCCTGAACTTGACCGCGTCACGTCCGTTTTATGAAGTCGTCAGCTACGGTAATGACACACATTGCTCGCGGTAGTTTGTATGTACTAAGTTGCTTCACAAGAAGGTTTACCCTTTTCAAAGGGCTTGACATTGAAGGAACAATAGACTACAATCATTTGTTTTAATTATTTGATGACCCGTAAATTTTTTGTGCTCTTTGCTTCCTGCTCAAAAATACGGAAACGTAAAGCACAACATTTTAAATCGAGTACCGTATATGAAAATTGGGGTTCAGTGAAAGAAGCGCTAAAATGTGCACCGAATTGCTGAGTCCAAGCAGCATGTTGCATGAGAAAAATGGGACCGCCATGCGGAACTGCTGATTCCTTCGTTTGAGAACTGTGGAGAAATAATTTTGTTTTTCTTCAAGGTCATTTGTATGTTTAGAATGTTACGTGCGAGATGCAAGTAGTAAATTGATTTGCGTTTGCGAAGCTACTGGCTACTATGTGACCAAGCTCTTTGACGGTCACAATAAAATCCATTGGTCGCTGAGCCAGCTTGATCTTTACTCGTATTTATATTGTATTTTTTTTAGTGTCAGCAGACCGCAGTGCCAGGTCCACAATTTGTGTTTGACGATGCCTGTTGTTTGTTTACACGTATGAATAATTGTCAGTAAATGTCTAAGCAAAAATTATGCGTTTACATACTCCAATGTTAAGTTTGAGTTTTGTTTAATTTTTGTTTAATAGCCTCGGTTTGGTGCCATTTTGCTTAGTTTTTGTATATAAATTATTTCTATTGTTTGTTCATATGAATTATTTATTTAAACTATTTTGTTGTATTTTGCATGTATATAAAATTTAAATTTAAGAGAAAACAAGTCGTAGATTAGGTAAAATCAATAAATTGTTCTAAAAAAATCAAATAATGATAAATAAAACCCTGGCACCAAACTAAACGATAAGTTTATAAAAGCTTCGAGTCGTCGGGTACAAACAACGGGGTGGTGCGCTACGCGGCAGGAAGGGGCTACGATGGAAAGCGGACAGGTTGTAGATAAAAAGGTCGGATAGCGAATATGCGAGAGAATTTTTGATAATAACCCGGAGGAGCGTTGAATATCCAGTTTCGAAGTTTTGGCGGAATAACGCCCTAAGTGAGACCTTTTGTGGCCAAATTGGAAAACTATTTTGTACGCTAAGTTTAGGCGCGTCGTTGAAAACCGCGGCCGTGGTGAAAGGCGAGTTAAAGCCAGTTGAAGTCATCCATAGTGCAACAGTGACACCCTCCGGGTTACCCGCCAGCCGATTATCCAGCGATCGACAAGCCGTTGCTACCCTTGTGACGCCTCACCGATAACCACCGAGGCCGCTTTGTCCGATACTACAACACCCAGTTGGCCAGAAGACCGGTCCGACCAGCGAAATCACCGCAACTCTAAAACAGCAACGCAGCCAAGCCACCCAATCAACATCTACACCCCCACCGAGCGGAGTGCCCGACGGACGTCTCATCGTGAAAAAAGATATGCGCAAGTAAAAATAAATCCCTACTAACTCTCCCTTCCCGCGAAAAGCAATTTTAATAAAAATTTTGTATGGTCTCGTAATTTTCAAGCTGTTCTTTGTTAAATTAATTGTGAGTCCATTTGACTTGTTTCCGCTCAGTATTAGTGTATAATCTGTGAATTTCGCTCAGTGACCAACGGTATAGGTGGGTTGAAAGTCCACCCGATTGAATTTTCTACAGGAGACCAAAGTAACGACCCAAAGCTGGGAATAAAAAGCAGCTAGAAGCAGTGATCTGTAACAACTAGCAACTAAAAATTACTAAAGTCTGTTACGGAATCATTTACTATTGTATAGAACTCCATCCGCATTCATTCGTATTTTCCTGAATTGCCTTTCAAATTGTTGGGAAATTTTACTCTACTATACTTTATACTTTACTACCCTAAGCAGTTTTCAAAGTGTTCCATATTCGGGACCGAAACAAGGTAGTTATTCAATGCGACTTTTTCAAATTCAAATACCTTATAAACCTTTACCATTTTTTTAAGCAGAAACGTGCATCGGAATCCTAAACGGAACCATTAGAGTGATGTTTCCGAAGCCCACGGCAAAACGCTGTGATGTTACATATGCAACGGTTCGTCGCTATCTTAAGCAACTTACGGGGAATGACGGACTCGAACTCTCGACGATAAAATAGGATATTTAATGTATAATTATAATAACCTTTTAATTTGGGTTTTTACAACCCACACTGAGGGATCGCTCTAATCCTTAACATAGGGGGTTTCACCCCGGGAGCACTGAAACTCACCTAAGTAAAAATACCGGAACTTAACCGCATAGAGGCCAAAATTAGCCTCTGTCGACCACCACTCGGGAAACTCCAGGATCCAAAGACTCCAACGCACCAAAAGAGGAAAGATTTTCTTTTTTCACTATTAAATAAAAACTCACGTCTGAACTCGTAGGTTGTCTAACCGAAAGTGTCAGTCCTAGTGATGGGAAACTTATCAATACTTATCGATAATATCGATAAGTGCTTGACATCGATATTATCGTTAATTTTTTGACGTTAACGATAATTATCGATATTATAAGGGTGAGCACAAGTCAGTGCGGCTGGTTACTGGAGGAGACCCAAAAGAAGGAGACCTCACCTACCCTTCCCCAGGAGTTGTTTTTGCCGCTGGGTATTTGTTGCTATTCGACAAGATTTAGCATTGTTGGGGGTAGTGTAAAGGTTCGCCCCGGATGTCACTGAGTTTCTGAGAAATGAAAAACTAAAAAGGTATTTATAGTTTTTAGTTTCCTATGAACGAATGAATTCGACAACTCAGTACTGGAGAACTTTAAAAAAATATCCAAACTTTTCGCACCATCTCATAAAAAGCAATGACACGAAATTGTAATGAAATGCATTTGCTTTGGCTTGCCAACTCATATAATATGATGGACATGCATAGCGGCAGTCTATTGGTAATTCTCTGGTAATTGTTTAGTTTAACTTGGAACTGTTTAAGTTTAAAGTATCTGTTACCCAACAAACAATTTTTAGTTCCACTAAAAATCCAAATCAACGAAATTGTTGCGCCAAAAAAAGTATCCTGATTTATACAGGGGGTGGAAAAAATAATTGAGATAAAAAAAATTCTCTTTACTTTACGAAAAATGAATCAATTTTGATAACCAGTTTCATTCCACTGGCAAACAGTATTATATTAGTATTACTTGGGAACTTGGTGTGACCATCCTACACCGAAAATGTTTCGGATTTCAAGAGTGTGTGTCAAAGTGTACATTTTTGCAACGCATAGATAGTTTTAGGCAACTCAATTGTCTATCTAAAATACTTCATTTAAAAAAATCTGAGATCACCGATGTTTTCTAAAATCGTTTTTAGTTTTTAAAATTATAGTTTTTCAGAGCAGGATCTTAAACTCATTTTTTTATATTTTTGAAGTAGGCTGACCAGATTTTCTCGGGATAAAAACGGGACAAACGGGTTAAAAAAACGGTACACATGTTAACATTTATTTTTGAATTTTTTTTCCAACCAAAGCATGCAAACAATTGGGACTGCTTCGATGAACTTACCCCATCCTGAAGAGTGCAATTTTCAGCAATGAGTTCCTGAAATTTGTCACATGATGATCGGAATTTTGACTAACAATTATCATGGTCTCAACTTTCAATCTGACCTTTTCAAATGTTAATCCAGATAAATTTTCAAACGCAAGTTTGCAAAGTTGCTTGGTTTAATAAGACCTACACACCCTAAATTTTCGATTGAATTCTGCTAGAGTGCTGCAAGCTCAAAGAAAATTAGTACCCAACAGGGAAAAAACCGCCAAAATCAACACCCATACTTAATAAATTCATACCTAGATGATTCCTTGGCGAATTTTCAATCTTTGGCTACCAATGAACCTGAAATAAATTTTGATGTATTGACAACATATAAACTTATGTGAAACAGAATGTCAGAAAAAGTTCTACGCGTTGCAAAAATGTACACTTTGGCACACACTCCGGAAATCTGAAACATTTCCAGTGACCCTTGGTCACGTCCAGTTCTCAAGTTATACTAGGAATCTAGGACAGTTTTCCAGTAAAATGAAACCTGTTTTGTCTGAATTGATTCATTTTTCGTGAAGTTTTGGCCATTTAAAAATTGACAGAATTTTGCCTGCTTCAATTATTTCCCTTATTACACAACCTTAAAAATGAACTTCGGCTTGAAACTACTCCGTAGAAAGCACTCCCGGCGTAAAACTCAAAGACTTTCTAAAACAAACTGTTTAACTCGTCCGGTAGTTTGAATTATCATTCGCAGTATCGTAAGATTTGTCATTCAAGGCCTTAACACAATGGATACGTTGCGGCTGCGCACTGGCGTAGCGTGGTGGGGGCGGCGGGGGCGGTCCGCCCCGGGTGTCACCCTTCAGGGGGTGACACCCATGAGGAAAATTTTCATACGTGTCACCTTCAAAAGGGTGATATCCGTGAGATTAACTATCAATGAGGTGGAGGTCACTGTGAAATCCCGAAAATTATATAAATTTACTTTTAAGAAAATAATCGCAACCATTTTTTCAAAAATCGGTAGATTTAGTTAAATCGAAAACGAACGTGATATCTCTCATAGTTTTGGGTAACAAAATGATTTCACTGCAACCTGGCGGGGGTGACACCCATGGGAAATGGGGGGTGCCAAATTTTCCGCCCCGGGTGTCACCCGGTTACGCTACGCCACTGCGGCTGCGTTTGCGGCAATTCGACAGTTAGCCCATACATTTACTGTCAAATTGACGCCAACGCAACGCAAACGGATCCAATCTGTTTGGGCCGTAACTATAACCGCAATAACGTTTGCGGTAAAAAAATAGACAAAAATTGCCGATTTCATGGGTTTCAAAATGGCGTCAAAAACAGACATCGTGCGGCACTTTGTGGACACCGGGTATGCCGGTTCTGGCATCTACAACATTTTGACACTATTGGACAATGATCATCATCAGCATCAGCATCGAAAGAAAACCCGGTTCTGGTCGGCCAACGACCCTGAGTGACAAGAAGCTAGCTGATAACCAAAAGGATGCTGAAGAGGAAGACCGAGGGAAAAGTGGCTAAATCGCTGCGTGCACTTGGCCGAGAGGTTGATGCATGCTCTAAAACAGTGAAAAAGTATCTGGAGAACATGGACATGCATACAAGAAGCTGCAGTCCCGACCACTGGTCTCGGAGCTGCAGGCAATGACGCAGTGACAGCGGTTGAATAAGATGGTCAAGTCGATTTTCCCGGCGAATCGCGACGTGGCAGTAGTGATGGACGACTAGACCTGTCTCACCCTGGATGGCAACGACTAGCAGGGTTCTTCGTATTTTACCTCCCCCACGAAGGAAGTGAGCACCGAGGTAAAGTTTATTTCACAGACCAAGTTCCCCAAGAAGGTGCGGCTGTGGCTGACAATCAGCGAGAAAGGGATGTCAAAGTTACTCTTCTTTCGCTCCGGGCTGGCCGTGAACGGGGAAATTTATAGTACGAAGTGCCTGACAGACGTTGCGTCGTTCATCACGAAATACCATAAGCGCGAAGACACGGTATTCTGGCCAGATTTGACGTCGGCCAACTACTCGAAGCGATCGTAGGGGAGATGGAGCGGCTGAATATCGATGTGGTACCGAAGTCGGTGAGTCCGCCCAATGTCCCCCACCTGCTTCTCATCGAGAATTTCTGGGACTTGAAGCGCAAGATCTATTCCAACAATTTTGTCGCGAAAACGGAGGAGGAATTAATCAAAAAAAAAACGAAGAAAGAGCTTAAAAACATGGCTACACGCATGTTTTCGTCCGCCATGGCAAATGTTACGGTTTAATGCCGGAAGGCCGCACGCAAGGACGTAATATTTTTTTGCGAGGAAGCTAACATGATAACCTTGCATGGGAAATTCATCCAACTTATTTATCTGTTATAGTTTTTTTTTCATCACCATCTGAAATAGTTTTTCTTCATCATCTGAAAAAAAATTTTTTTACCGCAAACCTTAGCTGTCAAATTATCGATACTTATCGATAATATCGATAAAACCCCCGGAATTATCGATTGTTATCGATGTACGTTTTGGGCGATATTTCCCATCACTAGTCAGTCCTGCTGACAGTTTATTCTCATTTATGTTCGCATCGTATACGTAACAAGCGTTACTTAACTTTTCTATGGTTACTTTTATAAAGGGCGTATGCCACATCGACCTCACCGTGGCCACACAAAAAAGTGGCAAGGATGAGCGAGGTCTGATCATGAGTTAAGTAAAGTTCATTGAGTGAATTCGTTGTCAAACATATCGTTACAAAATCTCTCCATGACGTAATTAGCATACTTTCACTCTAACAGACGAATTATACCGCACAATACAATATGCAACAATATAATTAACCATTAATAACAGAGCCAATTACTAGGTACCGATATTAGTCTTCTATCTTTTACCTGTGATATTCTCGGCTTGCATACAACATTGCAAGGAAGCTCCAGTTGAAATATTTCCACCGGAATCGCAAGCAAGGTTGCAACAGGCGAACCGGTTGGTTCCCACGTGGTTCAAAAAATTTTCAATACGTTTTCATTAGCACCATCAAATTTTGGGATCATCTCTGTATTTATCGGAAACAGATCTCAAGCATGCGAAATATTTGTTCGAAATAAAATCTGATGTTTAAGACAAACCTTCCAAGTTTTACTTTATTCACCAGGATTCATGAGAAACCTGTTGGCAACCCTGAAGCCAGTGAACCTTTTGACAATTTTGACGGCGAAGACGATAACGTAATACGGTTTTTTGTTGTTGACTTTTCGTTAAGCCGGTTCCTGTATCTGGTGATTTTAGCCGATTGAGAAAATAATATTAGTTTGTTGTTCAGTTACGTTTCAAAGGTTGTTATTTAAAACATTACTTTCACTGCACTGTTTCGTCATTCGATTGGAAGGCTTATCACCACTAGGAGGTAAATCAGTTCATAACAACCGATAGGCCTATCACAGTTCTACCACTATTTCTAGTCATTAGTTTAGTTCGAAGCAAAGCTTGAGCTCCTCACAGTTACTATCGAAGTTTCACGCGAAAAACATCTTAAACCGTACACAGCAGAAAATGTCCAACGCGGAATTTTGCAACTATCGGTCCCCACTGAGCACTCGTTATGCCAGTAAGGAAATGCAGTATTTGTTCAGCGAGCAAAACAAATTCGCCACATGGCGCAAGCTGTGGATTATTCTGGCCAAGGCACAAAAAGAACTAGGACTTGACATCAACGATGCTCAGATCGCCGAAATGGAAGCTCACATTGAGGACATCGATTTCAAAGCGGCTGCTGAGGAGGAAAAACTCACTCGCCACGACGTGATGGCCCACGTGCATGTGTTTGCCAAGCAATGCCCAATTGCGGGCCCTATTATTCATCTCGGAGCTACATCCTGCTACGTTGGCGACAATACCGATTTGTTAATTCTTAAATCCGGTTTGCAACTGCTTCTGCCACGAGTTGTGGGAGTGATCAAAAAGCTGTCGGAGTTTGCCGTCGAATATAAGGATTTGCCTACGCTGGGTTTTACCCATCTTCAGCCAGCTCAGCTGACAACGGTTGGAAAGCGTTGTACACTTTGGATTCAGGATTTTCTAATGGACGAACGTGCGCTGAGAAATTGTTTGCAAAATTTACGTTTCCGAGGCGTTAAGGGGACAACCGGAACCCAAGCATCGTTCTTGCAGTTGTTCGCTGGTGATGGAGAGAAGGTTAAGCTTTTGGACAAGAAGGTAACAAATCTGGCAGGATTTGAACGTTATTATGCTGTTACTGGACAGACATATTCAAGGTTTGATTAAAAGTTTTGTTTTGTGATTTATGTTCTAACTTTTATCCCGTTGTAGGAAAGTGGATTTGGAAATTGTTTCAGCTCTTTCTAGCCTTGGCGCTACAATCCACAAAATGTGTTCAGATTTACGTTTACTGGCGTCCCGCAAGGAAATCGAGGAACCATTCGAGCAAACTCAAATCGGTAGCTCGGCTATGGCCTACAAACGCAACCCGATGCGGTCGGAGCGCTGCTGTGCTATTTCTAGACATTTAATTGCGCTGCACTCGAATGCTGCGAATACACTTGCCGTTCAATGGCTCGAACGGACGTTGGACGATTCAGCGAATCGTCGTTTGACACTGTCCGAAGCGTTCCTATCGGCAGATGCTTGCCTGCTGACGCTGTTAAATATTTCCCAAGGGCTGGTGGTGTATCCTAAAGTAATCGAACGGAACATAGCCCAAGAGTTACCGTTCATGTCAACTGAGAATGTCATCATGGCCATGGTGAAAGCAGGTGGTAATCGGCAAGTGTGCCACGAAAAGATTCGAGTTCTGTCTCACGAAGCCGGAGCACAGGTTAAACAGCATGGCAAGGATAATGATCTAGTCGAACGCATCAAAGCGGATGGTTATTTCGCACCGATTCTAGGTGAGCTTGATAAGATTCTAGATCCCAAAACGTTCACCGGACGGGCTGCTGATCAGGTGCTCGAGTTTGTCCGTGAGGAAGTGGACCCAGTGCTGGAGAAATATGGCAGCAATATCGAAACTAAATCAGTTGGGTTGGCTATTTAAACTGCAGGTCCCACGTGGAACGTGTGGATCGTGTTTAAAGCTCTTCTTTGGAAATTTAAATGAAAATGTAAAACACAAATGATATCGATTATTTTAAAACAGGGACATAAAATATATACATATTTTCTTACAATTGCCCTGAAATGAAAACAAAACAAAAACAAGATGATTCGTTATATCAATAAAATAATCTAAATTGAATAAAGGTGTGTTATTACTTAAAAGAAATGGAGTTCACAACGACAGTTTAATCAAGTAAGAATGTTGATGCTGTTATGTGGTTTAGATAATTCTACTCTAAAGTTATTTTAGTTGTACTGTCTTTTGCTATTTACTGTTATTGTGTTTTAGCTTACTAACCGTGCTTTTATTTTTATCATAATTACTCTTATATAAGGTTCAATTACGTCCAACTCCGTTAAATTTTGCTGTATTTTTACGTTGAAACAGGATATATTCTCTATTCTTTTATAAGGTTACTGGCTGGGCTGGGCGCGTCATGCGCTCGAAGCTCTACACCAGACCCGAGCCCTCGAGTCAGAGAGCCTTCGAGAACCATTTCTGCCTTATGATACAAGTCTATGGCGACTTATTAAAACACAGTAGAGAATTGCTTCCGGAGGTGTCTTAACTAGGTCGCGGACAGATGTCGAGTGCAAATGTAAATGATGCACGGCAAAAAATGTAAAATATGAAGGGAAAAAATGGGTACTTATCATAATTTGATTAGGTATTTCAATTTTTGCATTTACCTATTCATTTTATTCAAGATGCCCTTCTTCAAGTTCTTCAGATCGTCGTGACAACTCGGTGTCATGGGTGAACCATTGATGATACCGGGAAGAAAAATAAAAGAATGTGTGAATTTTTACTCGTAATTATAAAAACAAATACATCTAACTACTGATTGGGCGTTGGTACCGAGGAAATTGATAACATAATCATATAATTACTATAGCAAAATTCCTTTTACTAAGTCCTTTCGGCTCTTCAATAGGAAGCAATTCAATCACGTTTCTCTCAGGTCCGTTGCAATGCAAAGACTCTAATGAGCATTATTTAGGTACTTATAAAATCATTCAAGTAAGAACATGCAACATGCTATTAGGTTATGTTTTATTATTTCCTTGTTGTTACTAAAACACGTTTGAGGTGTTTTGCAATGAAAATATGTCCTCAATAAAGTAGACATGTCTATGTCAGGTACATTATTTAAAACAATAAGTAGAGATTTATTTGCAAATAAGAAATGCATCAAATGCCAGATGTTCTCAATTGCAAAACCTTCAAGCCTCCATTACATAAATAATATAACTAAATAATAATACATTCTATTTAAATTATTTTGATGCATTATATAATACATATAATAACAGACATTCAATGAATTGCACTTGTGCATGTGATACATCGATACATAACCTCATAGGATGGCAATAATTTTGTTTACTCCTTTTAGTAACGTACAATTTTTCATTATGGCTTTACTTTTTATGAAAGTAAAACACTTTCTGAATAGCGCAAGAATCACATTCCATAGAATTGTTCCCCGTTTTCCCCTCTTGAAATTTTAGAACATTTATGCATATATTTTTAATCCCACTTTCAGATGTGTATGTGACCGCCATTCATTTACTGAAGCTCATGCACCATGCACCACGTCAAGGTTCAGTTTTATCGCAGGGATGTTGAAACAGGCTATACTGCCTATAATCGCATACCAGTCCCATACGGATTTTCATCGTTTTTGAGTTAAATATCAGATTTCATCTATTTCTCCCCTGGGCTTGGTGGTTGAGCTCCTATCTTTCTTATAGCTTCACGGAATCCTAAGATGGAGCCACAAAACTATTGTATGAGGGTTTTGACAGCCCAAGGGCGCGTGCTCCCGGGTGGCGGATGGGAGCTAAGGGAGATGATGAGAGTCAGATACCTATGTTGTAGTCTTTCCTACTCTGATCTCGGCAATCTCCTATGTGAGAAAGTTTCCTAACAATATTAATTAACACTAAAGAATTTTTCTCACACGTGGACCAGACCACATAGTGCAAGCTCTTTTCTTATCTATATCCATGAATGCATTACAGTCGCACATGATACTTCGTTACCTATTAGATAAAATGAATTAATGCTTTTACTTTTTTCTGGCAGTGAGACTTATATGCATTCATGGATGGACTGTAGTTAAGCGTGAAATTAAATTCTTCACTTTTTATTATTAGTTCCATGTGCAAAGTTGTATTGTTGTAAGTAGTATTATTTAGTAAACGTGTACGTGGTTTCTTCATCGACTACATCGTTGATATATACATTCTGTTTCATTTTCCCATTTCGTTTTTTTTAATATTTTCATTTTTTTTTATTCCGAGTTTCATAATAAAATTTCGAGTTTAGATGGTTAGATATGTATTGAATTCACCAACACAGCGAGACTTGATCAAGGAACCACAGTTCTTCGTTTTCAAAGCTAAGTATTATTTTATCATGTCTGTTTTTGTTTATTGATTAGCATATGTTGTTATTATTATGTTCCGTTTTTTTTTATTATTATTATAATTGTTACGATTATTATTGTTATTATCATTATTTTTATTATTATCATCATTGTTTTTCAGCATAGTAAACTCAACAAACAAACAGATGCACATACATTTACACACACACGCACTCACACTTACACACACTTATTAACCTTCAGAGATCCTTGCCTTTCCTAATCCTTCGGCAGTTAACTGACTAGTTATAACTCAGGGGTCTTGCCAAGATGCTACCCTAACAAGACAGTATTTTTGCAACTTGCCCAGGGTTATTCTAGTTATTTACACAGAATTTAATTGACCAGCTGGTTACTGAGGCTGTGATGCCAATCCTCTTATCACTGGTATAGCATGAATGGTGCCTCATAACACCAGTGACCCGGCCCTTGGCCCCCTTCTATACCTCACAAATACAAATACAAAATATCAGATTTCATCTATTTCTTGCTGTACTATTGATTAAGGAAAGAAAAAAGCATGTTTTATTTGAAAAAGTTAGAAAAAAAAATGTAAGGTCAAATTGTCCCATCTTGAAAATAATCGCGTATCAGTCCCACTAAACGTTTTCCTGAGTATGGCTAAATTTTTTTTTCTTCAATCCATATAACAAATATTTTGGGCTATTTTTTAAGATTTTTACTGTTAAAAAATCATCAAATAGTTTATAAATGCAAGGTTGTTTCAAATAAATTCCACATAAAAGTTAATTTTAAGTGGACACTGAACCTGCAACTTCTGCTGAAAGTTCGTTCCTGAAAGTTTATCGGTTTCACCTTGAGCCGGAATAGCCTTGAGCAATACTGCTTTCTGTAAGGGGTGGATTTCCTGTGTATGAACTGCTCACTTCAAATGATCATTCAAGTCAAATTTTTCAGAACTCAGAAGAAATCGTTCTTAGTTGCTTAGCTGAAAATAGCTTGTACCTCTTTTTGTAAATAATCGCATATCAGTCTCTTCCTTATTTATCATTGTAATTTTCATGAAAAAGGCAATTCTTTAATGTAGAAGTTATGATTAAGGTCTATTCCATTACATTATGTTGAAAAAATAAGAATAACCCACCCCGAACAGGTGAAATACCCAAAACAAGAACGATATCTTAAAACGCTTTTTTCTCAACTCGATGATTTTTCAGATGGGGCTGATATGCGATTATAGGCAGTACAGTAAGCAAATTCTTTGGTTGAAATCTTACCGTTTGTGTATTCCACTTTTATTTCTCTCATTAAAATGCGAATTTTTCTAAAATAACGAAATTGTAATTGTTTTCAAAATTTAAATAAAAAAAAACTACGATGAATGAAAGAAAAGTAACACACAGTTAACAATAGTGGCATGGTTCAACGGAATAAAAGTGAGGAAAATGTAATAAGAAATTCATTAAAACAAAACATCTGAAGGTTTGAAAACACAAAAGATCACAAAAAATACTTTGACAGAAGTTTGTTAAGCAAAAACTAAGATACACTGTAAAAAAACGATTAAAAAATGAAACACAGCATAATAACAATGCAGGCTAACAAAAACAAAGACAAAGAATGTGAACACATTGAAAATGCAAAGAGAACTAATGATTCTTTAAATATTAATTCTAATCTAAAATTTATAACCAATTTTCGCTCAAATTTGGCCAGCAGTGTCTCATTAGATTTTGAATTGTGAAAATCTGACTGATGAGCAACTATGAAATAAAAAAAAAGAAACAATAAATGTGCAAATAACAAAGCCAATAGACTTTCATTTTAAACAGATTAGATAATAGATAAAAAAACGCTGACATTGGGATTTCTAACAATTTTCCCACAAAGAATATATTTCGGCATAGAATAATAATGTCAACCTTTACGACAATAACTATAATATTTGATAAAAATATTACCTATGTTCTAGTTTCAGTTAAACTCTACAACAGGTCATGTTATTTCTAAAATGTATTCTACAAACGATTATTGTAGCTTGTAATTAAAATATATATAAATATCCTTAGTGTTTTTGAAAACGTTTTAAACAAAACGAACTTTAACTCATGATCACATTTTTAATTTTTTGTTTGCCAAAGATCGTTTTATTGTGTTTATAAATAGCAGTTTCCGTCGAAATTTTACTCCAAAACCAAAATATATAACCAAAACTACTACAATATAGGTTGCCAATTCGTAGAATCTAACTCTTAGTGATAAACTTCTGAACATATATAGCATGAATTTATCGGTTACTTACACTTGGCGGGGGCTGTGCATGAGGAAACAGGTTATAGTTAGAGTGCGACGAATTGGATGGGGTAGGGCTGGATATCGGTCTTTCGATAGTCATCGATTGCTGCGGTATCTGGCTGTCGCTTTCAACTCCCATACTGGAATAAATTTCCTTCATCAAAAACAGCATGGTGTCTTCCGATTCCCTACAAACATAAGAGCAAATTACCAAAGGCGTTCTTCATATTTGAAACCATTTCAAAATATCTACATACCAATAACAAACGTGGCTGGTCAAAGCAAAGAGATATTCATTGAAGAACTCGAGTGGAGCTTCCTGCAGAACGTAATCAATTCGTCGCGATTGGTTCAGTTGGCCAAGGGGTAAATCAGTATCACCGGTTTCTAAATCACCCGACGAAACGGTGGTTGCCGAGGAACAGGTTTCGAACTTTAGCTGATCTTCAATAACCTTATCCACTTCATGTTCGATTGCTTTATGGTCGTTTCGGTTCAAGGATGTCATCGAGTATACGGCATCCAGCGTGTTCCTGAATGTATCCAACACCTTCTGTTTCAAGTCAGTTCCGACTCTTACCATTGTTTCCTTGAGCTCTAGATGCATCCGTTTACGACCCTTGTGATGCGGAATCAAAACTGGTCGGAGGTTGCTCAGTTCCGTATTGACTAGAGCTTCGATCCGATATGCTACAGGATCGTAAGGATGGAAAATATTGAAAAATCCTTCGCATGTGGGTAGCCTGAAGTCCAAGCCTAGAGCATCTATACCGCGAACTGTTACAAACATGCCGATCGGAGAGCCGAGGGCAAAAAATTTCTTCGGGTTGAACAACAACTGCGGGTAGGCGATGTAGGGTTGACCCGTCCCTGCCGGTCCAACTTCGTAGTTGATTTGCTGGGAGCATTTGCGCGATAACGGCCGGTGGCTAGGATGAATCCTGTGCAACGCAGGCACTCGATCACCGTCTGGGTTTTCCTGAAAAGTATCCTACGGGTTAGTACACGATAGTATGTTAGTGGCCAACGGATCCGGTACACCTTTCGCTTTGTCAGTTTCTTGAACAATCTTAATTTCTTGTGGCTCTGAAAGCGGAACTAATCGGTCAGTTGCTTTTAACAATGTTCAAAGAGCAGGTAAGTATTGTTTAAGTTCGTCTATTATTCGTAAGAAATAAGATGCCGCTGCCGAAAACTGTTCCGGACTAGGTTCAACGAAAATGAAATTTGTTAAAAAAAACTGTGGTCACTTGTTTCAAATATATTAAAAGCATTCATGTAGAAGAAGTTTTGATTAGATATTTTTCTTATAAAAGAGATGTATCATTTTTGTCAAAAATCGCTCGATGTGTTCAAGATACTTTTTACAGAGACCGCAAACATACAAGCAACGCGCTACTCACCGAATTTTCCGTCTCCATTGGCTGTCCCTTCTGGTGGCACAACAAATCGAACAAAATCAACGATCCAAGTGAATGGCCAGCCAACGAAACGCCACCGTTGAAGTTGGGATTCCTCTGCAGAAATAGCGAGTAAAGGCGATTGAGAGACTTTCCGACAGCATCGATTATGCTCTGACAGAACATCGGGCTCGTGTAGAATAGGACATCAAGCAAGGTATCGTTAGTAAAATTGCGCAGTTTTGGTATCGATTCCAACGTGATTGCCTTCAGCTTCTTATCAACACCAGATTCCTCTGAGTGTAAATCATTGTGCCAAGATATCGGTAACACCTCAACACGTCCGATATCACCCCGGTCGAAAGAAGAACGATAGTGGCTCTGTACCAACTGTGCTGAAATACTACGGAATTCGTCGACAACTTCTTCCACTGGTCGGAAACGAAGATCACATGCTTCCCCGATTCCGTGTACCATAAACAGGAGATGATCAACCTTTTCTGGTTCTCCGTCTTCGATGTTAAACTCGTCGACGCCACGTTTCACAACTCGTGGCCTGTTAGTTGTAGGTGGTACCGGTGAGTTGGTACCCCATGAATCAGGGTTTTGCGTTTGCAGAAAGTGAACGATTACTGATGGTCCGTGGAAAACCACCGTTTCGCCATTGGGAATCGTCACTCGCCGATGCCACTCTCCCGAAGTAGCAGCATCTTTATATTCTCGTTCTAATAAATCTGCTACTTCTTCGTCGTACGGTACGAACCTGGAGTCGACATTTTTATAAAACCAAGAGCATCTTCGGACTTCCTGCGAGGCTCCTTTCCAATAAACGGGAGACATTCTACGCTCCTTGACAAGCACATCGTGCCGTCCACCGTCTACGTGGATTACCACTGGACCAGCATCATTTTCTCTATCAACCGTAGGTAGAGCATCTTCCAGGGCCAAGGAATCACTCATAGAAAATGGTGACCATATACATTTGGATTCGATTTCCCGCTTGAAAAACCAATGCCGGTATACTGGTCTGTACGCGACGTTCGTGGTTTCACTTATCGATGCCATCGAACTGTCTACAGCGGCTGCCGAGGTACCACCACCGGTGGCGGCTGCCGCAGTGGCCGTCATTGCTGCCATGCTGCTACTGTTGGCGTCGATTAGTACGTCTTTGGAATAGGTGTCGTCCTCGAAGGCAGACTGTGGAACCAGCAAAAGAAATCAAGAACTGTTATTATCTGAGAGTTATGATTAATGAATTATTTGTTTGGTTTACTAGGGTTACTACGATTGTTTTTTTTTTTAACAGTAATATTATTGTTATGACGTTTTACATTTTGAACGGTGACGTCACGCATCCGAGTTAAAGTGATAGTGGATAGTGGAAATATTGCAGCTCGAAGTGAGCTCTAAAAGATTAGGTGGCAGCTGTAATGCAACTTCCTGCAACTCGGGGAGATTTTTGAAGATTTGAGGATAATATCATTAATGTCAAATGATGAGCATGTTATACTTTTCTTAATTTGACAACCAGATTTGGGGGCCTTGGGCCAAGTATGTTATACAAACATATATGTTAGAGGAAGGTTACAGAAGGATTGTGTTAAATTTATTTAAATTTGTCATTTTAAAGTGTCACGAAATTTTTTAAAATTTTGATTTTTTTTTGTATTTAGTCATGAGTCCAGAATCACCAAATTCCGTTTTTTTTAGTTCGGAGATGGCAAACGAAAAAAAAATGATCCAGGATTTGTTTCGTTAACTTACCTTTTTGAACTCAAACAGATTATCGCTGCTGAAGATCGGTTCCGGTGCGTTCCCGATGCGTTCCTGCTCCACTGGGTCGTCGTACCGGTCGTCAAGTTGACTTTCGTTGATGGCCCGCGCTCGGTTGGCTGCACTATCCGAAGAATCTTCCTCCTCCTCGATCTCTTCGCCGCTCGGTTCGATTAATTGAATCGGTTGTTCGTTGTTTTCCACGCTCGATGGTTGCTCGCCGGTATTAGTCGCGGTATCAACTTGGTCCCGATCTGCGCCGAATAAGGCACTTGCAAGAGGCGGCCTATGATCGGCTGACTCCAACACAGGTGTGTACGGTAGCGCTGTTTGTAACGGCGGTTGGCCAAAAAAGTTGAAGAATTGCGATTGAGTCTGACCCGTTGCTGTTACCGTTGGTTCACTGGGTGCCGGAATATTGAAGAAGTCCGACGGATTCGACAGTGATGGTTTGTTTTGCGAAAGTTGTAAAGTTGAAAAATTCGCGTTTAGTACGTCTGCTGGTGCCGGGTTATTGGAGAAGAAATTAACTGTGGCTGGTGGAACCTGCTGAGAAGGTTGATTGGAATTACTGTCCTTTTGAGTTATGGGACTCTCGAAAAGACTAAAAGGCTTTTGTGGTATCGGTTGTTCGATTGGGTTTGCGTTACGATCTGCTATCTGCTGGGAGGATGCGATCGGATTAAAATACGAAGTAGGTGCTGTTGGTAGTTGTTGCGGATTGAAAAACGCTGCTTGATGCTCTGGTGGAACAACTGGGGCAGCTGACTCGAAGAACAATTGGGATACTTGAGCGGGTGTAGCTACAGGAGCGGTGGTAGCTAAACTTGGTGGCACTGTATATGCACTTCGACGTGTTTTCTGGAGATTGTAGGGCTTAGATCCAACAGTTCCGATAGATGGTGGCGGTGGAAGAGTACTGGGAGGCTGATTTGAAGATTGTACTGGATCGAAAAAGTTTACTGCGGATACCGTTGCAACCGATTGCTGAGGTACAACCGGCGGAGGAATCCACTGATTGTTAGCTTGCTTAGTGCCTTCCGGTATAGTCACACCGGAAGGATTGAAATGACTGAAAGTTTGTGCAAGCGATTGTTTTATTTCAACAATATCGGGTTTAAATAAACTTATCGGTTGACCGTCACTGAACAAAGCCGGTTCACTGAGGTTCGAGTTGGGCCTTGGTGGAGGAGATAAAACGTTTTCACTCGATTTCGAGCGACTGTCTAGAATTGTTTTAGCTTCCGGCCGAGGGTCTTCCTCAAAGGGAGCAAAGAGGTTCGCTTTGCGACTTAACGACTCGCTTAGTGACGACTGGGGCCGGGAATTAGCGATTGCGGCATCCACTGCTGTTATAGGTTCACTACTTCTTGGAGGCGTGGGTGATGGTTTATGAATTGGTCCTACAGGATTGTAGAACTGTACAGGTGGCGATGGTTGGCTTTGCTCGGTAGAAACGGAAACAGGAGGTTGATGAGTTGAGTGCTGGAAGTAAGCTGCTGGAGAAGTTACTTTTGGAGGTTCGTTGTTCGGTAGAAATGTGACAGGTGCTGTAGGAACTGGTGATGCTATGGGATTCTTATACAATCCCACTCCTCTCGAAAGTCGGTTTGAACTATACGGGTTCTTGGACGGTTGATTTTGCGGTAAACTCGGAACGGCAGGAATCTCAGCCGGTGCGAAAAATGTTGGTGGTGGTGGTAAGTTTTCTGACTGGAATGTTGGTGGGTTTAGTGGAAGGTAAGCTGACTGTAGTGGTGTGTTCACGTTGTCAATTCTAGGCGGAGGAGCAAAGTTTGCGGTTTGTGGTGGTGCCGGAGGTTGCTCAAAAGATGGTACTTCTGGTGTGGAGCTCTGCAGACTGAAATAATTACTCGAGCTTGGGGCAATTGTTGACGGTGGCAATGGTCCGAATGCTGATTTTGGGATTTTTTCTAGTAAATTAGGTATTTTCTCAAAGAAGGAGAAACCCGATTTAGCTTGTTCTTGAGCAGGCTGTGTAGGAAACGGACCAGATTGCGTTTCTTGAGGGGAAATAAATGTTTTGATTTCTTGGTTTTGTAAGTCAGTAACTGTAGCTGGAGGTGGCACAGTTGAACTTAAACCGGGAATGTGCGCATAAGTTTTCTTTTTATTTCCACCAAGTCGGTAGGTGTTCGCTCCGGTCGGTGCTGCAACAGAACTATTAGCAGGTCCAGTTGAACCGATTGCCTCTGGATTGAAAAATGTTGGGGGAGGCGGCAATGGTTGCTGATAATCAGTACCAGACTCTGAATTACTACCAAAGTTTGACTGTGTGTAGTCGTAGCTTGCGTGTGGAATCGGAGATGGTTGAACGGGTTGACTGATAGGCTGCTGTTGTGGTACTGGTGAAGAACCCTTTATAACTCTACTGAAAGTAGAAAATACAGTCGATGCTACAGTGGGCAACTGCGCAGCGAATTGCGCTGTAATAGCCGATGTCTGCTGGAGATAGGAATTTGACTCCTGGTTTTTTGCTTCCGACTCTTCAAGATCCTGCAATGGATTATACTCGGTGGCCGAGGAAGGCGCGTTGTTCAACGAATCGGTAGTTGAGTGAAGATCAATTTCACTAAAACTATCGGAGTCCTGCAAATCAGGAACCACCCCAGGTTGCAGTGGACTAAAGATAACAGGCTTTTTGATATCTGAAAGAAACATAAAAAAAATTTCAATCAATAACTAGAAACAAGTTGTATTAGAAGACATGCGTAAATAATGTAACAATTAGAATTAGGAAGACATGAGCTTTGATGGCCAGTATAAAGTCTTAGCAGACGTGTCACATAGACCTCGTAATTCAGGTGATGACAGCGCCGTTTTACACCTTTTATCGCATTTGTATTCTAGTGCTAGCGTACTGGAATGCTTCATAACACAGAAATGAAGGGTTTCTCTTCGTGAACCCAAAGGTATGCAATAGACGATTATCGTTACAGGTTAAATAAACTTTGATGGCCAGTATAAAGTCTTATCAGACGTGTCACATAGACCTCGTAATTCAGGTGATGACAGCGCCGGTTTTACACCTTTTATCGCATTTGTATTCTAGTGCTAGCGTACTGGAATGCTTCATAACACAGAAATAAAGGGTTTCTCTTCGTGAACCCAAAGGTATGCAATAGACGATTATCGTTACAGGTTAAATAAACCGTCAAAAATATCCATAACAGTCACCACATCATACGTGCTGCGTGTTTTAAGCAGTCCACTCGTTTTTTTTTTGTCATACAATCATGTTTTTGATTAGGTGTTTAAAAAAGACAAAAGAATAGCCTTGGGAACATTCAAGTTACTGGACATTTTTTCGACATCATGTTGATAAATCTAGAAAATCTATAACGAGCGTCTTAGCAGAGTGATTGAGATCAATCAAATAAATAGTTATCGGTTTCCGTTATACTCTACTAAATTTTTTGGAAATAAATATTGAAATTCAGTCCGCAAATATATATTTCGACTGTGACGTACAGTCTTCCTCAGTGCTTTTGTGGACTGGTAAAGAGCAAAGCGTAAATCCTGTTTTTTTATTTGTAGTAGGTAAAAATGAAAATTTAGCACCCTCAATTGGAGTTAGGTAGGGAATTATGCGGTCGATTGTTTACCGTACCATGTCTGGGGTTTTTGGGAAGCAGATTGAATAGCCATGAGGGGTGGTTACCTGCGTCTTTATTGAGAAGCGTGCATGAGTGTTGTTTATAAATTTCTAAACTTTCAGCTACGTCTAATTTCCATAAATTATTAACGGGGCGGAGGAGGTGAATGTTATCCGAAGTTAGTGGATGTTCCTCGTTAAAAATATGTTCAGCCACTTTTGATTTGAAATGGTGTGGTGGGGCATTTGTTGAAACTTTACTTGCTTTGGTCACTTCTGCGAAATGTTCTTTGGAACGTATCAATAGGTTACGTTTAGTTTGTCCAATGTAAACCATGTCACAGTGACTGCATGCAATTTTATAAATTCCAGCTTTGTTCAGGGTATCAATAGGGTCTTTGGTAGACCCTAATTTTGTTTTGAGTTGGGTATTTCTACTAGTGTAGACAATATCCATCCCAAATTTTCTAAATTTTGAACGAAGTGGGCGTGTCAAGTTAACGTCATATTCAACGGCTACCCTTTTCAGATCTTCTGTTATTGGGGTGAGTGTTGTAAAAGGTTTCCGAATTTGAGCACGCTTCTTTTTATCGACAATGGCTTGAATGATACTTTCATTGTAGCCATTAAGTTTAGCAATTTCGAAAATATATTCCAGTTCCTTTTGCTTGGCTACTTCACTTAGAGGTAAAGTTTCCATGCGGTGGATCATATGATAGAAGGATGCCATTTTAATCATTGATCGCTGGTGTGGTTGTTTTTTTAATCATTGATCGCATCGATATATCAATACTACCAACCAATTCAGGCCATTTTATCGCGTAACGGCCTCTTACAACCAAAACTGCGAAACCATTGCACAGTGGTCCAGGTATGCAATCTAGCGAAACGAAGTTAATAACTCCGGATCGTGTAGGTTTTTTGAGATAGTGTTTTCGAAAATATTCATTGTAATAAACGTCTACTATTTTTTTTCCTTATTTTTTCAATTTGGAAGGATGGTTTCTTCTACGAAGTTGTTGTTGCTTGTGTCAGCTGTTCTAACGGAATTTCCTGCCGTATACATTGAGTTTTCTTCACCTTATTTCTTCTACAAAGGTCTTGGAAAGCTTTTTTTTTGGTCGACCCAATTTACGTGTGGAGCTTTCATAGCTACATCTTAAACTGTCTCGCATAACGCCAAACCTTATCGCTGATTTAAGCGACATAGAATATTGTTTGTCGAATGTTGTTCTTTGTCTATGACATTCGTTGTATCGCAATCGTGTCTTATATTTAATAAAATGGATAATCTTCATGGTTTTACTTACATCTTCCACATTTCTAATATGCTGCTTCACGTCCAGGAACGCATCTTCTACATCTTTCTCTCGAAGAAAAAGATCCACTAGTTCTTGATGATAAATTGATGAATCTAACAAAATGATGTTTTAAAACTCGTTTTGCGTAGTAAAAACTTAACCTACCCTTAGCCATGATTATCCGTTGAATACGTAAAGGTCAACATTTTTTTCAAAACTCGTAGCCGTAGGTTATTTAGAGCCGACAAGAATATGTATTTCGACAGCAAATGAACTTCGCGTGACACAATCAAAACGTCACTATTGTCGTTTTCGTTTTTGCGGTGTAGCTACCCCGCGGACTACACTTTGTCTTATCACTGTTTTTTTTACTTTTTCCGGACTATCTTTTTTCTGGCCCGGACAGTCCGCGCAAGAAATAGAGTGCAGTTTTGAAGACACCAACACATTCACACGTATGTGTCAAAATCGGTTTGCTTTGATTATCGTTCTTCGCGTGTCAAACATCAGGTTGAATTTTATTTATTTTATTTTGTTATTTTGTCATTTTCCAGTAAATTGACAAAGTTTTCGTACAGTAGCACAAATGCGATAAAAGATAATAGCGATAATGACCAAAACAAAAGTGACAGTTACCTCTGGTATTACGCCCACCATTGCAACTGCTCGGAAAGTGTTTTTTTTTTCAGCTGCAAAGCGTAGTCCGGAACAGTCCTGTCGTAAAATCGAACTCGACATATGAATGCAAGGTACAATTTTCAAACCATGCCTACTGTAATCACATCAAGACTGTGCACCTAGTTTAATATTCTTCTACCCCTGAGAGATTCAGGATGCGATTTTATGCGCTACTTGGGTCACGAAATTAAAAAAAAAAATCATCAAAAGTTTCGTTTTCGGCCATAGCCATCCTATTTTTACGGCAAAGTTCAGAGTTTAAAAGATTGATAATTAAAAAATCATAGAGTTTGTTAGTACATTTAGGAAAAAATAGACCATTTGTCTAAAAAATCAATATTTCATACACTATGGAAGAGTTGTGATATTGAAAGAGTTTCATATTGTTGACTTATAAACAACTTTGTTAGTTTAGTACAAATTTCATACAAAAATATTCCTTGGTTGTTCTGATGGAATATTAATAGAGCAGAGGTTAGGCAGATACCTACCGCCGTATCGGTGGAAATGTTGCATGCTTCCTATATGTACACGCCCAACATGAAATTCGATCAAAGCGCTCGAGGATATTACGTCACAAAGTTTGTTTTGAAAATTGCAGTGCGTTCATTTATGTGAAGTTGACGGAGTGCATAGTTCTTGAAATGCCGTTTTGCTCAATAAAATCATGTGAAATTTCTTCATAGAAGAGGCAAAGTTTGTGTGTTCTCATCACTTCAAACCGGAAGGCTTCGAATGCCGGTATCTTGTCGGTCATGGTAAGGCAATAATCATTTTAAATATTTACTCTGGTCTTACTATCAAAAACATTACAGCCGTTCCAAATATTTTTACGCTACCTGAAAGAGATCCGTCTGTAAGAAGTCTGCGATTTAAACGTTTAGTCATGTTGAACATGTTACAAAAGTCTGTTTCAAAATTTAAAAAGCAATTTCCCGAAGTGTTTCGAGAAAGAATCGAAAAAATATGTTGCTACACATATCAACATTAGATTAAAACACATGAAAAAAATATTCTAGAGGAAAAGATTAACAAGTATAAAATAGTTAAGACGAGAGACCACGGTAATTTTTGAAATCGTTGTACTATTACAGGAAAAAATAAATTACAGGAAAATATATTTGAGACTCCATCCGAAATCGTTTCGAGGGAATAGCAAGAAAACATGACAGTTTGTTGGATAAAAATTGATTTTGATACTTGATTTATTGATGTAATTTATTTTCATGGTGTATTTTTGGGAAATCTTACCCGCTTAAAATCTATGTTAAATTTCGGCTGGAAATAAAAAATTAAATTTTTTGGGGTTGTGAATAACCTATTTTCGCCTATAACTGTTCCTCTTCACCACATATTTATAAATTGATTTTCAATATAGCAAGAGAAAATCTCTTCTCAAAAGTTGCTTTTAAAAATCTTGTTTTATCAATATCTACCAGTGCGTTGTGATGGAACCTTCGACGTTGTGACGTAAAAGCTTTTAGCATCAGGTTTGTTTACTATGTTTTCGTTACCAAGTCTTTCTCCAAACCTGTCAATCTATTATCGTTGGTTCTGATGAACAATGCCGAAAACACTTAAAAAAACCAACATAATCTGGAGTTATTAATTTCGTTACGCTGAATTGCATTCTTGTACCACTGTGCATTGACTTAATAATGAACTTAAACATTTTTCGTGAGATAATGGATTGAGTCTACAAACGATTAACATTTTTCCTTGAAAGGTAGAGATGTTTCTGTGTGTGTGGTGTGTGTTTTTTTTTAGAAATGATTGGGCCGATTTTGCGAATGCGAATTCTAAAATCTTGTGACAACTGTCTTATAAAATCTAAACCCACTTGAAAATGCATAGTTGTCCCAGGTTCTATATAGCTGCCTATAAATCTGGGAAAATTATCGGTAGAACAGCAGTAGGGGTTTTTGGATGTTTTTTTTTTCGGTAAACTCGGCAGGAATCTAAGTCCTCGAAGTATGTTGATTTTGCAGGTAAATAATCAGCGTTTGATTATCCTACTTCAAAGTAAACATCGTCGATTTTTTACCTAATTCCAAAAATGTTTTTTTTTATTTCAATCTGTGATTTCGATTAATTTTTTTTTATGCCAAACAAAACGCACTGGGTCGACCGGTATGAAACACACCAGATTCACTGGATCTGGTTCAGAAAATCGATTTCACAGTGATTGCTATACGTTTCCAAGAGAAAGACATAAAAATGAACGCAAAACGACCCTGTGCATTTGAAAGTTTTTCTTTGCGTTGGATATCTCAAGGCGTTTGTGTGTTGTGTGATAAAAATTAAAACTGTTTATTATTCAAGATTTTGAGTTCTACGTAACCAAAATAGCTGCAACCCGAGAGTTGGAACAAACAAGGCAGCATACATTCCACCGGGAGATGATTCGAAGAATCATTCCCGAAGAATGCTACCCAAACCGAACCAAAACAAGAACTCAAGAGAAGACTTCTCAATCTCGGTTTAATGAAATTTTAATGATTTTGAGAACGTCATTTAAAAGTGTGCGAGACGAGGATACTGAGGAGGGGAGTCAGATAAAAAAAACTAAAACAAGAAAAAGAAGGGCATAACCCAAAACCTTAATAATACATTTTTGGGGCATAAGGAATAACAACATTAGCATATTGATATGCTGTAGATGATGGGGAATGGGCTGGTTTTTGGCTGGCACACTCGCGATGCCCGAGGACAAGCCGTCATATGTTGTGTTTCGATTCTTCCTGAACATAAACACAATTGAATAGCCAGAACCTGACAGCTGTATGATAAGGGTGAACTGCCTACATGGCCGAAGTAACCCCGTACTACAGTGTATTATACGGAGATTCGTGAAGACATGTTTTGGCAGCGATTTCATTTTGGGTTTCTTTCTTTCGGGGATTTTTTTCCACTTCTGTGTGTTTTTCTTATGGAAAGTGTCAGGCAAAAGACTGAGACGCTATGCTGCAGCAGGATGCTAAATTCGGTAGCAAATGGTAGCTTGAACACGTGCACAAATAAATTTACCTGGGTCAGGTTACTTCATTCTGTCTCTCAATCGTATGTCGTTTTCGCGGTTGCGGCTGTGGCTCGCGAGACCATCTGTACTTGTCTGCCGTAGTAATTGCCGAGTGTTGCTGCTGCGTTTATTGCCTTGCCCAATTTTGCCTCACACTTCGGGCCGGGCGAAAACCAGATATTACACTTTCCAGATGAACGGTGAAAAATTATACGATCATGCGGGTATGTATATTTTATGTATGGTATTGATACTGCTAATTTGAGTCAATACGGACTGAATCGTATAATTTTGGCATTCGAAATCCTGTCAGTTGAACCCTTTCGGTACCGAGCGTTCAACTCTGTTTTACTTTCTGAATGGTTCGAAAGGTAAGGATTTTTGGAAAATAGTTTGCATTAACGATTCTTTCAGTGAAAAATTGGTGATCGTCAAGCCTTAATTCAAGTCGGCGGTCGAATAAATCAAACAATAATCTGCGATTTTAACACTTGAGAGGAATGAAGACGAAGTTGTGGAAATGTAAAGATACCAGGACGAGTTGTCATCGACTGTCACTTTGAACCAGACGAATGAAACAACATTAAGTGGGAAGTATTGTTATTGCTAAAGAACATCGCGCTTTTTTGTCCATTTTCTTGTATAATTAATTTTTCTTTTGGTTTTAATGGAGAGCGTATGAGAATTTGGTTAAATGACTTGATGAGCAATCAATTATGAACGAATTGTAACGAAGCATTGAATTGAAACAGAATTGGGTTTTTTCTCAAGTGTTTCAAATTCAATCGAAATTGCAGTGTTTGATTGCTGTCCAAAGCAAAAAATCCTCTGTTATTAGTCTAATAAGAACGGAAGGAATCTTGTTGCATCCTTGAAATACTTACACAGGTACTTTATTGCAACTTTCTCCGAATTCAAACTGCAGATCTCTACCCACAAGGATCTTGTAATTGCGTCGCTCGAAAATTGGAAACAAATACTCCCGGATGGATTCTGTCTAGCCAGGTTACACGTTGACCACAAAAAAAAAACACTAAAATCGTATTGAAGAATAAAATAGAGCGTTTCCATCCCAAATGACCTACTGTCGAAGGTCGACCATATTTGATTTTAATGAAACCTTGCACACAAATTTGACTAAGCAAACTAAGTGTTCCCCGCGGGTGGACAAATTTTTCAGATTCAAGAGTCATTTTCTAAGACGGTATAAACATTTTAAGATAGGTTTTATTCAAAGCATTGTAGCTTAAACCCTTGGACCGCACGAAAAAATTCAAACAATTTATAAATAAATACTAGCTTTAATTTTTTTGAGTGATTTCATTTTTGTAAACTAACATTTTTTTGTATGGCCCCACTGCGACCAGTAGTTTTTGATCTTTTGTGGCATTGTCCGGACATTTTTGTGGTTCGCACGTTTTTGTTTTTTTTTACCCTTTTGCAGTGCTACTTATTGAGAAGTAACCTGTTCCGTGTGATTGGTTCATTGTTCAAGTGAATTTGTCTTTTCTATCAATTTTTACCATTGAGCAATGAAATAATAATGTTAACAAGCGTATTGCAAAATTGTCCATTGTTATCCATCACGTGGTTATGCTGTTATCACCGTTTGAAATCTGACGGAACATTTACCAGTTTCATTTCCAATTTTACAGTATGCATCTCAGTATAGGAAACAAAGACGTAATCCTACGTCAAAAACTAATGAAGCAGATTGAGTTACGGTCGGAATATTTACTGAAGACTAACAAACATCTCAATTTACTGACATAAATAATAATTAATAGGTCCTTGAGCAAATCGGTTTACTCCCTTCTGCCAGTCATATCACCATAAAAATGATAGCTCTTAGTTCAATAAATTTGCAAACCAATCGGGATTCTTTTATATTCAATCACGTAGTTTTCTGTGTGCAAATAGCAAATAGTAATGGTAGTTTAGTTTTCTTTAAAAACATTTCATCAGCTAATGAAAACTGCAAATATAAAAGCCGAAAAAGTCAGTTTACTCTATACAAAAAAAAAACATTTTTTCGACCTAAAAGAAACAAAATATAATAATTTTTATTGACTCATTATGTTTTGCGATGAACTCATGGTGTCGCAAGAAAACGGAGGAAAAAAAAAAAACAATTAAAAATAACTTGTAGGTATCATGAATCAGCCATAGACAAGGCACAATCCTCTGAAACTTCATTACCGTTATATACTTACAAGTTATTTTTAGTGACATTTTTTTCAAAACTTTGAAGCGCTTGAACTCAAAGTAATATCTTCTAATAAGACCGCAAAACCCGATTGTACAGAAAGTTATTTTTAATCAAAATATAGCTCTCAATTAAATTTTGCTGTATGAAACATAAGTTATACATTCATCAGTGTATTGTACTTCATGTCGACAAGTCATTCGTTGGATACATTATTTTATAATGATTATTTCTCGTTTCGAATGTGAGTTTTGTGTCAGTTGAATAAAAATAACGACGAGTGGCGACATTTTTCATCCCGGTGAATGAGTATGTAAATTTTTGGCTGAAACGGATTGAGCTTCCGATTTTTAGGAGAGCACGATTTTGCAGTTAACAATTCTGTCATTTGATTTAGGAAGCAAAAAGGATAATTCCGTACACCCATCAGTGATTCACATGGCATTAACTTCGGAACGATGCACTTGAACTTGACTGCACAGCACAGGAAGCCGGCTGGGTACAGTTAAGTTTTTTTTTTTTGAATGCAGTATGCCATCACATACCGATTAATGGAGGCGAAAATTTGCAAGCTGGGTATCCTACCGAAAGCCAGCGCACCTCACCGCACCAGGGCAGGCACGCGTGCTTACTGACTGTATGAGTGACGGGACGGGTTGATGTTCGTGTCCAACGCGTGACGGGAATTCTAACGAAGACGTTGACGCGTTTTCAAGTTATATAGTCTTTTGTTTTCCGTTGTTTTGGCACAATGTTTCGCATTGTTCGGGCGCATTTGGTCACAAGTCACAAACGTGCCGGTGATCAAATCAGGTGGTTTTGAATCTACCGCGAATGTTTGTTTTGCTGCGACTTCTACTACACGACATAATGCGGCACGTAACCCGTTTCAATACTGTTAAGCTATCTATTTATTTAAAAATTCTTAGCCCGTACTTTGATTTCGAATTCGTACTATTCTCAACATTTCGGAAATCAGTACGAACGAATATTTTAGAGTCACAAAACACTTAGTTCAACAAAGTAGTTAACTAATTGGTGTTAGACAATATGACACCCACTGATATGTCAGGGACCGATAAGTTATTCAAGGCAACCGCAGTGACTCAACATTTCACGTACTTCGACGCGATAAACTTGAACCGTACAAAGTAGGTACTATCACGATCATGACTTTATTTTCTTCCGTTTCCACAGGAACAAACGATGATGGCTGCCGCAAATATTGACAAATACTTTCAATTTCGCTGCAAGTGACGAACCACGAGCCTTACAGCTGTCCCATGAAGAAGCAGGGTGTGTTTCGTTCGACCCAGCTGCGCTAATCGAAAAAGACATCGAACACGCTATCAGTCTGTTTTGATATTTCCACTCTGTGTTTCGTTGAATGATTCAACGGGGAAAAATTGGACGCAATTTTTCCACATTCTTCAAAGATAACGATCGCATTGGCAGACCATTAGCAGCGGATTTGCCCTGAACAATACGGTGCTTATCTGCTTCCTGCTTAATGTTGAAACCTTTTTTACGACCAATAGCGTAGTGTTCAGCAAAGGATTTTCTCCACTGTAAGATAGTTAGTTTACGTTCGGGCGCGAAACTATTCGGATGACTGTGTTAGGAACAGAAAGTGCTAGTTGAAAATCGACCGATATTGTGATTACTTCTTAAAACAAGAACAAGTGCTACTATAAGTTTTGTATCAATGAACCTTAACGCTCGTAAGCGACGAACTTTATTTTCTCTGGAATGTAAGTAAAGTTTCTATTACGTACAATATCACAAATGCTTGCTGCAAATCATTTTTTGGTTTTTCTACCTCTGATTTGGGGGTTTAAACGTAAAATTACTCCAGCTTTCACTCTTTATTTTTTTTCAGATCGTGTTTTGCTATTCTGAGTTTATTTAGATTTTGGTAACCCTTCCGACCATCAAAAACCGATTTTCGGCGATTTGGGGATGATTTTTTTTTGAAAAACGATGTTTCTGTAATTTTTTGAATTTATTTTGGGATTGTTTATTTCTTTTTTAACCTTCAAAAGCGATGAGACTTTGTCTATATTTTAGCTTTTCTAACCGATGGATGCATTTTATTCGGCGGTACAGAGTCTAACAGTTATTTTTCACTATTTAGAATTCAGTAACGCTATTCTTCAGTTTTGTGCATTTTTTTCGATTGCGACTCTCAGTGAATACATATGAACTGTTTGAAAATTTAACAGACTCTTTCGGACATTCTAAATTCATCATGAAATTATATTCTCTCTTCGCCTTGTTAATCTGTGAGTTTTTTTGGTGGTTTTGATTTGAACGTACGATGTCGAGATAAGTCTGTTTCAACTTGTAAAGACGCTTTGGCATTTATGAGTTTCATTTGGGATGATTTAGCATTTTGAAACTTTTCATAAATTTCTCGGTATCTCGCCAGTAAATTTTCATGCATTCACATAATTTAAAATTTATCAACCTAACGAGAAAAATACTAGAAATCGATTTTTTTATGAAAAAGTTAATCACAAAAATTAGAGTATTTCTATACTCTATATTACAAAATTAAATATAGTGTAGAATTACAGAAAATATAACCAGAATAATGATTGCTTTCACTATTCTGTCTCCAGGTGTAATGATAAGACCGACAATCTGTTTCAACTAGCTCAATAACCATGACTCTTATCTAGCATTGAAATGTGTCATGCGAGTTCGACGATTTTCTTGCAATATTTGCCGTGAAATATGTGTCAACCGGAAATGTATTCTGAATCGTGGTATCATGATAAACAAACATAGTTGGGCGGACTTTGCGATTGACCAATCTACCAGCAATCCCTTGTTTGCTCTACGAATTGCAACCCTGCTGGCGTTGTAATTGCTGCTTAGAGCGCCCAAAATATCTATACACAATGTGCAACCTCTTCCGGAAGTGATGATTTTCGAGGATTCAATTTAAATCATTAAATCAGTTACACTGACTGTTTCGATTCGAAACGAAAGTATTTTCCAAATTCCCCTGAATGCAGACCATTTTCATGTAAATGGTAATAAATATTGAACCACCCTATGTGTTCTGCTATCAGTACCCAAACTTTAGCTGGATTTGAAGTGTAGGCATGCGAAACAATTTCTCATGTAATGAATCCAATCACGGACGGATCTGTAGGTTTCATTGGCACTCCTTCGCATTCCAGGAATCGCATACCGCCCTTTTTACGGTTGTTGGGCAGTAATTGTCGACCCACATTCGTATGTAAATTATGACCGCGGGAGCATTCGTACAGATTTTCTATAAAGCGAGTTGTGCGCCGCGACTTGGGTCAGCAGAAGCACGCCAGCGCTTCTTGTATAGACTTTTCTGATGAACAAACACGCATTTGAATCTACGACCGACTACTACTACCACAAATATTACTACTACAACTTGTCGGTGTAGCCCAACAATGGAATGCTTGCTCAATAATAAATAAAAAGGATAAGTGCTTTCAATCTTTCAACGAACCATTTTTCGCCACTAAACATTCCCGGCGGACTTTCGCTCTTCGCATATTTCCGTCGCTTATTAATTTATGCTAATGGACAAACCAAGTGCGAGGTCAAGTTCATTCTAAAAGGGTAATAGAGTGTCTAACATACTTAAATGAGTTTGAAATAAACTGCTTAATACTTTGAAATTCATCATGATGAATGCGCTTTTATTTTAACATGTCAACAATTTGTAGTAACTAAGTAGTACATGTTGTACACTATAAAACTTGTCATTCATCAAAACACAATAGAGACGCCGTAATTGCACTCCCAGTACACAAATCAATTAGTCAAACTGCTGTTTTATTTATTCAGCGATTACCCTTGCCTTGCCTAGATAGCAGAAAAATCTCCCCGGAAGATCGGAAACAGTTGTTGAAATAAACTGCGTCGTCCGCTACGACTGCTGGCAACAATCGGCACGCAGCAATAATAACACTGTGCTACAGCGATTTAGAACTTCTGAAGTGACCTAGCGTAGGTTGTAGGTCTTGTTGAGTGTAACATTCGCTCATACTAGAAATTTTCCAAACACCCCCAAAATCTGAAGTTATGGTCAAAATACGGTTTTTTGGACCTCAGTGCATACAATTTTTTTTAACTCAGTCATTTCTCAACTGATTTTCAATATTGAGGCAGTTTTGGAAAGAAGATAAACAGAGCTTTCAAAACATCTACTGGTTTGTACTAATATCACTAAAACATGTTGAGTTATTTGAGTTTAAATATAATTTTTTAGACTTTTACATGCTATTTTTCAACATAACTTGAAATTTTTCAGCTATTTTTGTAAGAAAGATACTACAAATACAATAAAATTTTAAAATAATATTCAATGACGAATCAAACAAAAGTGGTTTTGTGAAAATCGGTGAATATTTGGCTGAGTTATAGGGTTTTTAAGAAAACCAGATTTTTTGGCATCTAACGCACAATTGTTTTACGGTGCTACAAATGGTTAAAAAATGGCTAAAATTTGAAGTTATAATCAAAACCCAGTTCTCAGACCTCACATTGAAAAATTGGGTGAAAAAATCTAAAAAATTATATTTAAACTCAAATAACTCAACATGTTTTAGTGATATTAGTACAAACCAGTAGATGTTTTGAAAGCTCTGTTTATCTTTTTTCCAAAACTGCCTAAATATTGAAAATCGGTTGAGAAATGACTGAGTTAAAAAAAATTGTATGCACTGAGGTCCAAAAAACCGTATTTTGACCATAACTTCAGATTTTGGGGGTGTTTGGATTTCTAGTATGAGCGAATGTTACACTCAACAACACCTACAACCTACGCTAGATCACTTCAGAAGATCTTGTGTTTTTTCACCATTTGTAGCACCGCGGAATAATTGTGGAATAGAAGCCAAAAATTCTGGTTTTCTCAAAAAATATATAACTCAGTCAACTATTCACCGATTTTCACAAAACCATTTTAGTTTGATTCGGCATTGAATATAATTTCAAAAGATTAGTGTATTGACGTGGGACTACGTCTTTGTTTACTATACTGGGATGCATTCTGTAAAATTGGAAATGAAACTGGCAAATGTTGCGTCAGATTTCAAACGTTAATAACAGCATAACCACATGATGGATAACAATAACCAATATGTTGTTGGATAGATAAAATGTGTAACAATTTTGTAATATGTTAGTTATCACTCAAATTTCATTGCTAAGCCGTAAAATTGATAAAAAGTTTCAATGACAAATTTACGCGAACAATGAACCAATTACATGCGAGCATTCCTAGCACAGACGACGTGAATGGACACCATTCGTTCCCTGTGATATTCTCTGTACCAATATCGAAATAAAAATTGACAGAGTCACCCCGTCCCAATAGGTCGACTTATTTTTGCTTCCATGACCTTAGGCTAACATGATGTCTCGAAGGTGAAAGTTTTCCTAAAAGTTTGAAACAAACCCCATTCTTGAACAATTTCTAAACCTGCTTTCAGAACCTATTAAAAACTGATGTCTTGAAAGAAAACATGCCGGTGAAAGCAACAATACCAGTGTAGTAAAGAACCGCAGGTCTCTCGTCGTCTATGACTGCAGCGGTACTCTTCGTTTCGTACATTCAGCGGTACACTTCTATTCGTACTGCAGCGGTACTATTCGTATTGCAGTGGAACACTTTTGTTCGTACATTTCTATTCGTGTACAATCGAGGAAAAACTACAATGCTGTTGTTGATGGTGATTGAAGCTTTATCTAATAAATATGATTGCCATAAATTACTCAACAAGAATTGTAAATTTTTGCAACGGATATTTATTTAATTTTATTTTCGATATTCACTAAATAATCGTTACCGGATAGTATCGAAAGAGTAAATTCCCAAATATACACATTCATAAAAGAGTAAGAACCTGCAAATGTGAATTTTTGGTTTATTTACTAAGATTCATTCAGAATCTCTTTTTATATTTCAAAATTGTTAGATGATATATTATTATGCTAAGCTTTTCCTAATAAACGTATATTAGACGTCATCGTAATACAGCGAATGTAGTTCTAGGCAAATGAAAAAAATTGTCAAACAAAAAACAAAAATGGAATTGTTGATTGTAACGATTTTTTGTTGGAACTTGTTATTAATTTTGTTTACCATATCTTCTTCTGTTCGCCAATTAATGAACCTTTGTAATGTCTTCCATAATATTTTGAAAGTATGATAGATTTGATTTAATCGGAGTTCAATAAGACAAAACCTTTCATTATGATGACGTCAGTATTATTGGATTTGGTTTTTGAGGATATAGAGTTAATTCTGACTTTGACGCATTACGAGAAATTCTTGGTGCTTCTTCAACAAGCACGATATTCTTGTGCCTTGTCAAATACATGTTGTTTGAACAAAAAAATACTACAGGCATAATATCGTCAGATATAAACGATATTCTTTCGAGTGTTGTTGAATATATTTTAAAAATTGATTTCCAGGGGAGGCTGAAAATAAAAATACGCACAGTCGCTGAGCAAACACATTGATTCTGTCTGCAGGCTACAAATAACTCATCTAAAAAGACTAAAAAGATGAAGTCAGGGTAAATGTTCACTATGAAATTTGCAGTTGCAAAATACTGGGTAAGAATTGAGTTTTTCTCTGAGTAGCAGCTTTAAGTTATGATAAAAAATCTATTGCAAGCTGTAGGCATGATAACGAACACACCTAAATATTCATTTACGCAGCATTGTAGATCTTCTGATCTGAAGGTTTTTTTTTATAAAATTACATTTATGACGTAATTTTGATCTTCATAAATTTCATTGATTGAATACACTTACTTCAAAAATTTGATTACATTAGCTTACTAAAGGCAAATTATAACGTAATTTTCATCTTCATAAATTTCATCGATTGAATACACTTACTTCAAAAATTTGATTACATTAGCTTACCAAAGGCAAATTATAAATTTTTGATAATACGATCTAAAGGTGAATCGATCATGAATACTTAGTTTTTCTGTAACAACAATAATAACTCCTGACTTGACGAAATGGTATTTGAATAGAATATAAAAATATAAAAGTCAGAAAAAATAAAGGTTTCGTGGTTTGCCCTTCAACTCCCCATCCCCTGCGTGGTTTTTTGTGTTCTTCAATTGTTAAAATACTACATTTCATTCATCACCAAAATAGTTGAAAATAGCGACTAAATGAAAGAGAAATTGACTTTAGTTAAATTGCATCGAAAATAGGGCCTTTTTGGTGACCAGCCTCAAGTGACCAAGTCATAATAAAGTGACTTGCTACTAGCCCTGTTTTAGGGTTAACAAATATGTAACAAATTATGTTAATATCTCATGAACTAATCAGCTTAGTGGAGCCAAATATGGCAAACAAAAGTTTTTAAAGCCAATTAATATTTACATGGTGGTTCCCTTTTCTGGAAGAGGGGCTCCCATACAAATGAAACACAAATTTCTATGGTGGTTTGACACTTCTCCGTACTCTGGAAGGAGCGTAGGCCTCCCAGACAATTCGAACAGATATTTCATTTATTTATTTATTTATTTATTTATATTTTATATTTCTTACGCCAATGGGATATTTGTTGAATTTTCTAAAGTCAAAATTCAAGTCTTTGAGCCCGCGGTCATCGTTAGACGCATAATGAAAATGTTATGCCTTTCTAATCGAAACCAATTTATCTATTTGAGAACCATACTCACTTCACAACGCTTTTGACTATTCCATTGGCTGATAATAAAACGCTTAAATAACACAAGTTGCTATTGTTTTATAACGAAAAGCACTGAGGTTCACTAATGTTAGTATTTTTATTTACTTGAATCAAGTATTCTTTCCGATGTTGACCTACTCACGAAAAATAGTTAACTGAGTGGTACATCCGCTTATATCTCTATTATATAGGAGATAGAATATTCTAGAAACATAGAAGACATTGTCTGTTCAGGAAAATGGTAGAAACTGCTAGAGTTTTTTTTTTTAACTAAATGTTCTCGATAATAAAATAGGGTTTTAATTTCTAACAATACCTGATCGTCCTTGCTTAATAGTTAAAGATACAAAAAATCTAGAGGTGAGCGATTATTATTATTATTGACCTCTATGGGAATAATATTAAAATTGTATACTTGTTGCTTTGAAAAAAAAACTTTTCTATCATTTTCTTCGGTTTCGACTAAGATGCCCCATTTTGTGAATTGTGCCTGAAATGTTGGTAATTTGCTTACCATCAGATATTTGATGTTATATATTTTCATCTTTATCCATAATTTTTATTCCACAAAAATTACTTTCCAAAACATTTATACGAAAAAAGAATAATTAATAAAATCCAATTCGATCAAAATTACGTTAACTCTGGAAAGGTAATCATCTTTTAATGTGTCGAATGATGGCTGAATAATTGAAATTGACGAACGTTGTCTAAATAATTGAAAATACAATTTTTTTTTCATAAATTATTGATGGTCATTACGGTGCTAAGCACATCGATAAATAACAAATACAAGAATTAAGGTTCAATTATTTCTTCGTTGATTAAGAAAAAATTACGCAGAAGTGGGCAATATTTGCTGAAATCGAAAGGTCGAATTAGGGATAAAGAATAAGTCGTATGTAGTTTTTTAAGCAAGAAAATAAACTAGAAATCTATTTTTTTATATATTATCATTTTAATGAAAAATAATTTGAGACAAAAATAAATCTTCATTTGTATGCAAAAACAACGAAAATCGAGAAGAAATAATATTTGCGTACATTTGCTTTTTAAATTTTACAATAAATGTTTCTTTTTGTTCCAATATGTTCTTATATTTTTCCAAACATTCCATTATACCTAGCCAGCTCGAATCGGTGACTTCAGCACATCAGAAGAAATATTCAACAAAATGAACAAATGTTGTTTTTCATTGTTTTTGTCACCGGAAATCATGAGAAAATATTTGTTTCTTGTTTTTGACGTAGAATTACGGTAACATAGGGGTGCAAATTTGCAAGCCGGTAAACCACACGCTGGAGTTTGCAGCGCTAGTTTTAATATTTCCCGTCGGTGTGGCAAGCACCGTCGTACAAGTATGTCCTCACTTTTGTGAAAACTAAAACCAACCGTCCTTGTAAGGACGACCACATCTGTTCAATTTAGGTAGTAAAAATTAGTTTTTCACGTCTCAGTACTACAATACTCGTGAATACTGTTAGGAACTGTTAACATCATAGCAAGAAAATACAGCACACGTCGTTCTCAGTCACTTTACAAAATGAATAACAAACAAAATGTCACGAAATTGTCATATCATCAGTTTTTTTTTTTTTCAAAAATTGAGTTCTGCCACTATTAACGATGAATTGAAGTGTGGCAGAAAAATTTAACAACTTCATAATCAAATGATTTTGGGGCGCTCAGACGTGCCATGGTGTATCGCAATAGTGACCGGAAATTTTGTTTAATTTTTCGTCAATGCAGATTGCATATGGCGTGAGATGATCCTTCTATTATTTTTAGAACGATAGCAGCTAAACTATAAAAAAAGAGGAGCTTCGTAGATGACAGAATGAGAAAAAGGAAACGAAACATTTGTTTCTCGTTTTATATAGCTTTTTTAGTCATAATCGAAAAATAAACATTAAGAAGAGAAGCTAGAGTGTAATGCGCGACCGATAGAAAAAACTTGAACTGCTTCGCAGTCAAATGATTTTAGGGCACTAAGAATCTAATTTCTCTTCATTGCATATTTCCATTGAACGTATAAGCTGTAAGACTCTGCATTAGGGGCATCTTCGTCAGTTCCTCCGGTGAAGCTCTGCCTTCTTGCAGCATCATGTATTACAAACATTCTCATGTACGTGATTGAGGATTCCGACCATACCCTCGCAAAACGACAAACGACGGCTTTGATTTCAACTATTAAAAATACAGAAACCGTTAACTGTTTATTTCTTATGACCACTGCTATCATTAGTTAGATATATTGTGGTTAACTATTAACACACAGTTTAATTGTCTGGTGAGAATAATTAAAGATGCATTCCATAGCAAATGAATAAAAAAAATATTTTGAGATATTCAATATTTTGTGTCAATTAGGAAAGTTATAACCGTAATTTGATTACCTACAACTTTACTACAGATACCATTTCAATCAAACAAGCAATTTTTCTGATATGGGAAATTTTATCCATCAGTCAAATTTTTGAAACAGTAGTCATGAGTTTACATGAAGAACTGATGAAACAACCTATTTATCAAAAAAGGAACAATTGTGACAAGTTTTAGCGAAATTGGAAATGATCGATCAACATCGTTTTGCGAAGTAGTGTGGACTGTTTCTCAATTAAAATTTATATATTATTTATGAAATTCTTGACACAGGTTCTTCTCTTATTTATTTTTACAAGATCAACATAAGAAAACCGGAAACCTATTGAAAGAAATGTATACACATAAGACAAGCTGTCGTAATACTACGTTAACCTTGCGGCCGTGTTTTATAAGATCGAATGTCAAATTATGAGCACAAATTCAAGCAAAACAAATCCCTTTTTCAAATAACAACTTTAAAACCAGAAAATCAGTTTCCATTAGTTGTTATATGCTATACAAATTATGTGAATGAATTTTTACGACCTAAAACTAAGGGCAAAAAGTCGTGTACCACTAACAATTCAGGTCACAGGAAGTCTTTGTAATAAAGTTTGTAAAAAAATTTGGTCCCGAGCGAGTCACAAGGTTGAACCACCCTAGGCACCGGTCTGTTCGTCGAAGCACGCGAAAGCCTACAGCATAGCCGCGAAACCACGAGCACATGATCGCAAGGAACAAGAAAGAAGGAATAGCAAGCAAAAAAAAAAAAATACACGTAGAGCCTACTCACTCGGCCTGGCGGGCTGCTGCTAACAATATTCGCTTTCAGTTTCGTTCGAGCCACGGTACGGTCCAGAAGCAATCGCGGCACAGAACCGCCGAAGAAGTTTAGAATCAAACCCAGTCATCAGTATCGTCCGTCCGGCGAGAGGTTGTGATCGCGTGGAAAAAAGGTCAGAACGATCGTGCGCTTTTTCCATAAACCGCCCGTTGAGGTTGAAGTGTTGTTATTGTTTTCATAAGGTTGAGCCACAGCCCGCAGTCGGTTTGTCTGGGTCTGTGCGAAACGGGGAGGGTATGCGATGGTCTTAGCACTAGAGCGAGAGTCTTGTTGGGTTGGTTTATGTTATGACCGGTGGTGATGCGAACAGGCACATTGGAGCACGTGCGACTATGTTGAATGTTCAGTACTGTGGGAACGCTGCAAGGTGTTGTAGTGTGTTTCGGTATTTATGTGCAATCGACGACCAGTGAATTGCAGGGCGTGAGAACCGCGAGTGAGTGGGCACGGTTTCAAGTCCTATTTTCGATGAAGAATGTTTAAGGGTTGCTTGCTGTTTATGAACATGAAAACAACGGCAGTAGCAGTAGTAGCAGCAGCAGCGGCGAGTATTGATCTTGACTCCCAGCGAAATTGCAAGGTTGAGCAACTGAATGCACTGCATTTGGTGTGTGATTTTGCATGACTGATCAAAGGTTACAAAAGACAGCACAACTTGCGTGCGTACTGACAACAAAGTGTAAGAGTTTGGAGAAAAAAGTGCGGTGTATCTGAAAGCGAGTGTCGACGCTAAAACAAGGTGGAAACAAAAAAAACGAAGAATCAGACATCGCTATATTACGAATATAAAATAGCAGAAATTCCAGTTTTAACTGGCCAAGATTTATTAAGCTATGGCATCATCAAACGTCATCTGATTATAATTTGTGTATTTTCTCTTACGATCCAGTGGAAGAAAGAGATTGCTGTGAAAGCAGAAAGTAAAGAAACAATTTTCAATTGAACAATACTAAGTAAGTATTTTTTAATCAATGTATGCAAACCAGTGATTGTTACGGAATAATGAGTAAGAAAAATATATGATATTGACATATATAATTAACTACATGAGCAGGATTCGTCAAAGCAATTAGTAAGCATAAATGGTTTTATAAGTGTGTCTTAATTTCGAACGAAAATAGACCGCAAATCGCACAACGTTTTTTTTTTTTAAGGGAGGGATTTGTTAGTAGCTTAAGTATTTATGATAAATATTAGAAAATAATGAGTATGTGTGTCCAATCACAAATGGCGACTTCTCAACACTGTTAGAAATTTGTAATTTTAATTGTTAGGATTTGTTTGCTTTCGCAATTAGGACTTATCATTCGTAGGGATTTAAACCTACTTGTCAAGAAAGGAAAGTAAACTTACAACTAACTTAGTTGCTAACTTATTGACTATAAAGAGAGCTTATCGTAGCAATTGAGGATTGCAACGATTTTTGTCGAAAATTGTTAATAATTTTATTTGACATAGTTTCTAATGGTTCAACACCAGTAAGTCTATGTAATTCGAGTGTACGAAACCAAGGAGGACGCTTCAAAATCATTTTCAGAATTTTATTCTGAATCCTTCGGAGCGTTTTCTTCCTTGTTGAACAGCAACTTGACCAGATCGGTACAGCATAAAGCATTGCTGGTCTAAAAATTTGTTTGTAAATCAAAAGTTTGTTCTTTAAACAAAGTTTAGAATTCCTGTTAATGAGAGGATATAAACATCTCGTATATTTAATGCACTTGGCTTGTATACTCTCAATGTGCTCTTTGAAAATAAGTTTTTTTATCATAAATTAGTCCCAAGTACTTAGCTTTGTCAGACCAACTTAAAATAACCCCATTCATCTTGCCAACGTGATTATTGTTTGGCTTGAGGAAAGAAGCCCTAGGCTTATGCGGAAAAATTATCATTTGAGTTTTAGAAGCATTGGGAGAGATTTTCCACTTTTGCAAGTAGGAGGAAAAAAATCTCTACTTTTCTGCAATCGACTGCATATGACACGAAGACTTTTTCCTTTTGCGGGAATGCTTGTGCCATCGCAGAACAATGACTTTGTGCATCCTGGAGGCAAATCAGGAAGATCTCGCACAACGTTTCAATAGAAATTGTTCAATGACTTAACAAACATTCGATTGGGTGATATGAATGAAGCTGCCGATTGTGCATTTAATGACTGGTTTTCGATCGAATTTCCGAAAGCATCTCACAGATCGACCACATATAAAATATGATTTTCTTGGGATAATGTTTTTTTTTCACGTTTACTATGCATTTTGTGATGAAATTTTTTCGTAACGGTTCGTATACAGTAATTCAATTTCAAGCTTATTTCAGAATCAATTCTTCGTTCTGTCGTTCTTCGCCGTTACAAACGTTTTTCGACGGTGTCAACGTTGCCCTGAGATGCATTGTTTTTTATCATAGGTCTATAGGACTTTGAGTTTTCAGCGATTTTTAGCTCAATTTGGAATTACTGTTTTTGGTTGACCATTGGATATTTTTCCCCGCCTTAAGATTTTTCGGGTATTTGTTATGATATTCTTTTTTTGCATTGAACGATTTCAAGCCTTTTCTGGTCTATATAAAGTAACAAAACAATGTTGAACGTAAATTTTTTTATCTTTTTTTTATTTAATAAATTCTAACATGTAATGTTAATTACCTCAAAGAGCAGATCGTCGAACAATTTTGAAACACGGTTCACATACAAGACTTCAATTTGATCTATGCTTGAAGGAAGCAAACATAAGCTTAACATTTGGGATAAGAAATCTCTGTTTGTGTTTTTTATGTACTGAAACAAAAATTTTTTAAATAAAAAAAAGGGTGAAAATTTGTGATGGTTGTACACTAGATTTGAATAATTCATTAGGGATGAAAACTAACTTTAAATGTAACTTATGTTGAAAACAGTCATTCCAAGCATCGAGTAATAGCAAAAATAAACAAAATACCTCAGTTGTTTACTACAAGCCAACGATTATGTCAGCCATTCAAAAGTTCATCGCACATGTCCTTATACGCTAACTGATTCACCTTTCCAGCAAGCAGAACGAGCATTTTTCACGTGACTTGCTGCCATACACGTCTTGCATCAAGCTAACTGGTCATTTCACGCAATCTCGGACCTCCCGCGTATCTTCTATACATTACTTCTCCCCCCCCCCACAACCAAATCGTGTGTCATCCTACATACGAGACCGCAAAGTCCACTGCTAGACAAATGGTCTCCGACTTCGACTGCCCGGTCGAGTCGTCGAGTCGGGCACGAAGGCTGTTGTCCCCCACGCTTCGTAATTCCACCCCAAAGCTTGTTACTCGAATGAAGTACGTACGACAAAACATGCATCCTCGCGGGTGACATTCGCCAGCAAGTAAGCGGTTTGTACCTTAATTCATTTATATTGACTACCGCAGCAAACATGTCTGAAACATTCAAACGCTGGAAGGCGCTATCATATCGGAAATAAAACACTTCCTCGCTGCTCCCGACTTACTATTCCACTTTCTGTGCTTATGAGCAATGGGTTTATGAGTGATCGAAAATAAAACAAGCGCAAATGTGGCAACAGTATGCATAGAACGTTGCCAAGCGAAGCAGAAAGTCCCCGAAATAAAATAAATAAGACATTTAATTCTGACCACATACAACCGGCCAATGCTTCACTTGGCGGTTTAGGGCGCCATCCAGGAAGCACCAGTCGCGCAAAGGTGATTGTATTTCAGCGCTCCACGGAACCACGAAGGTCGCCACACTATGCTTCCGAGACCGATGAACGGAAACCAGGCGAACGGAAGTTCGGTTGCAGGAAATGCAGGCGGAAGTGTCGGTGTTCTTGGTGACCGTTCTCTATAGGGCCACTTTGCTTCACTGCTGCACTGCAATTGATTCCAGTATCCCCGATTCAATCCAGCAGCAAATGTGCTCAAGTTGCAAGCCCTCGAAATTTTCGACATACTTAATTATGTAATTGTAGAAACAAGTTTCTGTTCGTCTGCTGCCACTAAGTGCAATAAATTTTTGACAGGCTATATTTTACGACTCTCGACGATTGTTGGCAGCAGGCTTCACTTAATGCAGTATTGCAGGCTCTCTTCGGCTATTCGGTACCATAGCCCAGATGGCCCCGGAGAACGTTTCCTGACTTTCTTGTTTTTCGGGTTTAGTGAACAGTTGAGTTGTGTAGCTTTTTCCCTTATCTCCTTCTTGCGGTGATGTCACCGAGACATCTGTGAAACTGACAAACCTCCTCTAGATCGGGTGAGTATTATTTAAATATTGAACGGTATCTGTCTATTGGGAATGGAGGTGACAAGAATCTGTTCTATTAGCTAAGGTTCCCAGTCAATTAAGATGATCTTTCACGGAATGTCCCACATTCGGATTTGCTTCTGCTGTACGGCTTATAAAATTTCGTTCTGCATTTCGAGATAGTTCTTCGTTCATAATGATTTCTTTTCTAAGTGTCTATTTTGGTGATTGAAAACAGTTTATTTGAAAAGCACCGCAATAGTGAGTACCTGTAGTTGAAGAAAAAATTAAAATCCACTGCAAATAAAAAGGCCAAAATACCAGACACCGAGCGGTTTCCTGAGGGTAAATTCTCTGGGGTCAGGCCTTCCATTTTAGGAAAAATCGTGAATTAGAGCCTTTGGTTTCGACGCATTATTTGATTGGCACAAACAAGTGGTAAAACTAGGCTGTGAGATGACTGTATGTATTTTTATTTTTTCCAATTTTAATAGAAGAAATAGTCAAAAACAACAATATCAATAAAAAAAGTAAGAAGTCGAAAAGAATATTAGAAAAAAACATAAGAATAATATTGACAAAAAAGAGACCAAAAGTAGCTTGAAGTGAAAAAATCAAATAAAAACAAAACACATGCAACTGAGAGAAATCTAAAAATCATGCGAGATTTCACAAAACAATGTAAAGGAATAGTAAATAAATCGATGAAACATAATCACGTTTCATCGATTTATTTTCTGCAAAACTGCAAAACCGATTTTTACAACTAGAAAAAAAAGAGATAAATAGACAAAAGATAACCTTTCAAAGTTTTGGTTTTGATCTTCACAGCGATTGACGTCTCACTTTAGTAGGGTGACATTCTGCGGAAAGTGTAACGAAAATGGGCCCTCTTGAAAAGCATATCATGTTATTACCCTGAACGGATTTCAAACGCCAATGTCTTGATCAAAAGATAAAGGTTGTCCTAAACTTATGGTATGATAATTAGCACATTTTTGCTTTGGTAAATTAGTGAAAAGTTGAATTGAAAATCATTAATTTCGTTATAGTTTTGCAGCTTTTAACCAATCACAAGCTCGCTTCCTCTTCGCTTGTTTTCTGCTGCTTGCTGGCTGACATAAATAGAGGAAGTAGGATAATCAATTACTCCTTTTACTTTGATTTGCAGTTTTGTGACGAAATGTGACGAAGGGGAGGGTGGGGTGTCAAGCCAAGCTACGTTGCAAATTTGGAACTAAGAAAAAAATTGGATTTTTTCTAATTGTTCTTTTTTATCTTTGTCTGTTTAGGGTCATTTATTTATGATACAAGGTATATTTTTGATATTCAAATTTGCAAAAAAAAAAGTCATGGGGGGGGGGGTTTGTTATAAAGCTACGGGTTTGCCTTTGTGAGGGTAGTGGGTCAAAAAAATACGTCATTTATGGATGTTCCCTTTGTGCGTCAGGTTGTACAGACAACGCGCTACGATGTGGACTTCTCGATGACTCAATTGTTAGGCCGGGTCGTACACTGTAGCGGTGTTAAGTTATCATTTTCAATTGCTTACCTACATTGTTTCTACCACTGATTAGATTTGAAACGATCTTTACAAAATTAAACTTATTAAAATTGTGTGTATTCAACCAATCACAAGCTCCATTACTCGTATTAGCTGTGACGAGCAGGTAGAGCGTTGCAATGTGTACTTCTGACTAGTTAGACCGCGTCACATACTGTTTAAAAATGCTTTTTATCTAGTTTCCACTGAACGGTTTTTGAACACCAATTTCATCAATTTCATCGAGTTGCGATGAACATTACTATTACGCATCTGTAGCGAAATCTGACTACAGTTTCAATACGATAAACGCCACGAAGCTTCGTTACGTGGCGTGATGAATTTCTATTCTATAATGAAATATTGTGCGTTTTGTAAAACGGTTTCAGCATTTTTAGCAGTTTCGTATATACCGCCGGTTATGCACAGTATCATCGAATTATGGTGAATCACAATAATGACCATTCATTATGTTCTTTCAAATACATGTAGTAGTCCTGAAAAAGACCGATTAATGCAATAGTGAATGTCATTCGATATACGATACACGCACTGAAAGTTCTATAACAAAAGAGTTTGACGAATAATAATCTACGTAGTCCTACGTCTACCATGCGGTCGTGTCTTGGATACCACTCTCTAATTTTATTTTAATCATGGACTTTTTTGTGTGGACTCATCACTGCGACCAGAGCTTAGATCTATTGTGATTTTGCCCAGGTATTTTCTGTACTCCGCACTACATATTATCAGCAGTAACACTATTAAAGTAAGTGATACGCTTATCAGTCATATCAGTGCTTGTGTGTAATTACCTTGCCGTTTCAAGCTTACTGCTCTACTATACCGAGCCTCTGTCTATCCTAACAATATCGCCTAGTTACAATCTCCTGGAGAGAACTTTCATATGTTACTCACACCAGTTTTATTATAATAGGGACTTATTTTTGTTAGGAGGAGAGTCAACAGGGGTACTGTAGAATCCAGATTGAAGGAAGGGTAGGTGGTGAGGAGCCTGAGAATAAACCCATGCTTAAAGTCCTTTGACAACCAAATGGCCTGATTCTACTAAGATTCGAACCCACGACCACCCGCTTACCAAAGCGGACTCTGTAACCTTGCGGCTACGGACTTGATCTTTTTTTAAATCTGAATCAAATTCAACATAAAGAGTGATTTTTTAAGAATTTGATTTTTCTTTAAAAAAACGCATAAAAATTACAAAACTGTATGAAATCTTTATTTGAGCCGATAAATTGGTTCATGCCATTTACTTTTTAAAGATAATTTCATTCAAATGTTGGCCACGGCTACGTTTTAAAAAGTCCAATTTTGGGTCACTTTTTCGAGCATTTCGGCTGGTATCTCGCGTATAACGCGTCTAATGTTGTCTTCCAAGGCTGGAATTGTTTTTGGCTTATTCGCATGGACGAGAGACTTAACGTAGCCCCACAAAAAATAATCTAGCGGTGTTAAATCGCATGATCTAGGCGACCAATTCACCGGTCCATTTCGTGAGATGAATTGCTCACCGAACTTATTCCGCAATATATCCATTGATTCGCGCGATGTGTGGCACGTTGCTCCGTCTTGCTGAAACCACATGTCAACAAGACCCAGCTCTTCCATTTTCGGCAAAAAAAAAATCAGAAATCATCGCGCGATAGCGAGCGCCATTGACCGTAACGTTGCGATTTTGATCATCTTTGAAGAAGTGCGGACCAATGATGCCTCCAGCGTGTAAACCGCACCAAACCGTGCATTTTCCTGGGTGCTTTGGCGAATCTTGTATTGCCTCTGGTTGCTCTTCGATCCAAATGCGGCAATTTTGCTTATTAACATACTCATTTAACCAGAAATGAGCTTCGTCACTGAACACAATTTTCACATTTTCACAGAGGACGAATTTTGGTAATAACATTCGATTATTTGTAAGCGTTGTTCAGGCGTAAGTCTGTTCATGGTGAAATGGCAAACCAAACTGAGTACATTAGACTTTGACAGCTGTCAGAATTCCCGCGTGAACTGTCAAATCTGAATACACGAAAAACCAAATAGCAAAAAAATTACCCTTTAGTTTTGGTCTTGATCTTCAGTGTTGTTTTTTATCTTTACCCTCATTCTAGTAATAGACTGTATCCAATATTCATATCAAAAGATCGATTAAAATGAGGTGGAAAATGGGCATCACAATTTAGATTCAGGTGAAGAAATTGAAATTCGAACATTGGAAGTTACTTTAACGAAAATAGGAATACACATTTTAGATGATTTTTACAAATGTGTTTCGAACAAAAACAAGAATAAAGACCCGTATTTCTGGTCTAGATCCAAATTATTGATCTTAGTTTGGATGCTGGACTTGATTTCAGTTTCGGCCTTTACCTCAATCTGGATCATGACCTCAACTTTGATTCTTAAACTTGAACTGATTTTAAGTTTTGGTTTTTTCCTATGCATCGCGTTGATTAGTCTATGCGTAAGTTCATGCATTAGTCAACCAATGTGTCTACTCATTTCGCAAGACTTTTGTTCTGATTCCGCACAAAAAATGTGTGAAACGCAACATTTTTATGGTGAATACATTGGCATAGATCGAAATCAGAATATATATCATATACACAAGAATCGTGAGGTTTCGGTAAACTTCGGCTCCAGTCTAACGATCAGTTTTGGGCCTCCCAATTTGGGAGGCTCAAAAACCCGTGATCATATCGTGATAATAAAAATAAAATAAAATCAACGGCTCGTGCGCCGCTTATCTATCCCCAAACAGCCGTTGCCACAGAATTTGTTCACGTTGGTATCGGTAACGTGGAACCGAATTCGTATTAATAAAACCAGTAGAGTCATAGTTGAATGCAAAATGTTTTGAACAAACCCACGCATTTTTCCTTGTCAATGCTTCAATAATGATTTGAATAACTTGATTCATGAAATTGAATCGGTCAGATAATATTTTATTTAATCTAGTCGGCTTCTGCGATAGCAGCTCCGAGAAAAAGTTAACAATATAGGGTAGGGAACATATTCTAAGCAGCTTTAGGAACCACCTGTGTATTCAGACGAAATACTCGAAATGTGTTGGGTAAAACTCAAACAGTAGTATATCAAACTGTTCGCTATCGTTTTCTCTGTCAGAACTTTCTTTTCAGATTGTAAAATTAAGTTAGCAAACTTTAACAATCATCAATCAAAGTTACCAATCGAGGGACACTATTTCAATCACCCCGAACCTATTTTAAGCAGTTTCCATCTGTTTTGCAGGCGTTTTTTTCAGCCCCGAAGTGGCTCCTAAATGGCTGCAATATAGGTCGATTTGTTTCAATTGCAATTGTTCACAGATGTCTTTGTGATTAACGGTATTTCTTATATTAGTAAGACAGCTAGACAATCAAAGTTTTCGTTTCCATCATTGAAATTGTCGATATTGATAAAAATGCAGGAGTTTGAGGCCTGTTTTCTTCGACTGATTAAAATAGGCGCTACTGCTTAAGCCGTTCCCTACCCTACTTCTTTATAAATCAATTTCGTTACGGACAACATACAATCGTTATCCAAACCTAAACCACCTGAGCTAATTTCGCACATTATTGTTTTTGCGTGTATTCACTGTTTAATAATAATGGGGTACTATAGAATTCTCCTTGACATAGTTTGGCCACAGTGGCCAGCAATCCGGTTCCGAGGGCCGATTAAATCAAATTATGATCATTTAAAGTGTGGGCACTTTTTTCATTTTATTGCGAAATTTAACCTCAGACACGTATGTCACCTCCGAGTGTGGCACAGATATTGGTAATAGATTTCTTAACACAATGAAATATGAATATAGAGCGAAAGTCAAACAAATACAGTGAAAAAAAAACTGGAACTCGAAAACGCTCAAATATACTAGGATTTGGGAAACTCGATTGTTACAGAATTAATTTATTTAAACCATATTTTTGTAAATCCGTTTTTTTGGAAATTCACTTTATTCGGTCTTCATTAAAATAACGTGTGGACCAATAGCCACTAACTAACAGTGCATCTAAGAGTTCAGCAATCAGAAATAGAGCCATTGATAACCGGTTGACTTAGCGTTGTCATTGCAGCTCAACGTTAAGACTATTGTTCACCGCAGCCGTATGAAATATATCGGAAGCATTAGGATCAGGGAATTTTGTGGTTCCAATGAGTGAAGTTGAATCGGTTGAACTGCACACTAACTTCAACAAACATTAAGGTCCAATAAAAAATATGACGACTCATTTTGGGTCAAACCAAACCAATCTCGTCATATCCTAGAATTGCATAATTCTGAGACGCGCCAATCTGATGGTGCATCTCACGAAGCCGATAACCTGTCGTCTCGGTGGTGCCGCTAAGCACTCGTTACCAATTGATGAGATTGCTGTATGTATTATGGTACGACATCGCAACATAATGTTGCCTTTTTGCTTGTCTTGTTTCGCATCAAGTGTGAACGATGGAGGTGACTTTACAGGAGGATTTTTCTTCTCGTCGTGTTACACGTGTACTGTGCTATTGCTATGTGCGATCATAATAAGACGTGGGAAAAATATACTCAATCGTCGCTGTCAGTGGCAGCAAGCATAAACATTGAGTACCCTTTGTGAACACCTTTAAACGAGCAAACATGGGCTCGAGATTTATTTATAACCGGTGGCTTTGGTCGGTTTGTTTACAAATAAGATGCTTAAAGGTCACACGACGCTGTTTCCACGGTGACCCAAGCGACCCTCAGCGAGAGATTCATTTCGCGTCGAAATCATTTTTAAATCTTTCTGCCCCATTCGCTACTCATATAGTATTCAAATAAACCAGAAATGCACTGCCAGCAACAATTTTGCATTCCATTAGTGCGATTTCCCCTAAATCACTCGAATTTAATGGCCTTAGTTATATAGTTCCGGAACGGGTTTGAATCAGCGAATAGCTGGAAACTACTAATGACTCGTTTCTCCTTGCTCAGACGTTTGATATTGCGCACTAAACCATTCGAGGACCAAAATAGTTGACGAATGAAGATAGGTTCTCGTTGCCAAATCAGCACCAAAAAATCGGCATGGATGCTTATAATGTCAGAGCTTAGCTGGTGTCAGTGTCAGCCACTGTGTTTTATTAATAAACGATCTCGATAATCGATACTTTCAATAATCTACCGATAAGTCCACGGCGGCTGAAATAAAGGGGATCCACAGACTACAAGGTCATATGGTTAATAATAGTACCGACGAGGAAGTTGAACAAGTGGTTTCTGGTTTTAACATTTGAATTTAACATTTTATAGTTGACCAAGCAGTTTGTGTCCTTCGTAACGATCACTCACGGTAACTGCAGCTAACGATGACACCTCTATCTCAAGGTTCAGTTATAATATAAACATTAGGAATAGTGTTATAAAATCTCAATTATTATCTTAAAAAGTAGAACTGAAATTACCATAATTTCAAGTGGATAGCAATTCACAGAAGTTTTTGGCGTGCCAAAAATTAAATCTAGATCACCTTGAGTTTGTTCTTCAGGAAGCTCCTGTGGCTTGATTCACAACCATTTATCATCTAGTTGATGTGAGATAACGGGAACACACAGACATTTTAGTGTCGAAAGTAAAGTCTATTGTGATGTGTTCGAATTGAACTACCTTTCTTCTGCAGTGAAACTAAAATCTCAGCCAATTAGTAAATCTGGAACAAACGATCATGTTTCATCGTTATTAAATCGAATTAGTTTCATTTTATAAGAATAAAATAACAGTATAGAAATTTGTGTAGTTACCTCATAAATACATTTCAGTGTTCAAATTTCTTTGTTCTATAATAGTTATTAGTGAAATTTAGGAGCTCAAGCATCTATTTACCAAAATTGTAACCGATATTATTTTTCTACATAATTCAAATCGAACCACATATCACTCACTCATATCAGAAATCCTTGTCTTTGATCTGATCCCGTATGGAGAAGATACTGAAACCATGCTCTGTTAAATGGTCGATTTTTCGAAATTTACTCGCGCTTTTTCCTGCCTTTCCCCTTCGCCGCAACCGTCAGCACATCAAGCGAGCGTGCAAAGAGCAGGGCAGCACACATACAATGATTGAGACACATCAAAGCGGCAAACCGGTTCGATCTGTCCACGGATGATATTGACATTTATTTGCCGCGAATCTTCGCGACAGACTCGGCTACTGCGTCGCTCCTTGGTATGACAGGTGAAGTGAGTAATTATCAAAGATATACGGTCCGATACTAGCTCTCAGCTCTCATGAGCGAAAAAATATTGACGTGATCCGGTGTGATTGATGATGTGGAACGTTGACAATTCCATTTGGTAACAATATTGATGAATGAATTGCTTGGACTGTGGTTTCGCGCTTTGACTGGCTCCGTTCTGGTTCGTTATACCTACATGAGCTTGTTGTTTTTGAGAGTCTGCATTCTTGTAAACGTACATTTAATTAATTCTTTCAAGGGTACGGGTGTCCATTGGGCGTCGGAAATTAGAACGACTTGATTATGTCAACCAAAAGGTCACGCAGACAATTCCATCTACTGCATTTAATCAAAGACCTTAGGTTGTAAGCCGGCGTGGCCACGATTCAAGTCATAATAGGTTTACGTTAAATGTCACGAAAGTAAAATAGTATTACATTTCCAAACGAGGTAACATAAGCGCTGTTACACAATTGTGCTAAAAGGTGTCGGTTGCGTTTGCCAAATCATGATATCAGTGTTTACCAAGAACATGTTTGTTTTATTGCCATTGGTTTCATTTATCTACAACAAACTGTTTCAACTAATTATCATGAGCAAATAAATATAATAACACTGGCCATCTTACATAATTGGTGCAAATACTATCTCTTCAACAACGCATTGATTAATTGAATTTCTTTCAGTTGTAAATAGCCATTAGCATTCAAAAACTTTCTATTTCAATGTTCATATTCGTTAACACAAACTCCAATGTATATGTACATTGGCGTAAAGGGTCATGTCAAATTTCGAAAACCGACCATGTACATTTTGTTTTTGGAACCTCCCTAGTAAAAAAAAAAATGAACCACTCTAATGAAAATCAAGTTTAAGATACCTCACATTAAAATAATTTACATCTGGAATGAGTTGCGAAAAAGACCACAAGCCTGTACTAGAATCGGACTCGATTATCCAGAACATTAAGCAAAATTCATTCCGGATAATCGAATCACAGAAAAAATATTAAAATTTGCGACTAACGAACATAAAATATTTTTTTTTATTTTACTTGTATGATGCAGTGGCGTAACCAGAAATTATTTCTGAGGCGTAAAAGGGTAAATTCTTGGGGAGCATAAAAAAATAAATTGGACATTGATTGTTTCCACTTAGTTCGAACATTTTCCAAACATGCCAGAAATGACATAAATAGTAACAAATATGCCAGAGTGGATGGTAAAGGCAACATTTCAGAATAAAAATTAAAAACGAACACCAAAAAATAGAATTCCGGATAATCGAGTCTAAAATTCCGGGTAATCGAATTCCGGACAATCGAGTCTCCGGAAAATCGAGTCCGTTTACTTCTGAGACTTCACCACTTCACTTTGACAGTGTTTGATAAAAAAATGAATTTTCACGTGGATTTTTCCCAAGAGTGCCCACTTTGAAATGTTCAGAACAATTTTAGGGAAACTAAGGGCATCTTCAGCGGTGATCCAAATCGTTGTTTTGTTCTATTTTTTTTTGGAACAAACTCAAGTTCACTGCTGCACCGGTGGTGTAAATTTTGTTTCATACCAGATCTAAATTGAAGAAATTTGAAACTGGTATACGTTTTGGTCTATTTTTGTCACTTTTTGGAACAAGAAATAGATCGTTCTAAAACCCTTTGTACGCTACCAGTAGGTGGGTAAAATGTCATATTTTATTTGAACACCTCATTTTTAGCTATTTCCATATAAGCATTTTGCGAGTGTTGGGAAATAAACAAAACAAAGATTTTTTATGACAATTCACAATTCATTTTTGTGGCTTTTCTGAAGAAGAACATGAACAGGTTTGTCGTTTTTGGCTTCAAGGAAACCGACCAGCAAAAGGGGAAATTCTGGAAGACCATAACCGTAGGTTCAACTACTTGGTTTGCAACCATCAGCCACTAGGATAACAAATATGTTGGCTATTTTGTTAATCGCACTTATTATAGTAGGACTAGAGGAGACCTTGAGAGGCCAGAAAAATGTTCCTCGAAGACACTGAACTGAAAACGTTCAAAATGCTGGGATGACATTGCGCATTTCGTTTCGAGCAACTCGAACAAACTAAATGATCACTGGGGGGCGTTATGTTTCGTTTTTCGTATTTTTACGACTTTGCGGGTTAGATGAGCTGCAGGACAAATGACTTTGACAGCTCCTTTTAAGCTTGAAGCATATCTGGCAGTATGTGACCTACTCGAAAATAGCGAAAATCGTTCGAATAGAGCTGCGCAATGCCACCGAATATCCTCGAAACCCAACCCAAGTTTGAAGAACTGCAAGATTTTGAAGGATTGATGAGACGAAAACAGAAGATGAACATCTACGCGATCAAATATTTTTCGCTATCCTCCGAAGCCCTACTTGTAGCAGAAATTTTTCGATCATACCAATCCATCCTGAGAAATGTCACTGACGCTCGGGTCAAACCGTCAAGTCCATAAAGTCTTGTGGATATAAAGTGTCTGGCCAAAGTTATCTTTTAATGTGCGTAAAAATTATCGAATTTCCGTTTGTTAAATATTGAGTGCTTTTTATTATAACAAGTCTCATAAACTGATAGCATGGGGTATTGAATTGTTGACAGTGTGACAGATGTCAGCGGTTTAAAACAACAAGATATACAACACCGGTGCGGAGAACGAAAAGTTGGTCTATATTAACTGGTTTTATTCAGGTTTCGCTGGTGTAAATCTAGTATAAAGTTGTTTCAAATATAGACCACCGCTGAAGATGCCCTAAATGATCTAGATAAATAAACTTGAATTTAGACGAATCTGAAATACAGGTATACCTCAATTATACGCACACTTTTTTCAAACACATCTTTAATTCAAATGTTTTTTGTTTGAGTCGTACATAATGCAAAATTATATAAATTAAGCATCGGTCACAAATAAGGGTTTGTCCACATATCACATGGAAACTTAGGGGAAATTAACTGTCAACGGTCCATATAAATCTTCCACATAAGAATCTATATAATTTGTATGAAAGTTTATCCACGGAGGTCAGAAATCACCTAAAATATGTCCAAAATATGTACAGTTAGTTTCTAATGAAAACTTGTTTGATTTGGAATTATTCAAAAACTAAGAGTAATTTAATAAAAAATGGTCTAATTTCGATACGCATTTTCAACTGTCATTTTTATTTTGGCTGAAATTTTGCACAAACGTTTTTATATGCTAACGATGTATATTTGTGTTACTGGAAGTTTTTTTTTTAAATCACTACTAATTTAGTGAACATGGGTAATGTAATTGATGATTACAAATATATATAAAGCCAGAAAGGTTTGTTTGATCGACGTGTTTTCGGCATTAATTATCTAATAAAAGTAATTTTTTTTTTTAAAAACTACCAAAGCTTAGCTGAACATTTATGGTTGTCAGATCATAGAGAAATAAAAAACAGATAACAACGAAAAAAATAAAGAGTAATAAATTTTTGAGCCAGAGCTTCCCGGTCTTTGTCTTTGACAAAGTTGTTGACAGTAATTTTCAGAAAAAAAATCACACAAATTTTGAAAACCATAAAGATATAATTATAAATTAAATACAGTAAAGTTCTTTTTTACACGATTCTACCTACGGTGCAAAAAAAAACATGTAAAAAAACCCGCATTATTTGGAAAAACGTCGTAAAAAAAAAATCGCGTTATTTGGAAAAACGTCGTAAAAAAGAACCGTGTAAAATAAAACCGTGTAAAAATGAAATTACGCGAAGACGAAAAATCGTGCAAAAAAATCGTGTAAAAAAACCGCGTTATTTGAGAAAACGACGTAGAAAATTTGCGTTATTTGGAAAATCGACGTAAAAAAGAACCGAGTAAAATAAAACCGTGTAAAATAAAACCGTGTAAAATAAAACCGTGTAAAAAAAAAACGTGTAAACAGGACTTTACTATATCTTAAAAAACCCACTTTTTAAAGAACAGATGTTGTTTTTACGAAAACTTCACATTGCTAGCTAAACAATCATAGCTGATTAACCTTGGAGATCTAAATATAAATACGTTGTTTTACAGAGAATTTTTTATTTGGAAGTATCTGTAACTTTGCCGAAGACACTTTTTCGATCAAACAAACCGTGTTGGTTAAAGGTGAAATTAAAAAAACAAAACGTATCGACCCTAAAAATATTATTATTATTATTATTGGGAACTCGGCTTAGTCGATTCGTGAATCAAAGTTCAAGTAAGATAGAAGGGGTATATTTTCAATGGAAGTCAGTGTTAGTATGGGCAAAAAATGTGCGGGCCACATACACACCCATATTCATTGTTTTATGGAATCCTTTTTTTAACATTTTCCAGATATTCTGGGTGAGTCGCCTACCAAAAACAGCCCAGTAGAGAACGTGTATTAATTACGTAACGCAAATAATTATCTTCTTTGACCCCCTCTCCGCTATGTTATTATTTTCCGTACCTTTAATTTTTTTATACACGTGAAATACTGCCCATAATCGCATATTTGTAACATTTGCAAAGTTGGTTGTTCGAGTAAATCGCACTTTTATATTTTGACCTTAAATGCATTGTTTCTAATATATTCTTGCAAATAGACACTTTAACTAAACTTAGTATCATGAAGAAAGCACTACTTTACACTATGTATACATTGAATATTACTTTTGAAGTCAAATTGGTTGAAATTTTTGCAATGATACATTTAAGCCGTTACTTTTAAGTTACTTTTGGAATATATCACAAGGAAAATGAAGTTTTTCATGTATTCAACAAGCATGAGCTGAACATCAGAAACGGATCACTGGTGGTAGGTTACCGGACCAGAGTAACTTCCGAGTTCCAAAAGATGCAGATGTGGATTTGGATGGAAACTTTTTTGACAAAAAAGTTGAAAAAGATAAGTAGTGTGACAATTATGCGGTTATTTACGCTATGTGACAAAACAACTTGGTATTTTTTACGACTTTTTTCAAACAAACATAAGCATATTTTTCCAGATGTAAAGAGTACATACTATTCTAAGCATTTCCCAATAAAAAGCACGAAATCCATAAAATGTCGAATGTTACAATTATGCGATTACAGGCAGAATAGGCACCGTGCAAAAAAAGTGTTAAATAACTGCAATATATAAAAACCTAAATTAATCCACCTAGCGGTCAGACTCAGCCTTTCTCATTCAAACTTATTATTTGTAAAAATAGATTTACATGAATGCTTAAATCCAAAAAGGTATATTCACTCTTTGGGTTCTAAAATATTGATGTTGTAATTAAAGTATAAAATATGAAATTCAACGTACGTTAGTTGACGTGTTAGTGCTACAAAAATAGGCCATATATATTGTTCAAAGCAGCTATAGTGTTGAATAGTCTTTGAATTTCTTTTCTTTACAAAACTTTTTAACAGTATATCAAATTTTTATGAAGTTTGTTATTTGTAAGTTTGAGAGATGACTCGTTTGTATGACACTAGTTATGTTCAAATAAGTCGTGTAATACTTGAGATAAAGACTTTCGTTGTTTTACAAATTAAAACATAACGGTTGCTTAAGTTTGATTACAATCAAATGAAAAGGAAACGTATGGGGGAGCCAAACTTTGAAACCACGTGTTCAATCACAATTCATCTGTTAACCCTTAAGTATCCCGTTCATTCGATATCAATATTGTTCAAATCTGTTGTGTAGTTTCTAAGATAATGAAGTTTCGTGATTTTCACATTTCGATACATTACAGACGAAGTTACATTACGATTACAGCAAAATTCAATAGGGTGTTATGAGGCAGCTAGACCTTTTATTTGATACTAATTCTGTGGAAATCGGGTCATCCATCTCTGAGAAAAGTGAGTGAGCCCAAGTAGTCATCAGAATATGTTTCTTTTCATAGCTGGATTTCACATTTTAAAACATAACAGGAAAAGTAATAATCCGTTCGCAAAAAAATCGTTAGAGTCTTATGGGGCAACAAGACTTTCCATATGACACTGATTTTATGACAATCGGTCCAGCCATCTCTGAGTAACATGAGTGAGAATAAACAGTCTCCAGAACACGTTTCTTTCTGTAACTTCTGAACCATATGTTCAATCTTCATAAAATTCAAAAGTTAAGAGTTTTCTGGGTAGCCCGTTAATTTGAAACCAATTTTGTTCAAATCGGTTGTGTAGTTTCTGAGATATTGATGTTTCGTGATTTTTACATTTTGATACATAACCTCTAAACTAGAAATCAGATAACAATAAAATTCAATAGGGTCTTATAGGGCAACTAGACCTTTCATTTGCAATTGATTTCATTGAAATCGATTCAGCCATCTCTGAGAAAATCGAGTGAGATTGAGAGAGCGTTACACACACACACATGCAGAAAATGTTCAGCTCGTCGAACTGAGTCGAGTGGTATACGACATTCGGCCCTTTTGAGCACTTTTATACCTTTAGTTTTTGCAGTGATTGCTATACCTTTCTAGGAGAAAGGCAAAAAGTGAAATGATAGAAATGAATTTTAATTTCAACTTCAATCCCGAGCAAGGCCGCAAACATTGAAATAGTACAATATTAAATTTAAATGATGTTGAGGCCACATATTTTGATTGTAGCTATAGTTTTAAACAGTCCGCGGGTTTCGTTTATTTCTATAACTTTCAAACCACATGTTTAAACATTATGAAATTCATTGTTTAAGGGTTTGAAAGCCCATTTATTTGAATTCAACTATGTTCATAGCTTCTGAGATATAAGAGCGTTTTTCACATTCTGACGCAGCGCCAAAACTAAAAGTTTGATTACAATGAAATTCAATAGCAACCTTAGCGGCAAATAGACCCTTCATTTGACACCAAGATAGAAAGAATCGGTCAGACCATCTCTGAGAAAAGTGAGTGCGAAAGAAAGGTGCACATACACACGTACACACCCACACACAAACATATACACCTATACATGCATATATGCAGAAAATGCTCGATTCGTCGAACTGAGTTGAGTAGTATATGACATTCGGCCATTTCAATCATTTTTCTACCTTTTAATTAGCCAGTGATCGTTAGGAGAAAGTCAATATGTTTACTTTCATTATGTGATTTCACATTTTTATGAACAACGGACACAGTTACAATCGGATTGCAATGAAATTCAATAGCAATCTACTGGGCAACTAGACCTTTCATTTGACACTAATTTTGTGAAAATCGGTTCAGCCATCACTGAGAAAAACGAGTGAGTTTAAACAACCTCAGGATAACTTTTCTTTACATAACTTTTGAACCATATGTTCAATCATAACGAAATTCAAAAGTTAAGGGTTCTGGGGACAGCCCAATCTTTTGAAACCAGTTTTATTGAAATCGGTTGTGTGGTTTCTGAGATGTTAATCTTTCGTGATTTTTACATTTTGATACATAACCTCTAAACTAAAAATCCGATTACAATAAAATACAATAGCGCAGCTAGACCTTTCATTTGCAATTAATTTCATGAAAATCGGTCCAGCCATCTCTGAGAAAAGTGAGTGAGAAAATAAAGTTGCACATACACACACACACACACACACACACACACATACATACATACAGAAAATGCTCAGTTCGTCGAAAGAAGTCGAGTGGTATATGACATTCGGCCATTGGGACCACTTTTATACCTTCGGTTTTTCCAGTGATTGCTATACCTTTCTAGGAAAAAAGGCAAAAATCGTCGTAAAAACCAGCGTTTTTAAAATCGTGCTAGATGGTGCTTATAGTCCCCAAATTGAAAAGACACTGTATCACGAAGTAACTAGTGATTTTCTGCAAAGTTTTGACTTTTCCATTTTACGTCCTATATTATTGTTTTGAAGAACATTTTCAAGAGTGAAAAATGGTCCTAATTACAAATCGAAAATGATGTCCAATTAAAATACGTACGCTCCAAGGGAAATACACCTGCATAAAAAGTCACAAATTGAACGGGTTTTCTGTAAGGCGAAAGCAACTCCGTCAGCAACTCTATTAACCCTATTAATTGTACGAGTAAATATCTATAATATGCAACCATTTTTGACTTATCTTTCATATTAGGCTTGACAAATAAAAATCCGTTGAATTACACAATTACCCCAACTCTATGAAACCTTATTTGACATACATTGTTGGAATCGTTGGCGACATATCTCAAATTAAATGAGCAAATATATAAATTCATTCTGCGCATCTGCTCTGTGTGGAACTTTTTACACAAATATGAAAAAAAGATTGAAGATGACGGCAAGAATCGGGCTATTTTCACATTATTCATTCAAAATAAATAAGGTAAACATACGGACAACTGGTGATTTGGTCCATCCCAGGGAAGGTATGCAAAAGTGGCGGATCAACTCTCGTACATCAAAGTCCACTCCACGCGGCAGTGTTGCTTCGTATGGAGAAAAGTTGTTCAGTTGTTCGTTGCTCGATTGCCACCCAGTAGTGAAACCATAACTGCTGCTGTTATTGGTTCGACGTAAGTCCATCTCACTTAGTTTAATTCTCTTGTACGGTCTACAAACGGTGGTTCGTACAGTAAATTGCAGTGTGCGACAGTTTACGGTTTGATAGTTGCAAATAATTGCGCACACAAAAGAAGTCGATCGGACAGCGTACACGATCCCCCCGCAGATGGTTGGCCGCTTGCATGCACATATACACAACTGCTGAATCAATAAAGATTGAGAAAAAGTGTCTTGATGAATTGCTCATAATGATGCCGGGAAAGGCGGTGCGCATAATTCGACGGCGTTTATTGTTGGTACATGATTAAATGTGCGGTTCAGTACTGTCGCCATCCAAAACGGCAAAGCCAACGGCGAGTGAGATTTGCGGTCTCTTCTGTGGCGTCGTCTGGAGTAGGAGAATAATTTCTTGATGTGTGGTCGTCGGTCTGTCTATCGGAATAAATCACTGGGTTTTTCGTGGTTTCGGTAGCGCAGCTTCTTGGCGTCACCGGCTTTCAAAATGTAATACTCACCTCGGCTAATAATTACGCAGGGTATATCGACTGTCAGTTCAGCAATAACTCACTAACCTGAAAATACAACGAGAAGTACAAGTGCATTAGACATAAAACCAATAAAAAATAAATATGGTAAACCGCGAATGGTACGTAGATAATAAATCATTAAAAATGCGCATAAGTGCTGTACAAATAAAAGGTAATAATATCTGTACGCCTTAGAGTCGCCATAAAGAATCCAACAAGTTTGTAGGTCGCCGAGGATCAGGAGAGAATTGTGAATAGGACGCAATCGACGTGACAAGTGCCTAGCATTATCATAACGAATCGCGTTTGCGTTTGACAGTCAACCCTTTGCACCTACATTGCCTTGCTGCTGCTAGAGAACCAAATAGTTGCTCCGCGGGGGACAGTCTCAACTATTTACGTACAGCCGTAACAGCGAACCTGTCTAGACACCTTCCAGCAATAAAACTTGTTGTGATAGTGCAGTGTTATGTAAACACCTTGTCGCCAGGGAAAGATCAACTATCAACCAAGTTTAGCAAAAAAAAAACCATTCCATCCCAATTAATGAGATGACTTTTTTGTTCATTAAATCTAACTGACGTAGTTTTTGACACTCTGTTGTTCATACTTGATCTATAATTATCCTTTGAACCCCAATGAATTTAATACTCCAGTGGACACTCTGTGTCCGGATAAACTATAAAAATCTTTCTAAACATTACTAGCTTACCGCAGTAGAACGGAGCACCGTGGTACAGAATATTATCTCCACTACGCAAATCACGAGAATGCCAACTTTCGCGGCGAAGGTGCTAATAATTTCATTCTCACACGTATCTTCAAATGGTTGCCAGTGCACAATAAAAATGAGGCTACTAATCAATCATTTGTCCTATAGACATGCTAGAAGCCTACGCTGTCGAGCCTCAGTGAAGTGTGGAAGAAATCACGAACAGCAAATAGTTGGGCTTTGAAATACAGATTGAAACAGTTCCAGTTAATCGAAACTGGCCAATTTTAATCAAACGAACGAAAATCGTATCTGCAAGGGCAAAACGATCAAGCCTAGGATGATCAAAGTATATCAGGATCAGGGTAGGTACTGATAACGGAAGGCTCGAATATCATCGGGTGTTGTGTTTAGAATAACGATTTATCAATGTAACAATTTCGACGCCGAGGTTAAGTTTAGCTTGTTTGTCGAAGGTCTTTGAAATCCATGCATTCAAACATTATCAAATAAATTATTCATTATAATTTTCGAATAGCTTAGCTTAGTACTGACTGTACTTATCAATTGTTGCTACTCCGGGATGAGTCCGAGCCACTCAAGATGCACAATGAATCAATTGAAAGAAGGACTGGGAGCGGTAATTCCTTCTAGCTGTGCATCATTCAATGACCCGATTTTTTTTTAGATCAATAACATCATTACATCCATCCATTTCCCGCAGACGCCGCTCCGGTCGATGTTCCGGCCTTTGAGCCTGTTGGTGTGCTAGATCGTGAGGCTAGCTCCACCAACCGCTTCTTCACATTATCGGGGGCCGCTTCCCCCGGGGACTGCCTCGTTCGCTTACCGACCTGTCTGTGTAGAAGTCGCCTATATGGTCCCATGGTGGGCTATGCCGAAGCAGTGAGGTCATGGCTAGGGTGGGCAGTCATAGCGCCTTATGGGCAACTATGACTCCACCGACCGGCGTAAGTCAGGAACAACCATCTGATCCTACTCCTGCCTGATTCCCACCACGCAATGGACTCGGAACATACTGAAAGGACTGCCAACGCGACTTCCACTTTACAAAAACATAAGTCTCTCTTATTAATATAACTAGCAGGAAGGACGCACTACGACACTTCTCCAGGGAATTATAATTGGTGATATTTGGCAAGAGGAACGAGCATCGGTATAGTAGAACAGTAAGCGGGTAAAAGGAAGAGTATCACATTACACACAAGCACTGATAAACAATAGAAGTGCGGGATACAGCAGACACCCGGGCATATCTCAATAGATCTACGATTCTGGTTCGCAGTGAGGAAGTCCACACAGAAAAAAAAAACTACGTTGCCAGTTGCCATAATTGGGACCTTACTGGCATCAGTCCCAATGGGCGAGTTAGTGCATTTGGGTGATGGGAGCGGTTCTATTCGCTCCGTCAGAGGTACTTCCGGGTACTTGTGGCTTTTGCGAGGATTCGACTGTCCCTGGTTCGACCCTCACAAATTCGAAAAACGTATGGGAAGTATCCAGTATTTATGAGACTAATTCATAACATATTAATAGTTGTTGCTGTACTCCTTTCTGCGGGTGAAAACTCGAACTGAAATAAGGATTTACAACAAAATTGCAGCGCTTGCACAGACGTGTCGCTCCTTTCTTCGACCATTTACCGCATTAAGTCATCCAAACAGATCATTCACACGCTCGCGCGTCTACGCTATAGACCATTTTACGAGACGTTTCAGAACTCAATCTATGAAAAAAATTTCAACAGAAAAAATGGAACTGCTGGAATAACGCACGTCAAACAACACCAACATCAACATCAACAAATACCGTGTATCTTACCCTAACAGTTCGCAAAATGACCTATACACGTGTGTCAAAGTATGTACGAGAATTTTTACTTATCTTCAAAAGCAAACTCTTAAAGAATGTATGATGAAGATCAAAAAAAAGCAGCAGCAAAAAAAACGATATTGCAATCCACACACGCGACATTTTCCTGCACTTTTGGAGCTAGAGCGTCTTCTTCCATGATATTGATCAACAATAATCGAACCGCGTTACGACTGGCGATAAGTGTAAAATCCATTTTTCGTGACGTTACAATGCCTATTTTTCAGCAAGGGTCGGTTATTTGGGTCGCCCCATCAGATTCAAGTTCATACACATTCTTGAAAATTTCTATTAAACCATTGGCCAGGATTACCTCCCACAAAACCAAAGTGGCTAATGGATGATACCTTATCGTGACGCTCTGCACGTCAAATGTAAGAGAATTCAAAACGAAACTCAACTCTGGGGATTTTTAGGGAAAGGTTGTTCATTGAAAGAAGAGTAGCTATTTTCATTCACATATGGGTCGTTTCATACGAAGTGTTCATACCACACGACCATCACGGATTTCGCTCAAAGTTGGGGGAAATATTCATCTAGGTTCACTTAAAAAAAAAACAAATTTGGAGTTGATCGGAATAACACCTCCCCCCCCTCCTACCCTGTAAGACCCCTCTCTTCGCTACAAAGTCACGCATTTCTTAGATGATTTTTAGAGAAAATAAACCAGGAAATCCAGAAAAACATATGTTTTGATCGGAAGTGTTGCCAAAAAGATTATTTTTATGTTCAAAAACTAAAATAACATTTTCGGCAAATGTAGTCATTTTTATTTTGAATTAGATTATTTCATCGTATTCCTTGGAAAATTTCAAGTAAGAAACACTTATAACCCAGAGCCGATTTCGAGTTATAACATTTTTACGAAAATAGTTTACTTACTTTACTTACTTTACTTTACTTTTAAGACGAAAGACCGATTATCGATCCAGTGCCGAATCCAGAATACGTCGCCATGTCCCTCGGTCTTGGGCTGCTATCCTCCAATCGCCCCTAACCAGGCTTTGTTTTGCTCATCTTCATCTTAAAGAGAAACAGTTTTCTTCCCTCTTAACAACTGCGAGCTTACATTCAATGTGCATCACACCATCTGCTGTAGAGAGAGCGCAGAGTAATAGTTTCTCTGACGAAAAAACTCTCCTAATTTTTTTTTTGTTCATCTATAATTTATTTGACACGGCACAAATACAATTTAATGTTTAACGGCGCCAATTATATCTGGTGGCTTACTTTCTAAAGTATCTTAATAACTAAAAGCAAATTTTTTTTCCTCGCTGCCGACTACGAGCTGAAACTAAATCTAACTTAAAGCTATAATATTTTGCATTAAAAGCACTGGTTTACTCTATGATGGTTTTCATTGCCATAGGTAAGCAGCATATTTAATTTGTTCCGCTGCTGGGCCAAGATATTATGGACTGGCATATTGGGTTGTCTCCCTCGGGCCTTGAGAGTATCGTGCGGGTCTGATCGCTGTTTCCGGATCCGGGGTCTTAACGTGTTCTTGTCGTTAGGTTGGATGTAGGCGGAAGGGGATAGGACTAAACTGGGGCGTGGATGGATCTCAGGAAAACGTATATAAGGGACATGTAGGATAGGTCACGGCTCGCCAAGACATCACGAACAGGAACAGCCGACTGCCTACCTTCGGCCTGCAGAGAAGCTATTAATTTAGACCTGGCGTCACGGTGTACAGGGCATGACCAAACAACGTGCTCTATGTCGTGATAACCTTCACCACAGGCACAGACACCACTCTCTCCGAGCCCAACACGACGGAGATGCGCGTCAAATCTATAGTGATTGGACATAAGCCGGGACATCACGCAAATGAAATCCCGACCTACATCCAACCCCTTGAACCACGGGTTCGTCGACACCTTGGGGATTATGGAATGTAACCACCTTCCCAGTTTCCCTCTGGTCCAAGCATTTTGCCAACTGATGATCGTATTCTGACGTACAAATGAGAAAAATTCATTAAAGGCCATTGGTCTTTCATAAATTCCACCGTTTGTTGCGCCCACCTTAGCCAAAGAGTCCGCTTTCTCATTGCCCGGTATCGAGCAGTGAGAAGGGACCCACGCTAAGGTAATCTGATACGATTTTTCGGATAAAGCACTCAGATGTTCCCGTATTTTCCCCAGGAAATACGGAGAGTGCTTAACATCTTTCATCGATCGGAGAGCCTCAATGGAACTGAGACTGTCCGTAAAGATGAAATAATGGTCCGTGGGCATTTTTTCGATAATCCCTAGGGTGTACTTAATTGCAGCCAATTCTGCGACGTAAACAGAAGCAGGATTATCGAGCTTATAGGAGACGGTTAAATTGTTATTGAAAATACCGAAGCCAGTGGACCCATCAAGAAGTGATCCGTCAGTGTAGAACATATTGTCGCAGTTGATGTTTCGATATTTATTGGAAAAAATTTTAGGGATCTGCTGCACGCGTAAATGATCCGGGATTCCACGAGTTTCTTCTATCATGGATGTATCGAAAAACACAGTAGAATCCGAAGTATTTGATAAGTTGACACGATTTGAAATATTCGAAGAAGGGTTAATATTTTGGGACATGTGATTGAAATACAATGTCATAAAACGGGTTTGAGAACTAAGTTCGATTAACCTTTCAAAATTTCAATCACAGGACGGTTCAAGACCTCACATTTGATAAGAATGCGAAAAGATAGGCTCCAGAAACGGGTTTTCAATGGTAGTACTCCAGCTAAGACCTCCAAACTCATCGTATGGGTCGACTGCATACAACCCAAGGCGATACGCAAACAACGATATTGTATTCGCTCCAGTTTGATCAAATGTGTGTTTGCTGCGGAGCGGAAGCAGAAACACCCATACTCAATGACAGACAATATCGTTGTTTGGTAAAGCCTTATAAGGTCTCCTGGGTGGGCTTCCCACCATTGTCCGGTTATTGTAGGAGGAAAATTCACTCTTTGTTGACATTTTTTCATCAGATACCTAACGTGACAACCCCAGGTGCCTTTAGAGTCGAACCAGACACCAAGATATTTGTGTACCAAAACCTGAGAAATCGTTTTACCCATTAATTGTGTTTGGAGCTGAGCAGGTTCATGCTTCCTAGAAAAAACTACTATCTCAGTCTTCTCCGGAGAGAATTCGACACCTAGCTGTAAAGCCCAAGCAGACAAATTGTCCAAGGTATCTTGCAATGGTCCTTGCAAATCGGCAGCTTTGGCTCCTGTAACAGAGATTACACTGTCGTCTGCAAGTTGTCTTATCGTGCATGAACTTGCCAGACATTCGTCGATGTCATTTACATAAAAGTTGTAAAGAAGGGGGCTTAAACATGAGCCCTGGGGAAGACCCATGTAGCTAATGCGAAAAGTTGCCAAATCGCCGTGCGTAAAATGCATGTGCTTTTCGGACAACAAATTGTGTAAAAAATTGTTTAGAATTGAAGAAAATTCTTGTCGGTGAAGTTTGCCCGAAAGAATGTCAATAGAAACGGAATCAAAAGCCCCCTTAATGTCCAAGAACGCAGACGCCATTTGTTCTTTGCGAGCATACGCCAGCTGAATATCTGTTGAAGGAACGCAAGACAATCATTCGTCCCTTTGGCACGGCGGAAGCCAAATTGAGTTTCTGATAGTAGACCATTTGATTCGACCCAGTGGTCTAAACGACGGAGTATCATTTTTTCCATCAATTTCCGGATACAGGATAGCATTGCAATCGGCCTATAAGAGTTGTGATCAGAAGCTGGTTTCCCTGGTTTTTGGATGGCGATCACCTTCACTTGCCTCCAATCCTGCGGTACAATGTATTTCTCCAGGAACTTATTGAACAAGTTCAACAAGCGCCTCTTGGCATTGCCGGGTAGATTCTTCAACAAGTTGAATTTGATTCTATCTAACCCAGGCGCGTTATTGTTACAGGACAGGAGGGCAACTGAAAATTCTGCCATCGTCAAAGGTGATTCTATCGCGTCGTGACCCGGAGACGTATCGCGAACAAAGTTTTGCTCAGAACCGAGTCCGGACATACTTTCCTGGCAAAATCAAATATCCACCGACTTGAGGACTCCTCGCTTTCGTTGACGGTTACGCGATTCCGCATTCTTCGGGCTGTGTTCCAAAGAGTGCTCATCGATGTCTCCCTCGACGTCTCGTTCACGAACCGACGCCAATATCCGCGTTTCTTTGCTTTAGCCAGGCTTTCAAGTTACCGTATATAGTCGTCGTATATAGTCGTCGGGTATACCTCCCTTCTGGAAGGCCAAAAACGCGTCGGATCTTTGCGTGTAGACATCGGAGCACTCTTTGACCCACCACGGAGTTGGAGGCCGCTCTTTGATCGTTACGCCGGGATATTTCTTCGTTTGGGCATGCAACGCGGCGTCGAGGATTAAGCCCGCGAGGAGGTTGTATTCTTCAAGTGGTGAATGATGTTGAATCGACTCGACCGCTTTTGAAATCATTTCCTCGTATAACTTCCAATCGACATTCCGTGTGAGGTCATACGGAATGTCAATTGGTCGCATGCGGGTTGACCCGTTAGTAATTGAAATAAGAATAGGCAAATGGTCGCTACCGTGGGGATCGAGGATTACCTTCCATGTGCAATCCAACCGTAGCGACGTCGAACATAAGGATAGATCCAAAGCGCTTGGGCGCGCTGGAGGTTTCGGGATACGTGTCATTTCACCGTTGTTCAAAATAGTCATGTCGAAGTCATCGCAAAGGTTATAGATTAAAGAGGAGCGGTTATCATTGTAGGGGGAACCCCAAGCCACACCATGAGAGTTGAAGTCTCCCAAAATCAAACGTGGCGAGGGAAGAAGTTCTATTAAATCAAAGAGCAACCGTTGCCCAACCTGTGCTCTGGGAGGAATATATATTGAGGCAATACAAAGCTCTTTACCTTGTATTGTCATTTGACATGCGACAACTTCGATGCCTGCAATCGAGGGGAGGTTAATACGATAGAAAGAATAGCACTTTTTAATCCCTAGAAGTACTCCTCCATATGGGGTGTCTCGATCAAGGCGGAAAATATTAAAATCATGGAAGTTGAGATCAATATTTGAAGTAAGCCAAGTTTCACAAAGGGAAAATGCATCGCATTTGTTTCTATTGATTAAAACTTTAAATGAATCCATTTTTGGTAAAATACTTTTACAATTCCACTGTAAGACAGAGATAGAATCCTTCGTATACGCAGATGAATTAGGCATCGAAGGAAACAATCGCTGCAAGGAGGGGCCATTGGGCAGTCAACTGCTTCAAAAATGATCTAACTGTTGGGAGGAATGCTGTAAGAAAAACTTTAATTGGATCGGGTATATTGAAATTTTCAAAGATCCAGTCCACAATGTCAGAGAATTTCACAAATCCAGAGTTTGTTTCATCAACTGGGTGTGCAAAAGGAACAACTGGGGTTTTAGATGTTCCTGGCAGTGCTGGGAACTCCTTCTGGGACTTTAAATTTGCAAGCCCAGGAGGAGTTGGCTTCGGTTTTTCCGCAGCACTGTTTGGTTTGTTTGTAACTTTCATTTCACTTTGGGAAATTTTAGGACCTTTTCGGGGAAGTTTAGGAGAGGAAATATTTTTCCTCTTTCTAGACGCCCCAGGATTGGCATAAGATGATCCCGCTGGTGAATCGTCAGAATCGGTTTCATCAGAGGACAACAGATCAAAGGGGTTCGATGTTATGGTAGAAGTGGTCACGGTCTTCTTCAGCATCTCAGCGTAAGATCGCTTTGAACGCTCCTTAAGTGACCGCTTCATTTTATCTCTGCGCTGCATGTACACTGGGCATGTGGAGAGCTCATGCTGATTTTCCCCGCAGTGAATACATTTTTCAGCATTTACACTGCAAGAATCGTCCGCATGAGTTTCTCCACACTTGCTACATCGTGCCTTATTGCAGCAGTAGGCGGCTGTGTGGCCTAGCTGCTTGCAATTGGTGCAATTCATAACACGGGGTACATACAATCGCACAGGCAGACGAACCCGATCGATCGAGACGTGGCTAGGGAGAGCAGATCCGGCAAACGTAACATGAAACGAGTCTGACGGAGTGTACACTTTTGTGCCGTTGACAAGAGACACAGACCGCAATTGCTTGCAATCTATGATTTTTACATTTACGTCGTGACACAAAGCATTTTTGAAGCAGCCAAAACCGCTTGCCAAGATACACTCGACCGACAGACTCGAATCGGTTATGACACCGTCGATCTCCACGTCTCGTGCGGGCATATAAACGCGATACTCGCGTGTGAAAAGCTCGGAGCGAGCAATAGCGTTGGCCTGTTCCAGGTCGCTGACCACGACACGGAGCTTGTTGGGTCTGACGTTGGAGATTTCGGTCACGGCCTTGACGGAGGGGTACGTCAGGTCTTTCGAAATCTGCAGGATGTTTAACGGTTTCGTTTTCGGTCCTGCTTTTGGCCGAAAGAAAACAGTAAAGCTGCCCTGAGATCCGTCCGGGTAAAGCCTGGGGCGAGGGGGGACTGGAGAATTAACAGAGGAAGGGTTGGCAGGAGGGACAGGGTCGGAGGGGTTCGGGGATGGTGGCACGGGAGGCGAGGGATCTACATCCATCGCGCTATATCTAGCGCACTAGCGCCGACAGAACACGTACCTCTTTACTTCTCCTTTCAGCAGGGTTGGTTATCCGAACGGTCGAAGCTGCAGCCGTTACCGCCAGCAGCACCAATACAGCAGCTCCAAACAGCCACCAGCAGCGAGCCGGGTGTGCGATCACTCAGCACAGCGACACAACTCGCTGTCAACTGTTGGCTTCTTCTTTTTCCTCCTTTGTGTAGAGATTTGTCACTATAAAAATGTCGTTATAGAGGGATTCGACTGTACCAAGAGCTCGCCGATCAGCCTCTTTCAGCGTCCATGATTCATGGCCGTAGAGAGCCACCGGAAGAATCGGTGTTTTATAGACTACAAGTTTAGTACGGATTTGCAGACTGCGGGACCTTAGCTGGTTACGTTATCCGTAAAAGGCACTGTTTGCGGCTGCTATCCGCCTCTCTATCTTACGAAAACAGTTAAACATTTCTTAAATAATTTTTCTTACAATTTATAGCCGCATGATGTCCTCGAAATACTGGTAGGTGATTTTTGCAGCAAATGAACCAAGGAATCCAGCAAAAGTATTGTTTTTGACCGGAAGTGTTGCCACATAGATAATTTTTGTATTTCAAAACTAAATTTGCATTTTTCGGCAAATGCAGCTAATTTTATTTTAAATTTAAGTTTCAACGTATTTCTCGGAAAATTTTACGTAAGAAACACTTGCAATAATGAGAAATAAAAAATTTAAAACTATTTTCATAAAAATGTTATATCATATTTCTCGGGGCGATATGTTTCTCACGTAAAATATTCCGGGGAACACGATGAAACTATCAAATTTAAAACAAAATTATCTTAATTTGCCGGAAAATACAAATTTAGTTTTTGAATACAAAAATAACCTATCTGGCAACTCTTCCGCTAAAAAATAATATTTTTTGGATTCCTTGATTTTTTATTCAAAAAGCCACCTACCTGCATTTTTCGGACGATTTGCGTCTTTAAATTTTAAGAAAAAATTGATTAAGAAATTGAAAACGATTTTCATAATAATGTTATAACTCGAGATTGGCTCATATTACCTCGGGGTGATAAATGTTTCTTACGTAAAATTTTCAGAGGAACACGATGAAATTATCGAATTCAAAATTAAAGTAGCTGAATTCGCCAGAAAATGCAAATTTACTTTTTAAATATAAAAATAATCTATCTAGCAACACTTCCGGCCAAAAACAATATTTTTTTATGGATTCCTTAGCTTATTTCCTTCTAAAATCATCTATCAGTACTTTTCGGATGTTTTACGTCTATAAATGTACAAGATGTACAAAGTACATCTGTATACATAAATGTACAAAGATATTTTGAAATAGAGAAGGGGATCCCACATAGCGGGGGGTAATCCAATCGACACCGAAATTGGGATTTTTTCAAAGTGAATCTAGTGAAATAATTCCTCGAAGTTTGAGGCAAATCCGTGGTCTTTGCCAAGTTTGTGCTTTTTTGTGGTCACCCGTATGTATTATAAATAAATAATCGCAAAAGTGTCTCATATGCCATAATGGGGTTTCGGCTCTATTACCGTCAGGTTTGTCCAATTATCGTCCGGGAGTTCAATGAAGTCATAGAGAACTAATATTGCAGGAAGATGCTCTGCATTATAAAGAACCATCATGCAAGAAATTAAAATTCTAGGACATTATTTACTTTCTGCCGATATTAAAGCCGATACCCTATGTAAAGCACAATAAATTTATTTTCTACAATTTTTTATGCTGGTTGAACACATTAGCAATTTATCCAACATTCATGTTCAAAATGTACCCAAATGTGTCCTAAACGCCGACATATTCAAGAATCCATAAAAAAATTGAATTACAATGCCGTTTTTGCTTCTATCTATTATGCACTGACTTCGCAGCCAACTGTTTAATGTACAGGACAATTGCGGGACTAGCGCTACGATCCTACTGACACTAACAATCTCTCCCAAGCCGAGATTCGAACCTATGACGATTGGCTTGTTAGACTAGCGTACCTCGAGACCAATTGAAAGGTTAAGAACTGCATATATCGTTTATTATTTTACCAGGCTAATCTAGGTAACCCTACCTCGTGATCTCGGCAATCAGAAGGGTTGTGGTCTCCACTAAAGTTTTCTGGAAGGTTGTGGTTAGAGTACAGTATGGTTCGGAATTCAGCAGGGCCATGTGCATGTAGTTTTGATTATTAATTCATCTCGCAAATTCCATCACTTTGACCTCTTGGATACATTTTTTTTACCACAAAAAAGTGTTTTTTTGAGAGTAAATAATAAAAAATCCACCATTAAGTTTTGAATAATCGGAAAAGATATCCCCTCATTGAAATGTAGGTGAATTGCACGAAAGTTTTTTTGTTAATAAGTAGGGTATCGGACATTTTCAATGAATATACAATTAGAATCAGCGGTTATATGCAAAAAATCCGCTGTATGCAGTTTGAATAAAGGATTTAAGTTGAACGTTGAGGATAAAAATTGCTGGTAGAACATTCCAGGAGCTTATTTGTAACTTTAGTAAAGACCTCGAATAAATGCTTAGTAAATTTGTGTTTAACGTTTAGCGTCATAACCGGCACTAATATTTTAGATTAGCGTTTTGCTGGTTACGAGGAACGATATTTAGTTAGTGATGCTAACCGCTGACTTTAGCAAAGCTTTATCACAGTAATACAGTTTTGTCAGAGATTTTTCTAGTGAATTTTAATCAAATTTCAAATGAAAGCCAAAGTACACAGATATGTTTAAATACGAACACTATACGTCTGACTTATTTTCATCGAAATTTCATCTACTCCAGTCGCAATAACTCCTACAAAAAACAATCAGACTTCTATACCTAAAACCTACAATTCGCATCTTGTTGATTTGCACTAAACTGGCATTCATTTTAGCAACAAAATGTAGCACGTAGTCGAAAAACTTGTACGATAAACATAAGTTAGATAATTTTATAATTTTGGCTTTCCTAGCTTTTAATGCTCTTTCGGAGTTTTACAAGTTTTACAATTCAATGTTGAATAACTTTTTTTAACCTTTTCTGAATGTTAACAGTGTTTGCAGCGATTCAAAATTTGTTTTTACTCGGTTCTCTCCTTTGTATTTTTTATTAGTTTTTTTTTCCTTTTTTCAACCTATAAGTTTTTCAGTCAACTGAGTGAAACTCGATTGAATGAAAACTAAAACTTACGCCAAAAGAATAAGCCAAAAGTAAGATGTTTCGAATGTCACTCCACTATAGTTACTAGCGATTTTTCGAAATCACGACAATATTATCAGTCGAAAGTTCTGCCAACACTCTACAACAATCTCAAGGCACAGGAATTTCAGTTACAGGTAGCACAAAAATGTTTTCGCATATCATACGGTGGCTCTGGGTGGTATGAAAGATCATGCTCCACGCAAACCAGAAGCCACCTGCCCTGAGAAGCGTATTGCACAATGGGTTCGGAACCAATCGCACTCCGCGGTATACACGGCATGACGATTGGCTGAGAGTGAGCTGGTTAGACAACGACGCCGCCGTGTCGTTCAAGGTGTTCAACTAATTTTCAGTTCTGTGTCCACGGCGATGGTGGCGTGCGAACACCACAAGCGACAGGCCACAGGTTTTCAGATCTCGGGAGACCCACGGTGTGCTCTTTCTCGCTCTCCAACCGTTCACATCTCTCGCTGTCTCTCCCTGACGTCTGATCGGTTTCCGAAGCGTTAGAAGTACGCGTTAGTTTCGATTCAACCGCGACGGCCGTCACACACAGGTGCGCTGGAAGAGCAGGTGAAAGAAGCTTACTAAACGAACAACTATCCTCCTCCAAAGGTAGGAATGAACACAGAACACTGACCACTTCGATTTAGAATCGTTAAACATTGTGCCGCCGGGATGCGGACTGTGGTGTCCGTAACGTTCAAGGTCGCCATCAAGACGAAACGCTATGAAGTAATTGTTATTATTGTCACAGCCGCTGCCATTTAACCGAACTTGCAAATCAGATACACCCGGCAGAAGGGGGTCGCAAACGGTTCGTGTTTTCAGAATTCCAAAAGACGTTGTTCAACGAATACTGATTAGTTCTGCATTTATGGGAAACGGGCCCGTTTGTCATACGTAATGGTCATTAGAAATTCAAGACAATCAATTCTGCCGCTATTGGTGAAGATTTATCATCTGTCAAATTTGCTACACAGCAGGAATAGAAAACTGCAATCCGCAGCCTTATGTATTGGTTGTTGATTTGTGAGAATTTTTAAAGGATACTAACAGATTTCTGGTCTCTTCTTCGTCATTTCAGATTAGTTTATGGATGCATGATCACAACAACGTACACGAATTGAACCACAACGAAACAACGAATCCCAATGGACGTCATAGGTTTGGTGTTTACAGTGGAAAAACGAAAACGAAAGTACAAAGCAAGCGTGCAGTGTGAGCGAAACTCGAAGTGTTTAATATCATAGAAATTATTAAAAGTTTTACCGTTCGGAAATTTCGTACAGCAACGAAACAGGAATATGTATTCGTTATTCATAGTGTTAGTGTTGACAATTGTCTCCATCCCAAAACAGAGCCTTTCGTTGGAGACATTGTTTCAGTTAGATGGTGACGATGAAACAGGAGGAGGAGGGGGGAGTGATTTCTCTAGTCCACTGTACGATGAAAACTACGATTCTGCTCTGGATGATGACCAAAACCGCTACCAGCAGCAACAAGCGGATCAACAACCGTCGGCTGTGTTAGATGAGGTGTTTTACCGGGTGACTCCGGCTGTTGACCAGAACAGTAGGGAACAGAGTGACAGAACGTTTATCACAAGTAGCACAACAACCGGAAATAGTATCCTTTCAGCAACTGAAGAGGGAGAGCTGCCACCAACTGATCACACCAGCAGCAGCAGCAGCAGTGATATCATAACTTCTGAAGAAGCAAAAGCCAGTGCACCACAAGCATTTATTGGGGGAACCCCTAATCGAGACACGTACAGCAGTCGCAGTTTGGACCACAATACCGCGGACTCACTGCAGGCCTCAACAGTGCTAGAAACGAGCATCGCAAACAATTTCCTTTATACCAACGTACGTTACAACGATACATACCATTCCAGTACTTCCGATGAAAGTTTAGAAAGAACTTCTGACGATACGTTGAATAGCGGGGAAGATGACCCACAATTTCTACTTACTACCACGAATATTCCTCCGCTCTCCATACCGGACGTGCCGATAAAACCAACCAAACCGCACATCGACGAAAGCAAAATTTCCAAGACTGAATTACTCGCACGAATGATTACCGATAAGAATCTCCGGCTACCGATCGCTATCTTGGTAGACACCTGCAACGATTCCCTCAGCTATTCGAAGAAGGTTTTCGATGCTTCACTCGTGCCCAAATCACCAATGGACGTTATTTTGATACGCTACAATAGTACAGGTGAGTGCATTTGTTGTCTCTACAAAGTCTACGTGTTATGAGCCACGCACCGTAAATTTGTCGTTTGTTGCTCGAGAAACTACAAAAAATATCCTATTACAACTAGTGATTTTGAAACTAACAACAAACATAAATAGAAAAAAAAACTATTGCTGAGTAATCGCATTCAGTAAATATTATGATCTGGCATTGGTAACTATCAGTTTCCAAGCTAGAACACTCAGCAGCATATCACATATTAACAGTGTCCGCGGTTTGTGCCGCACCGGCAACCTAGCAGGAAGAATTTATTGGAATTGGTTTCCAACAGCAGCCTCGGCGTCGTATGGCTTAGCTTGACTCGTGTGGATCGATCGATTTAATTTAATCGGAACAAAGCACAAACCGGTTTTTCGTTCATTTCGTCGCGAACTAGATCGACGTTTAGTAGTAGATCGCAGCAGCAGCGACAACAAACATTTCGTTAGAGGTGCTGCGCACTCGAATCGAAGGAATGACGGAGCGCCTTGATGTATTATTTATGCTTCGGGGATTCACTTTTAATTATAGTATCGTATAGCAAAAAAAAATCTTTGCCGGTAGGCTCAGGTGATTTAGAAAAAAAAGCGTGCGTAAACGTACAACCTCAAGTTACGAGCTGGCCACAGCAGTGTCCGTTGATATTCTGTCAGTAAGACTTTGCCAAGTTAGCATAAACAGCGAACCTAAGAACCATATCTAAGCTCTGCATCTATGTTATGCGAGGCTGTTCAAGTCTGTGTACTGAATATATTTTGAGATCAATTGAGAAATAACATTTCGACCGAGTAGAATCTGGCCGAGTGGCATACCAATGTTATATTTTTGTTGGGTTTCTCTTTGATAAAATCAAAGCAAAATTCAGTGCTTCTAGAACCTAGTTCGACACGCTTCTACATCCATCTCTCTAGCAAACTTTCACAGTTCTTCCGAGCCGAGACTCAAACCTACGACGACTGACTTGTTAGGCCAGCATCGTACCTCGAGACCAGCTGGGAGGGTTTCTGCTGCACAAAAGGAAAAATATATTTGAGTTCCTTGATAGGCAGAAAAATCCTAAGAATAATTTGTTGGGTTGTTCTCTGGGTTAGAAACATAACATGCATTTTGCAGGTTAGAATCGACGATCCGAAGGCATGATCATTCGGAGGCTCGAATATAAGGAGAAAATGGTCCGACTATACGGAATCATCTTCTTTTTACTCAATTTCAGATTTTGTTCACATTTATGATGTGCCATATGCTGCGTAGTTAACTCAATTCATGAACTGGTCGGCGTACGATCAGACCGAACCAAGCGCCATTTTTTTGAAAATTGAGTTTTTAACACTAGTGGATGTTAAAATTGATAATCTATATTTCATAAGGAAACGAAATCATTTGAACAGTTTATAATGGTATTATAACAAAATTTCTCTGCAGCAGCTTGCAGGAAGCATACGGGGTGAGTAAACTTTGATCGCCGATTACTCGAAATAATGTTTTTGGCGCTTGGTTCGGTCTGGTCGCACGCCGACCAACTGTTTAATTGATTTGCCTAAAATGATAAAATTTTCTATATTTGACAAACATCGGCATACAGCCGCCAAGTAACTTTTATATTTTACATCGGCAGAGTCACCGAGTACAATATGTTGTTATCAATAAATTAAATGTTTTCGATGAGGAAAAAAATAAATAAAAAATCGGTTTTATTATCCAGAGAATTTAGTTAGCTGGAGTGAAATCTATTTCCAAACTCCGGATAATCGAGTCCGACCTGTGAATTTGAGTGTTTGATATGGAATGGAGGAATTAAAAACTTGTTTTTGTAAAAATGGTATATCTCGAGATTGACTCATATTACCTCGGGGTGATAGTTGTTTCTTACGTCAAATTTTCCAAGGAACACGATGAAATCATCAAATTCAAAACAAAAATGGCTGCATTGGCTAAAAAAGGTAAATTTAATCTGGATTACTTGGTCTAATTAATTCAAAAAATCATCTATCAGTCGTTTTCGGACATCTTACGTCTATGAATTGTAAGGCAAAGAAAAAGAAAGTATTGTACAAAATATGCGTTATTTTGCAACAAAGAGGTCCCAGAGAGTGGGGAGTATTCCAATCGACACAAAAATTAGGATTTTTTCAAAGTGGACCTAGGTGAATAATTCCCCCAATTTTGAGTCAAATCTGTGATGGTCAGAGCAAAGTTTGTGTTTTTGCGTTGTCACTTTGTATGGAATGACCAATTTATTTCAGTTTAAAAAACTGCGGACCACGGTCCCAATGGAGTTGGTATATTGATTCCTGGTCCAGTAACCCCAACGCCTGTAGTCTCAGCATATTTAGAACCATCTGCGTAAAACAAGATTGATTCTGGACGAGCATTAGGACCTCTTTCTTCCAATACGATGCGATTAAATTCAATCACTTTGAAGAGAATATCGAAATCAGTCTTAGAGTCCATCCAGTCTTCATTCAAATCTCTTCGCTGAATGGGTCTAAAATTAATGATCGTTTAACCCGAAATTCAACAACATTTTCTATATAATTTTTTGATTTGATATAATCATTTCCGAAATCATGATAAAATGTAGTTTTTCTTAAGCAATATCGTCTCTGAATGTCTTTTTTTGAAAAACTTTCATAGCCTAGGTGATTTAAGTAACATAGAACGTTCTACCATCTTTCAGCGATCACGAAATCCATCAGTTTCCGTAATACGAAATCGCTAATGGAAGCCATCAACTCGCTGCAACCATCGTACGACAGCAGCGCTCAAGCCTACTACAGCATTCTGCGAACATGCCAGGAAATTCCCTACGACAGTGCCATCTTCCTGGCCACATCGAATGCGGCCGTCGTCGAAAAGAATATTGCTCACGAAGCCGCACTAGCGCTGCTAAAGAAACGGATTCGGGTAGGTTTCGGTTAGTTCTGTGCAACCGGAAAACTAATCATTGATGGCATTTTTTTTGTGTTGATAGCTTTATATCATTTGGTTCGGAGATGAAATAGATACCAATTTGTCAGATCAACATCTGGACAGCCAAACTGGACTCCACGAGCTTGCGTACAGAACTGGTGGCCGAGTGTTAAGATTTGAAATCGACCATCATTTTGGCAGTAATCCCGTACTGGTAAACTATAAATGTTCACCGGATAATTACCGAACACGTTTGAAGTAACCATTTCTTGACTCCGTTGCACCTCGTTTCAGACGACACTCGTATCGGAAAGTGAATTACATGGTGACCATACGATCCCGATTCCCGTCACTGCCGACATCAACAGTTTATATTTCAAGCTGCACGGAAGCATCGGATCGGCCACACTCCGAACACCTACCGGTGATTAAAAGATTTAAACTTATCCTAATTGTATTACCTATTATTATGGTTACAACATGGAAGTAAGCAAGGCTTACATTTGCTTGTTTCGCATTACAGCTGAGTCCAACAATATGTTCGTCCTTTACAGCTATTTCGTATACTTCATTAGCGTACAAATAATGTAGCCGTTGTTATTTATGTACAAAGTACACTGTTGCGTTAAGTAAAATTGCCAGTAAGACTAGGATAAAATATCTCACGTTTACGGTAAATAATTTCGACATTCACGGATGATATTTAACCCGTAAAGACCCGGGACGGAACTTTTTTTTAGAAAATGGTCGTTCTCAGCGATGCTGCGGCCGATTTGAGTAAACTCGGAATATTATTCAAGGGGAATAGTTGCTCTAAGTTTTAGTAAGGGTGCCACCCCTCTGAACCCCTCCCAGTTTATGTGAGACCCAAATATGTCTGTGCCTTTTTTTATTTTTTCCTACTGATTGAACAAACGCATGGATTTATCATACGTATCAAATGTCCTTTGCATCAAATCATGTCGAGTAGATGAAATACGATTAACAAAAGTAAATTTTGAAGTTACCAAATTATTTCAGTGCAAAATCACATAACTACGTATTTTCATAGGAAGTCAAAAAAGATGTTCTACTGAGGGAGATTGTAGCTGTGTCCTTCAAGTTTTCTACTCTACATTTTTAGAATTAGGTCTTCTAAGTCCAAATATGTTAAAAGATTCATTCTAGCATATACAGATTTTGAGAAAAACAAGTTTGAATTCACTAAAGTACGAATTTTCATGGAAATTCGATTTTCTCAGTCTCTCACAGTAGGTTTCTATTTTGTTTTTCCATTTTTCAACTTTGCATTTTTAGAAAAAGGTCTCCTGAATTCAAATATGGCGAAAGATTTATTCTAGCATGAACAGATTTTGAGAAAAACAAGTTTGAATTCACTAAAGTACGAATTTTCATGGAAATTCGATTTTCTCAGTCTCTCACAGTAGGTTTCTATTTTGTTTTTCCATTTTTCAACTTTACATTTTTAGAAAAAGGTCTCCTGAATTCGAATATGGCGAAAGATTAATTCTAGCATGAACAGATTTTGAGAAAAACAAGTTTGAATTCACTAAAGTACGAATTTTCATGGAAATTCGATTTTCTCAGTCTCTCACAGTAGGTTTCTATTTTGTTTTTCAATTTTTCAACTTTACATTTTTAGAAAAAGGTCTCCTGAATTCAAATATGGCGAAAGATTTATTCTAGCATGAACAGATTTTGAGAAAAACAAGTTTGAATTCACCAAAGTACGAATTTTCATGGAAATTTGATTTTCTCAGTCTCTCACAGTAGATTTTTGTTTTATTTTTCCATTTTTTAACTTTGCATTTTTATAAAAGGTCTCCTGAATCCAAATATGGCGAAAGATTTATTCTAGCATGAACTGATTCTGAGAAAAACGAGTTTGAACTCACTAAGGTACTAAGGTACTGACTAAGGTACACTAAGGTACACACTAACACAAACGTTTTGCGGTGCCAGTGCTCACATCGATTTTTTTATCTTCGTTGGTTTGGTTAGTTATTCGTAGTTCCGACCGTAGTCTCCGTATAAATTGTCCAAGAAAATAAAAAAAAACTCTATCGTCCGCTTTATTTACTCTAAAGACTAATCACAAGCCACGTGACTCTTTTTTTTGTTTTAAAACTTGAAAGGCTTTAATTTTTTTTTTCAGTTCGTATATTTCTAAACCAACCCGAGATTCCGTATGGTTTATAAATATACGAATTCTGCTCTATGCTATGAACCAAAACTTTGATACCGAGTTGCTGGTATCTAGTTAGATACAGATATAATTACTTGTCTAAGACGTACATACTTTGATAGTTTTAACCATGTTTCACTCAAAATCTGTTCATGCTAGAATAAATATTTCGCCATATTTGAACTCAGGAGACCTTTTTCTAAAAATGTAAAGTTGAAAAATGGAAAAACAAAATAGAAACCTACTGTGAGAGACTGGGAAAATCGAATTTCCATGAAAATTCGTACTCTAGTGAATTCAAACTTGTTTTTCTCAAAATCTGTTCATGCTAGAATAAATCTTTCGCCATATTTGAATTCAGGAGACCTTTTTCTAGAAATGCAAAGTTGATAAATGGAAAAACAAAATAGAAACCTACTGTGAGAGACTGAGAAAATCGAATTTCCATGAAAATTCGTACTTTAGTGAATTCAAACTTGTTTTTCTCAAAATCTGTATATGCTAGAATGAATCTTTTAACATATTTGGACTTAGAAGACCTAATTCTAAAAATGTAGAGTAGAAAACTTGAGGGACACAGCTACAATCTCCCTCAGTAGAACATCTTTTTTGACTTTCTATGAAAATACGTAGTTATGTGATTTTGCACTGAAATAATTTGGTAACTTCAAAATTTACTTTTGTTAATCGTATTTCATCAACTCGACATGATTTGATGCAAAGGACATTTGATACGTATGATAAATCCATGCGTTTGTTCAATCAGTAGGAAAAAATAAAAAAAGGCACAGACATATTTGGGTCTCACATAAACTGGGAGGGGTTCAGAGGGGTGGCACCCTTACTAAAACTTAGAGCAACTATTCCCCTTGAATAATATTCCGAGTTTACTCAAATCGGCCGCAGCATCGCTGAGAACGACCATTTTCTAAAAAAAAGTTCCGTCCCGGGTCTTTACGGGTTAATTTAAACAGAGACAAAATTCTCTTTGAGTTATTCAATAGGGCAACTTTCAGATGTAAAGATTACATCCAAACCATTGAAATTTAAGGCGACATGCATATTTTGAATAGCAAAACGGAGTTAGTATTGGACTCTTTCAGAATTTGAAAACCCATAACATACAGCAGCACTTATCGCCGACTGATTCTGACAATGCAAAGCTTCTGATTTGATCGGTAAACATAACATTATTCTCCGGTAAACAGTGTTAGCTACAAAACGAATGCGAGCTACTGCCGATCTGAAGTAATTTACTACGAATGACGCAATTAAACGGCACTCAATAACGACAACCCCAAGAACAATGATATAATAATTAACCGCTATAAGTAAGTATCCCCATTAAGGATGGAAGTACAAATGATCGTTCTATGACCCCGTCTCAGCTAGGTTAAGTCTGCTCAATCATCGTTTCCTTCGGTTGATCGTACCCAATTATGTCAATAACAATTACCTACTCTGCAAAGCATTGTTTTACTACTAATCATATATCATTACTATTCACTGTTTGACTAACTGAAGCAGTATGTGTTAAATGTTAACTCTAAAAATCGACCGATTTTTTCTCAAATCCGAAGATTTAAAATCAGATTATAGTGATAAAATGACAACGAAGTTGGTTTACTGTTAAATGATTTAAGAGCAAGTTTTTTTATCAACTACTGAAAAATTATTTGTTAGCGTTTCTAGATTCATTTTCGCGTGTTCATTTCATTTTTTTTTCCCTGATGACTATCCCTAACACCAGTAACTTAATGACCATCGCTTTCTTGTATCCACTGTGGCAAATCACTCTGTATCATATGTGTTCCATTCATGATGTATCTGACGCTATATCTTCGTTCCATCAATGGGAGTCTAATAACATCATACGCTATATATGCCATGAATTGGTACACTATCCATTAATACTACTGAAGCACAGAGGCTTGAATCAGACTGCTAGGATTGTGGTACGCAGGCAGTTGTGCAGTTCTTTGTAAGTATTTTCTTTGTAATATTTTTCACACGTATTTAATTTCTACTGGGACTAAACAAGCGATAGGGAAACAGGTATAACATCCCAATTTATTTTTTCGAAAGTATGGAAATGCCGTGAGGCGCCCTAATTCCATGCGGCTCCTTATTCCGTGAATTTCATATTAAAATGTGAAAAAATCAAATATAAGAAATTTTTTTCCCCATGTTGAGACATAGTGCACGGGATGATTAGCCGCACAAAAATAAAAAATGTTTTTTTTTAATAAGGTCCTAAAACTATACTAGTTTTTAGATATCATTTGAAAAATATTCATTTTTTGATCAAAACGTGATTATTAAAAAATGTTTATCATTTTCCTTCGATTTATAAATGAAGAGTGAAAATCTACTCGAAAGGTGTTAAATGACAGTTCGCCCATGTACGGTGTATGGGTGAATTATCATAAAATCCTTTCGAGCATTTTTAATCTTAATTTTAAAATCGAAGAACAACAATAAACATTTTTTAAAAATCACGTTTTGCTTAGAAAGTTACACTCTTCAGCTAATACATAAAAATCAAAAAAACATGTAAAACTTTACCACCCAATTCCTTGCATTCCATTCGACCAACCTACTGTGCAAGTTTAACAGTTGCACGGTGCCCCCACAGACCGTTATTATAAAAAAAATGCACCAAAGAATCTGAGTACACCATTCGCTTCAATATGACGTCCAGAATGTCTGGTCAAAATTTCAAAATCATCGTACAGTACATTTTTGAGTAATGCCCTTTTGAAGGTCGTAAAGTACAAAAAAGTGATATAAAAACGACGAAATACTCATTGAAAAGAGCGTTTTTCAACCACCCTTTTTATGAAATAACTTCCAAAATAGTTTCTACACATTACAATGGTTATATTTCAAGACATTAACAATTGGTGGAAAGATTTATTTGAAAATCCCACAGTGCACAGTGGTCTAAACTCGAAAAATCGTGATCGTCCTAGATTTGACTGCGAAAAATTGATTTTATGTACTCAATATCTTCAGAAAAATTGTTCCATAGAACAAGGCCTTACTTTTGGCGTTTTTAGTTTTTCGATCAATCCACCTAACAGTTAGATAGAAAAAATATTTTTTCTAATTTTCAATATACCAGAATGCTTCCTTCAGCAAAGTTGTGGAAAATTTTAAAAGAAAAACAATTGCTGAATACTGCGATGTCCTATCTGTACGTTGGACACGACAAAATAGAGTTTTTTTGTGGAACACCCTTCCTTAAAGTCAGTTTTTTTAGAAAAAATATTTTTTCTATCTAACTGTTAGGTGGATTGATCGAAAAACTAAAAACGCCAAAAGTAAGGGCTTGTTCTATGGAACAATTTTTCTGAAGATATTGAGTACATAAAATCAATTTTTCACAGTCAAATCTAGAACGATCACTGTTTTTCGAGTTTAGACCACTGTGCACTGTGGGATTTTCAAATAAATCTTTCCACCAATTGTAATTGTCTTGAAATATAACCCTTGGAATGTGTAGAAACTATTTTGGAAGTTATTTCATAAAATGGTGGTTGAAAAACGTGCTTTGCAATAAGTATTTCGTCGTTATTATATCACTTTTTTGTGCTTTATGACCTTCAAAAGGGCATTACTCAAAAATGTACCGTACGATGATTTTGAAATTTTGACCAGACATTCTGGACATCATAACGAATCGAATGGTGTACTCAGATTTTTCGGTGCATTTTTTTATAATAACGGTCTGCACCGTGAGTTGTCATTAGCAGAAAAAAATATATAAAAAATAAGTTTTGGTATAAGCTGCTCAGGATCTAATTTTTTTGAATCACTTCCGAGGGGTTTCTAGTTCATTAAGTCCAATAATCGGTATTTGTGCTCACATGTCCTAAGTAAATCGATAAGCAGCTCCGGGCGAAATGATCCACCTTCAGCCGGGTTGATATTTACCATTGTTTTTAAATTTACTTTTGAAACTTCAAGCGCTTTATCACTTCGCGTGCGGAGCATTAGACTAGGGGCATATTGGTTCTCTGCATCGGTGAATATTATACTACAACCAGTGTGTTTGTCTCTGTGTTTCATACCTGTTTGCCCTAAGAGCAATTCCGAAATGGGGCCGTATTTTATTTTTCTTAATGGGAAAAAAGTGATCAGAAAATTAAAAACAAAACCTACACAAAACGTTCACCTACCCGGTTTGCGCCACTCCGTTTTAGATCCGATTGAGCTGAAATTTTGCACATAGTGTTTCTTTGGGCAGGTGAACATTTCATGTAGGGTTTTTCACAATGATCATTTTGGTTGGTTTTTGAAGGTCGATGATAATTTTTTTATACAGTCATTGCCACCCTATTACACACCCTAAAGGTGTCGTTTTGAATTATTTGTGATTGTTTTTGATTGTTATTCAGAAAATAGTTTGAAAAGAGCTTATGTAAAAATCGCATTGATGATCAAACATATTTTTAGAACCAGAACGGATCACTTTATTGGTATGATTCCTTCGACAATGTTATAGATAGTAGTTTCTAAGGTGATTTTCTAATGTGAAAATCAAGAATATAATAATAAATTGAATCTCCAAGAATCCACTTTAAAAAAATACTACAAGGTATACAGCCTTAGGGTTGTATGAAATGGTGACGTGGGACTAAGCACTGTAATTAGGGGATTTTTTGTTACAAAATATACAGAGTCTGCAGACAGATGCAATCTGTTTGCTCAGTGACTGTACGTATTTTTATTTGGCGATATCATGCCTGTAGTATTTTTTGTGCAAACAACATGTATTTGACAAAGCACAAGCATATCGTGCTTGTTGAAGAAGCACCAAGAATTTCTCGTAATGCGTCAAAGTCAGAACTAACTCTATATCCTCAAAAACCAAATCCAATAATACTTACGTCATAATAATGAATGGTTTTGTCTTATTTAACTCTGATTAAATCAAATCTATAATATGGATCTTACTTTCAAAATAATATGGAAGCCCCTAAGATATGTTTAACAAAATTATTAACAAGTTCCAGCAAAAAATCGTAGCATTCAACAATTCCATTTTTGTTTTTTGCTTGACATTTTTTCTCATTTGCCTACAACTACATTCGCTGTATTACGAAGACAGCTTATATACGTTTATTATGGTAAAGCTTAGAATAATAATATATCATCTAACAATTTTGAAATGTAAAAAGATATTCTGAATGAATCTTAGTAAATAATCCAAAAATTCACCAGCATTCGTAGGCCCTTACTCTTCTATAAATGTGTATATTTGGGAATTTACTCTTTCGATACTATCCGGTCACGATTATTTAATTATTATCGAAGATAAAATTAAATAAAGATCCGTTGCAATATCTTACAATTCTTGTTGAGTAATTTATGGTAATCATATTTATGAGATAAACTTTCAATCACCAACAACAGCAGCATTGCAGGTTTTCCTCGTTTGCACATGAATAGAAATGAACGAACAGAAATGTACCGCTGCAGTACGAATAATAGCTCTGCAGTACGAATAGAAGTGTACCGCTAGTACGAATAGAAGAGTACCGCTGCAATCATAGACGACGAGAGACCTGCGGCTCTTCACTCCACTGGTACTGTTGTTTTTACCAGCATGTTTGCTTTCAAGACATCAGTTTTTATTAGGTTATGAAAGCAGGTATAGAAATTGTTCAAGAATGGGGATTGTTTCAAACTTTTCGGAAAACTTTTACCGTCGAGACATTATAATAGTCTAAGCTCATGGAAGCAAAAATAAATTGACCTATTGGGACGGGGAGACTCTGTCAATTTTTATTTCGATATTGATACAGAGAATATCACAGGGAACGGATGGTGTCCATTCACGTCGTCTGTGCTAGGAATGCTCGCATCCAATTGGTTCGTTATTCGCGTAAATTTGTCATTGGAACTTATCAATTTTACGGCTTAACAATGAAATTAGAGTGATAACTAGCATATCAAAAAACTTTTATACATTTTATCTATCCAACAACATATTGGTTATTGTTATCCATCATGTGGTTATGCTGTTATTAACGTTTGAAACCTGACGCAACATTTGCCAGTTTCATTTCCAATTTTACAGAATTCATCCCAGTATAGTAAACAAAGACGTAGTCCCACGTCAAAAATTATTTTTTTACGAAAATAAAATAAAATAGTAACTAGTCGTTGTTGTTGGTTGGTTGGTTGTTCGAACTTGAAGAAATAAAATTTGAAAAAGGTTAAATTTTCTAAAAACTATTAAACTAACTTTTTTTCATAGCATAGTTTCTTTAAAAAGACAAAACTACTATCTACAGCTTTGACAAAGACACTATACCGATCAAACAAACCGATTCGGCTCTAAATATATTTTGTTAATCATCAGAGCGTTTCCTGAAAAGACAGGAAAATTAAATCGACCATTTTTGAATGAAACTTTGCACACATATCTGACTTAGCAAACTGAGTATTTTGCGCGGGTTAATATATTTTTCAGATTCACGAGTAATTCGCTAAAAGAGCGTGAGAAAGAAATCTTTGGTTGCACAGAAAAATTGTCCGAGAATGAATTGTAGGAAACTGTAACAACATTGTTTTTACCGAAATAAATTATAAGTAAATATGTACTAAACTTTTATTTTCAAAAAAAAAAGAGTCGTTCTAAACTTTTCTTAAAGGGCGCAAGTTTTTAGAAAATTACTCTTGAGTCTGAAAATTTTTCCCAGCAGAATATACTCAGCTTGCTAAGTCAAATACGTGTGAGAATTTATCATTCAAATAAAAATGGTTAATATTCGACGGTACGTCATTTGGCATAGAAACGCTCAGCAAATTTATCAGGATAAAGTTCTTTGAAGACATGAATCAAACTTCATCTCCCGAGCCGTTCCCCATAATCCAACAACCATGACTGTTTAAATAATTTTTTGCAGTTATACAAAAAAAAAAGATTTGAAAAAAAAAGAATTTCAGACGAGTTTTTAAATTATAACTTTGATTGCTCCTAACTAAAAGAAAAAGGGGAATCGCGACACAGCACATATGAAGAATTGGTTTACATACGCCAGTTTTTTATACCATACCAAATAAACAGACAACTTCAAAATCTGTTTGATATTCGACAATGAGCCATACGCCATTGCGTCAAATTTTGCACAGATTCTGGCGTAGTATCAGCGGTGGTTTCATTTTCGCTTCCACAGAAACAAAATCCCGAGCCAAAAAAAAAAACCGCAGATTAAAAGTACACTGCCAACTTTAGATCTTTTCTACAGAGATATTTGGTTCCTTTTCACGCTATTTGCTGAAAGAAACAGATTATATGTAGATGTAGAGAAAGTGTTGACTAGAAAAATGGCAATGCCCTCACCGTGAGTGTAAACACACATCAAAACGGAAGCGCAGTATGATTTTGTATTTTTGTTTTTCGTTTTGGCGCGACTGTTACCATAACGGTGAGTTTTTTATCGGCCCTCTAGTCTCTAGGTTCTCTAATGTAGATGTTCAGTCTATCTCAAAAAGTATCCATGGTGCTGGCCTCAGATAATAATGCCCGTGTAACTTGTACCTGACATATGTGTTCTCTATCATTGGCATTTAGCCAATAGGAATTTGGCAAACTTTGCACAAGTAACACAAGGAATGTCACTGTGGTAAGGTAAGTGATGAATAAAATAATAATATATGATATGTCAACAGGAATAGTTTTTCGAATCGATCGACTATAATTTAAAATTTATCTTTTAACCCATTATGGACCGGGTGTTCGGTTTTCCGAACAGTACTTTAGAAATTTTTCACGAAAAACTGAGATAAGATAAAAACATTCCGTCTTCTGTATATGAAAGCTGGGAATGTTGGCTACAAAAAAAATGTACTGGACACCCCTCCCCAACCATCCCGTAGGGTGGCTAGCGTTTCGCGCAGATGTGTTCAAAAACACAATTTTTCATTATAATTTTTAAAACTGAAGAAAATAATTGAAGCTTTTAATATTGATATATTCTAGTTGCCAATGGATGACTTTTATTTTATACCATTTATCAATACTCTACGAGCATTACAACGCGCGTACCCTTTGATCGAAAATGCCTGTTTGTTTTTCCGAACAGTGGTCCTATAGGTGTTCACTTTGTTTACGTACAGTCAAACGCAGTTAGTTGAATGGCTGGATTGGTTTTGAATGTTTATTTTATAGTGCTTCAATTATTATTGTTTTATGTGGACTGAATCTGTATTGAAGCTATCGTAAGTATCAGTTTCATGTCTTTTGATTACTTTGCTCTAAGTATATCTATAGTGAATTCGATCTTCATGTTTAGAAATCAAGATGAATCGACGCCGCGCATTGAAGTTTTTGCTACACTGCAGGAAGAAAATGATGATGAAGAAATTTTAGCTATTCAACGGGCATCTGAAGAAAATGTGGTATATATTCCCCCTCTCGTTGATTTTAAGTATTAGACTATATTCATCTGTAAAAAATGTAATGTTCATGTACATCCCAAATGTTTTGAAGCTCTTGAACCACATAAATAATAAATTTCAACGAAATCATATGACTCAGGATTCATTGATTTGTTATCACACATTGGCCCACTGTTCGGAAAAACGAACAGTGAAATACTCGGTTGTGGAAAGTCGGAAAATTTTTTCTTCACCATTTTTATCTTGATGAGAACAACACAAGCCTGTGTTGTGAAAATCGATTTGGAGAAAAATCAGGATCTAGGTCCGGTCCATAATGGGTTAATCATGTTTTTGTTGTTCAAAGTTTTATAATTTGTATACTAAGTTTACCTCTGAACCCTGGAAGGATAATCTTATTTTGGCGTGAAATTGATGCATGAACTTCAAATCATTTAAAATGCAAGTTTTTGTTTAAAATTTCATAATGAGGGATCATTACGACGTTAACACATCGATACATAACAAATACCAGAACCCAGTTTTTTGAAAAACGAGAAACGATTTCGAACAAGTTGAAAACGAAGAGGGCAATGTCGCTAAAAGCGAGGAGTCAAATTGACGTAGACTGTCTTTCTAAGGTTAAAGCGTTGAATCGGTTTGACTGCAACCTCCAGGTTACAGAACCAACCATAAAAACTCAAATACTGAGTATAAAAAAACTCAATAATACTAAATAAACACATACCTTATAATCAACCGCATAAATTGTGGCCCTGCATTTCACGCATCACCACAAATAATCTTTCACCACGAGGTTTTTTCTTCAAACCACCCTTTCTAACGACTGTGGAAAATGTAAACAAATGTATTTTCTCCGTCACCAACACACACCCATCAGACCAGCAGTTTCTCTCGTACGAGAGAGAGAGAGAGGAGCGCGAAAGCAACGTCTTCCTTTATGTTAGTTTGCGCAGAATCGCTTCTTCACACTAGCACTCGTGCACATGGATAGAAAATTGAAAAAAATATGATCAAAAACGTCAATCATCAGCGGGGTCAAATCGATGATACGTCGATAAGTAAAGAAAATATGACCAGAATGCACTCTAACGCCAACTAAGATTCTCCAATGCAGAATGAAACTATAATTTAGTACACCAATTTGTTAATAATTGCGCGATCTTTTGACAGGCGTGAGCAAACACTTTGCGTAAGACGATAGTTTGCTTCCGCGAATCGTCAATACAATCGTTTACTAAATTTGCACTACCGGAATAAAATCGCACCAGATAAACACTTCTTTAGCACTATTGTTTCAAATGATCCTATCTACAGATGGCTCTAGATTCTTTTCTAATTCCGTAAGCAGCATCAAATCCAAGCAAACAATCAAAATATTGAATTTTCTGCTTTTCTCTTGCTTACTCGTTTACTACTGCTGCTGCTGCTACAACAAACAGCCCCAACCAACAGATAGAGAGCGATGTTTGTTAGTATGCGCATATATTTTTTTTACAAACAAAGGGTTCCGCCGATCACCCTATCCACTGTGCTGTGCTGTCGCTGTGTGATCGCGGATAACCCCCTTTTGGTGGTAGTGTAGCTCACACTGCACCGCAGCACCGCACACGACATGGTTCCACTGTGTAGGCAAGTAGACCAAAACAAGCGCGGATACCAACCAGCGTTGATACCGTTGTGCGTTGTGGGTTTATCTAATATTTTTCAAAATTCTTAATGGAACCGATGACGTCATTTGTATCCGATAGTGACGGTCTCAGCACGAGGCATGAACGCACAACTACGCAGCGATTTTCGCTCTTAATTCCGAGAAATCTATCCACTGAAAGTGACTCAAACCACTAATAAGCTGCATGGAATGTTAAGTATTTTATGGCAAAAATGCAATTAGTAGTTTGATCGCTACTAAATAGATTTTTTCTCTCCCTTGCACGTATCAGTACGCAACCACTACAGCAACATGTGTTCAATAGATTTCACAACTAAAACCGCGCATTGAATCAGAAGTTCGATCGACTGGTAGCACCGGCTGAAGCTAAAAAACATCACCATCGAGAGTTTAATGAACATTGTTGTAGGGAAAATGTGGCAGCAATATATATAGAAACCGGTGAAATCAAATTCATGTCAGTTTCAGCACAATCAGTATACTTATTTGCATATTCTTTAATACTTAAATTTAGTTGATTATTTAAAATACATCGAATGAGGGCCAGGGCAGTTTTGTTTTCTTATGGTAAAAATTTCCCCATTAAATAGCATGGAATCATGTTGAATTACCAAACTATAATAATCAGTGAACTTTCTTCTTGAAGCTAAGAAGGCAACTTCTAATTTATAAGTTCATAAGTTTTTGGGATGAATATACTATTCATCAGTTTACAGTATGTAAGATCTAAATTAAAAATAATTTACGGAACGTAAACCGCGGGTAGATTGGTAGTGGTTTATGAAAAGTATTACGTAAAGCATGACCTGGCAGAAAGTAAAATTCGCATACACATAGGTAGAATCGGCTTCAGTTCTCGTATATTGTTACTACATTTTCGCATACATATTTGAATGTCAGTTTTAACCACAGGTAAACATTCTTTAGGGAAAACGAGATTCTAAGTAAAAAAAACTGTACATGATTGGTCCCAGAATTAAACCATTCTGTTTTCCGTACGCTAATAAATAGCGTAAAAAGATCGATTAGTTACATAGTAACGATGAAACCTTCATCCAGAGCACTGTTGATTTTTTGTTCTATAACTTTGTACTATGCCTTATCACAGCCTTAATTTGATGCATATTAAACGAAATAATTCACAACCGTCTTTTTTAACAGGACATACAATAGATCTTCTGTACAACAGCGTTAAGCAAAACGACAACGTGAGTCGCATGTTGCACCCTGAACAGGCAAGTGCTGAATTAGTGACTGACAGCGAGACCGCGAATCGAGAGTTCAGTCCCGAATCGGAAGCCCACGAATCGCCAGACTTCTTTGTTCTAGTCAGCCGGATGGACGCCAGTGATGACGGCACATACTTTTTGGCCGTCAATGGGTCGACCTCCAAATTACCAAACAAAAGTCATACAGCTGAGTATTCATCGGCTCCAGTGATGTACGGGATAACGGTCAAAGCTGATTACCGTATGCGTCATGGAATCCAACTGCTAGGTAAGACCTTCGAACCTCTCTGATAAAGGATTATTATGAAGCGGCATCATGATTCCTGTGAAAATGCCGGTGAAAATCTGGTCGAATAAATATTAAAATGATTAGGGAAAAGATGGGCTTCGCGTGTTTAAACCTACTTTACACTGTTATCAGTTCAATTAATCATTCAAATAACAACATCAAGCAAAAACAAAAACACAATCGACTAAAAAAAACAACGCCGACAGGCATGCTCTATGCCATTTAGAAAGTAGCTGTACTTGGCGCCCGATCCGGGACGAGATGGAAATACAGAGAGCAAAAATATTTTTTGAACGCCCAAAGGGCATACCCTCCTATCGCTTAGGACCAATCGGCAAAAGCCGGCATTTGACGTGAGCAAAATGCGATAGCGTCATCGGACGCAGAAAATGAACTTTTATTTATACGTTACGCTATCGCCACAGATTGCGGGTTCGTTCATTAAATTTCAACATCGCTTGGGAAGCATTGTTTCTGATCTTCTAGGTATAGTAATATAGTAATAATATAGTATAGTAATAAACTATGAATTACTGTCCACAACCTTGTCGCAAACAATACGAAAAGGGGGTTAGAACTCTTAAAATCCACGCTAAACTGAAGAAGAAATAAATAAGAAGTTACATTAAAGAAGGTTAATTTAAAACAATAATCTAGTCGGGTCCTTTTGCAGCGGAAATCACAGATTATATTATTAGACACCAAAAATCGATTGTCCACTAGTTGGTCGAAGCATTGCCGTACTTCAAGAGCCAGACTCAAGGTCAGAAAAGCTTGAGAATCTTCCAAATAAAAACAAGCCGCAGTAAAACAAGCTGGTGACGTTAGATGAAAAAAAAAAATCTCCCGAAGCAGCATAAACACTTTAAAGTACGTATGTTCACGACCAGGGTTGATATTTGTTGACACTCTTGAGTGAAAGTGAAAAAAAGCATCCATAAACGTTATTTTTTTACAATCCTTTCAGAGTTCTCCCTTTCTGCTTTTTGCATGGAAGTGAAAGCAAGACAACAAAATCAGTTTAATAGTTAACGAAGATTGTCAAGGCATCGGTCAGTGTCAGTGAAAAAGTGTTTCGGTGAGGTTTATTTTGGTTGAGTGGACTGTTCGTTTTTCTTTTTCGCTTTGAAGTGAGGATCGTTTGGTTGGATTTGTCGTCAAATTTTATTCCGTAACCGTGAACGATGCGCGTGATCTATTTCATCTGAGTATAACAGCACGTTCGTAGGACGAAAATCTAGTGTATCTGAAAGAGTGCTGCGATCATTGGAAATGAAAATTGAAAATGATTGGTTTTAATTTTCGAAGAATTTTGCTGGGGAAAATGACTTTTATCACCACTGTTCACGACTAACCTCTTGCGTTCAGAAAATATCCGGAAAACGTCTCTTAACCGTATCGCAATGTTGGTAGGTTGCACACTATACAATGTTGGGTAACTTTTCGCGGTTCGCCAACTTTGCACGCGATCACGATCTTCTTCTCTAGTGGCGATGCACTAACGACGGGGTGGAAAACTCAACTGAGCTGGCAATGGCGGAGTCCGGCTGATTTCGAGCTGTAATGCAAGCAGCTGAGTGTAACGTTGATGATGCGCGCCTTGACTCAACTTGAGTGCGCCAGCAAGCGCGTGGTTGATTACATGCAGTGAGTACACCTAGTACTTTATCATCCAAACTGGGAACTGGGTTTCTCTGTGCTCTGCATGACCTATATTAGGCACATTTTGTGTTTGATGTGAGTACAACCAAATACGCGGAGTCGCTAATTATGTTGACTGACAAGGATGAATCCTTAACTGTTGCAATTGTGTAGGTCACCTCGAATGCTATCTAGTACGACGAGTACTATTCTCAAGAGATTTTTCCGAATTTAGGAACGATAAGAATATACAGGACTTCGAGAAGCATTTTGTATTGCACATAACAGCTCACACTCGTAATCACGTTGATATATCAGGAAATGAAAATGGAATGTGCCTGCCGATAATAGAATTGAAGTGCTCACTTTTTGTAATCAAATTCAAAAATTTGGTTTCGTAATTTTCCTTCACGAAATCCATGAGATTGACAGTAGACAAGCATGATGAAAATTAGTTTAAACAAAACAATTGCTTAGACTGCCGAAAATTGATAAAAAAACATGCAATGCTTTCCAGTCATTGTTATGATAAGTTTTCCATTTAAGAAATAAAGCGCTACAAACATGAATCGAAATATTCCAAAATAGTATTGAAGGAGATTCGTTTTTGCCTTTCTCCTAGAAAGGTATAGCAATCACTGAAAAAACCGAAGGTATAAAAGTGGTCCCAATGGCCGAATGTCATATACCACTCGACTTCTTTCGACGAACTGAGCATTTTCTGTATGTATGTATGTATGTGTGTATGTGTGTGTGTGTGTGTGTGTATGTGCAACTTTTTTTTCTCACTCACTTTTCTCAGAGATGGCTGGACCGATTTTCATAAAATTAATTGCAAATGAAAGGTCTAGTTGCGCCATAGGTTGCTATTGAATTTCATTGTAATCGGATTTTTAGTTTAGAGGTTATGTATCAAAATGTGAAAATCACGAAACATCAATATCTCAGAAACCACACAACCGATTTCAATAAAACTGGTTTCAAATGATTGGGCTGTCCCCAGAACTTTTAACTTTTCAATTTCGTTATGATTGAACATATGGTTCAAAAGTTATGCAAAAAAAAGTTATCCTGATGTTGTTTAAACTCACTCATTTTTCTCAGTGATGGCTGAACCGATTTTCACAAAATTAGTGTCAAATGAAAGGTCTAGTTGCCCCATAGGTTGCTATTGAAATTCATTGTAAACGGATTGTAACTGTGTCCGTTGTTCATAAAAGTGTGAAACCACATAATGAAAGTAAACATATTGACTTTCTCCTAACGATCACCGGCTAATTAAGAGGTAGAAAAATGATTGAAATGGCCGAATGTCATATACTACTCAACTCACTCACGCACTCACTTTTCTCAGAGATGGTCTGACCGATTCTTTCTATCTTGGTGTCAAATGAAGGGTCTATTTGCCGCTTAGGTTGCTTTTGAATTTCATTGTAATCGAACTTTTAGTTTTGGCGCTGCGTCAGAATGTGAAAAACGCTCTTATATCTCAGAAGCTATGAACATAGTTGAATTCAAATAAATGGGCTTTCAAACCCTTGAACAATGAATTTCATAATGTTTAAACATGTGGTTTGAAAGTTATAGAAAGAAACGAAACCCGCAGACTGTTTAAAATTATAGCTACGATCAAAATATGTGGCCTCAACATCATTTAAATTTAATATTGTACTATTTCAATGTTTGCGGCCTTTCTCGGGATTGAAGTTGAAATTAAAAGTCATTTCTATCATTTCACTTTTTGCCCTTCTCCTAGAAAGGTATAACAATCACTTCAAAAACTAAAGGTATAAAAGTGCTCAAAAGGCCCGAATGTCGTATACCACTCGACTCAGTTCGATGAGCTGAGCATTTTCTGCATGTGTGTGTGTAACGCTCTCTCAATCTCACTCGATTTTCTCAGAGATGGCTGGACCGATTCCAATGAAATCAATTGCAAATGAAAGGTCTAGTTGCACTTTAAGACTCTATTGAATTTTATTGTAATCTGATTTCTAGTTTAGAGGTTATGTATCAAAATGTAAAAAGCACGAAACATCAATATCTCAGAAACTACACAACCGATTTGAACAAAATTGGTATCAAATGAACGGTCTACCTAAAAACCCTCAACTTTTGAATTTTATGAAGATTGAACGTATGGTTCAGAAGTTACAGAAAGAAACGTGTTCTGGAGACTGTTTAATCTCACTCATGTTTCTCAGACATCTCTGACCGATTTTCATAAAACCAGTGTCATATGGAAAGTCTTGTTGCCTCATAAGACCCTAATGATTTTTTTTTGCGAACGGATTATTACTTTTCCTGTTATGTTTAAAAATGTGAAATCCAGCTATGAAAAGAAACATATTCTGATGACTACTTGGGCTCACTCACTTTTCTCAGAGATGGTTGACCCGATTTCCACAGAATTAGTATCAAATGAAAGGTCTAGCTGCCTCATAACACCCTATTGAATTTTGCTGTAATCAGAATGTAACTTCGTCTGTAATGTATCGAAATGTTAAAATCACTAAACTTCATTATCTTAGAAATTACACAACAGATTTCATTTGATTGTAATCAAACTTAAGCAACCGTTATGTTTTAATTTGTAAAACAACGAAAGTCTATTATCTCAAGTATTACACGACTTATTTGAACATAACTAGTGTCATACAATCGAGTCATCTCTCAAACTTACAAATAACAAACTTCATAAAAATTTGATATACTGTTAAAAAGTTTTGTAATGAAAAGAAACTCAAAGACTATTCAACACTATAGCTGCTTTGATCAATATATATGGCCTCAACATGATTTAAATTTTTTGGATTTAAGCATTCATGTAAATCTATATCTATACAAATAATAAGTTTGAATGAGAAAGGCTGCGTCTGACCGCTAGGTGGATTAATTTAGGTTTTTTTTTCAGCTTGTCACATAGGTAATCGTAAACAATTTAATACGAAATTTGACTGAGAGGGCAACTGCAAATTTATTTTCAAAATATTCTCATAGAATTTGCATTAACTTCGAACATCAAGATAATCTTAACATGTAGAGTCCTGATCCTACTCTCAACAATAGACCATTTTACGCACTGACAGGGGTCAAGGAACCTGCTGATGGTGATTTCGCTTTAACGTACGTTATATCAACGGTTCCAAGCTTTCTGTCATTTATGAATTGGGTTCAGAGACGTCTTGTAAAATGCTCTAATTAAATTTAAAAAAAAAAAAAAATATTTAATACTTTTAACAGCAATCTTTGGACCCCATTTGACCTGTAACATGATGCCCCATCCAGTTGTAGAACAACGTATCAATCCTATAAGGTAGCTTGTACCCAGAGAAGCGCTTGGTTCTTTGGAATAACGATATTCACTACGGTATTGATTTATTATTATTAATTATTATTAATAATAATTTATTAAAGATTTATAGTGATTTTACCAAAGCCCGTCTAAAGGCGGGCTTAAGCACTAGAGGGTTTTTTCCGTGTTGGGTATTTTCGTCACTGCGACCAATTTTTTGCTGTATATTATTACATATTCCCCCTCTCAAGGTTTCTAAGTCAGGATAACGACTATTGGAAGTGGTCGTTATAATCTGACCAATAGCATAAGTCCAGTCCGGTATTACACTTTGTATGAAACACATAAACGTACTGGGCAACAAATCCTCAAGATTTAAAAGGGTTCCAGTAACCCTCTATCGAAGAACCTATACCTTTAAAGTTTGAAATAATTGAACACACTCCCAAACAAGTTTTGATGTGCATATCGCAGACTTCAAGGCCTTTAAAATTACTTGACCTTCGGACATGGTGCAAATGTTTGAGTGCCTGTATTTCCTGCGTATGCATATAATAGAACAGTTAGCATGGACTTCAGCTTACAAGACAGTTGGCCATTGGCCCATTGGAATTGACAGGTCTATTCCTGGGCCAGTTACCCCTGCCCCCACTCGATTGTTCATTTTTGAACCATCTGTGTATAAAATGATTGTTCCTGGAGAGAGGTCAGGACCACCGCGTTCCCAAACATCACGCTCAGGTTCAAACATTCGAAATCGTCTTTCAAAATTGTATCTTTGCTCTATCTTCATTGTTGATTATTAGGGTATTGACACTAGAATTTATAGATGACCCGTTAGGTTTAATGATCTTTTGATCTGTAAAGCACTCTTTTCGGCCTCTTATTTGTATGAATTGATGTAGTGGAAGCATAAAAAGTAGAGTTCTCAATGCCTTGGTAGGTGTGCTTCTAATTGAACCCGTTATTAGGAGAACGGCTAGCCGTCGAAGTTTTTCCAACTTATCTTCAGCACCTTTCTCCCTTGTTTTTGTCCACCAGACCAGTAAGACATAGGTAATTCTGGGTATCACAATGGCCGTATAAATCTAATGGATCATTTTCGGTTTGAGTTCCCATTGTTTACCGAAAGTTTAATTACATATCCATAGAATATTTGGAGCTTTATAGCCTGCTCTAGATGTGTATTTCAGTAAAGTTTATTAATGATTACTAGGTATTTGACTTTATCTGAGAGTTCTAGATGACTCACCTTTTAGTGTAATATCATTAAGCATAATTTTTTTCCACGTGTAAATGGGACGGTAGTGGTGCGATTGGGAAGGCTTCAAGGATTCAAATTTAAGCCTTCCCAATCGCACCACGAAGAAACAACAAAGTTCGGTTTGCGATGATATCATCATACTTGCCATTAAAAATTATAACTATATCATCAGCAAATCCAACTAAAAAAAAGAAAAGGCTTTGAAACTTTTTCTATCATTTTTTTGGGAAGATCATCAACTATTAATGACCACAGTAGAGGCGGGCACTCTTGTATAGCTCACACTCTTATATAAGAACTACCAAGGCTTGTTGAAATATCTCTTTTTGATTACATCTCGTTGATCCAATGAATAACGCAGTTGTCGAAAGCACGTTTCTTCATTGCAGCAAATGAGTTATCAAATGATCCTTCAATAAGAAGCAACGCCGCGGGTGAGATTTCTTTTGCTTCAAAAGATTTCCTTAGTTTTGTTGCTGGCGTACAAATTATTACTTGCTAAAAGGTGTTCGTGAAAGAAATGATGACTGCATGTGCTCACCGATTATTTTTTTCATTGTTTTGAGAACGACTGATGATAAGCTAATTGGCCTAAAAGATTTTAGCAAAGATTCGATCCTGTTATTGGCCTTAGAGATAAAAAATAACCCGCCCTTGTCGCCACGCTCCCGGAATATAACCTAGAATGAAACTGGTTCCACCATCTCTGTTTCACTAGAGGATTGAGAGCCAGTTCACGAGAACCGAAACCACTTTTACAAGAAAGGTTCCGATCGAGCTGAAACTTTCAGGGTTTGCTAATCTATATAATGGAGCAATGTGCATAATCTTGAATGTCTTGTGACTAAGCCCGCCAAAAATTGATGTTCAAAAACTACTAAAAACATAGAATTGTTTTGCCTCAAAATGAAACTGAATCGATTTTCCTGAAAATTGGCATGTCTGTTCTACCCGATAAAGGGTACCAAATGCCGGTTATTGAAAGTTGAGATTACATGATGAGAAATTCGCATTTTTCTTAAAAAAGGGGATTTTCACAGCTTTTTTTCTTTCACCAAAATCCAAACAATACGTTCATTTGTATATTCGAAAAATCCGCCGTTATAAAGATGCATGAGAAAATCCAATTTTTCTTTAACATGTTTTTGATCATCATTCTGAACCCATTGTGCGAAAAGCGTAACTCCGTTTTGTATCGATGTTCTTCAATTGGGCTGTACTGTTTAGGTTATGTACACTGGGGTCGCTTTTTACGCGGTTGGTTATACAACATTTAAAAGATTAGATTAGATATATTCATACTAAACTTATTTGATACCGCGTACAAACCATCTTCCGAATCGAGTAAAAATAATCCGCGTTATTGTAGAAATATTCCATTCAAAAAAACGCATAAAAACCACCCGCGTAAAAAGCGACCCCAGTGTATGTCCATGGAATATTGTAATTGTTTGTACAATTTGAGGTTCTTTGAAAAGATATTAGTGGGGTATACAGGCTCTCGAGAATCTTGTGTTCAAAAACTGCTCAAATCGTGAAATAGTTAAACTCGGCTTACTCTCGAAGTTGCACGAAGCAAAAAATGAATGAATGCCAACAAAGTCACGCGATTAGGGTTTGCAATATTCCAGAGAATTGATTTCCCGGGAAACGGGAATAAAAAATTCATTTCCCGGGAATTCCCGGGAACCGGGAATGAAAAATGTGCGGCCTTTTTGGGCAAAATATTTCTTAGGGATAATATATATCGTCTGTTTCATGCAACTTGCAACTCAAAATTTTGCATTTTTGAACTCTTGATGGCAAACGATGCCAAATATTGTAAATTTTTCTCCCACGAAACCCCGTTTCAAAACTCACAATAATTCAACAGTTATGGGCAGGCACTTCTTGTAACACAAATCTTGTACAACGTGCTATGTGCATAATAGACCCAAAAACGTTGAATGAGGATTGAAAATAGTGAACTTTAAAGTTTTCTTGAAAATTAAAAATTAAATTTTCGACGCTAACTATCAATCGCGTATCTCTATAAACTATGATTTTTGAGTTGTGCAAGTGTTGCACGAAACCGACGATATGCTATCCATACGATATGCTACACCATAGTAAATATTTGCTCAGGATTCCGTGTAAGAATTTGGATTGATTGACTGGAACGTTATTCCGCCATTAAAAATTCAACGACATTAAATAAACCAAATAATGGCCTGATTTTTCGTTTACTGAAAAAGACAGCAAATATTTTTGACAAATATGCAGTTATATGCAATTACAAGGCGAACAAATATTGACCGTCCTTTTAAGCAAATATTTGCTTTGTGTAATGCCCACTTTAGACCTGCTACACAGTTTGACGACGTCAGTTTCGTGTTTGATAGGGTAAGTAGTTTTATTGCACTGTTGCATGGAAAAATATAGTAAATCTTGCGAAATTGTTCAAGGAACTCGGGAATCCCGGGAATCAATATTTCTGTTCCCGGGAATCGGGAATCCCGGGAAAAGGTATTTCCCGGGAAATCGTTCCCGGGATTGCAAACCCTACACGCGATACTTTTTGTTGTGTTTAACTTGCTCTTGATTATCGCTCAATATTTTTGAATTGGACGAAAATCTGGGCAATTTGGTGGGTTGATAGCTTTTTTGATGATATCAATTCCATTCTCCTTGTACCAATCCATGACTTTCCGGCTGTAATAGTAGCTGGCCAAGTCAGGCCAGAACTTCACCGGAGCGTCATTTGGTTGGAACGGGAAAATCCGCTTCTGGAGGCACTGTTCCTTGCACACCTAGCCATTAATGGTTGATCCGGTGATGAAAACTTTGTTTTTTTTTGCCACAGTTGCAGATCCCCTACCACACCATCAGCTTTCGAGCAAACTTGTCAGCAAACGTCAGCGAATTTGAACCGCTTGGCGACATTACCCTTGCGCTTGGACATATAGAACTTTTGTCCTGGGAGCTGCGCGAAATCCATTTTTTACATATGTCTCATCGTCTATTAAAATGCAGCTGTCGAACTTGTTCAAGACTCTGTCATACAGCATCCTTGTGCGGCGTTTTGAGCGAGATTCTGCTTGAAGATCCTGTTGAGGTGCTTGCTGTCGTGGAGGGACCGCAGGCCTTCACGCCGACAGATTCGTCGTACAGTACTGTACGGTGCCGAGACCTTTTTAGCCAATTCGCGCAGGATGATCCCAGGGTTTGTTCGAACTGCTCTGCAGATGTTCAATCGTAGCTGCTTGTCAATCGTTCCACTTTTGCGGTTGCTGTGCTCAGCGCGAGCTAGCGTTAGAGTTTCATTGAATCGTTTCAGTACGCTATTTACGGTTTATTTGGGGAATTTGAGGCCTTTCGCATTTTTTGCACCTGACCACGTCGGACTTTCATCGTGAGTGTGCAAAATTTTTTCACGTCTTTCACGTTCCATCGTCGGAAACTTATGATTCACTGACTCAAATTTGATGAAACTTACCACTATGTAAACAAACCTTTTTTTCCTGTTGGGTACATTTTCCACTGCGACCAGTTATTTCATCTATTGTGGCGGGCCCCGTTTGATGTTAGCCTCATCAGGGTGTCCTACCACTATTTGATTGAGTGGTTTCCACTTGCTGATTATAGGCATCGTCCCAATAAGGTATTATTGAACGAATAAAGTTCACTGCCTTATTTGGAGAAATCATCCAAACATCTAATGGTTGTAATATGTTTTTATCAAAAAATTGCTTCCGCTTTTGTAAGAGTGCTTCGCAGTCACATAGTAAATGTTCCGAGGTTTCTCTATCTAGGTTACTGAAGCGACAGGCAGCGTCTTGCAACTTACCTAACTGCTTTAAGTATTATTTGCTTGGGTAGTGACCCGTCACAAGGCTACTGAAGGTACAAAGATCTTTTTTGAAGATATTGAGTAGTTTTTGAGTTACTGTTTTGTTGGGGTATGTAAATCTCCTCGATTGTCGAGCTGTTTCATTGTTTTTCCAGATGTTATCTATTATTGATTTTTCCCACTTCTTGAGTTCCATTTTGAGGGCACATTCTGAGATCCCACAAAATGGTCCCACTAAGGTCGCTTATTACGCGTTTTTTTACGTGGATTCCGGAATTTACGCGGTTTCTTTTACGCGGATTCCAGAATTTACGCGGTTTTTACGGGGATTCCGGAATTTAAGCGATATTTTTTTTGCGCGGATTTCGGTACCTCTTCACTTGGATTGCAGAATTAACGCAGGTTTTTTTTACGCGGATTCCGGAATTTACGTGGTTTTTTTACCCCCGCGTAAAAAGCGACTTTAGTGTATTTGCATGTCTATAGTTGTGTCGTAAAAAAACTATAGCGCATTCAATTATTGCTTATATTACTGCTTGAAACACAGTTGGCCATTCACCCATCGGTATAGCCTGGAACCATCCGTGTAGAAAACTATTGAGCCTGGTTGAATATTAGGCCCTCCTGATTTCCATTCAGTACGACTTGGCTCAGTCACTTGGAATAGTCGTTCAAAGTTATACTGCCTATCCATCCAGTCTTTCTGAGTTAGCAGCGAATTGATCTTGAAGTTTTTAAGAATACTAAGGTGTCCCCTGAGGTCTCTTTCGAAGAACTTTTCTATCCTTTGTAGCCTTAGTGCGTTTTTCTCCGCTTCAAATTGCCAATTGTACAAATAAATGCAAATGGAGTATACTTAACATAGCATCTAATGCTTTCGAAGGCGTACTTCGAGTTGCTCCCGTGATGGAAATCGTAGCAAATCTTTGCCAACTTTTTCTGAGCATATTTAACATTTGTCTTAGACCACCATACTAGGGAGACATGTTATTGTGGGTCTAACGATAGCCGTATAGATCCAGTGAATCATTTTCGGCTTTAATTCCCATTCATTACCAAAAGTTTTTTTACTAATCCATAAGGCACTTGTAGCCTTACTTATTACTTTGTCTATGTGTAAGTTCCAATTTGATTTGCTATCTAGGGTTACTCTTAAGTACTTGACCTCTAGAGAAAATTCTAATTTCGATCCATTGAGATACCAATCAGGGATTTTAAGTTTTTTCTTGCGTGTGAATTCAATAAAAAAACCTTCCTCATCACTGTGCTGTCATTGGTTTTTCGTAATCGCCACTAGAGGCGCCACAGTAAATAGAAAGCTGCGACCAACAATATTGAGTAGAACTAACTTCATGAGAAAACGAGTAACATTCGCAAATTTTCTTCTTCAAAATCTAAAACCAGCGAATCCAAACATTCAAATACTGCTTTTTGTACAACAGAGGATGCGATTCGCGATTTTGTCTCGAATTTGCTTGCATCGTATTGCGTGAATGTTGAGCACAGTTATTCTTTAGAATCTGCGAACGATACAATTATTACGACAGATGAGTTTCGTGTATATTTAAAATAAAGGGTGAGCAGTTGGAACCAGAGAATGCGTTAGCTTTTATCCTAACGTTAAATAGATTAATCTATGTAACTGTTTCCATTGGGTAAGAAAACAAAAAGAAAGAAACGAATTCAAACATGACATCATTCTTTATTTGGTTGGTTTACCATTTTTCAGAACGGTTTTAAAGACACGGTTTGGCATTGAGTCAATCAAATTATTCAAAGTTTCTTTTGGAAATTAGTGTAACTCGTCCCTTACACATCTCTCGAATTGTTCTAAACACGTCTTGCCATAATTTCCCAAAGGTTGTCAATACGACTGAGGTCCTGACTACAAGTAGTCAGGACTTAACCTTGGAATTTTCTGGTCTTAAGAAGCATTTTTCTGGCAATCCTGAGCTCAATTTGGGATCATTATCTATTTTGGGGCCTCTGGGCCTCAGAAGCATTTTTCGGCAATTTGGCATTTAAAAGCACTTTTCGGTAATTTCGAGCTCCATTTGGGATTATTTTCTATTTTGGGGTTTTCTGGCCTTTGAAAGCTCTTCCCGGCAATACTGAGCTCAAATCGATATCATTGTCTGTTTTTACCTTTTCTGACCATTAGATGCACTTTTCGGCAATTCAGAGCTTAATTCGAGATCATTTTATATTTTGTGGTTTTCTGGTTCATTACCTCGTTATGGAATTTCTGACAGATCCTGGGTCTTCAATACTTTGGTGCTTGTCATAAGTTCGAAGTCCCAGCGGCCGTTAAGTAGAAGATATTAGCCAAAAAATTATTTGACGAGCGACTTTACCCGTGCGGAACATGGAACCACTCCTGACAATCAACCAATGGGTATTAACAAGTTACGCAATGATCTTACGCTTTATTCGCTGGATTTAGCTTGAATGATATTTTTGAATCCCCTGTAAAACTGTGCTGCGATTTGATTTCGTACACCTTTTAATTGAGTGTTGCAGAAAATAGGTGATCAAAATGAAATTGTATGAAAAACCTAATTGCTTGAAGCAAATTTTGAAAAAAAAAACACGAAAAACTTACGGGGACCGTATCTTGCATATAAAACTTTTGGAACGAATTGTTTGAATTCAATATTTCAACCTCCTATTTAGCTTCCAATACAATTGGATGAACGAGAGAAGAATGCATGTTCCTTTAATAAATGTAGCCAAGTTAAAATGTAATCAAATGACTCACCAAGCATAGAACATTGAAATTAAGTTTAGTCATCTAGTCCGATTTCGTTATCACAAAGACTGCACTGGACTATGCCCTCTACACGATGAAATGTATGTTTTCTCATATCTTCATGAATAAACGTGAAAATAAACTGTCGACATAAAGAGTTTTTTAAAATGATTCACTTTTTTTTCCAAAATATAAAACAGAACATGGAAACCCACTACTGGAGCATTATTTCGATAATCACGGTAACAATGAGGTGGACATTTTATCCAGCAACGAATTGGATACTTTGCGACACCAGCAAACACGTCGCACGGTGACGAACGACGGTAGAATGCAACAGTCCGAGAAGCAACTGTTGCCAGCAAGTGAAGAAAGTGGCATAGAAGGCCGGGCCACCCTGCAAGCCCTCACTAAGGTTGACGTCGGCGTAGACTCTCAGCTTATGGGAATTCGGGGAGCGTGGATTCGGGTAATTTTCGAAGTCACAAACTTCCGGCAAACAGCGATGTTCTACAATTTCCGAGTGACGGATGAAATGAGATTCTTGCAGTCGATGCTGCCATTATCGTAAGTTATTTTTTGCTTGCAAGATTGAATTCTAAAAAAGCTGTTTTGTCTTATTAATAGAACAACATTAGGACCAGGTCAATCAATGAACGTGGTTGTGACGCTACACATACCCAACACCGCCGAAATAGGGTCCAGGGATAAAGTTACCTTTCGTACGGAAGGAGCCGATGTGGTATCGCAAGCTGCATATGTGACGGTAACCGATTCTTCAGGGCTCTCCGATGCTTATCAGCCATCGATTTGGTACTCCTATTCCAGTCGATGTGAAGGTAGGTCATCGCCTGGAACTTGTTCGGGAGCCTTCTGGACAGTTGATATCACAGCGAGAGATTACGAAACGGGCATTATGAAAATAGCTTCCGTCCCAGCGGGAATCGTTTATAAAAGTCCATTCACGGCAGGAACGAGAGATGAGGTGAAGGCCAGCTACACTGCATCTTGCTGCCAACCGAAGGTGACCATAACGGCGCACGATGTTAGCAAAAATGCTCGCACTATCTCATTGGACGTAACAGATATTTGGCTCAATGAGGCCGGAATCGCTGCTGTCGTGCTTGGTGTGCTGCTTCTAATTGCCCTGATTATTTTGCTGGTCATACTGATTCGGTACTGCATACGCAGACGGAAACGTTCCCAAGAGCTACCGATCTATAGAAGTGACGCCCGGGGGACACGAAGAGCTACGTAAACGCCACGTAAAAAAGCAAGGATAAGTTGAAAGCACTTTCAAGCAAGGTTCAGGTCTAAGTCAATGAACAGTACTTTATATAATAAATTTGAAATATCACACCAAATAATAAAGCAGTCAAATGTAATATTACAGTATAACTTGCATTAAGTATAGTTTATAGTTCAATGTACATAAGAATTAACAAACGCAATGTTGTAACTTCGTTTTTATGACAATAAATGTACCTCAGTTTGTACTTTTTTGCTAAAACCTGCATATGGGCAATTGTCGCTAAGACCGTCCCCCTGACGACAAACTCTCCCGAAAAGGATATTTATGTGGCTCAATGATTAAAAGAAGCGAAAAAATGAGAAAACCTCATCAGTTTAGTTCAAATTGATGGATCCCTCGGACACCAAGGCACTTTTGCTCAAAAACACCCTTAATGAAAGCTCTATCATTCCTCTTTGAAATGACGATGCTGTTTGAAAAGGGGTTCAATAACAAATTTAAAAAATATAGATTAATCAAAAGATCAAGAACTGCTCAAAATACCACTTTTTCGATAACCCTTCGACTCTTTGGTGCCCAAGGGGTAAACTATTCTAAACTAAATCATCTATTCAAGTTCAAATATAAATGATTTGTAAGCCATCCAATCAAACAATCCCTTTAAGAGTCACTTAATGAATATAAAACGAGCTCTCACTGAATTTAAGTGTTGTAGATACTTTACATTAAGTCGTTGGCGGTATGTAAAAGTATATGGATGGGAATATACCTTTTTAAATGTTTAAAATTGTATTGGTCTGAAACTGAATTTTTCGAGGCATAAGAATGAGCCGCTTGTAAGCAGAAAGCTATTCATAAGCATGGTTGTTGTTAAACTTAAAAGTTACACTATTGTATCACTTCATCGTATTGAACCTACCTGTTGTTTCCGCTTCCCGGCTGATTTCCAACAAAGGAGGAGGTGCATCATGAATGACGGTCGGAGTCGGCACCGGTGCAGCTGGCAGCAATAGGGCATTGTGAGAGAAATCGTCCAAAGTCAGACCAGTGACTTGCATGCTTAGCAATGGATTTTTTATCGGGGCAGCCCGTGAGGACGTGTCACTTTTACTGCTGCCACCTGTTCCACCTGCCGTTCCTTCGCTATTGCTTGCGGGCATCATCGTGAACAGGCGATAAGATTATGAACTGAGCACTATTGAATCACGAAAAAAAATCGATGGTTGATGGCTACCGGATTAAAAGAAGTATAGAGCGAGGTGAACTTCAAGTTTTGAAAATTCGGTTCAAAAAGTAAACAATGACAACGTTAGTTGTTATCTATGGAGTAATAACACACGTGAATATCACCTTTTAGCTTACAAAATTGCAATACTGTTGAAACATGAAAATTTAACGATATTGGATACACTTTCGTCAAACGATTCGCGTGAAAAGTGCCCCAATTTAGTGATTAAAGTATACAAAACGTTTTCGCTTACGAGGCAACGCAAGCAAATCAAATCAACAAAACTGCCAAAATTCGTGCAGGCGACATCAGCTGTCAAAAGTTACAGACAGAGATGCCAGATGTTTTTAACAAATATCTGAAACTGCTCGAAAAACCGAAAAAAAAAATCGAAAAATCTACTTGAAATATGAAAAATTCTGCACATATTATGAGAAAATCCTCGCAAATACAAGTATACTCTGGCAAAAATCTCCAGAAACTATGAAAAAACTGCAAAATCTGCAAATCAACAATATACAATATACACGGTGAGCGAGATTGTCCAGTTGACCTAATTATGAATTGTTGCATGCGACAGTTGGCATGAAACCAGAAATCTGAACTACCTCGTGATTAGGGCGAAACCATGATGAGTAGAACATGGTGTAACGATTTGACCAAAGACTAGGCGCGGGGTGAGGAAGCGTTTTTTCACTTTAGAGGGTTGGAGACGAAGCATCACTATGCAACAGCGAATAACTTTTTTGTGTATGTTGATATCACTAACTAGGCAATTAAAGACCGCAAATTCAGGTGTTTTAAGCTGGAAATTGTTAATTAAATTAATGAGTATTGGTAGCAAGGTATGTAGCATTGCCATATTTATAATTTAAATGCATCCAAATGATATATTTTGAGATGCGATAATTTTTATGCCCTAGTTGTTTATAAACAAACCTACTGGCTGGCAATTTTTTTTTCCAATATGGCCGATTCTGCTTTTGACATATCGTTACACCATGTCTTTATACATCATGGGCGAAACTAGATGGGAAACCAAGGTAACGATTCAACCTCATCATGAAGTAGTCCAGAAATAATAGTGGGAAAAATTAAAAACACATTTCAAAATTTAGGCTGATACAAATTTTGAATTGTTGGTCAAGGTTATCAAAGTTAGCAAATGGGGGTGGCAAAAAATAAATAACACCGAGACGAAAAAAAAGAAAAATATTTGATCAAAGTTTGTGTGCAAGTTATGACGTTTGTATATATTCCAATATTCAAGGTTTTTGAATTTCGACATAAAATGAAAATAAAATTTGTAACTGCCTTATTATTTATTTATTATTTTTTTTTTTGTAATTCGTGAAATGTTGAAATATTGACTTATTAAATTTCGTATTGCAAATTCAACGTACTGCATTTGAAAACATGAACGGATTACAAATTGGGTATCTGAATAATAAACAAGAAGAGAAAAATGAAGCAACACATACCTTTATCAAATTTTTACTTGGTTACTTGGTGAGCTGAATTGAATGCACTAAAGTGGAACAGTAAACACACATACATAAAGGCTGGATTACACTCTTTGACCAAGCGTCAAATATTTGTCATAAGATAAAAATTAGTCAAAGATAATTGTTTGTCACTCTCCAATTTTTACATGTGGCAAACACGGGCAAACAATCATCATGATGTCAAATAAATTTAACCATTATACTGCCGCTGTTTTCGTGCTGATGAGAAAACAGCAATTAAAAATCGCAACGCTTTAGGAGCAATATTGCACTCTTACGCTGTTTTAAACAAGTCCATCAACAGAAATTCTTACTGCAATGTCAATTAAATACTTTAGCGTTATAACCCGTTCATAAACACCAAAGTTTGATTGAATTATGTTGCAAACAATAAGCTGGGACCCATATGCGATTACTTTTTTGATGCCTAGCCAGAATGATAGCAAACCAGTCCCATAGCCACCTACGACTGGTGATGAAAAGCAAACTACTGCAAAGCGTTTCCGGTGATAGCTTGCATTTGAAACAAATCAGCTGTTGGACGATCTCCTTCACGCGTGCTTCCACAGAATCATTAAACGATTTTGTAGTGAGAAATGTATTACAATGTGGTTGTATAACTTGCCCACTTGTTTCTTCATCCAATACTATGATTAAATTCTAAATCAGTTCAGGTGAAGGAACTTGTTCTAAAATTTTTCGAAAGCGGTCAATGTATGACGGCGGCGGACAACTTCCACGCATTAGGCAGGGAAACCAATATAACAAAGACCCTTCTATTACTCATTAAGATTTTTACTACGTTGTGAAAAAGCTAAGAACCGTGCTGAAGTATTCGGTATGACTGTTGACACGTTGTTCAAAAAATAAACCACCGTTTCTCAATTGTCATCCACGGCCCAACATGGATTAAATTCGCGGGTAGTATTATTTTATATTGATTGGATGCTCTAATTAACAGTACAGTGACACACCTAACGGCGATGGCAGAAATGCTGTTCATTCAAAAAAAAAAAAAAAAATTGATAAAAGAAACAACTTGTGGATTTTTTTCCTTGAAGAAAACAGCGAGATCCACACGGTCATAAATAGGCGCACGATCATGAAAGGAGACTGAAGGCAATCTTCCAGTTATAAACGTCGAGAAGAAGTATTTTTGGAATAGTCTTCCAGTAAAAACTTAGCATTGATAAATTTTTCTAAAAATACAAAGATATTGCCAATCAACTGCCAAACAATGAGGTTTTAATTTTTATCCCATCCTCAAATACACACATATGTAATTAGCTTTGTTCTCTCGTGATTACCTATAACAAGATATCGGCACAACAACTAACGATTCCAACAGATTCTAGAAATCAGGTTTCTCTTATAGGAAACTAAATGTTCTATTTTTCCAGTTTTAAATGCGAAACTACGGTAAAATTCGATCGAACCGCCTATTGAATTTTACTTGGTTAACTGGTACATCAAATTCTAAACCTGAAGACCATGAACTATGTTGAACATAACATGCTTCATAATTATTTTTGACTGTGGGACTGATGATTGTGATGATTTGTTCTATGGGACCGGCTTGCGATCATTTTTGCTATGGGACAAACCGACTTGCAATTTTTCATAGTTCCTCAGAACAAAGTATTCAAAATTATCTGTTCTATCGAAAGTAGATGTGAAAAGGTGATGATTCCACCAATAAAGTCAAAATTGATAAAAATGCAATTGGGACGGACTTGCCATGAGGGGCAGTATACTAGATGGTCAAATATTTGACCATTCGTCAAAGAGTGTAATACAGCCGAAATTCGTTGGTTGGAACACAACTGCCACCCAACCAGCGAATCGTGTTCGTTAGTTGGATGAACTGACAACTGGGCAAATTTTTCAAAGGGGAGCGCCGATTGTTTGTTTTCTTCCTGCTTTGGAAAATTTCCTAATTTCATTGCGGTAAAACAATGTCAAAGAAAATGAACTTTGCTCATCTGTCTTGCTGCTGTAGTAAATATTTTATGTATTTGGTCAAAACTTTTTCATACAAAAATTCCAACGAGAAGCAAAATGATATAGCGCAAGCACATCACTCTGCTTCTTGCCCAGAAAATTATAGAACAAACAACCTCTAAATTACACACAAAATGTTGTAAACTTGTAACATGTACCTTTCAAATTACGCGACTGATTATGCCAGAGATGATCTGCATGAAGTGTCCAGTTAATAGCGCTGAGAAACAAACTTATTAGTGCTGAATGGATTAAGCGTAATAACTAAACATGTTTACAAATTTTTTACAACAATAAATAATATAATTTTATTTTAGTAATATTTTTTTTACTTTTCGGACCCCTGAAATGCATTTGAATGACGTTGAATTCTGACATTAGTGTTTTTTAGTTGGGTGACAGCCCAGCTAGCGAACACCCAATAAACGAACCTCCAACTAACGAACATCCAACGAGCGAATCATCACTGTAAAGGCTTAAGACATAAGTAACACTGGCGTTTTTTTTTCTGGTACAGGTTTTTCTGTGCAGGTACACTGCCTTCAAAAACAACTCAAACAGTGATTCTATTCAGAGGGTGGTTCCATTCGAGTAGTTCATTTTGTACCAACTTTTTTTGAAGATTTCTTCCTGAGTGTTACGTATGTCTTACACACTTAAAAAATTTCGCCGAATCTCGGCATTGTTTGTGCCGAGATTTGGACAGCCGAGTGCTCGGCAACCATCTCGGCTGAATCTCTTTTGCCGAGAATCTCGGAAAACCAATATTTGACAGATGTCATTTTATGCCGAGAATCGCGGTACACAATTGACTGTACTCTCGGCAAATCCAACCGAGAAGCGGCAAACCAGTCCAACGACCTTTCGGTTATATAAGCTGAATGTTCGGCACAGTAAAGAGCCGTTTTTTCAGTGGAATCCAATCGCAGAAAATAGTTTTGCTATGAATCAGGTAAGCAAAGTTCTTTCAAAAGATAAATTATAAGCTCGATGAGTTTTAGTAAGTAAAGAAATTTATTTATACTAAATCTTGAATACTTATCTTTATCTTGCTCGCCAGTAGGGCATTGAGCTAAACATCTAATCTAAAATTACGTCTAATGCCTATCCCTAAAACAAATACAATATTGTATTCACACAATTTGAAACTACACTTTTTGAGTTCCAGCCACTTCCCCCCAAACTGTACTACATTTTTTTCGGCTACTGGATTGTAAACACTTGTAATTTGCACAAATTTCAGCCAAACTTGTATCCGATTCCTGTTTGCTCACCCGTAACACGCAAAAATTTTCACTAAGAAAAATGACGGCAACTCGTTCATGAGAATGACAGCTGTATTGCCGAAACACGGCAACGAGTAAAATTTGTGCCGAGATACCAGTAATGTTTTTGCTGACCTCGGCATCAACAGTGTTTAACGATAAATTCGGCAAAAAATAGAGACGAGATTCGTCAAGCTTAGTTTTTTGGACGAAGTCTCGGCAAAATGATCTGACAACTGTCGGCAACCGGCATTTTTTTGCTGAAATACCGGTTGAATCCAAAGTTGCCGAGTGAACTCGGATGTTTTTTTGCCGAGCTCGAGATCCAGTTTTAAGTGTGTATATATGTGGTAAACATATTGTCAAAAACAAAAATCTAAATCAAACTGGATGAACAATAAGGATTACCTCCAAAATTTTTTTATGTATTGTACAATACGTAAAAAAAACTTGAAGATAACTTGTGTTGAAAGTATATCGATGACTATTTGAGTTAAAAATTGTTTCTTCAAAATTTGAAGAAAAAATTCTGAAAACAAGATAGCTTGTGTTGAAAGTATATCGATGACTATTTGAGTTAAAAATTGTTTCTTCAGAATTTGAAGAAAAAATTTTAAAAACGAGTGAAACTTTGCGCTAGTTTCCTGGAAGTTTTGTTTTACCTTGCATTTCAAAAAATCATGGCGATGTTCAGGACACGATCACATGTTCGACTATTGGGTTGTTTGGCTATTCACGGAATTTTATATATCAGTTGAAAGAGTGTAATTTACTGAGCAAAAGATAATTTTTTTAAATTCTATATCATTCTCGTTCGATTTTTAAATGAAGAATAAAAATCGCTTCAAATTGCTACAATGACAGTTGGTTATAGCTAAACAACCCAATTGTAGATATCCTTTCCTTCGAACAAATAGCTAAAATAACCTGTGGAGGGCAGAGATAAATGGTCATCAGGCTTTCGCTCTTAAGTGTAGAACGACCGTCGCTCCTCGCACAAAGAACAGATGGTCAATTGACACTCGCGCATCCGAGAGATGCACACTATCATCCGTTTGGCGATGTTGTTTTGGTTCATTTCTGTCTACTTCATTATATTTCTAAGAAATATTGAGACGAGATCAATTATGTCAGCGGTTCTCAATCTGGGGTACGCGTACCCCTAGGGGTACTCGAAAGCTTTCAGGGGGTACGCGAAAGAAAAATCAGTGATGGTGGACAAAGCAATTTTTCTTTATAATACTTCATTTGTTGTTGAATCTTGCTCTTGAAACATGACTGAAGCAATCAAACAAACCATAGTTCAATTTGATACCTGAACTCTCCCACTCTGCTAGAACATTCCAAGCCAGGGGCTGCAAACGATATGAAAAATATTGCCAAGGGGACGGACGAACAAAAAAAAAAGGTTGAATTATGTAATTGTCATTCTACAAATTTTGTAGAAGCAATGACAAAATACGTTTAGGAAAAAAGCGCCGTGCTGGTGAGTACTCGTTTGAGATGTTTGTTCAAGAATGTATTTAGGCAGCGAGCCTTGCCACCGTCAGAAGCAAAAAAAAACGACAATTATTGGCCCTGACACAAGTAAATGAGATTTTCAACGCTGTTCGCACCTACGCGAGTACTCATATGCAATTGTCAATTTAGGCCGTTACAAATTTTATTTTCATTCTATGTCATCCCCCCCCCCCCTTCAATAATCTTGAATATTGGAAGGGGAAGAAAAAAAGCTCAAACCGTTTTGTTCATTTCATTGATTTTCCGACAGCATAAATGCTTAATTTAGCAACAATCAAGTCAGGTGACAGCGAGAGTGTCGTCGAAAGGCAAGCTAAATAAATAATAATAAAGTGTTATTTTTCAACATTTATTTGAGTGCAAGTTATAACTTGCACACAAACTTTGATCAAAAATATTTCTTTTTTTTTCGTCTCGGTGTTATTTATTTTTTGCCACCCCCTCTGCTAACTTTGATAACCTTGGACATAAAAAGAATTCGAAATTTGTATCAGCCTTATGTGTGGAAACAAAAGCAACAAATGGCGGATCTAGAGTGAAAGGAAGAGGACGTATTTTTCACGTGGTCTACAACTACTTCTTTAATTTCAGCTCGGAAGTAATTTTTAACAGTCGAAATTTTGTCTTAGTTTTACTACACTTCGTCGGCATAGTATAAATACCGAATTCAAATACAGTATTATCTAAACTGACAAAAAAGCGAACAGTGAAAACTGTACATAACCTCCAAAATGGAGGTTCCAGCGAAAAAACCACCAGATGAAACTAACAGGATGAAAAACGATAGAGATTTCCAGTAATATATATACGACGAAACGGATGCAGCTCCATATCGGATTATTATACAGCTAGTGGATAATAAAGGTACAAATAATGAAGCACGTATTGACAAGCTTTCGGTAGGGCGTCTACTGTCGAATGTGGCGACACTCAGGAATAATGTATGTAACATTCGCACTCTAGGCAAGAACAAAGTTCTTGTCTTTATGAACACGTATCAATCTGCCAACGAGCTGCAGGACCTCTCCGAGCTAAACAAATTTTGCTACAAGGCATACATACCCAGAAATTTCGTTACAGTTTCAGGAGTAGTAGCCGGTGTGCCAATGGACATGACTATCGATGAAATAAGTGATAATATCCTGTTCGATGTTCCTATTCTAAGCATAAATCGTCTTCATCGCTATGATGGAAATCAAAAACATGTAACGAATAAAATCGGAATAACTTTTCGCGCAAACAAGCTCCCATCTAATGTCCGCATATTTTGCTGTATCAATAGAGTTAGACCTTTCATAAGCAAACCAGTTCTATGTTTGAACTGCTTACGCTACAATCACCGTACAGAAAACTGTCGATCCAGACAGCGATGCAAAAACTGCACCCAGCAGCACGAAGGAACAGGAACGGACGAATGCCCACATAAAATGAACCGCCTCTACTGTAGAGTTGAGTCGGATCACCGCACAGCTGATTCAACTTGCCCGGAGTGGAATCGACAACGAAACATCAAAACTATAATGGCAAAAACAACTTTATCGTATATGGAAGGAACAGCTAAGGAACAAAATCCGATACTCACACAAAACCGCTACGAGGCTCTTGAACGCGCAGACGAATTTCCAAGCATTCAAGGAAGTTTTGCTACAATGACAGCAGGTTCAAACAAATTGAAGGAAGGTTATCGCTACAAATCACAGCAAACGAAAAGGCCATTACAAGACGTAAATATAGCAGACCAAATCACTGTTTATGCCGAAAGCAAAAAGAAAAAGGGCGCCAGAGAAGATAACGGAATCGCACTATTCAATAAACTTCGGGTGTCGGATGTTGAGCGCTGGACACAACACCTCGGTGAGCTGAACCCAAGTGACCCACAGAAAAATCTTGGTGACAAAACAATGAGAACGGAAACTAACAATGGAACAATTAAGAAAAGAATTGACTACAATCTCAGAAGGAGTCAGGCAGATTGGTCACGAACATTGCTACCAGCAACACAACCGACTACTTATCAGTTATCACAGCGATCGCAGCTACTGTCAATAGATCCCAGAAAACGTGTGCAGCAACAGGAAAATAATGATCCAGACATGGAACTGTAAATATCGACAAAGCATGCATCAAAAAAAGCTCAAACTTCTACAGAACAATATTCAAAGTCTTGAATAACACAAAGAGGAACTAATGAGGGAAATCATTGACAAATATGATATTATACTAATCTCGGAATCGTGGAGTAAAAAGGAATTGGAACATAGCAAATACAAAATACCAGGATTTTTTACATTTCTAAATTCTAGAGATGACGGCTACGGAGGAGCAGGCGTGCTGATAAACAAAAAAATAAAATCCCGTGAAGTGGTATTACCCAGCTCTGACAAGATCCAAGCTGTGGGTAGATATATTATGGCTTTCGGTATTCTGATCATTTCGATATATGTAATGTCTCTCTCTCGGAAATTCTGTCGATATAACAACGATCTTGCCACCCTGTACACCTTGTTACCTAATGTGGTGAGTGTAGTGACATACTTTAGCCTTCTGCTGTGTATGTGCATGACCGCCATTATTGATATTTCATCATTCGTAAGAGAGAACTCGTGGTGTAAACATCTCGTTCAATAAACTTTTTTTGTTCTTGATTTAAAATTAAACTTGGCCTTTCATTCCACTGGAACCTTATTCCAAGAGGTTATGTGCCCAGATATCGTTGAAAGTGCGTGAGTTTATTTTGTTTTTTTCGACGCGGTAGTGGATTTTATCACTGGTGTGAATCGCGTGTATTTTTTTTTCGGATTTGAACTTTGCGTGTGCCGGGTGTACTTGTGAAAAACAAAATGGCGGACACAAAAGTGACGATCGAAAAATTGAACGACGGAAATTATGCGGTGTGGAAATTTATAATGAAATTGCTTCTAACGAAAGAAAAGCTGCCGAAAGTGGTTACCGATCCGAAGCCGGAGGGGGCCGTGGATGCGACCTGGATCTCAAATGATGAGAAGGCGCAAGCGGTCATCGGTCTGGCATTGGAGGACACGCAGCTGATTCATGTCATCGAGAAGAACTCGGCAAAGGAGATGTGGGATGCGTTAAAGGATTATCACGAACGCGCATCTCTCTCCAGCATAATCCACGTAGTGCGTCAGTTGATTACGATTCGCATGCCGGAGAACGGTGTTATGTCGGAACATTTAAAAGAGATGGCTGCTCTTCGGCTCCGGATAGTTGCACTTGGGGAAGAAGTGAAGGACAACTGGTTTGTTGCGTTGATGTTGTCTAGTCTTCCCAGATCGTACGACGGGTTAATTGTAGCACTTGAAAGTCGGCCAGATAAAGACCTCACAGTGGACTTTGTGAAGGGAAAACTTATTGATGAGGGTCGACGTCGTGCTAATGGTGATAGTGAAAGTGTTGGTGAAAAGGCACTGGTGATGAACACAGCCAAACCGAAAAGTGCAAGTAAGTCCAACGTGAAAAAAGAACAGTTGTGTCATTACTGCAAAAAGGAGGGACATTTTCGGCGGGATTGTCGGAAATTGGCACAGGATAAGCGTGAGAAGGAGAAGCAGAATGATCAGAAGGCGAGTATGGCCATCAAATCGAGTGTTGGATTTGAAGTGTGCTTGGCGGCGAGTGCTACCGGTAGTACCGGGTTCTGGTATCTAGATTCTGGTGCAACGGCTCATATGACGAGTGATGCGTCGATGTTGAAGGGTGTGGATAAATCCAAAGCAACAGCCGTCTGTGGCGAGTATACGGGTGGTTCGTTGAAAAAGTTTTTTGCGGAGTGCGGTATCATTCACGAACTAACGGCACCGTATTCACCACAACAAAATGGTGTTGCCGAGCGTAAGAATCGCTACCTTGTCGAGATGCTGCGGTGTATGCTCTCGGAGTCAAGGTTGAGCAAAAGGTATTGGGGCGAAGCGATTTGCACTGCGAACTATTTGCAGAATCGTTTGCCGTCGTCCGAGGTATGCAAGACACCGTTTGAGCTCTGGAACAACAAAAAGCCTTCATATGCTCATCTTCGAATCTTTGGGTCGGAAGCGTACGTTCATATTCTTAAGGAAAAGAGGCGCAAGCTGGATCTCAAGGCCGAGAAGTTGGTGTTTGTAGGATACGCAGAAGGGCGTAAGGCGTATCGTTTTTTGAACCTTGAAACGGATATGCTTTTGATTAGCAGGGATGCAAAGTTCTTTGAGATGTGCAATACCAAGGAAGCTGTTCGGAACAAGGGCAAGCAGACAGGAGGAGTTTTAGAAACGAGCCTGGAAATACCACTGACGTCACCTTCTAAGACTGATGGGGCCTCGACGTCATCGGAAGAAAATTCGGAAGTGGAAGAAGATGATCCGGTGGACGATGACCGGAATCCAAACGGATCGTACTACGGAAGTGCATCGGAAGGGGACCAATCGTTTCGTGGGTTTCCTCTGGATGAAATAGCGCGGCGATCTGGAAGAACAACAAAGGGTGTTCCTCCTCACAGGCTAATCGAAGAGATTTTTGCTGTGAAGTCCCTGAATAACGAGGTAGTTGAGCCAAGGTTCTTGAAGGAGGCAATTACCTGCGAAGAAAAGGAAAGCTGGAAGGCGGCAATGTCAGATGAGCTGAAATGAAAAAAATGGAACATGGGAGCTAGTCAACTTACCTGCTGGACGAAAAGCGGTTGGATGTCGCTGGGTATATAAACTGAAGAGAAACGCAGCTGGAGGCATCACTAAGTATAAAGCTCGTCTGGTTGCACAGGGATATTCCCAAAAGTACGGAGAGGATTATGATGAGATTTTCGCACCAGTATCCAGCCACACCACACTGCGGGCGCTGTTAGCCGTTGCTAGCAAGAAGAAAATGACGTTGAAACATTTTGATATAAAAACGGCCTACTTGTACGGTGATTTAAAGGAGGAAATTTTCATGAAGCAGCCACCTGGATACGCAGTGGAGGGAAAGGAAAACATGGTGTGTCGTCTGCGAAAAAGCATTTACGGACTCAAACAGTCCGCTCGATGCTGGAATCAACGACTGCATCGCGTCCTTCTAGAAATGGGCTTCAAGCAAAGCGATGCTGATCCGTGCATGTACACAATGATGGTCCATGGGAAACATGTCTATCTGATAGTGTATGTGGACGATATTTTGGTCGGTTGTGCGGACGAAGCAGAGATTGAATCGGTTTATGAGGTGCTGAAACAGTACTTCGAAATCACCAATCTGGAAGAGCTGAGTTACTTCCTGGGGCTTGAAATCGGCAACGAAGACGGCAAGTACAGCATTTTAGTGCAAGGGTACATCGATCGTGTTGCGGAGAAGTTCGGACTACGTGATGCAAAGCGAGCGAAGACGCCAATGGAAGAAAGTTTCCAGAGCACGGAGGATAAGAGTCCTCTGCTGGCTGACGGGACAGACTATCGAAGTCTCGTTTGAGCGCTTCTTTACATTTCTGTGTGCGCTAGGCCGGATGTAGCTGCGAGCGTGGCGATATTGGGTCGGAAGGTGAGTTCGCCGACGGAGGCGGATTTGGTGGCGGCAAAACGTGTTGTCCGTTACCTGAAGTCAACCAAGGAGTGGAGATTGGTGTATTGCGACGCTGGTGGAAGTCTGATCGGATATTCGGATGCCGATTGGGCTGGCGATGGTACTACAAGAAGATCTACAACCGGTTTCGTCTTCCACTATGCCGGAGGAGCGATATCGTGGGTAAGTCGAAAGCAAAGTTGCGTCACGCTGTCTTCGATGGAATCTGAATATGTGGCGTTGAGTGAAGCTGGCCAAGAATTGATTTGGCTTCGAAACCTATTGAAGGACATGGGCGAACAGCTGAGCGATCCTGTCAAGATGATGGAGGATAACCAAAGCTGTATCCAGTTCGTGTTTTCAGAGCGGAAGAATCGTCGGTCCAAGCACATCGAAGTGCGGGGACATTTTGTCAAGCAGCTGTGCGAGGACGGTAGCATGGAACTACAGTACTGTCCTACTGAAGAAATGGTAGCTGACGTGCTCACTAAGCCGGTGGGTTCAGTCAAGCAATTGAAGTTTGCACAGATGCTGGGATTGTCGCCCAGGATGGCAGTACTCGTTGAGGAGGAGTGTCGATATAACAACGATCTTGCCACCCTGTACACCTTGTTACCTAATGTGGTGAGTGTAGTGACATACTTTAGCCTTCTGCCATTATTGATATTTCATCATTCGTAAGAGAGAGCTCGTGGTGTAAACATCTCGTTCAATAAACTTTTTTTGTTCTTGATTTAAAATTAAACTTGGCCTTTCATTCCACTGGAACCTTATTCCAAGAAATTCGTGTTGGTCTGAAGTCCATCTTTCAGTCGACGACTTATTATAAGAAAACACTAATTGGAGGTGATTTCAATGCACATCATTCATCCTGGGATCCAATACACAGTGACAACAAAGGTACTGAACTCTTCAACTTGATCAATGATGAAAATCTAATATTACTAAATGGAAGAGAATCTACGTTTACACCCGCGGAATTGCACAAACAGCCATCAACAATAGATCTGGTTTTAGTATCTCCGCAATTGTACCAACAAACAGAAATGCATGTCCTACAATATGGCATAGGAAGTCGCCACCTCGCCTTGGATATCGCGATTCAATTATTTGAGGAAAAAAGAGAAAAGTTCTTCATAAATAAAGTACTAGCCGCGAGCCGTATAAGTAAAATTGACTGCACAAAAGTATCTACGATAACTGACTTGCAGAAAGAAGTGAAATGCATCAAAAAAAAATCGAAACAAGAGGATAACTACGCACCAAAGTTCTGGTGGTCAAGTGATGTAGAATTAGCATGGAAAGAAAAAAAGACAGCTATCACTCGTTTCAATAGATCAGGAAATATGCAAGATCTCCTCGAACTGAAACGTAAAGAGGCAATTTTTAACAGAAAAAAGAAATTATCATCTCAAGAAAAATTTAAAGATTTTATCAAAAGCTTCGATCCTCGATCATCTGCCCAAGTCATATGGAATGGATTAGGACGTTTAATGGGAAAAAAGAAGAAAGTTCAAAATTTATTAGTGTATGACGACATGCAGATGGCAGAAGAATTCTTGCTGAAACATTTTCATGGAAATCCAGACGAACTACTGCAACCTTGTTACTAACCCGATTACGACATTCTCACGACGGAGTTTTGGTCGAAGTTTCTAGCGAAGAAAACAAAGCGCTCAGCACCTGGACCAGATGGTATAACGTACGACATGCTACCAGTACTACAACCTGAGGTAAGGGACACTGTAATACGAGATCTAAATTTGATATGGAAAACAAACAACATCCCAAACAATCTAAAACAGATCAAAATAATAGCGATTCCAAAACCAGGCAAAAACCCAGAAAATTTGGATGGCACACGACCGCAATCGATGATAAACTGTTCACTTAAACTGCTAAATTCAGCCATCCTGGAAAAGCTGCTATACGAAATAAATAGAAAAAATGCTATCCCCCAATTAACCTTTGGGTTTCGAAGAAAAATGTCAACCACATCGTGCCTAGAATTTGTAACAAACAAAATAACGGAAGTAAAGCGCCGAAATCGAGTCATTGCAGGCATATTCATTGACCTTTCTAATGCCTTTAATGCAGTCAAATTGAATACACTAGACCAAACAATGTTGTCGCTAAACTTACCCCCAGAGTTTGCCAGTTGGTGCATCGCTTTTCTGCAAGACAGAACAGTTCAACTACAGGTTAGAGGAAAAGAACTTACTCGCACAATTAGCCAAGGATTACCACAAGGAGATGTCCTCTCGCCTACGCTCTTTAACATCTACACTGCAGCTCTACATGAAATTAAAGTAGAGGGAGTCGTCTTAGTGCAGTACGCAGATGATTTTGCGGTTCTAGTTGAAGGAAAAAATGTGGAAGAAATAAACACTCGTAGTAATGAATTCATGAGTAAATATAGCAGATGTGCGAAAGAAATGAATCTGGAAATGAACCTTCAAAAAACAAAAGCAATGATGTTTAATCAAAGCTTGAAACAACTCGAAATCACAGTGAACAACATCAGAATTGAATCTGTGAATTGTCATCGCTACTTAGGAATATACTTAGACAGATCACTAGGTTTCGGTGCTCATATAAGAAACCTCATAGAAAACCTTTCTGGACGTTTAAACATGATCAAAGTGATCAGTAACACTAAATTAGAGATCCTCAGAGGGAGAGATACGCGATGAAAAAAACCGCTGACTTGGCAACTAGGTTTCACATATCAGAGGTGCCAGATCTCTTCTCAAAGCGCAATGTTGACTAACTTGTTAATTCGGCTCGTATAGCTGATGGTGACGGTGGAAGTCCTGGGGCATAATAAAGTGCATCACAAAAACCGTGAAGGTGTTAAATTTTATGTTTATGTTTAATTTTATATACTTTCATCATTATTCTGTAGACCATACAAAGGGTTTGTGAACCACCAGGTAAAAATCACTGTGATGAAGCTACTTTGGAGCATTCTCAATTCATGTTTTAGCAATAGAACATGAAAAACGTGTAAAAATAAATATATTCTTTATTGAACCTTATTGCAATACCTTTCAATGTGTTACCTTTCTTGTTCGTTTGGCTCGAATTTTGACATGTTCGTTTGGCTCACAACACTCTCTTCGCATATCTCTCCCTCTGAGTATTGCTACACTAAATATGGCAGCCACCCACAAACGCTAGGAATGGCATATAACGCCTTTTTCAGAAGTGTCATGGAATATGGTTGTAGCGTATATGGCATGGCGAAGAAATCAAACTTGATGAAAATAGATGTAGTTAACAATCAATGCTTAAGAAAAATCACTAGCTGCACGAGAACCACACCTAAAAGCACTTTACAGGCTATAGCTGCGCAACCCCCACCGTTGTTTAGACGGCTAAGAGTTACGGGTAAACAAATAGTTAAACACACGTATTTTAATTCACCTGTACACAAACAGATAACTCAGAATACGATAAACGATAAAAAATCCTACACACTGGTGGAATCACTAGCATGGCAACACATGGAAGTTCTTGAAAACCTATCTACAATGATTATTTCTGACTACCCGTGGAACGAAGTATGTTTGGAAACTGATCTTAGCGGCAATTGGAAGAAAAAAACAACCATCACGATGGTGCTTAAGCGTTTAACTCTTGGCTTGATTCAAGGCAAATACAAAAATCGCCAGATTATTTACACCGATGCATCAAGTGATGGAGCCAGTTGTGGAATAGGAATATTCCATGAAAGCAGGAATATCAGGATTAGTTTAAAAATAGAAAACAATGTATGCATCATGACCGCAGAAATTGAAGCCATCTATGTAGCATTTCAGTACATCACAAGGAATAAGATTGACCATGCTGTTATAATGACGGACTCTAAATCAGACTGCGAGTTCATAAAAAGCTTTATCGGGAAAAGACAGAGAGACTCAGTAATAGAAAAAATACTAAAAATGGCTTCTGAATCAAGAACTGCAATACAATGGATACCTGGACACTCACAAATACGCGGAAATAAAACCGCCGACACATTAGCTAAAGCAGCGTTACAAACGCAACTTATATGCAATAACAAAATCCTGTTTCACGATGCCATCAGCCACGTTTGCGATTACAGTGATGAAACTGCTCAGCAATGGTACGTAAATTATGTCTCAGAGCTTGGTAAAGGCAGAAAATTTTTCCGGATCCAAAACACTATACCACATAAACCCTAGCATCATAACCTAATGCTTAGCAACAAAGAAACTCATGATCTGTCATGATCTTTCCCGTTACTGGCTGTTTAAAACCAACATAACGGACGACTGCTTGTGCCAAACCTGCGATCGAGTTGAAAATGCTGAACACATATTATTTACGTGTAAACTGTACGAAGGCGCAAGGAACATATATAACCTGGATAAATTCAATAATATATATGAAATGTATGAAACCAAAAGCATCGACCTGCTTAAGAACGCTGTTAGTTACTTAGAAGAAATTAAAAAAATTATCTAAATATTGTTATACTTTTGAGCAATGTATGCAGGGGGGATTTACTGCTGTCAAAATTCATATATGTGTGCGTTATCGCAGATCAACTCTGGTCCATGAAGTTTGTTGGTCCATGACGTTTAAAAGATTTCCTGTCTGGCGAGGAAACTTCATGATTTTCAGCTAATTGCAGGCTGCTGCCACCAAATTTCACTACGCAACGCAGTGTTAATAAAAGTTTTCCGAGATTTATAGAGTTTTGTTAAAAAAGAACGTTACAATTCTACTAAATTTTCAAAAACGACAAAAACCAAAACAACCGGACGCCTTGTTGCCAAATATGCTGATCACGGTTACGCGATATTTGACAGATAGATTCCCCCTGAATGTATGTAAAGTCGATGTGACTATAAACAAACACCGCTGGCAATATAGCAACACTGCTGTGCCATTCAAAACAATCCTGCTGTCATTGATAGCGGAGCTTGTAAAAAAAGAAGAAGAAGAAGAGAAACAAAAGCAAAAATATTCCCTTCTTTCACTTTCGCAAGTAAAAACGGTAAAAACCAAGCCAATATCAACAGAGTCGTCAGGGCCAATTGCAGCAAAAAGTTGTTCTACTGTGACCATTTACAAGTCTGAACCAGACACTTCGCACCGCGGCAAACCAACTCACAGTTGTAATAGCTTTTATTATATAAATACGAATAGAAGCAAAACACGCAAAAAGGTTACAATTTTCAAAACAAGGGTCGAAGAAGTGAGCATTAGTTGGCTTGTTGGAGATAGAAAATTCTAATTTTTACTGACAAATTAGTAAAAGTACACTGTCAAAGTTGAATAAGATTATTGTTTGAGGGATTCTGCCAGCATATCTTTTTCAGTGCGTTTCGGATACTTGCACACGGTCTTAAACTCTGTTAAGTTTATAAATAAACCAAAGTATTTATTTTTTCCTTCATTTGTCTTCAAATGAAATTGAATTGCATTTTTCACGCTTTTTTCAAATACCTTACAAGATATAAATTATACATACACAATTATTTCATTGTCACCACCCTTCATGATTTCCTTTAAAATTCTTACTCTGGCTGAGTGTGGTGTATTATTCTCTTTGCTTGTTCTTTCTATCAAAATAGTCTTTTCACGAAAAGATTACCGCTCTTGCTCTCCTAGTTCCTTTTTATTCAGTAGTTCTATGGAATAATCCTAGCTGATGTCTTGTGTATAGAAAGGATGAGGAGTTGATATAAACGGGAAAAGTTCTCTCTTGCCTGAACTACTAAAAAAAGATGAAATGCAGTTTCCACCAGTGAAGTCTAAAAGACAATATTTTAAGAACTGGTGCCAAGAGAAACTGTCCCCGAAAATGGGGAAAAGCATCAGAGGGGTGCGTACAACTACATATAAAAATAAAAAAAGTTTGGTTTTTTGGAAGTACGATTACACGAAATTGCTATAAATAAAAACGAACGAGAATTATGAAGTGCGATGTTTATTTTTTCTTGTTTGTGTGCTCCTTTTGTGTGGAAAAACACACTCGAGATGAAGCTTGGGTGAATAAAAATCTCTTCTTCGGTTTATCTTCAGTTGACTTCTTAACTATCTCTGTTCAACAGTCTACTTGCACATGTGAGAGCGTGCTTAGTGTTTAATCGCTCTTTTTTCTTTCTCTTTAAGGTTTTGTATCTTCGCATCAATGGATTGCTTTGTAAATAAATAATTTGTTTAAAAACGGAAAACGTAATTTACAAAAAATATAAACAGAGGAGAGGAAGGTACACGAACATGATTAGCGGATTACCATGCCGTATTGTTTTTCACTATTTTTAAAAATAACGATTTCAGTTACATAAAAAGATAACCTTTTGACTGTCTCCCCTATCTGCAGAATTTCTTCTATGAATCGGGTTATTTTTTAAATAAATCGAATCACAATAACTTTGTTTATAAATTAATATTTTATAGTAAAAATACTTTACTCTCCAGCTTTTGCCACTTTTTGTTTTTCTCGTAAACATTCTGTTGTGTATGTTTTTGGAGACAAAATGTGTTCCAAAATTGTTCTATTTTGTTCATTTTTGCTGTTAAACTTTCAGCTTCAATGTATGCGGGGATGAAACACTCTCAACCGTTTCCGAGGTTTCAGGGTGCATACTCCAAACGTGCCAATTCCACCAAACTGTCCACACTCGAGAGTATTCGAGATCAAAGACAACAGTGAATAAAATTGATAGAGAAACAGGTTTTGCTCTCGGGTTGGACGAAGGTGTAAGGGCTGCGAATTGGAATGCACTGGAATTACGGATATAAGGGTGTTTCATCCCCCTGTTGCTACGACACTTTCGTCTTATTCTGCATCCTTCTTCTCCCAACTGTCATGGCCCTGTGAATGTTAAAGGTCACACTACAGGGTGCCATGGACGTTAGAGGGTACGGCGGCGGGGGGTGTGTCTCGGTTAATTAATGATGATGCGCGTTCGCCCTCGGTTAGGCACGGAGAAAGAGATTTCACACTTTCGGCTTATTTTTCCTTTCCTTCCTTTTTTCTTTCTTAATCGACTGTTTTGATATCGTTTCCTCTCACAACTATTGCTACGGGACGACATTGAAACACAAAAATCGTGCGATGAATTTGGCTGAGTTTTGTTGATTTTTCTGAACCAATTGTATTTTCTACTATTTTCTCTTATTACTTCGTTATATTTGGTTATAGCAGATGTTTTTTCACTGTGTTTTAGAAAGCGAATGGAACAATTTTTCACTACTACACAGATTGAAACGTGTCATTTGTTATTTATACGTATTTTGTAATATTTATGCGTTTGCGTTTATACTGACGATTATTGTGTTTTATTCAGAATTTAAGTGATGGTTGTATTTTCTGTTGTTGAAACAATAAGAGAAAATCTACTACAAAAATCACACAAGCTCAGATGTACTTTATCGTTTTATGTTTCGCAGTTGTATGCTTTATTGCGTCAAATTTCTTATAACACAATCAGTACTGGCTTCGTAAAATAGTGTTTTCGGTTTACAAAACATACATATGTCACGGTCAAAGGGTTTGTGAGATTTTCTACTGATTTCCACAAATCTTCAGATTCGTTTTCTGCTGGAACAGATTTTAACTAGTCAAGATTTTGCGCCTGTTTTCTGTTTTAACCTGGGTTAAATAATTCTCGTTCCTATTCTTTTCAACTGTTCCCGTCCTATGCGTTAAACACCTATGTTCTAGATTTTTTACTTTTTGTATATTTTGTACTTTTTTTGATTTTCTTTATGATTTTTATCCTTTTAATTCTTTATTGTTTTTTTGGATTTTTTCCAGAAAATTATTTGTTGCAGTTTTTTTGTGTTTTTTGTCTTAGGTTTTGTTTAGCTTTATAATCAAAATTAGACAAATACGATGCTTACATTAACGCACGCACTCACGTCTGGTTGTTGTTATACTTAAAACGTCCGCTAACACGGCAACCAACGGACTACGCAGGCATTAAACAGTGTGCGTGCGTGGGTTTGTTTGAATGTGTTGATTGTAGTACTGTAGATGATCCGCCTCGCAGAATACAGCACTTACTTGCACGTACCTCCACTCCAGTAACTGCCGGTCAAGTATGTCCTGTTTGATGACGTCGTTCTCTTGTGCTCGAATTTCCGATTTCACTTTTAATCAGCAAAAGTCTCAAAGTCTTCTTTCAGTAAAGAAAACACTCACACAGTTCGCTTCGTTAAAGTTTATGGTCACGATTATTAGATTTCTTCTTTTCGAAAGCAGGTTTTACGTTGTGCACAGGGATAGCACAGTTGAACAAAACAAAATTGATTTCAATTGTAGTACTTATGGGTTCTCAGAGATAACAAAATTAGGACGTTCAGAATGTGGCCTTCTAGGCCCACTAACACAAGCGCGCTGTAGCGGTTTGAACGTTGTGGTTAAGGGGGGTCGTTTTACTCGTCAAACTGTTCACAAACTGCTACAATGGGTGAAGTGGGCCAATCTTCGCCGTCGTCTTCGGAGCTAACGCTACCGGTTCTGTGAAAAAAAAGAGCATTAATATTAGTCTTTTTAATAAACCTCAGATCAGAGATTGGAAGTATTGACAAGACAGCTAAGCAACCGTAAACTAAATTTAAAAAAAATGAGCTGGATATTGAATAAACAACTGCTACTTACCTAAATCTAAGATTGTTATTGTTAACGTGACTGTTGTGAGCATGATGTTCCGCGATCGTGGGCAGGTACGATGTAAGTTTGTCCGTCGGACGCAGTACCTTCATAGTGCGGGATGACAGTTTCCATACCAGCCGCTGCTTATACGGCATCTTGTGCTGTCCGTTATACTGTGAAAGAATTTTCGCGACAATACTGTGACTGTAGAAGAAGCTGCTATCGGGAATCTGGAAAAACGGCGAAAAGATTGTATTTTCGTGTACCATTTAAATCAACTTTTGATAAAACTTACACGACAGAACTTTTGTAGTTGAATGGCATAGTCCACCAAGTCATGAATATGCTGATTATACAACCCTTTCTCCTTGTTTGCACTAACGTGCGCATCCATCTGGGTGAAAATCATGACCAGTGCCAATTCCGAGGGACGAATGCTAGCGCAGCTGGCATCGCAGGATAGAATCTCCAAACGCATTTCCAGGTCCGCTATTGATATGGCCGACGAGAAGAAGTCGGTCAACCCGAGAGCATTCGCGGCGTTCTCAAAAATGTAGTAAAACAATCGAATGAATGACAGTGCTGTAACTGGAGCACTACTCATCTGAACGCCGAGTTTATTGGCAACTATGTCCGCCATTCGTACAAGATCACGTGACGTGCAGCGACACTGTAAGCATCGAAAAGTAAGAAAATGTGTCATAATAGGATGGATCGTGTTAATGCATTCATATCACGTTATGCTTATCACATGCTCGGTGTTTCACTATCAGCTGATTATGCTAGAGTCACATGATTGCAGTTTTAACGTCAAGCTTGTTGGTCAAGAAGATAGAGCGATGTAAAAAAATGTAGCACGTACCATAGCTATGTGCTACTTAAGATTCGTGTGACGAAGCACACTTATTTTTTAAGCAAACTTATGAACTTTCGCTTTCCACATCGACGATAGCAAAGCGTGTCAATAGTGTAAAGTGACGAAATCGGCGTACCTATATGACAGTGCTTTCAACATTAATTGACTAGGATGAGATTAAGGGATAACAATTTTTTTTTTGTATATTTTTTTAATGCACAGCGATAGCGTTGAAAACGGCACCGTTCCAAAACCTAAATTCCATGCTTTAAAGAGCACCCCTAATGATCTTGTCGTATACCCGCATCCTGTGCACGCATGTTTAGGGCGGGTTTGAAGAGTACGTGTACGTTCAAGTGAACATAAAAGGTTGTCCTCGATCGCTATTTGCTTTTTTATGTTATAAATCATTCACGTTGCCGCACGCCACTGATTGTTCCCGACTAAAAAAGCGATCGACTGTTTCAAAAGTGGTCAAAATGAATCACTTTGTATTTGCTGAAACGTATTTTGTTCTTATTAATTCGGTCAATTTTCTCTTAAGGAGCTAGAAGATCTACTCTATGGTGTTGGTAAACGCCAATGATATCAATCAATATCGTCCCCAAGTGGCATATATAAGGATGACTTTCATTAATCATATCAGTTGTTTCAGTTCATTAATCATATCAGTTGTCACGAAGAGGTTTCTCATTTAGGTCATGACTTAATCTGTATCTGCATAATCTTCCATATAACCTTTGCGGTAAAAAATAGACAAAAAATTTTCATGGGTTTACCTTCACATGCACTGACGAAACTACCCATGCAGCATCAATCATAGTGACCCATGTGGCAGCAGAAAAAAATTGACAGTTCTATCATTCGAATTCTAACCGTGATGGCCGAAAAAGTGGAGTAGTTTACTTTTTCGGCCATCACGCAGAACTGTGAGCATTCAAAGAACGGTACCCTGTTAGTTCCGAACGGACGATGACCCTGAGCCCCAAGAAGCTCCAGAGGATGCTGAAAATGAAGACCAAGGGGGAAGTGACTACATCGCTGCGGGGAGGTCGACGCAACCGGCCAATCAGTAAAAACTTCCAGTCCACTGGAAGTGAGTACCGAGGTGAAATTCATTTCACACACTAAGTTCCCCAAGAAGGTGCTGCTGTGAATGATAATCAGCGAGAAGTCGGTCTTTTTGCTCAGGACCAACAAAGCAAAGCAAACCCTTGGTGCTACATTCCGATTCGGAACTTGACCTTCTGTTTATTATACACAGACTTCGCAGCCAACCGTTAAGTGTACAGGACAATTGCGGGGCTAGCGCTACGATCCTACTGACACTAACAGTCTCTCCCGAGTCAAGACTCGAACCTACGACGACTGGCTTGTTAGGCCAGCATCGTACCTCGAGACCAGCTAGGGGATTGCTCAGGACCAACATTACCATCTAATTACCGCGAGTTGGTACCCAAAAACGTTAATGTGTTTATTGAGTAAAAGACTTAGTGAAAAAAAGACTTAGTCCGCTCTCCGAAGGTTTCTGAATGACCGTAAAAGAGGACAATTTTAAATACTGGTCGTGTAGCGTCTCGGTTTTTTCAACCCTTTCTTGGTGGTTTACTCTACGCAGATTTTTTAATACCCGCGGATTTTCGAGTTAACGCGGTTTTTTAAGAGGTACGTACTGCCGGTACCCGCATAACTGTCCCATACTGATTTTGGACACTTTCGAGTTATCATCGGGAATCGGCTTAATTGTTATCATATTTTCTGGAAAAAAATTAAAATTGATACTTTTGTATGGAAAAAACATGTAAAAAAAACAAAGTTGTTTTTGTCCCATATTGAAAGTACCCGCATTACAGTCCCACTGCATAGTGGTACAAACTACAAACATATAATTTTGCGCCAGATTAGTGTATATCGGATTATTTTAGGCATATAGAAGTATGTCATTTAATTACCTAGACTAATGTTGTTTTTCTGTAGTACAATCCACGTTGCCAATGATACTGCCGGTTGCTGGCTGAATTTATATGTGATGGGACAAAATACGCGAGTACTTTTGAAATGTACCCGCATAGTTTGTCCTATTTTGGTTTTTTGTGCTCAACGATAAACTTGTGGTGCCATGAAACTGTTATGGTCATTGGTTCTGGATGTAATCGCTGGAAATCCGAAAATTCACGGATAATATTGAATCGCCGTTTTCTCAACATGTTGTTTTTCATTATGGGACAGTTATCCGGGTACCGGCAGCGTATCTACCGCGTAAAAAATTAATTGTATATAATATCGCCTAACAGCAAATGAATTTATAATTGGTATGCGAATTGATTCTTTGCTTTAAACTTTGATATGAATATTAACATTTTTACGACTACAATTTTTCTCTAACTGTTTTTTATGTCTGTTCATTTTTTACGCGGATTCCAGAATTTACGCGTTTTTTTTGCGCGGCACGTATCCCGTATTTGCAATTAGACTTAGTTACAGGTCCCCAATGAACCGAGTCCCTAATCATAAGTATCATCAATCGATGTAGGTCAGTTTGACTGGGTGTAAACAACAGATTAATTGATTACTAAGATTACTTGAACCTAAGAGCTATCTCCTAGTTAAGCCAATACGAGCGGTAGCGAGTCAGGCCATCATCTACCAGCTACAATGAGTTGCCTGACATGTGATTAAATCGTTAAATTGAGTTTGTTCTACATTCTTTTCAATTTTAAATATCTTTTTTCTATAAATATAACAACTATATAGTCCCGTGACGTAAGATATTCCAGCCTTGCCACGCCAAGAATTTCATTGGTGCATACTTAATGTTGTTTACCCCATAGGGGGTATTAAATGATGATAATCACGAAGCAAAACATCCTACGACATTCGTGATTGGCAAAATGACAAACAAGGTGAACGAAACTTATACCACAGCAGCGTAAACACTTGGCGAATGCTGCTATCTTAGTTTGTTCGCTGTTTAGCGCTGCGATCGTACGATAGTGTAACGTAATCCAACACTGGAAAAGGTAAAAGCTGCCATCAGGCTAAATATAAACATTACCGTCGATGACAGATTTAGCGTTGTGCGCCGCCGATAATTCTGTCATAGAAACTAGAGTGAGAAAAAAGAACCTTGAAAAGGAAGAATCAAGCCAAAATTGTTGAAATAAAACAAACGGGAATGTGACCTACTCAAGACTGTGCCGTGTGTATTCAGACACAATATATAGGTATACAAAAACAAGTTTGTCGCAAAGGCGATATGGTGAAACTGCACGAAAGCTAAACCATCAAACAACTGACTCATATTGATAGACTTGCGAGACTAACGGTGATACAAATTAAATGATCATCACCTTTCAAACAAATTAACTTTTTTATAAAATATAGCAAAAAAAAATTGTGTACTCACCTGTGAAATGGCGACCAAATCCTCAGTGTCGATCTGCGGTAGGGACAACTGCTTTACTGCCAGATGGAAGGAGCTAACCGAGATGCAGGCCATATGTTTTGGCCTTACCTTCATCTTGGTCAGGAAGCGATCGACCAAGTTAATGGCCGCAAACAGGACATCATTCGGCAGCTCGTACCACACCTTAAGGCAGCGCAACACATGGGCCGCGCCGTCTCGAGTGCCGATAGTAATTTCGCCATTCTGCATATAGTCATCGCCGGGTATTAGCAAACATAGGAGAAGAGATAAAAGAAAAAAAGTTATTGACCACTGGAAGTTTGTAAACAAGACGCGACATTCGAAGGAGGTCACAACGAAAAAAATTTGAGGGTGCGGGGTATTCAAAATTGTCAAATTCCGCGTTACGTAATATACAAATTTTCCCTTGGTGAATTTACGTTGATTACGTTGACCCGTTGAATGAACTGAAGGTCAATTTTTGCTTGTGTTATGTCGCAAAACAAACCGTTTTATGTGTGCGTGCTTTGAACGTTTAGCGAAGATTTTTGGCAGAAAGCCAAAATCAATTGCTCGTGTGCGTTATTACTACATGCTAAAATAGCAAGCAATCCAAGCGGCACTCAACAACGACTCAAGTCGTCAAACCAGTATTTTTATTCACGCGAAAGCCAATTTTACCTCCTCATACGACGACGGGTGTAGTAATTTTGACATTGAAACTCGAAGTTCGATATTGGAATGTTACAACCTACTTGTGGAAGTAGTGTGCGTGGATTAGAAACTTTAGTTGGCTTTTATATTTCTACGCATCTGCGGGTGAAATCCAAAATTATGAAATATTAATAGTGATGAACCAAAAACTGGATTATTCATTTTAAAATGAATAAAAACTTTAGAGACGATATGTCCAAAATGTTATTGTTAGCTTAATCAGTTCACAATCAGATATCTGATTAAATTTTGGCTCAGTATGCTTTTGTTAATAACTCATGACACCTGACAGCATCTCTGTTCCAACTGGTCGCACTCAACTGGTGGAGCGGCAAAGTCTCAGGCTGAATAGCAAGCGCTTGGGACGAAAACACCAACGAAGCGTGACAATGAAAACGACATAAAACGGACGGGCCAGGCGGCTTATGTTGGCACTAGAATATTCGTTTGCATGGTAAACAACACACACCGTCAGCAAGCATGATCTAATTCGCATGTTAGTTTTTCTATTCATTGTTACGCTGTACTTTTGCCGCTGCAGCAGTAATTGAAACGCAATGTAAATCGAGACCAAAGCTAAAAGTACTCGCTGACAGTAGTTACCTACTCGAACCACTTTATTGATGTTGTTAGCCTGTTACTGCCAGCATAGGAAAGAGCTAGATAGAAATAAACTGAACGCTGTTCTGCGTTGCAATAAATGCATAGATACGTTAGATCTTAAGAAGGGATTCGATTTGGTGCTGATTTTCTCCACCTATTGAACAGCCGATCATCCGTTGATTGTTTACTGCTAGTACAGTACTCAAATATGCTATTGTCGGTCTGCACTGCAAAATACTACAGTGCAATGACTATTTAGCGGTCTCTTCAAATAAATAATACAATTTTACATTCACCAATGAATGGAAGAGGTCATTGATCTGAAATCTGCTACACCCAAAACGGTTGTTTAATTTAAAGTCCCGAGATTCCTACGAGCCGAAGCAATGCATTTTTTTACCATGAAGTGCTAGCTTGTTATTTTTTTAAACATGAACCATTACTTTTTTCTACACCGACAGTCGGGTACACGATGCCTCGTTTGATAAGCCCTGTGGTTGATATGGCTGTGCTCATGCATCTTAAACACACAAACCGAGAGAGAGAGAGAGAGGGCAAGAGCGAAACACAAATAAACAAACAAAACAAATCGACGAGACTTTTGAACAGCCTTCTTCTTTGTTTGCACTCACTAAACCTGTCTGCCAAGGTTGAATGATTGGCCTAGTGAAAATTTATACTTAACAGGATTGTATTGATCAGAGCGAGTGAGCTAGTAAACACTGTTCGAAAGCCCTGCGAGGAAAATTCGCGTTCGCGTTTTGCTGAGGTTCGTATTCGCATTGCGCCCAGACCATCGCTTCAGACGCTGATGTGATAATGCTATAAATAAACAACATGCAGACATAGCAAATAACCTGCTCTGCTGCGAATAGCAGAGAACTTTTTACAGGCAACAGATAAACATTTTAAGCAAGGATGATCAAACGTTTCATATTTTTTTCAAGCAATTCACAGTGTAATAAGTTGACAGTGTAATTGACATAACATAAATCAACACGTTACAGAGGACACAACACACATAACAAGTCAGTCGAATCAGTTCTTGTTCGATGAATATGGCCTGACTTTTACGTTTTCAGTTACACTTGTATGTGAATGTATTTAATTTTGAACATGGATGAATTGGTTGGAAATACTGATAAGAAAACGTAAAGCATTTGCAGAGTGCTGCTATAGATGACTTTACGAAAACAAAGAAACGATACCTATTATCTCTTGAATTATCAGACAAAAATAAACAACCTCCGCATTTCGGTAACAGTGAACGACAACCTCAGACTGGTAATTACTTCAATGTGCGTTATTGACGCAATAAGCTGCACAAGAAAAGTCGTTTTTTCCAGTTATGGATACAATCATACAATCAAGGCAAACAGGTAAATGGTAAAGTAATTGCAAACTGAGCGTGATCTTCTACCAAATGGTTTACGTTTGGCTTTGTATGAATTGAGGAATTAAAATACGAAAGATGTGACCTAGGTAGCAAATTATAAAACATGTATGTTACTTACGCATGATTGCTGGGGCAGATAGAGGTTCGGCTGATACTTGGGTTCCAAGGCGAGCAGCTCGCTTAGTTTGACCATCATCTGCTCGAAAGTCAATCCGGGCTGAAGCTGCGTCAATGCTAATAGTGGTTGTTTCTGCGGGGATAATGACTTAGCTCCGGCCAAGTCCTGTAGACCGCCTCCGGTGAGGTGGTCGTCGTTGCTGGTTGACGCTCCGGACGTTATCAGGTGATAGTTGCTAGCCTGACTATCGTGCGGTGGTACCATAAGAACTGCATCAGCAGCATCCGGTGTCCCAAGCCGGCCCTCTAACAACATCCGCTGATTGTGTTGCATCTCCTCGGATACTTGAACTTTGCTCAGCATCATCGACTCGTCGTCATCCATTCGGGCGCTGCCACTGCTGATGCCGACGTGCTGTTGCTGATCGATGTTGTTGTTCATAGTATCGACAGAATAGCAGCGTACAGGGACAGACATACTGAGGGCTGGCCTAGTACCTATTGTTTGGCGCAACAGTTTACGTAAAATATGTAGGGTATCAGTGAAGCTAGATTCACACTACAACCTTGACAGGTTGTCGAACTTGGTCGTGTTTACGTCCACCAGAATCAGGTGTAATTTCGCACTCTGTGCACTCTGGGAAATCAGAGCATAAAAACCACGTCTCTTGATTCTAATTGTTGAACACGCACCAGCAAACTAGGTACAAAACTTCACGCTTGAAGTGCGTAAATTGTTCGATATCAATGAACGTCCTTGGCAGGATAGTTTAGCGGATGTCGAACAAATACGTTTCAAGGAAGCGGCCTCTTAATTATTTTTTTTTTTTGCAGGAAATTTTAACCGAATGTTTTTTTTCTGAAATGTGTCACTCAGAAACCCTCGTCTTGCAGCAATTGCACACCACCGAACAGGTATAAATCAGTTGCAAAAGAGCTTGCACTCTTTGAACTTTAATACCCTTTTTTTAAGTTACTTTTAGCTTCTCTAAGGTGTATGTGAAATCACAGCCTAATCTCAACCTCGTACACACCGGTCTGCTGTTAGTTATGGAAACAGGAACAGCGACCTTAGTACGATCTTTACGGTTAGCTCTTTCAAACAACTCCGACGTATTATCACGTCTCTTCTGTTGTTTCCTTCTTTCTGGAACAGACACCTATAGTGTCTAACGACTGCCGAGGAAGTCGGCCTAAAGCAATATTATAATCGGAAAGACAACAGAGCGGAAACGAGACAATCGGGTACGGGAGGTCTGAGGCTAGAGCTATGTCTGTCTGTCTACCTTGCAATTACTGAACTGGTTTGTCCTGCCAATGTTTACACTTTATGTACGCGCGGATGCGTTTAGTAGCTTCGATTGGGGACAAAACTTACTCTTCTGGCTACGATCTGCAAAATTTTTACACTATTTAATATGTTTCCTAGAAATGATGTGGTGAATGTGACGGAATTAAAAGAGCATTTAACAATGTTATTTTGGTTTTTATATCATATAATTTGTGTATTACCTATACATGCAATTTAGAAGCAGTAAATTTCCAATTTTACTTTAAACTTGAATAGAGTCGACCATCTGTTAATAGGCTTTTGCATGACGAATGGATATTATGTTGAAGAGTACTATATTTGTGAGAGAATTGAAAACTAGCAAATGTACCTCTATTATGACTTTCATTTTAAAATAAAAACAGACATTTCTTTTAATTACAAAAAACTTGCATATGAAACTCCAGAACATTAAGTCAGTATAATTGAAAACAACTTTCAAAATTTCTCTTTTGTTTACACAAGTTTTACATTTGAACGTTGTGAGTCACAACATTACATTAGGACCGGTTCGTGGCGTCCAATGGTTAAGTTGCGGATGCTCAACCAGAGCTTCTTCAACGCTCACAGACGAAAATGTTGCTTTACTTCAACTAAAGAAGTTCGTCAACGGTCATTTCAGCGTTTATCAACGCAAAAATACTAAAAGGTCATATCTTTGTTTACACCAAATCAATTATCGTCAGCTAATCTGTTTCAAATTGATAATTAAATATTTTATATAAACTTTCAACATTCCAAACTCTACCCAAGGCAACCGAAATTTCACAATTTCGACACCCGTTGCGATGACTTCATGATTATGCATGTAAATAGACATAACTGTGCGTATCAGTAACGTCTCATGATGAGTTCAAAAAAGCTCATTGATTGGCACCAATACAACTTCAGTTAGAGTAGTATTTGTGCAATGTATTCATATATGGGTAAACAGATGATTTCTCGCATTAGCCACCTTCCTTCGTTGGGCAAGCTAATGTTACTTCAGATTACTTTTTTGTGCTATGGAGAGCATACTAGCAAAAAAAAAAACTTGTCCTACCGCGTCTGGTCGCGACGTTGCTCGGAATATTCTAGATCTATTAAAATGTATGTTACAAATCAGATTGCTGAACGTCCAATATACTGATTTGTATGTTCAGAAAATTACTCAGAAACAATCAACAAAGCTTTTTCACAATTCGAATTTTCTCGGTTCCGCAGTACATTTTTGGGCTTTTATCAAATATCGCTTTTTTCAGTTTTGTACAAATTACTGCAGGAAAAATGTTTCTTTCGACACAAAAAAAAAACAGAGAAAACATCCATCTAGCTAGATATTTGCAGAAGGCTAAAAAAATCAAAATGGCTGCCACTCAGCCGTGAGGTTGTGCAGGAAAATTTCACTTCAATTTTTTCGTCACCCTGGCCGCGGCAGCGCATCACAGGGGTTGACTAACGGATCACTACGCAATTCAGAGGTTATCTAACGGCCACTTACCCGGATGCTTCCGTGATTGTGGCTCTCACTTTTACTTCACCCCAATATCAGTAACAAAGAACTATTCGATTCGGGATTAGATTCTACAATGATGAGTCGAGTGGAGACTTCAGATCGCTAGGGCTCTGCTGCCGTACTCTAGTACCACAGGTTTGCCATGGGGTGAGAGTGTGCGTACGCCTGTGTAGACTTTCTCAGCTGATTAGTTTGAGTTTTGCTACATGTATTTCCACAGTGAGATGGGGTGCACTCATACAAATACCAGTCCAAGGTTTGTTGATGATTGTACCGCAACAGGATGAAATGTTTGAACGCTGAACGCTAAACGGCGTTGTTTAGTTGAGAGCTGGTAATTTAGTTTTTTTTTTCGAAAAACTGGTTGACAAGCAGATCACAATGCTGATGGCGCTGTTTTATTGTCGGATTTTTGTCTGAAAAAAAAACGTAGCTTGTAGAGAATAGTTGCAAATGTAGAAAGATGTTTTACTGACTACGACAAAAGCACATTTGCTTTAATTTCATTTCTCATTTCTGCTACCGAAATTTTTAAAAAGACAGATCGCCTATACATGTGTAGTTCAACACGACCGAACTTCGTTATAAAGGCCTCAATGTTTTTAGCTATTCTAATAACATTAATGCTGTTTTTTTTCTCGAAATAAAATCTCTTCGATCGATGTTCTTCAACTATAAAACAACCATTTCTTTTTCGAGAGTTACTAAATCAAAAATGAAACAAAAATTTGAAGAATCCACAACGTTCACGATAGAATTTTTAAGGAGCGAAAAATTTATTAGGAAAAAAAAATCCAAGCAAGAGAAATATGATTTTTTTTGCTTCACATGCTTTTTTCATTTGCCAACAATTATATTCGCTGTATTACGAAGACAGCTAATATAGGTAGATATATTATTTTGAAATAAATATTAGTAGACAAAAAATTTACCAGCATTCGCCGGCTTACTTTTTCATAAATTTGTATTTTTAGGAATTATCAATTCTTGTTGAGTAATTTATAGTTTTTATGGTAACCATCTGTTAATGTTAAACTGTTAATCACCATGAGCAGCAGAATTGCAGTTTTTCCTTGTTTGCACGCGTATAGAAGTCGTGTACCAATGCAACGATAGACGACGAGATACCAGCAGCGCTCTGCTCCCCATATACTGTATGATACTGTAGCTTCTATCAACATGTTTGCTTTCAAGACATCAGTTTTTATTACGCTCTAAGAGTAGATTTAGAAATTGTTCAAGAGAGGGGGTTGTTTCAAAATTTTCGAAAAACCTTTACCTTCGAGACATCAAATTAGTCTAAGTTCATGGAATCAAACATAAATTTACCTATTGGGACGGGGCGACTCTGTTAATTTTTTTCGATATTGATACAAATTATATCGCAGGGAATGATTGGTGTCTATTCATATCGTCTGTGCTAGGAATGCTCGCATGTGATTGATTTATATTTCGTGTAAATTTGTCCCCGGACCTTTTTATCAATTTGGACTGCTTTGCAATGAAAAAATAATGATACAACATTTTATCTATCCAACAACATATCGGTTATTGTTATCCATCATGTGGTTATGCTGCATTATCGTTTGAAATCTGACGCAACATTTGCCAGGTTCATTTCCAATTTTACAGAATGCATACCAGTATAGAAAACAAAGACGTAGTCCCACGTCAAAAAGGTGTTATTATTTGCGCTTGCAATAATCGTCTTATCACTTTGAGCCATCGATGACGACGCCTGTACTAAAAATACACAATCACGAAATCGAAACAAAATGCAGTTGCAAATACGATCACGTAGCTGAGTGTCTGACCTCACCCAAGGGTAACAATTAACCCACAAGTCCAGTCCAGACAGTGACTGGCAGGCAAAAATCTTATCTGAAGGACACAGTTTTATTTGAATGTCTGTTCGTTATTTGGACAACTATAAGATATCCCAAGTTAACGAACATAAAAAACAGTAGATGACCGTATACACAGCCATAATCAGGAAGTCCAGCAACTGTCATACAGTTTTGATTGAAATAAGCACTTTGTGTTGGTAGTTGATGGGTGAATGACTAATCGATTTATTTTAATCATATTTTCTACCAATACGCATTTATGCCAAGTCGTTTGGTATTAAACATACAAATCGTTGTCAAACTGGTATATGTTAATCCAATAACCACCACTCGAATGTTATTTATTATATGCAAGGTTTACGAAACGGTAGAACGATTACTACGACATTCGTTTATTTTCAAATTTTGAAATTGTATAGCAGACTACTGTTTTACATTTAAATCGTAAATAATGTAATTAATCTATCCGAAAACTTACCTTTGGAATTGGGTTCCCTCGTTTTTGCTCGATTTCGAGCTTCACAATTTCATAGGTGTTACTATACGTTATGTTTGAACTTTTCTCTGCAAAGCGCGGATGCGTCACGATAGCATCCTACAATAAATTATTTGTAAATAATATCTACACAATTATCACAGATGTTTCAGTTTTGTCAAGTTTTACTCTAGGTTGACCATCGTCCAAACCGTTCAACTTGGATCTGTTTACTGGTGTTTAGCTTTTATGTATCTTCGATTGGTTTGTTGCTAACAGCTCCTACGCGAGCTTTGAACGCTTGGATGTCTTCTTCAAATTTTTACCCTTCCTCTCGCCACTCAGCCTTTCCTTTTTCCTTTATGGCCAGTTCTCTACATGAGCAAGCTTGTACGCACACAATAACGAAAACGCTCTTGCGTGGACGTGTGTTTGTTCGTTTTTCAAATGAAACAAACTTTCTTCCTTTGCATTTACATCCGCAGACTTGGGGTTTGGATACTTTATATGCAAATGTTGCAATTGACTGGTTACTGGGATGACACAGATTATTAGTTTATTCCTAGTATATATTCCGATAGACTTCTCACAATCGGAATAGGGAAACACTAGGGTATGGCCATATATTTGCTACACTTATTTAAATACGCATCTAGCATCTACACCAACGCCGGACTATTGCATCACTATATCAACGGAATCACTTCTTTTCGACATACAACGTAAAGGAACGATCTTTCAAATGTTCAGCTATGGTTTTCACTTTGGCTCAAAGCCTGCTTAATACGCTACCAACTCTAAACTAGTTCATTTTGAATGGTTTCCAGCTGCACTTTAGACAATTAAAACGAAAATATAATTTACAATCTATCTCGCAGGAAACAGACGACGCTTTCACTCTGCTCAACGGTTAAACAAAGAATATCGGAATTCGGAATCAGCATCAGAGGCGAAGCTTCAGAGTTTGGTCTTTGCCATGCTGAACGCCAACGCGAGCGATCCACTTACGGCTGTTCATTAACCAACGGCAAGGCTGTCGCCTGATCGCAGGCGTTGGCGTTCAGCATGGCAAAGGCCTTTGACGAAGCTCCAATCGAAGAGGAAGCGCTTCGCGAGTGTAGAGAAACGCTATTTGTTTGGGTATACGTCGAGTCTGTAGAAGGGCAATGAGCGGGTGGGGTGATGAAACGGTTTTCCTTGGAGAGTCTCTGACTGATCTAGTACGATTCGAGTGTAAACACAACAGAACCCATAACCTCACAAAAATCTTCAATACACACACATATTGTATGATGATGATATATGTACAAACCTATTTTGTGTGGTCTTTTTTGTTGTAAATTTCTATTTTTCACGATATTTTTATCTGTCCATAGGGGTTATATAAAACGGGACCCTTTTGACGAAGATATCGGTTCTTGGTTGATTTTACACAGGAAAGTTAACGTATTACCAAACTAGAAAGATTGATTTCTGAATTGTTCGCATGTGTGTTATCTAAATCGGTACATATTCAGAAGGCTTTAAGTTTCGATAAGTTTGTGGTTATTCTGGCACTCTTTTGTTTTTGGGCGTTTAATACATTTTCGACGATTCTGAGTCTAACTTCGGATCGTTTTCTAGTTTGGCCTACTCTGAGCTTCAAAAGCATTTTACGGTAACTCCGAGCTCAGTTTCGGAACATTTTTTGTAATTGGTGTTGTCTGACCTTCAAAAACGTTTTTGACCATATTCTGTCTAGTTAATTTGGGATCATTTTGGGTTTTTTCTTTAGAAGCGTTTTTCAGCGATTCTAAGCTAAATTGAGAATCATTTTCTGATTATATAGTGTTGAGCATAACTATTCAAATACACCAGTTTTACAAAGAATGACCACGTGAGGTAATAGCACAGAGAACATACACTCACGTTCATATAAAAAATTGTTCGAGTCATTTTCACTTCATCATTTCCTCGAGAGGATAAACATTTCTTCAGCGCTAGCATTTCTATTTTATTTGCTGTGCTCCGTTCTTTGGCTACGGGAACGTATCTTCCTTGTCGATCTCGATTTAAATGCGTTGGACAGCCGGGCGCGAATCTAGCCTACCACGAGATAATGATCCGAGTCGATGTTTGGCTCAAGAAAGGACCGCACATCTATGACGTCTGAAAAGTGCCGGCCGTCGATCATCATGTGGTCGATCTGGGAGCGGGTCTCTCCATTGGGGTGTCTCCAGCCTAATGTTCAGGCGTGCAAAATGGGTACTACAGATGGCTCTCACCCTGGTCGCAGCGAAGTTTATTTACCACAAGCCGTTGTCATTGGTGTTAGGGTTAAGGATTTCCCCACCAAAAACGAAAGAACGGAAGAACTTCTCTCGTTCGATTAGTGCGTTCAAATCTAAATCTCCGATTACGGTCCTTACGTCATGTTGTGGGCACTCTCCATACGTTTTCTTAAGAAGCTCATATAACTCCTCTACGTCATTGGTTTTGCCGCTTGTCGGCGGGTACACGTTGATAAGGCGGTAATTGAAGAATCTGTTCTTGATTCTCAATACGCACGGTCATTAATAGGCCTTTACCTAATATCACGCTGCATTTGGTCGCCGAGTAGAACGAAACCGGCGCCCCGTTCCGCTCTGTCGTCACCACTGTAGTAGATGTGGTACTTAAAAGAAGTGCCGGTGGTCGGATAAATCAACCGGAATTCACCTTCTCCGGTTTTAGGCCAACGCACCTCTTGTATGGCTGCTACTTCCGCTTTTACCTTCCGTAGCTCTCTGGCCAAGATGCCCGCGCGTGCCGGTTCGAGCAGAGTCCTAACATTCCAAATGCCAAGCTTCCAATCGTTGTCCTTTTTCGTTTGCCTAGGTCTATACCGATTGTTCCGATTCGTATCATTCTCTGGATTGTTCGTAGTATGTTTATTTCAGCATGCTTGCTTACTAGGGCTGCGATACCTTGTCTCGCAACGTGGCTGCCGTCTTGTTTGTAGCTGGCGAGACTCTGCATGCCATAGTTTAGCCGTCCGCTCCGGATTAGTCGCTGTTTGAGCCGCCCCTAACCTGGGGAGCAGACGCTCAGGCAAGCTGCTCTCCAAGAAGAGCCCTGTCCAAGCTCCCACCGGTTCACCGATCTTGCCTTGGTTGCTCGTATCCCAGTCGGTATCACGTGGAGGTAGGGATTATAATCAACGGGTGATCGTATATGATAAATTCAATACAAATATGAATTTAATGATCTACGTTTTTGCCTTTCTCCTAGAAAGGTATAGCAATCACTTGCAAAACCGAAAGTATAAAAGTGCTCCAAAGGGCCGAATGGCATATATCACTCGACTCAGCTCGACGAGCTGAGCATTTTCTGTATGTGTGTGTGTGTGTGTGTGTGTGTGTGTGTGTGTGTGTGTGTATGTGCAGATTTTTATTCCACTCACTTTACTCAGAGATGGCTGGACCGATTTTCATGAAAGTAATTGCAAATGAAAGATCTAGTTGCCCCATAAGACCCTATTAAATTTCATTGTAATCGGATTTTTAGTTTAGAGGTTATGTATCAAAATGTAAAAATCATGAAACATCATTATCTCGAAAACTACACAACCGATTTGAACAAAATTGATTTTAAATGAACGGGCTACCTGAAATACCCTTAACTTTTGAATTTCATAAAGATTGAACTCGTGGTTCAAAAGTTATGACAAGAAACGTGTTTTAAAGACTACTTAATCTCACTCATGTTTCTCAGAGATGGCTGAACCGATTCTCATAGAATCAGAGTCAAATGGAAGGTCTAGTTACCCCATAAGACCCTATTGATTTGTTTTGCAATCAGACTATTACTTTGTCCGTTATGTTCAAAAATGTGAAATCCAGCTTTGAAAAGGAACATATTTCAAAGACTACTTGTACTCACTCACTTTTCTCAGAGATGGCTGATCCGATTTCCACAAAATTAGTGTCAACTAATAAGTCTAGCTGCCTCATAACACCCTATTGAATTTTACTGTAATCGGACTGTAATTTCGTCTGTAAAGTACCAAAATGAAAAAATCACGAAACTTCATTATCTCAGAAACTACACAACCGATTTGATCAATATTATTATCAGATGAGCGGGCTAATTAAGGGTTAACTGATGAATTATGATTGAACACGTGGTTTTAAAGTTTGGCTGCCCTATACGTTCCCATTTCATTTGATTATAATTGAACTTAAGCCACCGTTATGTATTAAATTGTCAATAAAATAATGAAAGTCTATTATTTCAAAGATTACATGACTTATTTGAACATAACTAGTGCCATACGAACGAGTCATCTCTCAAACTTACAAATAACAAACTTCATAACAATTTGATATGTGGCTCGAAAGTTATGGAAAGAAAAGAAATTCAAAGGCTATTTAAAACTATACCTGCTTTGATTGACATGTGGTCTCCACATAATTTAAATGTGGTGTCGTACTATTTGAACGTTCCAAATTCATTGATTCCTTGCGATGTGTTTAAAGTCTGCAAATCCACGACGATTCGGCCATAGGATATGATCAAAGTCAAAAGACAAATCGTTTGAAATGATTGGTTTTATCGAAATGACAACATCCTCGACTTTTGGCTTCTGTACATCGCCCTAATTCTGAATATATTCATATTGGGTGGTATTCAGTCATTTTCAGCAAATTTTCTGGCATCAATCTGACACCGGAAATACTCATATTTGGAGGTATTTAGTTATTTTGGTTGTTTTCCAGAGATTAACAGTGGTCGTCTTTAAATTCAAAATGGTGTCAAGGGTCAATGTTTGGTTTCTATGCATCATCTCGATTACGGAAATATCTATGTTGAGTATTATTTGGTCATTTGTTATTGTTAGCTTATTGCATCATTCTGGTTCCAGAGATACTCATATTGGATGGTATTTGGTTATTTTAGGCTGTTTTTCACAAACCGGAACTCGCCATCTTAGAATTCAAAATGGTATCTGTGGTCGAATTTAGCTCCTGTGTATCTTTCTTTATCCAGATATTATTATATTGGGTGTAATTCGTCCATTTTTGGCTGTTTTCCAGAAACCGGAAGTTGCTATCTTACAATCCAAAATGTTGCCTGAGCTCGATTATCGAACATGTTTGTTACCACTAAAAACATTTACCTGCCAAATATGGTTCCATTTAGTTGATTAGTTCGCGAGATGTGCAGAAATATTTGCAGAAACATGTGCTTCTATAAGAGGGAGGGGCGTCGAACCAATATGGACATATTTATTACCCTTTAAAAAAAATATCCACATGCCAAATTCGGTTTCATTTGCTTGGTTTGTTCTTGAGTTGTTCAGAAATGTATGTTTCATTTGTATTGGACCCCTCCTTTCCAGAAGAGGGAGGGGTCTCAAACTATCATAGGAACCTTTATCGAGACCAAAAACCCCTACATACAAATTTTCACGTCGATCGGTTCGGTAGTTTTCGAGCCTATTTGGATCAAACAGGCAGACAGACCGGACTACATTTTTATATGTATAGATTACAACATCAATATTTTAGAACCTAAAGAGTGAATATACATTTATTGGATTGAAGCGTTCATGTAAATCTATTTTTACAAATAAAAGTTTGAATGAGAAAGGCTGGGTCTGACCGCTAGGTGGATTAATTTAGGTTTTTGAACTGGGATACATTTTCTGAACAAACAAGGCGACGAAAAATTTTTATTTGAAATTCCCAGATTTTTGCTGAATTATAAAATTAATTTCTCTGAACGCAATCTCAATTGGTTTGATAAGAGTTTGAAGATTATTTTTCCGGTGATTAAATTGATTTCTCTCCGCGGGGAGAAGGTTAAAGCACCTCCGTAGAAGCACTAGGCTTAGCACTGCACAGATGTCTCTGATAATTGGGTATGTTTATAAAATCAAATAAAAGTTGATTGTTGTCAAAACCACTACGACAATACATTTTAATGAAAAATAATCTATTTAATATTTATATTATTTTACAAAATGGGTTGATGTAAAACGAATTTAAAGCTATACTGGACTAATTGGGCGAGTTGATAATTTCAATCCAAAACTGCCGATGTAATCTATGCAGGTTGTTTTGTATTATCTGTTCCTTTAGAACCTGATTAGTTTATCTGAAGGCAGGATCTAGAAACATACATATTGTAGTAAGGATATTCTGATAGCCGATTCGAAAAAATAAGCCTACTTACTTATAGTTTGAATCATGGTTCATCGACACTTAGGACTGAGATCTCTCCTCCGAAGTTCTGTTACTGCTGCAAACGCTCGAAGAGAGACTAGTAGTATGATCGTTCTGCTCAGAATCTTTATCTTCTTCCAAGTCAGCCCCAGCAGAGCTATCTGGTATCGACTCCATCTCAGTGACTTCTGATTGGTCGCTGGTACTAGATTGTCTCGAAATATTCGATTCTTCCACATTTTCTTTCATCTCGACATCTTCGCATCCATTGTAATGTCCGTTTGATTGATTTTCGGCTTCTAACAATTTATGCTTCAGAAAGTATTTATAAGCATCGATTACTGCCTTAGGCGGTATATTATGTACAGGATGCGTGGGTAGTAACTCATTATCCGGATGGCCTACTACTACAGCAGGCATAGAAGTTTCACAATGTTGTGCTACTGCCAGACCGCTTAGAGTATAGCATGTATGGTATAAATCTGCTGGCCTAAAAAAGAAAAAGAAAACAGCAACAACTCGATACTTTTCAATACATGAAAGGTAAGAAGAGAATACATACTTTCCAGGTTTGTCGATGAGGCCACCGCTAGGTTTCTGACAACAAATGAACACATACTCTTGCAGCGCAATGCGATGAAACAACGCATTTTGCATTACATCCGGTCGGCCTTCTTTGCGAGCAATCAAACTCTGAATTACCGGAATCAATGCGCCTTGCCAAAATGAATAACATCCATCAACCAACTTGTTGGTTCTTCCCTGGAACCCACCCTCGAATGCCATTTGACGATTGACAGCCCAGCGAAGCAGAGCATTCAGATCACATTTTTCCTCACCACCCAAAATGACGAGGGCTGCAGCAGCACAGAATGAATAACCTCCATGTGCTTCTAGATCTGGTGTTCCACCGAACCCACCTTCATAGGTTTGACATTGTGTTATCCAGTCTGCCGTTCCCTCGAAAAGCGTTGCCTCGTCTTCTACAGACAGTGCCGCTAGTTTGGCCGACGCTATCGCGCAATACGCTCCACGAACGTCCAATTCACCACCGACGTGCATCCGAAATGCGCCGTTTGGTTCCCGTACCGCCGCCAGAAACTTTTTCAATGTCCTTCGGTTGATCGCATTCAGCGCTTTGTCTGTACCTATGATACACAAAGCATTCACAGCTGCGTATGTTGGGGCAAGATGGGGATCCTGCCCAGGCCCACCAGCAAATCCACCGTTTTGGTCACGGCACCTTGAGAATGAAGATACATTACGTTTGATAATTGCGCAGGAACTAATAAATTTACTTTATCAAAAAGTCCACAACACGGTTTAGTAAACTATCGGTAAACTTCACTCCCATCACACTGGCCGCATTCAAAATCCAATAGACCAACCAAGGACGACTGCTATCCAAACACTCGTATCCAGTGGATAACCGTTCCAATGAAATTTCCAGGTAACGAGCGTGCTCGGTTCGTAACAGCCTGGGCAATGTTGGATCCATTGCAGCTAGCTGTTCGTATCTGCTGTAGAACCGTTCAATTGACGCTTCGGTCTTTATCTGCAAAGACAATATTGTAAGCAAACCTCAATCTATTTTTATACTGATAAAAGAGAAACTCTCGACAGAAATTTGACCGACCGTACCTGTTCAGTAGAAGTAGCAGTTGTCCGTCCTTCTTCATCGGTTTGGAATCGCTTGATCTGCGCCAAACTGCGAGACTGTTCCGTATACATTGTTTAGCTTAACTGTGGTAGAAACACTAAAATATTAGGTAATTTTTTAAACCAATGGACACAAATTCTTATAAATATGAAACCTACTTCTATACCAAAAAAAAAAACATAAAATTCCGCAAGTTTTATCCTTATGACAGTTTTGTTGTTAGTGTCAAACGTACACGTTTGTACAAAAATGTCGAATAAACACGAAAAAAAAAAATTCAAATGTGAATATAAGCTGCTCGATAAATGCAACATGTTTACATTGCACCAGAGATGCCAGATGATTTTGAAAAATGTTTGCAACTGCTCGAGACATCGAAAAAATCTGGATGCATTAAAGCCCAGATACACACACCGCGTAATAACGCTCTCTCCATACAAAATAGAAGGCATGATCGCCACACGTCATTACGCCGTGTGTGTATCTGTATATATCAGCTAAAAGAGTTTAATTCGCTGGGCAAAACAAGGCATATGAAGAATGAAAATCGCTCTGAATCGCTACAATGACAGTTGATACATGGGCGAACTGTCGTTGTAGCGATTTCGAGCCGTTTTAATTCGTGATTATAAATTGAAGGACGCCGATAGAAAATTTTTGAAAATCACGTTTTGCTTAGAAAATGTAGCTCTTTCAGATGAATGAACTGGGAACGAATCTGAAAGAGCTGCATTTTCTAAGCAAAACGTGATATTAAAAAATTTTCTATCGTTGTCCTTCAATTTTTAAATCACGAATTCAAACTGCTCGAAATCACTACAATGACAGTTCGCTCATATACCAACCACATACATAAGACCTACGTAACACTCAGGAAGAAATCTTCCAAAAAAGCTGGTACAAAATGAACTACTCGAATGGTACCCCGCTCTGAATAAAATCTCTGTTGAAGTTGTTTCTGCAGGCAGTGTACTTGCATTTGTCTCGTTTCTACTCGAAAAATGCTGCATTGATTTTGTAAATAACTTTTTGACATTTCCTCATGGGATTTTCTTTGGGGCTCGATAAAGCCGAGAAAAAGAAAATTCATTTTGTTCATTATTTGTCGAGTGGTTGGACAGCACGAGGTCCTAAAATTTTACACGGTTTTCTGATTTTCATACATCAGCTGAAATAGTGCAATTTACTGAGAAAAACGTGATTTTTCAAAAATGATTATCGTTTTTCTTCGATTTTCAAATGAAGAATAAAAAACTGCTCGAAAGGTCTTTGATGACAGTTTTTCCATATACATGGGCGAAATGTCATTAAAGACCTTTCGAGCAGTTTTTTAATCTTCATTTAAAAATCGTAGGAAAACGATAAACAATGATATATGAAAACTAGCATAGCTTTGGGACCCAATTAAAACTGCTCGATATCTGCTCGAAATCGCTACAATGATAGTTCGCCCATATACCAACTGTCATTGTAGCGATTTCGGAGCGATTTTTATTCTTCATTTAAAAATCGAAGGACAATGATATAAAATTTTTAAAAATCACGTTTTGCTCCGAAAATTACACTCTTTTAGCTAAATAACCCAATTGGTTAATCTTAATGCGTGCCACAATTCAATAAAAAAATATTGTAAAATTGTTTAAAATGAAGAGATGGACCCCTCAAAAATTTTGTCAGAGTTCTGCAAGCAAGATCTCATGAACATTAGCACCTAGGCAATCTGAGATAGTGTTCGTAGAATTTGGATGTTTAGCTATATCAGTTTTTTATATCATATGAAAGAGCTGCATGTTCTAAGCAAAACGTGATTTTCAAAAAAATGGGGTCCTAAAGTTTTCTGATTTTTATATATCAGCTGGAAGAGTGCAATTTTCTGAGCAAACGTGATTTTTAAAAAATGTATCATTTTCCTTTGATTTTTAAATGAAGGATAAAAATCTGCTCGAAATGCCTTAAATGATAGTTCTCTCATCTACCGAACAAGGGCGAAACGTCATCTAAGACCTTTCGAGCAGTTTTTTATTCCTCATTTAAAAGTCGAAGGAAAACGATAAACGTTTTTCAAAAATCACGTTTTGCTCAGAAAACGCGGCTTTTTCAAATGATATGTAAAACCCGTATAGCTTTAGGACCCAATTCTATCGTTGTCCTTAAATTTTTAAATCACCAAATAAACTGCTCGAAATCCACTCGAAATCGCTACAAAGACGGTTCGCCCACATACATAAGACATACGTAACACTGGCGTTTTTTTCTGGTACACGTTGCCCCATAGTACTCTGTACCTCGTCCTGTCAAACTGCTCGACAAATAATGAACAAAATGAATTTTTTTTCTCGGTTTTATCGAGCCCCAAAGAAAATCCTCTAAGGAACTGTCAAAACAGTTATTTACAACATCAATGCAGCATTTTTCGAGTAGGAACGAGACAAATACAGGGTTGCGCAGGTACACTGCCTTCAAAAACAACTCCAACAGTGATTTTATTCAGAGCGGGGTACTATTCTAGTAGTTTATTTTGTACCAACTTTTTTGGAAAATTTCTTCCTGAGTGTTACGTATGTCTTATGTGTGTGGTTCGCCCATGTACCAACTGTCATTGTAGCAATTTAGAGCGATTTTTTTTATTGAAAAATCACGTTTTGATCAGAAAATTACACACTTTTAGCTAATATGTAAAATTCAGAAATCCGTGAGAGCTAAACAAACCAATTAGGTCCTAAAGTTTTACACGGTTTTATCACATACATAAGACATACGTAACACTCAGGAAGAAATCTTCCAAAAAAGTTGGTACAAAATGAACTACTCGAAAGTACCAACCTCTGTAAAAAAAACCTCTGTTTGAGTAGTTTATGGAGGTTGTGTACCTGCGCAGCTCTGCATTTGTCTCGTTCCCACTCGAAAAATGCAGCATTGATTTTGTAAACAACTTTTTGACAGTTTCGTAAGGGATTTTGTTGAGGGTTCGAGTAGAGCCGCTATGAAGAAAATTCATTCCGTTCATTTTCGTCGAGCAGTTCATACTGGTGTTGGTACCGGGTGATGTGGGTTTTATGATTTTTCTATATCAGCTGAAAGAGTGCAATTTTCTCAGCAAAACGTAATTTTTTAAAAATGTTTATCGTTTTCCTTCGATTTTAAAATGAAGAATAAAAAACTGCTCGAAATGCCTTAAATGACAGTTCTCTCATATATCGTATATGGGCGAAATGTCATTTAAGACCTTTCGAGCAGTTTTTTAAATCTTCATTTAAAAATCGAAGGAAAACGATAAACATTTTTTAAAAATCACGCTTTACTCAGAAAACGCGGCTTTTTCAAATGATATATAAAAACTGGTATAGCTTAAGGACCCAATTGAAGACATGTCTTCCACTCTGGCATTGCTGGTCAGAAAACAATCCAAACTTTTTTTTAAAAGAAATCAAAATTTATTTGATTTGATTGAATTTTTTTCTGCGTGTTGACAGTTTTTGTTACGTGATATGTAAACGGTTCCTACACTAGAAAGCGCAAGCAAGAAGCATAATAAACGTTGTTTCTCGCTCGGTTCGGTGCCATTGTGTGAAGAAGGAAGATTTATCCCTCCGTGAAAAAGTGAAAATTGTGCTATTAGTTTTGTTATTTTATGCCCGTGTCTATTGCCAATCGTGAGTTTATGGTTGAGAGGGCCCATATTGACCATTTGTGGCCGGTGAACTGTACCGGATAAACGTTAAAAGTAGTTCGGAAAAGACGGATCGGTCGTGACCCTATCATCATTACTCCTCAACGCAATGGAGTAGGCGAACGAAGAGGTGCGGTGGCAAGATTCCTTCCGAACAAGAGGAACTAAATGCACAAGCAGCAGTTTTTGTCGATGTGTGCGTGTGCTACTACTGTGGCTGTTTAGAAGTAAAGAAGCTGCTGCCGATTTTTTTCCAGTGTCTTTAGTGTGCGTGTGTCAAGCAACGGTTGGCCGTCCCGCTTATGCGCTTTGATGGGTTTATACTGGAATCTGGAGTGACCTAGAAATACGGAGGAGAAAGCAAGACAGGTAATTTTAGTTACGAAGCTGTGGGTGTCACCAGGGTTGGAAGTTTAACTATTATAATAGTGCTAGAAAATCTTCGCAGAAGTATGTGAAGTTGTACAATCGGTAAGCCTTGTGACGAAAGAAAATTTGAAAAAAGGTAGAAACATATGCAGAACATTTCGTGAAATCTCCGGAAATGACTGAAAAAAAGTTTTAAAAGCATATACGATATATTAATGTGAGTTGAGTATATTAGAGTAGACCTCGCAGTTTCTTGATCAGCAAAAAACTTCCCATTTCCTACATTTTCCATTGCTATACAAAAACTTTGTAAATCTTACTACCTACGTGGTAAACGGTGTAATAAGTGCTAGAACATAATTATTATTGCACAAAATATATATGTATACGATATTTTTCTTTGTAAGGCAATGTGAAAATGTGTACGAATTTAGTTAGTGTTGTATTTTTAAAGAAAAATAAGGTCGGATACGGTCAGATCAGTTCTATGCCTGTCTCAATAAGCTGGAATACTGGATTCAATAAACTTATTAGACAGTATGGATTCTTGGTACTCCTAAAAGCGCTTCTGTTTATTGTAAACCTAACGGAACGGTCATTTTTTATTTCAATGAAAATATAAATAGGTGTTTTGTAAAGCTGAAGTTTTAAATTCCACACATATTTGTTTTCCTTTTCCTAGATCTGGCAACACATAGTGCCGTAGCAGATTTTAGTAAGAGGCCAGCAGCAACTAGACGGCGAGCAGCAAAGCAGTCCTACAAGAGTAGCAGCCAATAACGAGAGCCAGCGTTATAGACCGCACTCATGGGGTGGAAAAGCAGAGAACGAGCAGTGCTATTCAAAAGTTGAAAAATGGCCGCACCGAATTCGACATCGACTCGCCGAACTGTCTCTGCCGAAGGACTGCAACTGCTGGACGGTCGCCTTCTTTGTTCGTTCGAGGCGAAATCGAGTGCGTATTGAGTGAAAAGTGGATAGGAATATTGTGTTGCAATATTAAAACAGCCGCAAAGAGCAAAACCAGCCACCAGTATAAGGCCACTAGAAAGGTCCGTGTTTTCTCGTGTTGAAAGTAATTCTACAAAGCGCAGTAAAGTGAAATGTGTCTGTTTGTTGGTAGATATGCTATGTCACAAGCCAATTTTTGAATACTTGGCAGTAAATTAACTTCCGGAAAAATACCATAGCGATGTCTATCCGGATGGATATTTTGGTTCCGGATGAGCTGGTAGTGGTTTTGGAGCGGACCTGCAACTCTGACCGGGAGTGAAGGAGCCAAATAAGAATCAGTCATCGTTAATGCGAGAGAAGAAAGGAAGCAGCTGGAAAATCGATTTCTACTACCAGTGCATACAACAGGACTTGTGTCTGTCAAACTAGGGGGAAAATAGCGAGAAAAGCGCAGATCTACTTTTGCATAGTTTACAATATCAACATGCCTAGTGCTTCGTTTTCCTCGTCCCGGTCGTACGTAAGACGGTCCCGCAGGAAGGGAAATCGGATTCCGTTGCCATCAAGAACTTCAGGTAAGAACGACAAAAAGAGGAGAATAAAAATTATCAGAAATTCTAGCCTCAGAAAAACCGAGTGTATAAATAATCGAGTTTTTCTTACTTGCGGTTGCCTTCGTGACTGTGGTTGTGTGTCTGGCTGCTGCCAGATAAAGATCTTATGATAAACTGTTGAGTTGAGCAATGGTTTAGTGGTTTGAAATATGACCTACAGTAGATAAAAATCGATGTTTGAGTAAGGAATCATTACACCGACTGTGTTATACTATGAAGATGCAGGTAAAATCCAGCACAACACCATTTTACTCAAAATCAAAATTTGTTCATGTTTTTGGGATTATAGTTTAGCCGTTTATTAGAACATTTATATTAGACTTCGAAATCTATGTAATTTGTTTAGAGCTGTATTTTTAAGGGAGGGCAGATGGTACAACTAATATGATTAATAATATGAGTAATAATTCCAAATTGTAATATTAACTGTAACTTATCCGATGCATAACATTCAAGTGCTTCTTTTGAGAAATAAAAATAAAAAAACATCCCACCCCGGAAGACATAAGGAAAAAAACTCTCTCCATTTGACAATTATTCAAATACTAAGTAAAAGTTTTAACACTATTAAACCCACATTACTTTTTGCCGGTTACCAGAATAAATTCCTTGAAGGAGACTCTACACCACCGTAGCAGACCCAAAATCTTGTTGGATATTGCAAGCCTTGTTTTGCAACCCTGCTTTTTACGGATTTGAACCGAAAAGTTTCTATAGCTGAACATAAAAATTTCAACATAATTTGTTAACCATGTTGGTCATTAAATGGTAAAACAGCGTTATCTCTTTTCACATGTCTAAAAAGAATCATTAACCCAGTATGTATCTTATAAAACATATATATTTGGGTGCATCTCCGGAGTCTCATCAAAAACCGATTGGTTGTTCGCATTCAGTTGTGTGATAACTGCTTCTGATTTCATATCGTTTGTCTTAGAATTGAGGGTCACATTGTTCGTATTGGGGATAATCCATAAATGATGTAGGTAGCCTTATTTAAAGTTTTATCCTGGCAAACTTCTAAACAGCTACTCAACGAACTCAATTTTTTTTTACAAATGTCAGTAACTTATTTCGTGCAATATTCAGCAAATATATCAAGCAAGTATTGAACTTAAGTTTTACGAAGTTCGTGAAAATCCTGTCAAAAACTTGTAAACTAATTCCCTGAGTTGATCACTTCTCGGTATTTATATTGAAGTGTGTACTCTCGTTCGTGTTAACCGGCAATTAATGTTAGCTAGCATTTGGTTAACCGTAAATTGAAAATTAAACTGGAATCGACTCTCCTACAGATTCACAAGCAGTGCTTAAGTTCCTCAGGGAAGCAACATGGAACCTTTCTGTACTCGATCTTTTTCAACGGTATCTGTTTATTTCTATCGTCTCGATGTATGCTGTATATCTCAAAATCATCGTCATCGTCAAATCAGTAGAAAATGGAATTGAAACACAAAAACTGAAACAGTTTGTGCGGAATAACTAGTCAGTAGCTGCGAAATTTTGTGTCATATCCTTCACGAGAAGAAAATCTGCCATTGAGTGTTTTTTCATGAAATTCACGGATGCCCGGTCGCAGAGTTAACCCGTAAAGACCCGGGACGAAACTTGTTTTTTGAAAATGCTCGTGCTCAGCACTGGAACGGCCGATTTGGGAAAACTTGGAATTTTATTCAAAGGGAATAGTTGCTCTGAGTTTTGGTAAAGGTGCCACCCCTCTGGACCCCTCCCCGTTTTTGTCAGACGCAAATATGTCTGTGTTTTTTTCTAATTTTTCAAACAGATTGAGCAAACACTGGGAATTTTCATACGTATCAATTGCTCCATGTATCAAATCATGTCAGGTGGATGAAATATGTTATGAAAGAGTGAGTTTTGGAGTTTCCAAATTATTTCAGCACAAAATCCTTCATCAAATTTTAAGCTCTACATTTTTGCGGTAAGGTCTCCTGAATCCTTTCGCGATGAAAAATTAATTTTAGCATGCAAGCATTTTGAGAAAAACCAGTTTAAATTCACCGAAGTACGTATTTTCATGCAAACCTGCTTTTCTCAGTCTCCAACGGTAGGTTTCAACTTAGCTCTTCAATTTTCATGCTCTATATTTTTAGAGTAACGTCTTCTGAATCCAAAGATGGTGAAAGATTTTTTCTAGCATGCACAGATTTGGAGAAAATCAAGTTTTCATTAGAACTCGTACTTTAGTGAATTCAAACTCGTTTTTCTCTTAATCTGTGCATGCTAGAATAAATCTTCAGGAGACCTTACTTCAAAAATGTAGAGTTTAAAATTTGAAGAACGATTTTCTCTTTAAATTTTTATGAAAATATGTAGTTCTGTGATTTTGTACTGAAATAATTTACAAACTCCAAAATTCACACTTACATACCATATTTCATCTACCTGACATGATTTGATACATGAGGCAATCGATACGTATAAAAATTCCCAGTGTTTGCTCAATCTGCTTAAAAAATTAGAAAAAAAAACACAGACATATTTGCGTCTCACGAAAACGGGGAGGGGTCCAGAGGGGTGGCACGTTTACCAAAACTTAGAGCAACTATTCCCCTTGAATAAATTTCCAAGTTTTCTCAAATCGGCCGTTCCAGTGCTGAGCACGAGCATTTAAAAAAAAAAACAAGTTTCGTCCCGGGTCTTTACGGGTTAACCAGGAGGTTCGTGGGTCAGTACCAAGCGGGTTTCTAGGAGCCCGTGCCACCACGGACCAGATCTTCTCAATCCAACAGATCTTACAGAAATGTCGCGAGTACAACGTGCCCACACATCACATCTTCATTGACTTCACGGCGGCCTATGATACAGTCGATCGAGAACAGCTATGGCAGATCATGCACCACAACAGATTTCCGGATAAACTGACTCGATTGATCAGAGCCACCATGGCGCAAGTGATGTGCTACGTGCGTGTTTCGGGGATACTCTCGAGTCCCTTTGAATCGCGCAGAGGGTTGAGACAAGGAGATGGACTTTCCTGTTTGCTGTTCAACATCGCCCTTGAGGGTGTGATCCGGAGGGCGGGCATCGACACAAGGGGCACGATTTGGACCTAAATGCGTCGAAAACAAAATACATGCGAGCGAGAGGCTCCAAGGAGAACAACATCAGCCTCCCAACTCAAGTCTCTGTAGACGGTGATGAGCTTGACGTGGTCGATGAGTTCGTGTATTTGGGGTGACCGCCGACAATAACACCAGCAAAGAGATTCAGAGACGCATCCAGGCAGAAAATCGTGCCTACTTTTCACTTCGGAAGACACTTCGATCGAATCGAAAGTTGACGCTGTACAAAACCCTGATAAGACCAGTAGTTTTCTACGGGATCGAGACAACAACGCTTCTCGCGGAGGACCTTAACGCTCTTGGAGTTTTCGAATGGAAAGTGCTGCGGACTATCTACGGTGAAGTGCAGACGGACGACGGAGAATGGCGACGGCGCATGAACCATGAACTGCACGCGCTGCTTGGAGAGAATCCCATTGCACACCTGGCGAAAGTCAATAGGTTGCGGTGGGCCGGTCCTGTCGTAAGGATGCCGGACGACAACCCTGTGAAAGCACTTCTCTTCAGCAACCCTACCGGTACCAGAAATAGAGGTGCGCAGCGTGCACGATGGCTCGACCAGATCGAAGGAGACTTGCGGGTGATGAGACGCTTGGAGAACTTGCGAAACACAGCCCAAGAAAAAGCCACATGGCGACAAATTCTTGATACAGCACGAGCCACCACGGCTCTCGTCTGATTGGTCATGGTTGGTCACAATCAACTCAACGGATAAGTTAAAGCAAAATAGATCAATAAAAAATAAAAAAGGTAAAACATCGTCCAGACATAAGCAAAGTAGGGGTGATTGAACTAAAATAACAAAACTTATAAAACAAGAATTGTTCAAACGAAAAAATCTTAAAAATAAATAAAAAACTTCAGAACAAAGCACTTTCACGGGCTTTTTTATGAAGTAAGATGTAATGAGATAAAATTTTAATTATTTCCATTAGTTGTTAGTATTAAAACACTTAAAATATTTCTGCCTGACATTGTAACCCAGAACGCAGAAGTTAGCATGTAACATAGTTTGCATAGTTATTAAAAGACATTCGAGTAATCTGGACGATGGTAAACACGTTTAGCTTGGCTGGTCACTGGTCTAAACACTACTATCTCGGAGTTAAACTACACTGGCATATTCGCATTATTGCTAACGGATGTTACCTCTCAAAAAAAAAACGACAATCTTCTGTCGTTTCTCTCGCAAAGCTCCGACACTCACTTAGGGACCTTCCATATGTTACGGACGCAGTGAGAAGAAGGTGGTGGGTGGTATACTACCATTTTATGATAAAAAAAAATTAAAGTAAACTATGTTCAAGCAGTGAAAATGACCAGATGTTACGAGTCGTAATATGTGAATGGCCCTTGCAGAATGACACCGCAGAAGCCGCAGCAGCAACAATCACTAGCTCATTCATTATGACCGTCAATCCTATAGTGGAAATGAGAAAATCCAATGTCTTTGGGAGTAGACGCCGAGAGAATTGTGTTTTTTGTTTTCTTTCTGTTCTCTGTGTGGCTGCTTCGTTCGATGTTCGTTTTCATCTTCCTCGTTGCGTTTTGTTCTCATCATCTCATGTATATTTAATCCCTTTCATTCCGCGATGCGCGCCTTGTGCGGTTGAGTCTTGAACTTGTTTTGTATATCTTGAACTTTTGTGTATTTTTCACCGTCAAGCAGAGAGTGTGTAATGGTTGAGTTCAGACAGTGTGTCATACGATTGTGGAAGTTTTACAGGATCCTTTTCATATATTCGCTCTATCATGATAATGGTGAGTGAGTTACAGTTCATGCAAAGTGTTAAGTGACGAGCCGTGTGTTGAAAGGACCGTGTTATTTCTAAAAATGTCAGCAAATATTCAAATTGTGATACTGTAAAATTAAATTATCAAACCAATCATGCAATATAACATTGTATGCTTTCTTCATATCGATGTTAGTTGGTTAATGGGCACTCCATCACACGGTATGGTTTGAGTGAGTGTTTCTTGCATATTGTAGCAGTTTTCTCCATGTAACATTCTCTGGTAAAGTGAGTGTCAGTGTTTTATAAACAAGACCAACACAAGATCGAAGGGGCAGATTATTAGCATTTTTGATGAAAGGTTCGATGGTTAAATCGCACGGAAAAAAGTTTCTCCGAGTGCTTCTATCAAGCAAGACGATGAAAATATCGAATCACATCAGGATATGAATGATGTATATAATTAGTGCTTTCTCAAATAGATGATACTTACGACCTTCGTATACATTATGTTCCGCGAGGAAAAGAAGCATTAGAGGTGCATGAGGCAAATTTTGACTCCGCTACCTGACTCTTGAAGGATATGTAATTGTAACAAAACTTTTCATTCCGCGCAAGGTGAACAGCATCTTGCAGACCGAAGGTAAATAAAATGTATGGTGTACAAAAAAGTGCGTTTACGTGCGTTATTTTAGTGCAGTGGTGAATTGCACTGGTAAACACAGGTTTTGCCTTAGAAATTAAACTGTGAAAATTGAAAGATTATAATAGCTGTGGCCATGGGCTCCAAAATTCTAAGGAATGGTTACAATCTATAATCTTTCATTTTTTCCAGTTCGAGCTTTAGGGCAACTTGTTTTTTGCTTTTTTCGACCAGTGTTATTACATTGAAAGGCTTCCGTGATGTATGTCTGTAAAAACAAGATATGACGTACTTTAGTTTATCTCTGAGGCAATGGGCAGTTCTGAAAAATCGATTCAGACTAGTTTTCATTAGGACATGGTTTGGGGAACGGCTTAAGCAGTGGCGCCTATTGTAATCAGTCGAAGAAAGCAGGCCTTAAACTCCTAAATTTTGATCAATATCGACAATTTCAATGATGGAAACGGAAACTTTGATTGTCTAGCTGTCTAACGAATATAAGACAGCTAGACAACTAGCTGAATGTACCCGGGTTTGCTCGTGTAAAAAAGTTCTGCTTTATCTATAATTTTCTATATTTCCATATATTTTTTCCAACCCATCATTTCAAATAATATTTCTATTTTAGTTATAAACTTGCTTATATACCACCTTTTTCGTTGATTAACAATTGATGCGGAGGTATTCCAGCTGGGTCGAATGAGTTCAAAAATTGCGTTGGAAAATGCATTGCCTTATCAGCATTTTCGACGGTATCGATTAACTTACAATAAACTCAAATTACACTGAAATTACATAATCAATAGCCTAAGCTGACCTCTGATAGTTAAAATTATTGCTTGCTATGTCTTCTCGTTTTACTTTTTTGTGTAAACAATATCAATATCATCCTTATAGTTGAACATCAATATTCATGAATTAATTAACAATTTGAAGATACGGGGACTATCTCCAAATTTTCCTCAAGTTTTGAATAATTTCCAATGCAGAAAAACAACCCTCACTATACTAAACGTTCGGACACCAATTTACGGTTTTGGGGAGTCAGCTCTGACTTATGAACCTAATATCAGGGAGTATTTGAATATTTTTCTTCTTGAATTTGAAAATAGCGTTGTACACCCGTGGTCATTTTCTGAACATAATCCTCTTTCTACAAATATTGACATTATTTAACCATTTTACTCAGTTTTACACAGCTTGACAGAAAGCAAAAATCGCGGAATTGATTTCAAAACGTTTCAATATTACGTCCAAGCCTTCTTCTGTATTCTAGTAACCTTTCCAGAAAATGTAATTCGCCATGTACGATTGAAAAATTTGCACCGGACATAAATATTTGGATTCTGGACGTCATCTTGCCATCGAAAATATACATATTGCAGAGCATATATTCATGTTTCATAAAATTCTAAAACCGGAAGTCGCCATATTGAATTTTAAAAATGTCGTTGGACTTTTATTTTTTTGTTTCTAAAGGTCATCCTGGTTCCGGAAATACCAATGTTTGGAGGTTTGTAAACGTTTTTTACAGTTGTATACAGCTTCCCAGAAACCAAAAGTCACCATCTTTGTTTTAGAAAAACATCGGACATCATATTCCGGTCCCTAGACATCAACTTCTGTCCATGACCGACCGAGGGCATGAAAGTTATCGTACCTTTTCAAAAAGTTCCCATAGGGCACTAAAAGACCTGATTTTCTTATCAATTAAGACCCCCTCCCTCTTTGATAGCTGCCCCTTTCTCTTTTCGACATCATGTTCCGGTCCCTGGAAATCAATTTCCGGTCTCCAGACATGACCAAAGGCCTGAAAACTACCGCATTCATTCAGAAAGTTCCCATAATGCATGAAAAAAATTCATTTTCTGACCAATTAAGACCCCCTCCTCCTTTGGGGGTTGCTACTTCCTCTTCCCAATATTTCTATGGCCACTTCCTCTGTATAAAGAACACGTATGCCAAGTTTGGTTAAAATCGGTACAGTCATTCAAGAGTTATGCTGTAACATACATACATACATACATACATACAAACAAACCTTTTTTTATGAATAAATAGCTGGATTTCAGGAGCTCTTTTCTTATTTGATCGATGCTATTAACCAAATTTTATTCGGTAATAGTTGAGCTTCAGCAACTTTTCCAAACATATTTTTTGTCCAAAACGCTAGATTGGACTCTCCGTTATCAAATTATGCAAGAAATATGTCAAGGAATCGTTCCAAAAACAGATCAAAGCAGGTTGGATGTTTTGAAACACCTGTCTAGAAACATTTGCACGAAAACCGATTTTCGGCTGCAAACAGACGTCACTACGTTTAAAAAAAGGCCAATATTTGGAAATATATGATCGATTTTCGTATGACGACGTCATTCCGATTCCGAAAATACCCATATTGTCAAGTATATAATTCAGTTATTGATTCTCGCAGGTTTCCAGAAACCAGAAGTCGGCAACCCAAGTTTCAAAGTATCGTCAGACGCCGAGAACCGGTTCTTAGGAGTCATTTTTGCTCCGAAATTACCAACATTGGGGGGTTTGTGAGCGTTTTCAACAGTTTTGAACGGCTTCCCAGAAACCGGAAGTTGCCATCTTGGATTGAATATGGCATCAAACATCATGTTCCGGTCTCTGGACATCAACTTCCGGCTTCCGAATATGACCAAGAGCCCGAAAATCATCAAATTTCAATAAAAGGTTTCCTCTATGTATGAAAATTCATTACTTTTGACCCCCTCTTCTTTAAGGGTGACCCCTCCCCCTATCCAATTTTTCTATGACCACTTCCTTTGTACAAAGAACACGTATGCCAAGTTTGGTTGAAATCGGTTCAGGCCTTCGAGAGTTATGCTGGAACATACATACATACATACATACAAAACTTCTCTTTTATATAAATAAATAATAAATAAAATATAAATAAATATATATAATATATATATATATATATAGATATAGATAGACAGATATAGATATAGATAAAGATATAGATATAGATATAGATATAGATATAGATATAGATATAGATATAGATATAGATATAGATATAGAATATAGATAGATAGATAGATATAGATATAGATATAGATACCGTTAATCACAAAGAAATCTGTGAACAATCACCAATTGGAATAAATCGACCTATTTTGCAGCCATTCGGGTGCTGGAACAAAACGCCTGCAAAACATATGTAAACTACTTAAGATAGGTTCGGGGTGATTGGAATAGTGTCCCTCGATTGGTAACTTTAATTGATTATTGTTAAAGATGGCTAACTTTGTTTTACAATCTGTAAACAAGTTCTGACAGAGAAAACGATAGAGAACAGATTGATATACTTCTATTGGAATTTCACCCAACACATTTCGAGTATCTCGTCTCAATACACAGGCGGTTCCTAAAGCTGCTACCAAGGACTGAACTGTTTTTGTCCATATCTGCTTATTCATATTATTCGGCAGGTGTAAATAACAAAAAAAAAAATACGACTGCGTATCTAATGCAGGGGCGACTCGTGGCGTTGGAACCTGCCTGTTCAACTACAAATTCTGAAGATCGCAGTTTGAGGAAGTTATCACAATCATGTTCGCGTAATCACGCAAGTCATTCTATTTGTTACTATTTGAAAGTGAAACTAAAAACCAATAAAATATAAATAAAAATTTGCGTTCAAAATATATTTTTTGCCTGGCGTCCCCGTGTGCAATGCACAGGTTGCACCTATGGACGAGTCGCCCTTGATCTGATGAAACCTTGCTAATTTACAGACTATCGCACGTTACATAACTGATTCTACCAGAATCTACCTGAATTTTAATTGGTATGAAACTTTTTTTTATTTATTTGTTTGAATAATAGTACAGACTTTCACAAATATAAGTAGCTTTTAGAAAACGTCTGAATTTAAAAAAAGGCTTTACAAAAACTAAATAACTATATTTTTATGAGCTTTTTCTTTAAGCCTAGGGAATATTTTCACAAGATGTGATCTACTATATCTAGCAAGTCGAAAGCAGAGTTGTTTTGGATTCTATTATTTTATTTATCACAAAGAGAATCAATCGCACATGAACTCAGATGATACCAATCATACGCCATAATTTATGAGTTCGTCTGGGGTTCGGTGTTCGGGAGTACCAAAGCAATCTCCAGTTGAGCTTTGGAAGATTCTCAAAAAATCTTCAGGCCATGGAGCTTCAAAATAGACAGATTTTTTTTTTTAAAAAGACACAAAATTATAAGATCGTGAAACCTTAACAGAAAAAGGTAAAAAATATACTCAAATTTTGTTAAAAGTTTATCGATAAGAATGTTTCCAAGGCAAAAATCGTCAGAAATCAGCGTTTGAACGTCAAAAAATGGATAGTAATAAGGCAAATGTAAAAATTGATTCCTAACTAAACATAATATTAACAAAAACGGCCATCATTACATATCCAAGAAAGGTGAAAAATTATCTCTATTCGGGGTCAAATGTGCTTGAATTCTTTTAAAAACTCCAAATAATAATCACTCAGATTTTTTTCTCTATTCAACTAGAAAAAAAACAGGGGAAGTAAATATTATCATATGAACGTTGTTGAACTCATTTACTCATTTTTTTAACCGGGAAAAACTGGAATTTTAAACTGGAAATCCGCTGGCTACCCTGCCTCACATCATTTTTAGTTTTTCGTTCTACTTTTTCAATATGGAATTTTCCTGCTATTTGATGCTTGCGTTTCAGGATTAGAACTTATATCCTATTATTCGATATATAGGCATTAGAAGCTAAATCCGGTGAACCTCTGCGCTAGAAATTAAAAGTCTTTTAAGCAAATTTAGCAATTTTTTTATTTACACAATTCTATAATTTAGGTAGTGTATCGAAAATTGAAACGAAATCATTGAAAAAAGATATGAAACAAAGATTTATTATAGTTTATCAAGTTCTCATAACAGTGCATTAAATAAATCAAGCAAAACGTTGATTTTTTTGTAGAATTCTCGTACCTTAGGGAACATACTTAAATGATGTAGCATTTTTTTCATAATTTTTCAACCCTTTTCTCCCCCTCGTAGCACACAAAAAAGACAAAAAAATTACCTGAAAAAATCACCGTGTTTAATTCAATCTATTTATCACTTATCACTTATACACTTGTGACAACATTCAATATGATGTTAACTTCACTCTGGATTGATGTATTCTGCCTCGAAAGGTTTGTGTTTTGGTACGAGGAGGAAAAATGTTCATACAACATCGTATGATCCATGTTTGTAGAAAACACAGAAAAAATATTCAGGAATTCTCAAAAAAATCACTAATCGCTGCATTTACCAGTTTTGAGAAGAAACGAGTATCTTGTAATTTACACTATTGAAAGCAAAAAGAAACAACAATTTTTGTTTATAAAACAGATTGTGTGTTTGGAAATCCATGGTTATAAAGCAGAGATTTCAGAATGCCAAAGATGAAAACTTTTCGACAGCTCTCGCTGCAAAACTTTGTGCAATGTTTCAATGTAATTTTAGTATACATTTTTTCCTGCAAAAGAAAATTGGTCTTTCAAAATAAACGCTACGTCGATTTCAATCCAATAACCCCCCCCCCCCCCCCCCCCCTTTGGCACTACTTGTCACAAAACGATGATATCTCCCCTACCCTCATGAATCATACGTCATTTAAGTATAGCCCCTCATATTGGACGCCTTTCATCGAATTCCTGGACGCTGCTGACCAAGGATGGAAAAAGTCGTATCGCATAACAATCATTTGGGTATCATTTCTGAACGTGCTATGCATAAGCTTTCAATCCCAATAAACCAATTCTTTTTCAACTCTGTCATGTCCTGGGATACTTGAATTTCCTCTTTACAACTACCCGGTAACGTACAATCGACCGCAGTTGGGGACAGTTTGGTGGTTTAATATCTTTTTCAACGAACATAACATTTTCACCGGGAAGCTAGTGCAGAGTAGATTTGGCGTGATAAACCGACGCCATTTCTGTGAACCACACGTGCAAAAGAACCTTATCCAATTTTTCCATCGCAGCCGTTGCCTCCGATATTCTCTTCAACCATTTCAGTGTGGAACGTAAACCCCGGCAGTGTTCTTGAGTCGATTGCGTTGAATGGTACTTCCTCTTCGGCAGGGGCGACTCGTCCATAGGTGCAACCTGTGCATTGCACCCGGAGATGCCAGACAAAAAATAAGTTTGAAAATCAAATTTATATTTAAACTTTATTTTTTTCTAGTTTTTTTTTTTTTTTTAATAGTAGTAGTAGTTTTTCTGCGGGCATGACTGTAATTACTTCTTCAAACTGTGATTCTCAGAATTTGGTGTTGAAAAGGAAGGTTCAAAAGCCACGAGTCGTCCCTGCTCTTCGGTGCAAACAGATGTGCAAAACATTCTCTTTAAGTAATTTACAACTCTATCCATGACATTTCGAAAACGATACATTCATTAGACATTTTTTTAAGGTAGGTGTGATTAACCAATTTTTTTTTGTTTTTTTTTTGTGTTTTTCTGACCATAAAAAGAGGGCTATGCAATAAAACAGTGAAAACGTGAACTTTTTTCTGATTGCGATTGGACGTTTCATAGCTCATTTCAAGATGGCTTGACAAAGTATTTTTTTTTAATTCTTTTAGCACCAATATTTAGTGGTTAATTTGTGGTTTCGAAATCCAATTTGTGGTAATTTGTGGTTGAGTAATTTCTGAGAAATTTTCAGAAAACTGAGTCAAGCCATCTCTGAAAATGATTTCGCTTCAAATGAATCGGACAACGATGATATATACATCAATCGAAAGCTCTTAATTTGTGGTTCACGAAAATGTAGTTTTTGTAGGCATACTTCATAATAAAATAATTAAAAAACTATTATTTAAATTTTTGAACATTGTTTACCTCTTGTTGTCAACACCGACCGTACGCGGCGCTGGTAGACCATCAAGATGATTTTTTCTCAGAAAGCTTCCGTGTAGCGATGAGTATGGTCAAACTAGAGATACTCAGAGGGGGAGATATGCGGTGAGCCAAACGAACCGTCAAATTTGGAGCCAAACGAACAAGAAAGGTAACACCACATTGAGAGGTATTGCAATCAGGTACGAAAAAAAACGTGTTTATTTCTATACGATTTTTTGTTCTATTGCCAATGAGTGATTTTTACCCGGAGTTCAACAAACCTTGTGTATAGGTAACAAAATAAGTGAAGGTGTATAAAATTAACATAAGCATAAAATATATCACCTTAACAGTTTTTGCGAAGCACTTCACTATTCTTAAGGACTTTCACCGTCACCACCGATTATACAAGTCGAATGTTAGTCAACATTGCGCTTTGAGAAGAGATCTGGCACCTCTGACATATGAAACCCGGTTGCCGAATTGGCGATTTTTTTCACCGCGAATCTCTTCCTCTGAGTATTTCTAGGTGAAACAGTATGTAAACAGCAGGGATACTATATGTGCAGATTTGCTGCGAAATGCAAATGTTGATCAATTAGCAGATATTTGTAGTTGACAAGCCTCCGTGTGTTCTACGTAAATTTCCTCAAAATAAGTGAAGTTTTACGTAGGCATGCGAGCGTAATTTTCTCGATCTTCGGTCGAATCATTTCCCGAAAATGTAGTTTTGCCGTTGACCGATTGTTTGAAAAAAAAAACCTAAATTAATACACCAAGGGGTGTGATCTGGTCTTTCTCATACAAAATCTATTATATGTTAAAATCTTTTAGCACATACGTTTTAACTCTTGGAATAAATTACAGCCTGATAATAATAAAGAACATTTTTTTGTTTCGATAAATACAATAATATTTTGGTAACCAATTACGCAACTGTATTCGACTGTTGGGTATTTTAGAAACCGGAATGATGCCTGAAGATCGGGAATGGGCCTTAGAACTGTAGGGAACGGTTGAAACGCATGGTAAATGCCCAAAGGTGTGAGTCCTGACTAGAAATAAAATTCGATATTTTCTCGTCTCAGGAATATGCTACTACAACTACCCTCTGAATAATAAAACAAAGAAGCTTTCAACGACAGCGACAACTGTATGTCTTATACAGTAAGGTCGCTTTTTACGCGGTTTTTTTTACGCGGATTGCTTTCCTCCATTACTCAAAAACGGTACAAGATATCGACCTCATTTCAATCACGTTTTCCGTTTTAGGCAACGAGTGATCATATATCAGTTTTTAAAAAAAATCACAATTTTTGGTGTAAATACTCAAAATTTAAAACATTGAATTTTGGTCTCTAGATTGGCCGCTATCATACTCAAACGAGGTTTTAACGTTTTAGGACGGTTTTCTTTGTTCTATTTGCAACTCAAAAAAGTCGTTTTTTACGCGGACCCATACAAATTTGGAACGCATCCCCCGCGTAAAAACGACCTTAGTGTATATGAACGACTGTCGATATGTTCTAGATAACCCACTAGCACTAACATCGGCAGGTGCCAGTACTATGCTCATCCAACGCCGTGTACGGTCGGTGTAGACAACAAGAGGTAAACAATGTTAAAAAATTTAAATAATAGTTTTTTACTTATTTTAGTATGAACTATGCCTACAAAAACTACATTTTCGTGAACCACAAATTAAGAGCTTTCGATTGATGTATATATCATCGTTGTCCGATTCATTTGAAGCGAAATCATTTTCAGAGATGGCTTGACTCAGTTTTCTGAAAATTTCTCAGAAATTACTCAACCACAAATTACCACAAATTAGATTTAGAAACCACAAATTAACCACTAAATATTGGTGCTAAAAGAATTAAAAAAAATACTTTGTCAAGCCATCTTGAAATGAGCCGTTTCATATAAAAAAATATTTTGCAAATAATATCTGGAAACCTATGACGCCAGTTTTGATCAGATAAAAAAACATCATATTGTTTGTCTGCAACGCAACGATAAATTTCATTATACGGAATTTTTCTATAAGTGAAAATGTATCTTTGAATATGTACCACTGTAACAGAGGGCAGAGGTCTTGGGTTTGTCAGTGGTATAGAAGGAACAATGCATATATCCAGTCTAGGTTATAAGAAACATTACTTAAAGTTCTGCATTCATGAAAGTACATTTCGGTCGTGTGTTTTAAAAGGAATTAAGCAGGTATTAGACGAAGCAAACATTCGCTATTTTTGGTACGAATTTAATTTGCGCAAAAAAAACCGTACCAAAAATAGCAAATATTTGCTTCGTGTAATACCCGCTTTAGAGTGACAATGTTCTTGAAGGCCTTATTAGGTTATGATTTATTGTAATATCAGATGGACATATAAGTCTAGATAAATTTTGTGAAATAAAGTATACAAATCAAACCTAAAAGCCTAAGCATTTCCTTCAGTTCTAACCCTTTATTTATTGAAATACTTTGTATTTAGTGGGACACAGAACAATTACTGGTCTAACGTCAAACTGTTCGAACGGTGACTAGCTTCGTAATTCGATTTTGAGAGTGTGAAACGAATTTAGTAGTGTTTTGTATCCACCACTCAACGATTGAACCGGATTTCAGGTGCTATAGAAATTAATAAACTGTTTCACCGTCATTTTTTATACCTTCGTCCGCATGTTCTTTTTTAGAATGGAAAGCTGCCGGCAAAACGCGCTGCTCATTATTGTTTAGTTTTTTTTTCACTGCCCTACAATTTCTACCGCTCATTTCCAGACGTGCCTTAATAGACACTTAACAGTGTGGTCTTCAGTGTGCCTCTCAACTCACGGTAACTGCTCACCAATTACTTTGTTCGTGAAGATTTCGACTGTCCTTTATTTGAATGTTAAACCTTGCCAGTTGGTGGCTGTACCTACTTCCACTTTTGTTCCAATGTTTGACTGACGCAGCTGGAACTTACCGGTACCTATCTTTTCAATAAACTAAGTAATAATAATTCAGTTAACGTTTCAACTTCGATGAATGATATCAGATGCGCTACGATTCCACGGATAACATCTGCCGGATAATTTTGTTTGTTAAATTTAACAGAAATCGCTAAAAGAAAATTTTTAGTACCGTCGTGCGGGGCTTCTTTTGACAGTTTTTCCAAGTTTTTCAACCCAATGATATTTCAATTTTATATATAACACAGATTGATATGCAGTGTTCATGAATTTTTTGAGTAAAATTAATTAAGAAACTGAAAAAAGGTTAATATTTCGGTCAAAAAGTTATTTATTGATCCCGGCTGAGGACCATTCTTGACAGTTTAAATAATAGATAGAATTCTCGCGTAATTTTTCAAAGGGACCTAAGTAACAATGACAGATTCTCTCCTCTCTCACTTTGTTTCATTAATTACGTCGTCATCATATATATTTTCTAAGCTTTCTTCTCCTTAATCGAGAGATAGTAATACTGTCTTTCTTACTATGCATTAAGTGTTATGAAATATGGAAAAAATAAATAATTATTGATCAAAGAGAAAGTAAACAAAGAGAGTCTCTCAATGTTAGATAGGTCGCTTTGAAAAATTACGCGAGAATTCTTTAAATGCATTTTTACTAAATTACTAAACTAAATCATAATTTCTTTTCAAAAGATGGGTCTTGACTGTATGCCACCTCCAATATTTTTGCAATAAAAAAAGGGGGGAAAGGAATAGTTTTTTTGGTAAGGTTATCGGCTTACCACAATTAATGGCCACCAAAAACAACTATCTTGTAAAAAAAGCTTAATCGTGTTCTCACAAGCACGAACTAGTGGTTTTCAAAACAGCTCAGGTAATATGGTGCAAAATATATACCGTCTGCCGGGGTGAGATTAAGCCACGGGGGTGAGATTGAGCCAAAACGGGAAATGTTTGTATGTATAATTACTCAAGATTTCTTGAACCTAATACCTGAAATTCAATACTTTATGAAACGTAACATATTTATTCACAACTTTAAATGGAATATAGATAATATCAGTGAACTGTTCCACTTAAATAATGTTTCAAAGTACAGGGTGAAAAACATGCGCTAATACGTTTGCCAAAAATGTCCCAGGAAAACCAACCCGATCAAGAAATCACATCAACTTACTGTTCATTTGGTACGTTAGGATGTCGTCTCCAATGTGTAGAGGAAATATGCATTGAACCTGTGTTGGCTCAGAAAATAATGTTTTTCCAAACTGTACTTTTTCCGTGCCCTTCTGGGGTGAGATTGTGCCAAGCTATAATTAACGGTACAGTGTGCGGAATTCACATTCACGACAAAATTGTATCAGTATACACCAAAATACTTGCATCGTTTACATAAAGTATGTTGTCTAGCTATGGTATTACATGAAATAATGACTCAATGCTTGAGAACAGTAAGCTAACAACTGTTAGATGGAAATTTACAATGACTGATATTGCTTATGGAATGTATCAAAATTTTGTACACCTATTCTATATAAACTGACGACTTTCAAAGCGAGGAAGGAGGGTTGTGGGTACGTTTCCAGCGGTTTTAAGATTTCCAATGAAATATACAAGGGTCAATGACACATAACAATTGAAACGAAAAGTCTTCTCAAGCTTTATGTTTTAACGTTTTCCCTTCTAAGCTACCTGTAGACGCCACTATGTGTATAGAGACTGTCTATAAGGCACGTTCTCATAACTGGTTACTCCAGATATCAATTTGATCCAGTCATACATTTTTCTATAATTCATATGAAACGTAGTTTCTGGTCAACCCCCTACACCCCCTTAATAGTCCGCGTTGTTTATGATCGTCCCTATACTAACTGTTATATCATGTTATTTATGTTAATTATTCGTAGATACACTACTGTTCATTTAACAGGTAATTCATTCAACTTTTCGTTTTTGGCACAATCTCACCCCATAGAAGGGGTGAGATTAGGCCAAAGTTCATTTAGTTTTAGCAAAGTTATAGTTTCTTGTAACTTAACCATATTTGCGGCAGTCGTTAACTAAACATTTAAGTGTGCATTGACGGGATTTAGATTGCTCATTGCCTAAATGTGTCCATTACAAGCTAAGGAACAAAAACGTATCCTTTTTTGGCACAATCTCACCCCGGCAGACGGTATTGTTTTATCTACTTGTAGAAGACTGTAGTGTAGAGATGGTCGGGTTTCGGGTTTTCGAACCCGTACCCGACGGGTTCGGGTTCGAAAATTTCTGAAAGTGTCGGGTACGGGTCGGGCTCGGGTTTGAAAAAGGCCGGGTCTAGACCGGGTTTGGGTATGAAAACCCGAAACCCGATAAAATCTATGAAATCTCGGATTCGGGTCGGGTTCTGGTTTACACGAAAAAAAATGTTTCGGGTTTGGGTCGGGCTCGGTTTTCGACCGAAAAAAAAAATCGGGTTCGGGTCGGGTACGGATTTGAAAAACATTAAACCCGACCATCTCTACTGTAGTGTCATCGAAAGAAGCTCAACGGTATCAGGATTTTGATCGTAAAAAAATGTACCTTAGTTTGTTCTTAATGCGAAAAAGTTTTTTTTGTTTCTACCGTTCACAAATCATATTTTTATTTCGGCATTGTTTTGTTTTTGACACGCCTTGCTTAAGCATTTTCAGAAACATCAAAACTTATTGCAGAAATAAATTACCATATTGTGACGTGCCGTAAATCAACAAAAATAAAATATGCATTTTTTTTTTTGAATTTACCATACTGTTCTCTACGTGTATACAGTTATGATATTGTGTGAAAGATTTCAGTGCATCCAAAATGGTAAACCTGGAAATTATAAATCGAATACATGAAACCGAATACAATGACTGCTCGAACTGTTTTACAAAGATAGAAGCAATTTGATAATGTTTCAAAAATTTATTGAAAGATATCTATTTTTTTGTAGTGGAACTAGATTACTGCGTCTATTTATTAGAACTGTTGTAGTATATCCCCATTACAATACGTACCTACCATGTAGGATAACTAGTCACCCACTATTGATCGAGTGAATGGCCGGTTGCCTCGGCCCGCTCCCACACAGGTAGAATCTGCTTTATAAAGCCAATTATCTTCCCAGGATTAACAGACCAAATCTCACTCGGTTGCAAGCAGCCCTTGCTGCGAAATTCGATTCTGCTCATGTATAATGCACCACAGCTGCATAGCAGATGTTCCGAAGTTTCGCTTTGCATATCACAGAAGCGACAAGTGTCATCCTGAACTCGACCAATGTTCCTTAAATGATACTTTTTTTTGTTACTCGAGCAGTGTTCAGTTTTTAGTCCAAAGAGCCCACTTGTTGAGCTCTAGGAGCTTTTTAGTAAAGCCCCTTTTTATAGCGCAATTTGAGATACTGCAAAAGGGTTCCGGACCAACAAATTGCGAGTTGAAGCCTTGTTTAGCTAGCTCGTCTGCTTTTTCATTGCCGTCTATGTCGCAACTGACAGAGTTCATACGACACAGCATTCGCAGCGAGAGAACACACTCCTGGACAATTTTTGACGTACATTTGACTACTAAAGAAAATGCATTCGCATGTTTATAATTTCTCGTCAGGCAAACGTTGACACATTCGATTGTAGCATAAATCTATGCTTGGAATACGGTAGGCCAGCTGCCCAATGCCACTGATATTTGTACACCAGGACCAAAGATTTCCGCACCGGTTTTCGAACCAATTTTTTAGCTATCCGTGAAGAATACCGTTGACCCCTGACGAACCACATTAACTCCGCACTCCCAGTCGGAGTGCGATGATTCTCGCACCTTGTAGGGAATGTCGTAGTTGTTCAAAGGTTTCATCCAGTCTCCTCACATACTCAACACTGTCCCTCTTTTAGAATATTGCAGAATACTCAAATGATCAACAAGTTGACCAGGTAAGACCCTTTTTAAGACGTCTGAGCTACAGGGCACCCCTTTTCGCTTCTAATTGCACAAATTCATGCAGAGGCAGCAGGTGAAAGATTGCATCCAACGCTTTCGATGGAGTGCTGCGCATTGCTCCAGTTATGGCAATAAACGTCAGTCTCTGAAGCTTTACTAACTTTGTTCTTGCAGTAGCCTCTTTTGTTTTAGGCCACCACACCTAGGAAGCGTATGTTAATTTCGGGAGTAAAATGCATGTGCAGATCCATCTGACCATTTTTGGTCTTAGGCCCCGTTTTCTACCAACCGTTTTGGAACATAACTAGCACGCACTGACCGCTTTGCTTATTGCACCGTCTAAATTGGCGTTCCAGTTGAGTTTCGCATCTAGAGTTAATCCTAGTAATTTAACCCTGTAGCTAAATTGGATAGAACTTCCCTTAAGCTTAAGAGGCATTAGGTTAAGTTCCCTCTTTTTTATGAAATGTACTACTGTAACTTTTGCCGGGTAAATGCTCAGACCCTCCTTTTAACACCAGAGATAGGTTACGTTTGAAGCAAGTTGCATTCTTTCCGAGACTGCATTGTCAATCTCTCCTCTTACCATAATGACAATGTCGTCTGCGAAACCTATAACTACAAAACCTTTATCTTCTAAGCTTTTGGGAAGGTCATCCACAACTAAAGACCACAGGAGTGGTGAAAGTATTCCGCCTTGAGGGCATTCGTAGCTCCTCAAGGGTGTCCACGATGAAATTGCCACACCATGAAATTGCTCTAACTTTTTAACCGTTGAGTAGACTTTAATGACAATTTGGGTGGATTTAGTTCATAGTGCATTATTTACATCCTGCAAGTTTTAAAGTCCTGTAATCAAAACTCGCGGAAATGGAGTCGAAAGAACAGGTCGTGCGTGATAAAATCTTGCGCATTCATCACGAGAACAAGGATCTCTCGCATCGTTCCATCGCTAAAACGTTGGGAATTTCGAATTCGTGTCGCGAGTGATTAAGGGGTTCGAGGAACGATTGGCCACCGATCGAAAGCCCAGAAGTGAAGGAAAAAGTATTCCGTACAACACCAAAAATCACAACCGCGTAGTTGGGGCTTTCAACCGAAACCCGAACGCCTCCGTTCGGGATGTGGCTAAGAAGCTGCACCTAAGCCGAAGTTTTGTCCAGAAGGCCAAAACTAAGGCTGGGCTTCGAACGTTCAAGGTATAAAAGGCCCCTAATCGCGACGAGAAGCAGAACAAGTCCGCCAAAACCCGTGCCAGGAAGTTGTACCTCAACATGCTGACGAAAGTTGAATGCTGCATCATGGACGACGAAACATATGTGAAGGCCGACTTCAAACAGATCCCCGGCAACCTGTTATTCACGGCCAAGGATAAATTCAGCGTTCCGGAGCATGTTCGCACTCAGAAGATGTCCAAATTTGCGAAGAAATTCCTGGTTTGGCAAACCATCTGCACGTGCGGGAAGCGGAGTGCACCTTTCGTGACCCAGGACACGATGAACGGACAGGTGTACATGAAAGAGTGCCTCCAGAAGCGGCTGCTTCCTCTCCTGAAGGCCCACAACGTCCCAACAATCTTCTGGCCGGATTTGGCCTCATGCCACTACTCCAAAGACGTGCTGAAGTGGTATGCGGACAATATGGTCATTTTCGTGCCGAAAATGTTCAACCCTCCCAACACTCCGGAGCTCCGCCCCATCGAAAAGTACTGGGCGATTATGAAGCAGCACCTTCTTAAACAACCTAAGGTAGTGAAGACAGTCGAGGAACTGAAGAAAGTATGGGTTTACATGCAAAAACCGGTTGATTCACAGGTTGTGCACAATCTTATGGCCGGGGTTAAGGCCAAGGTGCGGGCATTTGCGTATGGACTGTAAATAAAAAACGAGTGAAATGGTAAAATGATGTTTAATAGTTATTTTTCAATCCCTGAAAATTTGATGGCAATCGGATGAAAACTCGAATTTTGCGAATCAATTTTGTGTGTGGCAATTTCATCGTGGACACCCTTAACAGTTATAGATGATCCCCTCAGTTCCGAAGAGATTATTATTGTGCAAGCATGGTATGAATCCAGTTGACATGTGTGAAATATCCTCCTCTTCATCGCATTCGCCGTGGAAGAGTAGGTCGTGTTATCAAAAGCATTTTCAATGTAAGTTGTATTTAGATATTATTTTAGTACTTTTTCCATTGTCTTAAGCAGAATCTAAAACAAGCTTATGGACCTAAAAGATTTGAGGTTATTTCTGTCGCTATTGCCCGTTTTTGGTATAAAGAAAAAACCCGCACTGTCCTCCATTTCGCTGAAATGTAGTTGAATCTTATACTAGCCCAATGAGCATAAAAGAGAGGTGAGGAGGAGAATGCATTTTGCTAGTATTTGTAAATGTTTCAAATGTAAACAACTAGACGAACTCAATGGTAAACCCAAAAAGCTACGTTACTATTTGGCATCAACTCTGGGCAAAAGGGTGCGTGTAGGAGCGCGCGTGCAAGTGTCAGTAAGTTTCCTCCTCACCTTTCTTCTAGGCTCATTGATACTAGCCTTAAATATCTTCGTTAGTAACTGTATCAGGGTTACCTCACCTTTTTGAAGCAACGCCGGAAACACTCCGTCAACACCTGCAGACTTGAAAGGCTGGGAAGATCTTACAGCATTTTCCACTCTAGTCAACGTGAAAATTTCGTCAAGTATGTTAGTTGAGCCTTCTTTCAGATTCCGACAGAATCTCAAGGGAGTCGTCTCCCAGCTTACCCTTTCTGAAACATCGCATACAGTCGAGCCCGAGAAATGCGTTTCTATCATCAGATTCAGCGTGTCAGCGAGAGTCTTCGTAAAGGCCCCATTCTGATGCTTAGGCTACCAAGTTCAATAGTGTGATTCTTGGCCAGCGTTTTGTGGAGTCTAGCAACCGTGGGTGTGTTGCCTATACTTTCACACGTTTGATTTTCTTATTTCTTTATTGTACTCGGCGAGTGCTTTCCTGTACTGCGCCCAATCCGAAGTTCGTTTCGCTTCGTTAAACTTTTTCCAAGATGACTTAAACAAAATCATAATAAAAATTGTTAAAAACCTCTCAATAACTTTTCGGTTATTGTTTTAGTTTTTTTACAAAACAAAACACAGATAATTTATAAAATAATTAATATGTTATGATTAAAAAAAAACTATTGACATGACCATACAATTTTCTAAAAAAAAATCTATTCTGAAAGGGAGTTGTCCCATATAAATGAAACTCAAATTTCATCACAACTCGAGAACCAATCAAGCAAATTATTCACGTGGATGTTTTTAAGGGTAACAAATATGTCCATGGTGGTTCGTGGTTCAACAACCACTTCCTTTTCCATAAGGGAGGGGTTCTATAGAAATAAAACATAAATTTCTGCACATGTCTGGATTATCAAGTAAAAAGAACCAAATTTGGCACGTGAAAGTTTTGAAAGGCAGAAAATATTTCTATGGGGGTTCTACACCCCTATCTCTTCTGGAAGGAAGGGGTTCCATACAAATGAAACACAAATTTCTGCACAACTCGAAAAGCAATCTAGAAAATAGAGCCAAATTTGGCATATGGACGTTCTTAGGGGTAACCAATGTGTCTATAGTAGTTCAACACCCCTCCCTCTCCCGTGAGGGAGGGGTCCTATGTAAATGGAATTCAAATTTCTGTACACCTCAAGAACTAATCAAGTAAATGGAACCTTCTTTCCATACAAATTTCTCTTTGGTCACTTCTCCCCATACAAATGAAGCACAAATTTTCTCATTTCGATGAAATCAATTATTTTTAAACGAGTTTTTAAACGAGTTGTCTTTTGAGTTTGATTGTATCCAATATCCGATTCGTCATGTATTTGCAGACTATACACATGAATGTTCGAAATTATTCAAATAAAGAAAAAGAAATAGGCGAGACAAAGTTTGCCGAGTCAATTAGTCATTAATATATATTTGAAAACAGATGGTTTATTCTAATGGTTCTCTGTGAGATGGCACATTTTTCCTATTTTATGAGAGGGATTTTATCATTTTTTTACTTCTATGAGAATTGTTTTTTTTTATGGATCCCACTTCGACCAATGGGTTCAATCGGATGGATAAAATTCTGCAAACCTTTCTGTTTTAAATCATTTTTAGAAAAATGAACAATTCTTTAAAACTGAAGATATGTAAAAGAAAATGCAGACTGCGGCCAGCTGTTAGTGTACAGGACAGAGGCATCACGTGGCTTATTTCGTCACAAGAGCACCAAACATTCATTAAAGTTCTCTTTCCTTACATGAAAGAAGAAAATCAAACCAAAATAACGATGCTTTAAATTGAAGGGTTATGTTTTTATAGGTAATCATATTTAGATAATTGCATATGCCCGGATATTAGGGAATAGGGTACTGCAGTACACATGTTGCACAGGTGGACCCGACGCCACTGGTACAGGACACTTGCATCTCGCAGCGCTACGATCTTACAGACCAACACTAACAGTATCTCCTAAGCCGGCTTGTAAGACCAGCATCGAGACCAGCTGGGAGGCTACGATATGTTAATATATCAAAATACACTTTAAGTACATAAATCAATTGAAAGAAGTATTTTTGATGAATTACAAAGAATTAAAATTAGAATATGATCTTGAATATCGATTCCATTACATAGTTACGTATTGTTCTCTTGTCATTAACTTCAACTCTCATTTTTCGATGTTCATTCCAGCGCTCTGCGAACCACCATGTCAGAACATTCCGGCCCCGAATGTGGGTGCCGCACCGCCGGGCCAGCAGAACAACGGTCCCGCTCAAACAGCAGCTCCCGGTTCGGGAACGTCTGCCAACCCTGCTTCTTCCAACTCGTCTAGCAATAGCAGCAACGCCGCGGCATCGAACATCAGTAGTAGTGTAAACAATCTGAACAATCCGAATGTACCGAATAGCACAAGCACCACCACAGCATCCTCGTCATCGTCTTCTACGTCGTCATCGTCTGTACCCTCGTCACAGGGAGCTTCCTCTTCGTCAACGGCTGTCGGCGGTGGCGGAGCAATGTCTTCGTCATCCACTGTCTCGCCACCGTCGATAGCCTCGAATGCCATATCCTCGGTTGCCCTGTCCGAGGTCAAACAAAACTCTAACTCGCCGTACGACCTAAGGAAGAAATCTCCACTGGCTGCACATGATTCCGGTAGCTGGCTTGCCGGATCCAGCAGCTCCGGTGGTTCTAGTGGTTCCGGGCCATCATCGTCCGGAGGCACCAGCAGTTCCAACACTAGCAATAGTAGTCATAGCCTTCTGCAATCACACCAGTATCAATCCATAGCGTATGACGGCAATGCCGCATATATGCTACCAGCACGAAAACGTCCAAGACGTACTTATTCCACCAGCACTGAAGCGTCCGTCTCATCGACGGGATCAGTATCTGCTGCATGCGGAACTGCGGCTGCTACAGCAAGCAACCCGACACAAGCATCTGCCAGTGCTGTAGCGTCAACACTCTGCATGCAATCAGCTGCTCATTATTTGCAGTATGAAATGCCGGACGAGGTACTATTGACTATCTTTTCATATTTACTCGAGCAGGACCTGTGCAGGGTGTCGCTCGTGTGTAAGCGCTTCCAAACAATCGCTAACGATACGGAATTATGGAAGCGACTGTACCAGAATGTGTATGAGTATGACATGCCCCTCTTCAATCCCGAACATTGCAAGTTCATTTTCGTTAAGTCGGAAGACTCTGACTATGCCAATCCGTGGAAAGAGAGTTTCCGACAGTTGTATCGCGGAATCCATGTGCGACCTGGCTACCAGGAACGACGGTATCATAGTCGGAATATAGCGTATTTTAACACGGTTCAGGCGGCGCTCGATTACGCCGACGAAAAAAACTCGGCCAACAATGGATCCGCCGGTTCTGTTGGAGGGAGCAATAGTAGTAGTAACAGTAGCAGTAGTAGCAATGCCAATAATAGTAGCTCTAGCAACAATCCAGGCTCCGCTGCGGGCGGTAGCGGTGGAGCAAGTGGAAACGGTGGAATGGATGGGGATGAATGCTATCCGTCAGAGAACAATGGGTCGTTGATTTTCCTGCACCATGGGACCTATCGAGGGGAATTCTTGGTAATCGACTCGGATGTGGCCCTGATCGGAGCCGCATCTGGCAATGTAGCCGAATCGATTATTCTCGAGCGGGAATCAGAATCGACGGTAATGTTCGTCGAAGGAGCCAAGCACGCGTATGTTGGCCATATGACGCTGAAATTCTCCCCGGACGTGACATCCACGGTGCCCCACCATAAACACTACTGCCTGGAGGTCAGTGAGAATTGCAGCCCAACGATAGATCACTGTATTATTCGGAGCACTTCAGTGGGTAAGTTGGTTTGATTGCATATTTAATATTCATGGCTATATCGCAATTTTGAAACCATTTGAAAACTACGAATCCGACCAAAATAATATTAAAAACAATGTTGTAGATAATTCGAATTTATAAAATATGTATCGAAAGAATAGCTATATAATTTAAAAATTTAGAAAAAAGATGACGGTTGATTATGGTAGCTTTCGTGAACTCATCAGTATTTTCCTCCCTTTTTTTCCACAGTGGGGGCCGCAGTGTGCGTTAGTGGTGTGGGTGCCAATCCGCTGATCAAGTACTGCGACATAAGCGACTGTGAAAACGTCGGCCTGTACGTGACCGACTACGCCCAGGGTACGTACGAGCACAACGAGATCAGCCGGAACGCACTGGCCGGTATCTGGGTTAAAAACTATGCTAGTCCAATCATGCGCGAGAATCACATCCACCACGGCCGGGACGTAGGCATTTTTACTTTCGACAACGGAATGGTGAGTCTTTTTAAGGTTTTGGAATAAAGACATAGCAAACATAAACAAAAAACAATCTGGTTTCAGGGGTACTTTGAAAAGAATGACATTCACAATAATCGGATAGCGGGATTCGAAGTAAAAGCAGGGGCCAATCCGACGGTGGTCAAGTGTGAGATTCATCACGGTCAAACCGGAGGCATATACGTGCATGAAAATGGACTGGGGCAGTTCATAGAGAATAAAATTCATTCCAATAATTTTGCGGGTAAGAATATCCACATGCATTTTTTAAGGTTCATTTGGTTAGTATTTATGTGTCGCTTCCGCATTGACAGGTGTTTGGATCACATCCAACAGTAATCCGACGATACGGAAAAATGAAATTTATAACGGACACCAGGGTGGGGTGTACATTTTCGGCGAAGGTCGAGGGTTGATCGAGCACAATAACATCTATGGAAACGCGCTGGCCGGGATACAAATCCGTACTACGAGCGATCCAATCGTTCGGCACAACAAAATTCACCATGGACAACATGGAGGTATATACGTGCACGAGAAAGGACAAGGTTTGATAGAGGAAAACGAAGTGTATGCTAATACGCTGGCTGGTGTGTGGATCACAACCGGAAGTACACCTGTTTTGAGGCGGAATAGGATTCACTCGGGCAAACAAGTGGGGGTATACTTTTATGACAATGGTCATGGTAAACTGGAGGATAATGACATATTCAACCACTTGTACTCTGGAGTGCAGATTCGAACGGGAAGTAATCCAGTGATTCGGGGAAACAAAATTTGGGGTGGTCAAAATGGAGGTGTCCTAGTGTACAATGGCGGGTTGGGTTTGCTTGAGCAGAATGAAATATTTGACAATGCCATGGCCGGTGTGTGGATCAAGACTGACTCGAATCCCACATTAAAAAGGAACAAAATCTATGATGGCCGCGATGGTGGTATATGTATTTTCAACGGCGGTAAAGGAGTCTTAGAAGAGAATGATATATTTCGAAACACGCAAGCAGGAGTCCTAATATCCACACAGAGTCATCCAATATTGAAGCGCAACCGGATATTCGATGGTTTAGCGGCGGGTGTTGAAATTACCAACAACGCAACAGCCACGTTGGAATTCAATCAAATATTTAACAACAAATTCGGTGGCTTATGTTTAGCTAGCGGCGTTCAACCGATAACGCGCGGTAACAAGATCTTTAATAACCAGGACGAAGTCGAGAAGGCGGTTTCCGGGGGCCAGTGCCTGTATAAAATCAGCTCTTACACATCGTTTCCGATGCATGACTTCTACCGATGTCACACGTGCAATACAACCGACCGGAATGCGATCTGTGTGAACTGTATCAAAACGTGTCATGCGGGCCATGATGTCGAGTTCATTCGACACGATCGGTAGGTATTTTCAATGTTTTTGGGTGAAGGAGCAGTGGCAGAATATGTAATTAACAATCTTTTATTTCTATTTGTTTGTTTTCTGTAAGTTTTTTATTATCCGTTTCCGTTTTTCCATATTTTTTTTATTTTATGTGGTCCTTTTACAAATTACATGTTCGAATAGAATTAGTCAGTGTTCCATCAATAGATATTAATATAAGTGTAATTACGGATTGACATCATTATTCTTTCAGATTTTTTTGTGATTGCGGAGCCGGTACACTTACGAACCAGTGCCAGCTGCAGGGCGAACCGACACAGGACACCGACACTCTGTACGATTCCGCCGCGCCAATGGAATCGCACACGCTGATGGTAAACTAGGGACTTGTTATATTCATAATCCTGTGCTAAAGTGTAGCAAAAGAAAAAAAAAACGCTTGAAATCTGAAATATGTACACGCAGAAATACTCCTCCGTACTTATTAATTGGAAGAGTTGACCAGCTCATCGTATTTTATAATTGTGTGAACAACCGGCTGCAAAATAAACAACTTAAAATATTACAACTTGCTCTCATCGGAGGAAAGTAGTCAAACACACGTAAATGAAAATGATGCAACTTGATTAAAGGAACCTAATAGTGTTTGAACGTATGCGTTACGATTTTTCGATAAGAGTTATCTTAACAATCAACAAACAGAAGTAACATAAAAATCATGACACCTACCGTGTTTCCGTGCCACTTTTTAGTGGAGTACTTTCTTTCCTAGCGTTTTGGATCATGTAACAAAAATCAGGCGTAATTGGAAATCATAGCATCCCACAACTGTAGCAAACCACGTTCACGCCTAAGGCTGTCAACAAGCAACGTAAAAGAATCTCATTTGGTTTTGAAAGAATCGAAAAAACGTGATTGGTTTTGAATTTGCAATTGAATTGAGTGACAAAAAAGTAAAACCCAGCCAAAACTCAGGACGTGAGTAATTCGATTTCCGTGTGACTATTATTTATGTTGTGTAGAAAATTACGTATTTCATGGAAGGCATTGCAGTGGTGCACCTGAACGGAGCTCTTTTTATATGAAGAAAAACAGTAATGAACTTAGCAAAATTGAATGAAACATTGTAAGTATTATGGTCTGATTAGTGAGGCAGTTCTACCGCAACTGCTTGCAGTTCGATTATATATTTAATGTTTTTATGTTGTTTCCAAGTATCACAAAACTATTGTACATAGAGTGTTAATGTAAGGATCGCGCACGGCGAAGCAAAACCGATATCTGTACTGAATAAGAACTTTTAGTTAGATGTTTTAACATCAGTAATTCCTTGGTTCATATACTGCAAAAAAAAGGAACCTTAAACCATACTGATTTAATTTTTCTTTGTATATAAAATGGCAGCTCTAAAAGTTCAGTTTATCAAGCCATCATGAAAATGACTTTTTGTGTTCTGAAACCGTATGATTATGCTAGCGTATTGCTCCATAATATAGCAACAGGCGACGTTCAATGTTTATGATGCAGATTAACTAAATTGATTATTATGAATTTGTTTACTCTGTCCTGTTGTTCCTCGCAAAGTAACATAATATTCACTCCCTATTCTTGATAATAAACCCTTTCCAGCCGTTTGTGTGTATGCCGATCCTATGCAGCACATTTTCACAACTAGTACGTAGTTGTTCAGAATATTCGATTTAATTTTCGTCAGCTTACTTTCTTCCTCTACTACATTCGCTTACTAAGCCTATCCCGTCCCAGATTAGGCAAAGTTGTGTCCCAGTGCATTTATCTGTGTTACAGGCTAGATTTTATACTGCTAAACCGAACAATTTATAATTACTCTAAATCGCGACTTGTGTTTTTATTTAGTATCGAATAATGAATGTGTTCTACTCGTACCGTTAGTTGTATTATTTTAAATTTTATCGAACTGTATTATAACAATAGTTACTGTGTACGTGTTTTGTACTATTATTAGTTTTTTAGAAACACTCAACGTGCCCGCAGACCGAGTGCGTAATGGAACACGCTGGATAATGTGAAATTTTAATTGTATTAATTTTGTGTATGTTAATAAATTTATTAGGGGAATAGATCGACACTGTACTGAATTACTTAGTCTATTAAGCCAGGAAATTGTTGAACAGAACGCATCAGCAAAACGAAGAAGAGAGTGGATCTGTAAATTATTGTATGTACTATATATGTACTCACACTCACCCACACACACAATGCACCTTTTGCGCTATAACAAGCTTTTTATACAAATTTTATAATCTGTTTTTGTTTTGTTGTTTTTAATGATCGTTTTTAGGGTAGAAAGAAACATTCCTTGCGTTATTTTCTCACGCTTTTCGGATCCTAATTATTTTTTCGATCTGTTAATCTTCTTCGCTATGAGTTGTTATGATTGTGTTCTATGGCTGTCTGCTTACCGTTTATCATTTGGTTGGTATTCAAACGTGAAGAAAAAACTGGGGTATTCTTTTCGATTATTTTGAACGAGCTAGCTATTGTACTGATTGTTGCAGTGTTTTCAAATTTTGCCGGTAACTGCTCGGAATCTGCTTCGTTTCAAGTATTATTCAGTTATTTGCTTACGTGGTCAGGTGTTGAAAAGCGCGTGTTTTTTTATTATTTTACTATCAATTTCGAAAGCAAATATTAAATTTCCTCATTCACAGATAATTTGGATACCATTGCACCGAATTTTTCACCGGTAGAAGTAACTTACGACAGTCTTAAAATGGAAGCTAGGGAAATCGAATCAATGCGTCGAAAACTAAACCCGTGAGAACAAGAGGATGGAAGGAGAGTAATATTTACTTTGCAAACCGATCGTTCTGAGATGGTGACAAAATTGAAGTGATTGGCAAGTTCGTACATTTGAAATCACTGATGACGGGTTGGAAATTTTCGCTACCTTCATTCTTTAATCGACTCATAAGTGCCGCCGCATAAAGTTGACGCTGTTCAAAACACAACATCTAAAGTCCTCTCTAAAGACCATTGGAGTTTTCAAACAAAAACTATTGCAAACAGTATATGGCAGAACCATGTCGTAAAAGTCGTATGGAGATGATTTCTAGAGACAGCACGAGCCACTAGTCTGAGCAATACTATCTGTTAGGTACCCGATCCCCGGTGGAAGCTTGCAAACATTTCCAGTTCCGTGAAGCCACGCAATGAGTTTCGTCAAGTACATACCATAAAACTGGAAAATGAACAAGAACAGTAATGGCATAGCTAGAAAAAATAGTTTCATGTCTGAGTAATCCTAGATGCTAAACCATCCTCAAAGGAGTAATAGGACAATATTCACTTCACACTGATTTCACCGTGAAGTGACCAGTCGGTTTCATTATTCAAGCATTGCGCAGTTAATGTTTGCTAACAGAAATGGTAACGGTAACCAAACTGGTCGTTTAAAGTGAACGGTTACTGGAGCGGAACTATGCTGCACTTGCTCTAACTGTTTATTATACAAAAAGACTTCGCAGTAAGCTGTTTAATGTACAGGAGGACAATTGGGGGCCTAGCGCTGCGATCCTCTCACTTTCTCAATCATCCATACCACACATACAACGAGTGCAGGGTTACCATGGTGTCATGGTGTGGACCTCTATCGAACTCTCTATTGAATATTATCTGCGCTGATCGCTCCTCTGTAACTCGTGCCAACTCTCGAGGCCGTATTTTATCAGATTAATGCATGATTCATACGCCTGCACCACACTCCATTCTCTAGTACCCGATCCCCGGTGGAAGCTTGCAAACATTTCCAGTTCCGTGAAGCCACGCAATGAGTTTCGTCAAGTACATACCATAAAACTGGAAAATGAACAAGAACAGTAATGGCATAGCTAGAAAAAATAGTTTCATGTCTGAGTAATCCTAGATGCTAAACCATCCTCAAAGGAGTAATAGGACAATATTCACTTCACACTGATTTCACCGTGAAGTGACCAGTCGGTTTCATTATTCAAGCATTGCGCAGTTAATGTTTGCTAACAGAAATGGTAACGGTAACCAAACTGGTCGTTTAAAGTGAACGGTTACTGGAGCGGAACTATGCTGCACTTGCTCTAACTGTTTATTATACAAAAAGACTTCGCAGTAAGCTGTTTAATGTACAGGAGGACAATTGGGGGCCTAGCGCTGCGATCCTCTCACTTTCTCAATCATCCATACCACACATACAACGAGTGCAGGGTTACCATGGTGTCATGGTGTGGACCTCTATCGAACTCTCTATTGAATATTATCTGCGCTGATCGCTCCTCTGTAACTCGTGCCAACTCTCGAGGCCGTATTTTATCAGATTAATGCATGATTCATACGCCTGCACCACACTCCATTCTCTAGTTTTCCGCCAAGTACTATACGCAGGATCCTACAGTCGAAGACTTCAAGCGATCACCGGTTGGCCTCCTTCGTCGACCAGCACTCAAAGCAAAAGAGTACAATCGGGAGAATCAGCGTCCTGTAGAGCGCAAATTTCGTGGATTTAAGCTGGCTACCTAAACCGTAAATGGTTCTGTTTGCGGCCGCTATCCGTCTCTTCACTTCGTGACACTCGTCACGAGAGTACCAAGGTACACAATAATGCTCAGCAATTATTGAATACTAGTTCAAACACAGAATAAAAACTACACTGAAACTAAGTACATCAAACAGTTCATCGGTGCCCGATGGACAAGCTTGAAGTGGACTAGATAAGAACTGCATAGTTTAGAGGGAGTTGATACGTGGAATTCGAATTACGACAATCGCACAGCTTGATTTAGAGTTCTAAAAGTCTAACTCGGACTAGGGAGAACATCGTGGGCGCAAGCGCCAGATTATCCGTTGTTCGCTACTCCAGCAAGTTTGTTCAAAAATGGCAACTAAGCTGCGAGCTCAAATTTGTTTGCTCGATTTTTTCTAGAGTACCACAAGGCAGCCACCTGGGCCCATTATTTTTCATCAGCGACAAGGTTTTAAACTTAATCAATGGTGCTCTAGCGAGTTAATTTTTTGGTTTAATATCTCCATACAAGTTTCATGGAATTGCATAATTTTCAACCTCATATCTGACCTCGAGGTACGACGCTGGTCTAACACTTTGATTATAAACAGATGTGTTTTATAAAATGCAAAAATACTATCGGCTTTTTAAATTTACCAAGAAAGTGTTTGGTTGTCGCGTGCAATGAATGAATCAGTACTGTCGATCGATATTTACCATTCCCAGTACGCTGTGACGTTGCAAAGATGCTCGAGTGTTTTGTTCTTCCAGAATTTTATTTTCATTTACACAATATTTAGAGTTAACGTAGAACTCCCATTATCGGTAAATCGGTACCCCTTGTATATAGCAGCTAGGATCATCTTTTCTTTTATAAAGTAAAAACCATAAAAAAATTCAAAAAATATTTTCAGGACCCGAACGAACGAACGCGAAAAAGAAAACCAAAATCAAATTCCATTTAGAACAAAGTTTTTCTTACACTCGTACAGCTGCTACTAGCAGCTGGGAAGATCTAAATTTACGACTATTATCACTAACTATCACTACTAGGCATTGTAAATGTGTAAGTGTTTAATGCAAATCCAGAACAAAAAAAAAATAGTTTCCTCTGAAAAGAAACGAAAAACAAAAATATCGAACAAAACTCTAAATTTAGCGTGATTTGAAGGTTTGATTAACGATCGTGGTTGAACATTTTAAATGAAAAACAAATTGGCGCGTAAGAGAGGAGGGAAAGTGATAAACATATTAAATTAATGAAAAAATAAAAAAACACTAATTCATTGTTAGGAATGATGCTGGTAAACTTGAGAAGAAAACCTACTATCACATGTACTGGATTTTGGAGTAAAGCAGTGGAATGAAGCTAACCCACACACACACTCACAAACGTAAACCATAGATACACACAGTCATTAACAAATAAAACGTGTACCGCTTATAGGTATAACAAATGGGCAAATCAATAAATAATAATCATAACCTTAAGGGATAGTGCCGACTGCGCGAAACTTGACGAACAGAACAAAAGGAAGAGTAAATCAATGCAGACAACAACAACACAAATAACGAAATCAATGAGAGCGTAATCAAGGGGAATAAAAAATGATATTTATAATTGACTAATGAATGTATATGATTGTCTTTTTTTACTGGTGAAAGAAAATTACTTGTGGATTTTATGGTATCACAAAGAACGGCCAAAAAAGGCTGTTTAATTTCATTTATTCTCGCGAATTATTTACTGTATACTAAGGTAGGTACTAAGTTAGCTAGGTTCCAATTTCTAATCAAAGATAATATTATACTCTTTTTTTGCCTTTCTCCTAGAAAGGTATAGCAATCACTGGAAAAACCAAAGGTATAAAAGTGGTCCCAATGGCCGAATGTCATATACCACTCGACCCCTTTCGACGAACTGAGCATTTTCTGTATGTATGTATGTATGTGTGTATGTGTGTGTGTGTGTGTGTGTGTGTGTGTGTGTGTGTGTGTGTGTGTGTGTGTGTGTGTGTATGTATGTGCAACTTTTTTTTCTCACTCACTTTTCTTAGAGATGGCTGGACCGATTTTCATAAAATTAATTGCAAATGGAAGGTCTAGTTGCGCCATAGGTTGCTATTGAATTTCATTGTAATCGGATTTTTAGTTTAGAGGTTATGTATCAAAGTGTAAAAATCACGAAACATCAATATCTCAGAAACCACACATCTGATTTGATTAAAATTAGTTTCAAATGAACGGGCTACCTTTAAAACCCTTAACTTTTGAATTTTATGAAGATTGAACATGTGGTTCAGAAGTTATGGAAAGAAACGTGTTCTGGAGACTATTTAATCTCACTCATGTTTCTCAGAGATGGTTGGCCCGATTTTTATGAAATTAGTGTCATATGAAAGGTCTTGTTGCCCCATAAGACCCTAATGATTTTTTTTACAAACGGATTATTACTTTGCCTGTTATGTTTAAAAATGTGAAATCCTGCTATGAAAAGAAACATATTCCAAGACAACTTACTTGGACTCACTCATATTTCTCAGAGATGGTTGACCCGATTTCCACAGAATTAGTATCAAATAAAAGTTCTACCTACCTCATAACACCCTATTGAATTTTGCAGTAATCGGACTGTAACTTCGTCTGTAATGTATCGAAATGTGAAAATCACGAAACTTCATTATCTTAGAAACTACACAACCGATTTGAACAATATTGATATCAGATGAACGGGCTAGTTAAGGGTTAACTGATGAATTATGATTGAACAGGTGGTTTCAAAGTTTGGCTGCCCCATACGTTACCTTTTCATTTGATTGTAATCAAACTTAAGCAAGCGTTATGTTTTAATTTGTAAAACAACGAAAGTCTATTATCTCAAGTATTACACGACTTATTTGAACATAACTAGTGTCATATAAATGAGTCATCTCTCAAACTTACAAATAACAAACTTCATAACAATTTGATATGCTGTTTAAAAGTTTTAGAAAGAAAAGAAATTCAAAGGCTATTCAACACTTTATCTGCTTCGATCAATATATATGGCCTCAACATGATTTAAATGTGGTATCGTACGTTCCCGGCATCGCTCGTGATTAAATTGTTCGAAATTAAGAGTCATTGCTTTTATTTCGCTATTTCTTAAGTACTAACATTACGTCAAATTTCATATTTTATACTTTAATCACAACATCAATATTTTAGAACCCAAAGAGTGGATAAACATTTATTGGATTTAAGCATTCATGTAAATCTATTTTTACAAATAATAAGTTTGAATGAGAAAGGCTGAGTCTGACCGCTAGGTGGATTAATTTAGGTTTTTTTGAAAAACTTTTAATTGGACATTCTTTTTGAAAAGTGTACACTGAAATAAACCATAGTTCTCACCAAATTTTCTGTGTGTCACTCTAACGTTTGCGGTAGAAAATGGACTTTTTTCGAATGGTGGTAAAAAAATAACCAAGGCAGATAAGTGATTGTGATAAATTTCCCATGGAAGGTAATAATGTTAGCTTACTTGCACAAAATTCTACGCCATTGCGATCAACCTTCCGGCAGTTAACCGGAACCTTCACCTTGGCGGACGAAAGCATTCGTGTAGGTATGTGTTTGAGTTCTTTCTTCGTTTTATTTTTTGATTTCTCCTCAGTTGCCGCGACATAATTGTTAGAGTAGGTCTTACGCTTTAGGTTTGCCCAGAAATCCTCGATGGGACGCAGCTTGGGAACCTTGGGCGGGTTCGCCAGCTTGGGTACCACATCGATATTCGACGCCAGATACGACCAAGTCTTCGGCCTTATGGTATTTCTCGATGAACGATGCAACTACCGGCAGGCACTTCGAACTTCGAATTTCCCCTTTCACGGCCAGTCCGGAACGAAAGAAGAGCGGCTTTGACATCCTCTTCTCGCCGGCTGACATCTCGCTGGTTGTCAGCCACAGCAGCACCTTCTTGGGGAACTTGGTGTGTGGAATGAACTTTACCGCGGTACTCACTTCCTTTGAGGGGAAATAAAATACGAAGTGCTATGCCAGCCGTTGCCATACAGAGTGAGACAAGTCTCGTCTTCCATCACCACCGTCACGGCGCGATTTGCCGGGAAAATCGACTCGACCATCTTATTCAGGCGCTCCCGCTGCGTCACTGTCCGCAGCTCCGAAATCTGTGGATGTTATTACCGCTTCCTGACATGTATGTCCATGTTCGCCAGGTACTTTTTACTGTTTGGCTGGTTGCACCGACCAAGCCCACGCAGCGATGTAGACACTTTTTCTTTGGTCTTCCTCTTCAGCATCCTTTGGAGATTCTTGCTGCTCAGGGTCGTCGTCCGCCCCGCATAATCAATAACCATAAAACTTACTTAACAACTAGTTCGGGATATAGTCACGACTGTATGGGTTATCGTTAAACCATATGGATTATCATTCGATTATGGTTTTTGATTATGCGGGGCCCGAAACTGGGCTTTCTTTCGATGCTCGGATTGTTGTCCAATAGTGCCAAGATGTTGTAGATGCCGGAACGGGCGTATCCGGTATCCACGAACTGCCGAACGATTTGCGTTTTCGACGCGACGGAGTACCGTTCTTTGAACGCGCACACTTCTGAACGGACGGAGTAGCTTCACTGTTTTCGCCAACACGGTTAGAGTTCGACTGAAAGAGCTGTCAATTTTTTTTTGCTGATTGATGGATTACTCTTAGCGAATTTCTTTATTTCGCTGTGTGCGGGCAAAACTGCCGAGGAATAATAAAACGTCAACGCCATTTAAGACGCAAGTAAGAAAGAGATGCCAGATAATTGTTTACGAACTTAGCACGTGCGGTGGTGGGTTGAAGCTGACAAATTTTACAGTGCGCTTCGAGCGGCACGCCAGGTCAAAACTGGGTCAATATCGAGCGAATAAAGAAAGGTTTTGACAGCAGTTAGTGCGCTTCCAGGTCAAAACGAGGTGAGCTGGTGGAATAAAGAAATTCGCTATATGATTGATGCTGCAAAGGTAGTTTCGTCAGTGCGTGTGAAGGTGTACCTGTTGGGATGCGACCTGATGAACAGGCATTCGAGACATCTACTACCTGTCACTAGATACTAGTGTGTCATCGGAATGACTGGCAACATTGTCATCGAGCAGGAGAAGAGCGAATCATATGAAGCAATCCGGTGGACTAAGTGTTCCTCGCAAACCCATCGCGAAGTTATTCTTTTATTAGATGTAAATATAAGCTTTTAGTATTACAACCACTCGTCTTATTAATTAGACTCGTAACAAATTGGCGACGAGGTAAAACGGTCCGCTAAGTGTTTTATTTCGCGAAAATCATTGCAATTAGTTGCAAGCGTTGTGAGCAGGAAACAAAATGGCGCAATCAGCATCAACGCCGTCCACTGGCGAACAATGGCTCAGACAAATTTTATCCAACCAACATGAATTGATGACCAGATTATCGCAACAGTTGAACAGCATTCAGGTGGCTGTTCAGTACTCGACGAGGAACGAGCTGGTACTCGATTCACTTGCGAGTAACATCACCGAGTTCATTTACGATCTGGAACAAGGAAGTTCTTTCGATGCTTGGTTCTCCCGATATGCGGATTTGTTTGAGAAGAATGCGGCGAAATTGGACGACAGCGCCAAGGTTCGTCTGTTACTGCGGAAATTAAATCCCGCTGCACATGACAGGTACACATCCTTCATCCTACCAAAACTGTCAAAGGATTTTAATTTTGCTGAGACAGTTGGGAAGCTTAAAATCATTTTCGGCACACCGGTGTCAACGTTCAATCGTCGTTATCAGTGCTTGCAAACGACGAAGGACGACCGAGAGGATTTTATCAGCTATTCCTGTAAAGTGAACCGAGCATGTGTGGACTTTAAATTGCAGGAACTCAAGTAGGAGCAATTTAAGTGCCTGATATTCGTGTGCGGGTTAAAGTCGGCAAAAGTCGCAGATATACGGATGCGGTTACTTGCCAAAATAAATGACACACAAGACATTACGCTCGAGAAAATCGTGGAGGAATGTAAAAGTTTAATCAACCTCAAGCAGAACACTGTATTGATCGGTAACAAGGTACCCTCTACATCACTTTCAACAAATGCAGTTCGGATCGACCCTTAGCAAAAATTCAAGGGCAGATCTGGCGAAAGACAGGACAGCGCTCCAAAAACACCCTGTTGGTCCTGTGGTAGTATGCATTTCTCGAGCCAGTGTCAGTTCAAGGATCACAAATGTCGTGACTGCGGTAAAATTGGTCATCGCGAAGGCTATTGTGCCTGTTTTACTGCGAAGAATCGGCAGAAATCATCCACATTCAACACCAAAAAGCTTTGATGTGAAAGACAAGGTGTTCGCCAAAGTGTATCAAGGTACAAATTGGAGCTGGGTGGCAGGTGAAATAGTAGAACGAATTGGTGCCGTCATCTATAACGTATGGATTCCTGAACGTCAGCAGCTTTTAAGATCACACAGCAACCAGTTACGAAAACGACATGGGGACAGCGTAAGCAATGACACCGTGTCTGATACTTCGGTACCCTTAGATCTTTTGTTAAATGCCTGTGGTATAAATTCACCCGAAGATCAAGTGGAACTCACTTTGGAGGACGTGCCATTGAACGAGATACAACGTGAGCTACTACAAGAAGTGTTTGCTAATGGAGCCGATGTCCCTACCGCAATAAACAGAGAGGTTCCTGAGGAGCGACGTTCAACAAGAACCCGGAAGCTTCCCGGGCGTTATAGACCGTATCACCTATACTAAACGGGGAGGTGTTGGGATGCGACCTGATGATCAGGCATTCGAGACATCTACTACCTGTCACTAGATACTAGTGTGTCATCGGAATGACTGGCAACATTGTCATCGAGCAGGAGAAGAGCGAATCATATGAAGCAATCCGGTCGACTAAGTGTTCCTCGCAAACCCATCGCGAAGTTTTCCTTTTATTAGATGTAAATATAAGCTTTTAGTATTACAACCACTCGTCTTATTAATTAGACTCGTAACAGTACCCATGAAAAATTCGCAAACTTTGTCCATTTTTTTACCGCAAAAGTTATTTAATTTTCATAAGAGATTTTTTTTCTAAAAATACGTAGAAAATTTGGGAGGATTAAAAACATGTTGAATTAAATTTTCATGTTTAACAAAACAGTATTTTTTGGCAAGAAAAAATAGGAAGCGATTCCCGATCAGTCAAAAATATCAGGATTTCAACAAATCTTGATATTTTGTTACGAACTTTTTGTATCAACTTGTGTTCTAAGTTTGGTTTCGTTAATAGTTAAAATATTAAAATTCTCATCAAAATTTACTGATTATCACAAATTATAGCAAGTTTTGTGAGGTTTTGTAAAAAAAAGATCAGAATTAGTTAGGATGTATAATATTTTGTTAATTGAATAACAAATTTTGTTATAAATATGTTTTAAAAGACACACTTTTGAACATTCATGTGTATGATAACAGAATTTGATATAATTATGTACTTTTCAGATATATTTGTGTTACCCGTTTGAACGGATAAGTAAATGTTTTTAAACAGCAACTTTCTAATATTTTCATTGAATTGGAGAGTCCATACGAAAATGTTAGCAATTTTTTTTCTAAAGTTTTTGTTCGAAAAAATTCGAACATTCGAGCGCCCCTTACTTTGCTTAATTTGGTGTAACATCGTTAAAATATAGCCTGATGAACAAAATGCCTCCAATAAACTCGATTCTTGTCCGCGTTACTTCAATCCCGCGGGCATCCAATATTCGCCAGGTCTTGCGGGACTTGGTCCAATCACCACGCTCGCTGCACTCCTCTTTGTCGTTGTTTGTTGCAGTTTTGCAGCGTAATTCCTTCCTTATCTCGGCCCATTGCGGATCGCGACGCGGAAATCCAATGCGGGATTGTTGATATGTTGCGACAATACAATCACAGTAAGTGTCGATGTTAAAATAAAAAAAGGTCGTAGTAGCCTTAAGTAACTGTTAGTTAATTGAAATTTTCATTATTGCTCCAACTGCCAACCGGAATAGTTTGTTCTACGGCTCTAACCAATTAACAAAAGGTTATAGGCCCAGACCCAGTGAAATCGAGTTTCATTCAAACGAACATGGCCACTTCAACGACAAGTTTCATGCTGGGCGGAGGAGATGCTGCGCCGATCCGGATGTCCAGTTCGTCAAGTCTGCCGTCAATACTGCTTTTTCTAGGCTGCGAAAACTGGCCTACGTGGAAGTTTGCAAGTCTTGGAACTGGAAGATCTTCGGGAAGTAGTTAAAACGTAGTCGCATGAAGATGGAACACTGGCGGTCGCGGATGCGTCGAAGGACCGGAAGGCCAAAGCGAAATATTGAATCCGGTGAATTACGTACATGTGGGGAAAGCCACTTCTGCAAAGTCAAGGTGGTCAGGGTTAGAAGCAGCGGTCGAGGACTCTGGTTTAACCCGAAAAGTCGGCCTGTTAAGAAAACTGATAAAAACGTTTCTAACTACCTAGTGACTCCATGAAAACGTTAGTCAACAGTATCGTAGAAACGGTACACCAGCTACGAGTATTTGGTTTTACAATCAGCGACGAGTGGATTGGAACTCTTCTACTGACCGGATTGCCTAAAGAATAGAGATCTATGATGCATACGCAAGTAATAGGCCGTGGAAGAAACAAGTCAAGAAGGATAAAGATCCGAATCCGTCATCTAGCATAGGACCAAGTGTAGTCGATGCCATATAGCAAAGGAATGTTGTTCAAAACCTCCCAAAAGGGTATAGGGGGGAGGGCGTTCGAGGAAAACAAAAATGACTTGATTCAGGTGCTTCGGATCATTTCGCAAAGTCGGAATGGTTCTTAAAGAGCTCCTCGAGTAGCAGTGGTACAGTCATTGCCGCCAACAGAGAATCAATGAAGGTAATCGTCAAAAGAAGCATGACATTAAGCCAGAATGCTGTCCAGATGATCCTATCGTAGTGCATGATATCCAGCTGATTCCGGAGCTTCCGACAAATTTGATTTCGGTGAATCGGATTGTCAAACGTGGACATACGGTTGCATTCAGCAAGGATGGCATAAAAGTTATTAACTCGGATGGTGAAATAATGGTTACTGGAAGTAGGAAGCGTGACCTGTGCTAGCTGGATCAGCTACAGTCATCAAACATCTTGACGTGTTCGTCTTAAGAGAGCGCGGAGCTGTGGCATAAGCGGCGAGGTCATATCAACTACGACAATCTGCCAAGGATGAAAGGTGGCCTAGTTTCTAAAGTCAAGTATTGTACGTCGCCCAGAAAGAGCGAAAAATGCAAGATACGTGCTATGAGTAAGCAAAAACGTTTGCCTTTTAGCAGGTCCGGAAGACGAGCATCAGATCTGTTTGAAGTCGTCCACTCGGATATTTATGGATCCATGGAGGAAGAATCGCTAGGTGGAAGGAGATATTGTTTGACGTTCACGGATGACAAATCTTGCTGAGTCTTTGTGTACTTTCTAAAGGAAAAGTCAGCGAAAAGTGTGTACATCGCGTTTGAAGTTTTTCGTTCCATGGTCGAGCGATAAACTGAAAACCATATGAGCCGTTTGAGAATCCGCCATTAGACAACGGCAGATTACACACCGGAACAAAATGGACTAGCTGAGTGAGTAAATCGAACAATCATCGAGCGTGTACGGTACATGGTCTTTGAAGCGGGTCTGCCAAAGACGTTCTGGGCCGACGGAACAGCAACAGCCGTGTACCTGACTAACCGATCTCAAACTAAAAGACACGAAATGACACCAGAAGAAATGTGGTCCGACAAGAAACCTAACCTAGCACATGTTGGAGCCTTCGGATCAAAAGCGATGGCGCATGTTCACAAACCGAAGCGCAAAAAGTGAGATGCAAAAGCATACAAATGCATACTCACTGGATTCGACAAAGAAACAAAGGCTTACCGTTTGTGGGACATGCAATCCAAGAAAATTGTCGAGAGCCGAGATGAACTTTTGAAGCTCAGTGAATGGCACATGGTCGTAAGATAGTCCTTTAGATCTTGGTGATCTATTTTTCGTGCGAGGAAATCTCCGAAGTAAGAGAACCATTACACGAAAAAGAAGATGCAATCAATAATAACGACGATGATGAAACGGTAGAGAATGACGACTTGCCAAGCAAATGACTCTCCGGACGCTTGACATACGCCAACGTTTTGGCGGGGTCGAGTGGGAATGCAAATAAATTGATGCGTTTGGAAAATCGTAAGACTCGGCCGGTCATTGTGATTAAACCAGTCGAGTCTTCTCAATCTAGTGAAGATACTAGAATTTTTTTGAAAAACAATTTAGATCCGAAAATACACAAAATTAGAAACTTTAGAAACGGGAAAGCAGGTTCGATAATTGCTGAGTGTGCAATAGGGGACAACATTGAGGTCGTGGAAAAGGATATTGAAAGCAATTTAGGTGAAAAATATAATGCTGTTATGCCTACAAACGCTAAGCCTTAGTTCAAAATTGTGGGAATGAGTGATCAATATTCCCCCGAAGTCTTTATTGACTTGTTGAAAGGTCAAAAAAATGACCTCGGTATTAATGATGTCAAAGTTATTGCGCAATTTGTAAATGCAAGCTTTAAATATAATAAGTATAATTGTTGAAGTTGATAAGGACACTTTTAACCACTTGATGACTGCTGGTAAAGTAAACATTGGGTGGGATAGGTGTTCGGTTCAAGAGGCCGTTAATGTTCTACGTTGCTTCAAATGTGGAGAATTTGGACACAAAAGCACAGAATGTGTTAATACTGAAACGTGCTCTAAGTGTAGCGAAAACCATAAAACATCGGAATGCTCTTCGACTGATTTTAATTGCGTAAATTGTTTGGAATCTAATTAAGAATTTAATTTGAACTTGGACGTAAAACATCCAGCATTTAGTACAAAGTGTCCGGTATATCGAAGACTGTTTGAAAAAAGAAAAAGCAACATGTTGTTAAGTAAATAGCAACTGAAGAAAATGCAATGTGAGAGGAAGTTAGAGATAGTTTACCTAAATATTGCTGGTTTATCTACAAATTATGCCGCTTTGCGGCAGCTTGTGGAAACAACACGTCCGATGTTAGTGTTGCTAGCTGAAACTCATATAGTTGAAGCTGATGCATTTCAATTTTCAATTTAACATTCCGGGTTATAAAGTTGCTTTTTGCCTGTCACACTCCAGACATACAGGAGGGGTTGCTATCTACGCCAAGGAATCTATTAAATTCAACACTCGGTTAAACGAATGTGTTGAAAACAATTGGTTCCTGGGTATATCAGTTGAAAAAGGCATGACGATGGGAAATTTTGGAATTGTATACCATTCCCCCAGTTCAAGTGACCAGCGGTTTTTGGAAATTTTAGATAAATGGTGGGAGATTTTTGTAGATTTGAATAAATTAAACGTTATTGCTGGTGATTTTAATATTAATTGGCTTAATGAACCAAATTCGAATCAATTGAAGCAATTGGCAATTTTTTTCAATTTGAGACAAACGGTTTGTCAATACACAATAATTTCCAGACATTCTCGTACATTAATAGATCACGTGTTTCAAATTTTGATAATGTTCATTCTTTTACAGAGGCCGATTACAAAATTACAGATCATGAGACAATTTTTGTTTTTATCGAGAATGACCGAAACCGTGATGATAAAGTAAAGATAAAGTGCTGGAACAGATATTCGAAACAAGCAGTGTCTCAACTTGTTTCGAGAAGCTTGGATTATCAACCAGTAACTGGTGATTTGGACAATAAAGCAGCTGTTCTTACCAACACGCTGAAAGAATGTACCAATAGTTTAGTTTTAGAAAAACATGTAAACTTGCATAATGCAAACAGCTGGTACTCTTTAGATCTTCTGCGTTTGAAACGAAAAAGAGATAAAAGGTACAAGCAGTTTTACAGAAGTAACAGTAGCGATGATTGGTATAGGTACACCGCGGCGCGTAACATGTATTCACGGTCCTTGAAAAAGGCACGGTGGGAATATATACAGCGGAAGATTGATCAACATCAAAATAACAGCAAACAGTTATGGAAAATTTAAAAAAAAACTAATGAAAAGTAAAGATTGTTGCCCGCAATCCATAACTTTTAATGGCTTAGAAGAACAATCGGCGCGAGTAATCGCAAATAAATTTAACAGTTATTTTGTTAACAGTGTTCAATCGATCAATCAAAGTATTGATTTGGTCAGTGAGCCTGACGAAATAATACAGCCGATCCATAATAACTGTAGGTTTTCATCCAATTACTTTTGCAGAGTTGAAAGATATTTGTTTTTCTTTGGAGAGATCGGTTGGTATCGACAATGTCAACGCAAAAGTAATACAAGATTGCTTTCATGTCATTGGACACGATCTGCTGGACCTTATCAATGAATCGTTGCGAACGGGGCACGTGCCTGAAGTTTGGAAGGAATCGCTTGTGGTTCCTACCCCCAAGATTAATGGGACGGATAAAGCCGAAGAGTTCCGACCCATTAATATGTTGCACACATTAGGGAAATTTTAGAACTAGTTGTAAAAGGTCAGCTGATGGATTATTTAAATAGTAATGATTTGCTAATCCTAGAGCAATCAGGTTATCGAGAGGGGCACTCTTGTGAGTCTGCATTAAATCTGGTGTTAGCAAAATGGAAAGAAAAAATCGAAGCTAAGGAAACTATTCTTGCTGTATTTTTGGATCTAAAACGCGCTTTTGAAACAATTTCTAGGCCCTTATTGTTACAAACATTGGAGCGCTTTGGTATCGTAGGGACAGCATATAAATGGTTTGAAAGCTATTTGTGTGCTAGAACTCAGAACACTCGTTTTAATAATTTTGAATCGGATTCCATTGCTAATACACTTGGTGTACCGCAAGGAAGTGTTTTAGGGCCCATTTTGTTCATAATTTATATTAATGACATGAAGCGAGTTTTACGGTTTTGCGATATAAATTTATTTGCCGATGACACTGTTCTGTTCATTGCAGCAAAAAATCCAAACGATATTGTAGCACTTTTGAATCAAACATTATCTGGCGAATTGGTTAAAATTTAAACAGCTTAAATTAAATATTAGTAAAACACAGTACTTGATTATTTCTTCTGCCAACTCCAGACCAGACGTAAGCATTGTAATTGATGGTGAGACGATTGATCGCGTGAATGAAATAAAGTATCTTGGAGTTATTTTTGATGACAAGTTAACTTTTAAGTCTCACATAGAAAATGTCATCAAGAAAATGGCGAAAAAATACGGTATCTTGTGCCGTTTGAAAAATGAATTGACTGTTAGTAGTAAAATTAGTCTTTATAAGTCAATCATTTCACCACATATGAATTTTTGTTCACCCATACTATTTCTTGCAAATAATACACAAATGTTGAGACTGCAGCACTTACAAAATAAAATTATGCGATTAATATTAAGATATAATAGATACACTTCCTCGAGTTTTTTGCTGGACGCATTGCAATGGCTTTCTGTGAAGCAAAGAGTTTATTTTTTGACAATGATGTTTCTATATAAAATTTTAAATAACATGCTGCCTCGCTATTTGTGTGATCGGATTGATAGAGGAAGTGATTTTCATAGGTACAACACTAGAAACGCGGTTGATGCTAGAACACCACATTTTTTAATCGGAAGATCCCAGAGCTCTCTGTTGTACAAAGGAATTAACTTTTTCAATTCGATGCCAAGACAGGTTAAACGTTCAGCAACAATGCCTGTTTTGTAGACAGATTAAATAGATTTTTTTTTTGTAAATTAATGACGAAGATTGTAAAATTTAAATATTTTTTTTTCTATTTATTGGGTACATTAAGTTATTATGTTTACTGATGATGATGGATTTTTGTTCGAATATAGTTATATAGTATTAAATAGTAGAGTTAAAAAAAAGAGTCGGCTACACATGTTTGAGCCACGCGCGCGAAGACTGACATAGACAATCTGGATATTGAATACATCAGGTTTCAATCCCTGAAATTGAAACAAAAAGCATGTCGGGTTGATAAGTTGCTTTTTGGTTTGTAATAGTATATATGCTGTTATTTTCATTTTCTACATTTATCTGTTTTTACGATTTAGTACAAAGGGTTGGGAGAAAAAACTGAAAAGGCTTGGGTTTGCCTGTGGACTGTAGAGCTCGTTATAGAGAATTATAGAAACATAGGATCTCTCTCGTAGTTCTGGATCGTTATCCAGAACCAATTCTGATTAGTTAACGCTCCTAAATGTTAGGTTCAATTCCTAACCAAGTCCAGATAATTTTCGGGCTGGAAACGTTCTGGATGAGCCTTGGATCAATGTTATTGGAAAATCGTTTTTTTAAATTTATTTTCAAATTATTGGTATTCTATTGAAGGGTTACTATGTCTGTATTAATAACCAGTCCGTTATTAATTTGTCAACTGGTTACATTGTATGACTCTATATAATATCTTACTTAGATAAATCGACCAGCTCAAACCGATGTAGGGGTATGAGGTGGGACCATCATCATCATCATCATCATCATCATCTTACCATTGCAAGTCGGCGTAAGATGTTGGTAAAGCACATGGATGTCAAGACGGCGTATCTTCATGGGAAGCTGGAAGAAACCATCCACATGAAGCAGCCAGAAGGTACACCATAAAAGGTATAAACACAGTCTGCATGCTCAAGAAAATTTTATATAAACAATCCACACGTGTGTAGAACCAAAGCATTGATGCAGTTTAAGTCTTCGTCAGCAGATTCATGTCTCTACTAAGTACTGCAACAAGCTTTTATCGTAACTGCACTTGGTGACGCAAAGTATTTCCTGGGTATCGAGATCGAGATGGATGGCAATGGTTTCAAGCTCAACCAGAAACAGTACATTCTGAAGCATGCAGGACGATATGGTATGAAAAACGCTAATCCATAAAGAATACCGTTGGATCCTGCGTACCTATAACCCAAAGAGGAGAACAAGACACATTTGCTAAACAATGCTCAATATCTGAGTCTCATTTGCGGTCTGTTGTACATTGCAGTTCAAATCCGGCCGGACGTAGCAGCAAGCATATCTTTGGCTCAAAATTCAAGTTGCCCAACACAGCTGGGCTGTCAAAAGCCAAGAGGGTACTACGGTACTTAAAATCTACATACGATCATAAACTTCACCTCGGATACAGCGCTGCTGGACAAAAACATTTTTGCGGACGCTGACTGGGCGGACGACCATCGAAATCAGAAGTCCAATTCCGGTTTCTTGATTCGACTTGGAGGAGTCATCATCAGTTGGGCTTCCCGCAAACAAGGTTGTGTTGCATCATCGTCAACAGAAGCCGAGTTCGTGGCATAGACTGGAGTGTGTCAGGAATTAGGTCGGATGCGGAAGTTGCTGATCGATATGGGTGAAGATGTCTTATCCTATCTACGAAAAAGATCAAAGCTGCATTCGTTCAGTGGAAAGCGACAGGAATGAAAACCGATCAAAGCACATAGAAACTAAATATTTTTACGTACGTGACCCTCAGCAGAAGCAGCAGATTGTTTTGGAATACTGCCCCACCGAGTACATGCTAGCAGATTTTGCCACGAAGCCATTACAGCACCTACGATTGAAACGTTACGTTTTTGTCGAGGAGGAGTGTTGAAATGTTGCGGTAAAACATTCGCGTCTCATAAGAGTGATTCAGCTGTTCTAGAGCCTCACACTCCTCTTCAAGCGGCGCTTTTTCTCCAGGAATAGTTCGTTTTGCTATCTCCTCTTCTGTTCATATCGCTCCACGTTCTGACGGGTAGCGCGTCGTCCAACACCTTTCGACACTCATCGTCGAATCACTCATTCCGTCGGTTTCGTTCCACATGCCCCAGTACATTCTACGCTAGGCTATTGATGGGTATTTTCACGGTGCTTCAACAGTTCTAGAGAGGGAGTTTAACTCTTTCAATATTGTTGTTCTGGGTGAACGCGCGTAATTTTCAGCGACGTAGATTTGCCTCAGTCGCGCGAGATTGTATTGTAGCGGGTGCCTGCATCGAGTGTGTATCACTAGGTAATTGTCTGAATCGATGTTGACGCCTCGGTAGGTCTCGCTGGATGACCAACGTGGTACCGCTGTATTAAGTACTGAATACCACCTGCACTTTTGGCTTCGGTATCTAGAGTCCTGGGTGCACCAACAAGACAGTAGTTCAGCCGCTCATAGTATGAAGAACAGACGCTGTTTCGAGCCGCTCCTAACATGCAAGGCAAACGCTCGAATTTGCTTTCATAAGTAGTCCCTTGATCTTCTCAGTATACGACCAGACGGATAGGGATAAAAGTTACTGGACAAGAGGCTAATAGATCGCCATACCTCACACGGATCTATTTTATACCTGCAGGTACGGGATGTACCAACGGTACGCAGTCATCTACCCTTCCAAACGAACGCCCTTAATTAGCTTAAAAAAGAGCGTTTTCCAATTTGTTCCATTCGGTCTTTTATTACGAAAGTCCGATAGAGCGGTCAACAGGAATAAAAAGACGTAGTTTGAATAAATTTTTCATTTCAAAATTTTTAGTTGAAAACTACCTATTGAGTGTTCCTTTCAGATATTCTTATCCCTATATTTTATTAAATTTTTCAAAGTGGAAAAAAGAAGCGTTCTCTTTTCTACGTTATTGTTGCTGCTCGCGAATGGGCCGTCTACTCTAAAGATAAAGAATTCCTTCGACCTCTGGTTATGGGCCATATTATAGATGCTTCGACGAGCAACTCATCTAATTTGAAATAAACCGTCGAGTCGAGATAATCCGACTTTTGTCGTTCACCCCGATCTTTTTATGCTGGAGTATGCATCACATGACATTAACAATTCATGCCATAAGAATTAAAGGTATAGATGTAGCGTAAACAAAACTTAGTTTAAAAAAGAGGTGGCAATTGATTGGTGCTGCAAATGTGAGATATCAACATCTTATAGATGAGAAATGAAATCATTTCTAATTCCAGCTTTATTCAAAACAAAAATATGCAAAGACAAAAGTAGCCTTCTAACGGTTACTTCTTTTTCAATTCGTCGCCAACGAACGGATCCTGCTTCTCGTTCATCAACCCTAGTGAAGATTCCGCGATTCTGCTCATTATCTCGGCTAGCTTGTGCTTGGAATAGACAGTGTACAATTGGCGTTGTTCCGAACTAATAACGTCTGCCAACTGCAAACTTTCAGCGAATCGTCCGGACTGGGTAAAAATCTGATGCAGTAGCAGAACTACGTCCGGTATGCAAAGTTTCCTCAGATTATCCATTTGAATTCGCCGGTGGCGCCACTCTTCTTCCTTTGATCCTTCCGGGTCCTCGTTAGTGCAATCCGGATCGATTAGCCATCCCTTCTCGGGAAAGAGTAGAATGTTGTACAACAAATCGCGTGTCATAACCGTTTGGTCCTGCAGCTGGCTATGCCAGCGTTCCAGATCCATCCGGTAGGACTGTTCGCGATGTTCAGATGCAACACGTTCGGTAAAGTTGCTTGATTTGACCAACTGAGGCGGCTTCGGTTTCATGTTGTAGTAATATTCTACCCAATCGTTGTAACCGTCGATTGCCGCCAGGTAGGTCTGATGACACAGGTATTCCTTAATGCTGCATTCTTCCCGGTGGGGTAGGTCATCCTTTGAGCCGTAATTATTGATAATCTGTTGGATGGTGTCCGCCGGGACGACACTGAATGCTTTACGAGCAGCTTCAATGTTTCGTTTGGCAAGAAAAGTTCGCACCATCGCGTTCGTTTGCCAAAGTAACTCTCCCCGCTGATCAGGATAGAAAATAAGCCACTCCAGTGATGAGATTTTGGACTGATCTAACAACGTGATGTCACCTATAAAGTAGAAGTTTAGCGATCGCTTTCAAACATTTATGCTAGACTGTATTTACCTTCCTGGGGTTTTACATCGTCAGAATCATCTTCTCGGTTTCTTATTTTTTCAACGGTGTAAATTGTAATTGCTGGCACATCCAAACCAAAATTATACGCCTCTTCTAGAGCGCGTTTGCGTTGTTGGGTTTCGCTGATAGTTTCCAAAAAGTTAGAGTACATAAGCAATTGCAAGTCTGCTGGTAATGCGGCCGTATAGAATGCTACCAATTGGGGGTCTCCGTGTTTGATCAAACATTCCACGTACCGTTTGATAACTCTATCGCCGATATCCTCCTGGCACTGCTTACCGATTTGCCTCACAAATAAAACTAAATGAGCCAGAAAGCGTATCATTTGAGTCGTTAATGTGAAAGTCACATCCGATAGCCAGCCGTCAATCTGACGCATAAGCTCCGGAATGTCGTCCAAAATTAGATACTTCTGAATGACGCGATCAACGTCGCGAGCTGTAGCCTTGATTCGAACATTTTTGTGCGCCTCCAATTCCTCGAAGATTTGCTCCAAGGACATTTTGCTATTCCAGTAACGCTCAGGCATTGGAAGATAACTTTTTATGCAATGGGACCGAATTTCACTTTCAACTCTGATATCAATTTGAACCTGAAATAAATTATCATGTGACTAAAAACAACTGAGTAAATGTTTGGAAACTTGCCTTCAAGTAAGCCCACAGAACGTCAGCCCAGCTATATTCTGCTAGTACATTAAGCATCGAATCTAAGTGGCCACAAAATGCTCCGATCATCGCCCGGCTATATTCATCAACCTTTAGGTTTTGTGCCATTTTCCAGGCGAACATTTTCCACAAATCTCTCCGTGGATTTCCCTCAATTGCTTGCTTCATTCCAGTAGTCAATGTGCCACCAGCGGAAGCACCAGTCCAAGGTTCGAAATTAGGATCATGGTGAAGACGCCAACCTTCTAGTATTGCTGCACGCCAAGGCTGACCACAGTGCTCGCACAAATTCTGTGCCTCTTCAATTCTCCCGAAACGAACTTCTTGGAATATTTGCCGCGACAATCTTGCTTGGTCTTCAACATCCAAATCGTGCAAAGGACGTTGTTCCCGAGCTGGTGCGTCTGGATCTAGACTTTTCACGATCTCTCGAGAGCTTCCGAAAGCCGTATGACCAACATTCTGCAGTTGGTGTAGTGTGTTTTCCCAGGCAATTGTTCGATCCGTGAAATGTCCTATCTGCATTCTGTTTTGCTCAAGTGCAGTTTGCTCCAACCAATCCACAATTAGCTGATACTCTCTCAGATTCGCATTGGACGCATATAAATGCTCTATAATGGCTCGTTCACTGTTCACTAATGGCAAGTCATCCATTTCATTATCTTCTTTCTGAACTATTAGCCGATCTTTGTAAAGTGCGAAAAGCAATTTCCAGGTGTCGCGTTCTACAGTCAACCACGATTCCTCAGCCACAAATTTTCTCTCCTTTCCAATAGCAACCTGAGAAGCAAACTTATCAATTTCGTTGAGAGCCTCATCTAGTGTTTCAATCAAGTCGTCTACTGTTTCAAAAACTTCAGACTCGCTTGTTCGTCGCTGTAGCACTTCCAAAAACTGCCCGAATAGAGCATCTGTTTTGGAACGCACATTTACACCATTCACGCTAAACTGACTGCCGGCGAAGCTGAGGCGACTTTCAGATAGATTTGGTTGCCGTTGCGATTGGTCTAGCATGAAGCTCCGAATATCCTGTGGTCCAACAGTAAGTGACATGTCGTAATCCATTGCGGTGACGGACAAGTCTTCAGTCGCCATTACAGTTGGGCTGCCACGAAGATCCCGGTCTTTACCGCGCAGCAGGCCACACTTGGACCGGATGTTAGACTCATCCAGTAATAGTAAAGACCGTTCCAATTGACTCATTATGAGATCTGTGTATAAACCAAAGCGGCGCAAACCTAACCTGAAAAAGAATGCTAACTTTATGATTTTTGATCACTAGATCAACAATGCACTAACCGTGTGGTTCTTCTAGGGATTCACTTGATGCCAAACTGGGGCCTGAATATTAACACGTATTTGGCTCCAAAGTTGTTTTGATTATTTAAATGAATAAAAAACTACACAAGAACGAATAAAAATGCAGCAGCCGCTATTTCAGCAGGAGTACACTGAACCAAGTAATCATGTAAAAGTTATTGGAAAAATTATATAGTTTCTTTTCATGTAGGTTTTCCAATAGCATTCATGTGCATGTCACTTAGAAACTCACAATACGGTTTTAGTTATATTCATTGGAATAATCACATGTCTTGTATATGTTTTACTGCAATGAGAATTATTGGTTTTATTTAATATACTTCATGTGCATGTGCATGTAATGTTCGGTCTGGTAGTTCGAAGTGTTGCATTTTTTTTTTCGAAATTAAAAGATTAAATAGAAGAGATTGAAATTGTCTATTTATTTCAATGATGTTTGAGGGAATTACAAATAATAAATAAACATAATTGTTAATAAAACTTACATTACAAATAAAACTTAACTCCATTCAACGGAACTATGCCCCAAATTGTTCTTGAAGTTGTCCAACGAAAATGTTAGGAGCTCATACAGCTGAATTCCACACTCTAAAAAATAGATATAATTTATTTTTTAATTTACATAATTTTACTTAACTTACGTTGTATAACTTCCAATGAATCCTTGAAAAACGCTAAATCTTCCAGCAAACTATCTGCAACATTCGCCATTTTGAATACACGGACGAAAAACACATTTTTCACATCTGAAAATCTCATAACTATTATCTGTCAACGCACATGAAGCGTATTCACATAAAAGCTATCAGATTGACAGATAAAAAGTATTATTGCGTTCTAACAAATTTCGTCTGATTTTCACATGAAGTTTATCGTGTACACATAACATGTATTTGATCATGAAATAAGTAAAGTTATGTGACGTTTCCAATAACAAATAAGTGAATACTTGGTTCAGTGTAGAACCGCGACAGAGGATTGACAACTAACTTTTTTGTTTCTATAGACCTTTTTACGTACGAATGTATTAGTGCACCTAGTTGAGGAAAGTATTTACAAATCGCCTTTTTGTTTGCTATGCTATGTTTTTGGCAGCTGGACAAATATTCAGTTGTATACTAATTATAAGTTCTAAACTCGTTTCTGAATGAATTTTTCATTCGTGATCATGAATCGGGAGAAGCTGCTGAACATTATCGACCAAAAATGGTAAAAAGTGATAAAAAGTTGGAACAACGAGATGCGATGATTTACAGTTTGGAAGAAACAAAAGCAACTTTACATGAGTTTACACGTTCATTAGTGTGCGTAGGTGAAAAGTCACTTATCTCTATAAACATTTTCGCTCTACGCATATTCTTTGTGCTATAAAGAGAAGGTGAGGAGAAACGTTTCGATTGGTACACTCAAAATAAAAATCACGTAAACTTCACGTGCAAAAACATATTGTTTGTTTTTTTTTTTTAACGAAACGCGCCAAATCTGCGCAGAAATCATCGGCATATTGACCTTTTTCATACGAATGTGCTAGTGCCACTAGTTGAGGAAAATATTTACAAATAGCTGTTTTGTTTGCAGTGCTATGTTTTTAGCAGCTGGACAAATATTAAGTTGAACACTCGTTCGTTATATGTTTTAAACTTGTTTCTGAATAATTTTTTTCGTTCGTGATCAGAAATCGGAAGAAGTTGCTGAACATAATCGACCAAAAATGGTAAAAAGTGATAAAAGTTGAAGCAACGAGATGCGATGATTTACAGTTTGGAGGAAACAAAAGCAACCTTACACGGGTTTACACGTTTACTAGTGTGCGTGGGTGAAAATTCACTTATCTCTATAGCTTGTCGGAACGAATCCGGCGAGTTTCATTTCAAAAGAAACAGACAATATAGATTTTAATGGTTTGCAGTTTGCATGTAAACCTCATGTGCACCACACGTGAATATTTATCTTTACATTGAAAATAAATCACATGCTCATCCAACTGCCCTTTACATATGAATGCCAATAAACGAACCCAATCAATATATTGTCGCCCAAGTAGAAAGTCGAGTTTTTCGACTAGCGACATTCGATTTTTCTCCCATACCGTACATTATACTTAACGTCGGAAGTAATGCGCTGTAAAGCAAATCATATGCGCTATACAGCGCACTACTCCCAAAGTTAAGTACAATGTACGGTATGAGAGTAAAATCGAGTGTCGCTAGCATAATATCATGCCGACTCATATCGGTTTTTTATTGGAATCCAAGGTATTTTGATGTGTTTTGGCATTTGACGTGTTTAAGCATTGAAATCTGAGTATAAGAAGATTGATATCGGTATGCATAATATAAAACCGAAGTGTATGACACTTGATATTGTGCTGTGAGCTGAAACGCAAGTGTATCCGCGTAGATATCAAATGTTTCATCGATTAGCACAGATGTAAGTGGAATCTATTTCGTATTAACGCGTAGATTTTTTATAGTGTGAGGCAATCCACGGGTGACGTTTTACTGCTTGCACGTTGTTTATTTTTGTTGTTATTCAAGTTGCAAAACCAAAACACAACCGAACACTAATGTCTTTTTCGTTTTTGCGGTGTAGCTACCCCGCGAACTACACTTCGTCCTATAACTGTTTTTATTTTTTTTATTTTCCGGATTATCCCGGACTGCCCTTTTTCTGTCCCGGACAGTCCACGAAAGAAACAGTGAAGTTTCGAAGACAGCAACACATTCACATGTATGTGTCAAAATAAAAAAATGTGTCAAAATCGGTTTGCTTTGATTATTGTTCTTCGCGTGTCAAACTCCAGGTTGGATTTTATTTTGTCAAATCATTTGCGAAATGGAGGACATTTTTAAGCTTTTGGAATCATCATCGTCCGAATCCGTACGGTAGCCAAACGCGACAAAAAGGCAATGGCGATAATGACCAAAACAAAACACAGTGACAGCAACCTCTGGTATTACGCACACCATTGCTGCTCGGAAAGTGTTTTTTTTAAGCTGCATAATGTAGTCCGGGACGGTATAGTCCTGCCGTAAAAACGAATTCGACATAAATCTTTTTATGTCGAAAAAAAAACCAAAGTGATATTTTATTGTTGTGTAAAGGATTGCCACTTGCAATTGGCCCTAACACAAGTAAAAGAGATTTTTAAGGCTGTCCGCACCTACTCGAATTTTCATATGCAATTGTCAATTTATGTGTGAAAACAAAAGCAAAAATATTTCCTTCCTTCTCTTTCGAAAGTAAAAACCAAACCAATATCAACAGAGTCGTCAGGGCCAATACTTGAATAACCGATCGAACAACGTTAGTTTTTCACGTTTTTCGATCCGGGTTGCATCCATGTCGTGACCGTTAGAACATACCTGAAGCTGTCAAAAGTTGAAAACAAACTGAAATCAGTTGATCGCAACTGCCTCGTGGATTGCCTTATCTTGTTTACACATACGTTGAGATGTTAGCCCTTGAAACATGGCGCGATGCCGCGGGGTGGTTTTATGGTTCACAAAATTCACAAAGCAAACTTGAATTTATCAGATATTTTGGCTAAGTGTACAATAAACAACATCGAAACAGTTGGGTGAATTCGCCTACCCAATTTCTACCTACCAAAAATGAAATATTTCGCCTGAATGAAATGTTTCGCGAAATAATTCAACGGAAAGCAGCACATACAATAACCAGTGGCCGGAACAAGAAACATACGAGATAAAAAGGCTTGCCCCACAGTTTTATACATGGTCCACCCTATCGTGAATTGTGAAACTCTCCCCAACCCAAATTTAATCAAACTATTTTTAAAACTTAACTAAGATCCTAGGCTACTCAAAAAACACTATGACATTGAGGGAGTATGATATTTGCGACCATGAGGGCATATGTGAAAATATACTGGTTTTCCCTCATACATGAAACATGGTCCACCCTATCGTGAATTGTGGAACTCTCCCTAAGCCAAAATAATCAAACTGGTTTTTAAACTTAACTAAGATCCTAAGCTACTCAAAAAACACTTTAACCTTGAGGGAGTATGATATTTGCGGCCATGAGGGCATATGTGGAAATATACTGGTTTTCCCTCATACATCAAACATGGTCCACCCTATCGTGAATTGTGAAACTCTCCCCAAGCCAAAATAATCAAACTGGTTTTTAAACTTAACTAAGATCCTAAGCTACTCAAAAAACACTTTAACATTGAGGGAGTATGATATTTGCGGCCATGAGGGCATATGTGAAAATATACTGGTTTTCCCTCATACATGAAACATGGTCCACCCTATCGTGAATTGTGAAACTCTCCCCAACCCAAAATTAATCAAACTGGTTTTTAAACTTAACTAAGATCCTAGGCTACTCAAAAAACACTATGACATTGAGGGAGTAAGATATTTGCGACCATGAGGGCATATGTAAAAATATACTGGTTTTCCCTCATACATCAAACATGGTCCACCCTATCGTGAATTGTGAAACTCTCCCCAACCCAAATTTAATCAAACTATTTTAAAAATTTAACTAAGATCCTAGGCTACTAAAAAAACACTATGCCATTGAGGGAGTATGATATTTGCGGCCATGTAAAATGTAAAAATATACTGGTTTTCCCTCATACATGAAACATGGTTTACATGGGGCATATGTAAAAATATACTGGTTTTCCCTCATACATGAAACATGGTCCACCCTATCGTGAATTGTGAAACTCTCCCCAACCCAAATTTAATCAAACTATTTTTAAAACTTAACTAAGATCCTAGGCTACTCAAAAAACACTATGACATTGAGGGAATATGATATTTGCGACCATGAGGGCATATGTGAAAATATACTGGTTTTCCCTCATACATCAAACATGGTCCACCCTATCGTGAATTGTGAAACTCTCCCCAACCCAAATTTAATCAAACTATTTTTAAAACTTAACTAAGACCCTAGGGTACTCAAAAACACTATGACATTGAGGGAGTATGATATTTGCGACCATGAGGGCATATGTGAAAATATACTGGTTTTCCCTCATACATCAAACATGGTCCACCCTATCGTGAATTGTGAAACTCTCCCCAACCCAAATTTAATCAAACTATTTTTAAAACTTAACTAAGACCCTAGGCTACTCAAAAACACTATGACATTGAGGGAGTATGATATTTGCGACCATGAGGGCATATGTGAAAATATACTGGTTTTCCCTCATACATCAAACATGGTCCACCCTATCGTGAATTGTGAAACTCTCCCCAAACCAAAATAATCAAACTATTTTTAAAACTTAACTAAGATCCTAGGCTACTCAAAAAACACTATGACATTGAGGGAGTATGATATTTGCGACCATGAGGGCATATGTGAAAATATACTGGTTTTCCCTCATACATCAAACATGGTCCACCCTATCGTGAATTGTGAAACTCTCCCCAAACCAAAATAATCAAACTATTTTTAAAACTTAACTAAGATCCTAGGCTACTCAAAAAACACTATGACATTGAGGGAGTATGATATTTGCGACCATGAGGGCATATGTGAAAATATACTGGTTTTCCCTCATACATCAAACATGGTCCACCCTATCGTGAATTGTGAAACTCTCCCCAACCCAAATTTAATCAAACTATTTTTAAAACTTAACTAAGACCCTAGGCTACTCAAAAACACTATGACATTGAGGGAGTATGATATTTGCGACCATGAGGGCATATGTGAAAATATACTGGTTTTCCCTCATACATCAAACATGGTCCACCCTATCGTGAATTGTGAAACTCTCCCCAAACCAAAATAATCAAACTATTTTTAAAACTTAACTAAGATCCTAGGCTACTCAAAAAACACTATGACATTGAGGGAGTATAATATTTGCGACCATGAGGGCATATGTGAAAATATACTGGTTTTCCCTCATACATCAAACATGGTCCACCCTATCGTGAATTGTGAAACTCTCCCCAAACCAAAATAACCAAACTATTTTTAAAACTTAACTAAGATCCTAGGCTACTCAAAAAACACTATGACATTGAGGGAGTATGATATTTGCGACCATGAGGGCATATGTGAAAATATACTGGTTTTCCCTCATACATGAAACATGGTCCACCCTATCGTGAATTGTGAAACTCTCCCCAAGCCAAAATAATCAAACTGGTTTTTAAACTTAACTTAGATCCTAAGCTACTCAAAAAACACTTTAACATTGAGGTAGTATGATATTTGCGGCCATGAGGGCATATGTGGAAATATACTGGTTTTCCCTCATACATGAAACATGGTCCACCCTATCGTGAATTGTGAAACTCTCCCCAACCCAAAATTAATCAAACTGGTTTTTAAACTTAACTAAGATCCTAGGCTACTCAAAAAACACTATGACATTGAGGGAGTAAGATATTTGCGACCATGAGGGCATATGTAAAAATATACTGGTTTTCCCTCATACATCAAACATGGTCCACCCTATCGTGAATTGTGAAACTCTCCCCAACCCAAATTTAATCAAACTATTTTAAAAATTTAACTAAGATCCTAGGCTACTAAAAAAACACTATGCCATTGAGGGAGTATGATATTTGCGACCATGAGGGCATATGTGAAAATATACTGGTTTTCCCTCATACATGAAACATGGTCCACCCTATCGTGAATTGTGAAACTCTCCCCAAGCCAAAATAATCAAACTGGTTTTTAAACTTAACTTAGATCCTAAGCTACTCAAAAAACACTTTAACATTGAGGGAGTATGATATTTGCGGCCATGAGGGCATATGTGGAAATATACTGGTTTTCCCTCATACATGAAACATGGTCCACCCTATCGTGAATTGTGAAACTCTCCCCAACCCAAATTTAATCAAACTATTTTTAAAACTTAACTAAGATCCTAGGCTACTCAAAAAACACTATGACATTGAGGGAATATGATATTTGCGACCATGAGGGCATATGTGAAAATATACTGGTTTTCCCTCATACATCAAACATGGTCCACCCTATCGTGAATTGTGAAACTCTCCCCAACCCAAATTTAATCAAACTATTTTTAAAACTTAACTAAGACCCTAGGCTACTCAAAAACACTATGACATTGAGGGAGTATGATATTTGCGACCATGAGGGCATATGTGAAAATATACTGGTTTTCCCTCATACATGAAACATGGTCCACCCTATCGTGAATTGTGAAACTCTCCCCAAGCCAAAATAATCAAACTGGTTTTTAAACTTAACTAAGATCCTAAGCTACTCAAAAAACACTTTAACATTGAGGGAGTATGATATTTGCGGCCATGAGGGCATATGTGAAAATATACTGGTTTTCCCTCATACATGAAACATGGTCCACCCTATCGTGAATTGTGAAACTCTCCCCAACCCAAAATTAATCAAACTGGTTTTTAAACTTAACTTAGATCCTAGGCTACTCAAAAAACACTATGACATTGAGGGAGTATGATATTTGCGACCATGAGGGCATATGTAAAAATATACTGGTTTTCCCTCATACATCAAACATGGTCCACCCTATCGTGAATTGTGAAACTCTCTGCAACCCAAATTCAATCAAACTATTTTAAAAATTTAACTAAGATCCTAGGCTACTGAAAAAACACTATGCCATTGAGGGAGTATGATATTTGCGGCCATGTAAAATGTAAAAATATACTGGTTTTCCCTCTTACATGAAACATGGTCCACCCTATCGTGAATTGTGAAACTCTCCCCAACCCAAATTTAATCAAACTATTTTTAAAACTTAACTAAGATCCTAGGCTACTCAAAAAACACTATGACATTGAGGGAGTATGATATTTGCGACCATGAGGGCATATGTGAAAATATACTGGTTTTCCCTCATACATCAAACATGGTCCACCCTATCGTGAATTGTGAAACTCTCCCCAAGCCAAAATTAATCAAACTGGTTTTTAAACTTAACTAAGATCCTAGGCTACTCAAAAAACACTATAACATTGAGGGAGTATGATATTTGCGGCCATGAGGGCATATGTGAAAATATACTGGTTTTCCCTCATACATGAAACATGGTCCACCCTATCGTGAATTGTTAAATAATGGGAAATTGTGAATTGTGAAATAATCAAACTGGTTTTTAAACTTAACTAAGATCCTAAGCTACTCAACAAACACTATAACATTGAGGGAGTATGATATTTGCGACCATGAGGGCATATGTGAAAATATACTGGTTTTCCCTCTTACATCAAACATGGTCCACCCTATCGTGAATTGTGAAACTCTCCCCAACCCAAATTTAATCAAACTATTTTTAAAACTTAACTAAGATCCTAGGCTACTCAAAAAACACTATGACATTGAGGGAGTATGATATTTGCGACCATGAGGGCATATGTGAAAATATACTGGTTTTCCCTCATACATGAAACATGGTCCACCCTATCGTGAATTGTGAAACTCTCCCCAAGCCAAAATAATCAAACTGGTTTTTAAACTTAACTAAGATCCTAAGCTACTCAAAAAACACTTTAACATTGAGGGAGTATGATATTTGCGGCCATGAGGGCATATGTAGAAATATACTGGTTTTCCCTCATACATGAAACATGGTCCACCCTATCGTGAATTGTGAAACTCTCCCCAACCCAAAATTAATCAAACTGGTTTTTAAACTTAACTAAGATCCTAGGCTACTCAAAAAACACTATGACATTGAGGGAGTATGATATTTGCGACCATGAGGGCATATGTAAAAATATACTGGTTTTCCCTCATACATCAAACATGGTCCACCCTATCGTGAATTGTGAAACTCTCTGCAACCCAAATTCAATCAAACTATTTTAAAAATTTAACTAAGATCCTAGGCTACTGAAAAAACACTATGCCATTGAGGGAGTATGATATTTGCGGCCATGTAAAATGTAAAAATATACTGGTTTTCCCTCATACATGAAACATGGTTTACATGGGGCATATGTAAAAATATACTGGTTTTCCCTCTTACATGAAACATGGTCCACCCTATCGTGAATTGTGAAACTCTCCCCAACCCAAATTTAATCAAACTATTTTTAAAACTTAACTAAGATCCTAGGCTACTCAAAAAACACTATGACATTGAGGGAGTATGATATTTGCGACCATGAGGGCATATGTGAAAATATACTGGTTTTCCCTCATACATCAAACATGGTCCACCCTATCGTGAATTGTGAAACTCTCCCCAAGCCAAAATTAATCAAACTGGTTTTTAAACTTAACTAAGATCCTAGGCTACTCAAAAAACACTATAACATTGAGGGAGTATGATATTTGCGGCCATGAGGGCATATGTGAAAATATACTGGTTTTCCCTCATACATGAAACATGGTCCACCCTATCGTGAATTGTTAAATAATGGGAAATTGTGAATTGTGAAATAATCAAACTGGTTTTTAAACTTAACTAAGATCCTAAGCTACTCAACAAACACTATAACATTGAGGGAGTATGATATTTGCGACCATGAGGGCATATGTGAAAATATACTAGTTTTCCCTCATACATCAAACATGGTCCACCCTATCGTGAATTGTGAAACTCTCCCCAACCCAAATTTAATCAAACTATTTTTAAAACTTAACTAAGATCCTAGGCTACTCAAAAAACACTATGACATTGAGGGAGTATGATATTTGCGACCATGAGGGCATATGTGAAAATATACTGGTTTTCCCTCATACATGAAACATGGTCCACCCTATCGTGAATTGTGAAACTCTCCCCAAGCCAAAATTAATCAAACTATTTTTAAAACTTAACTTTTAAGGCCTCAGAAGTTACTAAACGGTGGGCAAACGCGGCGCACACGCAAACGCACACCGACCCGCAAACGCGCCGTACATACTGAGCCTTATGCGGTTTCACATTAAATCTGTTTGTACTTAGACATGCATGGACGGACCAGATTTCACCATCATCATCTATGGGTGTGCGGGTGTGTGCTAACAAATGTCCGACGCTCCCCGGTCGATTGCGCGCCGTCCGGCAGCGCGGAAACGCGTACGCTCTGTCCCATTGCACAATGGTCCAGAAACCGAATTTAGGGGGAAATTTGGGTCTAGAGCTCTATAGCAACATTTTAGAGGAAAACTTTCTTTTACAAAGTTTTATCAAATTATCAAATATTAGGGTGACCAACATTTTCGATGCAATCAAGTATCTAACTTATTTATCTTTGTAGATAGAAGAAAAATTTGCTCTACAATGTTATAGCTCCATTAATTTTAAGCAACTTTGTAAAAAAAATTTTCTCTATCTTTGAAAACAACCGATTTATATTGAAAAAACATATTTTACGCTCTAACTTTTTTATTTCAAGTTTCATCTCAAAACTGTCTTTGAACGACTTTTAGAGCTTTTTAAGAGAAACAATTTGCAATGCTGACATCGTAAATATCTTAATTTTACTCAAAGTTATAAATATTTTTCATCAACAAATATGGTTTTTTCATTTGTATGTCATTCATTTTGGGGCAAACATAAAAAATATCTCTTGGTCTCATTTTGAAGGGCATACTTGACTCTATAAATGGAGGAACTTTTAGAGATATATTATTTAAATTTGAGTAAATTCAATTTAAAAACAAGACGAAAATTTCAATGATTTTATACATTATGCATATGAAAGCACCCAGATTTATTTTTTGGTATTTTATCTTATAACTAGACGTAATTACCTTTAATTCGACCCAAAAAGATCGAAAATCGATCGACTGGTTCAAAAGTTATGAATTTTTTGGATGAAATACATCGAATATAGCCGTTTTTTATGGTCACCCTATTTCCAGTTGATCGATTTTCGATCTTTTTGGGTCAAATTAAAGGTAATTACGTCTAGTTATAAGAAAAAAATACCAAAAAATAAATCTGGGTGCTTTTATATGCATAATGTATAAAATCATTGAAATTTTCGGCTTGTTTTCAAATTGAATGTACTCAAATTTAAAAAATAACATAACTCTAAAAGTTCCTTCATTCATAGAGCCAAGTATGCCCTTCAAAATGAGACCAAGAGATATTTTTTATGTTTGCCCCAAAAAGAATGACATACAATTGAAAAACGCATATTTTCTGATGAAAAATATTATTAACTTTGAGTAAAATTGAGATATTTACGATGTCAGCATTGCAAATTGTTTCTCTTAAAAAGCTCTAAAAGTCGTTCAAAGACAGTTTAGAGATGAAACTTGAAATAAAAAAGTTAGAGCGTAAAATATGTTTTTTCAATATTATTCGGTTGTTTTCAAAGATAGAGAAAAATTTTATTTCACAAAGTTACTTAAAATTAATGGAGCTATAACATTGTAGAACAAATTTTTTTTCTATCTACAAAGATGAAAAAGTTAGATACTTGATTGCATCGAAAATGTTGGTCACCCTAATTTTTGATAATTTTTCAATGAGCGCTTTATCATATGTAATAACTTTGTAGAAGAAAGTTTTTCTCTAAAATGTTGCTATAGAGCTCTAGACCCAAATTTCCCCCTAAATTTGGTTTCTGGACCATTGTGCATTGAGTGCAATGATGCCAGCACTCGCCATCGCTAACGCGATAGAGAGCCTTGTGTGCGTCGTACTACTCTCTCTCTCTCTCTCTCTCTCTCTCTCTCTCTCTCTCTCTCTCTCTCTCTCTCTCTCTCTCTCTCTCTCTCTCTCTCTCTCTCCCTCTCTCTATCTCTCTCTCTCTCTCTCTATCTCTATCTCTATCTCTCTCTATCTCTCTCTCTATCTCTCTCTCTCTATCTCTTTCTCTCTCTCTCTCTCTCTCTCTCTATATATATATATATATATATATATATATATATATATATATATATATATATATATATATATATATATATATATATATATATATATATATATATATATATATATATATATATATATATATCTCTATCTCTCTCTCTCTATTTATCTCTCTCTCTATCTCTCTCTCTCTATCTCTCTCTCTCGTTTGGTGGTGGATGTCGCTCCGAACGCAGTGAGGTTGGTGGATGTCGAAGTGAGGTTGCAATGCTTTTCCATCGTATTCGTATTCGCTCTCTAGTTCGCATCCGATCCGTGACTATAACACGGGGACGTGCATGCGGACGTGGTATGCGGTGGACAGCAAACAGCGAAGACCAGACGCCGAACTGTCCGCCTCCGCCTACCGTCGATGCCACCACCGCCGCGCATTTAATCGGAAGCACAACACTCGTCAAAAGATTTCGCTTGGCGCTCTCTCTCTCGTACCATAAACACACACACACACACACACACACACACACACACACACACACACACACACTGTGCCGGTATTTTCGACTGGGTCATAATACATGCTACTGCCGCTACATCCATAACGTGGTAGCCGTATAACATTCATGCTTCTCCTTCTTCGCGCACTTGTGAGACCACCACACACCACCACACCGGGCGGTGAACTGCAGCTGCCACTCACAGGCAACACGTGCACGCCTGCTTGTCTCCACCAGCCAGTCAGCCAGCCAGCCGACCAGCGTCAGAGCGGGTAAACGGAGTGTAAGTGAGTGAACTGGTATTGACTACCCACCAGCCCGCGCGCGCCACACACACAACACACCTAGCACCGTCGTCGCGCTGTGTACGCCCGACAGAGGTTGATGCAGCAGGTCACATGCCACCCTGCCTGTGTATGCACACACCGTGTCAGTAAGATGTACTTTTTCGTACCAACCTAAGAGTCAGACACCCTCCTATAGACACGAAAATGTAAAATAACAACAGAATTCGACACTTGCTTTGTACCCTCATACCGCGCCCACAGACCGAACCGTAGTGTACGGACCGGCTAGCACGGCATCGCATGGTCGACCATCACCCTACCGTGCATCAGTGTTCGAGCCAACAGCCGGTCTGTGGTGTATGTCTCCGCTAGCGCGCGCGATGGTCGAGCATCGTCATCGTACCGATGTAGCCGGCTCGCAGTGTACGGTTCCGCTGAGCATCGTTGTGGCCGACATTAGCGAACCAACAGCCGGTCTGCCGTGTATGACTCCACTAGCGCGCGCGATCGAGCATCGTCATCGTACCGATGTAGCTGACTCGTAGTGTACGGCTTTAGCCTTTCGTGGTTGATTGCAACCCGCACGTCAGAACAATTTGTTTTATTTTTTTGTCCCTAACTACTGTTCATTAATCAGACGGAAAATGTCGCTTATTACGATGGAACACATTTTCTATTTACCGCTACCCTCCGCGAAATTCTTGCCACTTTTGCTATTTTTGGAAAACGCTATCGCTCACTCAAAGCCTATGCGGTCAGTCTGTCCGTGGTGTTCACATGAAGCCATTTCGCCGCAGCAGTGCTCTTAACCATTTTTCGAGTTTAGTGCAATTATGGCTTTTTCCACCTTACTACAGTTGACAACAACAAGAATTTCGCACGCTGTAGTGAATGTTGCACAACGACTGTACAACAACGACAACCGCACACTTCTGTGCAGCACATCATTCGATCATTCGCACAGTGTTGTGCAACCAGCACATGTTATCACACCACAGCAAAACACAACCGGTTCCAAACGGTTCATCATATATCGCGCGCTCTGTACCGCCTCTCTGTATGTGCCGGGGACCGCGCGACGAGACGATAGTCCAATCCTTGTCCTTCCGTTCGACATGCACGAACCGACGACCGACCGACCGCCAGCCCGCCCACCCGCATGCAAGCACGCACGCACGCAGTCCATCGCGCCCGTTTCGCGTTTCGCGTTAGTAAAGGCAATTATAAGCGCACTTGTGAACAAGCACACAACCACCGCGTCACGGCGCAGCGCAGCGCAGTTGCAGAATGCTTGCGCAACACACGTAACCCAACGCAACACGCAACCTCCAAGCAAGGGTAGTCAACGGTTCTCCGATTTTCTCGCACCCTGTTCCCCCTGGAATCGCCGGTAAGCATTGCTTCAGGAAGAAGGGCGAGTGTGCTTTTAATGCACACTGCGCAAAGCAGCCATAGTCTGACAGCATCTATGTCAGGTGGATGTTAACTTCCCCATGGCACCTCTCGATCACTCCTGCTATCTCCGGGATGAGTCGGTGTGTCCATCTACTTTTGGTAGAATTGGACCATTCCCGCTGAAGTTGACCTTCTGATGGTTCGTATACCTCTCGTGTCACGTTGGTCGAAGCACTCTACGTCTTTTTTGACAATGATGCTGATAGGCATCATGCCAGCCAGGACGCATATTGCCTCGTATGACACGGTTCGATACGCGCATGCGATCCCCAGGCACATGAGCCTGTAGGTGCTTTCCAGTTTACCGCGGTAACTGAAAGTACCCAACGCTTTCGACCACACGGGTCCGCCATACCTGAGTATGGACGTTACAACGCTAGCTAGCAGCTTACGCCTGCTGAATAATGACCGCCGAGCTATTCGACATCATGCGCGATAATGCCGCTATAGTCGTGGAAGCTTTCTCGCAGGCGTAGTCGATGTGGCTCCCGAACGTGAGCTTGTCATCGACCATCACCCCCAAGAGCTTCAAGGATCGCTTCGAGGCGATAGTGCATCCACCGGCACTGATCGCCGCCTTCTGTTCCGATTTGCGGTTGTTTACCACGATGACCTCCGTTCTGTGATGTGCTAGCTCCAGTTTCCTGAAGTGCATCCAACCCTCAACTACGCGTATGCATAGCGCGGCTTTCAACTCGACTTCGCTGATCGACTCGCCGTAGACCTCTAAATTATATTGTCTGCGAAGCCCATGATCACCGCTCCCGATGGGAGCATTAGCTTCAGCACACCGTCATACATGGTATTTTACAGTACCGGACCCAGGCTGGAACCTAGCGGTGCTCTTACGGTAATCGGGACGCATTTCTGATCCTCATGTGTGTTGTAGACTAGAACTCGATTCTGAAAGTAGTTTTCCAGAATCTTGTACAGTGGCACTGGCACTCCGAGACTCCAAAGCGCGTAGGCTATAGAATCCCAGCTGGCGCTATTGAACGCGTTTTTCACGTCTAGCGTGACAATCGCGCAATAGCGAATATCCTTCCTTTTACATTGGAGTGCTACCTCAGCCGTCTTGGTGACGGAGAGAATAGCATCCACCTTGGAACCCTTACCCTTACGGAAGCCGAGCAGGTTGTTTGACAGACCGGTTCCACTCTCGGTGAATCTCACAAGTCTGTTGAGGATTACCCTCTCAAACTCCTTGCCCGCTGTGTCTAGCAGGTAAATTGGTCCATATTCGATGGATCACCGGGTGGTTTCCCTGCCTTCGGCAATAGAACCAGTCGCTGTTGCTTCCACTCATCCGGGAATAGGCAGTCAGCTAAGCATTTCGGCATGACCGCCCTGAACAACTCGGGAGTTACCTTTATGGCCATCTTAATAGCCAGGTTCGGGATTCTGTCTAGTCCCGGTGCCTTACTCACCTTCAGGGAGTTTGCAATCTCAATTAGTTCACTGTTCATCACCCTTGCACATCCTCGGCCTCTGCGCGGCTGCCGTCATTCGCTGTTTGCGGTGACTCAGCAGCCAGAGGCCAGGGGTTTGGCTCGTGGTGTGGGAAGAGTCTCTTAATGATCCGCTCCAACATCGCTGCTGGTTGCTCCGCCGGGGCTGACGAGCCCCTGGTCTTTGCCGTAACAACCTTATAAGCGTCACCCCATGGGTTCGTGTTGCCACTTTCGCGAAGTCTATCAAAGCAGGCTCGTTTATTAGCCTCTTAAGCGTTACCTTAGTGGACTTGAATGCCGCTTGGCGCGCTGATCTTTGCGCATCGGTGCGCGCGCGTCGCATCATGCACGCGCTACGGAGGTCTGCTATCTTGTCGGTTCACCAGTGAGCCGGTGGCCGTTCATTTCTAGGCTGATAAGACCTAGGCATGATGGCGTCGCACGCCTGTGATAGTATAGCAACAAGTTGGTCCGCCCTCCGGGCAGCCCTCTCCTCTTCGAGGTCCAATCTTATTGCTTCCGCAAATACATCGCCATCAAAGTGCGATGTTTTCCAGCCGCGAAAGGCCCTACCCGTCGCCTGCCGCCTCGTGTCCACGCTATAGCTGACCGATTGGTGGTCGCTGTTAGTGTGGCCGTCGTCTACCTTCCAGTTTGTAATCAGTCCGGGGCTGCCGAACGTCACGTCGATAATCGATTTCGCGCCGTTTCTGCTGTAGGTGCTTTTTGCACCGACATTTGCCGGGTCTACCTAGAGCTTTGCCAAATCTTCCAACAAAATCTGGCCCCTCTGGTTTGTACAGTGACTTCCCCACTCGACAGCCCAAGCGTTGAAGTCACCCGCAACCACCAATGGCCATAGCCCCGTAAGTTCCACGGTTGCTTGATCGACCGTCTGTGCGAACGTTTCAGTAGATCAACTTGGCGGAGCAGTAGAAAACTCCGTCCACGTTGGCTATAACGTACCCCTCTCTGGAGCTCGTCACAATCTCCTGAACCGGGGACCTTCCTGTCGTGCAAATGGCCGTCTTCCCAGACTTGTCCGATACCCAGTTACCGCTTCCGGTTGGGATGCGGTAGGGGTCCGAAACGATGGCCACGCCCGAAAACGACTCAGCAGCTGCTTGGTGTAGCAACTGCTGCGCCGCATAGCAGTGGTTCAGGTTCAATTGTATCACCCTCAAGCCTGCGGATTAGTAGCCGGCCGAGCAGCCGGACACTTGGGGCCTCCCATGGCGTGTTCGGCACTGGTACCCGGTGCAGGGGTCTCCGTCTCGTAAAACTTGGCAGGCCTTCAAGTACGTTCCGCGTCCATTGCCTGGTGGGAATCAGGCAGAGAAGGATCAGATGGGGGGGACTAGTCCTAGGACAAGATGCCCCGTTCCTGACTTACGCAGGCGGGGGTGTCATAGTTCTCATAAGGTGCTATGGTGACCTTTTCTTATCTATGGCCTCACTGCTTCGGCATAGACTACCATGGGACCATACAAGCGACTTCTCCTCTATGGACAAGGATAGCGGCTTGAAGGGGGACCCAATTAAAATATGAGCGGGGGCCTAGTGTGGTTGGTAACGTCTCCGTCAACCACGCTCGACGCCTGGGTTCGAATCCCACCGCCGACATAGGTGTCGATGGTTGTGAGGTGGCGTGATCCACTCACAACCAACCCAAATGGTCTAGATTCAATCCTAGCCGACACCGGGAGATTTTCTGAGGCGAAAAATCTCTGGGATCACGCCTTCCATCGCATGAGGAAGTAAAGCCGTTGGCCGTTAATGAATGGGTCGTGAGTTAGGGTCCTGGGTGTGGAGTCGCCTCCCTGGGCGTCGGTGATTGGCCACAACAGTGGCGGAACTAGACCGACGGAAAATAAGCGAGAATAAAAAAAAAAAAAAAGAATCTTAACAGCAAAAAACAAGCGACAAGCGCGGAGGGACTACCAAATTCCTTTGCGAGAGGTGGCATCCAGCAGTCTCCGTAGAAGAAGGCGGAGACGGATGCAGTAAATTCCGGTGGCGGGAAGATAACACGCCAGTCTCCACACCGGATATAACGGTCGACGGTCCCTTGCTTGTCAAGGCCATCGAGAAGAGTAGGGACAAGCGGCCAAGGGTGGCAGCGCTTTCCGAACAGCTTGCGATCATCGAGTTCGCGGCGAATAGGAGCAATATCGCCAGGGACCTGAAACAGAGCCTACTCTTGCTTCGGGCCACCATTGATGAAGCTCAACAGGAGTACACCGAACTCGTGGCGCGGGCCGAAGCGGATGAAAAGGAGGTGGGGAAGAAGAGGGCAACTGAATCCAAGGGGGTTCAGACTGATGCCCCCACGTTCGCAGCGATCTGCTCTACGGGGCAGACCACTAAGCGAACGCGGCAGTCCCCGGGGGAAGCGGCCCCCGGTAATGTGAAAAAGCGGTTGGTGGCACTATACACGTGGGACAGCACACCAGCAGGCACAAGGGCCGAAGTGTCGACCGGAGCGGCTACTGCGGGAAACCCCTGGGTTACCATGGTAGGAAAAGGGCGCCAGGAAGGTAGAAAACGCCAAGACGGAGCGGCGAAGAAACGACCACTAAGGGCCAAGAAGGCCAAGAGCATGGAGGACGTCCTCATCCTCAAGACCGACGGGTCTAAGTACTCGGAAGTATTGAAAAAGATGAGGGGCGAAACCCAGCTCAAGGAGTTGGGGGCGGATGTGCGGAGCATCCGCCGATCTCGCACTGGCGAGATGATCCTTGAGCTCCGAAAGAATGCGAAAAACAAGGGCGCTTCCTACAAGTCGGTAACCAAGCAGATCCTCGGCAAGGATGTGCAAGTTCGGGTACTCACCTCGGAGGTGACTCTCCAGCTTAAAAACCTGTATGAAATCACCGAGAGGTGCGACATTGCGCAAGCCCTCAAGGAGAAGTGCGAGGTGGAGGTGGCCACTAAGTCAATCCGCCTCCGGAAGGGTCCAGCGGGAACCCAGGTGGCCACCTTCCGGTTAGCGTCAGCGGACGCGAACCTGGCACTGAAGGAAGGTAAGCTAAAGGTTGGCTGGTCAGTATGCCCCCTGGGTATACTTCAGCCACCGGACGTTTGCTTCCGGTGCTTCGAGGGAGGACATAAGTCCTGGACCTGCAAGGGGCCCGACAGGAGCCTTTATGCAGGCGTTGCGGTGGTGCGGGCCATAAAGCAAAGGACTGTGGGGAGCCTCCCAAGTGTATGGTGTGTTCCGGGAAACGGGACGCCAAACACTTCATGGGAGGCCCCAGGTGCCCAACCGGCAAGCCGGTTACGAAACCACGGGCGTAAGGGTGAGGCAACTTAACCTGAACCACTGCTACGCGGCTCAGCAGCTGCTATACCAAGCAGCCACTGAGTCGCTGTCGGACATCGCCATTGTATCGGACCCCTACCGAATCCCTCCCGGAAACGGTAACTGGGTTGCGGATAGGTTCAGCATGGCGGCCATATGGACGACGGGCAGGTTTCCGGTTCAGGAGGTTGTTTCTACCTCAGAAGAAGTGTACGCGGTTGCCAACGTGAACGGAGTGTTCTACTGCAGTTGCTATGCTCCACCGCGTTGGTCTACCGAAAGGTTCGCACAGATGTTCGACCTGCTATCCATGGAGCTAACGGGCCTAACACTGTTGGTGGTGGCAGGCGACTTCAACGCTTGGGCTGTCGAGTGGGGGAGTCGCTCCACGAACCAGAGAGGCCAGATCTTGTTGAAAGCTCTGGCAAAGCTCAACCTAGACCTGGCCAACGTTGGGTCCGAAAGTTCATAAAGCAGAAATGGCGCGGAGTCGATCATCGACGTGACGTTCTCCAGCCCAGGACTGATCATGAACTGGAGGGTAGACGATGGCTACACCAATAGTGACCATCAGCCGGTCTGCTATAGTGTAGACAACAACGAGAGGCGGCAAGCGACGAGTAGGGCCAACACTCCGTTCGCCCGCGGGTGGAAGACAACGCATTTCGATGCCGAGGTATTTGAAGAGGAGATGAGACGAGAGCGCGAGGAGGGCAGCCGGCTTCGCCCGACGCCTGACCAACTAGTTGCTATGCTATCTCGGGCGTGCGACGCCACCATGCCTAGGACTCGCCAACCTAGGAATGGGAAGCCACCGATCTACTGGTGGACTGATGAGATAGCGGACCTTCGCAGTGCGTACCTTCGTGCGAGACGGAGGATGCAGCGTGCGCGAACAGACGAACAGAGGACAGAGCGCCACCCAGCATTCAGTTCTACCAGATCGACGCTGAAGAGTGCGATTAAGGCCAGCAAGAGGGCCTGTTTCGATAGGCTATGCGCGAGTGCCAATACGAACCCGTGTGGTGACGCCTACAGGATCGTAATGGCCAAGACCAAAGGCGCGCTGGCGCCTGCAGAGCGATCACCAGCGATGCTGGAGCGAATCATCGAGGGACTCTTTCCGCGCCACGAGCCAAGTCCTTGGCCTCCGGCGGTCGAGTCTCACGTGCAACGTTCCAGTATCTCAGGCACAGACAGGGGATGGTCGGCCAACCTGTCGAGCATCCAATCCGTGGGCGACGACAGCCGTGTCGAGGTTCAGGAGGAGGCAAGGGTTGCGAAGAAGGAACTCATCGTGATCGCCAACTCTCTAAAGGTGACCAAGGCACCGGGATCGAATGGTATCCCTAACCTGGCAATCAGGTTGGCGATAAAAACGGCCCCCGGGCTGTTTCGAGTAGTCATGCAGAGGTGCCTGGATGATTGCCTCTTTCCGGATAGGTGGAAGCGGCAGAGATTGGTCCTACTGCCGAAGGCTGGGAAACCACCAGGTGACCCATCGGCATATAGGCCTATCTGCCTGCTAGACACGGCGGGCAAGGTACTTAAGAGGATTATCCTCAACAGACTGGTGAGGTACACAGAGGGTGTAAACGGTCTGGCAAGCAACCAGTTCGGCTTCCGGAAGGTCCGGAGGGGCAGGTCCACGCTGGGTGCTATCGCCTCCGTCACCAAGACAGCACTCCAGCGCAAGAGAAGGGGAATATGCTATTGCGCAATCGTTACGCTCGACGTGAAGAATGCGTTCAATACCGCCAGTTGGGACTCCAAAGCACTCGCGCTCAGGAGCATTCATGTACCGGTGTCGCTGTACAAGATTCTGGAAAACTACTTCCAGAATCGAGTACTGGTTTACAACACAGAGGAGGGTCAGAAGTACGTTCCAATCACCGCAGGGGTTCCGCAACGTTCCATCCTGGGTCCGGTGTTGTGGAACGTCATGTATGACGGGGTGTTGAAACTAAAGTTTCCTGTAGGGGTTGTTATCCTCGGCTTTGCAGACGACAGAACGCTAGAGGTTTACGGCGAGTCGATCGAAGAGGTCGAGTTGACGGCTGCGCACTGCATACGCAAGGTCGAGGATTGGATGCGCTCGAGGAAACTGGAGTTCGCGCACCATAAGACGGAGGTCACGGTTGTGAACAACCGTAAATCGGAGCAACAGGCAGTGGTCAGAGTCGGAGACTGCACCATCACCTCGAAGCGATCGATTGCTGAAGCTCTTGGGGGTTATGGTCGACGACAAGCTCACGTTCGGGAGCCACGTCGACTGTGCCTGTAAGAGGGCCTCATCGGCTATTGCAGCACTATCTCGTATGATGTCCAATAGCTCAGCGGTTTATGGCAGCAAGGGAAGACTTCTTGCCAGCGTGGTTTCGTCCATACTTAGGTATGGTGGGCCAGTGTGGTCCAGAGCGTTAGGTACCAACAGTTACCGTGGTAAACTGGAAAGTACCTACAGGCTCATGTGCCTGAGAGTTGCGAGTGCGTATCGTACGGTGTCATACGATGCAATCTGTGTCTTGTCCGGCATGATGCCTATCAGCATCGCCATCAAGGAGGATAGAGACTGTTTCGACCAACGTGACACACGAGGTACCAGAAGGTCATTCTCGATGCTCCGCTTGCAGCGGGAATGGTCCAACTTCACAAAAGGCAGATGGACGCACCGACTTATACCAGAGATATCCGGCTGGGTCGGGGGATGACATGGTGAAGTGAACTTCCACCTGACACAAATCCTGTCAGGCCATGGTTGTTTCAGGCAATATCTGCACAGGTTCGGACACGCGGGGCCCCCATGTGTCCCGAGTGCGTGGAGGAGCAGGAGACTACTGAGTATGTCTTCATCGTATGCCCCCGTTTCGTAAGAGCGAGGAGCGACATGATGGCTGTGAGCGGGCCTGGCACTACTCCGGACAATTTAGTCTGGAGGATGTGCGACGACCCGGACATCTGGAACGCGGTCTGTGCGGCCGCCTCTCAGATTTTCCTGGAGCTGCAACACGTGTGGCGGGTCAACCACCAACACGCCAGTGGTAGCTAATTACCAGTCTCCAGGTAGTTAGCTAGGAGGTTATAAGAGTAAAGAGGGTGCATCACGCACAAAAGCCACTTCCTGACGTAATACTTAACCGTCGTTCCGGGAAGACCAGGGCTGGAGACTGGAGGGGTTGTAGTGGGTCGGAACAGGGATCAGTAGGTGTCTGGGGGAGTGTAACTAACCCAGCATCTCTCCCCTAGTCTCATCTCCACACCCTGAGTTCTCTTCTCTGGTGTCTGTTTGCGGATTTCCCCGCCACCTTAAACAAAATGGCGTGTTTGGCGTCCCGTTTACCGGTGCATACCAGACACTTGGGAGGTGCACCGCGGTCCCGTGCTTTATGGCCTGCGCCACCGCAGCGGCGGCATAAATTGGACCTGTCGGGCCCTTTGCACGACCAGGATTTATGCCCCCGCTCAAAGCACCTAAGTAAACGTCAGGCTCTTGGAAGGTGCCCAGAAGGCAAACCGATTAACCCACCTTCAACGTGGCCTTCTTCAGGGCCTTGTTACCCTCCGCTAGTTAAAGCTTTATGGTAGCAACCTGGGTGCCGGCCGGGCCCCTGCGGAGACGAACTGCCTCCGCGGTCACTACCACTCCACACTCTCGCTCGAAGGCTTGTGCTATGTCGCACCCTTCGGTGATCTCGTCCAGGTTTATAAGCTGGAGAGTCACTTCAGGGGTGAGGATTTGTACCTCCTCGCCTAGCACTTCCTGGGCCGCCTTTTTATAGGCGCAGCCCTTGCCCTTTGCCTCCTTGCGGAGTTCGAGGATCATCTCGCCGGTGCGCGACTGACGAATTGACCTGACATCCGCACCGAGGTCTTCGAGCTTGGACTCGCCTCTTATGGCCTTCAAGACTTCAGCGTATTTAGACGCATCCGTCTTAAAAAAGAGCGCGTCGCCCTTGCTCCGCCTGTTCGCCCCTTGCGGCTTCTTATTGCGGTCGCCTAGCTTCACGCGTCGTTTTCGCTCCTGCCGCTTTTTGTCCACCACGGTGGTCCATCCACCTGCACCCGTGGCTTCGCCGTTTGTCGGTTCCCTGCTCGGCTGGACTGACGGGCCAGGCTCCTGGCTGTCTCCGAACAACCGCCTTCGTTGCTTCCTGGGGACCGATTCCCCCGGAGAGCCTCTGGTACGTTTGCCGGTCGGTTTAGTTGAGCAGACTTCGGCAAACGATGCTGCAGCTGTTTGTGTGTATTTAGACACAGCTGCAGCATTCCCTTTTTAGGCTGGTTGAGCCTTGCCTCCAGCGCGAGTGCCTTGTTTTCGGCATCGTTAGCCCGCTTAAGGGCTTCCGCAAACTCGGATTTCGCGCTTCCAAAACACAAAAGTCGCTTTTTACGCAGGGGATACATGCCGCGTAAAAAAAACGCGTAAAAAAACCGCGTAAATTCCGGAATCCGCGTAAAAAAATCGCGTAAATTCCGGAATCCTCGTAAAAAAAACCGCGTAAATTCCGGAATCCGCGTAAAAAACCAGCGTTAATTCTGCATTCCGAGTGAAGGAAACCGAAATCCGCGCAAAAAAAATACCGCGTAAATTCCGGAATCCGCGTAAAAAGAAACCCGCGTAAAAAACCGCGTAAAAAGCGACCTTAGTGTATTCATGCGTAGCAACAGAAGACATTGCTTCAAGTCTTTCGAAATGTTGCTACGTTCGTCCTTGAACTTGAGTATTTCATCAAGTTGTACGGACACCGCCTCTACTTTTGGGAACTTATTCATGTGGCTTTCTAACGCTGAGAGTAGCATAGCCCCGGAGATCTGCTCCCGTTCTTTGGCGGTCTCAGGTGTTTCCACCTTACCGCCAGTCTTTGTCGTTCCGGTTGGTGCTGCCTTAGGCGTGCCCGCCTTTGCACCAACTCGGAACTCCCCTGTCGGTTTCGCAAAATGTGTACCAACCTGTGCGCCGCCTTTACTGTCATCAGCCAGTCTCGGTGGAGACCGTGCGATGCCTCGCCTGGCAAACGGGTTTAGTAGCCCGTCCACCCCTTCCGCTACGTCGTGGTATAAAACCGTATTCCATCTCAAAAACCTAAAACACAGCGACCAGTACACCATAATTAAAACCGTAAGGTATCAGCCCCAATAGGCGGGTTAGTGCATTTGGGTGATGGGAGCGGCACTACGCGCTCCATCGAAGCTGCTTACGGGTTGCCGTGACTTTTACGGGGAATCGACTGCCCAATGCCCGAAACCCCACCACTCCCTAGCTTCCGCTGCCGGTCCGGGACTAATCGATGCTATCACACAACTATCGGTGGTCACACAGCGCGTGCATGGCCTCGACGGTCGCCAGACGTCGACCCGTGATGGCCTGCAGCTCAGCCCAAATCGAAATGTACACCGCTCTGCAACTCGCAACTCCCAGCCTGTAAACCTATTGTTTGTAGGAAGTCTCAGGTATCGAAATCATATATTGATGCTTAGCAGCGCCACCGACGTTCCAGTATCTCAGACACAGAGCAGCAATAAGATGCCAACGTTATGGTCACGCTAGCAGATCTTGTAGGTTTCTAGGCCACATGATCGACGACCACCTATAGGAGACACTGTCAGCTCGGTTTGGTTACGACCAGACCGTTCAGGCATAATCCAACGAACGTAGCATTATACCATAGTCGAAATAGTATTGGACCATAGGTTCGCACCTGTTGTTACTCTCGTACTGCCCAGCAGTTCCGTTAAGACAGCGGCCGTGCACAGAGCAGGAGGGTAAAACTGACCTGTCTCACGACGGTCTATACCACAGCTCACGTTCCCTTGAAAAGGTGAACAATCCTACGCTTTGTGAATTTTGGTTCACAATGATAGGAAGGGCCGACATCGAAGGATCAACAAACCACGTCGCTATGAAGTACCCAGTGAAAAAAAAGTGTATATTGTTTTCGTTAAGACAAAATTATTATCTACAACTTTGTCAAGACGTCACACTAATCAAACAAGCCGTTTTGGCCCTAAAATATTTGTAATCATCTATACCTTCCCAAAATAGCATTTTTCAATAGCTTCTCAAAAATAAGTCGTGTTCCAAAAAACTAAATCAATAGCACAAAATGGCATTTTTTGCCTAAAGAAACGTCTATGCAAAGATTCAACCAAATCCAAAATGACAATTTAAAAAAACATACACTGGGGTCTTTTTTACGCGGGTTATTTTTATGCGGTTTTTTTATACGCGACTTTTTTACGCGATTTTTTACAATAACGCGGATTATTTTCACGCGTTTTTTTAAATAACGCTGATTATTTTTACGCGATTTGGAATATTATTTTTACGCGGTATTAAATATGTTTAGTATAGGTGAATCCAATAAAGAAAAAATCAATCGTATGGTTCATGACAAAAAGATATTATATTTTATTAATCTGAATAATGCATATTTTTAATATATTTGCTGTTATTGTCAAAAAATAGGCAATTTCCGTTGATTCGGGTAGAAGGAACAAAACTACATTAATAATTGTATAACGATACGAGTCAGGGTCGTTGCGATTAGCTTCCGATAAAGGAACGAAAGCTTAAACATGTGGCAAAATTATTATAAAAAAGTTTTTATCATGATCTTCGTTGAATTTTCATTTTAGAAGCACTATAAACTCATTTTGTGTGTTTCGTTATCATTATTTTCAATCGGATCTTATTATTGAATGGATTTTTTTACGCGATTTTTTGAAATAACGCGGTTTTTTTATACGCGGATTTTTTCAACGCAGTACAACCAACCGTGTAAAAAAAGACCCTAGTGTATTTAAACTGGGACATTTTTTGTGGAACTGCTCAACTTTTGAGCCGTTTGACATATTTTTTTTAAATGTAAAGATATCAACACATTTAATAAAACCGTAACATTGCATATATCAGATTGCTGATGAACAATTGTTGAATCAAACTAGCCATTTAGTTAGTACCCACGATTCGTGGTAGTACCACAGAGAACAGACATTCATGTTCATATGAAGAAATTTGAAAATCGTGTGTAAAAATTTGAGTCAAAATACGTTAATACACTAACGACATCTGTCTTGTAGTGCCCCAGTTACACTGCATAAATATTGCTGTATCGATATCAGTGCTTGGTTTGTAAGTGACAAAAGCGCCACATAGCGGGAGCATTACCACTTAGTGGTAAATGACGGTTGCAAGTTTTTACACACCTTTTGAAAAGAAGATGAATGTCTGTTCTTTGTGGTAGTACCACGAATCGAACCTCCAAAATTTTGCATCCGAAATATCCGAATTTGCAATAGGTAAATTCTAGTGTTACTCCATAAGACTACAAGTCGGAAAAAAATTAATAAATTATAAAACCAAAATATAAAACTCACTGGATAACTAGACATTTTTGAGTTGCTAAGGAACTTAGTTAAATTTTAAAAAAAGTTTGAATAAATTTTGCTTGCTAAATTCCTATAAGTCGTCGCGCACACTACAATGTTACAATGGTTTTTTTTCAAAGCACCTAGATGTCGATTTTAAATGATGGTATTGTATGTATTGTAATTGGAGAATTACCAATCCGAATTTTTAGTAGCTGACGAACGGCAATTTTGGTAGGTGAATTCACACAATTGTGAATATACCTACCAAAATCTCATCTTCCAATATTGTTGGTTATAATACTAGCCACATATTTGAAAAGCGCTAGTTTATAAACGATTTGCAGCGGAAATATTTCATTTTGGTTGTTGTGGAGGGGTAGGTAAGATCACACAACATAATAAGTCAGCCTATACACCAGAGAGACGCCGAGACACTCACCGTTAAAGCAACTGTCAACATCAAAACGGATAACGGCAATGCAAAATTATACAACTCGCCCGTTTTGATGTTGACAGTTGCTTTAACGGTGAGTGTCTCGGCGTCTCTCTGGTGTATATAGTCAGCCTATACACCAGAGAGACTAGTCAGCCTATAGGATAGAGAGAAGACGTAGAACTCACCGTTATGGTAACTGTCACACCAAAACGGCGGGTTCCCCCGCCAAAATAAGCTTTGCGATGTTATTTTGCGTGACTTTTTCAATATTATATGTTTAGGGACCCAAACACATCTCACGTAACAGGAATTAAACCGTATGGCAGTAAAGCGTATATCAAACATGTTTAAATTTAATATGTGTTAGAGTCACATTCCGATTCGGAACTTGACCTTCTGTTTACTATACACAGACTTCGCAGCTAACCGTTGAGTGTACAGGACAATTGCGGGGCTAGCGCTACGATCCTACTAACACTAACAGTCTCTCCCGAGTCAAGACTCGAACCTACGATGAATGGCTTGTTAGGCCAGCATCGTACCTCGAGAGCTGGGGTTCGAAAAACATTAACAATTCTTTTTTTTTAATTGTACTTGCACACAAGTTGTTACATAAACTAGCAAGTCCCTTTTTTCATCGCAACTTGATTGCAATACTTTGCGTCAAAACTTTCGAAACTTTAAAGGCCTTCCAGCCGTTTTGGTGTGAGCTTAATGGAAGTGAGTGTCATGGCGTCTCTCTTTTCTATAGGCTTTCTAAGAGAGACGCCGAGACACTCACCGTTAAGGCAACTGTCAACATCAAAACGGGCGATCTGTATAATTTTGCATTGCCGTTATCCGTTTTGATGTTGACAGTTGCCTTAACGGTGAGTGTCTTGTCATTTCTCTAATGTATAAGTTCGCTAATAATTTTGCATTGCCGTTATCCGTTTTGATGTTGACAGTTGCCTTAACGGTGAGTGTCTTGTCATTTCTCATATCTATAGGTTCACTAGGTGTATAGTAGCGAACCTATACATTAGAGAAATGACAAGGCACTCACCGTTAAGGCAACTGTCAACATCAAAACGGATAACGGCAATGCAAAATTATACAGATCGCCCGTTTTGATGTTGACAGCTGCCTTAACGGTGAGTGTTTCGGCGTCTCTCTGGTGTATAGGCTGACTAGTGTATAGATTAGCGAACCTATACATTAGAGAAATGACAAGACACTCACCGTTAAGGCAACTGTCAACATCAAAACGGGCGAGCTGTATTATTTTGCATTGCCGTTATCCGTTTTGATGTTGACAGTTGCCTTAACGGTGAGTGTCTTGTCATTTCTCTAATGTATAGGTTCGCTAGTATAGATAGGCTGACTAAACATAATAGAAGTCGGAACTCACCTACCCGATTCCTTTACCAACCAAAATGAAAGATTTCAAATATTGAGGTAGGTAGGATTTTGGTAGGTAAATTCACACTAGTCATCGAAACGCCGCTAAGATACGACAGTGCTGCTAGTAGTGTTGTACTAATAAAAGTTTAAAAGCAGCATAAACCGCATAAACTAAAACTCGAGTTTGATCTGTTCATGATAATAATTAGATTCTTGAGGCAAACTTTAATCAGAATGGTAAAATACGTTGTTCATCCATTGAAAGAATCATAATGAAATTGCTTTCGTTTCTGCAGGAATCGAGATCACCGTATTTCTCTCCGAGAAAGACAAGAAATTCTATCAAACAGTCAGCGATAACAGCACCCACAATCCAAGATAAACCGACCCTTGTAAAATCGGTTCAAAGTAAACTAAACAAAAAACCCAAACTTTCAACCATCGTTCCTGAGATAAAAATCGAACCAAAGGAAGAAGCCGCTCATTCATGCAAACATACCAAGGCTGAATGCAGTTCTCAATTCGAAACAACACAGTGGGAACCGGCAAATTGGCGGCAAACTTTGGAGAATATTCGCCAGATGCGCCGTGACAATCTAGCGCCGGTTGACACGATGGGATGCGATCAATTTAAAAACGATGAATTAATCCCTGCCAAAAGCAGACGCTTTCACACACTGATCTCCCTTATGCTGTCCAGTCAAACCAAGGATCAAGTGAACTACGATTGTATGCAGCGGCTGCGAAAACATGGGCTGACTCCGAAAAACATGCTGGCAACTGAAAGTGAGGTTCTTGAAAGGCTAATTTACCCAGTAAGCTTCTACAAGGTCAGTACAATTTAGTTTTTATTATAGTCATACACGTTGACCCTTTTTGGCCAGGATATCACTTGCAATCTTTTCCAAATCATCCAAACTAAGCTGTTGTATTTTACTGTCGAAATCCTTCATAAACTCACTAGTCAGACGCTGTGACTGGTCCTCTTGGAGATACTTTTTGAAATGCCTCAGGATAGCTTCCCGCAGTGAGTCGGGTTTCTTAACGACCAGGGTCAGCTTAGTTCCATCCTTTATGTTACCGTAAGAGGCGATTGATTTCTCATCTGAGAGCGTTTTACCTACTAGAAGTAGCTTCTGGTGTTCGACGGGAACTAAGCTCTGTCTTTCCAGTTCAATTTTGATATCTAGCACTGTCGCATCTTCGGTAGTCTACAGAAGAAAGGGATAGTGAAAAAAATTACATAGCACGAGATGCTAAATTTACCTCAATAATGTACTCATCTCCTTTAAGGATTTTGATGATTAGTTTCATTGCGATGCTGGTCTGGCTAATATACTGATTTGTGAAGATGTAATTATTTAGTTTTATTTCGAAACGTTTGGATACAAGGTCGTTTACTTATACCTCATACGTCAAATGTTTTACACGCTTGTAAAAAGCAACTCACAGAACGAGTTGTTTTTACTCAGTTTGAAACGGTTTTCGTTAAGCAATTCTCATAAACGCATGAAAGTCCCATGTTCCATGATGCTGCATGATGTCTCGGTCTTCTAGAATCCATTAAGAAACGAAAATTTAAAACATTTACATGTTGTTTTTTTGTTAATTGCTATATATTTTATGCTTATTTTGCGTTTTGTGAGATGTATTGAGAGTACACGTATGGTCGAAGAAGTTTCGTGGGTTTATTTTCATATAATTATTTTGTTTAAGATCAAAAATAATTTTTTCATGGAGCACATTTTTCGGAAATATAACGGATATATTTTTCAAGAAAAATAAAATAAAATAAACAGTTGTGGTTTATCGATTTGATTTTTCAGACACCAAAATATGAGCTTTTCGACTGAAAAAATATTTTATGTCGTTACCTCACGTTAATGAATAAGCTATGAATTCAGAATTGAGTTTGGTTTTAAAATTGCTGCTCAAGCGATTTTTATGGTTCTTGAGTTATTGTTGTGTACTCGTAAGTACATCGCAAACAAATTTTCTGAACGTTGTAGACCAATTTAATGCCAACTCAGGGATATTCAACGGCCAGTTTAATGCCAACCCAGATACACAAGATCTTCGAGTTTCAGGCTGAAATTATTGATTGCTGTATGAAATTCAGGAAATTAGGGAAGCAATAAGCGCTTTCACTTTGCCTGAGCCGATTGTATATTTTTTTCAAGCCTACCCTTTTTACATCACAGTGTTACACTATCTTTTTATCGCAGAACAAAACCAAATTCATCAAACAAGCCTCGCAAATTTTGCTCAGCGAGCACGACGGCGACATCCCAAACACGATCGAAGGGCTGCTGAAGCTGCCGGGAGTCGGTAAGAAGATGGCGCATCTATGCATGCGTTCCGCCTGGAACGTTGTGACCGGCATCGGGGTAGATACGCACGTACATCGCATATGTAACTGGCTCCGGTGGGTGCCGAAGGAAACAAAAACTCCGGAGGAGACACGGATTGCGCTGGAGCAGTGGCTGCCGTTCGAACTGTGGGATGAGGTTAACCAGCTACTGGTTGGCTTCGGGCAGACTACATGCAGTGCGAACTATCCGCGCTGCAATGAGTGTTTGAATGCAGACATCTGTCCAGCCAAGGGGAAGCATGGAGTTCGTAAGTCACCCATGAAACGGGAAATCAAACAAGAAGATTTGGAATTTTGAACTTTGAGCCAGTTCAGGTTAGGAGAGTTTTATTTGAGATTATTTTGTTCACAGTACAAATTAGTGTTTGTCTTATTAAATCGAATTTTTGCTAGTGCTCAGTTGTTTTCTCAAAATAATTCAATTTCGTGGCCAGGCTAACAAACATTGCTGAGAGACGCCGAGACACTCACCGTTAAGGCAACTGTCAACATCAAAACGGGCGATCTGTATAATTTTGCATTGCCGTTATCCGTTTTGATGTTGACAGTTGCCTTAACGGTGAGTGTCTTGTCATTTCTCGTATCTATAGGTTCACTAGTTGTGTGGTAGAAGATGTTGATAGAGATCAATTGATTAATGTAAGCGCAATGCTTTCCACATTCTGGTTTATCCGCAATGTAACGGTTATAGACAGACACGAATGGGACACCGCTAGATGATATACTTAATTCCAGTAGGAGGCACGCAGCAAACGGAGGATTATGTACTTTGAACAGTTGCATACCGTTCAGAGGACTAGCGATTTTAATATCGTGGGCGGAATATATTCAAACGGATTGGTCCGATGTCACAGTTTTGTCAACTTTTTGCTGAAAGCTATCGAGTATGTCTTTTAGCAGAGGACCCATTTTTAGCTCCGTCAAGCAAGTAGTGTTGCTGTAGATTCGAAACAAGTTGGCCGACCTGCACTCAACAGCTCCGGGAAAACTTCCCTACTCCAAGCTGGAAAATTTCATTTGTTTGTGTTTTCTATACCCAATATATTGTACAAGTCGTATATAGAGGTAAAGGAGCTAAAATTCAGCGGGGTATGTTTGGCAAGATATTCGTAAATGGCTGCTAGCGAGTTATTTAGTCAGCCTATACACCAGAGAGACGCCGAGACACTCACCGTTAAGGCAACTGTCAACATCAAAACGGGCGATCTGTATAATTTTGCATTGCCGTTATCCGTTTTGATGTTGACAGTTGCCTTAACGGTGAGTGTCTTGTCATTTCTCATATCTATAGGTTCACTAGAGTTATTGTAGCTTTGAAATGTATCCGATTGTAGATACCGTTCCAGTCCCAACTTGAACAGGGTTTTGTACTGGAATTTGATATACCGGAATTGGTTGCCATGCGATGGTAAATTCCCATATGGAAGAAAGTGGATATAATTCTGTTAAGTTGGTTAGAGTACTCATTACTACTCGTTCAGACTCGTTATTTGAACCTTAATTTGCGCTTTATTTTAATCGTCACCAAGAATACCACGAGAAGCCATTATCCAAGCTCGAGTTGAACATGTTTTCCAATTTAAACAAAAATGACAAAAATAACATGAGAAATAGGTCCCATATTACGTCACTAACGGTTGTTAACTGACCTCAGTCATTAGTCCAATTGCTTCGGAATCTGTAAATAGGGTGGCATAAAATTTTTCACAATTAAATTCCCTGATTTTCCTTGATATTACCTGAATTTGCCTTTTACGCTGAAAAAATCCATTTTGGCGCTGAAAAGCCGTTTAAAAAAGGATCGCGTCTCGGTTAAAAATTTTAACTTGACTTTTTTCCAGTGTTCCCTGATTTCCCTGATCGAAAAATGAATTCTCGGACATTCCCTGATTTTCCAGGTTTTTGACACCCTGTGTATGCCTACTTCCCGATGTTTTTATGGTCCTATACATACCACGTGAGTGAATATTAGGTTTCCATAAGTTTCGTCAGCAATGTCGAAATATTTCTCCGTAACTACGAAACTTGCTAGCAAATAATCGCCTGCCCTGATAAAGCGAGCTGTGCCATAGTTCCTATTCTGGATGTGAACACCACTTAAAATAGATTATCACAGATTTCGGCGGCATATTTATCAGTTTGAATATCCGCATTTTCATACTAGTTAGCTGCCAACAAAATAGTTTTCAAATCGATTTCACGGATATTGAAGCCGCGAAAAAATGCAATTGAAACAAAAATAGCTAATAACTTAGTAGCTTGGTAATTCGCATGTGTTTCCGGATTAACCAAAATTTTACATGCTCAATCGCTACTTTCGCTTACTAATCGGTTAGTGATGGATGTAGCTTTTAGTTAAAAGCGAATACATCAAGCGGCTTTAGAAAGCAGCAGAGAAACGAACATCTTTAACTTGCGATAAGTAATAACTCACAAAATAGATGGCTTACGTTTGGTATAAAAATCACTGGGGGTGGCATCAATATGTTATTGTTTTTTTCGTACTTATACAATGTTTTGGGAGAATCATTAAACACTAATTTTTGGATACATGTATATACTCTTTAACAAAAAGAAAAAAAAAATAAAAAGCTAAATGAAAGATGATACTGCAAGGTAGGTATACGGTTCAATCGAGAAAAAAAAACAAAACAGAGCCTTTAGAACGAAAATTACCCAAAAATAACCCGGATTCTTCTTGCATAACAGTAATTAAAAAGATGGCGATGAAAAAGAATTTCTCTCCACAAGACATACACTACTAAGTTTAATAAAATACTCATAGTTCTGTTTATTCCAAAATCTTACATAGGTTTAATCTCACAGCAAGCAACAATTCGATAGAGTCCGAAATACGACCAACATTTACCTACATAGAACAATCGGTATTTTCAATAGGAAACTCATTTTGCACATACGTACTAGGCTATAAAAAAGTTTAACTGCTGCCAAAAATGCATCCCACGTTCTCAATTTCTATGCGGAGCCTAAACATCCACCTCCTCGTTGTTCTCTGTTTCGTCTACCACGACGGCCGTCTCGAGTAACATTTTGTGGCTCCGATTACGATCCGCACCGTCGTTCCACCGGCATTATCCATCGATTCGGAGATACCATTTGTCGTTGTGATAGCCTCCGCGACGTTTTCGGTAGGCCATTAGCCCCAGCAGCACCAGAAGGATGGCCACTGTAGCCAGGAACATGATACCTATCAGACTGGTCGAGGATCGCATGTCCGCCTCGACATAGGTTAGGGAGAGGAACGAAACTTGACATTCGCGTTGCCAATTGTCCGGTAGAATGTCGCTATACACCTCAAACAATCGACTCAGAGGACAACGGGTACCACAGTTGGGGATGTTCATAGCTTGAGGTTCAGCGGTTGTGTTCTTATAGTAGATGGAAACGAACGGTTCATCGGAATTGGCAGATTGCCGCAGCTCCAGCATGACGCAGGCTGCGAATGGAGGGTTGTGGAGGTCGAACAACAGCAGCGTGTTTAAAAGATTGGACACGGTCGTATCGTGGGCGCTGTAAATCCAGACGGAACGATTCGGCTTGAGACGTTTGTTAATTTTGTCTTTAAAACGCTGCAGCATCTCTTTCACCAGAGGGCCGGTTTTGAGGCGTGCCAGTTGGGGTGTGTTGGTTTTTGTGGCAAAAGATCGCGTGGAAATGGAGCGCAGCGGCTCCGGGTAGACTTGCTTGGTCCAGTCCGGCAGTGTGAAGTTATTAAGTTCTTCTATGTGTAAACAGCTGTAAATATTCTGCGCCGCGGTCGGCGAGTCAACTCTTCGCCCTGAGTGAGTGGTAATGTACTGGTAGATCGGTTCTAGTGATTTATTGTACTGCTGGAATGCTTCGGATTCTTTGTACTTTCGAAGCGCGTAGTCGTATGCTGGGCAAGCTTTTTTCGCTGCTAGCACCTCATCCAGTGACTCGGGGGTAGTATGTATGGGAATCGGTTGCCACTGGATACCGGAATCCCAGACATCGGTTCCAACGGGTGGATACAGGCCAGCTAGATTGGATTCAGCGCTCATCAATGTACGGTCGACATCAGTAGAGCGTACATAAATATCGTTGTTGCTGTAGGTCTGCTGTAACAGGCTGCGGTAACGGTTTCTCAGCCAACGTCCCAGCTCCAGATGACGTTGCTTGCCGGCCTGGAATTGTAGATTATTGATTATTGATAATATCGATTATCCGATATGTTAATAAATTTAGTTCCCGAGCTGTGCAGCCTATACGTAATATCGAGCTCTATTATTGCTCTATCATTTATGCAAAAACCATTCACTTTCGCCATTCGTGCAATCAACAGCAACACCGGTAATGCTTGCCATAATAGCATAGAATTTCAAAGCCTAGGTCAATCAGCCGGCGACTGATTTATTAGATGACTAATACTTCCTCGTTAAGTTGCTGTAGAGGGAGCAACGACCCTACCTGTTTGTTTTTATTATCCTTAAATACAGCAACTTACATTAGTCAGTTGTCCCCATCCAGTGGTCCAGTGTTTCGGGTCTTTCCAGGGATCCGTCGGATACGGTTCTATTGGAGTGCGGTCACCGTGACGAAACAGCTGCGAAATGGCAATACTTTTAGCAAGGAACATTGTTAACCAATTTGCTTTGAAGCTAAAGTAAATCTTACCACGTGTGCGAATATCAGTCTTTCTTCAGAGGCCTCCTGTTGAGACTTAACAACAGTAACGTGTTGCAGTATCAAAACGATTAGCACTGCTAGCAGTAGGCTGCTGCCGTAGCGACCAGAGATCAACATCCTACAAACAACGCTGTTGCTCGAGCTCGACTAGTGAAATGCTGCCACAGTTTCCTGCATGCGGCACGGTAAACTGCAGCTGATATTTGATCTGCCGCTTGTCTATGAAGAGTGGAAAACAAAATGCAATATAAAGAAAAAACAAAACACAGGTAAACAATTTAGCACAATGATATCAGTTTTTTGTGCGTTTTTCTTTTTCCATTTTTGTTTGTCTGGACCAGAAAAAAATGAAGTGAGTCACATTTAGGCTTATTGTTTTATTGTTCACCAACAGATTATTCGATATTTCCTTTCAAACTTGGAGGGCACGCTATTATTACTAAACTTTCTATAGATAATAAAATTACCCCGATTGCGCGTATACCAGTGACATTAATTTCAACGCACTAATTCGCAATGGCGGCCTCTTAGGAACGATATGCTTTGTTTTGACAAAACTAGGTAAACGAATAAGCCAGCAATGAACTGAGTGATAAGCTGCATGCAAAGTGATAATGAAATGTGCTTTGCATGGGTGATAAGACAGAGAAAGACTAAAGCTTAGTAGTTCAACACGATTACATTAAACTTGATAGCTACCTCCTAGTGAGACGATGGCACAACACCCGTACCGTAACACGAAGCAAAATGATCATAAGCAGCAGCAAGTTAAAGTGACATTGAAAATTGGCTCCTATTGGATTCTCTCTCTCATGTAGCAATGGGCGATATTGTATCGGTATCGGAAATATCGATACTTTAGAGACGATATTTCGATTTTTTGGATCGATACACAAGCGTCCGATACTCGACCGTATCGATACTGAAAACCGCGATATTTGTATCGATATTCTTTTATGCACACGGACCAGCTAGCTGACATGTTACAAGGGCTAACATCTCAATGTGTACACGAGATCACCGCCACTTTTGATATGCTATGTTATGCTGTGCTAGTGATGGGAAATATCGCCCAAAACGTACATCGATAACAATCGATAATTCCGGGGCTTTTATCGATATTATCGATAAGTATCGATAATTTGACAGCTAACGTTTGCGGTAAAAAAAATTTTTTTCAGATGATGAAAAAAAAACTATTTCAGATGGTGATGAAAAAGAAACTATGACAGATAATTGAGTTGGATGAATTTCCCATGCAAGGTTATCATGTTAGCTTCCTCGCAAACAAATATTACGTCCTTGCGTGCGGCCTTCCGGCAGTTAACCGTAATATTTGCCATGGCGGACGAAAACATGCGTGTAGCCATGTTTTTAAGCTCTTTCTTCGTTTTTTTTTTATTAATTCCTCCTCCGTTTTCGCGACAAAATTGTTGGAATAGATCTTGCGCTTCAAGTTTGCCCAGAAATTCTCGATGGGAAGCAGGTGGGGGACATTGGGCGGATTCACCGACTTCGGTACCACATCGATATTCAGCCGCTCCATCTCCTCCTACGATCGCTTCGAGTAGTTGGCCGACGTCAAATCTGGCCAGAACACCGTGTCTTCGCGCTTATAGTATTTCTTGATGAACGACGCAACGTCTGTCTGGCACTTCGTACTATAAATTTCCCCGTTCACGGCCAGCCCGGAGCGAAAGAAGAGTAACTTTGAAATCCCTTTCTCGCTGATTGTCAGCCACAGCCGCACCTTCTTGGGGAACTTGGTCTGTGAAATAAACTTTACCTCGGTGCTCACTTCCTTCGTGGGGGAGGTAAAATACGAAGAACCCTGCTAGTCGTTGCCATCCAGGGTGAGACAGGTCTAGTCGTTCATCACCACTGCCACGTCGCGATTCGCCGGGAAAATCGACTTGACCATCTTATTCAACCGCTGTCGCCTGCAGCTCCGAGACCAGTGGTCGGGACTGCAGCTTCTTGTATGCATGTCCATGTTCTCCAGATACTTTTTCACTGTTTTAGAGCATGCACCAACCTCTCGGCCAAGTGCACGCAGCGATTTAGCCACTTTTCCCTCGGTCTTCCTCTTCAGCATCCTTTTGGTTATCAGCAAGCTTCTTGTCACTCAGGGTCGTTGGCCGACCAGAACCGGGTTTTCTTTCGATGCTCTGATCATTGTCCAATAGTGTCAAAATGTTGTAGATGCCAGAACCGGCATACCCGGCGTCCACAAAGTGCCGCACGATGTCTGTTTTTGAGGCCATTTTGAAACCCATGAAATCGGGAATTTTTTGTCCATTTTTTTACCGCAAACGTTATTGCGGTTATAGTAACGGCCCAAACAGAATGGATACGTTTGCGTTGCGTTGGCGTCAATTTGACAGTAAATGTATGGGCTAACTGTCAAATTGCCGCAAACGCAGCCGCAACGTATCCATTGTGTTATGGCCTTGAATGACAAATCTTACGATACTGCGAATGATAGTTCAAACTACCGGACGAGTTAAACAGTTTGTTTTAGAAAGTCTTTGAGTTTTACGCCGGGAGTGCTTTCTACGGAGTAGTTTCAAGCCGAAGTTCATTTTGAAGGTTGTGTAATAAGGGAAATAATTGAAGCAGGCAAAATTCTGTCAATTTTTAAATGGCCAAAACTTGAAAAATGAATCAATTCAGACAAAACAGGTTTCATTTTACTGGAAAACTGTCCTAGATTCCTAGTATAACTTGAGAACTGGACGTGACCAAGGGTCACTGGAAATGTTTCAGATTTCCGGAGTGTGTGCCAAAGTGTACATTTTTGCAACGCGTAGAACTTTTTCTGACATTCTGTTTCACATAGGTTTATATGTTGTCAATAAATCAGAATTTATTTCAGGTTCATTGGTAGCCAAAGATTGAAAATTCGCCAAGGAATCATCGAGGTATGAATTTATTAAGTATGGGTGTTGATTTCAGCGGTTTTTTCCCTGTTGGGTACTAATTTTCTTTGAGCTTGCAGCACTCTAGCAGAATTCAATCGAACATTGTGGGTGTGTAGGTCTTATTAAACCAAGCAACTTTGCAAACTTGCGTTTGAAAATTTATCTGGATTAACATTTAAAAAGGTCAGATTGAAAGTTGAGACCATGATAATTGTCAGTCAAAATTTCGATCATCATGTGACAAATTTCAGGAACTCATTGCTGAAAATTGCACTTGGAAAAAAATTTCAAGAATAAATGTTAACATGTGTACCGTTTTTTGAACCCGTTTTTATCCCGAGAAAATCTGGTCAGCCTGCTTCAAAAATATAAAAAAATGAGTTTAAGATCCTACTCTGAAAAAAAATATAATTTTAAAAACAAAAAATGATTCTAGAAAATATCGGTGATCTCAGATTTTTTTAAATGAAGTATTTTAGATAGACAATTTAGTTGCCTAAAACGTTCTATGCGTTGCAAAAATGTACACTTTGACACACACTCTTGAAATCCGAAACATTTTCGGTGTAGGATGGTCACACCAAGTTCCCAAGTAATACTAATATAATACTGTTTGCCAGTGGAATGAAACTGGTTATCAAAATTGATTCATTTTTCGTAAAGTTCTGGCCATTTAAAATTCGAGAGAATTTTTTTATCTCAATTATTTTTTCCACCCCCTGTATAAATCAGGATACTTTTTTTGGCGCAACAATTTTGTTGATTTGGATTTTTAGTTGAACTAAAAATTGTTTGTTGGGTAACAGATACTTTAAACTTAAACAGTTCCAAGTTAAACTAAACAATTACCAGAGAATTACCAATAGACTGCCGCTATGCATGTCCATCATATTATAAGAGTTGGCAAGCCAAAGAAAATGCATTTCATTACAATTTCGTGCCATTGCTTTTTATGAGATGGTGCGAAAAGTTTGGATATTTTTTTAAAGTTCTCCAGTACTGAGTTATCGAATTCATCTGTGCATAGGAAACTAAAAACTATAAATACCTTTTTAGTTACCATTATTTCTCAGAAACTCAGTGACATCCGGGGGGAACCTTGACACCACCCCCAACAATGCTAAATCTCGAATAGCAACAAATACCCAGCGGCAAAAGCAACTCCTGGGGAAGGGTAGGTGAGGTCTCCTTCTTTTGGGTCTCCTCCAGTAACCAGCCGCACTGACTTGTGCTCACCCTTATAATATCGATAATTATCGTTAGCGTCAAAAAATTAACGAGAATATCGATGTCAAGCACTTATCGATATTATCGATAAGTATCGATAAGTTTCCCATCACTAATGCTGTCTGTCAGCGTCAGTGGAGCCCACACATCGTAGAACCGCTGCGATGTTGGCTGCGATAAAGCAAAGCAAATCGGATGGAGATGCCAGCTAGTTGATACGAGCTGGAACCACTGAAAAGCTGCCACTGTCAGTATAAGTATCGCACAATATTTGTCACTCTCCAATTTTAACATGAGGCAAACACGGGCAAACAACAACCATGATGTCAAATAAATTTGACCATTATGTCAGAAGGTCAAAAATTTGACCATTAGACAAAGAGTGTACTACAGGCTTTAGATGGAGAAATAGATAGAGAGAATGTTGTGAGCCAAACGAACTGTCAAAATCTGAGCCAAACGCAGCATAGGGCCAAATTCGAAATTTGTTTTACTTAAGCCACACATTTAAAGCCAAAAAGGAGTGCTCAATAATAACGTGTTCTCAAATACTTTCAAAAATAGGCATTGCTCTACGTTGCATTATTAAGGCACAAAACTTTTATTGTTTCTCTGACAATTGATTAAAATATTGTTTGTTTACATTTATACTCAGCTTCATTTGTTTTTATTTCAATTAATTCTACTTTCTGCGTTAAAATGCATTCACAAACCCCTCAAACGAAATTCAACGTTATCAGAAATGATGTTTGGCTTCGATTTAGTTGGGCTATAACCCAACGAGCGGGAGCCCAACTAAAACGTAGCCCAACTAAACATAGCCCAACGAGCGAAATTTGACTGTATTTTAAAAACAAATATAAGTTTTCTCGTTACACTGTTGAGATCGAATATTTGCAAGCGGAAACTAACTCATGCTTTCCGTCAACACAAGTTAGAGTACAAGTGAAAAAAAAATGCAATATTTATTAGTTAGAAAAATTCAGCGATAGACTTCACTATCTTATTTTCGCTGACATATCTAAATTTTTTATGTCATCAACTTCCTCATCAATTAATATGGAAGTGTGTCAATAATTTATACAAATAAGACGGGAGCTTCACAGCCCATTGGGCCAGTGAATACAAATCTTGAAGATATAAGTTGTTTAATTCATTTGTTTGCCAAAGCTCAGAATTTCTGCATTACCTGTATGTATTTGTTTGTGAAGTCATTTGATTCATGCTGCTCTAGAGAATGCGGATAGATACCAGAAAAACAACAAAAAGTCGGCACATCAAATTTTCATTGCTGGAAACCACCAAAATTTTGCTGATTTTTGGTGTGCTGTGCTTCCAGCCATCTGTTCAGCAAAATGAAATTTGCTAATTATTCAGTAATGCTCAATTGCATAAAAGTGACAGGTCGTTTGCTGCATGTTCGGTAAAACAAAATACAACTTGCTGGTTGTTAGCTATGACAATTTGCTGTTCATTCAGCAAAGCATAAATCAATTTGCTGGTTAACCAGTTAATTCAAGGGAACCATGTTTCCGTCAGGCACCAGATTCCATCCGCCCATCGGATCATAGGCAAATTACTGTTGAACTAGAGATGTATGATTATCATTTCAACTTTTAAGTTCATCTAGCCCAACAAGGACTTAGCTATGGTCCTATATTCGCTATCAGGAGCTTAGCGATGATCCCGTACCAGCTGCACAGCGATTTGGCACGTTTTACTAATGACAGCTTGACGTAATTTTTTGACATATCAATTCTTTTGCTGGATTCCAGCAACCATTCATTTACTGTTTTCTGTTCAGCAAATAGTTTTGCTGTATTTTCGCGAATCACTGAATCGAATACTGGTTTTCAGTAAATTCAGGGTGGCTACTCAATATCAATTTTCAATTTCCCGGTTTTTTCCCGGTTTTCCCGATGATATTTAGTGAAATTTCCCGGTGTTTTATTTTTAAAACATATGAGAGAAAAATCAATTTTCACATGTTTATTTGTGCCTTGCAAAAATAGTGTTACAAAACTATGAAAAACATTCCTCCTTCATCGTGTTTAGCTGTTTGTCGACTTTATCAAGTACCTTCATGGTGATCTGCTGCACAATTTTCGCCCTCTTTATCTCCAAATCGTTGACAATCTTTGCCTTCTCGCGCTTTTTTGCTTCCTTCTGCATCTTTCTCTGTCAACCTTCTCTCGAGCTTGCAGTGCTTCTGTATCAGGATGCCAATGAAATGCGTGGGATAAATTCAAGAGTTGGGGCATAGAGTTTTTGTCTTCTAGAAAAATGTCCTCAGGCAAAACTTCAAGCGGACTTTGGGAAGAAGAGCCTCAGAGTGACCAATTAAAAAAATGCACATGAAACTGTCTAGATGCATTATGCAAAATGAATGAAACGTTGAGATCTGTTATTTCAAAACAATTTTTTTTTTCGAAAAACTTCGATCCTGGGACTTTAAAATTTTCGAGCTGGGGTCAATGTAATGTATAAGAAATTTTCTCATGGTCCGTAAAATAAATTCAACTGACACTCTGAATAAACAATTTGAAAAAAAAAAAATAATTTAGCTACTGTTTGTTTTTGATATAGAAAAAATCTGAGAAATCTTTAACAAATAGCTCTTCAAGGTGGCGTCTTTCCCCAACAAAATCAAGTAGTCAAAAGGTCCAACACAGAATGTAAAAATTTTTTTTGCTGCTTGTGGTTAAAATCATACCAAAAATCGGGAAGTACAAACCGGGTAGCTCCGTTCCGGTCCGGTTCGAAATAAAATCGAGACTCGAAGTTTCCGGTCCTATTTGACTTTTAACCGGATTCTCCCCGATGCGATGTCGAACACTATTCACAAGAAGTTTCAATACGCCTCCCGCGACGCTAATAACTTTTTGACTTCTTTAAAATCTGACAATATATGTTACGGAACAGTAAATTTATCCACCTGATCAAGCCTGATTTTATTTGACGCAGATCTTGCTGCGAAGCCGCTGTCGACTTTAACTGAAACCAACAACCAGCTTTCCCCTATCCGGCAGAATCATGCCAGTTAGGTAAACATAAAAAACAGGGTCTCATGTTGACATTTCCTCAGAAACTGTTGAACAAATAAAGCGGCAGACATGAAGGAGGATGATTTTCCCGGCGTGAAGCCTAATTTCCCGATTTTCCCGTATTTTTTCCCGGTGATTTAAAATTCCCGGCTTTTCCCCGCTTCCCGTTTTCCGGTAAAGTGGCCACCCTGAGTAAATGTATTTATCAAAAATTCAAAAAATGATCTCAGCTATAGTATCGATACTTCTGGTATCGATACTTTTTGACCGATATTTTGAGTATCTCGATACTTTTGGCTCTTCGGGTATCGATACTGAAGTATCGATACTCTCCGTCGTATCGCCCAATGCTACTCTCATGTGTTTATGCTGGAAGAAATAAAAGTTGGAAGGGTCAGGTCAGGGAGGATGCTATTGTTACTCGACCAGAGTGCAGAGAGTAGAAATCAAGCATGAAAAGGTTCCAACTATACATAGGGTAAACTGGTATATCTAGAGTGATTCGCGATTAGGGCTCAACTAACATAATGTAAACAAATGGTTTTATTACACTATTGAGTTTGGAAAGACTTACGAAATTCATGAAAAGAATCCTTTCTTTTGTATAAATCGATAAAATTATTTAAATCAAGCTTTTTGTTTTGAAGCAACGGGCTTATTTGCGAAATATTTCGTAAACAGGCGATAGTAAAGGGCGGATCCACTTTTGTTTTCAAAATAAAGGCGCATTTAAAGGGGCGCAACTGGAGAAAAAATAAAAACAAGGCGAAAGAAAGATGGGCGTATCTCGTTGTCAGAACGCTTTAGGGCGAAATAGAGGTGGGCGAATCTCGTTGTCAGAATGCTTTAAGGCTCATTAGAAAAAGGTTAGAAGAAAAGTGCAGATTTAAGCCATAAATGCACAAATTTAATGTATTATTGTAAGGAAACTATAAGCCAGGTATATTCTACGTCGATTTTTGGTATTGATGTTAATGTCAGTCACTTCCTTTGAAATTACGATTTGAAAATGTACTTGCAAATTTTCAAACTGATATTCCCCAATGTTTATCTTTTGCCAGTTTCGCCCTTATCGCAAATCACTCCGGAATAACGACCCAGTTTATTTTTACGTGAATATGCAAATAATAAAATATGAGACTTTAGAGAACCCATAGCAATTCATGAAAACAACCTACTTGGCAATTTTGACAGTTGACGCTAGCAACAAAAATATTTTTTTATTTGAGCTGCTTCAGATCAGGGGAATATTAACGTCAACATTTTACCTGCCAATCATCAATTCATTACGGCGTCTTAAAGCCGTATGAATAAAAGCGTTTGCTTTAATCATCCCGTGCAAATCTTACGGGAGAAGCAGAGTAACTTCTTTTATTCATACGGCCTAATATTTCATTTCAAATGCTTACAAAACCTATCTTATTCATTGAACGTACACATTGTACTGAAAACAAATGTCGAGTTCTTGTTTTTTCCATCTAAAATGATATTTCGACTGGCAACATGGCTAACAAAACAAACGCACATTAAATCGGTCCGTAAATTTTTCATAAAATTCACTCTCGGTAGTGTTAGTGAATTGAGAGTGAAGTGGAAGCCGTAAATTGAGAAGAAATGGGCTCTATCATACGTCCTCTCCTGACATCGATTATAGGATTGTGTTTGTTTATTTATTTTTATCCCCCATTGAACTTTGCACGCAGCAAAGAGCAAACCTTTTTGCTTCAGCTGGCTCGTAAAATGCAACTGGAGAGACAGGAATCAGAAGCTAAGTAATGGTGTTGATAATATTTTACATTTACAGTGAAACTGTGAGGCCTGAAACATGCTGGACGCCGGCGCGGGCGGTCCGGTAGGATTCTTGCCGTAGGTTGGTGAACAGATCTACTTACGGCTGTTTATTGAGCTGCGGCGGGAGTCTCGCCCGATCGCTTGCTTTGGCGTTCGACGTGTTTCAGGCCTGACTACCTATGTTAACGCACACAACTTTTCTTCCATTCGATTTGAACAGCATAGCGAGAGAGAATTTGTTTTTTTTCTGCCTTTTGTGCTGCGTGGTGATTAGTGCATTCGTGTACATTTGTGTGAGGCGTGAAGAGAGATGATGGTTGCTTGGATTGAAGTTTGCTTGTGTGTGTGTGTGTCGAAACATGATGAAGTCGATGCGAAGTGTTGCCGTGTTTTCAACAATTTGCTCGGCATGCGTGCGCAGTAAGATTGCTCATTATTTTCATTTTTCATGAACCTGAAACTGAAATTCAATTTATGATTTCGTAGCTTTTGAACGAATAGTGTACTCTTGGATGATTATGTTCAATTCGTGTGAGTCGGGCCAACATGAGTCCACACTGACCACACCAACTAATCGTTATTAGTTTAACATTTTGTCAAAAAGTTTTGCTTAGTTCGGTCAAAAAATATTTGTACATATACACTTTTTTGAATAGTTAAGTTGGAAACATACAACACGCCGACCATGATAACCGCATTTCAATTGTGATCAGTTTGGTATTTTGCTAATAAACTTAGAACTCTACTTTGTTTCGTATCCATATTTGCCTTTTTATAAACTTGTAGTAACTAGTAGTAACTAGCATTGATCTAACATTTGCTTCCTTTATTTGACCGCCAGGTGTCAGTATTGATTAGCATGCAGGCGCAAATAAATTATTATCTGATGTACAATTGCGACTGATTCTGATCAGTAGCTCAAGCTCAGTAGATCTAGCTCAAATTCAAGCTATCTGATCCATTCCAAGTCTTTACGTGTATTTTATTCGATGCAACGCTCCAATTTTATGATTTAACTAGCTTTTGGACGAATGTTGCAAAACCTGAACAACATTTTTTAAATCTATTTTGAAAATCTCGTTGGTCGGTATAACATCATACCATGCGACTGAATGTTGATAGCGATTGTTTTGGCATTTCGAAATGAACTTCTAACTCTGTTTTGTTTGATATGCATATTGGCATTTTTCTAAGTTTTCTTGCTTTGAAGGCATGCAACTCTGCCAGTTTTTATACTCAGTAGGTATTATAGTTTATATAAAATTTTCCGCGAAGTTCACGTTTTTAGGCAAATATTCTTAGCCGGTAACCCTGGTTGGTTTTCTTCCCCGAACCGCATTATTACTCAAGACAAGAATGGTGCATGAGTAACCTAGTTTTACATTAGGATTTGCGCGCGGTATTTTGACCGCGCTCAGTGTGACTATCCTCATACATCGGTTTCGAAGTCCAATAACCACGCATCAATGATCTTACATCGTACAACGCTCGGGTGTGCCTCGTATTGGCTCTTTGGTCAGAGACTTTTCCCCCTTACGCGCTTTGTCGGTTATTTGAGCGCTTATCCATCATGTCACGAAACAACGCGGTATGATATTTTTCACTGGTACCAGTAGTTTGCTTAGTTTGCGTTTGGCGTGCGGTTGTTGCGTTTTACGAAATCCATTCGTTTCAAGGTAAATTTAAAAAGCTCACAGGATGAAACGCGAAGTTTAGTGTGATACAAACTGTTAACGATTGGTAGGTTGCCGAAGATAACTAGAAACTTCAATTCTCCTGTATGCCGATGCAGCGATCGTGGCGTGGTTCTATTTATATCGTCTCCTGGTGGCCGGTTGCCCAGAGACCGAGAAGTAACCATATCGTGCGCGAATTTGTGTAGGAAAGATCGCACCATCAACCTCGATGGATCCAGATCAATTCCTTTCCACTAACACTAATTCCTTCCTTTGATACTTGTGGATGATGCAGAGGATTCCTCGGTCTCTAGTAGCAACAAGTATTAAACTAACATTCCCGATATCCCTTCCTCGATTGATCTGCATTGGGCGTGGCCAGCTACGTAATTGATCAGTGAAAAGAAAGATCACCAGGAATTGTACACTGGAAATGGCTTGCCCCTCCTAAGCACCATTTTGACGGTTCTTTGTGCAATTTCAGCTGATTCTGGTCAATCGCGGGCAACACACGGGCGATCAAATATGCTATGCTATGCTATGCTTTCCATCTAAAATGATATTTCTTCGAGAATAAATATACCAACAATTTGAGACGTTTACTCTACTGCATTAGTTTTAGGAGGGCAAACCAACCAGAAAGTGGAAAATGTATGGAGTTTGACAGCCACAAGAGCCCCTTGCTTCAGATATAATTTTTTGTCACTTTCGCAAGGTTTTTTACTAGTTTTTGAAGGTCAATACATAATCGGCAATCGTGCTCATATGCGTTAAGCCTGTATTACACTCTTTGACCAATATGGTCAAATATTTGACCTTTTATTTAACATAATGGTCAAATTTATTTGACATCATGATTGTTGTTTGCCCGTGTTTGCCACAATAAAACATTGAAGAGTGACAAACAATTATCTTTGACCAAACTTTTATCTGTTAAAAAGTGACAAATATTTGACGTCTGGTCAAAGAGTGTAATACAGCCTTCAAACGATAAGTAACTGTATAAGCACAGACAAACAGACGTGCCACTAGATGACGATGTCATCGACCCGAAACGATTATTTCGAAATGTTGCTTAGCGGCACAGAACAGATATGCAACTTCGAACAAAACTCTGCAGCAAATCGGTGCCCAAGCTTTCGCATTCATTTTTTGCTGTTCCAACCTACATTGATTTTACAGTGCATCGTTCGAACAGTTCGCTCCAATAGTTTGAACATGCACCAAAAAACTATTTTTTTTGCTTTAATAACCAGGCAAAAAGGTGATCTTGAACAGTTGAATCTATCAAAATCAAGTTCACAGGACCGATCGCACTTCACACAGGACCGCATTCAAGAGATCTTTGAAGTGGAAATTCAGTAACAATTCACAATCAACGTCAATAGAACAAATTAAACTAAAAATCTTTCAACCATTCAAACATTGTCAAACAAATTTTCTTGGATCGTACACCTCACGACTGTTGAAACTATTTTAACCTGTTAGTTGATTTACTTGTATATTTTCGTTGACTTGGAAACCAAATTTCTCGATCAACGACAATATTTTTTTCTCGTACCGTTTTTTATACCTAACATTGCTAGAAATGCATATCAGACGCGCTGTACCAGCACTGCTTACGACATTAGGTACAATGTAAAAAAATAATTGTCGTTAGTCAAGATATTCAGTTTTCAACTTGGGCAACAATGGAATTCATTAAAAATATATCTACCACCCGCCAGTTTTTATGTTGCACGTATGCGGGTGGCACTGTACGTTTATCATGAAAAGGCACCCTCGCTATACCAGCACCGGGGAGAACAAAGGATTCTCTCGACGAAAAAGCGGCGAGAGCTCATACGGTCCTTTTGTTGAATGAATGGAATATAAGCGTGATGAAATTTCGAGTGTAAAATGCATTCTCTCCACCGCTAGATGTCGATACTTAAAATAAAGGGATTTTGTCTCGTTTTTGGTTCTTCAGATGAACAGATGTGTTAGCGGGCAGTAATGCCGCTAGTGTCGCCATAAGCAAGCGTTCACATTCATTATCAGAGACAAAAACCGTCAGTAAAGCCACGGGTGTTTATTTAAGCAAGCGTGCACACCCTTTAGCAAAGACAAAAACCGTTTTACGAAAATAAGATATACAGTCGTCGTTCGCTAACTGCAACGTATTTACATTGCAGTTATCGAATGCCGTTCGACAACTGCAACACTTGACTCATGCCAAAATTTAGAGGGGGTCCGTCACTACCATTTTTGTTTTCAATTTTTCAATGATGTCGAAATTTATTTTTATAATGGAATAGTGGCAAAAATATCAGAAAACTAAAATAGGCAAGCTTTTTGATTAATCAATTTGATAGTCATATTTCCGCATCATAATTTATTGTGTTTTAGTAATTACTTTACATTACCAATATGTAGGCGAAATTAAAATCATCACTACAGAAGACCATTTTACGAGACGTTTTTGAACTCAATTGTGGTCCCCGTGGTTCTGTGGTTAGCGATGTCGGTCGGCTAGCTCTCCCACACGGTTGTGATGTCGGGTTCGATTCCCGATCAGGTCGAGGGTCTTTTCGAGCTGAAAATTTTCTCGACTCAGCACTGGGGCACGGTGTATCGTTGTACTTATCCTACAACATGCAAAATGTGCCGAAAACAATATCGATAACGTATTCTCTCAACTAATCTAGTTGATCGAGACCGCATTAGCCCCCCAGGCTAGCGTGCGATATTGTTTGTTTGTTTTTTGTTTCTGAGCTCAATTCATGAATGAAATTTTGACAGAAAGCTCGGAACCGCTGACATAACGCAAGTGAAAGCAACATCAATGTCAGCAGGATCCGTGACACCTGCCAGTTCCTAAATTGGTCTAATTAACGCTAGGTCACAAAATATTGTTTGTGATCTACTATGCACTGCCTCACTGAGTAGTGAAAGCTAGCCAATGCACAAGGAATATTTTTTTTTTCTCTTATAATAATTACGGAGAGGGAACCACATAACATGGTGATTTTGCTTCATTGATTAATAGTGGAGATCTCCCATCTTGAATGAAGAGACAACAAGTAAACGAAATCGAAAAAAGAAAAGAAAAGAAGAGAAATGAAAAAATCCTTTTGAAATGTTTCTAGAGATTCAACAATTTTCATTTGCGAATGCATTTATAATTCCCCGCGAGATTTGTCACTTCAATGTCAAATATGACTGTGACTTCAGATTTGACAAAGTTGTCACAGTTATCGGTCTTGCAGTTGAAAAGCGTTGCAGTTAAAAGACTTGCAGTTATCGAACAGCGACTGTAGTAGGCAATAAGCTTACATGGTGGCGCATGAGTGTATTGTTTCGAATAAGCACGAAGATTTTTCAGGATTTTTCTTCGAAGACGCATGTCTGTTTGTCTGTGGTATAAGGTTAAGAAAGAAAAAGGAATCTTCCGTTTTTCCGATCCTATGTATATGTTATTTGAAACTGTAAGCTATGCCATGGACACACCTATTTTTGTCTCGATTGTTCGATAATTTCTCGTACGGTCACGTTCATTCTGTAATTTCCTGAAAAATTACTTATGTCAATAATTTTTTTGCCGAAATATTCACTTAGCGAGTTTAGCAAAAAACGTTACTGACCTCTTCTGTAAATTAAAATATTTTTGCCCTTTTTTATAGTTCAGTAAGTATTTAACGAATCGTCAGCACTTACCTGTTATGTTGTGAAATACCTTCAATTGTTTCTCTGAGCTTTTTTTGTTTTTACTATACTATTCAGTAATTTTTCTGCATCTTTCAATACGAAATCAAACATCATAAGTCTATCATTCGAAGATATTCATAAAATTTTCGAGGCTTTGTTTTAAAAAATGTTCCAGGAGTTATTAGAACAAAGAAAAAATGAAAATGGATATCTTGCTTTAAAATTGACCACCACAGTAGACCAATTTACTGGAAGCCTTTATTAAAAAGCTCATATTCGCCGTGATATAAGATGTATCTACTTTTTGTCAAATGTGCTGGAAGCATCAAGTATAATGAGTATTGGAATAGTTACATTTATATTTATCTATACAACAGAGAAAAAGCTTGAGTTGTATTTTGCAGAACGCTTGTAATTTTGTGACAAACCGTCAGCTTTGTGAATACCAATTCATGCAGCAATATTTGACGAACGCTTTGAAAATTTTTCCTGTGCTGTCTTCTTTATTTGAGGTTGCACAATGATAATGATGACAATAAGAAAATACCGAACGCTTGTCAAGCAAATGAATTACCGAACAGATGGCTCAGCTGTTAAAAACTCAGTAAAAAAGTTTGCTGAGTTTGGTAAAATTTAAATTTAAATGATTACAAATGTTATTTAATAATTAATTGTTGTACATGTTCTTCACTGCATACGGCCCCCAAATTTCATTGTCATACCGCAGCGACTCACAGTGGTGGATAAACAAACCGCCATTAGTTACATTTGACAGCTTTTGTCATTCGCACTGACAATGACATTGCCTGCGTGAAAACTCTCCAGCAAATCAGAACTGTGGTGCACTTCTTTACAATTTTAGTTTCCTTGCACAATTTTCTGCCTTTCTTTAAACTGGAACCTTTTTCTTTGATCGGCGGAAATATCCTACTACAGCTATCGGATAATTATAATTCAAAAGTATTGTACGCACAAGTACTGTGAGTCGAACAGTTTGTTACAAAGTACGGATCCTGGTTCGAACGGAAAAGTTCCACATCAAAAGCACATCCACTGCTGCTTGTATTGGTGACCATGGTCGTTAGTATATGCGCAAAGTAAGTGCGTGTTTAGCTGGTTTGTTATTCCGGCAAGATCAACGAACGCTGCAATGGCAAACACCGGCAACGAACAGAATGAAGCATTTTGGGCTCCGGATCAGCGTAATCATCCATCGCAGCAACAACCGCAGCAATTTGTTGCATCGGATGGATCAATTGGTGGTACTTCCAACAGTTACTTCCAGCCAAGCGCTAACTCTGGCTTTAACCATGGGCATCCACCAAGTGCGGATAATTTTACTGTGCTATCCGATGGATTTGGGAATTTTATTAAAGTGTATCACCAGTCCAATGAAGATGTTAACCTAAATAATCCTGGAAAGTACGAGTATGAGCTATTCTCCAGCAACAACAATTTTGTACGACCGGCGCCGCCCTTTGGCTATTTGTTTCATCAACAACAGCAGCAGTCAGCAGCACCAGTTCCAACAACAGTAGTTCCTCCGGAAAACACGGCCAGCAACACCAATCTGCTCATTAATCAACTCGTTGGAAATTGGGCTCCAACTATCTCCGGAACGTATTCGCCTTTTGGTGGCGGTGGTCCATCACTTCTCGCAGAGGGCTTACCGCGATCTTCTCAAGAACCATCATTTCAAGCTCAGCAGTCGACCCAGCCGCAATCGCAACCTTTGCCTGAGCAGCCGCAACCGGCACAAAAGTCTCCGGCACACCAATCAGTAATAATGTCCGCTTCCGTTCCGACGGTTAATCTTCCACAGCCATCGCCTTCACCTATGGTTTCTACTACTGCATCTTCCACTAATATCAATAATTACAACCAGCTGAACGATGATAACAGTGCAAAGTTAAATCAGAATGTTAACAAAAAGCAAAGGATGGTGGCGGAGGTTAAGCCGATGCGAATGTCTTACTCGGATGTGCTTAGTAAGAACGTGGCCCCATCGACAGTGACTGCGACTGCACCATCATCCTCGAACGGTACAAATGGTGGGTTTGGACATGCTTCAGCTGTAACAACAAAGCATGTCGCTTCCCCAGCCGGGTCCAATGGTGGTCATGGAAATAAACCGAATAAAGGCCACAATAAAAAGACGCAGCTTGCTGCAAGTGGACTGGAGGATAAGTTTACTCGAAAACCGGAACGAAATAATGGCACGGGTGCAAAAAAGTCGACGATGGGTACACAATCTAGTGGAAGTACTGGTACTTCACAACCCACCGGAGAGCTTCTCGGTGGGGGTTCCAAACCAACTGTTGCTGCTGAGAAATCGACTAAAAAGGCGGAAAAATTCACAACAAGCAAATCAGCAAAAGGCGGGAATGGTTATGCTATCAAGAAGAATCGGGCACGAAACTTTAATGATTCGTACACAATCCAGGATGTTCAAAGTGCCTCTGGAAAGGATGCGGCCAGTGTGGAGGAGGTTGAAGAATTGGAAGAAAATGAGGAGGGTCGTGATGAAGATGAAGATTCCGCGGAATATGATGATGATTCCCAATCGCAGATACCGCAAAACTCTTTTATGTACAATGTGAAAAAAACCAACTCTAACGATGGTTCCGGACTACGGAGTTCGCACAAGCGAAGTGGTCGCACTGCAGCTTCGGGCCGTACCAAAATAGAAAAAAATAATCAACAAACAAACAGCAAACGAGGACAGCGCCCACGAAAGAATCAAAAATACGTGATCATTCAGAAGATTATCAACGCATGGATTGAGTACACAGTGATTGTTTTACTATGGCTGTGGTCTTTGGTAAGCGACGTGGTTTATCTGAGTTTCCGCTTGTTCTGGGATTACTTGATAGCTGCTTACCAGTACTGTAAGCAGCATGTCATCAGCATCAAACAGGAGCTACAGCAGAATCGACCTGGGGCATGGTTTAAAGGCGTTTGGATGTCTTTCGATAATCGGTTTGGCAAAGATTCGAAGTGGGCTTTTTGGCGACGTGGAAATAAAAATTCCGTTACAACTGATGAACAAGCCGATTCCAATAAAAATTACTACAAAGATGGACGTTTGCCAACGACAGCAGACGAGGCAATGTCTTCGCTGCTGAATTGCAAGGGTAAAGATGCGTACAGTATACTCGGTGTTCGGCTTGATTGTTCGCAGGAGCAGATTCGAAAGCATTATAAAAAGATTGCCGTGCTGGTACATCCGGACAAAAACAAGCAGCCTGGTGCGGAGGAAGCGTTTAAAGTGTTGCAGCGATCGTTCGAGTTGATAGGCGAACCGGAGAACCGCAAAGCGTACGATCAAAGCTTGGCTGAAGCTCTTAATGCTGAGAAAGCTTGGTCTGAAATTAACGATCTGCTAACGCAGTTGCACACAAAAATCTCGGAAGCCGCTAATACTATCCGGTAAGTGAATGGTTTGGTGACGAGGAATGTAATTACATTGGCTTGTTTTACATTGGCTTTCAGATGTAGTAGTTGCTGCCTCAGACATCCTCGTAAGCCTACAGGGCGGCCTCACTACGCCGCCAGAGAGTGTAACTCGTGTAAGATTCGACATTCCGCTAGAGAGGTACATTCAATTTTGCTTTCTATCAGCTTGAAATGATAAAAAGGATCTGCTTCCAGGGTGATATTTGGGCCGAAACTAGCTTTTTCGGGTTGCGTTGGAAATACCTTGCTATGATGGAGGGAAACGTGTATGACATTACTGAGTGGGCAAATTGTCAGAAAGGAGCTCTGTCTCATCTGCAACCCAACTCGCATATTGTTCAGTATCGCATCGTTCTTGGTGGATCGCAGCAGCAACAACAGCAGCAACAGAACCAACAACAAGGCCAACACGCAAGTGGCCAAGGACAATCGCACGAGAAGGATGGTCGTACCCGCAAGGATGCTTCACCAAGGTAAGTTTTTCCTTGTGATTGTGTGTTGGAAACATCATATATCATGTACCACTCGTAGTGAACCAAACTTGGACGATTTCCTGAACAATATTTATGGCGGGCAAAACCAACCAGGACAACAGCAAGCACAGAGCAACACTCGTCGGCGACATCGTAGAAATTGATTTGGACATCGTCTCATTATGTAACTTAGATATTCTAGTTTGCAGTCGACGCATTGTAGAGATTAACTAGTGTTTAGCTTTAATTTGACCGCTTATAATCTCTGTGGTTAGTATTTCCTCGGTCTCTACTCTGATTGTCTCCATTTTTTTATCGTACCGCTACTATCCGGTACGAAAGATTTTTGCTTTTCAAGTGGCCAATTAGTTTGTCAACAAGTTTATGCGGTGGAGACAGAGGAAATATGAATAATATATCTTGAAATAATAAGCGGCGATTGAAGTTCGCTTCGAGTCGTTCAATAGCAACTCTAAAATAATGCACCGTAGCTGAAGCAGTTAAACGCTGAAATAAAGAGCGTTACGAACAAGTTTGTGTTTATGATGCGCAAATAAAGAACAATTCTCTATTTGTTACAAGAAGTTTTCTAACTGAAAGGATGTAGGACATTAACCCTCTCCTCGCGGAGAGAAATCAGTTTTTACTTCGAAAAATGATCTTCAAACTCTTGTTACTTATCAATAACATGCGCAGGAATTTAGAAACTGCTACTAAAAGTTCCATTTTTAATCAGGCCAATTCGAACCTGAATAGAATTGGTGAACTGTGATCTAACTGATTTGATTAGAACAAAATTATGTGCAAAAGTTTAGTTTTCCAAAAATTTAATTATATGAGTTTTTCGAAGTCTTGGGTTACTTTAATCAGAAGTCAAATACACTGAAGTCGCATCTTACGCGGGGGATACGTGCCGAGTAAAAAAACGCGTAAACTCCGGAATCCGAGTAAAGAATTTCCGGAATCCGCGTAAGAAAAAAAAATTGCGTAAATACGGAATCCGCGTAAAAACCGCGTAAGTTCCAAAATGATTGTATGCTTTTTCCCCAGAAAACAAAATTCCAGAATGTACCAATCACCAGAAAACTGCTACCCATAAAGTACTAATCCCCAGAAAGTTATTATCCGGAATGAACCAATGCCCAGAAAACTATCTACCAGAAAATACCGTTTTCCAGAAAACTGTTATCCTAAAACGAAGAAATATGCATTATTTTTTTAACATGGAAAATCTGTCAATATTGAGTTTTTGTATATCTGAAATGTATAACGATTCTGTCATTTGAATCAACTTATTGTCAACTAATACATTTGTTCTTTCATGGAGTAAATAAGTAAGCGGACATTCTCCTTCTAACCGCCAAAGAGAGCGTACACAAAACTGCCGAGTCTGTCAAGTGTAGTGAAGTTTTACTTCGAGCAATCGCGTCTGTTGGAAGCCATTTTGTTTTTACGGTGTTCCACTGGATCACAGTAATAGATAGAGAAAAAACCTTTCTTTATTTTAATATTAGCTATAAGGAAAAGAGAAAATACAATTTTTGCAAAGGTAATATTAGGTGATAATTAGTTTTGTTGTTAGTGATAAGCAGTTGCCTATGCTTTAACAAGCATGGACAGCGATAGCACAAACCCCGAACCACCCGATAAAGGTAAGAAACTGGGTTATACCCCTCTGCCCTCCACAACGGACGATGACATGGATGATTCAACTTTCCACGGATTCTCAGGCGAAGACTTATATAACCAAATTCAACAAAATAGGAAACGACTACATCTGAATCTGATGAACTGTCCTACAGATCAGACGTTTTTTCGGTTGCTTGTGGACTGGTCTTTGACTGCCTATAGCTTCAAAGTTTGTGTTTTGTCAGTGTGTCTTTAAAGACTACCTGAAAGTTATTTCCCATCAGTCTTTCTCAAGACTACCTACTTTTGAATTTAATATTTGTTTTAACTTTTTTCGTATCACCTGAAATGGCTGGACGGAAAAAGAAACCTCGCATCGCTGCGGGGAGGAAAAGAGAGGCATCTCTTTCTGACACTTCGAGTGTCTGTAGTGACAATCCTTTTGATATTTTGCCTGAGCAAGAAGCTGGTGAAATGGAAGTTACCAATAATGAAACTATACACAATATAAAATCTTTAAAAAAGGAGAAAGTTCCACCTATTGTGGTAACTATTTCTTCTGAATTTAATATATTAAAAAAGGAACTTTCAACGTTTGTTTCTGACGTTAAAGTTACCTATCAAATTGGCCGTAGAGGTGAATGCCGCTTATTAGCCGACTCAGTAAAGGGTCGTGATCGTCTTGGTCAGTATTTAACTGACAAGATGTACAAATTTTTTACATATGACACCAAGAACGCCAAGCCGTTCAAGGTTGTCTTGAAAGGTCTCACCAACGATCAAACCGTTGATGAGATCAAACTTACTTTAACAGAATTACTTGGCATAGCCCCTACCCAAGTAATTCTAATGAAACAAAAATCACGAGGCGAAAACAGTCAGAGAACTGGAATTTCCCTTGTTAATTATTTAATTCATTTTAACCGCAATGAGGTTAACAACTTAAAATTTTTTGAAAAAGCACATGCTTTGTATAATGTGCGTGTAAAGTGGGAAATTTATAGGAAGTATGGCGAAGGTGAAAAGCATATCACCCAATGCCGTACTTGCCAACGTTATGGCCATGGTTCCAAATTCTGTAACATGGACCAAAAATGTCTTAATTGTGGAGACTCTTCTCACAAAAAGGACACATGTCCTGTGAAAGAGAGTAAAAATTTTCGCTGTGCGAATTGTAACGGCAACCATATGTCAAATTTTTATCAATGCCCAGTCCGTTTAGCAATTGTTAAGGCAAGGCAAGGTAAACAAAATTCAATTTCTCAATTAAAACCAACTTCAAAACAAAATTCTCCAAGCGTACCAGTGACGCATAGTTTATCTACTCCTTTGCATACCCGTTTAACTTATGCACAGGTTACAGGTAGTTCGAACATTATACCGCCTAGTGTTGGTAGTTCGAAAATGACCGTTAATATGGGTAAGCAAAACACGCTAGAAAATAATTGTACACCTATTACTCCAGCTAATATTGCTGCCGAAAATATTTTTTCTAATGTCAACTGCCTGGGGCCTATTACGGCAGGTAAACTTTCTTTTTTGCAACAGGCAATGTTCGATCTTATGAACGCCATGTTGCAGGCAAAATCAATGTTTGAAGCCATTCAAATAGGCACAAATTTTACTATTAAAATTGTTTCTAATTTAAAATTTAGCAATGATTTTAAATAAAACAATTAAAATATTAAATTGGAATGCTCGCTCATTGAAGGCCAATGAGAATGAGCTTTTTAATTTTTTAACAGTAAATAATGTGCATATTGCAATTATTACTGAAACATTTTTGAAACCTAACATAAAATTAAAACATGATCCCAATTACGTGGTTCATAGATATGATAGGATTCAGGGTTCCGGCGGTGGAGTTGCAATTGTTATTCATCGCCGAATCAAACATCGTGCTCTTCCCCATCTTGAGACGAAAGCTATTGAAACTTTGGGAATTGAAGTTCAAACTGAACTTGGGATTTTATTTATTGCCGCAGCATATTTACCATTTCAATGCACACGCGAGCTCAAAAATTAAAAATTTTAAAGGTGATTTACAAAAACTCACCAGAAATCGTTCGAAATTTTTTATAATCGGCGATTTTAACGCTAAACATCGTTCATGGAATAATTCTCAAAGTAATTCCAATGGCAAAATTTTATTCAATGATTGTTCTTCAGGATACTATTCTATTTTGTCTCCGAATAGTCCTACATGCTTTTCTTCTGTAAGAAACCCTTCAACAATTGATTTGGTGCTGACAGATCAAAGTCATGTATGTAGTGATTTGATCACACATGCTGACTTTGATTCTGACCATCTTCCAATAACTTTTTCTTTATCACATGAATCAGTTTTAAACCCTATGAGCTCTGTTTTTAATTATAACAAGGCTAATTGGGAAAGATACAAAACTCATATTGAGAGAAATTTCAATAATGAGCTTGATTTGCAAAACGAAGTGAGTATTGATTCCGCTTTGGAAGCATTAAAATGTGCAATTGTTGATGCCAGGAATTATTCTGTTCCAAAGGCTCAAGTGAAATTTGATTCATCAATAATTGACGAAAATCTTCAACTTCTAATTCGTTTGAAAAATGTCCGCAGACGTCAATATCAACGTTCTCGTGACCCTGTTTTTAAAACTATTTATAAAGATTTACAGAAAGAGATTAAACATAGATTTACTCTTCTGAGAAATCAAAATTTTGAGACTAAAGTTGAAAAATTGAAACCATATTCAAAACCATTTTGGAAGCTGTCGAAGATTCTTAAGAAACCTTCAAAGCCTATTCCAGTTTTAAAAGATGGTGAACGTTTTCTTGTATCCAATGAACAAAAGGCTCAAAGACTTGCTCAGCAGTTTGAGAGTGTTCATAACTCAAATTTGAATTTTGTGAGTCCAATTGAAAATGAAGTCACACGTCAATTTGATTTAATTTCTTCCCAGAATTTTTTACCTGCAGAAATAATTGAAACTAACTTGAATGAGATTAAATCAATTATTAAAAATTTCAAAAATATGAAAGCACCTGGTGACGATGGAATCTTTAATACACTAATCAAACATCTCCCTGAGAGCACAATGGAATTTTTAGTGAAAATTTTCAATTGCTGCTTCAAAATTGCATATTTTCCCAAATTATGGAAAAATGCAAAAATTACTCCCATTTTAAAACCGGATAAGAACCCAGCTGAAGTTTCAAGTTATCGACCAATCAGTTTGCTTTCTTCAATAAGTAAACTGTTTGAGAGAATTATTCTTAACAGAATGATGTCACACATCAACGAAAATTCAATTTTTGCAAATGAACAGTTTGGATTTCGCCATGGGCATTCCACAACTCATCAATTGCTCAGAGTTACTAATATGATACGAGCTAACAAATCTGAAGGTTATTCCACTGGAGCTGCTCTTTTAGACATAGAAAAAGCATTCGACAGTGTTTGGCATAAAGGTTTGATTGCGAAATTGCAAACTTTTAATTTTCCAATTTTCCTAATCAAAATTTTAAAAAATTATCTTACTGATCGAACTCTGCAGGTTGTCTATCAGAATTCAAAATCTGATAGATTTCCTGTCAGAGCAGGTGTACCTCAAGGTTCAGTCTTGGGTCCAGTCCTGTACAACATATTCACTTCAGATCTTCCTGATTTGCCTCCAGGATGCACAAAGTCATTGTTTTGCGATGACACAAGCATTTCCGTAAAAGGAAAAAGTCTTCGTGTCATATGCAGTCGATTGCCGAAAAGTTTAGATATTTTTTCTTCCTACTTGCAAAAGTGGAAAATCTCTCCCAATGCTTCTAAAACTCAAATGATAATTTTTCCGCATAAGCCTAGGGCTTCTTTCCTCAAGCCAAACAATAATCACGTTGTCAAGATGAATGGGGTTATTTTGAGTTGGTCCGACAAGGTTAAGTACTTGGGACTAATTTATGATAAAAAACTTATTTTCAAAGAGCACATTGAGAGTATACAAGCCAAGTGCATCAAATATACGAGATGTTTATATCCTCTCATTAACAGGAATTCTAAACTTTGTTTAAAGAACAAACTTTTGATTTACAAACAAATTTTTAGACCAGCAATGCTTTATGCTGTACCGATCTGGTCAAGTTGCTGTTCAACAAGGAAGAAAACGCTCCAAAGGATTCAGAATAAAATTCTGAAAATGATTTTGAAGCGTCCTCCTTGGTTTGGTACACTCGAATTACATAGACTTGCTGGTGTTGAACCATTAGAAGCTATGTCAAATAAAATTATTAACAATTTTCGACAAAAATCGTTGCAATCCTCAATTGCTACGATAAGCTCTCTTTATAGCCAATAAGTTAGCAATTAAGTTAGTTGTAAGTTTACTTCCCCTTTTCTGACAAGTAGGTTTAAATCCCTACGAATGATAAGTCCTAATTGCGAAAGCAAACAAATCCTAACAATTAAAATTACAAATTTCTAACAGTGTTGAGAAGTCACCATTTGTGATTGGACACACATACTCATTATTTACTAATATTTATCATAAATACTTAAGCTACTAACAAATCCCCCCTTAAAAAAAAAAAAAAAAGGAAACGACTACAAGACAAAGTAACAACAGAAACCGAACAGAAAACGAAAAAAATCAAAAAAAGACAAAAAACCACGAGCACAACCAAATACGAATACACAGACACAACCAGGATCAAACCTAAACACAAACACACAAACACCAGAATACGACCCACAAACACAGGTAACAAATCCCCAAATGAAACAAACCCCTAACACACAAACACAAAAACAATCAGATTTACCAAAAGAAAATGTTTACATTAAAAACAACGCATACAATGTACTCTTTATTGAGCCAATTTCGGTAAAAGAAGAAACAAAAATACTGGAACCCATGGAGGTAGGGAAATTCTTACATGACACCAACCTAGACCAACTCACTGAACTCAAAAAAGCAGGATAATACAGATACAAACTAGTGTATAAAAAACCACAAGATACAGAAAAAATACTAAACAACTCAGAGTTTTTGGGAAAGTATAACTACAAGGTCTATATTCCCAAAATGTTGACCGAGACAACCGGAGTTATTAAAGATGTATCAGTTAAACTTACAGAACAAGAAATTCGACATAACGCCATATGCGACAAGAAGATCATTAGTGTCGAACGAATTAAAAGGAGAGAAGCTGAGAATCTGATAAACACACGTTCAGTCAAAATAACAGTCGAAGGACCAGAGCTTCCAAGAATGGTTCAAATATATGGAGTATGCTGCAAACCGGAAATCTACGTATATCCAGTGCGAATCTGTAAGAAATGCTGGCGACTTGGACACAAGGAGACAGCATGCAAAAGCAAGGATACTTGCTTGAGATGCGGTAAGTACATCACAGCAGAACACGAAGGATGTGACAATTCAATACAAGCCAAATGTAAAAATTGTGGAAACAAACATCTACCTACAGACAAGAACTGCCCTGAACGCAAACGACGAGAATCCATTAATGCCGCTATGATGCTAAATAAAATGACATTTGTTGAAGCCGCACAACTCTACCCGAAAACAACAAACAGATAAGCAATCTTGGAGTCTACCGACGAATTCCCAGGGTTGGAACGTCCAAATAGACGAATCCCAGGATACCGACAAGAGGTACAAAAACCAGAGCGCATAGATTACAGCAAAGTAATGGAAAGGCTCTTGAAGCCCAAACAAAAACCTGCTATCACCAGGAACATCTTCCCACAAGAAGAAAAAATATTAGAACAAGTGAGAACAATCACTAATAACCCGCATGCGGTGTCTGAAGCGGAGAAATTCCAAGCGATGTCAAATCACCTGAACAACTGCTTCACAACATTACTTAACTACAACACTGAAAAAGCAACGGGCTCAGACCCGAGCACAGAAGTTGTTTTGATAGAAATCGGCGACATGATTACAAGTTTAATGGAAAAAGTTAAAAATAAACTCGATAATAAACAATTTTAAATTTTGTACCAAATCATGGAAAATTTTACGGAAACCCTAAACATATCACAACTAAACATACACAGTTTAAGACCACTAACAAAAAGAGAAAGTATTAAAACATACCTAACTACTAAAAACATACATATTTTTTTACTACAAGAAATTTGGATCAAAGAAAACGAAAAATATAAATTTCTGAATTATGCATTTTTTAAAAATTGTAGAACAGATGGCTTCGGAGGAGCAGGAATACTAGTACACTCAACATTACAAGCAGAAGAAATCAAAATACCAAACGTCAACTTAGAACTAGTAGCAGTAAAAATTAAAAATATTAAAAACCCCACCATTTTCATTTCTCTCTATATTCCCCCAGACTCCACACTAGGGGAAATAAAGACTCCACTAGAAAATCTAGTTAACTATATACACAACAGTAATGTACCAATTATGCTAGGCGGTGACTTTAATGCTCACCACCCTCTTTGGGACAAAAACTCCAAGAAACCCGATGGTAGAGGCGAACTTTTATGTGACTTACTAGAAAACAACGACATAGTATTTCTTAATACAGGAGTACCAACAAGATGGGAAGATATCCAACGAAACGCATCAGCGATTGACCTCACACTAACGACGTTAGATCTCGCATCAAAAGTAAATTGGGAAGTTAGCAACGAAAATTTAGGTACAGATCATAAACTGATAGAATGTGAAATCCTAAATTATAAAAAATTCTCTCTTAACTCACCGCGTACTATAATAAGCAAAGGGAAAGCAATAGAAAATTTGAATGAAATTAATCCAGAAGAAATAACTGATATTAATAGTTTAGAAAACAACATTAAACATGCTTTAAACAGAGTAACATATACAATATACCCGAAAAGCAAAAAGAAGATAAAACCTTACTGGACAGAACAAATTAAAAAGTTATACGAAGAGAAGAACAAAAAACACATTCAATTTAGGAAAAATTTAACCCTAGAAAATAAACAAAAATTCAAAAAAGCAGAGAGAGAATTTATACTCAAACTTAAAAAAGAGGTAAACAAATATAGGAAAAACATGCTAGAAGAAATTAACGAAGAAACAAACGTTAACCAAATGTGGGAAATAGTAAAAGCTATTTCGTGTAATTTCAAAAACAAAAACAACGCTGAAATAATGTACAATGACCAATTGGCAAAAACATTCCTAGAAATAAACTTTGAAACTGAAAAACAAGATGAATGTGAGTTTACCAATAACACTGCAGATGAAGAAAGATATTGTAAAGGAATAGGTAGAAATAAAATGATCAGAACAATTATGAATAGGAAAGACAGCTCAGCAGGAGGTGAAAACCGATTAACATATTATTTTCTAAAAAATATCAAAACTGAGCTACTAAGTAAGATACTCGACCTAACTAACGATGTTTGGGAAAGAGGAATAATACCTAAACAATGGTTATGAATAAAAATTATCCCTATTCTAAAGCCATCTAAAGATCGGTTGAACCCAAAATCTTATAGACCGATAGCACTGATAAACATAAATCTCAAATCTATAAACAGTGAAGTCAAAAAAAGACTTAATACCTTCAGCTTAGAAAATAATCTAATTCCACCATTGTCATTAGGATTCAAAGAGAATTCTTCAACAGTAGATTGCATTAACTGTTTAATATCAACAATAACAGAAGCACATCGCAACAAATGATAGTCGCGACAATCTTCCTAGATCTCATTAAAGCTTTCGACTCCGTCGACATTAAAATTCTACTTAAACAGCTAGATAAAATGAAAATCTACTATATAAAAATGGAATTCCGTAACGCTTGATCTTATTGATATTATTCCCTCCGTCTCTGTAGTGTACAGTAATCATCATCATTTGAAATCGTTCTAAATCAGAAAAATAAGCTGTGACATAAAGGTTTTTTAACCGGAAAATGTTCGCTGATGTTCAGGAAAGACATTTGGTGAAAAATAATTAGAATCTGATTACTACAATTTGAGATATTATTCGCAAAACTACTTAAAACATGCAAAATTATGACTTTTTATACTGAATTTGCCTCTAAATCAAAATTCAAAGCGATGACATGTGATTCTTTTTTCAATAAAATGTTTGTTACGTTCAGGAAAGACATTCGAGGAAAAATAATCAGTATCTGATTACTAAAGCTTGAGATATTATACACAAAACTACGTAAAACATGCAAAATTGTGACTTTTTATACTGAATTTACATCAAAATCAAAATTCGAAGCGATGACATGAGATTCTTTTTTCATTAAGATAATTGTTAATGTTCAGGAAAGACATTTGAGGAAGAATAATTAATAGCTGATTACTTAAAATTAGAAATATTATTCACAAAACTACGTGAAAAAAGCAAAATTATGACTTTTTAAGCTGAATTTGCGTCTAAATCAAAATTCAAAGCAATGACATGTGATTCCTTATTCATTAAAATGTTTGTAATGTTAAAAAAAGACATTCGAGAAAAAAATTAGTATCTGATTACTAAAACTTGAGATATTATTCACAAAATTATTATTATTATTCACTAAATTTACCTCTAAACCAAAATTTAAAGCGATGACTTCAGATCCTTTTTTCATTAAAATGTTTGTTAATGTTCAGGAAAGACATTCGAGAAAAAATAATTAATAGCTAATTACTAAAACTTGAAATATTATTCACAAAACTGCATAAGACAAGCAAAATTATGACTTTTTATACTCAATTCGTCTCCAAATCAAAACTCAAAGAGAAGACATGTGATTTTTTTTCATTAAAAAGTTCGTTGATGTTCAAAAAAAACATTCGAGTAAAAATAACAGGTATTTGATTACTACAATTCGAGATAATATTCACAAAACTACGCGAAACATGCGAAATCATGACTTTTCATACTGAATTTGCCTCTAAATAAAAATTCGAATCTATGATCTGTGATATTTTCAAGATGAAATTAAGGGAAAATAATTTGATCATTTGAAATTTAAATAATTTCAATAAATCTACGTGAAAAATGCAAAACCAAGATTTTTAGGCTCAATTTGTCTCTAAATCATAATTCAAACCAATGCATGTGATTTTTTTCAATGAAATGTTCGTTCATGTTCAGGAATGACATTTGAGAAGAAATGTTAGGTATCTGGTTACTGAAAATGTAGATATTATTCACAAAACTAAGTAAAACGTGCAAAATCATGAATATTTAGGCTCAATTTGTCTGCAATCAAAATTCAAAGCTATGATATAAGATTGTTTTCCAATAAAATGTTAGTTAATGTTCAGGAAAGACATTTGAGAAAAAATAACACGTATCTTATTGCTAAAAGCTGACATATTACTCAAAGAACTACGTATGTTCGAGGCATTTTTGAAGATGATTTTCTGCATACAAAGAAACACCTTAAAATTCTCTCTGTGATTTTTTTTTTGAAAAACATATAATACGTGCAAAACTTTGACTTTTTAAGCATAAGCTCAAGTCGCATCCAAATAAAAATTCAAAACGATGACATGTGATTTTTCTCTCAATAAAATGTTCGTTGTTTCTTTAATATTTCCAAATATTTTTTTGCAGAAAAATCCATGTTTTGAATCAGTGCGAGTCGAGCATAAAAAATTTACATTTCTGATGTATTCGTAGATTTGTGAGTAGTAACACATTACGGGATTCGATTTACTTTTTTACCTTTACTCAAACTAGATCTTGGAACATTTAGCTGGAGGAAAGGTCCCATTTCATTGGTTTGAACATAGATTAAGAGGCGACTTAAGCATTGAAAGTCATTTTTTATTTTCTACATAGTTTTGTGGATTAAAGCAAAATTGTTAGTTATCAGAAAACCTTTACTTCTTCTCAGACGTGTTCCTTGGACACCAACAAACATTTTCGTTTTGAAAAAAATCACAAGCATCTCTTTAGATTTCATTATAGAGGAGAAATAAGCATGAATGGTCATGCTCAATTCTTCTTACTTACTCGAATTTCCTAAAAAGAGGTTTTACTGTAAACGATTGTCAAATAGCCCGAATATCACCCAGTATAGGTATATTCGAAACTGGGATGACTCCACACAACATTTTCCAAAACGGCGGCTTCCGGCTTCAGAAAAATAACCTAAAGTGGTATTTGGCCAACCATTTCAATAATTCCGAAAGTGGAACTCCATACGTCGTTTGGAAATCCGATATGGCGACTTCCAGTTTATGTGTGTTCTGTTCTTAAAATATTGAAGTATTTTAAGTAAGTTGTGCTAAAGCAGTAATGAGTTATAAAAAATGGTTCTTAAATTTAAAACCTTTGATCCCGAGCATCGCCGGGAACGTTCAACTAGTACCAAATAAAATACTTAGTTGGCTGAAAACATATTCATCAGAAAGAACCGTGTTATTAGAAACCGTTAATAAAAAACTTACTAGAACCACAAACAGGGGTTTACCTCAAGGATGCCCCCTATCCCCTCTTCTCTTCAATTTATAATCTAGCTCATTACATGAAATAACCACAGACAAAGTAATACTTGAGCAATTCGCAGACGATTTTGCAATCACAATATTAGGTGAATCCATAGAAGAAGTGGAATTGACGGCCAAAGTAGCTTTAGACAATATAAAAACAAAATTAGAAGATTTGAAAATCGAAATAAACCCAGATAAATCAGCTGTAATACTATTCACACCTAAACTAGACGAAAAAATAAACATCACAATAGGAGATCAAAACATAGAACAAATATATCAACATATATACTTAGGGTATGTAATAGACCAGAAATTATCCCACAAACTACACATTAACTACACTAACAACAAAGCCCAACAAAAACTTAATGTACTCAAAATAATATGCAAAAAGAAATACGGAGCACATCCACAAACGGCCCTCAAAATTAACAAAGCAGTTATTCGTTCTGAGATAGACTACGGTTTAACGATTTATGGAGGAGTTGCAAAAACCAATCTTCAAAAACTCAATACTACATTTAATGCAGGGATTAGAACTTGTTTAAGACTGGTTAAATCCACACCCATCAACGTCTTATACGCAGAAGCAGGGGAAATGCCTATAAAAGAAAGGGCCAACTATTTAGCCAAGAAAGAGGCCATTAAAATATTTGCCCATAACAAACCCATTATTTAAATTTTAAGTAAATTCACCGAAATCGATATGCTCCCAAAAAACTCAACCTTTTTAGAAAAAACTACATATGAAAATAACTATCTAGTAGTCCAAACCAGTAGCTCAATCATCCCTGATGAGCTAAGAAAAACCATAGAAGAAACAGATAATTTACAAATAATAACAGAAATTCCTAACATTGTAAACAAATCAAACATGAATGAATTTACCATCAGAGCATTGACGAACGAACACATCCAAAATAACTACAACAACTTTATAAAAGTATACACGGACGGATCAAAAACATCTGATAGCTGCGGTATAGGTATATGGTTTGAAAACGAAGAATCCATAAGCTGCAAAGTAAACAGAGAACTTACAATCATGAATGTTGAACTTACTGCAATCAACACAGCAATAGACGTAATCAATACACGATCAGAAAAACAATTCGTTATATGCTCAGATTCAAAATCTGGCTTAATCTCACTAAAGTCTAGAAACATTAAAAATAACTACATAGTTACAGAAATTCTAACAAAATTAAACAGAACATCTAAACAAATATCCTTTCAATGGGTTCCAGGACACAAAGGCATAACTGGAAATGACAAAGCCGATTTACTATCAAAACTAGGATGCAACAGTACAAACACAATATATACTAAACTACCACAAGCAGACGCATTTAACTTAGCTAAAAAAGAAACATTACAAGAATGGAATACACTTTACACAGAACAAGCAAAAAGTACGGGAGCACGACACTACAATATTTATCCAACTCCAACACTCAAACCCTGGTTTTACAAACTAGGACTTCAGACACACGAAATTATTTCAATAGGAAGACTTAGGTCTTTTCACACAATGACCAAAGACAAACTTAAGAAATGGAAACTAATAACAGACGCAAATTGTGACGAATGTGGAGTAACAGAGGATATAAACCACATTCTATTCAGATGCAATAAATACATAGATAACAGATATAAATTTAAATGCTTACTAACTGACGACGAGACTGAATCATTACTTAAAAAAGCCGGAACAAAAATATACAAAGAAGTAGCAGATTTTATCAAAACAAACCGTATCCAAATTTAAAAGCGCGTACAAAGGTTTTTCCCCGATCTAAATAAACAAAATATCAAACTGTCAAATCCACGAGTGAAACATTGTCAAAACGGTATCACCCCGTTACATCGAAAAGTAAAAGAGGCGAATGATGCCCAACACAACTTCACGACTGACACAACTTGGCAGTATAGTCCGTCAAGTGGCTCGCCATGAAGGAGGAGGAGAAGAAGAAATAAGTAAGCGCTTGACACCAGGCCATAGTCATAAAATCAGAGAACTTTCAGTAATCGTTTTTGGCTGAATGAACATCACAAGTCGACCACAAAAACACAGTAGCGAATTGATTTCTGAGGCTCCTTGACCAAAAATCTAAAATACCCCTTCTCATCTCAATTCGGTTAATCTAGTTCACATGGAGGGCAGCCCCCCCGCAGAAATTACCTCTGTAGAGGTTCGTTCGTTTTCTTGGGTCGATGCAACATCCACTAGTGTATATTAAACGAGCGAAAGGGAACCCGGTTACAATTCCGGAACCTGTTGAGTATACGTTTGCATTGGCGTGCAAACCGGAAACGGTAGCGCCTTTGTAATCATGGCAACATGAATCCTTTCCTTCGAGAAGCCAACAAGAGATATCGGAAGAGTTTTCTTTTCTGTTTAACAGTCATACTAGCCATGGAAGTCTTTCATAGAGAGATATGGTTGGACAGGCTAGTAGAGCATGGTAGTAGACCTTGAAAATCGAAGACTGGGGTACGCAAAGTCTCAACAGCTTGTACCGAATCCGCAGCAGGTCTCCAAGGTGTAGGGTCTCTAGTCGATAGATCAATGTGGATAAGGGAAGTCGGGAAATTAGATCCGTAACTTCGGGATAAGGATTGGCTCTGAAGACTGTGATGACTCGGGCTACGGGGCTGCCGGGTCGCGGGTCTATCGAATTAAAACAAAGTGGCGAAATACCAATCGTTAATAGTGTTGTTTTGCAAAAACCTAAAGCTTGATATGTTGAAGCAAGGTTTCGCTACCGTTTTTAATTTAGCCTGTGTCTCTGGAAGGGTACTTACCCCACCTTTCCCCTTGATAAATCCGGAACAAATGTCCCCTACTGTCCCAAAAACTATGATAAATTTGTGATCCTTTGAAAAAGGTTCGATCAAATTCGGTTTAGATCTTGCGGAATGGCAGGTAAAGAATTTTCATATTTTCGGCTCTAGTACGCAAGTGTTAATTAAAAATGTCAAATAATTTAGAATGTTAACAATATAATAACTGAATAGGGTAAGGTGGGGCAAGATGGGTCAAATAAGCCAAATTTTCAATATCTCGTAACTGAAGTAACTTTTGGTCTACTTTTCAGATGATTATATTGATGTTATGCATATTTTATAAAATTACGCTAAAAAATAACAAAAATCAAGTGTTGGTTCGCTTTTACAGAATTTTTAGAAAAGCTTGTTTTATATTGCACTGTAAAAAAGGCGGGGCAAGATGGGTCATTTGGTGGGGTAAGATGGGTCACCCTCTCAAACAGAACAAAATTATGATTAAATCTCAACGAAATTTTTATGGATAGCAAGAAAAATGCCTTCTCTTCATAGATAACAAAAATATTGGGTCATCTCGTCCATATTATACCGCCGAAGGGATTAAATTTTCCTCGGCGATTACTTTTTGTAGCATTTTGAAGAACTTCGCTACTGTCGACTTATTGAAGCAATGAATGTTTTTTCAAAGTGACAACACCATGCGTCGAATCTAGCCTTAAAACTGAAATGTTGACAAAACTATACTGCCTTGTCTTGGGTGACCTATACTGCCCCAATCATTAATTTAGGCCACGATTGCAATATTCATGTTTATTTTACATTTATTTATGCTCAAAAGCATATTATTTAGTACATCATGAGTAAAACTGCTTCTGCAATAAAGGTTTACTTCAAATTATATAGCGTACGACGAAAGAACACGTTTTTTTCAAAAGTGTAAATCGCCTAAGAAACTTAGCGAAAAAATCACAGGAAGGTTGTATGCAAAGCCACAACCGCAAGGTTGAAGTAGAATACTTTTATAAGAAAGATAACCCGGCTGCTTGCGTGTCAGTCATTTTTTCTAGTAAATAAACGTTGACCGTTCATTTGCAGTATTGTAATTTCTTTTTGTTTGATATTTTGAATGAAGTTCATTGAATATTTTTAAATTTTGTGCAAATGGGAAGTTGAAGTGCTGCCGAATTGTAATATGTACATTTAATACGACATCATTAAACGGGAACGGAACAAAGGCTACGGTTATGCAGAACGCGAATGACGGCGCGATGCGATTCGCCTTACCGTGTGAAATGTACAGCTCTTTTTTAGGCGAAGTAGAGCTATACATTTCAACACATTTCTTCTTGCCGAATAGCATCGCGCCGTTATTTGCGTTTTGCATAACCGTAGCCAAACACTAAGCGACGCAAACACGTAATAATAGTCAGAGTATGCATGTAGATGAAGATAATTATAGTTAATTTGGATTATAGCGCAAAACGAGAAAATATTAATTTGTGTTCTTCAAATTTCAGTTGTTCAATTTTATATCCGATGAAAAGTCTGTTTATTATCTGATGAAGCTTTTATATAGGCCAAATGATGCATTTCCAATTTACTAGGTCCATAACTCTGTCGACCGTGCTTGGGAAAGCGCGGTATAACGACCAATCAGAGGTCAAATTTTGTGTTTTGACAAGGCTTAAGAATTTTCAATAGTACAATAGTTCGAATAAAAAAATTGCAATTTCATGCATTTGGTAAGAATCTTAGAAGATTTTCTAATCGATTGCTGCAAAAACGAAGGAAATCCATCGAAAACTAACCGATTTATTAGCATTTGAAATTGGACATATTTCTCACTTTTTTCAGTTTTAGATTTTCATTTCACATCCCTATGTAGCCGAACTTCCTGAGAGAAGTATTCTACTTCAAAATATTTTATTTATTAAAAACAAGCAATATGCAAATATGAACAATGAACACGTGATACGTAGTCAAAAATACGTTAAGCACCATGCAAAATTAGTGTCATCACAAAAAAAAAATTATTTCACGCTCAAAAACGGCACTGACCCATCTTGCCCCGTGACCCATCTTACCTTACTGTTTTTTCCGGTTACGGTGATGCTGGAGAATAGTTTTCTGGGCATTGGTGCATTCTGGGAAACGGTTTTCTGGTAACTAGTACTATCAGGGGTTTAGAGTTCTGGTAACTAGTATATTCTGGGATTTGGCATTCTGGAGAATGGTTCATTCTGGGGAAAATCCTTCGACACTTTATTTTCTGGGGAATGGTTTTCTAGGAAAAGTCGGACAACCTTCCAAAATTCCCGTAAAAAAACGCAGGCAAAAAGAGCAAGGCAAGTAAGTACTGCACTTGGTACATAGTTGGCGCTGATGTGAAAATCAGCGTTTCGTTTCATTTCATTTAAAAACTTCGCAATTCGCGACTACGAAGGTGCTGATATTTGTTTGGTTTTTGCATGAGAAAAAAGGAGGGAAATATTTTTGCTTTTGTCATCACACGCATATGAGAGTTGTCTTTACACTCCATAAAAATGTCTCCACACATAAGAAATCTGTAAACACGGTCCCCATTGAAAGTTAGCAAAAATATAATGAAAACATCAACTCGAGTGCGGTTATTCAATCGACTGTTTGGCTGTTCGCGCTGCGTCATGTATTTCGACATCAGCGCCATCAAAATATAAAAGTGTCATTTACTCGAACAACCAATTCTGCAAATGTAAAATATTAAATAACATGTAACATTATGGAACCACGGTGGATTCGAAATGAAAATGGAGCCAACAATAGAATAATAATCATTTTTACCGCCACCTATGTGTCGAATTGCGCTTTTATTTGCCAATCGTTCCATCACGGGCAATTTTAATCTATAAACAGTATAAACCAGCTACAAAGAACGGTGAAATGAAATTTGTTGAGGTTGGTGGATCATAACAACAGCCACGGGAAAACTGTGTTTCGGTTCCGGAGTCAAGAAAGAAAAAGATAATTTATATATATAAATACATTACAGCTGTAATGGCTGAAGAAGCAATATTCGAGTACCTTCACTCCGAAATAGTAAACTATATTCTGTTCAAAGAGGGCAATAAGGTATTTTTCAACGATTGACGTTTTCCCAAAAAAATACCATCTCTTTCACTACAGGAAAATGACTTATCAGCGTTAGAGTATATCGGTTATTCGACCGGCTACCGGATTATCGAACGGCTGACTCGTGAATGGCCCCGTTTTAAGGACGAACTGGACACGATGAAGTTCATCTGCACGGACTTTTGGAGTTCAATCTACCGGAAGCAGATCGACAATCTGCGGACCAACCACCAGGGCGTATACGTCCTACAGGATAATGCGTTTCGCTTTTTGACCCGACTGTCAGCGAGCTCGCAGTATCTGGAGCACGCCCCAAAGGTAAGTTCCGATGGTTGCGTACCGGCTATGTGAAATGAATTAATGTTAATTTGGTTCTTTTTACTTTTGGTGTTAGTTTGTGGCGTTTACATGCGGTCTAGTTAGAGGTAGCTTAGCCAATCTCGGTATTACGAGTACGGTCACAGCTGAGGTCCAAACTATGCCCTCTTGCAAGTTTCATATACAGGTCAATAGAGGATAGTTTGTTTTTGATTACCCTATAATAAAACCATCATTAAAATGTCAGTGATTGTTTGACGTTTGTGAATGGAAAAAGAACAACTGTCACATCATAAGTTTGTAAACATTGTATCAGGGAAACGTGCGTTTTTTTTTGTTTTGTGAACTGATTATGTCCGCTCAATGGAAAAAGTATGTTTTGTGGTTTGCTCAGGAGCACGTCGACTTTCGGCAAGCCGTAAGTGTTTGTTTTTTTTTATCGATGAGCAAAACGATTAAATAAATAATTTAATCCAGGAAATCGCTTCGCTTCTTCGATTATGGAATTTACCAATGAGAACCGCTCAAGATCACAAACCTGAAAATCCATTTTGGATTGTAGAACTTCAAAACGATGAGTCTGCCAAAAAGCTGGCTTCTCGGTCGATGTCACTGCGGTGTATTTTTGAGCTGTGGTCCCACTCGAAATCGTTCAGTGCCTTCCACGAACAGTTAAGTGGATTCATTCAAACCAACAGATCGGCATTAGACTCGTTGTTCAGTAAGGATCGCAGCTTTAAGGTGACTGTCGAAACGTACAATAAACATTTCAGCCAAGCGGAGAAAGTGGCTAAAATGGAGACGATGCATTATTTGCCAGCTGAAGGTCCTGTTAAATTGAACGCACCGGATGTTCACTATTGGTATCTGGAATTCTGGGGTTTGGACCCGATGGACGTTCCCGAGCAACCGTTGGATATTATGTTCGGTAAATGGGTGGCTGATGGGAGTCGGGATACCATCAACGAGTTATCGCTGAAGAAGCGTAAATTTATCGGGAATACATCGATGGATCCACAGTTGTCGCTGCTGATGGCCAATCAGGCTCTGGCAAAGCGAGGTGATGTAGTTTTTGATCCATTTGTTGGATCTGGTTCGCTGCTGGTGGCTGCAGCTAAGTTTGGTGCCTACGTTATGGGTTCAGATATCGATTACATGACGGTACACGGTAAGTCCAAGCCAACCAGGGCGAATCAAAAGGTGCGCGCGTGCGATGAAAGTATCTACGCCAACCTGACACAGTACGGTTGCGAGGGACAGTACCTAGATGTTCTAATTTCGGACTTCAGCAGGAGTATTTGGAATGATTGCATTCAGTTCGATAGCATAGTAACGGATCGTAAGTGGATAGAATGATTATGGCATGTTGTTGGGCTGATGATAATGATGGTTTAATTTTAGCCCCGTATGGAATTCGAGAAGCTACGGAACGGGTCGAATTTAAAACGCAACGACGGGCCACTTGTTTAAATGAAGGAGTTGTGCACTATCCGTCCACATCGCCTTACCAGTTTGATCAACTGTACCGTGATCTACTTAACTTTTCCGCTCAGCATCTTAAAATGGGAGGACGTTTAGTTTGCTGGTTTCCACTTCTTAGGTAAAAAGGAGCAGTTTTAGTTTAAGTACAAGCTTACCAATGACCAATGCATTCTTTGGACTGTTTTTAGAAAAGATTTTTCGCCGGAAATGGTGCCGCAGCATAAATGTTTACAGTTGATAGCTAACTCAGAGCAGCCGCTGACGGTTTACAGTGCGCGTCGTTTGTTGACCTACGAGAAAGTATCGGATCGATCGGAAGATATGCTTGCGTACGAGCTGTCACAGGTAATGGTGGATAGTTTCCGGCAGCGTTTGATGAGCACGGTGTTACAAAACAGTGGCACACGAAAGGAACGTCGGTTAGCATTACGAAAGGTGGGTGTCGAAGAAGCCATCAAACGAGGAAAGAAGCTTGCCGCAGACGGAAAGTGGAAATATGAATTACAACAGAATGACAACACTTCGGATAAGTGAAAACGAGTGTCCTATTTCATTAAAAGAAATTCCGATGTTTTTATTTTCTAGTTTAAGTGGGATTGTTGCGCTCTTAAAGGAAAGGAATTGTGTGATAATATTTGAACGGGTCTACTACGAAAGGCTGAAACTCAAAAGGCTGAAACATGAAAGGCTGAAATTCGAAAGGCTGAATCACGAAAGGCTGAAAACTACATAAGGCTGAAAACACGAAAGGCTGAAAACACGAAAGGCTGAATCACGAAAAGCTGAAAAATCATAAGGCTGAAATTCACAAAGTTCATTTCTAAAAGAACACTCGCGGCCTACGGCCGACTCGATTGTCCGAGATGTATGCTGTCCTTACTCGCTATCGCTCGTTCGGACTAAACTAGGGGATCACCCCTACGAGTCAGTAGACCTAGGAAAACGAACGAACCTATACAGAGGTGATTTCTGCGGGGGGGCTGCCCCCCCGCAGTGGCCGGCGCTTCCGACGGCGGGTCGCCGGCGCACACTCGCGGCCTTCGGCCGTCTCGCCCTGAATTATCTAGGAAACGTGTACAAGAGTCAAGTGTGTATAGATTCAAATGTTGCCGAAAATTATTTTCCATTGCACAAACCAATTAATACTCAAACATTAAACTCTTTCACCTTATAAAGGTTTGTTATCCATGTGTCCGAATTTTTCAACGATTATGATTAAAGTTACAAAAGTTTCAGCCTTTCATGTTTCAGCCTTTTGTTCATTCAGCCTTTTGTGGTTTCAGCCTTTTGTGCATTCAGCCTTTCGTTATGAAACATACTTTTCAGCCTTTCGAGTTTCAGCCTTTCGGGTTTCAGCCTTTTGAGTTTCAGCCTTTCGTTACTAACCCTATTTGAACTGGTTGGATCTTACATTCGAGCTACGGTGATTTTTTGCCGGGGGACCCTGAAATATCAATTTTAAAGTTAAACTGATTCGCTTTCGTCAAAGTACTAAAAACCTTATATGAATAACCCGCCGACGATCACTAGGATGAATTAAGTCTAATTTCTGGCTCCACTCGTATTCTTTCCAGTCTTCCTTTCGTTTTTTCCGATCGAAGTACGATATTATGCAGCTTACCGGAATCCAAAACAAGGCGGTCAGCATAACGACTGCCACTGGAACAGAAAAATCATAAGCGTCCAAACGGTCGGAGTTAAGTGTCTAAAACTTACTGACGATATTGTCACGCAAGAAGCGCAAAACTTTGTTGATGTTAATTTCCTCAATGATATCCCAGAAACGTTCCACAACGTCCTGTATCGTTTTCTCGCACATTCCTTTATTACAGAAACCCTGAATACAGGGAGTACCGTCTGGCAGGACATCGGGGGGTTCCACAGGGAAGCAGGTTTCGTTTATGCTTTGCCGGCAGCACCGCTTGCACGCATCCGCCATTGTGTCGCACATACAGCTTTGCAGTCCTTGCGTTTCGCAGTAGGGCACACATTTGCCGTTACGACACTGGCCTCTCTCCTGGCACATGGTTCCATCACCCATGGGGGGACTTTTCGGACAGTCGGCGTGGTTTCCAGTACAGCGAGCTTCCTGTTCGCATGTAGCATACTGTGCCTCGCGGCATTTTACTCCGGCCATCATGTACTGACAATTCTGGCAGCAAGGAGAGTTTTTATCACTACAAACCGCTCCCTGATTCCGACGCAGTTTACAATTCTTGTCACAGCAAGCATCGTTATCTTCCGTCCCAAGCAAACCTGCATCGCATTGTTCGTCACCCTCGACACGTAGATTCCCGCAGAACGACTCTTCTGGTTCGGAAAAACATCGACCTGACTTGGCCTGTAAAACCTTACGGATCGAGCGCAGCGAGCAGGGTGAAAACTTTTTGTTGTTGACATCGTACCCGCTGACCGAATAAGTGTACATCAGGAAACTACCGCCCTGTGAAGCACTAGGTGAACATTCCGAAATATCTGGATCATGCTCTGAACCCCAGTTATGACCAAACTCGTGAGCCGTCACCAGATCTGCTTCACGTGTAATGACACGCTGGCCATAGTGATTACGCGAACTGCTGAGACCAGAGTTCAGATAAAGAGTGTAACCATTTTTGAAGTATTCTAGGAAAGGTAGAAATAGAAAGTTAGGGACTACCAATAAAACCATACGGCTTTCGAGAACTAGAAAAAAAGCACCTGGCGTACAAATGCCACCGACGGAGTTTCGCCGCGGCGAACCAACGTACGCTAATCCCAAAATACCACCCTCAAACTTGAGGTCTGTGAATAGATGAGCCAGACAAAAGTCTTTGTGGCTGTATTCGCGAGAAAATACCTTCAAATTTTTAAATGATAACAATCCGAGCAGCGTGTTTGAATGACAGATAGATGGGTAAGTTGGTGTATTGGATTTCAGCTTTTGTGGTGTTGTAAAGAACTGCAGTACTCGAAACTTACCTCCAGTAGATTGCGAACGTCCCACTTTTCTCGGACCATATTGTAGTGTGCTTCGCCTCCTCGCACTCTTGTTGGTTCCGAATGAACCACTATCTTTTTAATAACGAATCCCATCCCTTTGAATCCTTCCTGATCGGATCGATCTTGCCATATCGTGTCGTTATAGATCTTGTGAACTCGATCTATCAAACTGATCTGAAAATGACAGCAAATAGTTTCAAAATGCGCTACCTCAGAGTAAACGACGTCAAAAAAATCTACCAGATAATTAATGGTAGTTTTGGTGTTGCTTCCGCCCATTTCCTGAAAGAATCGATAATCCGCCACCAGCAGCAACGGGCAACGCGTTTTAGTAGGAGTGTACTCATACTGATCTGCCTGGCGTTTCTTTCTTGCCGATCGCTGCTCGCTAGTCGTCGGTTCCGTTACGGCCCATACTGATCCAGAAGATTCGGTTTGCTCCAAGTTTGCGCCTTTGTCTTCGTTTTCCTCATCGTGGTGTTCAAGCTCCAATCCTTCCTTGACGTAGCCACAGGTTCTCGCAACGCCTCCCATATCGCTGACCCCAACGGCTTCCACGTCGTCCCAGCTGAATTTGATATCGGACGACTTGTACGCTATCATATGTCTACCATCCGGTTGGTCGAGGTGTCGCCAAGAAGGTTCAATATGATACGTTTCATCTGGCAGTACGACCGACGCCGTTAGAATTCCGTTCTCTAAGTGTGCATTGACGTGCGAGTTGGTTTCCCCGAACACTCGACCTCTAAAAAAGTTATCTCGATCCAGATGAACGATCGATTCTGTTCCGCTGCCATCGACTGAATAAGCTCTGAAGTTACTGTGCAGAACTTCCCGATGGGGGTGTAGTATCAGACGAAAATTGCGCCCCAGTACCCGAAATTCCACCTCCTTAATGGTGTTGAACGGATGACTACTGTGCGTGGTCCCACGTTTCGTGATCCGGTGTCGCAGGTCGTCCACGTGCAACGTTTCGTAGTGCTTTAGATTTTTGTGCAACTGGGCTGAAATTTGCATCGCAGAAAAACAATTCAAATTTTCTTTTCCTGCATACAGGGGTACGAATTTTTTACTAACCGTTTATGACTGGCAGCCAATAGAAACACGCAACCAATATGCCGAAAACCACAATGTTGCTTGCCCAAATGCGATTACAGTGATTTTCAGTCATTTTGATAAGATCGCACTGAGTTATTTTGCAAAAATTGATGAACTAACACTTTGGTGAGAAAAATTTTTCACTCGTCAGCCATCTTTGTCTTTTTCTTGTTTTTTGCTGAGAAAATTCGTACACAACTGTCATGATTCCACGGATTTGCGATCAGCTGATGGCAATTGTCAAAATCAGCTGTTTTCTGTTTTTCGGTTGTTTGTTGACCGCTGTACTGAAACAGTTCCGCTGTAAAAAAAACACGTCCTGTATTGATTTTATTTCGGCTTTTGCTGAAATTACAAAATTTATCTGGTATGTTGCAAAGCCTTATCCAGTTGAGAACATTTTGTCACAAATCGAAATCGTTTTCATTTGTGACCACACCGATTTTTTACGTTAATGCTGGTGAGTACCGACAGCTCGAGTTTTCCCTAACATAATAATTTACTTTGACGAGCTTGCCACATGTTTCAGCTCCCCACATTGGACACCTGTATTCAGCGGTTATCGCTGACGCCATTCATCGTTTCGCAGGTCTCGTGTATGGCTCTACGGTGCCGCATAACGGGGCTATCTTTAGCACAGGAACCGATGAGCATGGCACGAAGATACAGCAAGCGGCTTTGAAGCATTCTGTACCGGTGGAACGTTACTGTCAGCAGATTTCCGACCAATATCGACAACTTTTCCGCAACTTTAGAGTCGGCCATACTCGATTCATTCGAACAACCGAAACTGACCATGCGGTTGCTGTATCTCGCTTTTGGAGTGCATTAGAGGCAAGTGGATGCATTTATTCAGCACAGTACTCCGGTTGGTATTCCGTACCAGATGAGACATTTTTAACCGATAGTCAGTTGAAAGAGAACGACCAAAGAGTCAAAGTTTCCGTTGAATCTGGGCATCCAGTCGAATGGACCGAAGAAACAAACTACATGTTCCGTCTGGATCGTCATCAGCAGGATGTCCTACATTGGATCAAATCTTGTGAAGATCGAATAGTGCCTGTAAAGTTCCGGAAAATACTACTGGACTTACTGGAAGAACCGCTCCCAGACATATCTATATCGCGCCCAAAGTCTCGCGTTTCTTGGGGAATCGAAGTTCCCAATGATCCCACTCAAAGCGTGTATGTGTGGTTGGATGCCTTGGTAAACTACCTAACTGTGGCCGGTTACCCCGGTCAGTTCGATCGAAACTGGCCACCAACTGTACAGGTGCTGGGGAAAGATATTTTAAAATTCCACGGCATTTATTGGCCTGCTTTTCTGCTAGCAGCAGGTCTCGAACCACCACAGAAGCTACTGGTACATTCCCACTGGACAGTGGACAGCCAGAAAATGTCGAAAAGCAAGTTTAACGTAATCGATCCCAACGAGAGGGCTGAGCTGTACACGCATGAGGGTATTCGTTACTTCCTGCTGAGGGAGGGTGTAGCACACAGTGATGGAAGTAGGATTTGTTGTAAAACGCAAGAAGGTCATTGAATTATAAAATGTTGGTTTACTTTTAGACTATAGTGACACGAAGATCATGCGAATTTTGAACGCTGAATTGGCAGATTCGTTTGGTAATTTACTGTCTCGTTGTTGTGGCAAAGCGCTTAATCCGGACGCGATCGTTCCTGTGGTTGACCAGAACATTCTAGATAAGCTATCCCTATCTGAGAGTGCAAAGAAAATGCTAGATCTGCTACAGGCGATGTCAGGTTCGTTGCTATCTACTTTTTGAAACGTTCAACAAATTTAATTGATTCATTTTAGACAAATGCTTCGCTCACTATCAACAGTACAACTTTTATCTAGTGGTGGATTGCGTAGTGCAGCTTCTTCACGCAACTAACACTTTCTTCGAGACTTGCGCCCCTTGGAAGCTGAAAGATCAACAGCAGCGAACCGAGTTGCACACCATTCTGGGAATCACGATGGAGGTGTTGCGTCAAGTTGGTATTATACTGCAGCCGATAGTTCCTGGTTTGAGCAGCAGAGTGTTAGATAAGCTAAGTGTGCCACACGACCGAAGGCTGTGGAACGATCTGCAACTACAGGTCAATAGAACTGAGCGACCTCTGGCAGCGGAAGGAGATACGGTGCTGTTTCGAAGAATTTTACTTCCCAAACAGGAAGCGACGAAGGGAGAGCCAAAGGCTAGGAAAGTTAAAAAGAAGAATTAGATAATATTATATAGAATCGTTTGCAGAAGATTAAGCTCATGATTCTATTCTGATGACTGACTGAGAAATTTGTTTGTAAAAATGTTTAAATGACTCCTCGTTTTTTTATGTTTTGAGTTTGGTTAAAACTTTAAGCATATTTTTTTATGCACATCAAGTTATTGTTATGGTAGAAAATAGTAGTCTTTAAATCCAGCTTGTTACTTACTTACTTTTACGGTGACAGACCGATTATCGATCCAATGCCGAATCCAGAAAACATCGTCATGTCACTCAGTTTTGGGCTGCTATCGCCCAACCTCCCCTAGCACATATTTCGCGGGTATCCTCGTCGACAAAAGATGTCAGAACTATTTCGTGAAAATCCGAAGATTCTGCGGATTTTTATGGATTTCTACGGATTTCCCCCTTTTCCCATATATTTGTAAATCCGTAGAAGTGAACAAATCCGTAGATCTGGCACGACGACAGCCCACTGCAACCTGCTGTATTTCATCTGCTTGACTATATCCGCCGACTTGTACACCTGGTACACTTTATGGTTCATGCGTCTGCGCCAAACACCATTTTCTAGTTTGCCGCCAAGGATTAAACGCAAAATTCTACGCTTCAAACACCAAGCGCTGCTTTATGGCCACGGGAAAAATTAGTGTTATGTAGAGTGCAAGTTTAGTACGGGTTTGCTGATTGTGGGACCTTAGCTGGTTACGTAATCCGTAGAAGGCCCTGTTTGCAGCTGCTATCCGCCTTTTTATCTCACGGCGATGTTGAACAATAAGTTTGACAGTCCGTCTCCCTGCTTCAAACCATCTAACGTCACGAAGGAGTCTCATACCTCACCGGCTATCCTGACGCTTGATTTAGAGCCTTCAAGGGTGGCTCGAATCAGCCTAATTAGTTTTGTTGGCAAACCATGTTCGAGCATAATTCGCCATAACGTATTCCTCTTAACTGTATCGTACGCTGCCCTAAAGTCTATGAACAGATGGTGAGTCTGCAAGTTGAATTCTCGAAATTCATCTTGCCATCATACTCAATCACCATCCTGCCCCTTTCGACTACGCTGTTTTCTTCACCATTCAACAGCACACTAAAGTGTTACTTCCAACGCCTGGCTACCTCAGTTCTATCGGTAATAAGGTTACCTTCCCTATCGTTCCAGATGACAGGGTCTGACATTTTTCGGTTCCTGATTCCATTAATCTTAGAGAAGCTTCTCGCATCGTGCCTAGAGAAGCAACCTTACGCCTCCGCAAGAATACGCTCCCCTTTTTCGGCGATGGAGTCTTTTTTCACCAGCTCTAGATTCCCGGTATCTTCCTACGCTCTGACGAGTCACAGCCGTGGCTAACATGTGAACTCTGGACGCTCTGGCACTCAGTGTCAACCGCTCATTGGACGTGGCTGTCGCAAATGTACCCAACACTTCTCCCGCTGTTGTACCGATCGTACTGTGGATATGGCTCCATAGTTTATTCAGGTTACCTTCAACTTGATCCTCGATCCGCTCATCAACCTTTTGCAGGTACTCTGTGGCCACTTCTCTAGTTGAAAGCCGATGCATGTTCAACTGTATCCTCCTTGTTGTCCTGGATTGCAGGGATGTTACGGATGTGATGTTTTAGACATCTGCAGATGAGGATGTGGATATGTCCTCTAAACGACCTCATGTCTATAACGTCTGAAAAGTGCCGACCATTAATCAGAACATGGTCGATCTGAGGGGCAGGCCTCTCCATTCGCGTGCATTCTGGTGTGCTTACGTATATTCCGGAGTGCAAAATAGGTGCTATAGATAGCCATACCTCTGGCTGTAGCGAAATTTACAAGCCTCAGGCTGTTGTCGTTCGTCGTGGAGTGGAGGCTTCCTCTTTCAATCACGGGGCGAAAGAAGTTCTTCTGCCCTACCTGCGCATTTGCATCCCCGATTACGATATTGATGTCATGTTCTGGACACTCATTATACGGCTTTTCCAGAAGCTCATAGAACTCATTCTTCTCTTCATCGGGTTTATCGTTGGTCGGTGAGTACACATTTATCAGGCTGAAGTTGAAAAATTTGCCCTTAATTCTCAATACGCTTCATCTCTTTCCCTATGAGCTCGAAATTTACTCTCCTTTCTGCTTTCACGTCGCATTGTACTAGATGTGGTACTTAAATGAAGTGCCCGCAATAGGATTTACTGCCAGGAATTCGTGTTCTCCCGTTCCCGGCCACTTCACCTTCTGTATGGCAGCAACCTCCATTCACCACAGCTCTCTAGCCAGGATACCTGCACGTGCCGGTTCGGGGAGAGTCCTTAAATTCCAAGTACCGAGTTTCCAATAATCGTTGTCCTTTTTCGTTCGCCTAGGTCCATGTCAATTATTTCGATCCGTATTTGTATCTGGATTGTTCGTAGTATTTTATGCTCGTTATGCTGCCTTAGTAGGGCTGCGATACCTAGTCTTGCGACGGGGCTGCCGTCTTTGATATAGCTGGCGAAGCACCGCATTTCGAGAATCAGCCGCACGCTCCGCGTCAGAAGCTGGCGTACGCCGCCCTAAAAATAAGGATAAAGATGCGTACGATCCCCCTTCTCAGTCAGCATACGACCATAGTTTCCACCAATCCGAATGTACGTTCGGGAAAACATCCTTCGGGCGAGTATTTATTCAGATGAATTCGGTCTTTAGGAGAAATGTTACAATATCTTTGGTCCATACTCTGAAGACTTATAATCCACCTTACTGCTCAGGTTAGGGGAGCTTCGTAGCCGCAAGGTTACAGCGTCCGCCTTGGTAAGCGGGTGGTCGTGAGTTCGAATCTTAGTAGAATCAGGCCATTTGGTTCAGAGGCGACGCGTGACCAAGTGGGCTACCTGTTCAATCAACATTTGCAACACTGAAACAACAGTATGTGATAACAGTTTCGGAAACTTTTATCTCTCTACATTTATCTATATGGCAAAGAAATTCTACGGTCTATTATGACCGCGAGTTTTCCGATAATTTTCTCGTAGAATAATGATATCTGCATCATTTCATAGAGGAAATCTTTATCCACATTTATCACATCATGATTCTCAATGATCGGTTTTAGTCGTAAATAACTCTTGATCCGTCGAAGAACTAGAAAAGTTCGCTCGACGGATGGCGTTGTGATATGCAATGTCAGTATCGTTCAGGTTTTGTCCAACGATAATTAAAATTATGTTTATGATCTTTTTGCCTCTAAACTTTTCGCATGAGTAAAAAACCTATCTTTGTTTATCAAATCTTAGTTCAATGCTAAAGCGTTTCCTTTGACGATGTTAAAATTTTAAACTTAAAAGAAAGCAGCGCGTAAGAACACAAACGTATACTATGCGGACTATGCAAGGTTCAAGTTTTCGAATGAACAAAATGGGTGTAGAGGTTTGAATGAAACTATACATCGACGGAAGAATTCCACCTCATTGACAGAAATAATGAATGAATTTGCTCGTTTTTCATTTGCACTACGAAAGCTCTGAAGATGGATCTGCGAACTCTCGCGGCCACGTGGTCTCTCAAATTTCAATGACGTCGAGAAAAGAAACAGAAAGGCACAACGAAACAGATTACCAGACACTAAAGAGAGGTGGTGTGTAATGAATGTTTTCTCTCGCTGACATCGGTTTTGTTCAGCAGAAAGTTTGAACCAAAAATGTCATTTTTACGCGAGGCGTCGCATTAGTAGTGGTGAGCATAAATGACTGCGTCTACCCTGCCGCACTTGAAGGTGCAGAGTAGTGTTGAACGACGGTTAGTTCATGGGAATGGTCTGAACAAACGGTAGTCATTATTGCGTGTGGCCGTGTGGGTTGCGTTGCGTGTGAGTTGTATGGCGTAGTCTGAAGTGTAGCCCATCAGGTTACATTCTTCACGGTGCATGAATTTCCACTATGTAGAAAATAAAATAAGGATGTTCGGGATAACATTGAAATTACAAATAAATTACCTTCGATGATTTTTCATCCACTCTACAAATGTGAAAAAATCACTTTTTTTCTGAGATTGTCTACCTGTCATATGAACAGGTTGAACAGGTGGACGAGACGCCTCTGATTTGGTTGCCAAAGGACTTTAGCATGGGTTTATTCTCAGGCTTCCCACCAAGTACCTTTCCTTCAAACTGAATTCTACAGTACCTCTGTTGACATTCCTTCTAACAAAATTAAGTCCCTGTTATAATAAAACTGGTGTGAGTAACGTATGAAAGTACTCTCCGGGGAATTGTAACTAGGCGATATTGTTAGAAGGGACAGAGGCTCGGTATAGTAGAGTAGTAAGTTTGAAACGGAAAGGTAAAACTTACACACAAGCACGGATATGAATGATAAGCGTATCACTTACTTCAATGGTGATACTGCCAATAATATGAAGTGCGGAGTACAGAAATCACCTGGGTAATATCACAATAGATCTAAGCTCTGGTCGCAGTGATGAGTCCACACTGAAAAACCTCACGTTTCAAAGGTTTCTCGTTGGAACATGAATCTGTGAATATTTTAACCCTTTCTCTTACATGGTTACTTTGGAGCACCACAGGTTTAGATGCGAAATATTTGCCCATGCTACTCAAAATGCATAAATATTCTTGAACAATAAATGTACATTAGGGTGTCCCAAAATTGTACAAGTCTGGGGCTCAATCTCCAGATGATAGAAAATGGTGTTACGAACAAACTTTTGTTCGGCGGCAGCTCTAGAAAATGATGTTTTCAACTGGCCCCGATGACTTTTTTGAAAAAATCGGTTTTTCTTATGTTAAATCCAAAAAACATGTCCAGTTATGCAATTTTCCATGAAACCTAATTCTTTTATATTTTTTACAGATTTCTTAGGGTCCAAACTGTAAGGGAAAAATTCGTTCCGGATTGATTATCGTCAATTTATTTTCCTAAAAAAAATCTATCGTTTGAAAAAGAGATTTTTTAAGTATACTTTGACATTCAATCAATAAAAGTGGGTATTAAACCTATTGCTCTCGCCAACTGAATACCATTAAAAGTTGGGAAATTTTATGGGGAAGAACATTGCCGAAGACTATATGGCTCTAAAATAGCTTGATTTTGAGTTATTCGTGATTTACTGTGGAATAATAAGTTACATTTTGATGTTGATGGAAGAGAGAAGGTTAAACATTACAGTTTTTGTTTGCAGCCCTCAGTATTGTGATTAAAGCAACAGAATTTTTTGTAAAGGAAAACATGTTATAAAACAATATAATTCAAATTATGTATATAGTTATCTGATAGATTTATTGTTCTTAAGTACAGAGACATTTATGAATGTACAGGACAACAAACGTTTTCTATACTAGTTTAGACATTTTACAAGTTGCATGTATGCGTACGGTTGTCAGATCTTACACTGAATATATGATGTACGTAAGCAGTATACGTAGTATTTTCGATTGTGTTCCTTGCTTTGCGCCTTTAGACCCTGATGTTTGCTTTTGGTTTTGCATAACGCTAGACAATAACGTCTATAAAATGTTTTTGTAAAACAAACAAAAGACTTATTTCTTTACTTGAACATTGCAAATAATACCTCTACAAATATAAATGCTACTGGTGTCCATGGAAAGCGAGATCCCAGAAAAAAACAGGATCAGATCATGAAACCTCCGATTTTTCGACTTGGCGTTTCAATGATTAACGGTTTTCTCGTCCACGATGCTGGTTTGCATGTCGGACATCTCTCGATCGTTTTTCCGGTCGTGGTGACAATCGACGAAGGCTGCATTGAATAGGATCTGACAGCTCCGCTCGATGCACGTCATCGCAGCATTTCGAGACCGTTTGTTTTTACCGTTCCATACAACGCACACGTAATACACCGGCACTCCGGACAGGGTGATTCCGAGGCCGATGATCAGATTCAGCGGTTCGGAGAACGATGGTAGAAGAACCAGCACTAGACAGCAAGTCAGGAAAATGATCGGTAATGCCAGGTTCACGCGGATTGGACGCGGCATGTTAGGCCTAGAAAAAAAGAATGTTAAAAGAGATAATAACTTAGACGCCGCCAATTCGAAGTCCTACAGGAAACCTATTCCTGTGCATTCGGTGCAGTGCAGACCTTAGAGAGAGAGGTCCGTTCTTTCCAAAAATATAAACCTAGAGATAATTATTTGCTTCAGAAAAAAAAAACAAATCCAAAATAAATTGACCTTATTGGAAATTCTGCATAGGTACCGTTCTTCTGTTTTAGCTAAAATTTTGAATAATTTGAATTCGTTTTTCGGGTGATAAATGAGTTTCCCTATTTTAAGTATGAGACAAGGCGGCCCCCGTCTAAAGGTCTGCAAACGTTTGAACCAGCAATGTCTAAATACACACGATGCATTTTGTTCTACTCACTTGGTAACTCGCAGCCACAGTAGTCCAGCTACGCATGCTGCTACGGAAAGCCAGAGAATTTGGCTGAAGTAGTTGATTAACGCGACCACGTCTGCGCAGAATAGTGTTAGGATTGATGTGGCACACTAAGGAAACAAAATCAGTCAATCGGACGATACAGAGAAAAAAGAGAGAGAAATCTTACCGTAAAAATCAGAGCCGGAATCGGTGTTTGACGCCGTACGTGCACCAGCGAGAACCACGCCGGCAGGTGTCCCTCCTGGGCACCGGTTGAGAACAGTCTAGCCGATGTGAATAGGATTCCATTGACGCCCCCGAAGCAGCTTAGTGCCACGAAGATTGGCACTAGCCAGGCTACAGCGCCGAATATCCGGTTGCCAAAATTAACAGCGACAGCAATCGAAGCTAGCATGTCGTGCCGGGGAACAACAGCAAAGTAGGCCATGTTAACGAACACGTAAATTCCAGTAACCATTGGCATAGCGATCCAAATGGCGCGGGGAAGATTTCTTAAAAAAAAAGGAAGCGAAAAAGGTTACATTTTGAAACTCTAATTTGATTAACCTTTTTACTTGTATGGATTTTCCAGCTCCTCGGTGACAAAGTTCAAATAGTTCCACCCACCGAATGCAAAAAGTCCGGAGTAGAAAGCGTATGCCAAGCTGGATAGCGCATAGTCTCCTTCCCACGCATTATCGAAATTCTCGGACTCCTCGGTTGCCATGAAGACGATACCGGCGAGGATGATGGACACCAGTGCCGTGAGTTTAGCCAGTGTGAAAACGTTCTGCACCTTCATGGCCCATTTGGTTGAGATGCAGTTGATGGCGGTTAGAAAGCACAGACAGACGGCGGCTAATAGCCGGACCGCGTTGTCCGGCGGTTCGCATTCCGGAAAGAAAGGCTTCACCGCGTACTGAGCGAAGGTCAATGCTACGATGGCCTGAAAGCAACAACGAATGAAGCGTGAAAATAGCGCTTGCCATTGATAAAAACATGTTTACTCAGTAGAACCAATCGTGCGTCGCGATATAAATAGCGGTGGGCTCGTCATTCGAGCAGGGTAAGCTGCTGCTAAATTAATAAATTACTACTAATTAGAATCGCATTCGTCGGTCAAACGGCTTCGCATGGAGGCGTGCTCATGAAAACTGCGTTCGCTGTGGAAGACATATTTCCAAGTTGTTGTTTGGTGTGGGACATTGCTTGAAAGTTTACGGGTTACACTGGAAACTTCGACTGGGATAAATTGAATATTATTTGCATTCTGTGAGCGGTGTCTCGCTGACAGGTTTTCTGTAGCACGTAATACTCCACGTATCAATCGTTTGCGGTGTATGCATAACAAGAGAAGGGTAGATTGAATTTAATTTCAATAGCACAATAATTCAGTGGCATTGCTGTTACTACCGGGTTTCGAATGAATTCTGCTAAGGTAATTTTTTTTTATTTGTGAGGTAAAAAATATTTTAAAGAATGCGAGAAAAATCAGTACTGAGGTTCAAAAGCAACTGAAAAACACGACATAATTTAAAAGTATGGTAAATTACATCGATTTTAAAGTGTCCAATTTAGTTTGATTACTCAATTTATTTGAATGCTATCATCAGATGATGCGCATATTTTCTCTGGTTTGTTAATCACCATTTTTCGATGAACGAATTAAATATCTGATGTGCGAATCAGTGATTTCGCTGAATCTTGAGCAGGTAGTAAGTGGAACTGTTGGTTTTGCAAGACATTCGAAACGTTAACAGCTACATTCGCGATGAATAGCATTTACACCAATTCAATTTTAAATGAATCTATAGACGTCTGTTTCTCCCGTGTGTTCATATCAAGAAAGTTTTTTTCGATTAGATAAGATTTCATAAGGTCTGTACATTGTATTTCCGACGAAATCGGTTTTATGAAACTATAATACTCAGGCTACTAACAAATCCCCTCCTTAAAAAACAAGATTTCAGACTCCCTTCCCCCCTAGGTAACGATTAGTTACGTTCGATATGACTCCCCCCTTAAAATTACGCAACACTGGATAACCTGCCCCCTCCAAATTTGCAATTTTGAGTAAACATCAACCCCCCCCCCCCCCCCCCCGTCTTTCTAAAACAGACTCAGCACCATGAGCAGAACGTGCCGAACTTTTCTGTTTGAAATCGGATTGAATCGCAGTATCAGGTAAGAGATCTGGCATCAAAAATTATCGCGGCATTGCGACAATATCATGTATCCCTAAACTTCGTAAACCAAAAAATATTTAATCAGGTAAAGAACCGCATAACGTGTAACCAGGGGCGACTCGTCCATAGGTGCAACCTGTGCAATGCACATGCGGACGTCAGGCAGAAAATGAATCTAAAATCCAAATTCCTGATCTTATTTTCTTATTTTGTAGTTTTATTTTTAAATAGTAACAAAGGGAATTATTTGCTTTTATTCGCGAATAAAATTGTAGTTACTTCCCCAAACTCTGATTTTTAGAACTTCTAGTTGAACAGGTAGGTTGAACAGCCACGAGTCGCCCCTGCGTGTAACCAACATGGTTTTTACAAAGGAAGGTCTACGGCTACCAACTTACTTGAATTTGTTGATTCCTCTGTTGCGTCTATGGACAGAGGGAACTTCGTGGAAACTCTATACACGGATTTTAGTAAAGCTTTTGACAGAGTAGATATTTCCATGCTTATGTTCAATTTAAAAAAAAACTGGAATTTGAGTCAGGCCTACTTAGATGGATTGAATCTAATCTGACATATAGGACACAAACGGTTAGATTTAAGGGACACGTTTCTGTACCAGTAAAAGTGACATTTGGAGTTCCACAAGGCTCCCATTTAGGCCCTTTGCTCTTCGTTTTATTTGTTAATGACGTTACCCTTGTGTTGAATCGTCTCAAAGTATTGATAAATGCCGACGACATGAAATTGTACATGGAAATAAGAAACAAATTAGATATCCAACAATTCCAACAAGAGGTTGACATTTTGAACACTAGAATTACATAACTATATTTAAGATGTTAGCAATAGTTTTCAAGATGTAGTCTTCTATGGTTGACGCGAATAAACAAATTAAACAAATTACGTATCAACAACAACAATATCGCACGCTAGCCTGGGGGGCTAATGCGGTCACGATCAACTAGGTTAGTTGAGAGAATTCGTTATCGATATTGTTTTCGGCACATTTTGCATGTTGTAGGATAAGTACAACGATACACCGTGCCCCAGTGCTGAGTCGAGAAAATTTCCAGCTCGAAAAGATCCTCGACCTGATCGGGAATCGATTCCGATATCACGACCGTGTGGGAGAGCTAGCCGACCGACATCGCTAACCACAGAACCACGGGGATCACAAAAAAATTACGTATCAACAAATCGTAATAAACATCACACTGCTGTGCATTATTATCAGCATCGAAGCACAGTTGCAGTTTGGTAATAACCATTCATTATGCTCTTCCAAATACATTTGAAAAAGGCCGGTTGCTGCAATTGCGATTTTCATTTAATAATCGCATAAATGCTTCATGGTCAGATAGCGCGCGATATCCGCTCTGACATAAAACAAATTTTTCGAACGTTGTGGAATGGGATAACTGGAAAAATAGGTGTGACATATATATTTCCAGTTATACCATTCTACAACGTTCGCCAATTTTTATTGCGTATGTCGTAATACTAATGTACGGAAAATACATTTCATTCATTCTGGCTCAGAGCGATCTTTAGATAAGCTCCGCCTTTATTTTCAGTTCCCACAGATTTTCTCAGTTTCGTAACACGGATGTACAAAAATGATTTCTTGTGAACATTCTGTAGAGCCGGACCGATAGAGCTCTTCTAGAGGTAACGACATAACATGTATTGTGTCGTGTTGCGCGGCTTGGAAGAAGAAAATGTTTCCGTCTCCGTGTCGAATGGTAGCAGATTGTTGCGTGTTTGATATTGCCTATGGTAGACATGAGTATGAAGGTGGAAATTCTGCTGTGATGTCAAACTATAAACGTTTTGTTTTAAGACGCAATAGCGTAAGTGCTGCATTTCTGTTATCTGCTACCATCCAGCACGAGACCAGTATAAACTACAACCAGCCCTTCTCAGGGCCACCAACACGTTCTTAAGGCAATGTTGAATTTTTCTTGGCTTGCAAATGCTGAAATTTGCGGTTTTCCGTCTGTTACACATGTTAAAAAATCTTAACTACTTCAATCACATAATTGTAGAGCACCGAAAGGTGTATTATAATTCACAACAGTAACAACACTGGCAACAATATCGCACGCTTAGCCTTGGGGCTAATAGCGGTCTCGATCAACTAGACTAGTTGAGAGAATTCGTTATCGATATTGTTTTTGGCACATTTTGTATGTGTAGGATAAAGTACAACGATACACCGTGCCCTAGTGCTGAGTCGAGAAAATTTCCAGCTCGAAAAGATCCTCGACTCGATCGGGAATCGAACCTGATATCACAACCGTGTGGGAGAACTAGCCGACCGACATCGCTAAACACAGAGCCACGGGGACCTCGTAACAACACTGGCAAGTTTGTTCAATTATTTCGGATAACCATTCGCCGATGTTTCTGGTTCTCCCGTTTCCTCTAGTAGAATTGCCTTCCACTTCCAATAATTCTGCAGCTACCGAAAACTCCATAACAGCCGCCAGATAGACAGGTGCTTAAGTATCAACGCGCCCAGCGCGATCAGCCAGAAATTGAAATCCGGATTTTCGTTCGTGTGGTATCGGTACAGTCATGGAATGAACAAAGCGCGTGTCAAAATTCTTTGCACAGTAACACACAACACCGTGATGTTATGGGGTGTGGGACTAGTTCGTCAGGGGTTTTCTTCGTCATAGTTTTTGCTTCATTCTAATGAGGCATATATGACGAGGAAAACCCTTGCCGGAGTAGTCCCACACCCTACTGTGGCTTGCCTGCTATCAGCCTTCATCCGCCACGTATAGAATAACTGCATATGTACAATACGCAACCGATAAAAAGAAGGATTCGATTGTCTTCCAAGACACAAAACTGTACGTGTTAGGTATAATGCTGCGTGTGCGAGAGCTCTATCGGTCCGGCTGCCAACATGAAATGAAATTAATATTTTGTGTATTCGCATTACGAACTAGAGACAGGAAGAACTTGAAATAAAGGTGGAGTCTTGTACTTGTAGGACTCCGCCTTTATAACAAGTTCTTTCCTGGTTGTCTCTGGTTCGTAAGTTACAACATAGCTCTAAGAAATATCAGGAACAGAAAGCAACCTCGAGTAAACAACAACAACAACAAATCGTTTACAAAGTGTGATCGGTTGTATCTGTTAGTGTCGACTGTGCTTGTGAAGAGAGGTGGTGATTGGCTGCTCGGTATGATTTAGACAATCGATGTTATTTATCAACTTTTCAATAGTGTATCTCAAACAATAGGTTATTTTTGTTACGTACATTTAACCGTAAAAGAATTTCTGATCGGTTGATGCCAAAACCTCGAAATTTTGAGAAGAAATGACTGATATATAAGCGCTCAAAACCTGACCACTTTTCCCTGGTTGAATTACTAGATTTTCAAATTCAGGCGCCTAACTTCGATATAGACGTTAGTCAACGTCAAAAAAACTCTCGGGTTCGGGTTTTAACCGAAGAAAAAATCGAGTTCGGGTTGGAAAAAACATCAAATCCGACATATACGACTTGCATATTAAATTTTACCAGTTCTCGAAACTTCTACTTCACTCGAAACTGCAAACATATTCGATTGTGGATCGGATCATTTTCAGTAGAGCTTACTTTTTCACGCTTTCACACATCAATAAAAAAAAAAGCTGCAGCTAACGAGAAGCTGACTTTTCCGCGCGTTTATATTCCGGGGACTTCTGGTCAATTTCCATTTTATTTTTTTTTTTTAACTAATGTATGCCTGAAGGGCACTGGGTACTGAAATGCCACTGCGACAGCCTTACTGATTGTCTTTTGTGGCTGGCCCCGATTGCTGTGCACAGGCTACGGATTGCTCGTACTCATTGATGGAGTAGAACTGTTTTGTTGTAAAACTGTACCCCAATTAGGTACAACATGGTTGATGAAACTAATGACCTGCTTGGGATTAGAGCTCCATACTTGGTATGGAGTTAAAAGGTAACTTCCTAAGAAGTTGTACCTAGAGGAAGCAAGAGCTCCGCAAGAGCAAAGCAAATGCTCTGAACTCTCTGGTTCAGATTTGCAGAATCGGCAGGTGTCGTTCAACACTACACCGATTTTCTTTAAATGATAAAAAGCGGGACAGTGTCCGGTTAGGAGTCCCGTGATTATCCGTAGTTCATTACGATTTAGACTAAGTAACTTTCTGGCGGTTCCGGGGTTCGGATAGATTAACTTTTTAGCTTGTTTACAACCCTGTACCTGATGCCATTGGGATGCTAATTCTAGCCTTTCCCAAGTTAGTAGTTAAAATTTACTTTTACTTGAAGCGTAAACTAATGGATTTTACAGGAACTGCACTGTAAACTGCATGCTGATGAAAAACCTGTGCGTACCTTTCATGAATGTGATCAACCTTCCCACACAGCAAACCACTAGTATATCATTTCAGATTGCAAAAACATTTACTTTTGCAGATTGACTCCAAATAGACAAATTTCACTTTTTCACTTCACGAAAACATGTCAGTTTTCTGATGTAAACGTTGAACTTTGATAAAATTTCTAGATTCTCATCTATTTTATTAACATTTTAAACTGAATTGTTAGTAGAGTTAGCACTTACGTTTTGTTTTAGCACGATTCCATGAACTTACTCTTCAGTACACACGGAAGCCTAAGATATTTACTACAAAAGCGCTTTATACCATTAGCCATACACAACTGTACGAGTCGACGAGATGATGCCAAAACTCATTATTCACTGTGGATGTGACTTTATACCGTTTTCAATATATTTTTCCAATGTGTTGAACGAAAACTTTTCGTAGGAATAACTGAAATACACGTACATAATACGCTAACTAACAATTATCATTGTACAGCTAGGTTTAACAGCCGTGCCGACAGGTTTCTCATAAAGTAATAAAAATCTCATCGAAGACCGAAATTGCGATTGTAGTTACTGACAGTACAACACATCGATATCTATCTGCGCTTCCATGTCTACAGTTTTGGTTCGTAATATCTGCTCGATGAAGTGCTATTTTCAGATTTGCTCGCCCTCCGGAAATGACTATGGGTGGTACGTGTAAGTGGCCAGGAATGATAAGTACCAGCAGTGCCACCAGTAGGTATTGTAAGCACGGTAGCGAAGCAACAAGTGAGCAAGCGACCCACGATCTTTTGTCTGTTCTAAAACCGACTCGGCACCAAGCTCATTTGTTTCAATGTCGGCGGAATTGCTGTTTTTGATTTGCCTTCCAGATTCGTTCTGTTTCAGTTAGGCCTAGTAGCTATAAAGTGCCTTTGACAAGGGTAGCGCAATGAATGATGCTTTGAAATAGAAGCTATACTCTCCTATATGACAATACTATATTAAAATGAGATACTAACTGCCATTTGATTGCAATCAAACATCATTTCCCACACGACTTTGACTTCCGAGCACCAGTCGGGTTCTAACGGGACGGGTGCGATACATAGTCGCTTCAACTCTGGACTGAATCAACAGATATTTCCACCCAGCAGCCCACTAGCGGGCCCTTCCCGGAGCTTCTATTTTTCCACATCCAGCATAGTTTAATTCAACCGTCAAGCTTACACGAAACAGCTCTCAGGTTGTTTGTCTTGAGCTTTTTTTTGCATTGTTTCATTACAATTCCCCGTGGAATCGGTTTCCACACCCTCGTACCCCATCGAGAAAATACGTCCGCGGTCTACGATGGCACAGAAAAAAACACAAAGACGCAACTCAAACAAGCGAAGTCCGTCAAGGTTTCGTCGTGGCTTGTCAATCACTGATTGAATGAGCTGTGCGAAAGAGGGAAGGGGGGGGGGGGGTGTAAGTTCAGTACTTTTTGGGAATTTCTCGACCATGCTGCTCCATCATTTGCGTCTGCGAACGACGTCAAGAACCGCACCCAAGAGGTGGTAGTCTGTTTCCCGAGTAAGGTGGCATGACGGCGTAATTGTTCGTTCGGTTTATTTATGTACCGAAATCCTGATTTAGTGCTTCTTCTCCAATATTTTGCGTAAATTTAAAAATCGAAGTTTTTACACAAGAGTGCAAGGTCGACACTTATCGCTCACAACGTCACTTCGTTGGTCAAAACGTAGAAACCCGGTTTCGGTCGTACATAAAACTACCTAGCTAGATATCGAGTTACGGTTTGCTTTTTAAAACTGTACACGTGCCACTAGAGGCCTATGGCCGATAGTTACGTGGGACTATTCGATTTATTAGGTAGCTCGATATATTGAATCAGGACGGTTGCAACGGATGTGCGGTTCTGATTTGCGGTTAGTTAGAAGCGGTTCGATTGTTTAGCGTAGGAAACTTTGGTCAGGGAAAGAGAAAAAAGATAAAGATTGCAGAGTTTTTTCTAGAATTAAGTGCGATTTTTGTTTTTAATGTTGTAGCAACAGTTGGAAATAATACCGCGTTATTTTTGTCCGATGGTTTGCTTTTTTTACATGAGTACCTACTGTTTCTCTTATTTCGTTGTATTGATTCTCTGTTATATCAAGTGCAGTTTTCAATCAAGTTCAGATAGAGATAAACAGGGTAAGACCGCCCACCGTAGTTTTACTACCAAGTTATATAATAATTGCAAAATTTCCCTAACGTAAATTCCCCTGTAACGTACCTGTACAGTATAATTACATAACATTTTGCATCTTTTTCTGCTGCGATAGTGCGCGAACGATCACAGAAATATACAAAAATCAAGCAACCGGCCAATTCGCTATTGTTTTGTGGCTACAAGACTCGAGGTTTTTCTGTTTAAAAATTCATTGTTTTGTTTGTGAATATACGTTTAATCGCTTGCCTTAATCTGTCTTTATTTGAAAATATTGAAAACCGTAAGTAATCTTGTAATTTTGACTACTTTCTCGGGGGGCTATGAAAATTTTGCACTGGGGGTAAAGTTATCCACTATACATGGGATGGAACCGTCACGTATACATACATCTGTTTGTTATTTTACTTCAAGACCCAAATGCCTCAACACTACAAAGAAAATATTGACAGGTTCGGTAAAGCAATTTCAAGCCACATAAGACAACGATGTTAATCGACAATTTCGATCTGGTTGAAGCTTTTCTAGAAATATTTTTTAACCACGATTGGTTTTTGAAAAAGGTAAACTCGAGTGAAAATGGTATTGATGAACAAAAATAATTTCAGAGCCAGGGCGGTTTGTTTGATCGATATGACGTCTTCGGCAGAGTCGAAAAGTAGTTTTGTCCTTTTAAAAAAGTATACACCGTAAAATACTACAAGGTATTAGACCTGTGCGCCGACCATATCATCGGTGGCGGCGGCGTAGTACCGGCGTGACACTAATTACCACTTCCAAAATATTGCGTATAATGTGTACACTTTCATGATCGGTTTTTTAATTCAAAATAAATAGTTAAAAATATGTTCATCCGGGTTGACAAAAAAGAAATAAGAATGGTTAAGAAACAAGTAAACAAACAATTTAACAACCAGCAAAGAAATGACTATCGGCGCGATAAAAATTTCCTCGGCGGCGCGCCGACTCAAAACCATCGGCGGCGGCGGCGTGTGTAAAAGTGTCGGTGGCGGCGGCGCGGCGTGGCGGCGCACAGGAATACAAGGTATACAGCCCTAGGGGTTGTATGAAATGGTGACGTAGGACTAAATGTATATATTATATGCTTCGATAAACTGTTCATAGGCAACACTACCGTTTATATTTGATGGTCGTTATTGTAAAACTAACGATGCATGAATACATGAAAATTTTACACTAGTAGTAGTTGCAAAAATTCTCATAACTCTTATCTTCAAACATCTATAGTTCTGAAAAGAACCGATTCCATAATCTTCAGTATGAACTTTGTGCTACAGAACGCTGATGATCGCACCGTCGGTAGCATTGAATATTTTGCTTGACAGCGCATAATAAACTTTGCTCTCCGCTGTGCCCTCCAGTAGCTGTGCCAGCTAAATATTCTGTAGCGTACGATGGTGACTGTTGCTGCCGTATGCAAAATAAAGGTAACATGTTCCGCAGTGCCTGGAAGATGACTCGTATGCAGCTCTCGTTTCTCAATGTCGCGTACCTCTAACAGCTATACTCCACTCGCTTTTGTGTGACAAACTAGACTGAAGCTGAATTTTCTACACGCAGTCTTTTGTATCGAGTTCAGCGTAGATTTTTGCCATGAGGGCGTAGCTACGCAGCTTAGAGAAAGACAAACGGAACAAAACATTTTGTTGAGTCAAAATATGTAGGCAGTGGAATTCATTCCGTCCATGTTATTGTTATCCGTGCTCGGGAAACAAGGAAATAGCAAGGAAAATGTATGGGAATGCTTGACCTTGGAACTTTTACCTTTTTTCACCATTAAGCAGTAAAGCAACAATGTTTAACATTATATCAAACAATTGTTACACATTTTATCTATTCACCGACACATAAATGACCAAGATGCATTAACAGAGTGGCCACTCAAAACTCGAAATTAAATTCCCGGTTTTTCCCGGTTCCAAACAATCCCAGGTTTTTCACCGGTTTTCCCGGTTGGGTGGCCGCTTGCTATAATCGTTTGAAATCGGATGCCACATTTGTCAGTTTCATTTTCAATTTCATAAAATGTAATCTAGTATAGAAAACAAAGAAGTTGTCCTACGTAAAAAAAAAAAATTAAAGGAAAGGTAATAGAATTAAAAATGAAATTTTTAAAAACTAATTCATAATAATCGTGTTTTGTCTGCAAAATCTACAAAAGGATAGCTAAACTCTAATGGTTGTCCGTTTACGGAGTAATAAAAATTTAAACAGCTTTAATTTTGTGACGAAAATTTTTTACCGGTTTGTTTGATTAGTATAGAGTCGTTGGTAAAGTTCAGATAGTAATTTAGTTCTCCAAAACAAAAATACAGTGATCACCCGATTATATCTCACCCTGATGATTTTTTGCGTGATAAAATAGGGATAGTGATAAAATCGGGAAATTTTTAAAATTTTATTTTTTTTATTGAAGATGTTAAATCAATAACTAAATACGTAAAATCAGCAATTTAATTTTTTTTTTGATAATTTTTCTGTACAAACATATGAAAAAGGCTGCAGTTGTTTTTTCATAAATCGATATATCGGAATAATGACAAAAGACAGAGAAAAGTTGTCAAGGGATGAATTTGAGAAAACTGTCTGACCTTTTATAAAAAAATATTTAAAAAATTCAATTTGAGATCCTGTACTGAAAAAAAAATTTCAAAAACAAAAAGTGACTGAAAAAAATCGATCATCACTATTTTTTAAAACATTTTTTTAGATAGATAATTCAGTTGCCTTAAGCTTTTCTGAACAAACCCTAAAAAATAAAAAACCTAGAAAAAATCGATGTAAAGTTGCAAATAAATTACAATTAAGTTTATTATTCGTTCATGTTTTTGTTTGAATTGGTAAAATGAATTATTTGCTTTTTTGTAGCGCAGTACCATAAGCAAAATATTAGATGTTCTCACAATACTAAACTTTGCCGAAGACAGCATGCTGATATCTCTCACATATTGCAACCAGAAAAATCTTGAAATGTAAATAACGATTTTTAATGCCTTCTCATAGAAAACTTTATGTTGCTTGCAATATGTAAGAGATAGAAACATGATGTCTTCTGTAAAGTTTCTTGTTTTGAGATCACCTAAGGCTACTGACATACTGAGGCGTCAAATGAAGCGAAGCGTTGAGCGTTTGAGAAGCGGAATAAACAGAAGCGTTGAGTGAAGCTTCCTATGACATACTGGAGCGACTGGAGCGAGCGATGCAAATGCGTTGTGTTGTCATATTCCTAGATTCCAGCGGTTTCGTTTAAAGGAAATATGAATTCTTCCATTGAAGATTTGTTTGCTGCTTCAAGCACAGTAAATCACTAAAAAAGTAAACATAGAGATTTTTTCATGAAGTAAAATAATATTTCTGAAGTCAGTTGCGCCACAGACGTAGTAAAAAAAATAAGAAATTATTCTAAATTTTATACCCGCTGACCCCAAGTAACGTTCAACTAGTTTATGATATCTGTTCAGTATGTTAGGCATGCAATATCAATCAAAAATACCAGTGTTATTTTCCTGACGACCTGAAAATTTTTCCCGATATTTTCTATATTTGAGACCAAAATAAAACGAATAAAAAGCACCTGGCGATATCAGGTTTAGTCTGAACATGGTATTACTGAACTAACATTTTTCATACATTTTAACATTTTGTTAACCGAAAATGTATTCTATTTGCTTTTTTTCAATTACCAAACCAAAACAAAGCAAATGTAAAGCACCTCGCGATGAAAGATTTTGTCTGAACAAGGTATTACCGCGTAAGTATACGCGCGTCAAAACACTACTCGTTCTGTTTCGCCGCCTCTACCGACGCGTCGTTGCCGCTTGAGTGTGACCGGTTTGAGCGTTTTATATAGACGTTCGAAGAAGTAGCTCGGACGCTTTTGCGACGCTTCTTGCTTCGCTTCATTTGACGCCTCAGTATGTCAATAGCTCAATACTTTGCCCAAGACACCAAGCGTCTATCTTTATTTAATGAAAAAGTAAATATTCTATCTCACTTTTAGGAGGATTGATCATCCAGCTTTCTACATCAAAAGATGCGTTTTCAAATATTTTGAAACTTCTCCGAACATATTATACGGTTATAATAAACATTTGTATCACTATTCAATTATTCGCACGATAACAGCGAAATGTAACATTGTGCATCGGTTGAATTTTTAATGTGAACTGCATCCAGAATGATACACAGAATTATGAAAAATATCCTAAAGATTGAAGCGTAATAGAAAATCAGTTCACCCTGACATTTTTTTAATGAAATGTTTAATGATGATAAAATCGGGTGAAAAATGTGATAAAATCGGGGGCAGATAAAATCGGGTACAGATATAATCGGGTGATTACTGTATATATATAAAAAAAAATTAAAATATGGATAAAAAAAATTATTAATTATTATTATTACTCTATATAAGGTGTTAGCGAGCTGATCTAAAATCCTTTAACATTTAACATTTATTTACTTAGCATCATCGGACAACAGGGTCTACATGAAAAAAAAATAAAACTTAAAAACTAACAAATTAAAAAGAGCTTCGGCTACGCAATCGACATTTAAACGTTTCACAGCTAATATTGAAGTCGAACAAATGGAATACGGAAGTGGTTCCCAACCTTTTTGGCTCTGCCGCCCCTTTTGCTAAGTTTGCTAAACACAAAGAGTTACGCGGCTCCCTTTGCGAAGCACAGTCTAATTTGTTCCACGTCTTGGTCCTAATACGCAAAAGAGTTGAAAATCCGCTTTCACAGAGATACCTAGAAAGAAAGTTTAATCGCCTATCAAATTTCCAAGAGCTTCACGGCCCCCTTAGATGAGCCTCGCGGCCTCCTTGCTGGCCGCGGATTCCGGTTGGGCACCACTGCTTAAGGAGATGAAATAGGTCCCTATTTGATGAAAAAATCCTTCTACGCATATGGCTAAAATTTAATAACTGCAGAGTTATTCACTTTCTTCGGTTATGCTTGCCTTTAACAAGGTCTTGCACAAGAAGTATGGTAGCTAGCTCAATTCTGTTAGTTTCGTTGGAAAGCTGAGAAAATTTTGTAATCAATAGTGTCTTAAAAACGTCGAACTAGAGAACTAGAGAGAACTCTCTGAAATGTGTGATGAACATTGGTTTTGTTGTTAACTAAATTAAACATTGGCGTCCACTCTACAAGATGTTGTTTGACATCGAGCATCTAACTCTTTTAGTTTAGCTGCTATTTCACTTTAGAGCAATAAGCTGCGCCTTCATTTAGTGTTGTAAAATTCACAATTTTCTGCGCTGTCATACAGAGTTTGACTATTGTTTTGCATTCTTACCTATGTTTTGTCATTTCATTTGTATATCTGTTTGTGTGAAGCCGTTCGAACATTAAAGTAATTGTTAGATATTTTTCATGATATTATATATTTTGGCAAACAAATAGTCCATTTAACTGATTGATGTTTCCAGCGAAGTTTTAGATAGTAAAATTTCACCTCTGAGAGATGAGTAAACAATATTAATTGTAATGTAACAATAAACTTTATCAAAGCAAAAAACAATTGCATTTATACTATTTGTTCTATTTATTGAGCCTTAGAGTCGGTCGAAATTAAATCGAAAAAATTAAACCGTACCGCAGACAGACGTCCAAGCTGAGTTCCAGACTTGTCTAAATATTTTGTAGTAACAAACAGCGCTACCAGTGACTCCAGCCTTGTACACCAGCGAAAAAAAAGTCAACAGGCGACGCTAGTGTTCAAGTGATTTATAACGCAATTCTCTTTGAAAACTTTCACGGAATTTTCGATCAATGTTGTTCTTGCTTGGACGTCTGTCTGTGACCGTACTTTGCTACGCTTTTGGTAACGAGAATGACTATCATTAATCTTGGTTAATGTGAACTTTTTCGCCTCTTTTCGAACCAGATCAAATCTATCAGAATCATGACGCTACTGTTTCAAGGCTTGACTACTGTAACTTCATAGCTTCAACCGTGAAGCCAAATCACTCTACCGTCGAGTATTCATCAAGTAGTTCGTTAATGACTTTGCTGAGAGAAACAGTAATTAATATAGTCTTTTCGGTCATTGGCGTCTACATTCTTGAGTGTATATAACATGCCTAATTTTGTTAAGGTATGTTTAGACTAGCAGATTTTTTCATCGGATTCGAGCTGATTGCTCGAAAATATATCGAATGTAATGTTGGTTTACGTATACACCTACACCTAAAAAAAACCGCGTAAATTCCGGAATCCGCGTAAAAAACCGCGTAAATCCCGGAATCTGCGTAATAAAAAACCGTGTCAATTCTGCAATCTGAATGAAGAAAAACCGGAATTCGCGTAAGAGAAAATTACGCGTAAATTCCAAAATCCGCGTAAAAAACGCGTAAGTTCCGGAATCCACGTTGAAGAAACCGCGTAAATTCCGGAATCCGCGTAAAAAACGCGTAAATTCTGAAATCTGTGTTAAACAAAACCCGCGTAAAAAAACGACCTTAGTGTATTCGATATTGTGATTCGACATGCCGTTCGATATGTCGAATTGAATAGGAACGTTTCTATTTTTTTCAGTTTTTTGTTTTGGCTCTCCATAACAAACATCACTGTCATTTTTTGTGTGCTGGCAAATATTGAAATGCAGAAAAGAATTCATTTGGCAGTTCTTCCTTTCAACTTGTGCAAGCAGTGTGAACACCGCCATACAAACAGGTTCGACAAAGTATGTCGAACAATACATCGAGCAGACTTTCGATTACTGCAGTGGTCAAAATCAGACCGACATGTCTAATAGCCTAAACGTACCTTCAGTCGTGGCACGTGAACCAGTCAGAACTTTGAGAATATATTGTTCCCAATATATCGCATGACTGTAGCAATTCGCCAGGATTAATACAATCTCTAGTTTGTGTTTTGCGATAATTGAAAAAGTAAGCTTACGTTCGAACTCTAAATGCTACTACAGAATAGAAAGCTCGCTCGTTCATCTTCTGCGAGTTCATTACTAACGAAATCCAATTAATAACGGGTCCGGGGTAATTCTATCTGACAAAAAGGGTGGTAACTCTTTCCAACTTTCGAGCAACTAGTTGTCCTTTTGCGTCTTGCGAATATCCGCTTTACGTTGAGCTCGGGGGCATGGCATGGCAGAGTAGAGGAAGTGTTTAGTCTGATGTCAGATTTCATTCCGTAAATGAACATTATTTCGTTCTGTTAGCATTGCGAAACGCTTGAAATGCTGGGAAAAAGTGAGTAATGATCTATAAGTTTTGTCCTAGAGCTAAGCTGAAATGGAGTTCAATCAAGTGAGAAAAAAGAACAAAACATGAACCAATACCATAGGAGAAGCTGTTCTGCGCATATGCCAGCCGACGGATTGGGGTTCTATCAAGCATTTGAATGTGGGATTGCTGAGGTGGTGCACAGATTTCCTCTATCTTGGTACGATATAGGAACAAGATAAAAAGTTTAGCTCCTACCACTTTTTGCAGAGTGAAGCTCTACTAACGTGGGAGTTGGAGCAGGATCGAGATGATAAGAATCCGAACTAAAGGTTTGATTGCTATTGCGGGGGCGGCTCGCAGTTGAAATGATTCTTAAGTACGGAATAAATAAACCTTTTTATTGATGGGAAAAGGAAAAAAATCCTTTGTGCGAAAAAGGAAAGAGCATGACGACTTGGAATAGTGAAAATGGTTATACGATTTGTAACTAGACCACGTTTCATTTTATCACGATTTATTATTTCCTAGAATCTCCACCCTAGTGTTTGGGAGGAAGTAAGCTACGAACCTGAGTGGTAGGTCGAATGATGAGCAACGCCATCCAGAGCCGCAAGAATCCAACAAGTGGTCCAAATGCAACAAGTAGGTAAGCATAGTCACCCCCGGAACGTGTGATGCAGGTACCGAGCTCCGCGTAACAAAGCGCTCCCAACGTCGACAGGATACCGCTCAGTGTCCAGATTACCAGCGATGAACCGACGGATCTGTGCAAGGAAAGGATGAAAAAATTCAATATTAGAATTCATCATCACGAAACTCCCTACTGTGTTGCACCGGTTTGGGTTCTAAATATGTAAAAGCATGCACAAACTCGTCAGACCAGTTTCAAAGATACAATAAATAATCTCCGATGCGTAAGTCCTACAATTACCGTTCTGAGAAATGAGGAAGGAATGGAAAACGGAGATGTATTGAAATTGTTAGATATTCGTTCTGTATCAACGTCTCTTCTGAGAATGTTACCAGTAGGGGTAAGCGGGGTAAGACCGCCCCCTTAAGCAATTCTGTTTATAGAAAAAAAAAAGTTGCGGCTGCAATTTCATCTTTTCTTCGCTAAGAGGTTCTTCTATTCAATACCCGCATTTAAAAAATAAGAACTGAAATTTTTTTGTTTATTTTCCAGGTTTTTTTTTCAATTTTAAAAATTCATTGAAAATGTGCAGACCTTTTTCATGCGGAGTAAGCCCGCCCACCAGCGGGGTAAGATCGCCCACCATTTTTTGAGGATAACAAATATTTTTAGGGCCAAGTTGGGTTGATTTTATCGGTATAGTGTCTTTGACAAAGTTGTGGATGGTATTTTTTTTTGATAAAAACTACCTACACTGTGAAAAATCTGAATTTTTTTTTTCTAAGTTTCAACTTTTTTTGTTTTTTGATTATCCAAGTTCAAATCAATGTTTAGGTAACTCTTTGTGGTTTTCAAAATACAGATTTTTCAGAATTGGGGTTTTTCAAGATATTCAATTTATATAAAACCTGTCTTTAAGCTATGAATAGAAACTCATTATACCTGTCTGTATGATTTTTTTGAAGACTTATTATGCATAGAGTAATAATAATAATTATTGATTTTTCAATATATTTTAATTTTTTTTTGAATAACGAAATTACCAACGACGCCCAAACAAAATTCTTCACAAAATTTGAGCTATAAATATTTGTATTACTCCATGATCCAATAACCATCAAGTTTTAGCTTACCTTTTGTAGGTTTTGCAGGCAAAAACATGATTTTTTTTTGAATAAATTAAAAAAAAACTAATTCTATTTTTATATCTTCTCTTTAAACTTTTTTACAGTGTATACTTTTTTCGGAAGTAAAAAAACTACTGTTTTCAACTCTGCCGGAGAAGTCATATCGATCAAACAAACCGTCCTGGCTCTAAAATTATTTTTGTTCATTAATACCATTTTTACACAAGTTTACTTTTTTCAAAAATTAGTCGCGTTAAAAAAATATTACTAGAAAAGCTTCTACCAAATCGAAAAAGGCCGATTAACTTCGATGTCTTATGTGGCTTGAAATTGCTTTACTGATCCTGTAAATATTCGCTTTGTAGTGTCGAGGCATTTGGGTCTTGAAGTAAATCAACAAGCACTTGAATACGTGGCGGTTTTACCCCATGTACAGTGGGCGACTTTACCCCCAGTGGAACATTTTCATATTCCATCGAAAAAGTAGTCAAAATTACAAGATTACTCACGGCCTTCGATAGTTCCGAAAGAAGACAGATTCAGGCAAGCGGTAAAACGTATATTCACGAATAAAACAATAGATTTTTAGACAGGAAAACCTTAAGTCCCGTTGCCGCAAAACAATAGCGCGTTGACTGGTTGCCAGCTGAAAGGTTGTTTTTGATTATTTCTGTGACTGTTCGCGCACTATCAAAAAAGAAAGGGGTGCAAAATGTTATGTAATTATACTGTAAAAGACATGTTAAAGAATTTTTCCAATTATTATATAACTTGGTAGTAAAATCACGGTGGGCGGTCTTACCCTGTTTACCCCTACATTGACTATAATCTTTGTATGCTGATTTTGAGTACATGAAAAGAATATTAATTCTAATTTTCTATGACTGACTGACTACAATTGTTATGCTTAGACTTGAGTTGGAATTTCGGCCACTACAGTGTATTTTAAATCCAGATTCAAATGATTTCGATTTTGGAACATACTTGGTATACAAGAAAACACCAGCCGGCGAAACAAAAATTCCAGATCCGATGATCGTCCCGACGATGATCGTAATTCCATTGACCAACGTAATTTTGCGCTTCAAGACTACTTTGTTGCCGCCTCCAGTGTCAGTAGTTGCCGCATCTTTCTCCGTTTCATTAACCATCGTTTTCACCGGTTTCTAAAACTATGTACCTAGTAGCAATTCCCCTGCGTCACGATTAGCAGAATTATAATTTTCACGCGAGATTACCCAAATCACTCTTACGGCACGTTTTGTAAGATGCTCTTTCTGGTAAATAACGACCCACTCACACGCACGCTTTCGGTTCACGGTCAGCTCGGCTTCGAAGAATCCACGTGGCACAGTTTAAAAATATAAAATTCACAATAACAAACAATCAATCCAATTGGAAATGCTTGCGATTGCAGGAAGTCTTCGATATCTTTTGCAACCAGAAGACTCGCACGAAAACACGACCGGTCGCAGCAACGTTTCACTTATCACTACACGGACACGCCGCATTGGCAACAGCGATTCGATCTTTGGTAAAACAGCAGTCGACCGACAGGCGGGAAGTGAAATTAGGAAGAGGGTAGAATTTTCCCTACTATAGCTTTTCCATTGTATTTGCTCTCTGGGATAATCAGTGCACTCAGAGAGACTTTAGCCACTCTCTTTTTCTTGTCTTTTTATGTTCACGCCGATCGTTTCGTACCGATGTAAGTTCACACGCAGGTAGGTATAGTATAGGTATTTATCTTTACAATTGGAATAGCAGAAAAAAGATGACGCAAATGTTTTCTTTCGGCGATCAGCCGTGTGGTTTGTAACCTAGAATATTTTTACACTCACTTTGAAATAATAAAAAAGTGAATTGAGATTTGCAAAACATAAGAAAGAACACAGCATAAACACACGCACACTGATTCCTATAACCGCTGAAAATGGCTCACAAACCAATCCTCCGAATTTTCGATCGAACTGCACTTCCTCAAGCACCGGTTTTGTTTACGTTTTATATCTGAGCAATTTTTAGCTCTGAAGGAAATGCCACGCAACTATAGATATTCGTAGTTTACAATTCGACTCAAACTAAAGAAACATTCAAAACGTACCTATCGATCTGAGACCGGCAAACAGACTGTTAGGAATGTGTGTACTATAACCTAAAGTTGGGTACAGTACGTGCGTTATTTACTTCATTCAACCAGTAAAGGAAAAGAGCGAAAACCACCAGTGCACTATAGAGTATAGTGTGGAAAGCGAGAACGACGAAAAATCGGACCGAAAACTTGCAAATCGTATTGGAGCGTTCAAAGCAATATTTTACACACACAAAAATTATTATTTTACTCACTGCAGAGGTAAAACGGGTAAAACCGAAAAGAGTGTACACACTAGAGATGGTCGGGTATGGGAAATTTGTTACCCGTACCCGACCCGTACCCGACTCATCGAAAATTTTCAAACCCGTACCCGACCCGAACCCGAAGTCTGGTTTGTTTAAAATACCCGTACCCGACCCGAACCCGAAAAATATCTATTCTAACTACCCGTACCCGACCCGTACCCGATAGAAAAAAACACCGAAATTGCCGGTACCCGACCCGTACCCGACCCGTCCTGGTTTTTTTTTTAATTTTTTTTTGTTCAACATGCCTGGGTACCTCGTACATTTTATGCACTGATTGTCATATGTGGTTTCTCGAGATGATGGCCGGAGCCAGGCTAGAACCGAGTGTGCGTGTGAACGAATGATAATGAACCCAGAGTTTCAGGCGGGTGGTCCACTATAAGAAATCGGTCCACTATGAAAAGTGCATGTCTGGTAAAGTTTAAAATAAACGACGAGTTTTATAAACACATTAAAGGGTCAAACTAATTTTAGAAGGTCGAAATTAATATAGTTTAAAACTTGAGAAAAATTTGATAATTCACTGCAAACCTGTAATTTTGAGTATAGATTCGGTGTCATTGATAAATTCTAAAAATCAGTAAAAAACAGATATTAAATAAATAAATAAATAAATAAATAAATATTTAAGTGCCTAAGTCCAAAATATGAGTGCAATATCATAGAATTTGATTTTTTTATATCTTTTCAAAACTCGGCATACTGACGTTTTTTGACATATTTAAAAATAAATATATCATTACTTTGAAACGCTCTGCAGCTTCAATGATAGCTTGATTTTTTTTGGCCTCGAAGAAAAAGTTGATTTGTAGTTAGTTTTTATTACCTATTATAATATATCATATTGTTTTAATTTTTATAAAAACAATTTTTTTTGCGAAATTTGGTTGATTTGAGGAGTTGTGCAAAAACTACGTAAGCTGTTTTTGAAAAGAGGACGCCCTGTGGCGTTGCTTGTGGTTGAAGATTATGTAATTCTGTTTAATAAAAAAGTTAGGGGAGAAGTGCTAAAAAATCATGAAAAATTAAGTCACGTGCTTTATGAACGTCTCCAAATAAAAAGTGGAATGGAGATTCGTGTTCAGCACCCCAAAATTAAGTATATACCATATTTTTGTCGTATTTATCGACACTTTTTTTTACTTGGCAAGCATTTGTATTAAGTCGCCCCACTATGCAATGCTCCGCGGTTTACCTGACAGTTATGAAAAAAGCCCGACAAAAACTCCATTTAAATCAAAACCGTTGCAGGAAGAACTATTCAATCTAACATTAGAAAGCGATAGCATGATGTCATTCCCTTGGTGCATAGACTGCCGACAACTGTCAGAATAGGTATTGGGCGATCTCTCGTTGAGTGATGATGGGCGATTTTCTCTCCGATCTTACCGATTATCGACATTAAGAAAACACCCAGGCTTGAAATGATAAAAATTGAATTCTCACAATGCACGAAAATTGAATTACCCGTACCCGACCCGTACCCGACCAATTGAGAATTTTTCAAACCCGTACCCGACCCGAACCCGAAGCCTTGGTTTTTTAATTACCCGTACCCGACCCGAACCCGTAGAATATTTTTTGGCGTTACCCGAAACCCGACCCGAACCCGTCGGGTACGGGTCGGGTACGGGTTTCGGGTAAAAATACCCGTACCCGACCATCTCTAGTACACACATCAGGGTCTCTTTTACCAGTAGATGGTGTACTAGTAGAAATAACATGATTAGGTTGGTTGGTTGGTTGACTAGGTTTAATGTTTAGTTTATGCTGTCTTTGCTCTTATGTAGAAAATATTTCTACTGTTCTCTCTCTTTCTTTCTCTTCTAGATTTCCTGTCCAATCTCTCGCGTTTTCGAGAGACAAAACTACTAATGCTCAGGGATGCCACATATACGAATTAATCTGTATTTTACAGATTTTTGGGCCGAAGTAACGTTACAGAATCTGTATTTTTTTATTTTTGGGATTCAAACCACGGCGGCTATTATTTTTTCCTATTGTGGTAAAAATCTGTATATACAAGCGGTTTCTAGTAATGTCATTTCAAAGAAAAATTAAAATTTTGCGTTTGAACCAGCTAGCTGGCATCCCGCCATGTTTCGAGGACTAACATCTTAGCGTGTGTGTAAACGAGATAGCATATCACCGCCACTTTTCATACGCATAACATAGCATCTGTCAATAGGGCCCGCGAATTGCGGATCCGCAGTGATGTTAGCTCGTAACGGAGCAAAGCAAATAAGATAGAGATGCCAGCTAGCTGGTTTGAACTGACTACCGCAGCTGACAGCCAAAAATGACAAGCTCCTAAAACACTGATAAAAATGCTGCTGAACAAATTGTTTGTCAGAACGTAAGCACTTTTTTCTTTAATTAAAATTGGGTTGTTTAGCTACTCATGGATTTCAGTTTGTATATATCAGGTAGAAGAGTGTAATTTTCTGAGCAAAACGTGGTTTTTTTAAATTTGGTTTTATCGTCCCTCGATTTTTAAATGAAAAATCAAAATCGCCACAAATCGCTACATTATGACAGTTGGTATATGGGTGAACTGTCATTGTAGCGATTTCAAGTAGATTTCGAGCAGTTTTAATTCGTGATTTAAAAATCGAGCGACAACGATAGAAAACTTCGATAATCACGTTTTGCTTAGAAAATACAGCCCTTTTAAGATGACATAAAAACTCATAAAATTCATTTACTTTTTTGGTAATAATTATATTCTGTATAGATTTAGCCATTTCCATGGTCTCAAGGTACTGGTCTGGTCTAATAAACCGGTCGTCGTGTGTCCGAATCCCGACTCGTGAGAAACTTTTAAAGTCACTAAGATCGTAGGGCTTACTTCACATTTGTTCTGTACACTAAAAGTTGGCTGCGAAGTCCGTTTTCTTGACTCTAATTCTAGATTAAAGGAAGTAGCCAGATATTTGATTTTTGACAGCGAAAACAATCTAATAAACTTATATTGTTAAGTACAGATGTTACTCGCTTGCTCGGACATAAATGTCCTACGACTTTTATTTCATTCATAAAAGTATTGTTGTGGAAAAATGAATTAAATCACCAAATACTGTGTGCGAGAAGATAGTAAACAAATTAATACACTTACGCTAGTATTGCACCCTGCTTTTTTGAATATTTATTCTCAATGCACAAGAGACTGCATAAGCTGCTTTCAATCTGTTCCTTTCCCTACTCCGTTAAATTTCTGAGTTTAAGCAATTGAAACAAATCTTCCAAATTAATTGCCTTTTCTGTTTACTTTTTGTACTTATGCCAGAGAGGGTTGAACCCAGTGAAAATATTTGTCTTCATCCGGAGACCCGGACGATTCATCCCAGGCCCGGAGACTTTGGGCTAGACTCGGAAAGGTGGTTTTATGGGTATATCTTGAAGAACTAATGAGGTGTATCGGATTAAATTCATTCGGATTGTTTTGTTTCCATTACGAACTTTTTCCTATTCCCAAATGAGAGTGTATCGGGTGTTAGTCATCATAACAGTTTTTATCAGTGTCCTAGATGTCTGCCAGGCCAGTTGCGGGTGTTGTTGGCAAAGCAACCAAATCTCGCGTAATTTTTCAAATCGACCAATCTAACATTTGCGTCGAACTGAGAAAATCAACTTTGAAAGCCTACAGTCAACATTTTGAATCCTATTCAAAAACAAAATAGTATTTATTTAAATGGATACTTCTAAAAGTACTTCTAGCTAATGTTTTACATTACTGCGTTGAAGATTCTAATTATGTTTAAAAATAAATGAGTTTTTTGCAAACATAAAGTATACAACGCTAGCTTCAGCCAAACGTAAATACGCCCATTTCATAAGTCATAATGACAGCAGGCGATTGACATACGAGCCTTTGGCATCCCTATACCGATTAACAGCGAATAAGGCAATCCACGGGTGACGTTTCAATGCTTGTACGTTTGTTATTGTTGCTGTTTTTCAAGCTGCAAAACCAAAACACGACCAAAACCGAAATCTTTTAATGTCGGCAATAATATCAAAAGTGATTTGTTATTGTTGTATTTAGGATTGGCACCCGCAATACCAGAGCCACCGATCGGATAACATTTGTTTTTCACGCTTTTGGATCCGGGTTGCATCCGAGTTGCGACCGATCGAACATACGTAAAGCTGTCATAAGTTGAAAACAGACCGAAATCAGCTGATCGCAACTGTCTCGTGGATTGCCTTATGACAATGAACTCATGTTCTGGGCTCAAATTAATTTGTGCCCGCTGTCAGCAGTAAGATAAAAATGTATGAAAAGAAGCGGTGATATGCTATCTCGTTTACACATATGTTGAGATGTTAGCCCTTGAAACATGGCCTGATGCTAAAGGGGTGTTGACATACGTCTGAACTGAGCGTAACGGTATGCTGTGAGCTGGTTCGTTATTTACGTCGAAATGCTGTGTGAGATTCGTCAGTTTGTTTGCGTCGTTTAGTGTCTTCGAAATTTACTTGCGTCGAGTAAAACGATTCGATTTTACTCTCATACCGTACATTATACTTAACGTCGGACGTAGTGCGCTGTATAGCGCATATGATTTGCTATTCAGCGCATTACTTCCGACGTTAAGTATAATCATAGACTAAAAAAACATAGATATCCAAGTTGGGCTTCATTGCATATAATCGTAAGGCAACACTATGAAGTTCGCCCTCTGTAGGCCGTTGGGTGAACTAAAACATGTCCACACGGAAAAATATCATGATACTTTCTACCATTTTGGGGTTTATTTTGGCCAGATTTGTTCACACAGAAAAATAGCACGGAACTTTCTACGGTGGTTTTCAACCGAGTTTTCTATATGGTCATATTCGCACTGAAATAGTATTTCCAATATATAATTCAATCATTTTTACAGATCTTCAGTTACCGAATCGCAAGTAGCCCAGTCGAATTATTAGGAAATAAAAACGAATCGGGCGCGTCCGTGAAGTCGGAGACAAAGGTGATGGACTAATCGATAAATTCCAGAGGCACCTCCGCATTCAGAAACCTTGGAATCGCACCGAAATAGTATTTTCCTTATTATTTTACATGTATCTAGTTTAGAAGAATTAGGAGGCCTTACTAAATGACTAGCTACGCCGAGATGAAATGGACCGCTTGGTACATGAAACTTTAAGAGCAATCCAAAAATAGTACATAGAAATATATTTCTATCCTATGACAAGCGGGTATAAATAAGGCAAAAGCAAATATATTAAATACCAATATAGTTCACTTACGTGAAATTATGAAGGCAAATTGAAAATGACAGAAGCGTTAGTCACCTTTTCGACCGCTAGGTGCGCCACTTCTGATTTTGTTCTTCACGACATGCGAAATAGAGCAACTTTTGACAATAATATTACCCTAATGGGTACACTGAAAAAAATTCACATTTTATTGTGAAGTGGACTCGGCCGAATATTTTATAATAATAAAGTTCGCCTATGCATAAGGTAATCCATGGGTGGTGTTCCACGGTTTGTACGTTTGTCGACCTCCGAAAATATTTTGAGTTGTAAAAAGGCGACTTCCGGTGACTGGGAAACTGCCGAAAACGACCAAATACCACCTAATATGGTTTTTTTTTTAACTAGAATGACGCTCAGAGGCCAGAAATTGTCTCGAAATGACAAAATTTTGAATTGTAAGATGGCGACTTCCAGTGATTGGAAAAAAAGAGGAAAATGACCAAATACCACCAATATGGATGTTTCTTTAACTAGAATGACGCTCATAGGCCAGAAATTGTCTCTGAATACCATTTTGAAATCCAAGATGGCGACTTCCGGTTTCTGAGAAACAGCGAGATATGACCAAATACCATCCAATATGGGTATTTCCGAAATCGTGATGATGCACTGAAACCACAAATCGACCTCAGACAACATTTGTAGTAGTAAAATGGCGACTTCCGGTGACTGGAAAATTGCCGAAAATGACCCAAAATCAACCAAATATGGGTGTTTCTTTAACCAGAATGATGCTCAGAGGCCAGAAATTGTCTCCAAATGCCATTTTGAAATCCAATATGGCGACTTCCGGTTCCTAAACAACAGTGGCAAAAGACCAAATAACACTCATTGTGGGTATTTCCGGGATTGTTATGATGCACTGAAGCTACAAATCGACCTCAGATAACATTATGAATTGCAAAATGACGACTTCCGGTAAATGGGAAACTGCTGAAAATAACCAAATATCACCCAATATGAGTATTTCTTCAACCGGCTGATTTCCATCCAATATGAGATGTTTCGATACCAGAATGATACACAGGAGCTAGAATCGACCACAGACAACATTTTGAATTCTAAGATGGTGACTTCCGGTTTCTGTAGAACAGCCAAAAATGACTAAATAACACCTATTATTGGTGTTTCTTAAACCAGAATGACGCTCAGGGGCCAGAAATTGTCTCCAAAAAAATAGCCTAAAGGGACCAAATACCACCCAATATGAGTGTTTCTTTAACCAGAATGATGCATGGAGCTAAAAATTGACCTCAGACACCATTTTGAATTGTAAGATGGCAACTTCTGGGAAACAGCCGAATACTACTGCATATGAATATTTCCGTAATCGAAATAATGTATAAAAGCCAAGCATTGACCCTGGACACCATAATGAATTCGAAGATGACCACTTTCAGTTTCTGGAAAACAACGAAAATAACTGAATACCACCTAACATGAGTGTTTTCGGAATAGAGGTGATGTACTAAAGGCAAAAGTCGAGGATGTTGTCATTCCGATAAAACCAATAATTTCAAACGATATAAACAAATCGCAAGAAATCAATGAATTTGGAATGTTGAAAAATATTGAATTAAACACAAAAATAGGCGGGACGAAGTTTGCCGAGTCAGCTAGTAAATACATAAATATGCTGGTTGAAGCAAAGCTGCAAGTGATGAATACGAAGATTAGAACTCGAGAGCAAAAAATTCGGAGGGATAAAAAAAAAACAAAAAATACTTTCAAAAAGAAGAAAACTAAACATTAAATAATAGTTTTTGCATAACAGTTGTTATCACTAATTATGTTTGTTTTGTTGAATATCTTTTATATATAATATAAAAAAGCTTTTAAACCAATTACAACATGATATGTATCCATACTTAAATTGTTAAATTGATAGAACATTCAAGTGTTATCTAAGCTAAAAGTTGCACAACAACCATATACGACTATTGACAACCATTGTGCGGTTTCTCCTTTTATCTTTTTCACGAGGTAATTGAAATATTCATTTAATTGTACACTTCGTGGCCTGATTATTGAGCTTGAGTTTGACGGCAGCACATTTCGTAGTTGCTTCCCGTGATGGATCTGAGCTAGTGAAGTTACACAGGGAACCACGTATATAGCAACTTGGGATTTGTTTACCATTTACACGTCGTGGCCTGATTATTTGAATATTTCTTCTTCGTGCCTCGATAAGCTACATCTATTATATTATCAATATTTAACTCCCGGAATGGCGTTAGTTTTACATACAAACAATATACGCACGAAATCTGCAACATATTTTTTTCTGTGAAAGTATGAAATTGAGTCAACTAAATCTAAAATTGAGTAAATTCAGTTTCGTGTGTGAGAATGTCACACGCTCACAGAAATTCAACAACAATGCACAGTGATACAGTAAGGCAATATAGGCGGACACGAGTTTTTCGATGCGATTTTGTGGTTTTAGAGTAAATTTTTTTTCTAAGAACTTGTTTCTTATATTTAGTCTATCTTTTATGTGCAAATGAAAATTAGGGTGGTCCTAAAATCGACTAAATGAAAAAACTAACTTTTTATTTGCATAAATAAATGTATACATTCATCGGCACAGTTATAGATCAACTAATTTTAAGCAACTTTCGGTATTTCTTTACAATACTTATACAATATTTGTTCTATCAAATGATACCGAAAAATTTTATTTATGTTTGCCCTAAACGGAGACATCAATATATCAAAAGGGCCTATTTTTAAAATAGAAATAGTTAAACTCTTCATCTGTATAATATATCGACAATGTTTTTTCGTCAAAATTGGCGTATTTTTGATTAAAGTTACCGAAGAAAACTTTGTTTTTAAATTTGAATTGAAAAAATAGAGCGAAAAGACTGTTTTTGGAAACCAAATTTCATGTCTACAAAAAAGTTTTTTTACAAAGTTACTTAGAATTAGTTGGTCTACAAGTTTGCCAAAGAATGTTTTATTTCGTTGATTTTAGGACCACCCTAATTTTCATTCGCACATGAATAGAGGACTATGTATAAGAAACAACTTTTTACAAAAACTATGGCTTTAAACCGCAAACCAAAATCGCAACGAAAAGCCTATGTCCGCCTAAATTGCCTTACTGTACCACTGTGCAATGAGTTTAGTTACCTTTTTCACCACAAGAGGGGGTGTTCCCTGTCTGTCTTCACGGGAATATATGGGAAATTCGAGAGTGAACTATATTGTTATTTTAAGATATTTGGCAAAAGGCTAGCTGAAGAAAACTTCATGGAAAGTTAACTAACCTGACTGGAGGTACCATCAGAAGGGAATTTACCCGGAACAAACATAGATCGACTCGTCTAATTACAGCGTCTGATTTGCATTGTAAATCACGACTAGAAAGGGTATATATGTATAAAGACCAGAAACAACAATTTGCAACTGAAATGTAAAACATGGTTAAGCCAAATTATTAGCATGACCAGTGCCGCGATGGGTTTGTTAGTCTATTTAGATATTTTTAGTTATTGAGCATAAGATTGACAGTTTCGTCTGATTTTCGCTTCGCTCCATGCGTAAACTCGAGAATTTCGCTTTACATGGAATTGCAATACACATCCAAGTTTTCACGATTGATTTGCTAGCGGAAATTTTTAGCTGGTTCACTTGTCTGATTTTTACTTCGATTAGAACTAAAAACTATGCTTGAAATGATGGAAAATACAGTTGCCGTTCGATAACTGCAAGTCTTTTAACTGCAACGCTTTTTAACTGCAAGACCGATAACTGCAACAACTTTGCAGTTATCGGACCGCAATCCGTCAAATCTGAAGTCAAAGTCATATTTGACATTGAAGTGACAATTCTCGCGGGGGGATTCTAAATGCATTCGAAAATGAAAATGGTTGAATCTCTAGTAACATTTCAAAAGGACTTTTTCATTTTTCTCGATTTTTTTCGATTTCGTTTACTTGTTGTCTCTTCATTCTAAATGGGAGATTATAGATCTCCACTATTAATTAATGAAGCAAAATCACCATGTTATGTGGTTCACTTCCCGTAATTATTATAAGAGAAAAAAATCCTTGTGCATTGTTTGGCTAGTTTTCCCTACTCAGTGAGGCAGTGCATAGTAGATCACAAACAATATTTTGTGACCTAGCGTTAAATAGAACATTTTAGGAACTGACAGGTGTCACGGATTCTGCTGACATTGATGTTGCTTTTATCTGCGTTATGTCACCGGTTCCGAGCTTTCTGTCAAAATTTCATTCGTGAGTTGAGTTCAGAAACGTCTCGTAAAATGATCTTCTGTAGTGATGAACTTTATCTTGTCCTACATATTGGAAATATCATTATCAAATTGATTAATCAAAAAGCTTGCCTATTTTAGTTTTCTGCTATTTTTGCCACTATTCCATTATAAAAATAAATTTCGACATCATTGAAAAATTGAAAACAAAAATGGTAGTGACGGACCCCCGTCTAAATTTTGGCATGTGTCAAGTGTTGCAGTTATCGAACGGCATTCGATAACTGCAATGTAAACATGTTGCAGTTAGCGAACGACGACTGTACCATAATATTTTTCTAAGTGTGCTCATGAAATGTAGTTCACCCAACCGCCATTAATTTCGGAGGGGTGCCACTTATTTGTCGCTCGTATTGTTGTTTAAGTTGGATATTGTGAGTTTCAGTGAAACTTATTCGCCGCGCTATAAACCGAAACTCTGAAACCAAATGCCCTTCTTGGTTGCCGAATCGATTTTATTTTCCTCGGGACACCAACAGCAAAAACAGCAACAGCCAAAATTAAATCTACCTGTCTTGGCAACCCTTTCCAAAATCAAAACAAACTTCGATTCTGGCAGCACACTGAATGCGGCGTCAGGGGTGCCATTTTTACAGATTACTCTAATGTAGATTGATATCATAATGCTTAAAACAGAAACAACGAAGTGAGTATATGATCCAATAGATTTTCCTCTGGTGATTAGTAATACTTTTTAGTCTCCACTGTCTCCAGCAGTGATTTCTTCAAGGATTTTTCCGATTTTTCAACAATGAAGGTTGATGCAATTAAAAACAGCATACATTTGGCAGCTCAGCGCGGCCTTTGATTCAAGCGCGGTGTTTGGATTAGACCGCGTTCAGTTTTGGGCAAATCTCTTAATATCTATGTTTCAAGCATCTAAGGTATAATGTACGGTATGAGAGAAAAATCGAATGTCGCTAGTTGAAAAATTCGACTTTCTACTTGGGCGACAATATACACAAATAAGAAATCTGTGAATAGTGGGGGCCTAGTGTGGTTGGTAACGTCTCCCTCAACCACGCTCGACGCCTGGGTTCGAATCCCACCGCCGACATAGGTGTCGATGGTTGTGAGGTGGCGTGATCCACTCACAACCAACCCAACTGGTCTAGATTCAATCCTAGCTGACACCGGGAGATTTTCTGAGGCGAAAAATCTCTGGGATCACGCCTTCCATCGCATGAGGAAGTAAAGCCGTTGGCGCCGGTCCGTTAATAATCGGGTCGTGAGTTAGGGTCCTGGGTGTGGAGTCGCCTCCCTGGGCGTCGGTGGTTGGCCACAACAGTGGCGGAACTGGACCGACGGAAAATAAGCGAGAATAATAAAAAAAAAGAAATCTGTGAATAGCTGAACAACCTAATTCATTTCGCAAATTCGTCCGTTTGCTAGCAAAAGCGTGTAAGTAGAAAAGTGTAGAAAGTCTAAAAAGGGTAGTTCTGTCGTTTTGTCAAAGTTGTTTAAAGTGCCAAAAAATCAAATTTCGCAACTTTTATCAAGTAAGAGGCTTTATTACATGTTGTATAATAACATAACATCAAAACCTCGTTTGTTTACATTTTGCGACTTACGCCGGTTTGAAAACTTGGGTTGTTTAGCTATATCAGTTTCTTATATCATCTGAAAGACCTGCATTTTCTAAGTAAAACGTGATTTAAAAAAAAATCCATTGTTCTTCGCTTTTCAAATCACGATTAAAAACTGTTCGAAATCACTACAATGACAGTTCGCCCATATATCAACTGTCATTGTAGAGATTTAGAGCGAATTTTTATTCTTCATTTAAAAATCGAAGGATAATGATATTAAGTTTTGAAAAATCACGTTTTGCTCAGAAAATCACACTCTTTCAGATGATATAAAAATCGGAAATCCGTGAATAGCTAAACAATCCAATTACGCGAGAAATGTTGACTGTGATTGTTGATTGCATATCAGATAATTTTATGCAACTTCTGAAAAGTTATGCATATTATTTTGACCTTTCAAGCGATATTTCGTATATTCAGTCTGTCCCAGGATAAAATGAAGCAAGCTGTAACGACCAGAGAGGATTCACTGCTATCAAATTTCATGTATGTGTGCGTTATCGCAGATCAACGCTGGTCCATGACGTTTGTAGGTCCATGATGTTTAACTAGGAACAATAATGGGGGAAAAAAGTCACAGGAGGGTTGTGTGCAAAGCCACGACCGCAAGGTTGAAGTAGAATACTTTTACAAGAAAGATAACCCGGCTGCTTGCGTGTCAGTCATTTTTTTCTAGTAAATAAACGTTGACTAATCAGATCAATCGAATTTTGCGCTTCAAAAAGGATTGACCATTTTCAATAATATAGTAGGTTGCTTGTCATGGTTGGGGCTTGACAATTTTCAAATTTTGAGATAATGAAAGTTTTTCGGATGAGCTCATGACTGAAGGAAAAGATAGCTCAGTACGCTCTGAGACACGGAGATAAAGTAAAATTTATAACTTTTACAAATTTAAAAATGTAAATTAACTCTAGAGAAAACATTAACTCTTCAATCATCAGGTTTTTATTTCATCCTGAAAAGGACAATTTGTTGTTCAATTCGCTGCATTTATAGAGGTGGTGACCTTTTTTTTGCTCGACAGTTTTCGATTTGCCGGTGTAACTTTTTTAGTCTTTGGTACGTAAGGACATTTGGAGAAATGACCTGGCAACCCTGCAGCTCAGGCCTCTGCCAGGCTGGATGCCCACGCAAGCGATCGGGAGAGATTTTTGCCGTAGGGTAATGAACAGATCTACTTACGGCTGTTTATTTACCTACGGCAAGAATCTCGCTCGATCGCTCGCGTTGGCATTTAACGTGGCAGAGGCCTCACGTGTTGTCAAAATGAGTCAACTTTTCATTGAATGCATTTGCTAGTGCCCACTATCGCACAGAGACCGCTATCCGCTATCGCCGGTATCCACTGCACTGCTACTGCTGCTGCTAAAGGAGGATGACTGCTGTTGTCGCTGTCTAGAACTATTATGAGCGGCTTCGGCTGAAACAGGCTCTTATATAGGCCAAATAGCATATTTTAAACTGAAAATTATATGGTTCTGTCGACCGTGCTTGGGAAGCAATCATATAACGACCAATCAGACGTCGAATTTTTAATTTTGACAAGGCTTGACTATTTTCAATAGTACAATAGTTTGAATAATAAAATTACAATTATCTTCATTTGGGAAGAATCTTAGAAGATTTTTCAATCTATTGCTGCAAGAACGAAGGAAATCCATCGAATACTAATCGATTTATTGGCATTTGAAATTGGACATATTTTTCACTTTTTTCGGTTTTAGATTTTCATTTCACGTCCCTATGTAGCCGAACTTCCTGAGAGAAGTATTCTACTTCAAAATCACTACACAGAACATTCATGAATGTTTTCTGCGGTTTCTCGAGTTTCGATAAAACAACGATGTTTGACAGATAGATCCCCCCTGGTAACGACAGATGAAGTGGTTTTCCGATTAACGGTACAGATAAAGATGTTTGTTATATGCCAGAAAGCTACCCTGCCAGTCCCTTGGCTCAAAGAGATAAAACAACATTTTTTGTTTCGCGAACCCCTCGTTCAAAATTTGAACGCATCGCGTTAGCTAACGCTTTAAGCTTGAAATGTCATACGCAAGCAGTGAGGATATACAGGTGAGGAAAGAGAACACATTTGTCTGTATGGTAGCGGAAAAGTAGCAAAAACAATTGCTTTCGCGTTATGACGTAGATTTCGGTCAACGAGCAGATGACATTTGGAACGGTACTCCGCTTTGTTTATCGGCGCAGGAAAACATTTTCAGCTCAAAAATTTCAAAACTTGTGAAAAAATCCATCGAACAATGCTTCTTCCGCAAGAGTTCTATGTCATCAATGTTAACAAAAAAGAAGCCCTTCAAACCTGAGACTCAATTAATCTCTATTCCTTTCTATCAATGAAATATATAAAAATACGAAAATGATTTTAATCTCAGGTTTAAAGGGCTCTTCTTTTGTTAACAGTGATGATGTAAACTCCAAAAATATTGTGGAAAAAACATTGTTCGGTAGATTTCTTCAAGATTTTGACGTAGAGCTACGTTTTACTTTAGCATACCACACAGGGATGCAAACTGAAAAACTGGGACGAAATTTGTCCCTTTTCAAATGCTTATAGGTCGGTTGGTTTTCAACCGATTTTCTTCATTCTTGCAACAATCGATTGGAAAATTATACACGCATCTGCCCAAATGTAGAAAAATGTTGTTTGAATCTAAGAACTATTGCACTATTGAAAATTGTCAAGCCTTGTTGAAATAAAAATAACGTCCTCTGATTGGTCGCTTGCTTGCTGTGTGTGTATGATATGGTATGATGTGTGTATGATATGGTGTGATGTGTGTATGATATGGTATGATATGTGTATATGTGTATGATATGGTATGATGTGTGTGTGTATGATATGATATAATGTGTGTGTGTGTATCTGTATGATATGGTATGATGTGTATGTGTTTGTATGATATGGTATGATGTGTGTGTGTGTGTCTGTGATATGGTATGATTTGTGTGTTTGTGCTGTGTATGGTTTTTAACTCGGCACGTTCTGCCAACTGCTGAATCCGGTTCACGAAATTCACAATCCTTCATTAGTAGACATTATAACTCATTACCCCAGTAAAAATATTGGTTTTATCAAAGTTTTATAGCGCTCAATACAGCCAAAAAAGCGCTATAAAACTTTGATAAAACCTATTGTGTTACTAGGGTAATGAAACACTCAATGCATTGGTTATAGTGTACGTAGTTCTACGTCATTTATGCGGTCGTGTCTTGGATACAACCTCCTATTTTTTTCACTTGTTTTGAATGCTCAGACTGCAAATGCCTTACTGCGCCATCAAACAATGCGGATTCAAATGGTATTTGCACTTGCACGTTGACCGAGATCTACACGCTGCTTTATTTTAACTCTAATCTGATTAGGATCTACTCAGTTTGGTATTCTTATGCAAAATTTCAAAAAGTGAGTAATCGAGTACTGGACAATTAAGTAACATTAACCCAAATATTCATAATTACCATGTTTACTCAGTTTTGAGTTATTATCCATGATGTTTACTCACCCCTGAGTATATGTATATGTCAGTTTTCAACAGCAATATTATCGGTTTCCGAAGGACAATTGGTGTCGCTTTTTATTCGTTGGCTAGCAGTAAGTATCTGATCTGTCATCAAATCAATAATTTCTTAATCAATTAATAATTTCAGCCCAACATCAGTATTGCAGAGGATTTGAAAACACCTAAAAGACCTCTTCAAAATGAACAGCCGCATGTTGTATGTTCTACGATGCCGTTTAAAGCCGGACTTTTATTCGTGATAACAAACGGAAACATTTGTATTGATCTATAGTGCTCAACAATCGATGCAATTTAAATCCTTCGCAGTATTAGGTGACGAATGATGACGGATTATCTGGCACAAAAAAGTTAATCACAGTTCACGGGCAACTGTCAACCGGTTGGGTGCCGCATTCAATGAAGACACGGGAATGATTTAGTAAATTTTCTAATGTTTCGATGAAAAATAAATCTGTGTTTTTGATTGTTCTGAATTTATTTTACTTATTGAGTCAGATTTACAAAAAAACAGAAATCATTAAATTTCCGTATTTAGGCAAACTGGGTAACTTGTACTCATTTTCGTCAATTTCTGGTTTGCATGAACAGAGTAGATTCTACTCAGTTTTTGACGTATGACGCCCTTACTCAGAAGTGAGTAACCGCAAAAACATCATATCAAGAAGACTGGCATCTCTGGATCTATCCCATATAAACGACAAGCGTCAAATCAAACAGCGCACTCCATCTATTAAAGGTAGAAGCAAAAACATCATATCAAGAAGACTGGGAACTCTGCCTGAGATTGAGCGACAGTTTTGGCAGCGCAGTCTTTTGAGTAAAAGTGGAACTGACGCATGTTAGTATGTGTGCTGGCGATGCGAATGCAAGCCGAACGTACAGGCTGGACTACCACATACGCACACTCTGTCTTTGCAGTGATGTATTACCAGCACCTACATAGCAAACTTCCACCTTTATTAGCTGGAGTGGGCTGTTTGATTTGACGCTTGTCATTTGTATGGGATCGATCTAGAGATGCCAGTCTTCTTGATATGATGTTTTTGGTAGAAGGTTGCTATGAAAGTGCTGGTAATTACATCGCTGCGAAGACAGAGTGTGCGTATGTGGTGGTTCAGTCTGTGGGTTCGGCTTGCGCTCGCATCGCCAGCACACACACTAGCATGCGTCAGTTCCACTTTTACTCAACAGACTGCACTGCCGAAAACGTCGCTCAATCGCAGGCAGAGTTCCCAGTCTTCTTGATATGATGTTTTTGGTAACCGTAAAAGTACCCTAATTAGGGTACCTCCACTTTTTTCAAAAGTGGGTGATATCTAACTCACTTTAGAGTAACAAAAAATGAGCGTGTAGGTCAAAACCCAAAAGCGCGTTTTTTTCCCTCGTTTTTTCGCTACTAACATAGGCGAAAGTTTTTTTCCTCACCTGTATATACTCGTTGACATCATGCTGCAAACAAAACGAAGAATAAAATAAGACGCAACAGTCAATGCAGTCAATAAGGCATGAAGCAATAACAACAACATTCCAGAGAGCACGCATATTTTTGAGCAGGATTCGTTTTTTACTGAGTGAGTAAAGTATCATCTGTTTGTACACCCTTTTTAACAATGATCTAAATTTTTAGTGCAAGATATTCGATAGAACACCAACGATGCCGTCTGCTGAGCCACAGGTAAAAGCTAATGACCAGCAACAATCGACAGCAAGCGAAGAGCAATCTTCACAACACCAGAACGGCCAGAGCTCGAACGGTACACTGCCATCTTCGTTGCAATCAGACGGAGATCAAGCCACACTCGATCCTGATCGTCAGCTTATACCGGCGGATCGTATCGAGCATGCCGAGGATTCTGTCGTCCCAGTGGATCTACCGACCGTACGTGAGTTTACACAGAACGATAAGATCAATAAGTTTCTGCTGAACTCGTTTCTGCAGAGAATCAATGAAAGCGACCTAGGCCAGTTTCGGGACAGCGATGAAGTCGATGATGGCGATCAGGAGCAGGATTTTGAGGCCTGATTGAGCCGTTTCGGTTGATTGACTATTTTTTTCTGATTGCGTGTTTGCTGTATGTGTGCGTGTGTGTGTGTATGATACGAAACATTCATTTGTATCCGGAAGGTGTGACAGCAATAAACATCTCCGATGTGGAAAAGTTATCACTGCAAGTGTATTTTGATGACTTAATGCATAGCCAAATGCAGACCTATCGCACCAATGCAAATTTGTACGACATCTTATCAGATATTTACGTGACGATTTGCGGGAGAAGAGTGGGGAGTGATTTATTAAAACTGATTTGAATCACATTTTCAGCTGCAGGAAATTAGTTTTGCCTTGTAGACAACCGACAAACTAAGCAATGTATGGCCATTGGATGTGATAAAATGAGGTCGTAGGTTCTATAATCTCAAGGAACATTGTTTTATAATCGATACGGTTTTGGAAATATTTACAAAACAAAAGCAGAAATATGATGTAAATAGATTTAACATTAGGTTACGCTGAATAAATGTGTGAACAATTTTATTGTTTTTTTTTCATGATTTAACATATATTTTTAATGATAACAAGTTTTTTCTTTATAAGTCAAAAATTACAATATGGAATGTGTTATATTCCCTAACGGGCCTTTCAACTGGCTATTGTCAAAGATGAAAAAAAACTTATTGTTCTCTGTTCAGCTAGCAAATCTGCGTTGATTTTTTTTTTCAATATTCACCTCATGCCATACCAACATTCGTTAGCGATTTTGCTTTGCCTCAGAAGTTAATCGCCTGGCCTGTGCAGGTATGTGTGCCGTTCTGTTGCACTATCAATTTACATTCCATCATTCCATCTCTTGTGTAGCGCTCAATCGGAAGAGCAGTAATGTAAGCAGAGGCAGTGCGCAACAAAAAATAGGAAAACATTTTCATTTATCGTACGTCTTGTCTTGTTTGTGTAGCTGTTGTAGTAATCGCTTTATCAGTAGCTAACTGTTATAACGTCGCGTCGTCGTCAAAAGTGATTTCTCGACACCAGTTCTGTTATTGTGCTCCATTCGGACCGCTGCTCAGTTTCAGTCGTTACATGGTTCCTCCCTCAGTAGGTCATCAAGCTGGTTATCCGAAATGTTGGAAATGAAAACGATACATAAGAAGCCACCCGCACCCATCCCGGAGGGAGAAAACGAAGATACAAATGGTCATGGCACTGGAGAAAGTAGCCCTGTAACATTAAAACCGGGCTCAAAAATTCGACCTATCGTAACCGAAGAAAACGTCCGGAAACTGGCGGAGCGATTGTACGGTATCATCATTCTGGAGATGTGCGAGCTCGACTCCTACGACGATAAGAACTATTTGATCCAAGCGGACAGGTGAGTCAGTGGGAGGGGTTTGCTATGCAACGTTTCAAGGCCACCGTGTGTATGGATTTAGATGTGTTATTAGCAAGCGTTAGCGCAGCCCAAAATTTTTTATTTGCATGGCAAATATCTGCACTCAAAAGTGTGATAAAAAACCACGTGATACCGTTCGCGGATAGACTTCGACATTAATGCGTCGAAAGCCGGTAGCGTGGTGACATCTGTATGAGCGCTGCGCTAGTAACTCTTGTATATGTTATTTTTATTAGGTTGAGGATGATGATTCAATTTATGAAATTAGTGTCTATCAAACTTACATAAACGTAAGCGCTGCAAATTGAAGTTGTTGCGTGAGCAACTAGGTTTCTAGTTTTATAGAACGTTGAAATTTATAATTAGGTCTAATTTCTCTGGGCCTGTAGACATAGTATAATAGAAGATTCGATACATACATATGTTTATTTTCGTTTAAATATACCAACACATATTTCCAGACTTATTAAAAATCCAATCCTTAAATCTATCAACGCCGACGGGTATGTGTTGAAGATAGCTAATTCCCTGGACTCTCGGGATGAGGCTTTCTTCGAGGCTCAAACGGAAGTGATGCAGCGACTGCGCGATCGTGGTATCAGATGTCCTATTCCTGCACAGAACATTTTCGGTAAATATCATTCCCTGGAAACATTAGGCGAAGGCAAACATGTGGTTCGTTTACTTGAGTATATTCCTGGAAAAGTTTTCCATGGAGTACCGCATCCTGATCGGCTATTTTACCAGGCTGGTATGTTTATCGCACGAATTGATTCTGCGTTGAAGGTTTGTATTGAAAGGTAAAAAATGAATTTTCACGTCAGAGTACATTTTTGTAGGATATCAAACATGAAGGAATCATGAAACGTCAGTCCGTCTGGATGTTGGACAATTTTCCTCAACTAGAAAAATTCTTGTTTGTAATAAAAGAAGAACAGCACAAGGATTTAGTAGAGCAAGTGCTTGAGGCGTTCCAGAAACAGGTTGTTGCAAACCAAGATCAGTTTGAGCGAGGAGTAATCTACGGGGATTTTAACGAACATAACATCATTGTTAACCGTAAGGATGGCAAACAGAAGGATTACGACATTGCTGGAATCGTCGATTTTGGAGATATTTGTTATTCATATTACGTATTTGAGTTGGCCATTGCTATGACCTATATGATGTTGGAGTCAAACGACTTGGACATCGGCGGTTTAGTCATAGCAGGATACAGTATGCTGAGGCTGATTCCTCCGCATGAGAAGGCAGTTCTGAAAGTCGCGATCGCCGCTCGGTTGTGTCAAAGCTTAGTTATGGGCCTATACACATCGACGGTGGATGATCAGAATAAGTACATCTTGTCCTCGCAGGTTCGGGGCTGGGGTGTGCTGGAAGCATTGTGGGCCGAGAAGGATAAGGACATTCTGGCACGTTGGGAAAAAGTGGCTGAGCAGTTTTTGACTAGAAGCTAGTTCCGAACTCAACACGCAATCATAATTGTCACTCATCGTAAGTCCGTTTCGTTTGCAGTCAATTTTTACTGGAAATAGGAGCTTTTTTTACTATATTTTGTCATATCATATCCTCGAAAATAACGGTCTGATTTTTGATTGTGGTACGGACTTGCCATGGGTGACAATGGGTCCAAAGATTTCAATTATTGAATAAATGGAGCAATTAAACACATGCCTTAGAATGTTCTCGAACGGCAACAAAGATATCAAACGTTAATTTTAGCGAGTACGATGTTTTATATTTGCACGTTAATAGATACATAAGTAAATAAAACAGGTTGATTCAAGCGATTAGTCATTTGTTAGTCGAGTATTTCGAAAAGAAATAATAACTCAACAATAAGAAGGCCTCTATAAATATAGTAGAGGACAATCTTGGTTATTTGCAAAAAGTTTCTAAGTCGTGAGACATGTGGTCTTCGTATGAATTCTCCCCTCATTCGTGATTGCACAACTTGAAGCGTTTGGAAATATGATGGTTCAAGTCTTGGCTCGCGTAACGATTGTTTCATGGTTAGCTAATTTTATTACTTCCAGTGCTGAGAATATTCACTGTCATGATATTCAAAAGCAGCGATTTTCAGCCGTCTTCATATTGATAATCATACTACCCATGCGACCGTTGATATTCATGATACCAAAAACCGATGAACACCGACAAGATAAACTTTAACACTCGTGTTGATATTGTGATCGTCAAAAATGAATATCATATCAAAATAGTGAAAATCAAAATCAACCTTATAAGACCATTTATACTGTACTGGGCATTGTACAGCGTCTGAACAGATTTGCACTCCTTGGATTGATAATCACCGAAGCTTCTTTGAATATCATTACGAGGCCTTCGATATTCATTCCACTGTTCTGTCATTGAATATGAGAAACGATATTCACGCATCGTCGCAATGAACATAGGTTACTGATAGTCAGCCTATAGGATTAGTCAGCCTATAGGATAGAGAGAAGACGTAGAACTCACCGTGGTAACTGTAACACCAAAACGGCGGGTTCTCCCGCCAAAACAAGCTTTGCGATGTTATTTTGCGTGACTTTTTCAATATTATATGTTTAGGGACCCAAACACATCTCACGTAACAGGAATTAAACCGTATGGCAGTAAAGCGTATATCAAACATGTTTAAATTTAATATGTGTTAAAGTCACATTCCGATTCGGAACTTGACCTTCTGTTTACTATACACAGACTTCGTAGCTAACCGTTAAGTGTACAGGACAATTGCGGGGCTAGCGCTACGATCCTACTAACACTAACAGTCTCTCCCGAGTCAAGACTCGAACCTACGATGAATGGCTTGTTAGGCCAGCATCGTACCTCGAGAGCTGGGATTCGAAAAACATTAACAATTCTTTTTGCCTTTCCTAGAAAGGTATAGCAATCACTTGCAAAACCGAAAGTATAAAAGTGCTCCAAAGGGCCGCATGGCATATATCACTCGACTCAGCTCGACGAGCTGAGCATTTTCTGTATGTGTGTGTGTATGTGTGTGTGTGTATGTGCAGATTTATATTCTCACTCACTTTTCTCAGAGATGGCTGGACCGATTTTGATGAAATTAATTGCAAACGGAAGGTCTTGGTGCCCCATAAGACCCTATTAAATTTCATTGTGATCGGATTTTTAGATTAGAGGTTATGTATCAAAATGTAAAAATCATGAAACATCATTATCTCAAAAACTACACTACCGATTTGACATTGGAACATTGGTTCCAAAAGAACGGGCTACCTGAAATACCCTTAAATTTTGAATTTTATGAAGATAGAACCTGTGGTTCAAAAGTTATGACAAGAAACGTGTTTTGAAGACTGTTTAATCTCACTCATGTTTCTCAGAGATGGCTGGACCGATTCTCATAAAATCAGTGTCAAATGAAAGGTCTAGTTGCCCCATAAGACCCTATTTATTTGTTTTGCAATCGGTTTATTACTTTGCCTGTTATGTTTAAAAATGTGAATTCCAGCTATGAAAAGGAACATATTCCAAAGACTACTTGGACTCACTCACTTTTCTCTGAGATGGCTGACCCGATTCCCACAAAATTAGTGTAAAATTAAAAGTCTAGCTGCCTCATAACACCCTATTGAATTTTACTGTAATCGGACTGTAACTTCGTCTGTAATGTACCGAAATGTGAAAATAATGAAATTTCATTATCTCAGAAACTACACAACCGATTTGATCAATATTATTATCAGATGAGCGGGCTAGTTAAGGGTTAACTGATGAATTATGATTGAACACGTTGTTTCAAATTTTGGCTGCCCTTTACGTTCCCATTTCATTTGATTATAATCGAACTTGAGCAACCATTATGTATTAAATTGTTAATAAAACAACAAAAGTCTACTATCTCGAAGATTACATGACTTATTTGAACATAACTAGTGCCATACGAACGAGTCCTCTTTCAAACTTACAAATAGAAAAACTTCATAATAATTTGATAGGTGGCTCAAAAGCTATGGAAAGAGAAGAAAATTCAAAGATCAATGAAAGCTATACCTGGTTTGATCGATATGTGTGGCCTCAACATAATTTAAATGTGGTGTCGTACTATTTGAACCTTCACAATTCATTGATTCCTTGCGATGTGTTCAAAGTCTGCAAATGTACGACGAATCGGCCATAGGATATGATCAAAGTCAAATAACAAATCGTTTGAAATGATTGGTTTTATCGAAATGACAACATCACCGACTTTTGGCTTCTGTACATCGCCTTAATTCTGAATATATTCATATTGGGTGGCATTCGGTCATTTTCAGCAGATTTTCTGGCATCAATCTAACACCGGAAACACCCATATTGGGAGGAATTTAGTTATTTTGATATTTTACCGGAAACGAAAAGTGGTTGTCTTTAATTTCAAAAGGGTGTCCAGGGTCAATGTTTGGTTTCTATGCATCATCTCGATTACGGAAATATCCATATTGAGTATTATTCGGTCATTTTCGACTGTTTCCTAGAAGTTGCCATTTAGCAATTCAAAATGGTGCCTTAGGTCAATTGTTAGCTCCTTGCATCATTCTGGTTCCAGAGATACTTATATTGGATAGCATTTGTTTATTTTAATCTGTTTTTCATTAACCGGTAGTCGCCATTTTGGATTTCAAAATGGTATTTAAGATAATTTCTGGCCTCTATGCGTCATTATGGTTGAAGAAACACCCATATTGGGTGTTATTCGTTCATTTTCGGCTGTAGCCCAGGAACTGGAAGTTGGCAACCTAGAATTTAAAATGGGGTCTGTGGTCGATTTCACCTGCTGTGTATCATTCTAGATCCGGAGATATTCATGTTAGACGGGAATCGGCCATTTTTGGCTGTTTTCCAGAAACCAGAAGTTGCCATCCTACAATTCGTAATGGTGTCTGAGGGAGGTAAATTTTTAGCTTCTTGCAACATTCTGGCTCCAGAGATACTCATATTGGGTGGTATTTGGTCACTTTGGGCTGTTTTTCAGAAACCTAAAGTCGTCATTTTGGACTTAAAAATTGCCTGTGAAATCAATTTCTGTCATCTGAGCGTAATCCTGATTCCGAAAACATTCATATTAAATGGTATTTGGTCATTTCCGGCTGTTTGCCAGACACCGGAAGTAACCATCTTAAAATTCAAGATGTGTCAAGTGTCTGTGATCAATTTTTAGCTTCTGTCCATCTTTCTGGTTCCGGAGATTCCGGACTCATATTTAATGGGAATCGTCCATTTCAGGCTGTTTTCCAGAAACCGGAAGTTGCCATCTCACAATTTAAAATGTTGTCTTAAGTCGATTCGTGGCTCCAGTGCATCATTACGGTTCCGGAAATACCCATATTGGGTGGTATTTGGTCGTTTGTCGCTGTTTTTCCGAAACCGAAAGTCGCCATTTTGGATTCCATAATGGCATTTGAAGACAATTTCGATCGATTTTAGCTCATTCTAGATCCGGATATTATTATATTGGGTGGAAATCGGCCATTTTGGCTGTTTTCCAGAAACCGGAAGTTGCCATCTTACAATCCAAAATGTTGCCTGAAGTCGATTATGGAACAAATTTGTTACCACTAAAAACATTCACCTGCCAAATATGGTTCCATTTAGTTGGTTATCTCTCGAGATGTGCAGAAATTTGTGTTTCATTTGTATCGAACCCCTCCTTTCCAGAAGAGGAAGGGGTGTCGAACCATTATGGACATATTTGTTACCCCTAAAAACATTCACATGCTAAATTTGGTTCCATTTACTCTCGAGATGTGCAGAAATTTGTATTTCATTTGTATGGCACTCCTCCCTTTCAAAAGAAGGAGGGGTGTCAAAATATTATGGACATGTTTGTTACCACTAAAAACATTTACCTGCCAAATTTGGTTCCATTTAGTTGATTAGTTCTCGATATGTGCAGAAATTTGTGTTTCATTTGTATGGAACCCCTTCCTTATAGAAGAGGGAGGGGTGTCAAACCATTATGCGCATATTTTTTTCCTCTAAAAACATTCACATGCTAAATTTTGTTCCATTTACTCGGTTAGTTTTAAAGTTGTGTGGGACCCCTTCCTTCCAGAAGAAGGAGGGGTCTCAAACTATCATAGGAACCTTAATCGGCACCAAAAACCTCTACATACAAATTTTCACGCCAATCGGTTCGGTAGTTTTCGAACCTATATGGATCAGACAGACAGACAGACAGACCGGCCGGACTGCATTTTTATATGTATAGATTACAACATCAATATTTTAGAACCTAGAGAGTGAATATACATTTATTGGATTGAAGCGTTAATGTAAATCTATTTTTACAAATAAAAGTTTGAATGAGAAAGGCTGGGTCTGACTGCTAGGTGGATTAATTTAGTTTTTTTTTTAAATTGTACTTGCATACAAGTTGTTACGTAAACTAGCAAGTCCCTTTTTTCATCGCAACTTGATTGCAATACTTTGCGTCAAAACTTTCGAAACTTTAAAGGCCTTCCAGCCGTTTTGGTGTGAGCTTAATGGAAGTGAGTGTCATGGCGTCTCTCTTTTCTATAGGCTTTCTAGAAAATAGTGATGGGAAATATCGCCCAAAACGGACATCGATAACAATCGATAATTTCGGGGATTTAACCGATATTATCGATAAGTATCGATAATTTGACAGCTAACGTTTGCGGTAAAATTTTTTTTTCAGATGGTGATGAAAAAAAAACTATTTCAGATGGTGATGAAAAAAAACTATGACAGGTAATTGAGTTGGATAAATTTTCAATGGAAGGTTATCATGTTAGCTTCCTCGTAAAACAATATTACGTCCTTGCGTGCGGCCTTCCAGCAGTTAACCGGAACATTCGCCATGGCGGACAAAAACATGCGTGTAGGCATGTTTTTAAGCTCTTTTTTCTTTTTTTTTTTAATAATTCCTCCTCCGTTTTCGCGACAAAATTGTTGGTATAGATCTTGCGCTTCAAGTTTGCCCAGAAATCCTCGATGGGAAGCAGGTGTGGGACATTGGGCGGATTCGCCGACTTCGGTACCACATCGATATTCAGCCGCTCCATCTCCTCCAACGATCGCTTCGAGTAGTTGGCCGACGTCAAATCTGGTCAGAAAACCGTGTCTTCGCGCGTATGGTATTTCTTGATGAACGACGCAACTTCTGTCAGGCACTTCGTACAATGAATTTCCCCGTTCACGGCCAGCCCGGAGCGAAAAAAGAGCAACTTTGACATCCCTTTCTCGCTGATTGTCAGCCACAGCCGCACCTTCTTGGGGAACTTGGTCTGTAAAATAAACTTTACCTCGGTGCTCACTTCCTTCGTGGGGGTGGTAAAATACGAAGAGCCCTGCTAGTCGTTACCATCCAGGGTGAGATAGGTCTAGTCGTCCATCACCACTGCCACGTCGCGATTCGCCGGGAAAATCGACTTGACCATCTTATTCAACCGCTGTCGCTGCGTCATTGCCTGCAGCTCCGAGACCAGTGGACGGGACTGCCGCTTCCTGCATGTATGTCCATGTTCTCCAGATACTTTTTCACTGTTTTAGAGCATGCACCAACCTCTCGTTAAGTGCACGCAGTGATTTAGCCACTTTTCCCTCGGTCTTCCTCTTCAGCATCCTTCGAAGCTTCTTGTCGCTCAGGGTCGTTGGCCGTCCGAACCGGGCTTTCTTTCGATGCTCTGATCGTTGTCCAATAGTGCAAGATGTTGTAGATGCCAGAACCGGCATACCCGGCGTCCACAAAGTGCCGCATGATGTCCGTTTCTGACGCGGCGGTTTTTTGAACGCGCACACTTCTGAACGGAGTAGCTTCACTTTTTTCGCCATCACAGTTAAAGTTTGACTGATAGAGCTGTTAATTTTTTTTGCTAACTCATGGGTTACTATGATTGATGATTCAGTGCGATTAAAGGTAAACCCATGAAAAATCGGCAATTTAGTCCATTTTTTTACCGCAAACGTTATTCGACAAATGCAATTTTGGTATATCAATTTGTTAAAAACAGAGACAGTGATGGCCCATACAGAATGGATACGTTTGCGTTGCGTTGACGTCAATTGGACAGTAAATGTATGGGCTAACTGTCAAATTGCCGCAAACGCAGCCGCAACGTATCCATTGTGTTAAGGCCTCGAATGACAAATCTTACGATACTGTGAATGAAAATTCAAAAAACCGGACGAGTTAAACAGTTTGTTTTGATAAGTCTTCGGGTTTTACGCCGGGAGTACTTTTCAAGCCGAAGTTCATTTTGAAGGTTGCATAATGAGGGAAATAATTGAAGCAGGCAAAACTCTGTCAATGGCCAAAGCTTCACGAAAAATGAATCAATTCTGACAAAACAGGTTTCATTTTACTGGAAAACTGTCCTAGTTTCCTAGTATTACTTGAGAACTGGACATGACCAAGGGTCACTGGAAATGTTTCGGATTTCCGGAGTGTGTGCCAAAGTGTACATTTTTGCAACGCGTAGAACTTTTTCTGACATCCTGTTTCACTCAGGTTTATATGTTGTCAATAAATCAAAATTTATTTCGGGTTCATTGGTAGCCAAAGATTGAAAATTCGCCAAGGAATCATCGGGGTATGAATTTATTAAGTATGGGTGTTGATTTTGGTGCTTTTTTCCCTGTTGGGTACTAATTTTCTTTGAGCTTGCAGCACTCTAGCAGAATTCAATCGAACATTGTGGGTGTGTAGGTCTTATCAAACTTGCGTTTGAAAATTAATCTGGATTAACATTTAAAAAGGTCAGATTATTTCACGCGGATTTGTCATCCAAATACTCTAATGAAAGCAAAATTGTTCTAGCTTTGTACACGGTGAACCTAAAACTTGAATTTCAGTCGCTTTACATTGTATATTCGAGAATTTATAGTTTCGCCTTTTACTATGCAACCTTTTCGATCTGCTCGAAAGTATCGCCCTTTACTTTGCGCCTTATTTAGATCTGCTCGAAAGTATCGCCCTTTACTATGCGCCTTATTTTGAGTTGCTCGACAGTATCGCCCTTTACTATGCGCCTTATTTTCATTTGCTCGACAGTATCGCCTTTTACTATACGCCGTGTTTACGTTATTGTATTGGAATCACATCCCTGTCACGAACGTCATCCCCATACATTTCGCTTGAAGCCGTTTTTCTCTGGCTCTCTGGCTCGATTATACGTCAAAAGGCTGTCAGTGCTTGCGAAACAGCCGATTAAGCACCGTCCATGCCAGATCAACTGTTACTGCAAGTGGTGTGAAGAAATGCAGAAAGCGAAAAACGATTGTTTTGTTTTGAACGTTTTATGGATTTTGTGCAGAACATAAATGGTCACGTTCAAACATGTTTCAACACGTTCCGGATAGCCCTACATTCAATATAGTTAGAAGCACGCGAAAAATCCGTACTGTAACACATGAGGCACAATGAACAGAGCTTATGACAATATTTCCAACAGTAGCGCCATCATCATCGGCGGCAGCTTCAGGAAACTGTTGCCATGACATCGGTCTGATTGGAATACGCCCTTTGCTTTTAATGTTTATTTTGTTGACAACTTTGATTTCGCCCATTCATCAAGACGAAGTCAAGTTTCGCCTTTTACTAACGTAAACAACAAAAAGGGCGTATTCCTCATTTTATCTCGGTTTGAGATAAAGTAGATTTCGCCCTTAACAAACATCGTACTTTTTAATAGTTAGAAAAGAGATACATTTTTCTTTCGAAGTTTTAAGGTAGATAGTAGCTCACTTCATACGTTTTCGGTAAAATCTCTATTTGTTTACAGTTTGTTAGATTCGCCCTTATCACGAAGTACTCCGGATATCTTAGTAAAAATTATTTGAACTTTCCTTCAAAAATATAAAAAAATGAGTTTAAGGTCCTACTCTGAAAAAATATAATTTTAAAAACAAAACATGATTTTAGAATAAATCGGTGATCTCAAATTTTTTAAAATGAAGTATTTTAGATAGACAATTTAGTTGCCTAAAACGTTCTATGCGTTGCAAAAATGTACACTTTGACACACACTCTTGAAATCCGAAACATTTTCGGTGTAGGTTGGTCACACCAAGTTCCCAAGTAATACTAATATAATACTGTTTTCCAGTGAAATGAAACCGGTTATCAGAATTGATTCATTTTTCGTAAAGTTCTGGCTGTTGATTTGGATTTTTAGTGGAACTAAAAATTGCTTGTTGGGTAACAGATACTTTAAACTTAAACAGTTCCAAGTTAAACTAAACAATTACCAAAGAATTACCAATAGACTGCCGCTATGCATGTCCATCATATTATAAGAGTTGGCAAGCCAAAAAAATGCGTTTTATTACAATTTCGTATCATTGCTTTTTATGAGATGGTGCAAAAAATTGGGATATTTTTTTAAAGTTCTCCAGTACTAAGTTGTCGAATTCATCTGTTCCTAGGAAACTAAAAACTATAAATACCTTTTTAGTTACCATTATTTCTCAGAAACTCAGTGACACCCGGGGCGAACCTTTACACCACCCCCAACAATGCTAAATCTTGTCGAATAACAGCACCCAACAAATACCTAGCGGCAAAAGCAACTCCTGGGGTAGGGAAGGAGAGGTCTCCTTCTTCTGGGTCTTCTCCAGTAACCAGCCGCACTGACTTGTGCTCACCCTTATAATATCGATAATTATCGTTAACGTCAAAAAATTATCCATAATATCGATGTCAAGCATCTATCGATATTATCGATAAGTATCGATAAGTTTCCCATCACTACGAAAAATACTGTTGCCTCTCTTGCAGACTGCGACAGTGACAGCAGCGTTCAACTGTGCGCTTCTCTATTTGAGAGAATCGTGTGACTTGAAGCCAACACGGATGGTTAACGATTCTCTTTTGTGCCGATCTCCAGCCGCTTCGATATCTCGACTGTTCCATTGTGCGAATGACAATAATTGGCAATCATGCGACAGTTTAGCACAGTAATAAGATGGAAAATTAATAATTACTATGTATGTACTGCCGAAAAATATCATCAATCGTGTACACCGGAAAATTTGAATCTCAACTTCTAAACCTTTTCATTCGAAAATAGTTCGCTGTAGCGAAAGTCTCATCCAAATTTTGCATATTTAATAAAAAACAGGACAATAAAAGCATGAATCTTACAAATTCAATTAACGTCCTCGTGCCCAAATAAAAATTGACGCTAAGAAAATTGGTTCCACTTCAATTCGTAATAAATGCAATAAATACTACAGACAGCTACAGTCAATAACACACGATCTATACAATGACAACAATATAAAAAGTAGCGAGCGAGAGAATTGTTGTTCATATTGAATTCGTGACAAAAAGCAAGAGATAAAGTAGATCGTATGAAACTTCGGTAGCGGCTACTGTCGCGTAGTGTTTCATTCCACAGAGGTAATCACAAAAATCTTGCTGCTGTCGTGTGAATACTGTAGCGTACCAGTACATTTCCCTACCCTGGCTGCTGGCCTGGTGGAAATATAACGGAGCGTGTTATGACAGGGATGCCAAATGTGAAGACATGTCCCAATTTCAAAGACATTTTTTTTTTCTGTGAGGACTCATCACTGCGACAAGAGATTAGATCTATTGTGATATTGCCAAGGTGTTTTCTAAACTCCGCACTTCATATTATTGGCAGTATCACTATTGAAGTAAGTGATACGCTTATCATTTATATCCGTGCCTGTGTGTTAGTTTTACCTTTCCGTTTCAAGCTTACTGCTCTACTATACCGAGCCTCTGTCCATCCTAACAATATCGCCGAATAAAAATTCCCTGGAGAGAACTATCATACGTTACTCACACCAGTTTTATTATAACAGGGACTTTCATTGGGATTTTTGCTCTTTTAGTAAGGCCTATGAAAAGACGCTATTTTTATATGACCGAAAAAAAACAAGCAGAATATTGGAACCACGGTGGGTTCGAATTGGAAATGGAGCCACAAAAAAGTCACATACAACCCAGTGCAAAATCATAGGCGCGTCTAAGGCCTGCTTTTAGTCTTTTAAATTTGATGTAAATGCAAATAGTTGTGAGTTTGTTGACCCCTTGGCCACCAAGGGGTGAAATAGTTTTTAGAAAAGTTGAAATTTTAGCTATTCTTGATGTTTTATTTGAGCTATATCTCTGAAATTTGTTATGGAACTTACTACATTACAAGTAGCACATTTCGTTAGAGAGGAATGATTTGGCTTTCATATGGAGTGATCAGAATTTTGGCCGCTATCTTAAATTATATCAGAAAATGTGATTTTGACACTGTTCGCAACTACCGATTTTCAATCTAAGACAAGCATTGGAAAGCTGAAAAAAATGCTATAAGATGCAATTAAAAAATTAGGTGAGCATCAGTGTTAACCTACCTATTGAACCAATTTTCAGAACAAAGTTTCAAAATATTCAATGCAGTCAACACAATTTCTTACAAATATGTGCATTTACATCAAATTCGAAAGACCTTGTGCACCTAGTGGCCTAGTTTCAGCGAGAACTGCTACAGTTTTCTTATGTGTGGAGTCATTTTTCATGGAGTGTGAAAACATTTGGGAAATGATCATCAAAATCACTTACAGTCGTTTAAATTCGATATCGATTTTTTCAATAGTTCTGCTGTTTCAACTAAAAAAAGGCAGTGGAAAATGTATTTATTTGACATTTCTTATCAAAAGAAAAAAATAATATACATACCCCATAAAACACCCATTTCACCGCAGAGCCTACTCTATTTTCACAACACTCAAGGTAGAAGTGACAGAATTTTTAAGAGCACAACACTCGGAAATAGTATAATTGACTCATTTGTCAAAACTCTATATTGTGCAAATCTGAAATAGTGTTTGCCTAGTGACACATTAACCATGTTCGAAACTTACTCTTAAACCAAGGGTTGTTTGATGCTCGAATAATTTGCACGTTTTTTGTCAATTATGTTCGATGAAAAATCGTTTTTTCAACCGTGTCTAGCGCGACCTCGGTAACATGATATAATGCTTTGTTCAGACTACGCCGCATATCATCTGATATAGCCAGATGATATCGGATATCACCTCGTGTGTTCACACTACAGTCAGATGATATGGTTTGATATTTGCTTTGGTAATTGAAAAGAGAAGAAAACAAAGCAGGTCAAGACAAAAACAAGACAACGAGAGCAATGTAATTAGGATAGAGATGTCAGCTAGTTCGCTCGCACCGACGCGAAGTCTCATATGCAATTGGGTCCTAAAGCTATACCCGGTTTTATATATCATTTAAAAAAGCCGCGTTTTCTGAGCAAAACGTGATTTTTGAGAAATGTTTATAAACTGATTTTAATGAGGGGTGTTCCACAAAAAACTCTACTTTATCGTGTTTTACGTACAGATAGAACATCGCAGTATTCAGCAATTGTTTTTCTTTTAAAATTTTTCACAACTTTGCTGAAGGAAGCAATCCGGTATATTGAAAATTAGAAAAAATATTTTTTTTTACCTAACTGTTAGGTGGATTGATCGAAAAACCAAAAACACCAAAAGTAAGGCCTTGTTCTATGGAACAATTTTGCTGAAGACATTGAGTACATAAAATCAATTTTTCATAGTCAAATCTAGAACGATCACGATTTTTCGAATTCAGACCACTGTGCACTGTGGGATTTTCAAATAAATCTTTCCACCAATTGTAAATGTCTTGAAACATAATACTTGGAACGTGTAGAAACTATTTTGGAAGTTGTTTCATAAAATTCTGGCTGAAAAACGTGCTTTACATTGAGTATTTCGTCGTTTTTATAACACTTTTTTGTACTCTACGACCTTCAAAAGGGCATTACTCAAAAATGTACCGTACGATGATTTTGAAATTTTTACCAGAGATTCTGGACGTTATAACGAATCAAACGGTGTACTCAGATTCTTTGGTGCATTTTTTTTATAAAAAGGATTATTTTTTTCAATTGTTTCATTTTCGATAGAGTTCTAAAGTTTTGTTTTCTCGTATAAATTGCCCATGCCAAATTTGAGCTCAATCGGACTTTGGGAAGTAGAGCCTCAAAGCGGTCAAAGTTACAGTTTTTTTTTCGATGAAAGAAATGTTCTAGCTGGGAGTCTCTCTTGTGTGTTCTGGTGTAGCTTGAGTCTCCCAACGCAAAAGTTTCCATGACCCTGAAATTTAATTTATGTTTTAAAAACAAATTTTTAGAAAACAACATTAGTTCTCGACATTTCATGCATTTTTAAGAGATTTGCTATAAAAAAAATCGATTTCTGAAGCTTCAAGAACTACTGTTGTGCATTTTTAGGTTGGTCAAAATGTAAGACTTTCACGACTCTCTGAAACTCTCTCAGAAGTTCGATTAAGCTCAAATTTTGGATAGAAACTTTTATCGAGAATACAAAATTGTTGAGCCCTAACGTTAGCATTAAAAAAAATGCACAAAAAAGGCCGATTTTTCATGAGTTTACGCACTGACGAAACGAGTTTACGCCACGCCGAGACCTATCTCACCCTAAATGACAACGACTGGCAGGTCACTCCATATTTTACTTTCCCCACACACCAAGTTCCCAAAGAAGGTGCTGCAGTGGCTGACAATCAACGAGAAGCTCCGTACTGGCCGTGACCGGCGAAATTTATAGTACGAAGTGCCTGCCGGAAGTTGCGTCGTTTATCAAAAAATCGTCGTTTATCAAAAAATACCGAAGACGCGGTGCTCTGGCCGGATCTGGTGTCGGCCCACTACTCGAACCAATCGTTGGAGGAGATGGAGCGGCTGAAAATCGATGCGGTACTCAAGTAGGGATACCATCTGGTCGAAGTTAGGAATCAGGACACCTTTTTTTCGGTGCAAATTTGAGCTAAGCTGTTCTTCGAAGTTTAAATTAATTTACCACGTTAAATGTGATTTGCACCTCAAAAACACCAAAATACTTCTTTACTTGTTCAACATACTTCTCAAACGATTCAATATCATTACGCAGCTTTGAATTTATAGGCAGATGTTCATAGGGATACCATCTGGTCGAAGTTAAAAATCAGGACACCTTTTCTCGGCACAAATTTGACTTAGCCATTCTATTCTTCGATGTATGAACAAATATAACACGTAATATGTGATTTACCCTTTAAAATACAATAGTAAACTCTTTTCTTTACTGTACATTGCATTGAGTAAATTAATTTTTTATTTAGTTTTTTTTACGCGTTAATATGTACCTCGTGAAAAGTCGCGGTAATTAAAAAATCATACAATTCAAAAATCCGTGTGAAAAACCCGTTAATTCGAAAATCCGCGCAGAAAAACACATAGTAAAAAAGCTGAGTGTATCTCTGACGAGTCACTTTCATCAAACCACTTTAAATTGTTACGCATTAGTAGATAAATTCAACACACGTAAACTGTTTCAACTTAAACTTAACAAATGCCAGATGCTCAATGGCCAACGCGTGAAAGATTCTTCTTACTCTACTGAGACTCAACAAATGAAAAAAAAAATCGATTGCAGTGAGCGTGAGCGACCTAGAATCGAAAACATTTATTGAGCAATTTTCAAAAATTCTGCAAAAAATTTCACAACAAAATAAAATATCTTAAGAAAATCAGGACAAATGCTAAAATATAAAAAATAAATCAGGACGCCCAAATAGAACTTCAAAATCAGAACATGTCCTGCTAAATCAGGACGGATGGTATCCCTATACTCAAGTCGGCCAACCCACCCAACGTTCCCCAGCTGCATCCCATCCAGAGTTTCTGGATAAACTAGAAGCGTGAGACCTCAACAATCTTAACGCGAAAATTGAGGAGGAATTGATAAATAGAACGAAGAAAGAACTCAAAAACATGCCTACACGCATGTCCACCATGGCGAATGTTCCGGGAAACTCTCGGAAAGCCACTCGCAAGGGCGTGGAATTGCTTTTGCAAATGAGCCTATATAATTGCCTTCCATGGGAAAAGAATGGGAGACATGACTACTGAACGAAATTCGACAATCTAATTTCTCTTGAACATGCCCTATTGTTGATTCACTGTCGACTTTTCGTAAAATTTTGTTCAGGTATCAGGTATCAGGTATCAGAAGGTCACCCCCTCCCCCCCGGCTACGCCTTTGTCACCCATGAACCTTCCCTATTCCTTACTACCCACTCGGGAAAATAATGTAACGCCGGCCCTGGTGAACAGCAGGTAAGGCACTCTCCTGGCCCCTTAACAATTGCCTCGTCACCAATTAGCTAATCAGGCCAAAATACGACCCATATTCCCCAGAACCCCGCTGTATTTGATAAAAAAACGTCGAGAGCACCAAGTTTCCAATTGGACACATCGCCGGCGACTGAGGACGCCGATAAGGAGCCATTTTGGCGGCAAAGGCTGCAAGTCAACGCCGGACAGAACGTGCATGTGCAGGAACCAGGTGCAACGAGAAGGTGGACAGTGCGCAGGAGCAGGGTTGCCACATTTATATCTGTATTTTTCTTTGAAAATATCTGTTTATCTGTATCTCGGGCCAAAAAATCTGTATTAAAAATCTGTATTGAGCAAACTCAAAATATTGGATGGAAAAAATTTACTTGCAGAACATATTTAAACAAATTCATTCTTCTCTACATGATGTTCATACAGGTTTTTGTTTTTTAAATTTATTTTTTAAAGTTTTCGTTAATTTAATATTATTTTTTTTTCTTCATCTATATTAATTTAATATTAGAATCTCCTTCTTGTTCTGCAACGTAGCTTTCAGCTTTTAAAATTGAGATCATTAGCTTAGGGGCCAAGCAATTTCTGGTTTCAATTATATATTAAAAGTATGCGTTCTAAACAAACCGAAGAGAATAGATTTATATAAAAAAATCTCACATCTGTAATAGAAACTTGAAATTACCATCCCGCCTAATGGTGTTCAACAGCTCAGACCAAGTTAAGTCATTTGTTTCAATGAATCTTCCGGTCAAAAAGTTTTTTTTTCAAGCGTGCGAAATTCGTTAGACAGCCCTTGTCAGTCAGTTATTGTTATGAATTTGGGGAATTATCGCATTATTTAAATTTTCCAATGTCACGAACGATTTAAGATTACTTAAAGCTGCCATTTTTATAACAGGATCGGTGAAATCGCACCTCTTTGCAATTTGTTTTACGAATTTTGAATAGAAATCCTGACAAATATTTCGAAACGTTCGTTTTCGGGCTTCGTTCAAGTCACATTCCATTTCTTCTTTATCGATACCTACATAATCCTGATGTTGTTTTTTTTACAAAACTTTGAAAATCGAATCGAATTCTACCTTTGAAATTGATTCCAGTTCGTTGGTATAACAAAAAAATCTGTAAAATCTATCGCGTGCGTCGTACGCAGAGGATCGCGATTTTTGGCAAGAAATATACTCATGGTTAGTTTTCGTAATAAGCGCGCAACATTGTTATATTCTGTTTTCCAGGTGTGTTTTTCGCGGGATCGTATCGTTTTTTTTTTAGAGCAGACAAAGTGTGTACGAGAAACGTCGTTGGTCGATCTGTTAGGTAGAAAATTTCCGGTTGACCGAACCCCTAGTGACTCCGCGTCGATACCTTCATGAGGTCGAATTATCTGCAGATAGATCAACAACGCGCAATAGATTTCGGTGTAAAGAGGATCACCTTACGAGGAGATATCATATCATTTAAAGTTGTCCCAATTTGATCAAAGGTCCAGTATTCTTGCGTACGATTTATTGTTGCGGTGTTAAATTGTAAAACTGAATAAGTTCGAATCGCATTATGAATATCGTGGCGGATATAATGAACTTGTTCGCGCGATACTTGTTCTAAAGAACCCGACACTCGAAACCAGCGCATCGTTTACCAAAACGAACCCAGCTGTGTACCTTGCCCTTTTTCCAACATCCCAGTGATTTCTCGTGGAAGTGCAGAGGTGTTCTCGGCTTCCAATAAGCGAGTATCACGTCAATATTTTCCTGTACAAATTCCTTCTTTGACCGGCATTCGGATGCGGCCGGCGCTGATATTACCTAATGTAAAGATTAAGGTCACCAGTTTTTACACATTGAGGATGCATGATGGTCCCAAGCGTCATCTGTTGGTTCACTGTGTAATTACAGCTGATCTGGCAACAACGGAGTAGCAACCGCGGGCGGTCAATCATGCTCATGCTCATAACAAAAAAATCTGTATTTTTGGCAATATTCTGTAATTCTGTAATACAGATTCTGTATTGCTTTTTCAGTTCATAAATCTGTAAAATACAGAAAAATCTGTATATGTGGCATCCCTGCGCAGGAGGTGAAACGGGGCCCTGGAGAAAAACAAAGTTATAAGAAGAAAAGCTAGAGTTAAAAAAGTGGAGAAGCTATAAATAAAAATTGTAAACGTAGAGACTCAACCAAGTATTTTCCTGGAACCGCGAAATTTCCCTAGTAAGCCAACCCTGAGGTTGTTGTTCAGGGAGTCCCTACAGCGCTCGCTGCTGAGGCTGGGGAATACTTACAATTCTTAAATTAAGATTAAAAAAACTGCTCTAAAGGTCTTAAATGACATTTCGCCCATGTACGGTATATGGAAGAACTGTCATTTAAGGCATTTCGAGCAGTTTTTTATTCTTCAATTAAAAATCGAAGGAAAACGATAAAATTTTTTTTGAAAATCACGTTTTGCTCAGAAAATGTCACTCTTTCGGCTGATATATAAAAATCAGAAAACCGTGTAAAACTTGAGGACCCAATTGTTCTCGATATTAAAAAAAATACAGATCATGTATTTTGCATTATACCATAACGAACGAGGCAACACTATGTGATTGTGGACAACTTTGCAATCGCAAGTGCAACCAAACACTGCTTCAGCTGCTGCAACGAGGCGATGTCTATAGTTTGAATTTGTCCAAGGTGCGCCCAAATTATTCTTTTTTATATTGACATTGCAAACATAATTTTGGAGACAGATTCCTGCTAGAAGATAGAGAAAGACAGGACGAATACTTTATCTAGAAGAGGGAGAAAGTTTTTCAATTGGTGCCGTAGCTCAAAGTTTGTTTCCGCTATTTTTCTTATATTTATATCGGGAAGCTCTGGATTTGCTGCAAGCTGGTTTTAAATGCGGCGGCACGTGAGGTAATCACAGTCGGGTAGATTAGTGAAAAGGGAACAGGATACCTGTTATGGTTTGAAACGTAGGCACAGAGAACAGACATTCATGTTCATATGAAGAAATTTGAAAATCGTGTGTAAAAATTTGAATCAAAATACGTTAATACACTAACGACATCTGTCTAATGGTGCCCCAGTTGCACTGCATAAATATTGCTGTATCGATATTTTATCGATATAAGTGCTTGGTTTTTAAGTGACAAAAGCGCCACATAGCGGGAGCATTACCACTTAGTGGTAAATGACGGTTGCAAGTTTTTACACATGTTTTGAAAAGAAGATGAACGTCTGTTCTCTGTGACGTAGGTGTTATTCGCAAGAAAGTAATCCAACAAGAAAATCAAAGAAGCCCAGAACACGGCGATAGGTGAATGGTTTCATGTTTTTTTATATACTATTATTGGTGCCGAGTGAAATTCTATCCATTTGAGATACTCTATTTAAAGTTTTGCAGCTCAGAAATCATTGTTTGTAAAGCAAAAACTGTCTAAGAATGAGTTGTAAATAACTAATCATGCTTCGTAAAATAGTAAAATCGGCCATCCGCCTGTCGGTAGGCTTTTGCTTGTACTAGTAATCCGTTGTCGGATGTCTGGAACTCAAAACTTTGCCAACGATGCATATTTCATCTATGCAAATGAACTTGAAGAGAAACTTTGCTTCGACTAATTAGGGAACTTTTCGGAGACAGGATTACTTTCATGGCTTTGCTGGACCAAACTTTGCTTCTGCCGTCAAAGAAACTTTCACCGGAATATTTATGGTGAAGCTTATAAACAATCGAACGGCCTTTGTAGTGTTTAATCGGCCAGAAAGTCAACTGCCATTCTCGTTCTAGGTGAATTTCGTCTGGAGTTTTGATTTCGGTATTTTCTCGAAAAGCATGCGTTGACTAGTGTATGTGGACCGAATAGGCTTATAGATATCTTTAACCTCACTTCTCTGATAGTTAGCGGTAACTTCATTTACGTTTTGGACTTTGTGTTTTTTTCTAGTAGAGCAATCATGTGCGTAGTGGAAATGCTGCTCAATTTATAATTGTTCTTAGTGTACTGGCACTTCACGCAAAACATTTAAAATGCCCTTTAAATCACAATTGAAATGATTTGCTATAATTGAGTACAAAACTGCATCACCCGAAGGTAAAAAAAGTTACCAGTAGCCAGTGCTGATAAAAGTCATTTTCCCCAGCAAAATTCTTCGAAAATTACAGCCAATCATTTTCAATTTTCACTTCCAATGATCGCAGCACTCTTTCATATACACTAGTAACGTGCTGTTATACTCAGATGAAATAGATCGCGCGCATCGTTCACGGTTACGGAATGAAATTTGACAACAAATCCAACCAAATGATCTTCACTTCAAAGCGAAAAAGAAAAACAAACAGTTCACAGTTCACCAAAATGAACCTCACCGAAACACTTTTCCACTGACACTGACCGATGCCTTGACAATCTTCGTTAACTGATAAACTGATTTTGTTGTCTTGCTTCCATCGCATGAAATATAATGAGGTGTTTTGACAGTTCACTTCCATGCAAAAAGCGGGAAGGGAGAACTCTGAAAGGATTGTAAAAAAATAACGTTTATGGATGCTTTTTTTCACTTTCACTCAAGAGTGTCAACAAATATCAACCCTGCCAGTAGCTGTCAAACTCAGGTGCGTAACGTCACCGTGCGATGGTCTATTGTCTGTACTTAATAGATTGTAGGCCAAATAGATTGGTGGGATCCGCTTCTTGCATAGACCATTTTATGAACTGACAGGTGTCACGGATCCTGCTAATATTGCTGCTGCTTTTACGTGCGTTATGTCAGCGGTTCCGAGCTTTCTGCCAAAATTTCATTCATGAGCTGAGTTCAGAAACGTCTCGTAAAATGGTCTATTGAAAGGCTCCGAAAATTCGAACGAGAAAGGGTGTATTTGAATGTTTTGTAACGCCAAATAGGATGGGTTATTTAGAATTGAAAGCATTCGGTAGAGTTAAGAGGATTAAGCGGTCGAGAATAAAGTTACTTTTTTGCTACAATCAGATACAGTGGTCCCAGTGGAGATGAATGAAGAATGTGGGTTGTGGGACCAGGTGGGACCGACCATGTAAGATATGATGTCCTATATCATTACCTTGCTCGGCGCTGGGCACGGGTATAACCGAGGGTATGTAAATGATTCCAAACGGATTAAACGGGAATGGCAAATGAAATTTGGTTCGAAATGAGATGAATGGTGGATTAGGGCGATTTCCATCTCGGAGTTGATGGCTTGTATGTGTTAGAACAGGTTGAGATTGTCGTCTGCAGTTGGTTCTACATTTGGCTGTTGGAACTGTGAGAACCAATACGCGAGGTTTTCACTAGAAATGCTTTTCTGAATTCTGAAATCCGTGAAAGAAAATTTCACTACTTTTTTTGTAACTTCGCGATATGCTAACCCCACATAAAGATAAAATGGATCGTGTATTCAAAAGCTGGCTAAATACATTCACGAGTAATATCCGTCCAGATTGAAGCTGAAAAAATATAAGTGAGTAGCGGGTACACACGAACTAACAGCGGTTCGCTTTTGACGCTAGTGTCATAGCTCTACTTCAGGGAACTAGCTGGCAAATATTTCGCTATTTGACTGCAGCTTGCTCAGGATTTCCGAGAACGGTGAGGACGACAACGGAACGTCAGCGAATAAAATTGCAATTCAAGTTTGATTGTTTTTCGTTCAGGCCACTGACTGTAAACCGTACGCAGCTCGGAATTTATCAGTGTCGGTTGAGCAACGGGGGGTTTATTGATAACCCCAAAACAGCCTAGTATATCCGTATAGATTGGCATTTTTCATTGCGTCCAGTGAAACCTAAGCACAGTGGTTGCGAAAAACGAATTAAATGAAACGAGTTCCGGTATGAAATGATGTTTTTGACGTCGATTGGCTTTGGATAGAGAAAAGGCTGAAATGATTCGAAAGCCAATATTTAGATAAACTATTCAAAATAATCGAAACTATGGTAATTTAAAAAAAAATAGTCACACACAAGTTACAAATCACAATCACTTATTTCAGTGGCCGCGCAGCATTTTCCAATCAATTTCTGTAAGAATGAAGGAAATCCATTGGAAACTGACTGAGTTTTAAATGTTTGAAAGAGGTTAATTTTTGTGACTCTCTTCATATTTTCGGTTTTTCAATTTACGCCCCTATAATTTTGCCGTAAGGCGAAATACTACGTCAAAAAAAATGCACCTTTTTGTGGTACATTTTTTGACGTAGCATACCGTTTACGGTAACATTATAGGGTAAAGGCCAAGTCCGCGTTGAAGTTTCATTGAAACAAAAAAAGGTCGGTTGCATTTTTGCGTATTTCCAGATCTTCCTGGTTGGAAGCGTCCTGGAATTATGTTGAAGAAATTCGACCTTGGAATTTTTCATTCATTTTCACTGCACAATACCGTACGATACTGCAAGTAATACCGATAGCTACGGCACACAGATGATTGCAATCCAGCATGTGGGTGTACAGTCATCACCGTTTGAAATCTGATGTGACATCCCCGGTGGTTTTATTCTCGCTTTCACAGAATGAACCCTAGTATAGCAAATACAAACGTAGCCCTGCGTCAAAAAGCCTGCAGCCAACTGTTGATGAGTAAAGGATTTGTGCTTAAGCACTTTGATTGCAATTTTTGTTCCAGCGCATCAATCCGAACCAGAGAGTATCCTGCCGGCTAAATCCTCTCAAAATCAATTTCAGTTCGTCTCATTGAAAAAAAAACTACTTTGTTGTCCCCACCGGCAACTTCCATCCGCAGTAATCTGACAAGTTGTTATGAAAGCCATTCAAAATCCAAAAGTCTGGAAGGCTAGCAGGCATCTGTTGTTGCATACAAAATATCTCAAAAAAAGTTTGATGGTGACCAGAAATTGCATTGACAGCAAAACTGGTGCACATTGCTTGATTCGTCGCAGGCATTACGTTGCACAGAAATGACTTTCTCGATTGCCATAGCAATATGCTGGAAGTGAAACACAAAGGGGAAAACATACACACAGCAACCTTTCGTTTTCACAGTACCTAGTGCTGTTGTCAATAAAAAAGCAGTTTCTGGAAGTGATCCACAGCAGCAACAGCAAACCGTTCCCTCGATGCAAAGTATGCCACCAACCTATTCGAATTGTTCGTGGACCCACCATGCACAGAACAGGAACCGGAAAGGGAATTGCAAAGAATTAGCCCGGTGAAGCGATGCCAAATCCGCTCACTGCTGTGTGGTCCGGATTTCACAGGCGACAAAATTGCAAACGTCCATGCCTTAATACCCGATTCAACGGGTAAAACTTCATCTCCAGCGGAGAATTGATTGCTAACAGAAGGTGCATTTTTTGTAACCTAAGACATTTTTTTTTATCAAGTCAGTTTGGCAGTTTGGCAACTAGGTTTTGCATGTCAGAGGTGCCAGATCTCTTCTCAAAGCGACACGTTGACTAACTTTTTCATTCGACTCTTATAACTGATGGTGACGGTGGAAGTCCTGGGGAATAAGTGCACCACAAAAACCGTGAAGGTGTTAAATTTTATGTTTATCTATAATTTTATATACTTTCACCATAATTGATTATTACTTTGTTGACCATACAATAGGTCTTTGAACCACCAGTTAAAAATCACTGTGATAAAGCAATTTTGGAGCATTCTCGATTCATTGTTTAGCAAAAGAACAAAAAAAAAACGTGTGAAAATAAATATAACCTTTTCTGTACCTGATTTCAATACCTTTCAATGTGTTATCTTTCTTGTTCGTTTGGCTCAGATTTTTACACGTTCGTTTGGCTCACAACATTCTCTTCGCATATCTCTCCCTCTGAGTATTGCTAATTTACATCGACTACGATACTCTCCATATTTTATTTCATCAGGCCTCCCGGTTCCCAAAGACATTTCTTGTCTGGTTCACGATGACATTCGTGAGAATAAAAACAAAGCCAGCTGGTGCCTCTCTCTCAGGGAGAAACGAATACTACACTCAAAACAGAAAACACGCATATGCGTCGTTTTCTGATAGCGTGTAACTATCTTCTTGCTGTAACGCATGCATAACTCAAAAGAAGTTTTTAGTAACATCAGGAATATTGAATGTGCAACTTTTACAGACTAATTTTTCGAGTCTTTTTTTTCAATTTGCCGTTGAATAAAAGTTTTTTCTGAGTTTTGAGTTCGACCATGATGAAGAGTGTTCGAAATTGTAACCAAAGTCTCAAATCACGAGAAGCGCAAGTTTAATAATCGAAGTACGCTAGCATGATTATTACTTAGAGCTTATGAAATTTATTCTTTACGTAAAAACAAACCAAAATATTTTGTAAAACGACAATGAATACAAGAACTGTTTGCGATGAATGTTTTTTCGAGCAACGCGATACCTTTCAGTTATAACAATACTCATCGCAAAAAATGCTTTTTTTTCCTTGGTTCAAATTGACCATCAATGACAGCTCGTTCTGGTTAATTTTGACACTTACACAGCTTCGTATCCGTTTCTCCCTCCCAGGTTCACACCATTCAATGCGCAGGTATAGACCATTTTACGAGACGTTTGTGAACTCAATTCATGAATGATATTTTGACAGAGAGCTCGGAACCGCTGACATAACGCACGTAAAAGCAGCATCAATATCAGCAGGATTCGTGACACCTATCAGTTCGTAAAATGGTCTATGACAATTGGTACGTAGCCCCAGAAGTACACCGCTGCCAAACAATTTGGTAGTGGTAATATTCGCGACTACGAAGCTCAAAAAGATTTTAAAGGCTGCTCATACTCACGTAAACTTTCGTATAGATTGTCAGAGTATGCGTGTTGACAAGAGCAAACATATTTCTTTCCTTTGCTCTCTTATGCGACAAACCAAACAAATAATAGCAGCTTGGTAGTCCCGAATTTCTGTTGCTACTTGGATCGAACTGTCAACATGATTTTCAGGGCCGGACGTAGGAGAACGACTGCCTGTTAGAAAATAATTTGGCAAATCTCTTGAATTGAAGACCCAAGACATTGTCTTTGGAACTGGCGGTTACAAAGCATAGCAGCACTCCTGCCTCATCGTCACCTCTATGTAAAACGACTCAGTTCGACGAGCTGAGCATTTTCTGTTTGTGTGTATGTATGTGTGTGTGTGTGTGTGTGTGTGTGTGTGTGTGTGTGTGTGTGTGTGTGTGTGTATGTGGTGCAATTTTTCAATCACACCCGATTTTCTCAGAGATGGCTGGACCGATTTTCGTGAAATTATTCTCAAATGAAAGATCTATTTGCCCATAAAACCCTAGTAAATTTTATTGTAATTGGATTTTTAGTTGAATGTTATTTGTCAAAATGTGAAAATCATGAAAGTTCATTATCTCAGAAAACACACAACCGATTTTGACGAAATTGGTTTTAAATGAACGGGCTACCTAAAAAACCCTTATCTTTTAAATTTTATAAAGATTGAACATATGGGTTAAAAGTTATGGAAAGAAACGTGTTCTGGAGACTTCTCACTCATGTTTCTCAGAAATGGATGGACCGATTTTCATAAAATCAGTGTCATATGGAAGGTGTAGTTGCCCCATAAGACCCTATTGATTTTTTTTGCAATCGGACTTTTACTTTGCTTGTTATGTTTAAAAATGTGTGTTCCGATGACTACTTAAACTCACTCACTTTTCTCAGAGATGGCTGAACCGATTTCCACAAAATTGGTGTCAAATGAAAGATCTAGTTGCCTTATGACACCCTATTGAATTTTACTGTAATCGGACTGTAACTTGCTCTGTAATGTATCAAAATGTGAAAATCACGAAACTTCATTATTTCAAAAACTACACAACCGATTTGAACAATACTGATATCAGATGAACGGGCTAGTTAAGGGTTAACTGATGAATTATTATGATTGAACACACAGTGCAAAAGCTGCGAAAAGAAAGTCATATTTGAAATAGAAAATAAAAAATCTTACTATAAATAATCGAATTTAAAATGATATTTTATCGAGTGATATATAATCGAGTGTACATATTAGGGATGTTACGGATATCCGCATCCGCATCCGCAAATGCGGAACATTCGCATGAAAATTGACATCCGCATTCGCATCCGCATCCGCATCATACCAAAGATCGTTTCATAAAACTTTGTAGAAAAATTTCCCTTGGTGTATTTACTGCTCGCTTAAATAACTTTTGCACTAAGGAGAAACATGATCATGTGAAATAAGCAAAATAAAACACAAGGGATGCTACGGACACAGACGTAACACTGGAACCTAGCTCCATCGCCACAAAAAACGATCATTTCAAATTTCTAATCGAATAACAGCCATTGCGCGACAACGCCGCCCGGGGCGCTATCATGCAATCTCATACATATTTTGTAGTTCCTCATTTGACACATGCAGTAACGCTAGCGCTGATGTCGAAATACATGACGCAGCGCGAACACGGCAGCTTAAAGTACTGGAATCATCCGAACGATGATTTTATTGGAAATATGTTCGAAGTGTTATGTCTGTTAGTCTGTGCTACGGATATTCGCATCCGCATCCGCGAATGCGGAACATCCGCATGAAATTCGACATCCGCATCTAAATCTGCATCCGTAATCACGTATCCGCATCCATATCCGCATCCGCATCTGCAGATGTCTGAAAAATCACATCCGTAACATCACTGCTATATATAATCGAGTCCAAACTAAATATGAGTAAAGTAACGTTTCGATTATGCCACGATAAAAAAAAATCGCGTCATATATTTGAAACCTATTTATTTCATGTTATTTAAATGTGTTAATATATGTTCATATGTGTTTGAATGTTATGTTTTAAATGTTCGGTATAGTTTTACTTCTGACTATCAAAAATTTGTTATTTAGAGTCATAAATAAACCCAGCAAATATTATCAAGGTGTAGGGTAGGTGAGCCAGTTATGGCAAGTGCACCAGTTATGGTTATATCGAATAAGCGCAATGGTACCAGTTATGGCAATACACCATTTAAACTCCATAGGCCATAACTGGTTCATGCCATAACTGGTACATTTTTTAGGTATTGCCATAACTGGTACTCCTCCCCTATTTTCTTTTCTGAAAATTTAAGTATTCGTGTAAATTAAAAAAAAAAATAGTTTGAATGAGAAAGGCTGGGTCTCACTGCTAGGTGGATTAACTTGGGCTATTGGGTTGTAATGTGATGTCACACGCAAGTTAACCCCTCTCCCCCTATGTCACAAAATGTCACAATAATTGAAACCCCCTCTCCCCCCAAATGCGTGATATCATTAATGGATGGTCCCTTAATTTGGAATCATATTTGAATCCGCGTTTGCAACGTTCAGAAAAGGTTATTTTAGGCTAAATACGGTATATTTCTTCTTTTCGCTGTTCTATGTCTTTAGAAGCGCTGTACGACAATTTAGAGCCTAAAGGGTGCGGTAGAAAAAATGCGCAAATTGATGGTATCACTTCAAATCCCATTTTCAACTATTTTAAGCAATCATATCAAAATTTTTAAGTTCAGTTATCTTTGTTAGGTTCTTTCGAACATACGTACTCGATGTTATTTTATTCGATGACATTCCCGAAAAAACGCCGAGAGTAGAGTGTGTTCCTTGAATGCAGTCTTCTGGTATGGACGTACGTGTTGTAACAAACTTCAAAGTCTACAAACTAGAATGAAGTAATTTATGATCAATTTGATGTTTCACTTTTTCTGGCACGTTGACGAAATTGAAAATTTCAATCTTTTTCGGTTTTTTGACCCCGAAGTGCGGTTTATTTGATTCTTTTAAAATTGCTACCCGGCAAACTTCGTCCCGCCTATTTTTTCTTTTATTTAAATCATTCAAACATTCCCAATTGATTCCACATACATCCAAAGAATTAGCGATTTGTTTATAGTCTGCTAATGCATGACGAATTGGATATTGGATACTGGAATTGGATACTACATACTTTGTATGAAAGCTCTCACCTCCAGAGAAGGAAGGGGTGGTCAAACTATCATAGGAACCTTCCCCGGCCCCAAAAACCTCTACAAACAAATTTGCACGCCGATCGCTCCAGTCAGTTCTAAGTCTAAAGGGTGTTTCACTTCAAACACGCAAAAGTTCAAGCTTTAATCATCCAATGTGTCCTTTCAATTTGCACAGAATTTGCTCTGACTTCGCACAACCAATGCGTGATACGCATAACGCAAAAGTTGTACAAGGAATACATTGACAAAGATCAAAATCAGAATATATATCATATACACAAAAATCGTAATGTCTCGTAAACTTCGGCTTCGGGCGAACGATCAGTTTCGAGGCGCAAAAAAAACCGTTCTTTACTTTCGCGAGCCGGTGCGTATCAACGGCTCGTTCATCCCTAAAAATCGTCAGTAACCGAAACAGCCACTAAGCGAGCCTTGTTGCCGCGGAAGTTATTGGCGCTGACTAATCTCATGTTTTTGTTTATTGTTAATGATTGAATGATGTTTTCAAATGACCTGATTCATGAGAGTGAATCGATCAGACAATAATTTCTTCAATGGAGTCAGTACCCAACTTATCAGTATTGATTGCTGGTTGCACTGTTTTCACGATGCCAACCTTCTGAACATCGGCTGATGCTTTATTAGTGTAGTGGTTTGGAACTGCGCAATACATTCAAAATACGCTAGAGCATCAAATGCGTTATGCCCAACGCACATGCGTTGTACTGGTTCCAATTTTAATCAGTTAATGCGCTAATATCGCTTATAAATGATCTGGTTTCGCACACTCCAACTTTTGCGTGAATCTGCACATATAAAATTTATTCTCAAAATTATAGTTTTCATCCGATTGCCACCAAACCTTTAGAGAGTATGAAGAAACAATAGAAGCTCGTTTTGGCATCATTCATTTATTTAATTTATTAAATTATTTAATTTATTAAAATGAACCTTAGCCCTAACCCCAGCCACAAGACTCTGCACGACTTCAGAATCGACCGTTTTCAGTGTATTCACCCATCCCCTTTTAATTTCTTCGACATTCTTCACAACTTTAGGTCGTTTGAAAGGTGTCCCTTCATAATGGCCCAGTACTTCTTGATCGCTCGCAGTTCTGGAGTTTTTGGGGGTTCGGTACAAAATAGACTCCGTTCGCCTTGTACCACCACCACTATCACCTCCTTAAACAGGATGCCAAATCTAGCCAGAAGAGCGTCGTCGGAGCCTTGAGGAAAGGAAGGAGCCGCTTCAGGAGGCACTCTTTCAGATACGCTTGCCCATTCATAGTGCCTTTGGTGACGAACGCAGTGCTCCGCTTTCCGAACGTGCAAATGGCTCACCAAATGAGAAACAGCTTGGCGAATTTCGAGACCTTCTGCAACCTGAGGTCCTCGGGAACATAAAACTTATCATTGGCCGTCACGTACAGGTTTCCAGGAATCTGCTTGAAGTCTGCCTTGATATACGTCTCATCATCCATCACGCAACAGTGTGGTACAGCTTCCGCGCACGACTTTCCGCGGTCGAATTTTGCTTCTCGTCTCGGTTTGGGGACTTCTGGATCTTAAATGAACGTAGTCCGGCTTGTGTTATGGTCCTCTGCACGCAAGACACACTCGTGTGCATTTTTTTCGCCACATCTCGGACCGAGGCGTTTGGTTTGAAGGCAGTAACCACGCGCTTGTGATCGTTTTCGATGAGTTGAGTGTTTTTCCGTCCGGATGTGGGCTTCCGATCCACAGTCAGATGTTTTTGGAAACGTTTTACTATAACGGGCACCGTAGAATTCGCGATGCGACAAATGCTGATTTTCAAAGTACTCGTTTCAAACTTTTTCGCGAACGCACTGCTCTTTCGACGACATTTTGAAAACTTTTGCGCACCTGATAAAAACAATTGACAGCATGTAAACAATACACATCAAACTATGTGTATGCAAAATATCATTTAATTTTACCCAATTTTTCAAAGTTAGAGCAATAGCAACACCCTTTATATAGTTGAGACAGACAGACAGAACTCTATTTTTATCTGTATAGATTTTCTATTTGCATGCTGGCTTGTCCCGTTTCGTCTTTTTTCGCTAAAGGGACACGACGCCTCGAAACATTCATTGCGATTTGACATGAAATTTATTTCGTTACAAATACATGTGGCAGAATAATAACACTGGTAAACACAGGTTTGGCCCTAGAGCACAAACTCGGAAAAAATGAAAAATTATAGTTTTTTAACCATTGCTGTGAACTTTGGTGCCCCTTGGATGGATAACTTTTCGAGAGACTTGAATGAGTTTTCTCGTAAACATGACGTTAAAGTGACGACCCCGGTGAGTAATTACTATGCGACAATCTGACGCACTTTTGCATACACTAGGGGCCCCAAAATTCACAGGAATGGATAGAAAGCTTTAATCTTTTTATGGCAACTATTTTGACCTTTTTATGGCCGCATATTTTTTCTCTTTTGTCGACCAGTGTAATCAACACCAGAAACGCTCACCAAGGCACCACAGCTCTGCAGAACTTGAGCCTGCAAAATGCAATTACACGAACATCATCGCATCGACAGTATAATAAACTCCGTGCGGCTAAATCCACAATAATCTACCTTTTATCAACCATTATTACGAAGATGCTCAACATCTGCGCGCGGGTGGTCTGCATCCACTTTTCCAAATGAACTGGTAAGCTTTCCGCTGACTTTTTCGTGGTCGTTATCCTTTCGTTTCACAAGGCTGAAATTAGCTTTTTAAATCCGCTTTTATTAGCCTTTCAACGTACTGTCGAACAGTCAAGCCTGGCTGCATGAAAATCGGTGGGGTAAAAACTCACACGTGAAACTTCTAACACAAACGAACCTATAAAGATGAGGCAGCAAAAAAGCGATATCAACTATTCTCTTTCATGTAGGTTTTTAAGTCAGCAAATTACTCAAACAGTCAAATTTGGGTACATTATATCCGGTACATTCTCAAACAGGGCTTCGTTCTGGTTGCCTTTTCCCTAGTGTGTAGTCTGTGGCAATTCACCAGAAAAGCTCCGGCACGGCACATGTAAAGCTTCGAAACAATCATCGTCGGGAAATTGGAAGCCTTTTTAGCCGGAGCTGTGAAACATAAATCCGTGTGGTTGAGAAGAATTTTGGTAAAGAATATCCCCTCCCGGCAGGATTACGTTTACGTTTTCCATCGGGACCTGTTTGATGAAGCAGCAAATTCCTCTTGGGGGATGTTTAGCGAGCGTTAACTCACTTACTCGTTCATACATATGTAACTCCACATAATAATGCCATTTCATCAAAATGAGAATGAGGCATGTAGGTAGAGCGAAGAAATGAATTTGGTAAGAATCGAAAAAAAAAAAACAGCGGGATTGAATTCGATCGGTTTGCCGGAAATCTCTAGCAACAAAATTAGTACTGCTGCCTTATTTCAAAAGAATGTCTAATGTTTTGAGTCGTGGGGAAATTCTACAGCATTTTGAATCGAAATGCTACAGACCTTAGCCACAATTCCGCAAACATAGTGGGTTTCTAAGCGTCCTATTTATTTACGATTTTCGCCGTAATCATCGTACTTCCCACGTAGTTTTCGGGGTAATAAAGAGTAAAGCTTAAAGTACTTTTATCACGTCTAGGCTAAGAACTAACAACGTGCGGCACAATATATTTTATGCCTCTCTGCTCAGTCATCTCAATGCACTCGACAAAAGTGACCCGAATCCGGAATTGGATACTCTGCATGTTGTAACCGTTTCTCGCCGCTCGACGCCAAAGCTGCAGCTGATCCTGACAAGTGGCGAGGGTGGTCATTCAGCGCGCCCATGGGCAAATGGTGAATCCGTTTTCGGTATGCCTTCACCGTTGCTACTGGCTACCTAAACTCGACCATGACCAATCTGGTTGAAAAGAGTGCATGATGATAGATACATTTTCTGCTTGCTTTCCAGAAATTGTTAGGTTTGGCTGTGTGTATTCATCTCCAATCATGCTGCTCGTTCTTTGGCATGAGTGTCCTTCCGGACAGTATCGGCTCTCATCCATGGCCGGACTTATATGTGAAAACCAACACGCTTCAACGACCGGATGAGGAAAAGTGTGCCGATAACCATTTTTTTTTTGGATAATCCCAAAAGAAGCCGTTCTGAAATACAGCACCGTTGCTATATTTGTGCATGGTTGGAACACGAATGATACGATGCAGGACTCCGATAATTTGAATTACGTTTCGATCAACCTTCGAAGCCACCACAATATCCTTCAAAAATAAATGCAGAGCTATTCTCAATTTCGACAGGCGGCATCATTTCTTTCAACACGGCAGGATAAAAAAAGATATACACTTCGCAATCTTGTTGGAGCTGACTGGCAGTCACAAAAGGCCTCGCAAAGTAATTTTCCCGGACAATGCAGCAGCCAGAAACCTCTTTTGGTACGAAATTTCGATTACGGTACTGCTCATCAGTTTTTATCTGTGCTCTGTTTCCCAGTCAAAAGATTTTTTTTTATTCTCTGGCTCCGACACACGACAGAAACACGGCTATAAATAACATACGTGTATGTATTTTGATAACGAAATCAAAACGGATACCATATTTTGCTATCGTAGCAAAATGAAACATACGGCATGGTAAAATTGGTTTTAATGTTGGTTTCGTTGGGTATACATACAGATAAGAATTGTTTTTGATTTTTATAAGATTTTCGATACAGTGAAGAACGAAAATTTTTATTTTTTTTTATTATTTCTCCATTGAATGAACATGTCCATCAATGTTTAGCTAACACTTTGTATTGTTGTTTGTTGTGTTGTTTTCATAAAAAATAGGATTTTTTTTAAAATGAGCTTTTAAGGATAATTAATCTTAATTTGTTTTTATATCAGATAGTTTTTGCACAGACTGACATCAGCGCCAGCGTTACTGCATGTGTCAAATGGGGAACTACAAAACATGTATGAGATTGCATGACAGCGCCCCAGACGACGTTTTCGCGCGATGACTGTTATTCGATTGAAAATTTGAAATAAACGTTTTTCGTGGCGATGGAGCTAGGTTCCAGTGCTACGTCTGTTAGTCTGTGTTTTTTGTATGGTGTATATTTTTTCGGAAAGACAAAACTTTCATCTTCAATTTTGCCGAAGCTGCCAAACAAACCGGTCAAACCGTTCTGGTTCTAAAATATTGAGATTTTAGATTTGTCCTTGGAATAAAATTTCAATCTGTGAAAATATTAGTTAAAGGAAAAATGCACCGAGCAATCACAGTTTTTGAGGACATTCGAGAGCATTCCTCTATAACAGTAGTGATATTGGCATAATGAAGACAATCGGCACACTCTGAAAAAATACACGTAAAATTTACCGGGAAAAGTGGCTGATTCTCATCCACGTTCTTTTCAAGTAACTTTTGCCGATTTCTCGAAAGCCGACTATGTGTCAGTGTGCTAGTGTCAACTTCAGTGTCAATCATCTACGTGTTGGTCAGGTAATTATAACCCGTTTTTTCACGTACCTTTTTACGTGTTATTTAGATGGAATCTACGTCAATTTCAAGTGAATAAAACACACAGCGCATATTAAAAATAAAATTCACTTTCAAATATCAAAAAAAAAATATAATAACTTGCTCAGAATCGACATTTCCGCCAGGAGAGAACCAGGAATAGCCGAAACGATTGTCAACCGTTCATAGTTTCGTCGCAGGAGGTGTTCCGCTTGAAACTGACTGTTGACGATTCCAATCGTTCCGGAGCTTCGGAAACAATTTACCGACTGAAAATTCAAAATTTTTCTCCAATGTTGAATTATCGGGCGCAGCTCAGGCGTTCTTTGTACGCAATATTGACTTTGCATACTAAAAATTCTATGAAACTATTTACTTTATCATTTCCAGATGAACATTTCAAGAGGTCTTATCTGCTTTCATCGTTTTTCCGGAGCGTCTATTCATTTTGGTAATAGCTTTACTGATTCTCCTAAGCGTGGTTTCCGTCAAAAGGCTAGAGTGATCTCTCCGCTATCAACTTGCGCAAATAACGTGTCAGAAAAGGTGTTCAATACGTTGTGGTGATTGAATGAAAGTGAACGATCAAAAAATCGATCAAAGCAGATAGGACCTTTTGAAATGTTTCTCTAGAACCGATTGTACGTGAATTTACAGTGAAATCGTAAATCGTTGTACTTTTGAACTGCCTGGTTATGGATAGTGTTGTTTATTGTTTCTCGTCTTCGAATAAAAATCGTACAGACTAATTTAAGCATATTTTAATTTCCAATTCTATTTTTAAAAGCCGTTCTCGTTGTGGTAGACAGCAGAACTCGTAAGTACAGTCTGGACCCGAACGCTCACGTAAGTATTAAGTTCATCCATATTCCATGTATTAGTGTTAAATCGTCTCTGCTGGTTCGGCTCGGTCTCGAACTAACGTACCTCGTCATTCTCTTAGTTAGACGCGTGAGTTACAGTTCTAGGTTATCACACTCGTCATACCCAATTCGTGGTGGTCACTGACATCATTATATGCCTTCAGTCATGCATCATATGCACTAAAGGGTGTCCACGATGAAATTGCCACACACAAAATTAATTTGCAAAATTCGAGTTTTCATCCGATTGCCATCAAATTTTCAGGGATTGAAAAATAACTATTAAACTTCATTTTACTATTTTACTCGTATTTTATTTACAGTCCATACGCAAATGCCCGCACCTTGGCCTTAACCCCGGCCATAAGATTGTGCACAACCTGTGAATCAACCGTTTTTTGCATGTGAACCCATACTTTCTTCAGTTCCTCGACTGTCTTCACTACCTCAGGTTGTTTAAGAAGGTGCTGCTTCATAATCGCCCAGTACTTTTTGATGGGGCGGAGCTCCGGAGTTTTGGGAGGGTTGTACATTTTCGGCACGTAATTGACCTTATTGTCCGCATACCACTTCAGCACGTCCTTGGAGTAGTGGCATGAGGCCAAATCCGGCCAGAAGATTGTTGGGATGTTGTGGGCCTTCAGGAGAGGAAGCAGCCGCTTCTGGAGGCACTCTTTCATGTACACCTGTCCGTTCATCGTGTTCACGAAAGGTGCACTCCGCTTTCCGCACGTGCAGATGGATTGCCAAACCAGGAATTTTTTCACAAATTTGGACATCTTCTGAGTGCGGACATGCTCCGGAAGAACTTATCCTTGTCCGTAAAAAACAGGTTGCCGGGGATCTGTTTGAAGTCAGCCTTCACATATGTTTCGTCGTCCATGATGCAGTATTTAACTTTCGTCAGCATGTTGAGGTACAACCTCCTGGCACGGGTTTTGGCGGACTTGTTCTGCTTCTCGTCGCGATTAGGGGCCTTTTGTACCTTGAACGTTCGAAGCCCAGCCTTAGTTTTGGCCTTCTGGACAAAACTTCGGCTTAGGTGCAGCTTCTTAGCCACATTCCGAATGGAGGCGTTCGGGTTTCGGTTGAAGGCCCCAACTACGCGGTTTTGATTTTTGGTGTTGTACGGAATACTTTTTCCTTCAGTTCTGGGCTTCCGATCGGTGGTCAATCGTTCCTCGAACCGCTTAATCACTCGCGACACCGTGAATTTCGCGATTTCCAACGTTTTAGCGATGGAACGATGCGAGAGATCCTTGTCCGCGTGATGTGATGTTCTTGTTCTTTCGACTCCATTTCCGCGAGTTTTGATCACAGGACTTTAAAACTTGCAGGATGTAAATAATGCACTATGAACTAAATCCACCCAAATTTTCATTGGATTATACCCAACGGTTAAAAAGTTAGAGCAGGTTCATGGTGTGGCAATTTCATCGTGGACACCCTTTATCACGTCCGTAACTAGTTCTGCGGAACGGCAAATTAATCGTGGGATAATTTCGGAGGGTTCGCGAGGGGAGATTAAAATTGATGTGCTGGAACAGTTCTGGACAGTCGATAACATTTTCTATAATGTCGAAAATAAACATCCTCTGCAGCTTGATCCGACGGGCTGCGAGAATTTCTAAGTTAAGAAGCATGCAACGCGCGCTGTAGTCGGGTAAGTTAACCGGATCATTCCACGGTAGTTGGCGTAGAGCATTTTTTTCCTCTGTGTGGACTCATCACTGCGACCAGAGACCTTTTGATATATTGTGATAGAAAATTTTTGGCGTAGAGCATACCGAATGAACTGCTTTTGTATTTCTAATTCGTTGTTCGTGGTTGAAGGAAGGTTTCGGTATGCTACCTCACCAGGGTCGCGATACCTACATCCTGCTGATGGGGCTGCCATCTCAGGTGTTGCTGGCAGGATACAGCATTCCATAATTCAGCCGCCCGCTCCGGGTCAGACGCTGTTGTACGCCGCCCCTATGGGGATACAGCCTCGTACGACCCCCTTCCCAGTCAGCATACGACCATAGTTTCCACCGGGGGTTGGTTACCCGATCTCGGCTAAGGTTACTCATATCCCGGTCGGCACCACGTGGAGGTTGGGATAGGAGTTGCTGGACAGAGGTTAATGGCCGCATTAGGGTTTCAAGTTACACGTGTCCAGCCATTTGCCAACTGCTTTTGTATCCGCTCTAATTTCACGGCGTGCGCTAGTTGGTATGGTACCCAGACCTGAACTGCATACTCAAGGATGCTCCAAACCAATGCACAGAAGAGGGTTTTTAGAGTGTATACATCAGTGAAATGGCGCGAATGCCTTCGAATGAGTCCGAGCACTGCAAACGCTTTGGCTGCAATTATTGAGACATGATCATGAAATCGGAGTTTCGAGTCTATCGTGACTCCCAGATCGCGAATAGAAGTGACCCGCTCCAGCACGTTACCGTCAATGTAATATGTATGGTTTACAGAGTCAGAGCGTCTTGTGAATGAAACAATTTTGCACTTTGCTGCATTCATTTTCATGCCATTTTGTGAACACCATAGTAAAAGTTCGTTAGCACGACATGAACTAGCGACTCGAAGATCTTTGCAAGTGAGCATAGAATTGATATGCTACGATAATTGTTGACGTGGTGAATATTGCCTGTTTTGAGAATCGGTACGATTCGTGCGATTTTCCAGACCGTTGGGAAGATCTTCGATGAGAGCGATAAGTTTAAGAGGCATGAAACAGGCAGAGCCAGTGATGCTGCGTAATTTTTGAGAAGTAGTGGCGGAAGCCCGTGCACTCCAGCGCCTTTTGTGGTGTCGACGTTTTCCAGTGCTTTTCGAACCTCTCCAATCGAAAACCTTATTTCTGGTAGACTTATGTCATGCGAATTTACACTCTGGAAGCATTCGGTACGTATCGCAGGGGACGTTGTACTATAGACACTTTGGAAGAAGTCGGAAAATAATTCAGCAGCTTCATTAGCCGTGTTTGAGGTTTTACTCGCATGTTGTAAACTGGACGGTATCCTAGGGCCAGCCTTCAGTGACTTTACATATTTCCAGAAAGAGGCCGAATTTTGCCTTAAGTTTTGTTGTACATTTTGCAAATGCGCCCTGTGAGTATCAGCAAGAAGATTCTTGTACGTAGCTTCCATATTCCGAAGCACACTGCGGTCACATCTGAATAAGGATATAAGTATAAAAATCGTTGAAAAGCTGTCAACGTGGTATGTGGATGGCCCCTTAGTGCCGTCGAACTCCCCAAACACAACGCCACGTGGCCAGGTTTCCACGTCAAGCGCGATACTGCGGTATTTTTTGTCCATTCCGACTTTGAAGGATATGAAGTTCATCGTGCTCAAGTCGGTGTTCTTTTTCAACAAAGAGATTACATTAATTGGCTCGTTGCACTGTAGACTCTCTTTAGTGAGCTCGACAATAGCCTCAGTTTTGACACTGGGATGAATTCTCGACAAATATAACCAGAAAAGTGCCTTTGGAGGCGAGACTGTCATTATCGTCTGTGAAGAAGATGACTTCGTTCCGACTAGAAGTGGTGGATTTGTATTCGTTAGTTCCTAGCGGCGACGTTTTTTGGAGGCTCTCTAGCTTCATTTCTTGAAGAAAGTGGTGTGGATGCAGTTTCAATGACCTGGAAAGTTTTCTCACGTGTTCACCATTGGCTTTAATTGCCTGTCTTAATTCGCTAAGAGCTTCGGCGTGTCGATCTTGGGTTGATGAGACGGCACAGCTAACAGATGACATAGCTTCCTTGAAGCGAGTCATTTTCATGAGCTTTACACACTCGTCGCGCATTCAGAAAAGATTTTTCCTTTCGCGAAGAATTTTCAAAAATATACAAAGACGTTAATTAAGAGATATGATTAATCGACTTACGTTAAATGAAACAAAGTTAGTTATTTTTTGATGAAATACTACAAGGTATACAGCCCTAGGAGGTTGGTAAACGGCTGGGCAAATGCGTACCAGCAGTACAGCCGTACTAGTTGGCATAAAATAAAACCCAGAGTGGTCCATATCATAATGCCCAGCAACTTCTATTCCTACCTCCACGTGGTACCGACTGGGATACGAGCAACCAAAGAAAGATCGCTAAACCGGTGGGAACTTGGTCGTATACTGACAGAGAAGGGGGAGCTGTTCTCCTTGGTGAGCAGCTTGCCTGATTCGGAGCAGACGGCTGAACTATGAAATGCGGTATCTCACCAGCCACACCCAAAACGGCAGCCCCGTCGCGTGACTAGGCATCGCAGCCCTAGTAAGGCAGCATGCTGAAATAAACATGTTACGAACAATCCAGAGAATGATACGAATCGGAACAATCGGTATAGACCTAGGCAAACGAAAAAGGACAACGATTGGAAACATGGCACTTGGAATGTTAGGACTCTGCTCGAACCAGCACGCGCGGGCATCTTGGCCAGAGAGCTACGGAAGGTAAAAAAGGAGGTAGCATCCATACAAGAGGTGCGTTGGCTTAAAATCGGAGAACGTGGCGGTTGATCCGACCGCGGGCACATCTTTCAAGTATCACATCTACTACAGAGGCGGCGATAGAGCGGAACGAGGCGTCGGTTTCGTGCTACTTGGAAACAAATTGAAGCGTGTTATTAGGTGGAGGCCTATTAATGACCGTTTTTGCGTATTGAGGATCAAGGGCAGATTCTTCAATTACAGCCTTATCAACGTGTACGCGCCGACAAACGATAAAACCGATGACGTAGAGGAGGAGTTCTATGAGCTCCTCGAGAAAACGTTTGGTGAGTGCCCATAGCACGATATAAAGATCGTCACCGGAGATACGACCACACAAGTCGGACGAGAGGAGTTCTTTCGTCCCGTTATTGATAGGGAAAGCCTTCACTCTACCACCAACGACAACGGCTTGAGGTTAGTGAACTTCGCCGCGGCCAGGGGAATGGCCATCTATAGTACCCATTTTGCACGTCTGAACATTCGGAAGCACACCTGGAAACACTCCAATGGAGAGGCCTGCTCCCAGATCGACCACATGCTGATCGACGGCCGGCACTTTTCAGACGTCATAGATGTGCGGTCTTTTCGAGGGCCAAACATCGACTTGGATCACTATCTCGTGGTAGGCAAGATTCGCGCCCGGTTGTCCAATGTATTTTAATCGAGATCGGCGAGGAAGATACGTCTGGACATCTAGAGGTTAACAGCGGAAGAAGTTGCTACAGAGTATACTCGGAAAGTTGATAGACGGGTCGGTGAATCAGCTGGAGTGAACCTGAACGAGCAGTGGAAGCACATCCATAATGCGGTCAGCGAAACAGTGCGAGAAGTGATAGGCATGACAACGGGAACCACGCGTAGTGGGTGGTTCGATGCTGAGTGCCTAAAGCTGACGGAGGAGAAGAACCGAGCCTACGCCAACACGTTAGTAGCAGCTAATCGTGTAACGCGTCAGATGCGGGAGAAATACCGGGAGGCAAGAGCTGCCGAAAAGAGGCTTCATCGCGGTAAGAAACGTGAGCACTACGATCGCATCCTCGCGGAGGCGGAGAATTGCTTCACCAGGCACGACACGAAGAGCTTCTATAAAACGATCAACGGAATCAGGAACCGGACTATGCCAGTACCTGCCGTGTGTAATGACAGGGAGGGGAACCTGATTACCGTAAAATAGCAGGTGGCCAGGCGTTGGAAGCAACATTTTGAAATGGTTGTCGCCGAAACCCCCCGTTGCGGCGAAAAGGGGGTGAACAACAAACCGTTTCATATCGAGCGAAAAGGGCCGAGCGAACAAAATGACAATTAGGATGTAAACATCCGTGAACGTCATCGTTTATTCAGTTTCGATAGCAAGTGAAACCGCATATCAGTCGCGAGTTTATTAAATTAAGTAAATTTAAACAAATAGTCGTTCCACAGTCCGGAACAATATTAAATTTATTACTACTCACCACGTAGTAAGTGGTATTTATAAAGCAGGTTAAAAGGCGAAGGTACGTTGCTGAAAATAATTATAAACTTATACTTACCCGTAACTTAACCTAAAACACACAGGAAATACTTACCGCTAATCGTTGTTCATCGCTGGTGGACCTGAAAAGAGAAGAAATAGAAGGTTGCCTGAAAGGCAGAAAGAATTAGTAGAAGGATTTCGGATATAAAAACCAAGAAACACTGAATAAGTAAGAAATTATAAATTATCTTTAACACTTTATTAGAACCTAAAATATATTACAGCTTTGTAGCTGCTAAGTAAGCAAGTAAAAAGACGGTGTTTGTTTCGACGTCGGGAACATTCTACAAAGTTATTCATCCTGAGTTGGATGATTCGTTACCCGTCGGAGGTTGCCGTTTCGGATACCACTTGGAAGAGGATTTTTCTCAACGATTTACTACTGACAGGTTGGAGTGCAGCATCGAGTACGAAGTCGAAGTGCAGTAATTAAAGTCAGTACACTATTTTATTCTGTCATCATCGTCGGTCGCGAGCTGCTAATTATAAGGATAGTTAATAAACATAGTTAGTTAGCTGTTAGGAGAATAGGCCCGCTCTCGAAATGTCAGACTTTAACGATAATTTACCCGGTGATGCGGCTTCCGTCACCAACGCAAAATATTGCAAAAAGTGCGATCGTACCGACGTGCAAGAAGGTATGGTGTGTTGCGACGTTTGCGATTCTTGGGTACACTTCCAGTGCGCGGGTGTGAGTGAATCTATCGCTGAACCGGATAGGAGTTGAAAGTGCAGTGATTGCATGGCAAACTGGGATGCTGCATCAAAGTCTGCTGTATCGTTCAATGAATCGTCGGTCAACAAGAGCAGTAGGGTGTCACAGAAACTGCAGCTAAGTTTACAACTTCTCGAGGAGCAACAGAAGTTAAAGAAAAAGCGTATGAAAGAAGAGCGACGCATACGCAGGCTGGAAGAAGAAATAAGAATGAAACAGATTGACGACGAACAAGAATACTTGAGGCAAAAGTACGCTTTGCTGATGCAAATAGGAGAGGAAAAGGAATCGTGCAGTAGAAAAAGCGGAGTTAGTGTAAAGATTCGACGCGAGATAATGGAACAATGGCTCGCAACGGAGACCCAAAAGCATGCAGTAGGACAGTCGAAGCCATCTGCGTCTGGATTAAAGGGTACCTTGCCAGTTTCTGCCATCGGTGCAGTGACTTCGAACAATATGGTTCCACTCAACCAGGGTATGGTTTTGCTAGATCCAACGATTCCAATTCCCGGAGGTGGTGTTACAGCTCTAGCGAAATCTTACGAGTCGTTGGTAGTACCAACGATGTCCACAAGTACATCAAACAAAGCATCGGCTAATTCAACGATTCCAGTGACAGTAATGACGAGTGCGGGTGGAATTTTAGTCACTTCTGTTACTACAGCTCCAATCATGTCTTCGTTGATAGTTTCGATGGTGCCAACCGTGCAGTCAGTTCCTAGACCAACGGTGACGGGAATTCAACATCCGGTGCCGTTTTATTCAAATTCAGGAGCGAACGCAATAGGCTCAAGTATAACCGGTTTGATTACTTCTAACCCAGCACCGGCGGCGCACGGAAATTGCCCTGTCTTACCACCGATTAACCCAATGCAGTATTCAATAGCTTCTAATGGTCCTCCACAGTTGCCTTCAACCACTATCTCCTCAAGTCTGTTTCCGGGAATTCAAAGCTACCCAAACGCCTTCCCCGGTTATCCAGTATTATTTCCGTATACTGGACCATCTGTAGTACCGACATCCATGGTGGTCGATGGGGCTGGGATTGACCATTTAGTTGGTCCGTTGGGACCAACGTCGGCTAATGTTTTTCCGGGAATTCAAACCCATCCGGGACCAATTGAAGGAAATAGAGTTAACCCTTCAGTCGCACTGTCAGGACCGACCAATGCGCAACTGGCAGCTCGGCAAGTAATGCCCCGAGACTTACCGAAGTTCGTCGGAGAGCCCGAACAATGGCCTATTTTTTATAGTTCCTTCAAGAACACGACTGAAGTCTGTGGATATACGGAAGCAGAGAATCTGGCCAGACTGCAGCGTAGCTTAGGAGGTTCCGCCTTGGAGGCAGTTAGAAGTCGCCTGTTGCTACCCGCGTCTGTGCCATACGTAATGAAAACTTTACAAAAGTTGTACGGAAGGCCAGAGATATTAATCAGTTCTCTACTAACCAAAGTGAGAAGCGTTCCTCCACCAAAGGCGGATAACTTAAGCACTATTGTGGCTTACGGATTGGTGATTCAAAACCTCGTCGATCATATTATATTGACTGATCAACAGGCGCACTTGTCGAACCCGATGCTGCTCCAGGAGCTGATCGATAAATTACCTGCCTCTCTGAAATTGCAGTGGGGAGCGTTCAAGCAGGCACACCTGCACGTTAACCTTGCGACGTTTAATACCTTTATGTCGGGCTTAGTAAATTTGGCGTCGGAGCTGAGTGTCGGAGTAGAGTCTGCGCAAAATTACAGCAAGCAGCATAAGGCGGAAAAGTTTAAGCCAAAGGAGAAGTTGTCCACTCACGCGAACGAGCTGCCCACATCAACGAAGGAAAACACAGTTGGGGAGATCTCATCTAAGCCTTGTTCGTTTTGCGAGAAAAATAGTCATCAGATTCTGAACTGCGTCAGTTTCAAATCGTTGGACATTGATGGTCGTTGGAAGGCAATACGACAAAAGAATTTATGCCGGTTGTGTCTAATACCGCTTAGAAAATGGCCATGCCGTTCGAAGAAGGAATGTGGAGTAGATGGATGCCGAGTTCGTCATAATATGTTGTTGCACAGTAGTCGGAATGAAGCGGTAGATGGCGCAAGATCCGCTGAGACCGTTCACCATAATCATCACCACACAAAATCATATTCGTTGTTCCGGTATCTCCCAGTTACGCTGTATGGAGACGGGAACAAGTCGAAACTTTCGCATTTCTAGATGATGGATCGTCATCAACGTTGCTTGAAGAAGAGATCGCGACACAGTTGGGTATCGAAGGTGAACCTGACAACTTATGGTTGAGTTGGACTGGGAAGATCAGCAGACAAGAGAGGACCTCCAAGCGGTTGAGCGTGAAGATATCCGGGGTTGGTAAGCAGAAACTATTCCAGCTGGGCAACGTACGGACCGTACGGGAGCTGGGGCTTCCCAGTCAAACGCTGAATTACAAAGAACTGTCGAGTACCTTTCCGCATCTGCAAGGACTTCCCGTTGCTAGTTATACCAATGCCAAACCAGGCATGATTATCGGTCTTGAGCACGTGAAGCTGCTTACTAGTTTGAAAATTCGCGAGGGCAGCTGCAGCGAACCGGTGGCCACTAAAACTAGGTTGGGGTGGTGCGTGTATGGGAGAAATTCCGGGGACAGAGGGTCCATGGAACAGCTTCACCTGCATGCTCGAGTTAGTATGAGCAATAGCGACTTGCATGACTCGATGCGAAAGTTTTTCGCCGTTGAAGATGCCGTAGTGACAAAACAGATTGAAGCCGAGGAAGACAAGCGGGCACGCAGTATTCTGGAAGCAACCACGGTGCGGAAAGAAGCCCGTATGGAAGCGGGATTATTATGGCGTATAGATAACGTAAAATTTCCGGATAGTTTTCCGATGGCGGTAAGCAGGTTGAAAGGTCTGGAAAAACGGTTGGCTAAAGATCCTGAGCTTCGCAGGAAAGTGAATGAGCAGATAGAGAGCTACGAGAAGGAGCAGTACGTCCGTAAGGTGTCACCGGAGGAACTTAAGCAAGTGAACCCCGAGCGTGTGTGGTACTTGCCGTTAGGAGTGGTAACGAATCCTAGGAAGCCAAACAAAATTCGGATGGTGTGGGATGCTGCTGCCAAGGCTAATGGTGTCTCATTCAACGACATGCTGCTAAAGGGTCCGGATCTACTGGTTTCGCTTGTGGAGGTGTTGCTGCGGTTTAGGGAAGGCAAGATCGCAGTGTGCTCAGATATCCGAGAAATGTTCTTGAGGATTCTGATTCGTGAGGAGGATAAGTGGTCCCAATGTTTTCTATGGCGCGCCAGTCCGGAAGATGAAGTGCAAATTTTTGTTATTAACGTCGCCATGTTTGGGGCAACTAGTTCTCCCTGCACAGCACAGTTCATAAAGAACAAAAACGCACTTGATTACGCAGATTTTTACCCCAAAGCGGTAGATGCGATTATTAGGAACCACTACGTCGATGACTTTCTCAGCAGTGTCAATTCTGTGGAGGAAGCCGTACAGCTCAAGTGCAGCTAATACACGCAGCCGGTGGATTCGAGTTCGGAAAAATTCTATCCAGCTCACAGGAGGTGCTCGATCTACTCGGGGAGACTGGTACGTCTGACAGCAAGTCACTCAATTTAGAGAAGGAACGGGTCTACGAGCGAGTCTTGGGCGTGGTATGGGTTCCCCGGGCGGATCACTTCACTTTCGACCGAACAGGGCTGGAAGGAATTTTAGAAGGCGGAATGATTCCAACGAAGCGCCAAGTTTTACGCACACTTATGAAATTATATGATCCGCTGGGATTCGTAGCGCACTTTGTAGTGCAAGGAAAAATATTGATGCAAGAAATCTGGCGAACGGGTACTAACTGGGACGAGCCCATATCAGAGTCTTTGCACAACCTGTGGAGTAGGTGGATCGAGGTGTACCTGACGATCAGCGAGGTGAGGGCCGATGCTTTCTTGGTCATCTTTTGCCGGAGGAAATCGACGAAATCGAACTACATGTGTTTACGGACGCGAGCGTAGCGTCCTGTGCTTGTGTGGCCTATCTGAGGATGTCGTATAGCGGAGGCGGCTGGTGTTCGCTGGTTGCAGCAAAGACAAAAGTTGCGCCACTCCGGGCGCTCTCAATCCCCCGCTTGGAGCTTGAGGCTGCCATGATGGGATCACGCTTGTTGCAGAAAATTCGTACGGCACTTACCCTCAACATTCGAAGACACTTCCTGTGGACGGATTCAGCTACAGTGCTCGCATGGCTCCGCTCAGACAGTCGTCGATATCACCAATTCGTTTCTTTCCGGGTTGGAGAAATTCTTTCGCTCACCAGCGTGGACGAATGGCGCTATGTACCATCGAAGCTCAATGTTGCGGACGACGCCACAAAGTGGAACTCGGGACCCTCATTTGACCCAGAAAACCGTTGGTACCAGGGACCACCGTTTCTACGAAACCCAAAAGAGCAGTGGCCTGGGCAGTCAGTAGTGGAGGATGAAGCGGATGTAGCATGCGAAGAACTACGTTTAGTAGGCGTACATCAAGCGGCCGAGGAAGTAATTCGCGTCGAGCGCTTTTCCAATTGGGATCGTTTGCTTAGAGCGATGGCTTATGTTCACCGGGCAGTCAGGATCTGGAAGCGAACTCTAGGGAGAAAAAGTCGACGGCATGTCCTGGATCAGGAAGATATCGTGAAGGCGATGGAAACACTTTGGCGCCAAGCACAGAGTCAGGCTTATGTGGAGGAGGTTCACGCGCTAAACCATGGTTGCAGCGTGGGCAGAAGTAGCCCATTGTACCCCCTAGTTCCGTTTATTGACGAACACGGAGTCGTACGCATCGGAAGTCGGATTGGAAGCGCACCGCACATTCCCTACGCAACAAAGTATCCCGTAGTGCTGCCGAGAGATCATCGCATTACCTTCCTACTGGTACAGTCGGTTCATCGCCGGTTCTTGCATGCTAACGGAGAAACTGTTTGTAACGAGCTGCGACAAGAGTTTTACATCCCGAAGCTTCGGGTGTTCGTGAAAAAAGTAAGTCGAAGTTGTCAGTACTGCAAGGTGAAGAAATCAACTCCCCGGCCACCATTGATGGGACCTCTGCCGAGAGTACGCCTAACCCCATTCATTCGGCCAATCACGTTCGCCGGTGTAGATTACATGGGACCCCTCGAAGTAAGAGTTGGACGATGCGTCGCAAAACGGTGGAATTGTTTGTTTACATGCCTCACGGTGCGAGCAGTCCATCTGGAGCTGGTCCACAGTCTTTCGTCTGCATCTTGCGTGATGGCATTCAGAAGATTTGTAGCCAGGCGGGGAGCTCCACAGGAGGTATTTTCGGACAAAGGAACAAATTTTGTGGGAGCCAATCGCCAGTTGTCAGAGGAGAAGCAGAAAATTCGGGACATTGTTCAAGACTGCGCCGCCACATTTACCAATGCAAATACTCAGTGGCATTTTAACGTTCCTGCGGCTCCGCATATGGGAGGACCATGGGAACGCATGGTGAAGTCGGTGAAGGTAGCGATGAAAGCTGTGTCGGATAGCACACGTCACCCTAGCGACGAGGTGTTGGAGACCATCATGCTGGAGGCCGAAGCAATTGTCAACTCACGACCGCTGACTTATGTTTCTTTGGAGGCAGAAGACGACGAAGCGCTCACACCAAACCACTTCCTTCTATACGGACGGACTGGGTTTTAGCAACCGATAACGGAACCTGTTCAGGGAAACATTCTGCGAGACAGCTGGAAACTAGCGCAGCATATCATCGACGATTTCTGGCGCAGATGGGTGCGGGAATATCTCCCGATGTTGACGAGGCGAACGAAGTGGTTCGAACCAGTGAAGCCGTTGAAACCAGGTGATCTAGTCGTGATCATCGACGAACAGGCGAGAAACCGATGGGAACGAAGGCGTGTACTGGAGACGTTTCCAGACAAATCCGGGCAAGTTAGACAGTTAGACAGTGCAGACAGCTAGAGGAGTGCTTGCTCGACCCGCGGTAAAGCTGGCGGTACTGGACGTCACCGGCGAAGAGGATACGGGTGTAGTGACTCCGGAAACGGAAGTGGTTCACGGGTCGGGGAATGTCACCGAAACCCCCCGTTGCGGCGAAAAGGGGGTGAACAACAAACCGTTTAATATCGAGCGAAAAGGGCCGAGCGAACAAAATGACAATTAGGATGTAAACATCCGTGAACGTCATCGTTTATTCAGTTTCGATAGCAAGTGAAACCGCATATCAGTCGCGAGTTTATTAAATTAAGTAAATTTAAACAAATAGTCGTTCCACAGTCCGGAACAATATTAAATTTATTACTACTCACCACGTAGTAAGTGGTATTTATAAAGCAGGTTAAAAGGCGAAGGTACGTTGCTGAAAATAATTATAAACTTATACTTACCCGTAACTTAACCTTAAACACACAGGAAATACTGACCGCTAATCGTTGTTCATCGCTGGTGGACCTGAAAAGAGAAGAAATAGAAGGTTGCCTGAAAGGTAGAAAGAATTAGTAGAAGGATTTCGGATATAAAAACCAAGAAACACTGAATAAGTAAGAAATTATAAATTATCTTTAACACTTTATTAGAACCTAAAATATATTACAGCTTTGTAGCTGCTAAGTAAGCAACTAAAAAGACGGTGTTTGTTTCGACGTCGGGAACAATGGTGTTGAACGGTGAGGAAGGTAGGAGAATGGTCGGACAGGATAGAAATTGAGGAGGACGGACAAGCTGTGAACCCACCAACCTGAGACGAGGTGAAGAATGCTTGCAAAGAGCTGAAGAACCACAAAGCCGCTGGGAAGGAGGCTTACCGGCCGAGTTTTTTAAAGTCGGGAGCGAGTGACTGTGTAGTGCAATTCACCAGATTATCCTAAGGATATGGTCTGACGAATAGCTACTTACGGAATCCGCTTATAAAATTATCTTCCGTATCCTGTTCCAGTGACTGAAGTCATTGCAGGAAGCCTTTGTTGGAGAATATCAATGCGGTTTTCCAGTGGGACGATCTATAACGGAACACATGTTTACCTTGAGACAGATCCTCGACAACTTTTGAGAACACAACTTGCAGACACATTATCTGTTTATTGACTTTAAGGCGGCGTACGGTACAGTGAAACGCAACGAGCTGTGACAAATTATGCTAGAACATGGTTTTCCAACAAAACTAATTAAACTGTCACGTGCGACGCTTGACGGTTTTACATCATGCTGTTCAATACAGCTTTGGAAGGTGCAATACGAATGGCAGGTGTGCAGAGGAGCGGAACCATCACCACGAATTCTCACATGCTTCTAGGCTTCGCGGACGACATTGATATAATTGGTGTTAACCGTAGAGCAGTTGAGGAGGCCTTTACGGCTCTCAAAAGGGAAGTTGCGAGAATTGGGCTTACCATAAACGCTGCCAAAACGAAGTACATGGTGGCCGGAAGAGGTAGTTCTGCGGGTGTTGGTGCTGCGGTGAAGATGGATGGGGATAGTTTCGAAATGGTCTCCGTACGAAATTTGCGCTCTATAGGATTTTGATCCTCCCGGTGGCACTCTACGGACATGAATCGTGAACGTGGAAGGAGGCCGATCGACGAGCGCTTGGGGTCTTCGTGCGTAGAATCCTGCGATCAATACTCGGAGGCAAACTAGAGAATGGGGTGTGGCGCAGGCGCATGAATCACGAGCTGTACGAAGTGTACAAACACGCTGATATTGTCAAACTGATGAAACACGGCAGGTTACAGTGAGCTGGCCACGTAGCACGGATGGTGGATAAGCGACCGGCAAAGATAATATTTGGCAGAGAACCGGAAAGAAGCCGATGACTTTGAGGCAGACTTCGCACGACCAGGAGTTTTACTGTCGACGAGGATGCCAGAGCAGCGGGTGTAAGAGGAGACTGGAGAGGAGCAGCCCAAGACCGAGATTTGTGGAGACGTATTCTGCATTCAGCTTAGGATCTCAACGATCTATCGCCATAAAAGTAAGTAATACAGTCCTAGGGGTTGTATTAAATGGTGACATGGGACTAAACACTGTAATTAGAGGGATTTTAGTTATAAATGTTACAGAGTCCGCAGACAAAATCAATTCGTTTGTTTAGTGACTTACATATTTGTATTATCAGCCTTTTTTTACAACCTTTTTTTGGAAATATGTTGACTACACTAGAAAGATTTTGTTACGCTTGGCGATATTGTGCCTGTAGTGTTTTATTTGTTCAAACAGCTTTATTTGACACGACATAAGCGTATCGTAGTTCTTGAATAAAGACCAAGAATGTGTCCTAATGAATCTAAATCAGAATTAATCAAAAGCAAAGCCTTGGTGCTTTATTCCGATTTGGAACTCGACCTTCTGTTTATTAATACACAGACTTCGCAGCGCTACGATCCTACTGATACTAACAGTCTTCTCCCGAGCCGAGACTCGAACCTACGACGACTGGCTTGTAAGGCCAGCATCGTACCTCGGGACTAGCTGGGAGAGAGATGGATCAGAATTAATTATATTACCTCAAAAACCAAATCAATGGTTTTGTCTTATTAAATTCTGATTAACCCAAATTTTTTATATGAATCTTACACTGAAAATAATTCCGAAGCATAGGTTCACTAACTTAGACGATATGTCAAACAAAATTATCAACAAGTTCCAGCAAAAAATTGTAGCAATCAACAATTACAGCGAATTTAAATTGTGAAACGATTCATTTTTGATTTTTGGTTGACAATTTTTTTCCATTCACTAACTATTACTTTCACTGTATTACGAAGACACTCAATATACACTGGGGTCTTTTTTACGCGGTTGGTTGTACCGCGTTGAAAAAATCCGCGTATAAAAAAACCGCGTTATTTTAAAAAATCGCGTAAAACAAACTCCATTCAATAATAAGATCCTATTAAAAATAATGGCACGTAAGTGAATATAAACTTGAAAAATGATATAAAAATGGTAACGGAACATACAAAATGAGTTTATACTGCTTCTAAAATGAAAATTCATTGAAGAACATGACTATAACTTTTTTATAATGATTTTGCCGCATGTTTAAGCTTTCGTTCATTAATCGGAAGCTAATCGCAACGACCCTGACTAGTATCGTTATACAATTATTAATGTAGTTTTGTTCCTTCTTCCCGAATCAACGGAAATTGCCTATTTTTGATAATAACAGCAAATATATGAAAAATATGCATTATTCAGAAAGGGGGCTGTTTCAAACTTTTTGAAAAACTTTACCGTCGAGACATCAAATTAGTCTCAGTTCATGGAAGCAAACATTAATTGACCTATTGGGACGACGAGATTCTGTCAGTTTTTTTCTTGGTACTGGTATAAAGAATGTCACAGTAACTGGTTGGTGTCTATTCATGTCGTCTGTGCTAGGCATGCTCGCATGTGATTTGTAAATTTTTTCCTTGAAATTTTTTGTTTATTTTTAGCACTGAGCTATGATATGATAATGATAACTAGCGTGTTACGAATATGTCAAAATTTTTTCTATCCATCTATATTGGTTATCTGGCTCCATCATGTGGTTTGAAATCTGACGGAACATTTGCCTGTTTCATTTCCAATTTTACAGAATGTACCCTGGTATAGACAACAAAGACGTAGCTCTACGTCGAAAATTTTATTTTCAAGATTTCGCCAACATTTCTGGAAACAATTTGAATCATTTAAACATATTTTGAATACAACATTATTCCCCCAAGTTACCATAAATCTACCTCCAAGGTCCAGTTTCATTCAACAACACAAAATCATATTTCTATAACCAATTCAAAACTCCTGGCGTTATAGGATGTGTAGAAGAAACTCACATACCCGTTAAACCAACTAAGGATATTTTTTTATGCAACCGTGTGTATGTTGCTTATGTTGTATGCTGGATTAGGAAGATTAATATTGTTGTGCTTTGATTGCTGAAGTCCGGTGCGTTACAAAGCGCTTCTTCAATCAGAAGGAGAGCAATTCGTCTAAAGGGCAAATAATAAAAATCTTAACTTCGAAGAGGTACTTTAGATAAATATGAATTCTAAGTGCATTTCGCTGTGATTTATTAGCCCTGGATAGATTTGAAGCATTTTGAGAAATTATACAGTAGAATTTGTTTAAAATACCTACATTTTTAGGAAATTTTCCGAACAAGATTTCACTAGTCAACATATTTAATGCAAAAAATTAAAAAAAAATGAAACTAAAATTTGTTTGATCATCTCTGTGAATTTTGGTGCTCCACAAGTGCAAGTGCGTTGAAAGTCCCCACCTGCTCACCTCGAAAATTAACCGTGCGCCCCCATTCATTGTTGAATCAATGGAGACGCCAAGTAAACCTTTGTACAGGGTTCTAGAGAACGCATTTAGAGGGAAATTGAGATCTTGTTCTCGATAGCAGTATTCTAGAGAAAAAATTTCTTCTACAAAATTGTTACATATGATGAGGCGACTTTTTTTTCCTTCATCCATTAGGCGGATTATTGGTGTGTTATCAAAATTAGGGTGACTAAAATTTTCAATGAAATCAGACATCTAACTTACGTATCTTTGTAGAATGAATTGAAGAGTTGTATGCAACGTTGTAGTCCCGTTAATTTTGAGCAACAGCTCAAAAAAAAAAAGCTTTTTTCCAGCATTTCAAACAGGCTACTAAATCTACAATGTCTGTCTTTTTCCTACAGACTCATAAACTACTGCATCGATGGCAGAAAAAATTAAAATCTGCAAAATACAATTGTCCCCCCTTTCATTCTTTTTATTAAATTACTGGGATACAGCAAAGTCTGGTATGGAGCTCTAGGTTTAAGTTTCCACTTTAATTTGTTCCTTAGAATACTGTACAAAAAATAATTTGGCGTCTCCATTGATTCAACAATGAAATAAATTTTTGCAGAAGATTTCTACTTTAGTTTATGACTAAAAATGTCATACAAATATCAAAAATTTCGAAAGTGTCGAAAATGACAAAAATGTCACATTTGATAGGAATCACAAAGATGTCAAAAATGACAATTATATTAGAAGAAGAGCAATAGTTTTATGGTCATCAGAGGGGTAAATGGTGTCCTAGAGCTTCAATTTCTTGCATGATGGTTGTTCATATTACAGAGCATCTTCATGCAAAAGATTAGTTTTTTATGACTTTATTAACCCCCCTGACTATAACGGGACCAGCCTGACGACAATATAACGGTTACAAAGTATTACGAATGTCAACATGATAAAAATATCTAATATGACGAGAATCCGGGGTTCCAGCAACAGATATGAAATGTAAACTCGATTAAATAATAATCTTCCATTTTTCTCAGGTGAGTACTAAATTTTTTATGGAAGACATTTTATCAGGGTGCGAATCATTTGAATTGTTTACAATCATTCAAACCATCGAGTGTGTGCTTTGCTAATCGATGACACATTGTTTACCCTCAGTCGACATATGAATCGACACAGTTTCATAACATTCGCATTATGTCAGCTTTCGTGGGTACGTAAATATGGAAACACGCACTTTGCGCCTTTTTGCAGAAAAACATCACTTCAGTGGTTAGGATTGCTAATAGGATTTTTATTACACGTCTGTTACTCTTCCTCTGAGTGCATATGGTTGTGCTTAACAACCGGAACTCTGCTTGAACCTTTTTGTTCATAACTCACAACGGCTGACTTTTTTGATTTGCTAGCTTTTGTTTGATGTGCAATCAGCATCCTATCAATCTAGTAACGCAATATTCGGTACAGTTTCATGTTTTTCATTTGTGATGTGAATAAACAAATACACTAAAATCGCTTTTTACGCGGGTTTTTTTACGCGGATTCCGGAATTCAAGCAGTTTTTTACGCGGATTCCGTAATTCACGCGGTATTTTTTTTGCGCGGATTTCGGTTTCCCTTTGCTCGGAATGCAGAGTTAACGCTGGTTTTTTTTACGCGGATTCCGGAATCTACGCGTTTTATTTTACGTGGCACGTATCCCCCGCGTAAAAAGCGTCTTTAGTGTATTACACTGGTAAGTAGAAAAAGTAAGATAACTGTAACGGGGTAATGAAACGATCGTAAGACCCCGCGGTCAGCTGGCAGTCCGGTTCGTTGACAGGGCTAACGGAAGTATAGATAAAGAGAGAGAGTAAGAGGAATAAGACGTAGAGAGAAGAAGAAGTAAAGTCGAAAGTGAAAAACGATTGATTACATGCGACACGAATTAAAAAGTGTGAAATATTTAAGTAAATTGTTAGAAGCGGAGTTGACGGTCTAAATAATTAATTCTTTAAAGAGGCTTCATTCGTTGTCATCGGGTCCAAAGGAAAAGTTGATCAAGCCACTGATACTTATTTGCAAGTAATAAAATAGATTAGAGGTTAGATTATGCAGCAATTATAAATTGATTGCACTTACAGTTATCTTACAGTTGGAAGGAAATAATACGGTGAAAAGGTGGTAGAAGAATAAGGAAAAACTAAATGTAAGTAAAGGAAATATTAATTAGAAAACAAAAAGTTAACGGAAAATTATAGCTTTTAGCGCTCGTCGATAAAACGTTTATTGGACTTTTTCGCACGCTCAAAAGATAGCCCCTTTTCTCTTCAACAATCTAAAAGATTTATATGGTCCTTTGAACCGGATCTACGATGAGTTCTCGTGTTGCTAAGAAATCCCACTGTCAGGCATGTTCCGAGAGGGATACTGAAAGGATGGTCAGTTGCTGCTATTGTGAATCGTGGTGGCATTTCGATTGTGTAGGAGTCAACGACAGCATCGCAGAGCCGGATCGCACGTTCATTTGTCCCAACTGCCAGAGACCGTTGGCAACACGGCCAGTAAATGCTTCACCCTCGTCTGCAGTTGCTAGTGAACGCAACAGTAATGCGGGAAGTGTGTCCGGATGCTCCGGTACTTCTAGTTTGAAAACGAGAAGGGCTCGTCTGCACTTAGAAAAACTCGAGGCCCATAAGGCTCTAGCATTAAGAAAGCTGGAGCTGGTACGTCGGGAGCAAGAGCAGCAGCACGAGCATCTCAAATTACAAATGGAGAACGAAATACTGAAGGAAACTTTTCGGCTGCGGGAAGTAATTGAGCTGGACGACGATGAAGATGCTGACGGCGGTGAATCGCAACAGAGTTCATTCAGCAAGGTAAATCAGTGGCAGAATCGACAACGGGAACAGAAGGCTTTGGTTGAAAGCGGCGATGCTGAGCAGAACGTCGTGAATACGATGGCTATATCTGGCGAAACTCCCGCTGGGCAGGATGGCGAAACGCAACCACCCAGCAATTGGCAAAATGTTTTGAGAAGGGTGATAGCAGGTATTTCATTAGATGAGGCAGGCTCAGGGCCGGCTTTAGGAGGTTTTCTCGATAGAACTTCGAGCACACTAGTGCAAACAGGGAACAAGCAGCAGATAGATTATACTGTTTTTAACCCAATACCGGGTGATAAATTAGTTGGTCCGACGCGTCCGTCTTTAGGTGCACAAATACCAAATAAGTCGATATCTTTTGCAAATAATAAGCAGCAGAGTGCTGTCACCCCGTTGGTTCCTCCGTTGATTCCTCCGGTTCTCCCACCGTTCGATAATGCAACACCTTTCGCGACCGCGAATCAAGTAAGCAGTTTACCCACAATGGATAATGTACTGCATAAAATCATTCCGCATGGCCCAATGCATTCGCGTCAATCCGTACATACACGTAATCAGATTCAGTCAATAAATCCAGTGAATTTGTTACATCCATTGAATCCAGTGAATTCAACACAACCATTGCATCATTTGAATTCTGTGCCGAATCCGGCGTTACCGAAAAATCAGAGAGGATCGTTAAACAGGGAACAATCATCAAATGCGCATCCAGGTGGGACAGTTCCAAGGCAGATTAGGAACAGCCAGCCGCCACTAGAGCTTCACACAAACGAATCGTTGGAGTACGGTCCTACACCGAGACAGCTTGCTGCCAGACATGTGATGGCAAAGGATTTGCCTGTTTTTTCCGGCAATCCGGAAGATTGACCGTTGTTTATCAGCGCATACGAAAATACTACTCAGGCATGCGGGTATTCGGACGTGGAGAATCTAGCCAGGCTACAAAGAGCTTTGAAGGGACACGCACTTGAATCGGTGAGGAGTAGATTACTATTACCTGCTAGTGTACCTCATGTTCTCGCTTCTTTGGAAACGTTGTACGGGAGGCCGGAATTGTTGATACACATGCTGTTGCAAAAAGTACGTGGAGTTCCAGCGCCGAAGCAGGATAAGCTGGATACAGTGATCAAGTTCGGAATGGCGGTACAAAATCTCTGTGATCATTTAGTCGCAGGGGGACATGAAACGCATTTGAACAATCCGATGATGTTGTTCGAGTTGGTGGAAAAGCTACCAGCGAGTATGAAACTGGATTGGTCGCTTTATAAACAGAGAGTAACGACTGCGAATATCGAATCTTTTGCGCAATATATGAGTACCTTGGTGCGTGCAGCGACGGACGTGACGATGAACTACGATCCGGTGGCGCAGCAGCAACCAGCTCGTATGGCAAAGGCGGAAAGGTACAATAGAGACAAAAACTTTTGCGGAACACATTCGACGGAAGCAGAAATACGCGTTCCGGCAAAGGGAGGTGAATTACATACCCCGGTGAAGGAGGAAATAGTACGTTCTTTCGAGCCAGCGTGTCTCATTTGTAAAGACCCGAAGCATCGGGTAAAAAAGTGTCCCAAATTCGCAGAAAAAGATCCGGAGGAGCGTTGGAGAACAATTCAACATTTTGGTTTGTGTCGTACATGCCTGGGAGCGCATGGTAAACGCACTTGTAAGGTTCGGCGACGTTGTGAAATCGATGGGTGTCAATTTCGCCATCATCCACTTTTACACAGTAAACGGGAAACCAAAGGAGACGACAAAAAGACTTCACCTAAAGTTGTTCCGGAAGTGAGAGGAGATCACGCTGCTAGCCAGCCGGGTGGATCCAGAGCTGTGACAAATTATCATTTTGCCGAAAAGATGACGCTATTCCGAATCGTTCCAGTGACGCTACATGCCAATAATCGATCAGTGGAGGTGTACGCCTTTCTCGGTGACGGTTCATCCAGGACACTAGTTGATGAACAAATCGTACGAGAACTGGGTATAAAGGGTGAAACGCAGCCCTTGTGTCTTCAGTGGACAGCGAGTGTGAAACGCATGGAGGCAGATTCTCAACGGGTCGCGATGGAGATAACTGGAGGTTCCAGTGCTACTAAGCACGCGCTTTCGGACGTACGCACGGTGGAACAGTTGGACCTACCACGACAATCTTTACGATATGCGGAACTAGCCAAGACTTATCCGTATTTAAGAGGTATTCCAATTGCCGATTATAATAATGCAGTTCCGCGTATACTCATCGGAAACGATAACGCACATGTTACCGCCACTTTGAGGATTCGCGAAGGGCGACCGGGTGAACCGATTGCAGCTAAATCACGCTTGGGGTGGACTGTTTACGGAATAAATCCAGATAAAACCTGAAACCGTGCACACAGCTTTCACATTTGCGAGTGTCAGGATGATCGATCGCTTTATACGATGGTGGAACAGTTTTTCTCTCTGGAGAGTCTTGGTATCGTGGCTGAATGTACTCCGGAATCGAAAGAAACACAGCGGGCTAATCAAATTCTAGCGGAAACCACTAGAATCGAAAGAAACACAGCGGGCTAATCAAATTCTAGCGGAAACCACTAGAAGAGTCGGACAGCGCTTCGAGACGGGACTTCTTTGGAAGTATGACTACTTCGAGTTTCCGGATAGCTATGCGATGGCGGTTACGCGTTTACAGTGTCTGGAACGGCGTATGCAGAAAAACCCAGTGATAGGCGAAAGCGTGCGGAGACAGATGTCTGAGTATGAAGTGAAAGGATATATCCACAAAGCCTCACCGAAGAATCGAAGGAAGCGGATCCGCGACGTGTATGGTACTTACCTTTGGGTGTGGTGCTGAATCCGAAGAAGCCATCTAAGATACGAATTTTCTGCGACGCGGCGGCCAAGGTGGACGGAGTCTGCCTGAATACGATGTTGCTGAAAGGGCCCGACTTGCTCAATACCTTGTTGGGAGTGCTTTTCAAATTCCGGCAGAAGCGAATCGCTTTTTGCGCGGATCTGAAGGAGATGTTCCACCAGGTACAGATTAGACGTGAAGATCGGCATGCTCAACGGCTTCTCTGGCGTCAAGAGACGACACAAGATCCAAGGAGTATCCAGCAGCGGCAGAAGCAATTGTTCACCGACATTATATGGACGACTATCTGGACAGTGCGGATAGCGTGGATGAAGCGGTGAAGTTGGCCCTCGAAGTTAAACATGTACATTCTCTGGGAGGGTTCCATTTGCGGAACTGGTTATCAAACTGCGATCGTGTTTCATTCAAGAATTGTGGCGAGCAAAAACGGATTGGGACGAGCTGATTCCTGAAGCGTTGTGCGACAGATGGGTGCGATGGACGGAGAAGTTTCAGTTTCTGGACCAGATAAAAATTCCGAGATGCTATTTCGGAAACCGGACAACGCAGGAAATCAAGACAACACAGTTGCATATTTTCGTAGACGCGAGCGAAGACGCTTACGCTTGTGTAGCGTACATTTGGGCTGTTGTACCGAATGAAATCGAAGTAGCGCTGGTGGGAGGCAAAGCGAAAGTTGCACCACTGAAAGTACAGTCGATTCCGAGGTTGGAGCTGATGGCTGCGGTGATTGGTGTGAGACTGGCTAAAACGATAGTCAAGGAACACACGCTACGATTCGACGAGGTGATTTTCTGGAGCGACTCGAAGACGGTGATGGCGTGGATCCACTCCGACCATCGGAAATATCGGCAGTTTGTCGCTTGCCGTGTAGGAGAAATACTCTTGAAATCGGAGGCCACACAATGGCGGTGGATTCCGACTAAGGAAAACGTAGCGGACGATGCTACCAAGTGGGGGAAAGGTCCATGTCTATCATCGAACAATCGGTGGTTCAAAGGCCCTAGTTTCCTGCGCCAAACGAGAAACAGTGGCCGTCATGGTCAGAGCCAGCTGCGGAATTCACCACAGAGGAGCTAAGAGCGTGCATGGTCCATCACGTAACAACAGCAGCACAGGCAGTCGACTGGAAAAGATTTTCCTCGTGGATGCACTTATTGAAGTCGGTGGCTTATGGGTACAGATTCAGCCGAAACCTAAAACAAAAAGCCGCAAAGCAAAAAGTGCAGCGTGGGCTGCTAACGCAGGATGAGCTGGTGACAGCAGAACAGCTTATACTTAGTTGGGTTCAATGGGAACAATATCCCGATGAAATGACAGTTCTAAGTGGTGACCAGAAAGTGCCAACGCGACTGCGGACAAAATTAGAGAGAACCAGCAGAATTCGTACCCTGTCACCTTATGTTGATGAATTTGGCGTGCTCCGCTCGGACAGTCGAATTGCTGCGGCTAGGTATGTAGCCTATGACACTCGATACCCCGTTATTCTACCGAAGGAACATATAGTGACTCGCTTACTGGTGAGTTGGTATCATCAAGAGTATTTGCACGCGAATGGAGAGACCGTAGTTAATGAGCTAAAGCAACGTTTTCATATATCGAAGCTGAGATCGCTAGTCCGCGAGGTCGGAAAGGGATGTATGAAGTGTAAAATTAAGAAGGCGGTGCTAATGGTTCCTCGAATGGCATCACTCCCGGCAGCAAGGCTACAGGCGTTTACCCGCCCGTTTTCATACGTGGGGGTGGATTTCTTCGGGCCTATTGCGGTGCGTGTCAATCGCAGCATCAACAAGCGATGGATAGCGCTATTTACGTGCATGACAACCCGTGCCGTACACCTCGAGGTGGTACACACTTTAACGACTGAGTCCTGTAAAATGGCCATCCGACGTTTCATAGGACGCCGAGGTGCACCGGTAGAGATACGAAGCGACAGAGGTACGAACTTCGTAGGATCAAGCAATGAGCTACTAAAGGAGATGAACGAGATTAATTCACAACTTGCGGAGACGTTCACGAACGTGGGCACAAGATGGGTGTTTAATCCACCGGGAGCGCCACACATGGGTGGCGCATGGGAGAGGCTGGTTAGGTCGGTTAAGACGGCTCTAGCGGCGATGTACACTTCGAGGGTTCCTAGTGAGGAGACATTGGCGACGTTGGTGGCGGAAGCTGAGAGTGTGGTGAACTCGCGTCCACTGACGTATATTCCACTCGAGACAGAGCAGCAAGAGGCTTTAACAGTTGGAGTTGGCGATATAGTAGTCGTGGTAGAGGAGAAAGTGAGAAACGGATGGATTCGTGGAAGAGTTGTCGAGACTAAACCTGGAAGGGACGGAAGGGTTCGCTCGGCAGTAGTACAGACGGGCAACGGACTCGTACATCGATCAGTGTCAAAGCTGGCGCGCTTGGACTTAGAAACGGACTCCGGAGAGAGTAAAGCGGAAGAGGAACCAGCTTTACGGGTCGGGGAACTGTAACGGGGTAATGAAACGATCGTAAGACCCCGCGGTCAGCTGACAGTCCGATGACGGTCGTTGACAGGGCTAACGGAAGTATAGATAAAAAGAGAGAGAGTAAGAGGAATAAGACGTAGAGAGAAGAAGAAGTAAAGTCGAAAGTGAAAAACGATTGATTACACGCGACACGAATTAAAAAGTGTGAAATATTTAAGTAAATTGTTAGAAGCGGAGTTGACGGTCTAAATAATTAATTCTTTAAAGAGGCTTCATTCGTTGTCATCGGGTCCAAAGGAAAAGTTGATCAAGCCACTGATACTTATTTGCAAGTAATAAAATAGATTAGAGGTTAGATTATGCAGCAATTATAAATTGATTGCACTTACAGTTATCTTACAGTTGGAAGGAAATAATACGGTGAAAAGGTGGTAGAAGAATAAGAAAAAACTAAATGTAAGTAAAGGAAATATTAATTAGAAAACAAAAAGGTAACGGAAAATTACAGCTTTTAGCGCTCGTCGATAAAACGTTTATTGGACTTTTTCGCACGCTCAAAAGATAGCCCCTTTTCTCTTCAACAATAACTATACCTGTGAGTTTCGATGCCTTTAGTGAAGATAGCTTATTCAGAGACTTAAATGAGTTTTTCAATAAAAATAAGCTATAATCTTATCAGGGCAACCATTTTAGGCTTTGGGGCAACATTTTTCCGCTTTTGTCGGTCAGTGTTATCGATGATTTGGTGCGTAATCTTGTTGAAATTCATCATTTCGCGTATCGGAAAAATCGTATTTTATCAAGCACTAAAATAGAAATTCTCACTGTGTTTGACTATTAAAGTTTTTAACAAAGTAAAAAAGTTCGAATTATCTTGTATTGTTGGTCAGCCAGTCCCTGTTTCTCTCTGAATACGATTTATCGGGACGACCAACTTAACTTTTTCTCGGGCCACTGAAGTCGATTCGAGGAATCTGTGCTACTGACACGAGTGGTCCCGTGTCCGGTTTCTCATAAAAAAAAATCCGTTTTCCTTTTTTCGTTTCCTATTTTCGCGGCCTTCCGACGGTTACAACAAACAGTCAAGTGAGAATTCAATTTACTATCATTTCATTCATCCTGATGATCTGATTTAGTCGTGCTGAGAGGACGGGTTCTGTTGGGTTGGCGATATTTGAGAAGGACCTGAAAAGAATGTCGACAGCTAGGTTGTTGTACTGTCGGTCAATTCTGGATATTTTTAAAGTAGAATGAATAGAATGAATTGGTATCAGTATATAACTACCTTTTACAGTTTCTAGGAAAATGAAACTACTAAAGAAACGACAGTCGAGCACTCCAAAGTTTGAACTCCGACCCTTTGAATGTTGATCAAGCGCTGGATAACTTTTCCAACTTTACTGGCAGAATAATGTTCATAATAAAATACTTCACCTATCTGGCTTACCGGAAATGGTGCTGCCAGCCGGTGTTTGCTCTGCTCTCGGCTTATAATTTAATTAGTTTTTTATCAAAACATTACCAACGAGACCAACGTGTTTTTCTCTGTTGTTAAAAATCCCTTCGCAGTTTCCCGTCTGCTAGAGTGATACAACAATCGGATAACAAATTGTTTGACATTGAGTATAAATCGAGACACCATTTGGTAACAATGTTATCCATTCCTTTGTGTACAGCCGGAGGCAGACCTTTGAAAATAAATCAAAGACGAGTGGTTATTGAATTTTACTTTCCATGCCAGTTCGGGTTGGTTTTCAGGTCGTCAGGAAAATGGTATACTCCACTTTCGATTCGATTGCAAAAGGTGTTTAAACTTGAAGAGAGCGCGAAATTTGGTTAGCGTGCTTAAATTCCTTCTCTCGCCTTAGCGGACCTTTCCAACTCAATGATGAAGAGCTCAATTTCCAGTAACAGGACACAAGAAGGATTTGCTTGAAAGGGATTAAATGAAGAGAAAAATAAATAGAACGGAGAAAACAATTATAGAAACATTTCTCTTTTTCGTTGTCTCTGGTGAGGATTATTTCCACGAAGCACGTGGCCGTGGTTGAAGGACGGTCTCTGACAAACTTACCGGCAGTGAGTGGGTCATTGGGCAGAGGAGAAAATTATAACTTAATTATAAGCGAAGGCACCATTGTTGCCTGCACTGTGCAGCATTGGAAATACACAATTCAATGTAGACTCTTGAACTCTGGTAATTGATGGTCATGTTTTGCATCCCGGTTGTTGAAATTTTACGCATCACTGCCAAGTCGTTTGAAGGATACTTGGGATGAAAATTGCGTAACAAAACAATTATTCGAAAATGATGCTATACCATTTCGAGTGGCTTCAGGATGGATTCATTTGATTTGCTTCTACATTCTGCATTATGCTTTGAGTTCTTTTCAACAAATAATAAACGTTGCTTAAATTAGTGGCCGTAGATCACAAATAAAGCTTAACATACAGTCACAAACAAATTGACGTGGCCCGTCGAAGAAAAACCCTGAAATTCTTCGTTCTTGTTTGAAACGTTATACTTATAGCTTACTGCCTACTAACTAACATTCGTAAAAAAAGTCTTAGCTGATAGCGATATCACTGGTATTATTGACGGTTTTTTGTCTTTGCTAATGAATGTGCACACTTGATATTTAGTTACATTAGTTTTTACATTCCGTTGCATCCGTCTCTTATTTTTATGTATAACACGTAATTTATGTGTAAAACACATAAAACATTCCCAAATTAATGATGTCTAAATGTTGTACAATAGTAAACCGTATATGTATAAACATAATTAATGGGGAATTAAATAAAAATGTAAACTAATTGTAGTGGCGCTTAGGTCACCTTTTCGTCACCTAAAACTTAAAAAACGTAGAACGGCCCTTAAGAACCATATGTCCAAAAACATCCAAATCACAAAAAGTGCAATGACTTCTGCTAGATTTGATGGATTTTTCTAAAAAAATCTTGTTTATTCTGGTAAGGTAGAGTGATTATCCAAATTTGCAGCAAAATCTATTGAGTCTAGAAGGAAATATTGTGAATTTAGCGATTTTGACGGTTTTTGGAAAAAAATCTCCTAAGTGCGTTTTACCCCATTTGGCGGCTATATATAAAATTGAAGCTTCTTAGTTGCTTCAAAAAACGCTATATTCGGATATTTTTCCAGCGATGTTGAGAAGAGTGTAAAGAACCTGAAAATTGACTATTTTTGAAGGGAAAATGCATTTATTTCGTCCTGTTACCTTTTTCCTATATATTGTGACCATGCGTTTTGAAGTACTCTTAGTGCAGAACAATAAAAAAATTTTTTAGGAAAATCCATCGAGTCTAGCAGGAGCTATTGCACTTTTTGTGATTTTAACGTTTTTGAACAAGAATAGATAAACAAACGCTTGAAAATTCAAGCCAAATCGGTGAACATCAAAACAACATACGGTTGCGCCTCTTAAATATTTTTAATTATTATTTATGCTTCTATATGAAAAATTTGGCGTTTGAGACTTTTTTGCAATTATGTATTTGACTTTCGTCATTTATGCAAATAGTAGCTCTTATGGGCACTCAACATTTTTCGTGTTACACCAATTGGAAAAAAATACTAGAATGGCTACTTTGTTTTTGGTCCCGCATTTTGTCGACTAATCACGTTGATGTAATAGGGAAAGTTGTTCATTACCTTTAGAGCTACTTATTGCATAAAAGTCTTTTAAGATTCACTGAATGGCAAAAGTGTCCCAAACGCCAACTTCGTGATCCAATATCAGAAACCTTTCGTCTTGCTGTTAAAGTTGTCCATAGTAATGAAATCTGAGTTTTATATATGGGTCATTCCATACGAAGTGTACATGCCACTTGAACACGACCATCACAGAACATGAGAATATGAAAATATGACGATACGGTAATTTGTGAATATGAGATAATAAGAATATGAATTGAATATACAAGAATATACACTCAAAATATTTTTCACGTTATAATTACCGGAAAAAATATGTGAATATTTTCCACTGTCATTATCATGTAGATTGTACGTGATTGTCATTAGAGTTCATCATGAACTGGTGAGATGGTTCATCCTGTGAATCTTATTCAGTAGACATATGGTTCCATACGAAATGTACATGCCACTTGGACACGACCATCACAGATTTTGCTCAAAGTTGGGGGAATTATTCATCTACTGTCTCTTTGGAAAAATACCAATTTTGGTGTCGATTGAAATACCCCCCGCTCTTCAGGAACCCCCTCTTTATTGCAAAGTCGCGCAATTTTTTGCAAAAATTTCTTTTTTCTTTTTCTTACAATTCATAGACGTAAGATGTCCGAAAAATACTGATAGATGGTTTTTGAATAAAATAAACCAATGAATCCAAAAAGATATAAGTTTTGACCGGAAGTGTTGCCAGATAAATTATTTTTGTATTTGAAAACTAAATTTACATTTTCCGGCAAATGCAGCCATTTTTATTTTAAATTTGATAATTTCATCGTGTTCCTTGGAAAATTTCACATAAGAAACAACTATCATCCCGGGGTAATATGAGCCAATCTCGAGATATAACATTTTTACGAAAAAAGTTGTGAATTTCGTAATTATTTTATTTCATAATTTAGAGACGTAAGACACCCGCAAAATAGTGATAGGTGAATTTTGAGTAAAATAAACTAAGGAATCCAGAAAAAATATTGTTTTTGCCCGGAAGTGTTGTCAGATAGATTATTTTTGCATTTTAAAATTAAATTTGCATTTTTCGGCCAATGCAGCTAATTTTATTTTAAATTTGATGGTTTCATCGTGTTTCTCAGAAAATTTTACGCAAGAAGCACTTACCACTCCGTGGTAATATGAGCCAATCTTGATATATAACATTTTTACGAAAAACAATTACGAAATTCAGAACTTTTTTACTTTAAAAGTAGCTCAAATGCAATTATAACGAATTTTTGTTTGTTATGTATATTTATTTGATTGCCAGAAAAATACATGTAGGGTAGCGAACGGTTTCGGCAGGTTTCTGCATAAGATTGCTGCAGGAAACCTGCCAAAGAAAACCACTGCCAAACCGTTCGCCACCCTACATACTTAGATGTATCGTCTGACAGAAACAAGATCACACATCAAAATGTTCTGAACGCCATTGCTCAAAACATAGAGCATTGTGCATGTTGAACTGTCAAAACTTCATCTAAAAAACTTAAATAGCGGAATAGGCAAGTTTTGGCAGCTGAAACCATTATTGGCGTTCAGAAAATACTATAAACGATGAATGACGAGAAAATCAGAGGTCGATATGACGTTTGTATTCTTACGTATGACAATAAATCTCAGAGCTATACCCTCAAACGTCTTTTAATTACTTGCTCTTTTAGTTTCCAGTTCAGGTAGTACAATGAAAACCCCTACGAGCTGAAGAAACACAAGTGAAACTAAATATTTTTTTCAGAAAAATCATTACGCACATGTTGCGATAAAACTATTTGGCAGTACAAGCATATTACAGGTGTATCAGTGATCTCACGAGGCTACTTATACACATGCAGTTTATCTCAAACATAAATAAAAAGCACTGCGTACTTTATATAGTAAAATATAAAAGTTGATTTTATTATTTTTTTTCTACGGGACGCTGCACTGTGCATCGCTGGCAGCACCGTCTTGATAAAAAAAATGCGATTTTGAGAATATTGAAGAGAGAGTAACCTTTATCAATGACTTGCGGAAGAATATTGAAGAAAGAGAATAGGCGAGAGCAACGTAGAGCATGAAGTGTTTTCTTGCTTTTCTAGTGCAACGCACGTGCTGTTTGAATAAACCGCAGCGTAGTTCAGTATATAGTCAATTCGCGAAAAACATTAGAATGTTTGTCCATCGTAAGTATAAAATATTTTGTCTTTCAGAAAAAAGTCTCCATGAAAATTACAGCTCCATCGTGCAGCAGTCTCCTTCCCAGAATCATGTATAGACAAAACATTCCATTCACACAGACAGACATTCGATGCAGCGTTCTGTTGCGTAGCTTGATATTATTATTATTATTTATTTGTAAAGTTATAGGTATGGTCTTAATCTATATCTATAAATGCGAATGTCTGTCTGTCTGTCTGTCTGTCTGTCTGTTCCCTATAGACTCAAAAACTACTGAACCGATTACCGTAAAAATTTGTTCATAGGGGTTTTCGAGTACGGGGAGTAATCCTAAAATATTAGTTTTGTTCTATCTCATAAGCGTAGGCAAGGGGGGGTAAATTTGTGGTTCATGAACCTGAAAACTTCCTCCCCGATAACCGTTCAAGTTTATATCAAGAATGTTTATGTGTCTTACTCTGTCATGTTAGACCTTCGTGTATCTCAGAGGCGTTGCAAGGATGAGGGAGGGGTAAACAATGTAAACCTTTGATGATTTTAAAACTGCTGGACCGATCAGCATCAAATTCGGTATGCAGAATCTTTAGTAGCTGATGTATTTAAACGGCTTTGAATTTTTTATATTCCATTAGCGTGGCAAAGGGGGGGGGGTGGTGGTGGAAGTAAACTTGCTATTTGTAAACTTCTCAACACCAAACTCAATTACCGTGCCAATTTCTATAAGTAGGTTAGACTCTAAAACATTGATTTTTCTGTATCTCAGTGGCGTAGAAAGGAGGGGGTGTATTAAATTTCATTATTTGTAAATTATGAAAAAGTTCTTCATGAATATTTATATACAGGTGTTTTCGGATATGACTGTCTGTCTGTCTCTTCTCTATAGACTCAAAAACAACTGAACCGATTACCGTGAAAAGTTGTACATAGGAGTTTTCGATTACGGGGAGTAATCCTAAAACATTATTTTTACTGTACCTCATAAGCGTAGGCAAGGGGGGCGAATTTGCGGTGTGTTTATTAATTTTAAAACCGTCGTTAACTCCTATCATCATTTTAATTTTATTGTAAAGGGTTTCAAGCCTAAAGGGTGTTCCCATGATATTGTTCCCTCTCCGATTTTCTTTGTTTTTTTTGCAACAATAGATTAGAAAATTTGCACGCCTTCATCAACATGCGGCAAAATTCTAATGTTATGACAACAACTATTGAACTATTGAAAAATGTCGAGACATGTTTTGAACTCATATTTCGACCAATTAGAGCTGAAAAAACCAATATGGGTATTTTCGGAACCGAGGTTTTATCTAGACCGGAAATCAACCCAAAATGTCAATATGACGTTCTCCGGTTTTTGGAGAACATTCTAAAATGGCTCAATCTAGAAACCATTTTGAAATGAAATATGGCGATTTCCAGTTCCAGAAAATTATCTAATACCTCTCATTATTGTTATTTTTGAAACCAAAATGATACCCAGAAGCCCAAAATCGAGTTCAGTCACAATTTTTAAAATCCAAGATGGGGGTTTCCGATTTCCAGAAAACATTCTGAAATGATCAAATTCTAGGTGTTTTTGGAATCTAGATTAATCCCAGGGACCTAAAATCACCTTTAAACACCACTTTGAAATCCGAGATGATGATTTCCAGTTTCCAAAAATGATCAAATATCACCCAATATGAGCACTGCTGCAATCAAGATGATACACATAGGCCAAAAATCGTCATTTTGAAATTCGAAGTGGCAACTTGCGGTTGCTGGAAAACAGCCAAAAATAGTCATTCCAGAACCGAGACGAAATACAGGATGGCGACTTACGGTTACCAAAAAAGACCAAATACTACATTGTGTGATAGCCTTCGACCCAGAATCGACTTTACAGACCATTTTAGAATCCAATTTGATGGTTTCCGGTTTGCGGAAACCAACCTATAATGACCGAACACCAACGAAATGATACCAAGAGACCTGAAATCAATTCAAGACGCCGTTTCGAAATCCAAGATGGTGGCTTCCGTTTTCCAAATACCACCCAAAATGGCTACATCCGTAATTGAGATAAAGCTCATAGGCCAGAAATCGACCCCTGATTTTAATTTTAATTTTAATTCGAAGTGGCCATTCCCAGCTATTGGAAAACGGCCGAGAATTATCATTTCGGAATCGAGATGATGCCCGGATACCGGAGTACAAATCCAGATGCCACTTTAAAATCCAAGGTGGCGACTTCCGACTTTCGGAAAACAGCCTTCAATGGCAAAACACCACCCAATTCCGGTATTGCAAATGGTGCCCACAGACCGTGAATCAAATCCGAACGCCGTTTTAAAATCCAACATGGCGATTTCTGGTGTCAGAAAATTACCAAAAACAACCCAACACGGGCATTTCTGTTATCAAGATGATGCACATTGGCCAAAAATCGTCCCCAGACACTATTTTGACATTCGAAGTGACAACTTCCGGTTGTTGGGTAACAAAAATCGACAGTCCAGAACCGAGATGACACCCAGGGACCTGATATCAAATCCAGACGCTATTGGAAAATGCAATATGGCGACATCCGGCTACCGAAAATGACCATATACGACAGCCAGTGGCCGAAAATCGACCTAACAGACCAAGTCCAATATGAAGAATTCCGGTTTCTGGAAAACAACCTATAATGACCGAACACCACCAAATATGGGTATTTCTGGAATCAACATGATGCCAAGACACCTGTAATCACATAACACGCCGTTTAGAAATCCAAGATGTTGACTTCCGGTTTTCATAAATCACCCAAAATGGGCATTTCTGTTATCGAGACCGGAGAACAAATCCAGACGCCTTTTTGCAACTCAACTGCAATAACGATATCCGGCTACTAGGAAATACCAAATATCACCCAATATGGGTATTGCATAGAAGCTAAAAAATGATTACAGACGTTATTTTAAAACCAACGTTTAAAATCAACGTTGCAACGTTAGGATGTTGGCAAACAGCCAAAAATGATCATTCCGGAACTGATACGATACCCAAAGATTGGAAATCAAATCCGACGCAATTTTAAAATCCAAGATAGTGATTTTATGATATCCGATTTTCACAATACCAAATACCGAATACCAGGCGCCAAATCCAAGATGGTGATTCTCGGTTTCTGGAACACATCCAAAATGATAGGTGATAATTATAAACATAAACATATTAATACAAAATAATCCATCGTAGTTATTGAACTCATCTTTCGTTAGCTTTCTCGAATGCAATAATGCAAGCCATGTTTATGTAGTTCTACGTCAAATTTGTCACTCCTTAAATTATTTGTAATCGAAATAACCATTTCAATATGTTCATGTTTCGTGGGTTACGTGGGTTTTTTGCACGTGTTACTTGATTAGAGAATGCTTTAGTTTTTTCTAGCCCAAATAATAAGCTTAGTAACAGAACGTTCCGTAAAGTTTTTGAGTTCTTCCCGAATGTACTTGTTAGAGTTTTTAAAGAAATCGAAACGTTGTAGAAAGAAAAACAGAAAAACAGTTTTTAGGGGAGAATACATACAGCCTTATAGATATAACATGGTAATGCTAATTTTTGTTCAAAATTATGTACATTTGAGAGATATGCGGTTGTCGTAAACTTAATGGCGCAGCAACGCGGGCCGGGTATCAGCTAGTGATAGAATAAATCTAAGTTAAATACTCAATTACACTAAACATCTTAAAGAGGTTGTCGTCTACAACATGATGTATAAAGACATGGTGTAACGAAATGTCAAAAGCAGAATCGGCCATATTGAAAAAAAATTGCCAGCGAGTAGGTTTGTTTATAAACAACTAGGGCATAAAACTTATCGCATCTCATAATATATATCATTTGGATGCATTTGCATTATAAATATAGAGCGCACCAGCGAACAGTAGACTGTTCGAAGACAGTAAGGATCCAGGACTCAGTAGCAATTTTGAAAATAAATCCCAGCTGATGGTTAGCCTTCAAGATCATTTCATTGAAGTGTGGACGAAATGTGAGCGCCAATCAAGGTTTACACCAAGATCACGGATGTGAGCTACCCGTTGCAATGTATGATTATAGACCGTTCCGATAATTATAAATACACTTACGATCAACCGTCATTTCAAATAACGTGCAGTATTCAACCAAACGTTGGCTGCGTCCTGTTGTTTACATCCAAAAGAAACAGATGCTGTCATTTTTTCTAACATTTAGTGCGAAATTTTGAAAATGCGTGGCCTTTCTCCCGACCAAATAAAGCGAATTGTGCACAAATGGGGCACCGTGAGTGGTCTTTCTATAAGAAAATTAGCCAGAGAAGAAGGTATAAGTGTCGGGGCAGTTCAAACCGCATTGCGGAAGTATTGTGAAGAGTACACATTTACTGATGCCCCAAGACGTGGTAGAAAACCCGGGCCTGTTGATCCCACAATGGACAAAAAGGTTAAGGAATACTACAAGCCGCATCCTTCAGTATCAGTATGAGATGTGGCGAGAAAGCTTGGAACCTTGGCGAGTAACGTTATGCGTGCCAAGGGAAGAATGGGTCTGCAGACCCGTCGGAAGCAGAAGCAACCAAAACGAAATCCAAAACAAGCTGAATCTGTGTAACCGAGAGCTCGGAAGCTTTATGACAAACTTCTGACCAAAAAAATGGGGTGTGTTATCATGGATGACGAAACCTACATAAAACTGGACTATAAGACTCTGCCAGGACCGCAATTTTATACATCACCGAAGGAAAAGGATGTCCCTGGACCAGTGAAAGCCATTTACACCGAAAAATTCGGCAAGAAGGTAATGGTTTGGCAGGTTATTTGTGAATGTGGGAAAATATCTCGTCCATTCATTACGAATGACACAATGAATGGTAAAATTTACGTGAAAGAGTGTTTGCAGAAAAGGTTGTTACCCATGCTTAAGCAGCATAACAATCCTCCAATCTTTTGGCCCGATCTTGCTTCCTGCCATTACTCTAAGGATGCACTAGGGTGGAATAAAGCAAATAATGTCACATGTGTCCCAAAGAAGATGAATCCTCCAAACTGCCCTGAAATTCGCCCTATTGAAACTTTTTGGGCTTTGACCAAGGCAAAGCTGAGGAAATATGTCAAACCAGCGGACAATGTTGAAAAATTTAAAAAAGATTGGCTTAAAATGGTAAATCTGGTCGGAGAGCACACTGTGCTAAAGCTTATGAGTAGTGTTAAGAGAAAAGTTAGAGAACTCGCGTATCCTACGAAAAATAATCCCAACTTGAATTGAAACTGGAAAGAAAACACTTATTATCTATATTTCAGAATAAAATGACCCGCAAAATCCTGTATTTTTTGTTTTATTCAAGAAAGAAGATGTACTTATAAATTTCGGAACAGTCTATAAGTACTATGAAATCAAAAATGATTGATTTCAGCTTGTGGTGAAAAGAAATCACGTCATACTGCAGAACAAATTCGTTGATCAATCGTTGTAGTTCCAGACAATCGGATAAGGCTTTGATTACCGCGAATATTTTCACATCCTCTGCGTAACCCAGGGTGTAAAGTGGAGCTTCTTTGATGAAAAGTGTGAAATGTACCCAAAGGCAGTAATGTGGGACGCCGGAGAGATTGGTGAAATATTACGACTCTTCTGCACACTTAAATTTTTTTGCCGGGTCTCGGTAATTTATTGCCGAGAACGGCACCACTGAGTGCTCGGTAAAAAAAAACCTAAATTAATCCACCTAGCGGTCAGACTCAGCCTTTCTCATTCAAACTTATTATTTGTAAAAATAGATTTACATGAATGCTTAAATCCAATAAATGTTTATCCACTCTTTGGGTTGTAAAATATTGATGTTGTAATTAAAGTATAAAATATGAAATTTAGTACTTAAGAAATAGCGAAATAAAAGCAATGACTCTAATTTCGAACAATTTAATCACGAGCGATGCCGGGAACGTTCAGATAGTACGATACCACATTTAAATCATGTTGAGGCCATATATATTGATCGAAGCAGGGCAATTTCTTTTCTTTCTAAGTCTTTTCAACAGCATATCAAATTGTTATGAATTTTGTTATTTGTAAGTTTGAGAGATGACTCATTTGTATGACACTAGTTATGTTCAAATAAATCGTGTAATACTTGAGATAATAGACTTTCGTTGTTTTACAAATTAAAACAAAACGCTTGCTTAAGTTTGATTACAATCAAATGAAAAGGGAACGTATGGGGCAGCCAAACTTTGAAACCACGTGTTCAATCATAATTCATCAGTTAACCCTTAACTAGCCCGTTCATCTGAGATCAATATTGTTCAAATCGGTTGTGTAGTTTCTAAGATAATGAAGTTTCGTGATTTTCACATTTCGATACATTACAGACGAAGTTACAGTCCGATTACTGCAAAATTCAATAGGGTGTTGTGAGGTAGGTAGACCTTTTATTTGATACTAATTCTGTGGAAATCGGGTCAACCATCTCTGAGAAATATGAGTGAGTCCAAGTAATTTGTTTTGGAATATGTTTCTTTTCATAGCTGGATTTCACATTTTTAAACATAACAGGTAAAGTAATAATCCGTTTGTAAAAAAATTCATTAGGGTCTTATGGGGCAACAAGACCTTTCATATGACACTAATTTTATAAAAATCGGGCCAGCCATCTCTGAGAAACATGAGTGAGATTAAATAGTCTCTAGAACACGTTTCTTTCCATAACTTCTGAACCACATGTTCAATCTTCATAAAATTCAAAAGTAAAGGGTTTTTAAGGTAGCCCGTTCATTTGAAACTAATTTTAATCAAATCAGATGTGTGGTTTCTGAGATATTGATGTTTCGTGATTTTTACACTTTGATACATAACCTCTAAACTAGAAATCAGATTACAATAAAATTCAATAGGGTCTTATAGGGCAACTAGACCTTTCATTTGCAATTAATTTCATTGAGATCTGTTCGGTCAGACCATCTCTGAGAATAGTGAGTGCGAAAAAAGATGCACATACACACGTACACACCCACACACAAACATATACACCTATACATGCTTATATGCAGAAAATGCTCGATTCGTCTAACTGAGTCGAGTAGTATATGACATTCGGCCATTTGGATCACTTTTCTACCTTTTAATTAGCCAGTGATCGTTAGGAGGGAGTCAATATGTTTACTTTCATTATGTGATTTCACATTTTCATGAACAACGGACAAAGTTACAATCCGATTGCAATGAAATTCAATAGCAACCTATGGGGCAACTAGACCTTTCATTTGACACTAATTTCGTGAAAATCGGTTCAGCCATCTCTGAGAAAAACGAGTGAGTTCAAACAACCTCAGGATAACTTTTCTTTACATAACTTTTGAACCATATGTTCAATCATAACGAAATTCAAAAGTTAAGGGTTCTGGAGACAGCCCGATCATTTGAAACCAATTTTATTAAAATCGGTTGTGTGGTTTCTGAGATTTTGATGTTTCGTGATTTTTACATTTTGATACATAACCTCTAAACTAAAAATCCGATTACAATGAAATTCAATAGCAACCTATGGCGTAACTAGACCTTTCATTTACAATTAATTTTATGAAAATCGGTCCAGCCATCTCTGAGAAAAGTGAGTGAGAAAAAAAAGTTGCACATACATACACACACACACATACACACATACATACATACATACAGAAAATGCTCAGTTCGTCGAAAGGGGTCGAGTGGTATATGACATTCGGCCATTGGGACAACTTCTATACTTTTGGTTTTTCCAGTGATTGCTATACCTTTCTAGGAGAAAGGCAAAAATATTGACAGCTGTCATATTTTTTCGTGAGTCTTGGTTTACCTAACTGATTTTTTTGGCACAAAATATCCGAAATTCGAGATTTCAGTTGGGTTGAACCGAGATTTACGAAAAAATGTGACAGCTGTCATTATTTTTACAACCGAACACTCAGTGGTGTCGTTCTCGGCAATAAATTACCGAGATCCGGCAAAAAAAAATTAAGTATGTGAACCATTCTTCACGCAGATATGATTCCGTCAGATATGATTCCATCCACTTTATTAGATCACCAGAAATCCCAAGTTTCTCGATCCTACTCAGTAGTGTTCCGTCGTCGACATGATCGAAAACAGCTTTCAGGTCTGTGTAAATGGCGTCTACCTGTTCCCCGTCACCCATACGGCTCAAACAAAATGAGACAAATTGAGTCAAATTCGTTGCTACAGATATTTTGGGAAAGAAGCCATGCTGATCCACGGAAATGTATAGGGAGCTACAAGTAAACAACGCTTCATGGACGATGATTTCGAACATCTTCGAACAAGCACAAAGTGACCTTATTCCGCGATGGTCTTCAATGTTTCGTTTGTCTCATTTTTGTGTACTGGAAACAAGTCCGATTTTTCCACATCGTTGGAAATACTTTCTGCTAAAAGGTAAGATTCAGTATAATTAAGAGAGGTCGAATGAGCACTGCCATGCATTTTTAACGTAGAACTACGTCTCTCAGGAAGTTCGGATACATACTCGGCTACATAGGGATGTAAAATGAAAATCTGAAACCGGAAAAAGTGAAAAAATGTCCAATTTCAAATGCTAATAAATCGGTTAGTTTTCGGTGGATTTCCTTCATCCTTGCAGCAATAGATTGGAATACCTTCTAAGATTCTTCCCAAATGCAGAAAATTGTAATTTTATTATTAAAACTATTGTACTATTGAAAATAGTCAAGCCTTGTCAAAACGAAAAATTCGATCTCTGATTGGTCGTTATATTATTGCTTCCCAAGCACGGTCGACAGAATCATAGACCTTGCACTTCGCAATGTGATAGTTATTTGGCCTATATCAAAGCCTGTTTCAGCCGAAGTCGCTCATAATAGTTCCAGACAGCAACAACAGCCGTTCTCCCTTAGCAGCAGCAGCGGTGCAGCGGATAGCGGCCATAGCTGTGGCATGGCAACGGGTAGCGCAGCAGTTGCAGCCGGTATCAGCATCGATAGTAGCAGGGACAGCTGATGCAGGAGCACGGATGCAGAAGCAGCGGATACCAATGGCAGCGTATAGCGGCCACAGCTATATCAACGGATAGCGGCAGCAGTTGCAGCGGGTATATCAGCATCGTTAGTAACAGGGCCAGCTTATTCAGTGGGGCACTTCTTTCAGTGAAATGCTGCCTCTGTGCGATAGCGGGCACTAGTAAATATGCATCCAATGAAAAGTTGCCTCATTTTGACAACACACCAACGTTATGGGAAGCTGGCGTTCAAAATGCATGAGCCGTCTAGTTTTGAGTGTTAAAACAGCTTTTCACTGTGTTGTTCTATCACAAGGTATTCGCACTGTCGGTGATAACGCAAAGAAGCGATCGGCTTTTATCCGATATTGAGTTAAACAGCAAATTGTCCTTTTCAGGATGAAATAAATATTCAATTGAAGAGTAATATTTTCTCTTAAAATAATTAATATCTTCAAATTTGGAACAGTTATAAAATTGGGTTCATCTCCATGTCTCAGAACGTACTGAATTATCTTTTCCTTCAGTAATAAGCACAATACCCGAACAGCTGTTATTATTTGCATAGAAATTAAATTATCGCATAAGCGGATTCCGTAATTTCTTCACTCGGATTCCGGAATTTGCGCGAGTTTTTTTTCACGCGGATTCCGGAATTTACGCGGTTTTTCGCGCGTATAAAGCGACATTAGTGTACCCCTAGTCTCTTTAATCGATTGTTGCGAGGTGCGCGTGCATTGCACAGTGGTCCAATAAGGCAAAAAGTGGAAGTTAATTCCATAGCGCCTTTCACCTTTATTCTAGCTTAAAAGTGTCTTCGGAACAATTGTTTGTATGAATGACTCGCATAATTGCGAATTGTCAAAAAGCATGAAAAGTTTACTATACTAAAAATAAAAAAAATAACTTTTTTGTGTTAAGAGATAGAAGAATAATTTGTTCAGCAAAGTTGTAGAAGATTCAAAAATATGAAACTTTGTTGAGCAAATGAAAATTCTATCTTCTTTCGGTACAAAGTTATAAAGTATATTACATGGAACTTACTTAAAAGTTAGTTTTTTGTACTTAACTTTTGTTAGTTGCGTTTTACACGAAAGTATTGTTCGGAGATATTGTTAGAGCACACAAAATACACATTTTTGCCAAAGGCAATATATCTCCAGCATTTTTCCTTACAAAGTTATATCATATTTGAGCTTATTTTTTCGATAACTTCAAGAACGTATAGGTTCAAAAGGGGCAAGTGGTATCATGATGTCAATACTTTTCCTTGAAGTTAAGCTGAAGTACTATAAACCCATATTAGAGTACGGCGAGCATATGTTACAGTAGGTTTTCATATATCCAAAATACTAACTCTTTGTGTTAAGAGATAGAGGAATGTTTTATTCGGCAAAGTTTTAGAAAGTGAAAAAATATGAATCTTTGCCGAACAAACAAAATTTCTATCTGCATTGGGTACAGAGTTACAGAGTATTTTTTGTAAAAGTTACTTAAAAGTTAATTTTTTGCACTTAACTTTTCTTGGCTACATTTTACAAGAAAACGTTGTTCTGAAGAAGCATTGGGGCATATAAAACACACGTTTTTGTTGAAGACCACACATCTCCAGGACTTTTCCCTACAAAGTTATAGCATGTTTTAGCTTATTTTTTCAATAACTTTAAGAACGTTTTTACTTTATACGTTCTTAAAGTTATTGAAAAAATGAGCTAAAACATTTTATTGCCTTATTGGACCACTGTGCATTGGTTCGGAAATCAAAATTGGTACCTAAACCTTACCCTTATCAATCGAACCTTCGAAAAATTCAGAGAAAAACAGTTCTGAAGTCATGGCGACCAGCGTATCTCATACGAATTTTAGCGTATTGCGCTCCAAAGGGTGAAATAGCTTTCGCCAATTCTAAAGAAAAAAAAAACACATAGTATTTTAGTTCCGCCGAACCGTGGTCTCAGACGCCAATCCCGTTGCAAATAGTTACAAAAGCTCCGCGTACGAACCAGCGTTCATAAGGCTGCGTACACAATCTCTATTACCCGTCTGTGGGTACCATTTTGAATGGTTGTATGGGAAATCGTCCCAGCAGAACGTGAACAAGCCCTATTGTACCATTCAGAATGTTTTTCAAATAGCTCCACAGCGGGCAGACGTTCCCTCAAATGCGGCAGCTGTATTTGGCTTCGGAAGCTAGATGCTGAATGCCCAATTTGAATAACACCAGACAAATGTGTGAATACACGTCTGTTTAGTAGGATGAATATTTTACCGAATCAGACGCTTTCCTCTGCCACTCGCCGAGTCTGGGTCAGGATGATAATGTTGCTCATGCTCCGATGCAATTGAGCAATTGGGGCTTTGGCTTTAAGGGAATGGTGTGGCAATAGAGAATGGATGGTCTGGTGCTGCTGTTCGCATAAATCTAAACAGTCCACGTGGAGAGGGGGCCTGGCTTTTGTTAAGCCATCCGTGTACACCGGTAGTTGCGTGCCGTACCAGCACTCAGAATAACAATAGTGACAGCAGTGTCATAACGCTGACTTAACAACATTTTCTGGTCTGCTCTAATACCTGTTCAGTTCCTCTGCCTGCATTTACATCCCAAAATCAGCAGAGCTATAATTTAGAGTGAAAAAGCGTCCTATTTAACATATTGTTCGCAGGAGATGTGAAGTTGGCTGAAGAAAATCTTTTTTTCAGATTTACTACTATCACAGACTAACAGACATAACACTTTGAGAAAATTTTCAATTAAAGCATCGTTCGGATAATAACAGTGCTTAACGTTAGTAAAACTAGTACCACAGACAAACAGACGTGCCTCTTCGAAGAAAAATCCTGAAAAATCGTCGTCTATTTTCGAAACGTTACACTCATGCGCCACCATGTGAGCTTATTGCCTACAAACTTATTCTCGTAAAACGGTTTTTGTCATTGCTAATGGGTGTGTACGCTTGCTTAAATGAACCTCAGTGGCATTACTGACGGTTTTTGTCTTTGATAATAAATGTACACGCTTGCTTATAGCGACACTAGTGGCATTATTACCCACTAACCAAAATTTTAAAATAATCGTAATTTTTTGGTCGATGAAATCGTCATCGAATGGCTCGTCTGTTTGTCTGTGATAGTACCATCTGCTGCCGTATTCGCAGTGCGTCTCATTTTGCGACATTAGCGCTAGCGTAAATGCATGTGTCAAATTGGGAACCACAAATGTGTATGGCATTGCAAGACAGTACCCCAAACGGTGTTTTCGCGTGATGACCGTTATTCGATTGAATATTTGAAATGATTTTTTTTGTGGTGACGGCTGTGCCACAATATTTACATTTATGCAAAGTACTTTTCTGGAGCTCTAATTGAAAAAAATATCTTGACAAACTCTTATCACATATTTTTTTCGGTCAACAAATTTGATCAAACAAAAATGGCATTTTTTCTCAATTATGTGCATTTATATCAAATTCGAAAGACCTTGTGCACCTAGTGGCCTGGTTTCAGCGAGAATTGCTCATTATTCTTTGAGTTTCAAAAGTTTCATGTGTAGTTTCATTTAAATAAGAAATCTGTGATAGAAATTTTGCGTATTCTCAGGTTACTTTGATTAGTTGCTTTTCTTTTGTATTTTTTTGTTGAACAGTTGCCTAGTTATAATGGAATCTCGTCAGTCTATGTGACCAGAATCCACGAAGACTGGTTTTTCAGATTCTGCTTTTTACCGATGGCCAGATGTCCAGAGACAGTAAAGTTCTTATACAATTCTCAAAGTTGTATAATAGTTAACTATTTTAGATTAGTAAGATTAATATCGTTTTACTGACCTTTTACTTACTTACTTACTTACTTACTTACTTACTTACTTACTTACTTTTCACTTTACTTACTGTTACTGACGTTTTACTGACTTTACTGTTTTATTTTGGTAAACACATTTTTACCTCCTCAACCCGGTAAGCTGTCTGATTATAATTCTCCGCTTGTGTTTAGGTTTGCTGCAGATGCTTGTGCGGTTTGTCAGAAAGCCAGAACATACCGCAGAAACAATCAGCCCATATAAACAACATTGCGGTTGGTCTGTGTTTATGACTATTAGTGGTTGCGGAGAAAAGCACATGCATTTAAATCCCATCCAGTTTATGGAAATTACACTTTCACACACATTAGGCTGCCTCTACCGGTCGCTTTGTTTGTTCAGGTAAATCAAATAACTCCTCGCCGGATTCGTTATTTATATTGCTTACCTTTTCCAGTTTGAAAGAAGGCACCTACCGTTTGGCCACAATAGGAACCATCATCCATCATTTCTCACGATTGTGGGCTGAACAGTAGGCAGTAGGCGGTTTTTCGTTTTGAAAGGTTGACGTTTGACAGCCCTCTGCATAACGCTTTTTGTACTCCTAACAAAAATTTTCCCCACAAGCAGCCAACAAAAAACAAAAGGATATTATTGTTCAATTGGATTAGAATTCAATTTGTCTTCTTGTCTGGATGTCAGCTGCTGCAGGAGGAAGAATGTCGTGTGTTTGCGCAATACTCTCGAAGGCTGTAAGGTAATTGTTTGTTTGAGGTTACAGGTTGCCGTCGAAAAGGGAGTAGGCATAGCCTTGTGACGTATGTAAGGAAAAAAGATGATACAAGCAGTAATTTAGCACAATGTGTTTGTATATCTATGCTTGTACACACACCATTTGTACAGATACAGTTAATAATGGATGAAGCATTTATTTTATTCTATTATTCCAGTTCAAAATGTGTTGAGTGTTTTTCAGAAGATTGAAAAGTACTGCTGGTCTTCGGCTTCATCCTGTCAAAAAAAAGAAAAAAAAGGTGAGCAAAATCATATGTGAGTATTTCGAAATCTAGATGATATTGCAACCTACTACCATGAATGCTGGTGAGTGTGTATGTGCACTGTCTCCAGTTGTGACAAAATCAGAAAAGCCAACAACTTAGGTAATAAGTCAAAGCTAGGACGATCATAAAATGGATATTAAACCCATTTTAGCTGATTGACAAATTGAACGAACTCACAAAGAGTCTGGATAACTCTTCCGTCAGCGGTTTGTCAGCGTAATTTCCATGTTGCCGTCCGAAGCTACGATTCGCTTCACTGCTGTCAAAGTGATAACTTTCGAACAAAAAGCGAACTCTGCTAGCGCTATTAATATACTATTGTGAGAGCTGTCCTTGTTAGCGGGCGATGAATGGCTCCATTTCCGATCCGTTCGCTCCGTTCTGGCGTAGATGGTTTCCGCCACATCAACTACCGGTCGTCTAGCTGACTGGCTGTCCGGAGCGGGCAGCGGACAGCCAGAGCTACCGTACAGTGATCCTTCTTAATTAGGAACGCTTATTCACATCCACCGCGTTAGTATTTGCTTTTGCAGTTGATTTTCTGCGTCGAGTTTTAGCGGAAAACAGTGCGGAAGATTTCCAAAGGATGCTATTGCAGCAAAACAGTGGATTAGAATGAATAATGAAGCTCATTAAAATTTATAATTGTATATTCTTCTTTGGCTTTTACGATGGGATCATTTCGCGGTTCAGTTGACTATCAGTCGTTTCTATTTTAATTTGAGCATGTTTAGGAATAGGCTGAATAACTGATGTCAATGTCAATCGGAATCACGAAATACGACAGACTGGAGGCTCTCCGGTACGATATAATAAACGAATATCTTTATTGGTTATTGTACGGCCAATAATCGCTAGTAATGCTGCTCATGCACCATTTGCAAGTATTAAATATTTCCATGTACAGGTCGGACTCGATTATCCGGAGAATCGATGTTTTTTTCACTCCGGATAATCGAATCACAAAAAAATTATTCAAGTTTGCAAGGGATAGTGATGGAACAATTCAACATAAAACACAAGACAAAAAGCAGGAAAAATACCCCGGATGATCGAGTCTGTCCTGTACTTCCATTAACGACATTTAATCGTCGATTCGCGAGCGAATTACCGACTATTATAGCTAATTTTTTAAGCCGAGCCAGCTAATGGAGATGATTATGAAATGCTGCTGCTTTTTAGTGATTGATCGGGGATTGAACAGAATAAATATATTTTCGCAATAAACATGGAATTACCGACGTCAATAAGCGTTCAACTTTTTTGGCTCTTCATGCTGTGTTGAATATTGAAGTTAATAACGCTGAAAGGACCGATTCTCAGTTCATTTTTTTTAACAGCATTCAATAGCAATACACTTTCAATGGTTTTGATCTATATTTAATTGCATGTATACAGGTATATAAGTACATTTAACAACATGTTAAATCAGAATTATTACTGCAGTAATCAACAGACTGGATTGTGGTAACATTGCCATCAAAATGATCAATTCAAATATTCAATCAAATAACATCGTTTTGTGTTGCTATTATGATACAATAGCACTACCGTCGGAATAAAAGAAGTGGCGCAATATGTTTCTATTTTCGCGTCGCTTCTTTTATTTCTTTTATTTTCTGCTAGCAAAAACATCACTGGGAACTCTGCCCGAAATCGATGTTAACCAGGGATGTCAAGCCATTTTGTGAAATATCTTAAAGGTCCACGAAAACATGTCTTTCCACCCGAGATGCCGGGTAAAAACTGGCTGGAAGCTGAAATAATTAACGGCGAACCGGAAGATGACGGGAAAAATAGCCATTTCTGCAAATCACAGTTGGCTAAATGCAAAGATAACTAGAACAAGATACCTTCCATATTTTTCATACATTTTGAACACGACCGATTTCCGACGGTTAGTGCTGCCATTTGATGACTTAAATTCTCATAAAATTGTCACTATGAGCAAAACCGATTTATCGTGCATAGTCCGTCATCGATCGTTGAGCTGATCAAGATTGTATATGGAAAAGGTACAGCACTCGTTCGCTAATTGCACGCGATTCAGTTGCACTGCGTTTTAATTGCACGTCCGCTAGTTGCACGAAAGTGCAATTAAAAAGCAGTTTTGCGTCAAACTACACGTGGTTTTAAAGCTAACGTCTCCCTGTTAAGTTTTGCGAGGGGATACTGAATGCACGAAATATTCGATTAATTGAAAAAAAAAAATATCTTTCAATTTTGTTATTTTAGATCTCGATTGTATGTACTAAATAACAAAGGGGCCATCCACATACCACGTGGACAGCTTTGGGGGGAGGGGGGGGTGGGGGTGTTGTGTAATGTCCACGGTCCCTACAAAAAAAAAAATTATATGGGCATTTGTCCACGGGGGGGGGGGGGGGTGTTGTGGTCAAAATCATTAAAAATCTATCCACGTGGTATGTGGATGGCCCCAAATATACATAATCACATTGCACGTTTGTCCCATTTGTTTTCAATTATAGACGATATAATTGATTTCAATTTGATCACTTGTATCGGATCCTCACTGAAATGTCGCATTAAGCTGTCCACACACTGAACAGCTTCTGAAAACGTGGGATTCTCTGAAATACAGTAATGTTCGTCACACTTCAACTAAGTTGCAATGCATGGAAAAATCTGACTGGCTCAAAATTGGTTCGCAAACGGATACACGAAAACAAAACATTAGCGCACCCCCTAAAAATTTTTGATAGTTTCGAGTTCATGCAATTAAAAAGCCCATCCGCTGATCGCACTGCAACTTTCGTGCAATTAGCGCACGAGTGCTGTATAGCAGTTTGGTCAGCACGACGCTTAAAGATAACATGCAGATTAATGATATTGTCATTATTTGCACTTAATGCTATTGCACTTCAAAGTACGAAAGTAAAGTGTGAAATTGACTGTTAGAGTGGGGGTTTATATTGAGGGGTTTTATTTATTTTCAGGTCCCATTCTACCAAAACCTAAAGTGTGATATGTCGCAAGCCCGGTTTCATAACCATTGTGCATATGGTCAGGTTCACCGGGGCACCCGATTTTTGCTTTATTAACCTCGGCAAGAGTGGAAAGCTTGGCTGTAGAGCGTGCTCATAGTGGTTATGAGGAAGTTCTGATGGTACGTTTTATTTTAAATGATGCGCCGATAATTCTTGATTCTTTCGGAAAGTTTCATGTTTGAGAACTAAACATTCGTACACATTATTAAACATTTTTCGGATGGCAGCACCGTACAGTCGTCCACATGGATACTGAAAAAATTGTTTCACCTTTTAGCAGTCATGTCTTGGCGTTCTCGTCAGTTGATTTTGACGTTAAGTGTACATCATATTGACAGTGTATAAATTAGTTCGACTTTTACTCACGCGCAGCGACAATCATGTCCGATGAATTCTGCAAGAGTCAGGTATCTTGTTCTAGTCATCTTTGCTAAATGTCTTCTTATTGAAAAGATGTCTTCCAATTGGCAACACTGCCGTCAAAACTCGAACGCTGGATTTATTCAAAATTTGCTTGAATCATCTGTTAGCCTGGGGTATTGTTTTGATCCGAACGCTGACTTTATGGGAAATTTGTTTGGTTGAGGTAGCTGTTTCACTGTCACCGGTAAATGATTTCAGAACTAGAAAAAGCCAAACAGGGAAATCATCTGGAATCAGACTCAAAAGAATCGATGGCTGGCAACGTGAATTACAACGAGAAGAATGAAATAGAGAGAACGGCAAATCTAAACAGAAAACGGAGTCGGAAGTGGTGAAACATATGATTGAACCTAAAAGAAACTCAAAAAGAAAAGGAGAGACAAGAAAAGAGAAGAAAAAAATCAGAAAAAAAGAAAGAGATCAGAAAATAAAAATAAAAGAGATCGGAAAAGAAAAGAGATCAGTAAAGAAAAGAAAGAGATCCGAAAAGAAAAGAAAGAGATCAAGAAAAAAAGAAAGAGATTGGAATAAATAAGAAAAGAAAAGAATTGAGAAGCAAAAAAGAAAAGCAAAGAAAAGAAAAGAAAGCAAAAGAAAAAAAAAAGAAAAAATAAAGAAAAGAAAGAAAGTAAAAGAAAAAACGAAAGTAAAAGAAAAGAAAAGAAAAGAAAAGAAAAGAAATGAAAAGAATAGAAAAGAAAACAAAAGAAAAGAAAAGAAAAGAAAAGAAAAGAAAAGGAAAGAAAAAAAAAGGAAAAGAAAAGAAAAGAAAATGAAAGAAAAGAAAAAAAAAAGAAAAGAAAAGAAAAGAAAAGAAAAGAAAAGAAAAGAAAAGAAAAGAAAAGAAAAGAAAAGAAAAGAAAAGAAAATAAAAGAAAAGAAAAGAAAAGAAAAGAAAAGAAAAGAAAAGAAAAGAAAAGAAAAGAAAAGAAAAGAAAAGAAAAGAAAAGAAAAGAAAAGAAAAGAAAAGAAAACGAAAAGAAAAGAAGAGAAAAGGAAAAAAAAGACAAGATAAGAGAAGAAAGAAATAAAAGCAAAGAAAAGAAAAGAAAAGAAAAAGAAAAGAAAAGAAAAGAAAAGAGAAGAAAAGAAAAGAAAAGAAAAAAAAACGAAAAGAAAAAAAAGAAAAGAAAAAAAGGAAAAGGAATGAAAAGAAAAGAAGAGAAAAGAAGATAAAAGAAAAGAAAAGAAATGAAAAGAAAAGAAAAGAAAAGAAAAGAAAAGAAAAGAAAAGAAAAGAAAAGAAAAGAAAAGAAAATAAAAGAAAAGAAAAGAAAAGAAAAGAAAAGAAAAGAAAAGAAATGAAAAGAAAAGAAAAGAAAAGAAAAGAAAAGAAAAGAAAAGAAAAGAAAAGAAAAGAAAAGAAAAGAAAAGAAAAGAAAAGAAAAGAAAAGAAAAGAAAAGAAAAGAAAAGAAAAGAAAAGAAAAGAAAAGAAAAAAGCAGGGAAGGTAATAAAAAAAAGGAAATGAGTGGAAAAGAAAAAACAAATTCAGCCTACACACAAGAGACTGTGCGTAACCACATCAATATTGCGTCTTTTCGAGCACTTTTGTTCTGTTTCAGAACCAGTATAACGAGTGTGTGTTGTTCATAGCGCATTTGATGCTCTAGTGAATGTTCAATGCACACTGGACCAGAAATAGAATTTAGCGGAATGAAATTAATAGCGCTCTCAGGGTTTGACCAATCGGTTTCCAGTCTTTTCCAAAGTTTCTTGGTATAGTTAGGGCTTCATTTTGGATGTTTGAATTAGTTCGGAATTCAGCCGCAAAGGTGGCGTTGCGATGCCAACTTCTTTCTCTTACAAGCTAGAGCTTTGCGGTATTCGACAAAGTTGTAGATCTTTAAATTCCATGAAACTTTGCAGAATATACAAAATTTCCAACTTTACAAGTTTCAGAGATCTATGAGTTTTTATAAATTTTGTATGAATTTCACGTTTTATTGTGATAAATTTTTGAGTTCACTCGAATTAATTTCTCACAATTTTTTTCTCGATAGAAATTGAATAGATACGTCGTTTTCTTCCGAGAACAGAAGTTTTTGAAGTACTTAAGTGAAAATATTACACAAAATTTGAAAAAAATACATAATTTTGTGAAGTAGATATCCCAGCGGGTAGCAAGTATTAGCAAACCATGATTTTTTCTAAAAATTGTCAATCAAAAAATCTTCATTTTCTGAAATTTTGGAAGAGGTGTTTTTTTGGTGTTTTTGAGATATTTCAGTTTGAATATAACCATAGGTTTCATGTAAAAATACAATTGCTATGTATTTATTGCATGGAATACACGGTCCAGTACTTTGATACTCTATCCAACCTATGTACAGTGTTCAGCAAAGTTTCTCAGTGTAATAAGAACTTCAACTTGACGCTCAGTTAAGTTCGCGATTTGGCCGCATAGATGGCGCTTCGACACCAACTTTTTATTCTTACACGCTAGAGCTCTGCAGTTTCGACAAAGTTTTAGATTAGAAAATTTTATGCAACTTCGTAGAGGAAACAAAATTTCTGTCTCTTAATTTTTTTTGGAATTTTACGAGTTTTTGGAGAATTTGTTTGAGTTTCACGTTTTTTGTAATAGTTTTGTGATTCGAAACATTAAAATCACCAAAGAATATGCAAGTTTCTGAATCAGCATACGTTTTCGGTTTAAGTAGACGTCGAGTTTTCGTTAGAAAAGCTAGGCTTATTGAGAGTAGATCCGTTGCTATTGGATTTGGCTACGAAACAAACAAAGTAACATTTAATTCAATAGCAACGGATCTACTCTCAATAAGCCTAGTTTTACTAACGAAAAATCGAAGCATACTTAAACCGAAAACGTATGCTGATTCAGAAACTTGCATATTCTTTGGTGATTTTAATGTTTCGAATCACAAAACTATTACAAAAGACGTGAAACTCGAACAAATTCTTCAAAAACTCGTAAATTTCCAAAAAAAAATTAAGAGACAGAAATTTTGTTTCTTCTACGAAGTTACATGAAATTTTCTAATCTAAAACTTTGTCGAAACTGCAGAGCACTAGCGTGTAAGAATAAAAAGTTGGTCGAAGCGCCATCTCTGCGGCCAAATCGCGAACTTAACTGAGCGTCAAGTTGAAGTTCTCATTACACTGAGAAACTTTGCTGAAGACTGCACATAGGTTCGATAGAGTATCAAAGTACTGGACCGTGTATTCCATGCAATAAATACATAGCAATTGTATTTTTACATGAAACCTATGGTTATATTCAAACTGAAATATCTCAAAAACACCAAAAAAACACATCTTCCAAAATTTCAGAAAATGAAGATTTTTTGATTGACAATTTTTAGAAAAAATCATGCTTTGCTAATACTTGCTACCCGCTGAGATATCTACTTCACAAAATTATGTATTTTTTCAAATTTTGTGTAATATTTTCACTTAAGTACTTCAAAAACTTCTGTACTCGGAAGAAAACGACGTATCTATTCAATTTCTATCGAGAAAAAAATTGTGAGAAATTAATTCGAGTGAACTCAAAAATTTATCACAATAAAACGTGGAATTCATACAAAATTTATAAAAACTCATAGATCTCTGAAACTTGAAGAGTTAGAAATTTTGTATATTCTGCAAAGTTTCATGGAATTTAAAGATCTACAACTTTGTCGAATACCGCAAAGCCCTAACGTGTAAGAGAAAAAAGTTGGCATCGCAACGCCACCTTTGCGGCTGAATTCCGAACTAATTCAAACATCCAATATGAAGCCCTAACTATACCAAGAAACTTTGTAGAAGACTGGAAACCGATTGGTCAAACCCTGAGAGCGCTATTAATTTCGTTCCGCTAGATTCCATCTCTGGCCCAGTGTGCAATGTATTGGACGGCTTAAAGACAAAACACTTTTGAAGTATTAACCGGTGCTAGTATTGCCATGACGATTTGTACTGGCATTGGTGATATTTTTCAGAATGCTGCGACCGTTAAAGCAGTAATCAATACTGATGATCATCGTACTGATTAGGTTAATGCAAATATGAACTGATCGATTCACTATCATGAATCCGGTCATTCAAAAACATCATCGAATTGATAACAATTAAAAAGACATTGGATTTGTTTAAAACATTCTGCATTTAACGCCTGGTCTTGACGTATGGTTTTATTCTTATGCATTCGGTTCCACGTTACTGGCACCAGCGCACACTGTTTCCAAAGCTGCAGAAACGTGATCGAAATTATTTTGACCCGAAAACATTGATTTTAAAGCCGTAATGTCTTCAGCAAAGTTGTTCCAATCATTATTCTCCATGTTATAGAAGTTACAATTCCATGATTAATCCACTCAACAGTGAAAACGAGTTTTATTTTTCTCATTTTGGAAAATGAAGATCCTCTTTGTTCAGCAAAGTTGTAGCAAATTTCAAAAGAAACAACTTTGTTGAAGACATTATACTTCTATCTATTTGTTCAAATAGACTTTTGTGGAGTTTTCTATAGATTATTATTAAAAATATTTTTTTGCTATTTAAATTTTTATAGTGATTTTCTACAATTTTCGAATGTTCTACAAAAATATTCGCTACAACAAAACAAATAATATCTCCGAAGAAAGTTTATTTTTATCTCACATATATTTTTGGTTGTTGACGATTTTTACTAGAATAATACGCTAATTTACACTAATTACTCTTGACTAAAAAAAATGATTATAGAGTAATAGTGTCTTCAGTAAAGTTGTTTTATTAATAATTCTCCATTTTGTAGAAGTTAGAATTTGGTGATTAATCTACCTAAAAGTGAGAAATAAGTTAAAATATAACTCTCATTTTTGCATATAAAAATCCACTTTGCTGAGTGAGGTTTTAGCACATTTCGTACAAAAAAAAAACAACTTTGTCGAAGACACTTTACTTGTATCTGGTCATTTAAATGAACTATTGTGAAGTTTTCTCTAGAATGCCCCTTTAAATCATTTTTTGCTATAACTTTTTATAGTGATTTTCTAAAATTTTTCAACATTGTATATTGTTAACTACAACAAAACATACAAGTTTATCGAAGAAAGTTTTTTTTTATCTCTCAAGTTTATTTAGTTATTAAAGATTTTTATTAAAATACTGCACTTATTTATTTACAAATATCTGCACAGGAGACAGCGAGAGACAAATGCCTATATCTGGATTAAATGACGGTCTACTTATACTTAAATATAGAAAAGGTTTAGTCTGCAGATATTTGCAGAGTTTAAAGATATCTGTTAGTAAATTAGTGCATTGATTCAATAAAAATCGTCAATAACTGATGAAATATGAGAGATAAAAATAAGCTTTCTTGGATGAAATTGTGTGTTTTGTGATAGTAAACAACGATGTAGAACATTGGAACATTGTAAACTTCTCTTCAGCAACCCTACCGGCACCAGAAATAGAGGGGCGCAGCGTGCACGATGGCTCGATCAGGTCGAAGGAGACCTACGGGTGATGAGACGCCTGGGGAACTGGCGAAACACAGCCCAAAACCGAGCAACATGGCGACAAATTCTTGATACAGCTCGAGCCACCACGGCTCTCGTCTGATTGGTAAGGTAAGGTAAGGTAAGGTAAGGAACATTGTAAAAAATCACCACTAAATGTTATATTTAGTGGCCATCTGTAGAATCCTCCACAGAAGTCCATTTAAAAAAGCAGATAGAAGTATGGTACCTTTGAGAAAGTTGTTTCTTATAAAATGAGCAACAACTTTGCCGAACAAAGTGAATTTTTATATGAAAAAGGAAGATTCGCTTCTCACTGTTAAGTGGATTAATCACAAAATTGCAACTTCTATAAAATGGAGAATGAATAATGGATCAACTTTCCTGGAGGCACTATGGCTCTAAAATCTAGTTTTTTGGGTCAAAATAATTTCGATCACGTTTTTGCAGCTTTGGAAACAGTGTGCAGCGTCAGTAAATTTTGTTGCAACAAGGCTCGCTATTGGCTGCTTCGATCACTCACGGTGATGAGGGATGCACGAGCTGCACCAGCGGTTTTTTGAGCGCCCCAAAACTGATCGTTTGCCCAAAACCGAAGTCTACCGAAACATCACGATTTTGTGTGTATGATACATATTCTGATTTCGATCTCTGTCAATGTATTCATTACGCAACTGTTGCGTTATCATTTTGACACATTTGTTGTGCAAAGCCAGAGCATTTAATCGGCGTTTTGAGAGGACACATCGGTTGATGTAAGCTTGAACTTTTGCGTGTAGCATGGCCTTAAAATGTTTAAAGATAAATAATCTAAACTCATCACGTTCAAAACACCTCTTAAGATGAGAAAATTGTATCAAATCATAATTGAGCTGAGACTCGAGAAATAGTGAGAAGAGACAACTATAATTCAATGGATTGGTTTGTACCGTGATGGAAAGATGTATTGAACAATATTATATTTTGCTCCAATAACTAGAAAATACGAAAAATAGAATCAACACACGTGGTCAGAAAGCGTTTTAAAAACTGTGCAAGATAAAAACATAATACCAAGCTAAGCTCAAAATGGATAAAACCGTCTCTGGATGCAAAAAATACACGATAAAGAACATGATTCCAGAATCTGGATTATATACGCAGAATAATCTCATATTAAGCTCGAAAATACTCAAAAATATTTTTATCGGTGAGACAAGATGAATAAAGGAAAAGATCTCAAATAGCGCTGAAAATTCCCAGACAACGCTTGAAAAGGCAACAATTATACAAAATTTAACTTATCGCAGTTGAACTAATCTTATATTGAGCTCAGATTAGATTAGAAAATGTATTTTAATTAAGTTCAAAATGATCTAAAATGTTTGTGAAGGATAGAACTTGAAGTTTGCGTTTAAAATAGTTTCAAATACTGGAGAGGATAGAAAAAGATTAATTGAAACATTTTATTTTGAATATTATTTTTGATGTCCAGAAAAAACGATAGAAATCATTTCTGTGGAAAACATAGTAAATGAAAAACGTGCTCAAAGTTAATATCACAAATACTAAACCGATTATAAGAAACCGTACAACTTGTGATCTGAAACAAAAACATCATACCTAGAAGACTGCCTGGAGTCGATCGACAATTTTGGCAGTGCAGTCTTTTGAGTAAAGGTGAAACTGATGCATGCTAGTGTGTTGGCGATGCGAATGTAGTTTAAACGCACATGCAGGATCATCACACACACACATACACAATGTCTACGAAGCGATGTAATTACCACCACTCTCATAACAAGCTTCCACCTTTAATAGGTGGAGTGCGCTGTTTGGTTTGACGTTTGGCATTTGTATGGGATCGATCCAGAGTTGCCAACTTTCTTGATATGATGGTTTTGCCTGAAACATGAGAGCCCGAATTTTGCGGTAACAAAAACGAATCTAAGTCAGTGCCAGCGCTTCTTTGATTTGTTTTCTCACAGAAAAAGTAAAATATCACTTTTACGTATTTTCAAACCGAGTTGCGTTTTTTTATTTCTTTTCTCCTTTGTTTTTTTTTTTGTTGTTCCATATTCAATAAACTATGCACAACAGAGAACAATAATAGACCTATTTTTGTGAGTGTTTATATTTGGTAGTTTCTTCCTGTTTTCCGTCAACACACCATCTAACTGTTTCTTGGTTTTTAGTACATTTTTTTTACAGTCGAAGAGAGAGAGAGAGAGAGAGAGAGAGAGAGAGAGAGAGAGAGAGAGAGAGAGAGAGAGTAAGAGAGCGTCGGTGTGTTATAATTAGTTTGCTGTATTTGTTTTGGTTTACTATCACTTTAAACACAAAAAATTAAATTCTTACCGGAATCTTCTGTTCGTACGTTTTAAAGTGCGTTTGTGTTCTAAAACAATTTGCGCAATTAAGATTGATAATTTAGGTACAAAAGTGTCATCTCCACTTACACTTACATGTCTTGGTAAAGATATTTCCGAAAACTATTGAAATGATATTTTGGATGAGACGCCTTTTGACTGTCAGGCTAATAAAAACGTTCTTCAACAATCATGCTTTCGAGTATACCTAATAAATAAACTAAACAGATTATGTATTGCTGTCATTTGTTTGGTATTAGCGAAAAGTCGGTGTCGTCTCTCTGCTCGATTGTTTTGTTTTGTTTTTTTTTCAAGGTCTCTAGTTAGTAGTGGCTAAAGTTATTTAAATTGATTTAGTAACAATTATATTGGTATTTGATATCATTAGGATTGTTCACGGTGACTTTTGTGTGAGCATAAGACAAGTTCTGTTTTTGTTTGCTTTTTGATTTATGAGAAATTTTTCTATAAATAATAATATATTTCAAGTCCGTTGCAATTCTGCTACCCATTGAATTTTGCTTTCGGTTTCTCACGTTAAATTTCACACTTTCCGAAGGATTTATTCTTGTTTCGCATTTATCACGAATTGCAGGTTAAATAAACAATAATCAGTCTTATCTTCGCATAATCATAGTATTTCGCTCTAACGAATAAAATGTAATTGTGGGCCTGTACGCGTTTTGTTTGTGTGTGTGTGTGTATTGTATTTTCCCATTTTCTCATTCCGTTTCACAGATAGTCGATACTTCTACTTATTTGCTTGCTATTTGAGAGGCTTAAAACTTAACGTCTAAACACAGTACGGCAGGACCAATACTGATAACTATTATCAGTATTGCATCTTTGACCTAATTTCTTCGATAAGTCTCAGGGAAACTACTCCTAACATTCAACGTTTGGTTCGACTACTTTTGCTCCACGCTTAAATGTGGATACGACTAAGGAGACTATTCGCTAAGGATATGTGGATTCTGTTTGCTCACAAATAGGGAAGGAATCAAATTGCTGTATGTTTTGAACAATTCTGGTTACCGCATTGGTTTGTCTTACGATCTTACGTGTACTTCGCCATTAATAGCTTGGTTTAGCTTTTGTTCGATGAGATATATTTGACAGGAAACTGGCAGAGTGATGGCAGATACCGAATTTTAACGGTATTTCTAAACAATAAACTAGTATATGCAAAAAGCTACCTATTTTATTCGGGACTCTTCTTCTGGCCTGGCTGTAATCTGTCAAAATGTTCAGATTTAGTGTGACGGTATCAAAAGTGTAATCCGATTTTAGCCAAATTAAACTATCTGTACAAAAAAAAAACAGCCTTTAGTTAGACTGAAACTCCAGCAACAGAGGAAACATTTAACGGATTGCGAGTTCCATGTACAAACATAATAAAACTTAGTTTATTTTTTTTCCACTAAGACGCCGTTTCCTGCCTATTTCATGGCGCTCGTAAAGACGGAGAAGCTGGAATGTTCTCAATAGTTTTTAATTAAGCAATCGTGTGTGTGTTTGTGTTTGTGATTGCCTGAAAAGCTTACGACACTATATACAGGTTGGTTTCGCGGTAAACCATTAAGAATCTTTGGCGATGAAAGTTGTGGGATTCTGTAGCAAATTAGTTTGCTTAGTAGTTGATGAGTTTCCTAGCTATTTGCTCTACCCGTACGTACGATATACCTACATACACATATATCTATCTTCGGCTGCTTTGCACTGTATCATCACTTTGATCTAGTAATCTTTTGTTCACAACTTGACTAGTAATAGTAATAATAAATTGCTTTGTGTTCTAGTTTCGCTTCTATATATGCGTCACGAATTGTGAATGGTATTGTGATTACTTATTTTGATGTTTGGTGCTTTCTAAAAATTTCAGTGCAATTTTGGCGTTTTGGCGGAGGATTGCGTGTTTGTCGGATTTGTACCACAATGGCGTTCGGGAAGAGAACTTCCAAAGAAAATAAGCGTTTTTTTTTATAATACTGTTGTCGTATCTTTTCCAAAGATAATTATTTAAATGATAAATTCCTCTCACTTTGGTTCAAACTTAAAATCCCGGTGTTTACTGTACTTTTCGGTGGCTGAAATGATAATTCACCTAAGAATATAACCATGGACTGTTAGATCTCGTATGCATAAAAGCTTCGAGATCTAATTAAACTATTTTTGTTCTATCAAAACCTCATTTCATTTTTGCGCAAATTGTTTCAAAAGGTCCAGTAAAAGCAAAGTATCTTGAAGTTTAGTAAAGCTGCTCTAATTCCATGCATTTCGAAAATAAGCACTTCGTAACTTGTTTTTTTGCTCTTATTAATTTTCTACCACTATATGAACATTATAGCGAATGTAATGTTTATAATAATATTATCAAAATTGCCCTTTTTGTATACTTTGATATTAGCTGATGAAGTTTCAATTCGATAGATCGAAGACTCGTTAATTGGGTGTTCGATATGCGGGCGCTCTATTAGGGCATGCACATGCCCACATGTCCTAACTAAAAAGCACTCCAATGTCGAAATTCAATGCCGTGCTAGTGCATTCAGAAAGCCGGAAATGTAGTTTGAATAATATCTAAGGAAAAAAGATATTCATGAATTACATTTTTCGAGACTTAGGGGCCATCCACATACCACGTGGACAGCTTACCACCACGACCAAGGTCCATACAAAATTTTTAAAATTTATATGGGCAGTTGTCCACGGGGTCAAATCGTTAAAAACCTGTCCACGTGGTATGTGGATGGCCCCTTATGTCTAAATAAAACGAGGGAGGTACAGTATAAGGAAATCTCATACGGCGTCTCGAATTAAAAAAAAAAGAATTTTATATAGTTCTATTTTAAAGCTTACTACGCCATCTGCCTGTGATTTTTGTTTAGTTTTTTTAGTAATAGGATTTCAGTCCTTTTATCCACAGGGCCCTAAATGATGTCTTTAAGCTTTGATTTCTTGCATGGTGGTTCCCCATATTGTATTTGTAGACTTTTCTAAGAAAAAAGGCAGCAAAGGCAAACATAGAAAATGATCCCAAATTAAGCTCAGAATCGCCGAAAAGTGCGTCTGAAAGCCAGAAAAGCCCAAAACATAAGTTCTTCTAAAGGCCAGAAAAGGCCAAAATAGAAAATGATTTCAAATTGAGCTCTGAGTCGCCGAAAAGTGTTTCTAAAGGACAAAATAGAAAAATGATCCCAAATTCAGCTCAGAATCGCCGAAGATGCTTCTAAAGGCCAGAGAAAAGGCCAAATTAGGAAATGATCCCAAATCGAGGTCAGATTCGCCGAAAAGTGCTCCTTAATAACAGAAAAGGCCAAAATAGAAAATAATCCCAAAATGAGCTCAGAATCGCCGAAAAGTGCTTCTAAAGGCCAAAATAGAATATGATCCCAAATTGAGCTCAGAATCGCCGAAAAGTGCTTCTAAAGGCCAAAATAGAAAATGATCCCAAATCGAGCTCAGAATCGCCAGAAAGTGCTCCTAAAGGCCAGAAAAGGCCAAAATAGAAAATGATCCCAAATTGAGCTCAGAATCGCCGAAAAATGCTTCTAAAGGCAAGAAAAGGTCAAAATAGAAAATGATTTCCAATTGAGCTCAGAATCGCCGAAAAGTGCTTCTAAAGGCCAAAATAGAATATGATCCCAAATTGAGCTCAGAATCGCCGGAAAGTGCTTCTAAAGGCCAGAAAAGACCAAAATAGAAAATGATCCCAAATTGAGCTCAGAATCGCCGAAAAATGCTTCTAAAGGCCAAAATAGAGAATGATCCCAAATTGAGCTCAGAATCGCCGAAAAGTGCTTCTAAAGGCCAAAATAGGAAATGATCCCAAATTGAGCTCAGAATCGCCGAAAAGTGCTTCTAAAGGCCAGAAAAGGCCAAAATAGAAAATGTCCTCAAATTGAGCTCAGAATCGCCGAAAACTGCTTCTGAAGGCCAGAAAAGGCCAAATTAGGAAATGATTTCAAATTGAGCTCAGAATCGCCGAAAAGTGCTTCTAAAAGCCAGAAAAGGACAAAATAGAAAATGATCCCAAATTGAGCTCAGAATCGCCGAAAAGTGCTTCTAAAGGCCAGAAAAGGCCAAAATAGAATATGAACCCAAATTGAGCTCAGAATCGCCGAAGAGTGCTTCTAAAGGCCTGAAAAGGCCAAAATAGAAAATGATCCGAAATTGAGCGCAGAATCGCTGAAAAGTGCTTCTAAAGGCCAGAAAAGGCCAAAATAGAAAATGATCCCAAATTAAGCTCAGAATCGCCGAAAAGTGCTTCTAAAGGCCAAAATAGAATATGATCCCATATTGAGCTCAGAATCGCCGAAAAGTGCTTCTAAAGGCCAGAAAAGGCCAAAATAGAAAATGATCCCAAATTAAGCTCAGAATCGCCGGAAAGTGCTTCTAAATAACAGAAGAGGTCAAAATAGAAAATAATCCCAAATTGAGCTCAAAATCGCTGAAAAAGATTTCTGAAGGCCAGAAAAGGCCAAAATAGGACAAGATTCCAAATTGAACTCAGATTCGCCGAAAAGTACTTCTCAAGGCCAGAAAAGGCCAAAATAGAAAATAATCCCAAAATGAGCTCAGAATCGCCGAAAAGTGCTTCTAAAGGCCAAAATAGAATATGATCCCAAATTGAGCTCAGAATCGCCGAAAAGTGCTTCTAAAGGCCAAAATAGAAAATGATCCCAAATCGAGCTCAGAATCGCCAGAAAGTGCTCCTAAAGGCCAGAAAAGGCCAAAATAGAAAATGATCCCAAATTGAGCTCAGAATCGCCGAAAAATGCTTCTAAAGGCCAAAATAGAATATGATCCCAAATTGAGCTCAGAATCGCCGGAAAGTGCTTCTAAAGGCCAGAAAAGACCAAAATAGAAAATGATCCCAAATTGAGCTCAGAATCGCCGAAAAATGCTTCTAAAGGCCAAAATAGGAAATGATCCCAAATTGAGCTCAGAATCGCCGAAAAGTGCTTCTAAAGGCCAAAATAGGAAATGATCCCAAATTGAGCTCAGAAACGCCGAAAAGTGCTTCTAAAGGCCAGAAAAGGCCAAAATAGAAAATGTTCTCAAATTGAGCTCAGAATCGCCGAAAACTGCTTCTGAAGGCCAGAAAAGGCCAAATTAGGAAATGATTTCAAATTGAGCTCAGAATCGCCGAAAAGTGCTTCTAAAAGCCAGAAAAGGACAAAATAGAAAATGATCCCAAATTGAGCTCAGAATCGCCGAAAAGTGCTTCTAAAGGCCAGAAAAGGCCATAATAGAATATGAATCCAAATTGAGCTCAGAATCGCCGAAGAGTGCTTCTAAAGGCCAGAAAAGGCCAAAATAGAAAATGATCCCAAATTGAGCTCAGAATCGCCGAAAAGTGCTTCTAAAGGCCAGAAAAGGTCAAAATAGGATATGAACCCAAATTGAGCTCAGAATCGCCGAAAAGTGCTTCTAAAGGCCAAAATAGGAAATGATCCCAAATTGAGCTCAGAATCGCCGAAAAGTGCTTCTAAAGGCCAGAAAAGGCCAAAATAGAAAATGTTCTCAAATTGAGCTCAGAATCGCCGAAAACTGCTTCTGAAGGCCAGAAAAGGCCAAATTAGGAAATGATTTCAAATTGAGCTCAGAATCGCCGAAAAGTGCTTCTAAAAGCCAGAAAAGGACAAAATAGAAAATGATCCCAAATTGAGCTCAGAATCGCCGAAAAGTGCTTCTAAAGGCCAGAAAAGGCCAAAATAGAATATGAATCCAAATTGAGCTCAGAATCGTCGAAGAGTGCTTCTAAAGGCCAGAAAAGGCCAAAATAGAAAATGATCCCAAATTGAGCTCAGAATCGCCGAAAAGTGCTTCTAAAGGCCAGAAAAGGCCAAAATAGGATATGAACCCAAATTGAGCTCAGAATCGCCGAAAAATGCTTCTAAAGGCCAAAATAGAGAATGATCCAAAATTGAGCTCAGAATCGCCGAAAAGTGCTTCTAAAGGCCAAAATAGGAAATGATCCCAAATTGAGCTCAGAATCGCCGAAAAGTGCTTCTAAAGGCCAGAAAAGGCCAAAATAGAAAATGTTCTCAAATTGAGCTCAGAATCGCCGAAAAGTGCTTCTAAAAGCCAGAAAAGGACAAAATAGAAAATGATCCCAAATTGAGCTCAGAATCGCCGAAAAGTGCTTCTAAAGGCCAGAAAAGGCCAAAATAGAATATGAATCCAAATTGAGCTCAGAATCGCCGAAGAGTGCTACTAAAGGCAAGAAAAGGTCAAAATAGAAAATGATTTCCAATTGAGCTCAGAATCGCCGAAAAGTGCTTCTAAAGGCCAAAATAGAATATGATCCCAAATTGAGCTCAGAATCGCCGGAAAGTGCTTCTAAAGGCCAGAAAAGACCAAAATAGAAAATGATCCCAAATTGAGCTCAGAATCGCCGAAAAATGCTTCTAAAGGCCAAAATAGAGAATGATCCCAAATTGAGCTCAGAATCGCCGAAAAGTGCTTCTAAAGGCCAAAATAGGAAATGATCCCAAATTGAGCTCAGAATCGCCGAAAAGTGCTTCTAAAGGCCAGAAAAGGCCAAAATAGAAAATGTTCTCAAATTGAGCTCAGAATCGCCGAAAAGTGCTTCTAAAAGCCAGAAAAGGACAAAATAGAAAATGATCCCAAATTGAGCTCAGAATCGCCGAAAAGTGCTTCTAAAGGCCAGAAAAGGCCAAAATAGAATATGAATCCAAATTGAGCTCAGAATCGCCGAAGAGTGCTTCTAAAGGCAAGAAAAGGTCAAAATAGAAAATGATTTCCAATTGAGCTCAGAATCGCCGAAAAGTGCTTCTAAAGGCCAAAATAGAATATGATCCCAAATTGAGCTCAGAATCGCCGGAAAGTGCTTCTAAAGGCCAGAAAAGACCAAAATAGAAAATGATCCCAAATTGAGCTCAGAATCGCCGAAAAATGCTTCTAAAGGCCAAAATAGAGAATGATCCCAAATTGAGCTCAGAATCGCCGAAAAGTGCTTCTAAATGCCAAAATAGGAAATGATCCCAAATTGAGCTCAGAATCGCCGAAAAGTGCTTCTAAAGGCCAGAAAAGGCCAAAATAGAAAATGTTCTCAAATTGAGCTCAGAATCGCCGAAAAGTGCTTCTAAAAGCCAGAAAAGGACAAAATAGAAAATGATCCCAAATTGAGCTCAGAATCGCCGAAAAGTGCTTCTAAAGGCCAGAAAAGGCCAAAATAGAATATGAATCCAAATTGAGCTCAGAATCGCCGAAGAGTGCTTCTAAAGGCAAGAAAAGGTCAAAATAGAAAATGATTTCCAATTGAGCTCAGAATCGCCGAAAAGTGCTTCTAAAGGCCAAAATAGAATATGATCCCAAATTGAGCTCAGAATCGCCGAAAAGTGCTTCTAAAGGCCAAAATAGGAAATGATCCCAAACTGAGCTCAGAATCGCCGAAAAGTGCTTCTAAAGGCCAGAAAAGGCCAAAATAGAAAATGCTCTCAAATTGAGCTCAGAATCGCCGAAAACTGCTTCTGAAGGCCAGAAAAGGCCAAATTAGGAAATGATTTCAAATTGAGCTCAGAATCGCCGAAAAGTGCTTCTAAAAGCCAGAAAAGGACAAAATAGAAAATGATCCCAAATTGAGCTCAGAATCGCCGAAAAGTGCTTCTAAAGGCCAGAAAAGGCCAAAATAGAATATGAATCCAAATTGAGCTCAGAATCGCCGAAGAGTGCTTCTAAAGGCCAGAAAAGGCCAAAATAGAAAATGATCCCAAATTGAGCTCAGAATCGCCGAAAAGTGCTTCTAAAGGCCAGAAAAGGCCAAAATAGGATATGAACCCAAATTGAACTCAGAATCGCCGAAGAGTGCTTCTAAAGGCCTGAAAAGGCCAAAATAGAAAATGATCCGAAATTGAGCGCAGTATCGCTGAAAAGTGCTTCTAAAGGCCAGAAAAGGCCAAAATAGAAAATGATCCCATATTGAGCTCAGAATCGCCGAAAAGTGCTTCCAAAGGCCAGAAAAGGCCAAAATAGAAAATGATCCCCAATTAAGCTCAGAATCGCCGGAAAGTGCTTCTAAATAACAGAAGAGGTCAAAATAGAAAATATTCCCAAAATGAGCTCAAAATCGCTGAAAAATATTTCTGAAGGCCAGAAAAGGCCAAAATAGGAAAAGATTTTAAATTGAACTCAGATTCGCCGAAAAGTACTTCTCAAGGCCAGAAAAGGCCAAAATAGGAAATGATCCCAAATTGAGCTCAGAATTGCCAAAGAGTGCTTCTAAAGGCCAGAAAGGCCAAAACAGAATATGATACCAAACTGAGCTCAGAATCGCCGAAAAGTGCTTCTAGAGGGCCAGAAAAGGCCAAAATAGAAAATGATCCCAAATTGAGCTCTGAATCGCCGAAAAATGCTTCTGACGGCCAGAAAAGGCCAAAATAGAAAATAATCCCAAATTGAGCTCAGAATCGCCGAAAAGTGCTTCTAAAGGTCAGAAAAGGCCAAAATAGAAAATGATCCCAAATTGAGCTCAGAATCGCCGGAAAGTGCTTCTAAAGGCCAGAAAAGGTCAAAATAGAAAATGATTTCAAATTGGGCTCAGAATCGCCGAAAAGTGCTTCTAAAGGCCAGAAAAGGCCAAAATAGAAAATGATCCTGAATTGAGCTCAGAATAGCCGAAAAGTGCTTCTCAAGGCCAAAATAGAAAAATGATCCCAAATTGAGCTCAGAATCGCCGAAAAGTGCTTCTAAAGGCCAAAATAAAAAATGATCTCAAATTGAGCTAAGAATCGCCGAAAAATGCTTCTAAAGGCGAGAAAAGGTCAAAACAGGAAATGATCCCAAATTGAGCTCAGAATCGCCGAAAAGTGCTTTTAAAGGCCAGAAAAGGCCAAAATAGAAAATAATCCCAAATTGAGCTCAGAATCGCCGAAAAGTGCTTCTAAAGGCCAGAAAAGGCCAAAATAGAAAATGATCCGAAACTGAGCGCAGAATCGCCGAAAAGTGCTTCTAAAGGCCAGAAAAGGCCAAAATAGAAAATGATCCGAAATTGAGCTCAGAATCGCCGAAAAGTGCTTCTAAGTGCCAAAATAGGATATGATCCCAAATTGAGCTCAGAATCGCCGAAAAGTGCTTCTAAAGGCCAGAAAAGGCCAAAATAGAAAATGATCCCAAATTAAGCTCAGAATCGCCGGAAAGTGCTTCTAAATACCAGAAAAGGTCAAAATAGAAAATAAACCCAAATTGAGCTCAAAATCGCTGAAAAATATTTCTGAAGGCCAGAAAAGGCCAAAATAGGACAAGATTCCAAATTGAACTCAGATTCGCCGAAAAGTACTTCTCAAGGCCAGAAAAGGCCAAAATAGGAAATGATCCCAAATTGAGCTCAGAATTGCCAAAAAGTGCTTCTAAAGGCCAGAATAGAATATGATCCCAAATTGAGCTTAGAATAGCCGAAAAGTGCTTCTAAAAGCCAGAAAAGGTCAAAATAGAAAATGATCCCAAATTGAGCTCAGAATCGCCGAAAAATGCTTCTGACGGCCAGAAAAGGCCAAAATGGAAAATAATCCCAAATTGAGCTCAGAATCGCCGAAAAGTGCTTCTAAAGGTCAGAAAAGGCCAAAATAGAAAATGACCCCAAATTGAGCTCAGAATCGCCGGAAAGTGCTTCTAAAGGCCAGAAAAGGTCAAAATAGAAAATGATTTTAAATTGGGCTCAGAATCGCCGAAAAGTGCTTCTAAAGGCCAGAAAAGGCCAAAATAGAATATGATCCCAAATTGAGCTCAGAATCGCCGAAAAGTGCTTCTAAAGGCCAGAAAAGGCCAAAATAGTAAATGATCCCAAATTGAGCTCAGAATCGCCGAAAATGCTTCTAAAGGCCAGAAAAGGCCAAAACAGAAAATGTTCTCAAATTGAGCTCGGAATCGCCGAAAACTGCTTCTGAAGGCCAGAAAAGGCCAAATTAGGAAATGATTCCAAATTGAGCTCAGAATCGCCGAAAAGTACTTCTCAAGGCCAGAAAAGGACAAAATAGAAAAATGGTCCCAAATTCAGCTCAGAATCGCCGAAAATGCTTCTAAAGGCCAGAGAAAAGGTCGAATTAGGAAATGATCCCAAATCGAGGTCAGAATCGCCGAAAAGTGCTCCTTAATATCAGAAAAGGCCAAAATAGAAAATAATCCCAAATTGAGCTCAGAATCGCCGAAAAGTGCTTCTAAAGGCCAGAAAAGGCCAAAATAGAAATTGTTCTCAAATTAAGCTCAGAATCGCCGAAAATGCTTCTAAAGGCCAAAATAGAAAATGATCCCAAATTGAGCTCAGAATCGCCGAAAAGTGCTTCTCAAGGCCAAAATAAAAAAAATGATCCCAAATTGAGCTCAGAATCGCCGGAAAGTGCCTCTAAAGGCCAAAATAGAAAATGATCCTAAATTGAGCTAAGAATCGCCGAAAAATGCTTCTAAAGGCAAGAAAAGGTCAAAATAGAAAATGATCCCAAATTGAGCTCAGAATCGCCGAAAAGTGCTTTTAAAGGCCAAAGTAGAATATGATCCCAAATTGAGCTCAGAATCGCCGAAAAGTGCTTCTAGAAGCCAGAAAAGGCCAAAATAGAAAATGATCCCAAATTGAGCTCAGAATCGCCGAAAAGTGCTTTTAAAGGCCAGAAAAGGCCAAAATAGAAAATGATCCCAAATTGAGCTCAGAATCGCCGAAAAGTGCTTCTAAAGGCCAGAAAAGGCCAAAATAGAATATGATCCCAAATCGAGCTCAGAATCGCCGAAGAGTGCTTCTGAAGGCCAGAAAAGGCCAAAATAGAAAATGATCCGAAATTGAGCGCAGAATCGTCGAAAGGCCAGAAAAGGCCAAAATAGAAAATGATCCCAAATTGAGCTCGGAATCGCCCGAACGTGTTTTTAAAGGCCAAAATAGAAATTGATCCCAAATTGAGCTAGGAATCGCCGAAAAGTGCTTCTAAAGACCTGAAAAGGCCAAAATTGAAAATGATTGTTCTTGGAAAATGAACTCATGATTGTTCCTACATCATTTCTCTGGACCAGCATGGGTTTATGCCGAAGCGCTGGACGACGACAAATCTAGTTACCTTTACATCGTTTATTACTCGAGAGATTGAACGCGGTCATCAAGTAGACGTCATATATACCGACCTCTCTTCTGCATTCGATAAGGTAAACTACGAGATTGCTTTGGCAAAATACGACTGAATAGGCATTGATGACAACTTGCTAATTTGGTTTCGCTCTCACTTGACTGGCAGAACTATGTCTGTTAAACTCGGTAATTTCATCTCATGCCCCTTTTGTGTTACATCCGGCGTTCCTCAAGGCAGTCACCTCGGAGCATTCCTTTTTCTACTATTTATGAACGATGTAAATTCGGTTTTCAAATGTGAGAAATTATCTTACGCTGACGATATAAAACTATTCAACACAATAAAAACACCCAAGACGCCCAGATGCTGCAACAAGATTTGGAAGCCTTCGATAATTGGTGCCGAATTAATTGGATGTCACTGAATGTGCCAAGTGCTCAGCTATCTCCTTCGATCGGAAACATGCCATGCATCTTCACGAGTACAGCTTACAAGGGACTGTTTTGAGTCGCGAAACGGTAGGATAAGGATCTGGTAGTTATGCTCGATTCAAAATTAAGCTTCAAGGATCATGCTGCTTACATAGTCTTAAAAGCTTACGTCTTGGCGAGCTTTGCTTTTGCTTTTAGTTATTAAGATACTTTAGAAAGTAAGCTACCAGATATAATTGGCGCCGTTAAACATTAAATTGTATTTGTGCCGTGTCAAATAAATTATAGATGAAGAAAAAAAATAGTCTCAAAAGCTTCATCGCAATTGGGATTTTTGTTTCGTTTCGCTAAAAACTTCAAAAACTGCCTAAAAGCGCTCTATTGCTCTCTGGTCCGTCCTATGTTGGAATACCCCGCTGTAGCATGGTGTCCTTTCTACCAAGACACAAGGATTGAAGCCGTACAACGCAAATTTGTTCACTTTGCCCTGGGGCAGTTTCCTTGGCGTGACTCAAGTAACCTACCAAGCTACGAAAGTCGTTGTAAGCTCATCGAGAGCTACTGTAAGGAAGGCGGATTTTAGCCAAGGCGTGTTTCGTTGGAGACCTTCTTCAGAGAATCATCGATTGTCCTTTATTACTCAGCCTTTTTGATATAAACATTAGACGACGCAATCTCCGTTCCCATACGTTTTGAATTACCCGACCCGCAAGAACTAACTACGATTTTGAAAAAAGTTGTGTTTTGAGCAATTCTTGATTTTTATTTGATTTATTTCTCTTGAATCTATCATTGAACTCTCCACAAACAATTCGTCGTTTTGAAAAGAAATGATAGAGCCTTCTTTTGTAGTAGGAAAAATTGGCCGCCATCTTGGATCTAGCTGCCTTATTGGACTATGACAGAAAAACGTATTTTTGAGCAAGTTCGCAACCACCGAGTTTAAATTCTACACCACCATTGGAAAGCAGAGAAAAAATGCTTCAAGATTGACTCCGTGTGTTGATATTTCTATACTTTTGAACGGAATTTTCATCTGATTGAGAAGTTTTGTATTCCTTCACATAAAGTCATGAATGTTTCAACAAAATCAATTCCACGAAATCTCATCTAAAAATGAAGCCCTATTGACCGCCCTGCAACATGCATATGCATATATGCAACAATTACTGACCAGACTGCGCAATCCACCGCCGAAAACCCCATCAGATCACCACTACTGGCTTCGAACCGACACCCTAAATAGAGAGCTACCCTGTATACCCTGGATACCACTCGTGTGATCCCGTACGAAAACTGCCACCGAACGAAAGGTACAACCCTCGACTACACCCGGTACACAAGCGTATGCTGAGTTACACCTGGGTGTTGTTGATGTTGTTCTAGTAAGGTCAGATGGCCGATACCTGCTCGAGATCGGCGGATGACCGACCGGAATTCATCACCACATTTTTCGCTGCGTAGTCCGTCACGTAGCGGTCGCTGTGCCGCGGATAGATATTACCCATCTCCTGGCCGCAGCACCAAGCACTTCGCGTCGTTAGAATGCGCTTGAAGGCCGCCCGAAACTCGGTGTTAAAGATGGAGTAAATGATCGGATTGAACGCCGAGTTGGAGTATCCAAGCCAGGACAGCACCTTGAACGTCTGTGGACCGATGCATGTTTTGCAGAAAGCGGCAATGATGTTCACACAGAAAAATGGCACCCAGCACACAAGGAAAACACCCATGATGACGCCGACCGTGATGGCCGCCTTGTGGTCGGATACGTGGTATGGCGAGGACGCGTGCGCCGCCAGCTGGCGAAGTTTCAGCTTGTTCTTGTTTGGCTTCGGTCGTCGTATGCTCCGATAGCGCTTTTCACTAATCTCTCCCGGTCGGGTTACCGCCCGTATCGACTTAACGTGCTTCTGGGCATAGCAGTACAGCCTGAAAGAATAGAATAAAAAATCCCTTATTAATGCACAGAAGAAAGATTGCGTGCAATCAAAACAAAAATATTTATTATTCCTAACTGTCATCTAGCTTCAATCAATCTTCTTCGCAGCAGAGCTTGTTTGCATAAGGCGTCTTCAAAATAGGATGCATGTTTCTTCAGGAAAGAAATCCTAATAATTCAACCGTTTTTTTCATGTTTGAAAATCGTCCTATTAAGGCGTTTTTTCTGCTGGCACCAGGCTCGGTGTTACGGATGTGACAAATTTTGTAGTACGTGAGCCTGCTGCTGTCTGGGCTTGTTGCACCCGCACCACCACCAACCAGCACCCGACCATATCCGTATCTAGATTGAAATCGAAACCTCTCCGTGACAGGAATTGCAAACACAAGATTTATGCGTACTGCAGCCTCGGGATAGGTTCACGGCTCGCACGTAGGGCGCGCTGTCGGAAAACTCCTCGACGACGGACGATGGATCCATTTCTGTTAGGGCATGCTTGTGGAAACGACATGTTTAATTTTCGTCAATCAATGTAGACTACAATTCTAATGTATACGTTAATCTTAAGCTATCGAGTTCTAGCACGTAATGCGCTTTTTAATGCGTTCCGGGACATGGTAACGTCTATAATCTCGCAGTGTTTGTTGTATGCGTTCATGATGCTGTTAATTGGTCCATGTTTGGCGTACAGTGACCGGTAATTATTGTTAGTAAAAATATTGCGCGTTCTTAAAGGACGAGAAGGAGCATAAAAGTTAAGAGTTTCCAGCAGATTTGGTGAATTAACACGTTGTGAGATCATATCGTTTACAAAGGTAATCATGGTTGTTTCTCGTCGTTTCTTCAGAGTTTCGATATTAATAAGCATGCAGCGAGATTCGTAAGAAGGGAGAGGATATGATGCCCAATTGAGTTTTCTTAATGCAAAAACCAGAAATTGTTTTTGAACTGATTCAATACGATTGATATGAACTTCTTGATATGGGGACCAAACTATACTGCAGTACTCTAATATTGATCGAACATAGCTCACAAAAAGAGTTTTTATTGTGTATGGGTCCTTGAAATGATAACTGAAACGTTTAATAAAACCAAGCATACTGTTGGCTTTGTTGATTATTGTGTTATAATGATTCACGAAAGTGAGTTTCGAATCGAGGATCACTCCTAAGTCTCTCATTTTGGTACATCTCTCTACAAGTTGTTGGCCTATGTAATAGTTCATAGTTTGCATTGAAAGTTTTCTTGTATATGATATGACATTACATTTCTTAATATTTATATCAAGTAAGCTTTTCAGACACCAAGTATAGAAGGTATTGATCTGCAACTGAAACAATTCGAGGTCAGACTGGTTTTTAATCTCCATATACAATTTCATATCGTCGGCATAGATTAAAATTTTGATCTGGTTAAGTAAAAGGGTTACATCATTAACGAACAAAATGAATAGTAAGGGTCCTAAATGTGATCCTTGCGGAACTCCAGATGTTACCTTCACTGGATCAGAGAGATGGCCTTTGAAACGGACAAATTGTGTTCTGTTCGTCAAATAAGATTCAATCCATTTCACGAGTTGGTTATCTAGTCCAATGCGTTTTAGTTTGAAAATCAGTAATGTTATATCGACTCTATCGAAAGCTTTACTATAATCGGTATATAATGTTTCAACGTAGTTACCTCTATCCATTGCAGCGAGTGTGAAATTAACGAATTCTAATAGATTAGTAGCTGTGGACCTTCCTTTGAAAAAACCATGTTGGTTGATTGTAATACTATTTTTCTCCTGTTCGAAAATTCGTTTATTAACGATTAATTCAAATAGTTTCGGAATACAAGAGATGATTGCTATGCCGCGATAATTTTTTATATCAGAGCGTTTACCTGACTTTAAGATCGGGATGAGAAATGATTTTTTCCACATGGAAGGAAATTCACCTGTTTTGATTGAAAGATTAAAAAGCCAAAACAGTGGTTTTACGAAAGAAGAAGCAAATGTTTTAAGCATAGATGGTGGAATTCCATCTGGCCCAGCACCCTTAGTTGCATCTAGGGATTCTAATGATGTTAATATTTCTTGAACAGTTATATTTTGAACTGATACACTATTGGTACATTCAGGTAAATGCGTGAAATAGTTAAAATCTCTATTTTCATCCGGGTTTTTGTAAACGGTCTGGAAAAATTTCGCAAATTGGTTGCAAATAAGCTGAGACTCGGTACTTTCGTTACCTTCAAAATGCATGCGTGATGGAAAATTATTAGTTTTCATTTTTTCCTTTGCAAAACGGTAAAACTGCTTTGGATCAGATTTGATATTACTTTCTACCCTAGAGTTATAATTCTCATAAGCTAATGAGATTTCTGCATCTAGTTCGCTGCATATGTTCTTGTATCGTTCCAGATTGGTCTCACATTTATGGTGTTTGTACATTTTATGGGCTTTCTGTTTTTTGTTTTTCAAGTTTTTGATCTGTTGCGTGTACCATACGGGATCTTTGAAACAAAAGTTAGTGCGTTTTTTCGTCCTAGGAACTGTATCATTTATAATTTCGTATAATAGAGAGAGAAACGTATTCGCGGCTTTTTCAATATCCTCTTTGCCTCGCAAAAGTGATTGCCAGTCGACTACACTGAGTTTACGGTCGATTTCTGTTATATTAGCTTTTTTAAAGTCATACACATACTCAAATTCACTATCATTGGGACGTGATCTAGTGCTATCTATGTTCAATGAATACTCAATGGCTGTATGAAATTTCTCATTTTTCCATAGAGGATCAACGGCTTTATCTACGCTAAAATCTTCAGTGCAGTTTGTGAACAAGAGATCTAAAAAACAGTTCAGTTCATTTCGTATTGCGTTTACTTGATATAATCCTAACTGACTGGTCGTGTCGAAAATTTGCTGTAGTGCCTCGTTATCTCCTACTATAGGAAGCAACAGTGATTCGTTATCGCAGTCCTTAATGAAGTCTGCATCTTTTTGATTGAAATCGCCGTATATATGAATTTTAATTTCCGGGTCAGAGTTACAAATTACTGAGTTGGCGGTTTCTAAAAATAATTCATAATATTGTTTTTTTTGCAAATTGTGGAGGGAAGTATACTGATGCAAAAATGTGGCATTGACCGTTTAATACAGTTTTGACCCAAACATCGTCAAATTCTTGCTGCTGATGTGACGACTGCCAAGGTGACATGACGCCGCGGAAACGGTGAATGCTGCCGTGCCAAACTGACTATTAGCCCTAGGCTTTTTTGGGTTCGCGGCAGGTGCGTGCTTTCATTTCCGTGGTACCGTTCACCTTAAGGAGTGTTTAGCTATGGCTTCAAAGCTCAGGAAGAGCTGCGGTTTTAAATGCGGGCTAGCATTTTAACCCATTTTCACCTCAAGCGCAACAGTCGGTTTGTATTATGAAGAAAGGTAAATAATAAGTTACCTTTTATCAGGAGAAGGAAATGAAGGACTACTAAATATTTTTCGTTTGCACCATTTTGTTTTTTTTTATGCTTTACAACATTGTTTATTGACTTTTTCGAGTGAAAAGGAAGTGGAAGAAAAGTTATTGCTAACATGTTGAACGAAAATGCATGAATTTCCACGGTTTTCGTAATTGCAATGAGCCTCGGATGTTTTCCTTTGAATTGAAGTTAAGTCGATACAGATTCAAATTTCACTGCAGACATTTACATTCGAGCAGCACACCGTCCTTGACATGAACGAAGGTGATACATTGTATTATATCAGATGAGTTAGTATTTCCACTAATTTCACGGTATGTCTCGATTAAAGCTTTAATTGGATATTGAGATTAATGAAGGATAATTTTCCAGCCTGGTAATAGGCTCAGGGACAAGGAATGCGACTAATTAGGAACTGATACCATATAAGACGATTGTACGCTGAATTGGTTGCCTTAAATCATTCTTGAGGCAAAAGAAAGGAAAGGACAGTGCCAAAACTTGAAGATACAGCACAAACCCGGATGTTGGTCTCGTGTGTTTTCGCAAATTCCAAACCTGCAGGCGGGGTAATTGGCTGCTATAAATGATAATGGTGTATCCTCGAGGCTGTCGTCCACTGGTGTGTGGCTAGATGACGGGTTAAAAGATGTTGGAGGATCGTAAACCGCAGCAGCAAAATTTAGACAGTTAGAAGTGTTCATGTCTGTTTTTGACATTCTTGTGTCTGGGAATGTAGTGGGTGAAGGGTAATAACACTAATTTCTAAAACTTCTCTACTCATGATAAGTTCGTCAACCAGTCTCACCGAGGAAGGGGTGCACTATCGATCCAGTGATAAACTTTTCATTTTTACCTTTCTCTTGAAAAGTTATAGCAATTTTTTTTTGAAATATTGTAAATAGTGCACTATATATGTAGTCTATTTTTCCTTATCATAATCATAAAGTTCGTATGTCCCAGCTGAAACCAGCACCGAAAAATGTTAAGAGTTCAAAATAACATTTTTCAAAAGGTTACAGATAAACCAACTAAGCAGCATTTGCTCCAGTGCTTCTTTGGTAAGGGTTTCCACGAAGTTTAGTTGCGTTCAATTGATTCGTCCAAGTGGAAACATTTTTGGTCGAAAAAAGGAACCCAAGCGGCATTCCTTTCCATGTCACAGTTGAACTACTTATTGCTGCTACATAGGGAGACGTTGCGGAAAAATGTTCTTTTTTCTTTTTCTTCTGCACACAAGCTTCGGTCAATAAGCTTGCAGTTTTATTAGTGTCAGTGGAATCTTTTATAACTAAATCGAGCAATTAAAAGCAGGCACGTTTCGTTAGGTTAAGCTAGTGGCATACACACAGGAAAATTCCTTTTCTGCTGAGCTAGAAAAACGTTCCGGATCGTCATGTAATTTTCCGTGCGGGAATTCCAATGCTGGCTTCCTGTTCTCTTCTCTGTACCCATCTTTCTCGTAGAGAGTTTCTCTGCTCATGTAGGATTGCCGCATTCATTCCACTTCCTGGGTTTTAGATAAGGAGCGAATATCAACTATTCCGGAATGTTTTTACCGGCTTCTGTGAGCTGCAGCATCGGTTATGTAAACAAAAACGTCAATAATGAAAATTTTATGTAATGTAGTGTTATTTTGGAATTTTGTTGCATCCTTCAGTGTGCTTTCAATGTCACTGCGAAAAGCGATGTCCAAAGTTCACACGAATGTTCTTGGCCAATTGAAAAACAAAAAAAAAAAAATATATGGAAATCTGACTGTCACTTCCAAAGAAACCCTGGAGGTTCTTATGAATATGCACTTTCCTGACTCGACAGAGACCTCCGGATTGAACGCTGAAAAGTAACAGAATCTCGGATCCAGGCGCAAGACGTAACTATACTCTGCAGTGCTCGCTTGTCGACACTAATCTCTTTTGAGCACATGCAGTCACCAAGACTGGATCGTAATCTACCAATCTTCCTGTGAAAATCGGACGAGCTGGCTTCACTAGCATTTATACAAGGTGTCACCGTGAAAGTGATACACTTTTTTATGTCATAAAATTGATTCGACAACAGTGTTGTTAGTCTCACTCGTAAGCAGTATGCAACACCTGATGTGAGGTTCTCGTTGCTACCGCTATCACACACTGGAGAATTCTCCGTTCAAGCTATTTCTTGTTCTTTTCGCTTTCTTTCTTGCTCGCATTTGCTCCCGACATCATATGCACATACTCCCGTCTACTCTCCTACTCGTGTGTACCTACTCCTCTACTCGCGATGACGACCAGCCGAAGATAATTGTTTCAAGATGCTTTGCGATGGTTGCAGAGGGACAAAAAATTAATAGGGTATCGGACTACTTCAGCAGCGGTTTGCTTCGGCTGGTTTTGTATTAGACTGCTATAAAAACTCCGATACCCTACACGTTGCGATACCTACTTTACATATCGCCCCACTGTCGGCTGCCGGTGCATGAAGCACAACCGGGTAGATGAAGAAAGCATTTTCGTTCTCGAGCAAAGTTTTTTAAGCACTCCTGCTAGTCGAGCAATTTTAGGTCGAGTACTCCTACTCGCAAGCAGGAACTCGTGTTCTCTTATAGTCGCTGAGGTTCAAAACAAAAGAGTTTTTGCGTGTCGGTGAGCGCTTGCTACTACTCAGGGGAATGCACGAAGAGTAAAGAGTATCTCGAAAGCGTGTGTGCAAAAGACTTGAGAAGCGTAGCATATGTCTCGTTCTCAAGCAGAAAGGAGGAGAAAAGTTTTACTGCTCGCTCGCTTTGCAACGCTTTTCGACAGATGATTTCCTCTCTGGTGCTTATTTTATAATCAGGGTAGAGTAGTAAACTTACAGTCAAATCAATTCAATTCAAATCTTTCGCCTGTGCATTTGATTACGGCTCGCTCACGCTTCTCCAAGTTATCACAAGCCGGATGCACGACCCCTTAAGAGGTGTTGATTAAACACGGTAAATCTTCGTTGAACCACTTTAAAAAACCAATGCAATGCAGCCCGCACACTCCGCTTTTACCCGGTTTCTGCTTGGGGACAACCGTGCCAGTTTCCTTGAGTTATTTGATGGTCATGTTTATGCTTGTCTTTTCTCCTCAGAAAGCCTCTAGAATGCAGGAGAACATTTTGCACTGCGTACACCACTGCTCTCACACTAAAGAGCAAATCAACGCATATGTTAGAAGAGAATGACGGACGATTTTTATCTGGTGAGCTTCCTGAAAGCACCGCGGTGAAATCTCTCTCTTGTGAGACAATGAACTATGGTGTACTTTTTCACACGTATGGACATCATGCACAAAAATTACACAGCAGAGCTATCTGCGGTGCGTTTTACAGTTGGTTTCTTGAGCATGACAGAAGAGGAAAAGAGATTGAGAAAAAAAATAGACTGCGTTGCTCCTGCCGGTCGAGTTTACTCTGGTCGAACTCGTTTTCGCGGTGTAGCTACACGAGGACTACCTTTTGCTCGGTAGTTTTTTTTCACTTTCCGGATTACTCGCCAGTGGACACTGTGGTGTAGTTCTGCGTTTTCTCTGTAGAGTGATTCACCCTGCTTGTTTCTATCAGATGCAGGGATGCCACATATACAGATTTTTCTGTATTTTACAGATTTTTGAACTGATAAAGCAATACAGAATTTGTATTACAGAATTACAGAATATTACCAAAATACAGATTTTACAGATTTTTTTTGCTATACTGACGAACTGAAATCAATTTCAAAGGTGGAATTCGATTATACGATTTTCAAAGTTTTGTAAAAATACAACATCAGAATTATGTAGGTATTGATGAAAAGGAAATGGAATGTGACTTGAACGAAGTGCGAAAATGAACGTTTCGAAATATTTGTCAGGATTTCAGATGGGTTGTTTTGCTATTCACGGATTTCTGATTTTTATATATCAGTTAAAAGTGTGTAATTTTCTCAGTAAAACGTGATTTAAAAAGAAATTTATCATTTTCCTTCGATTTTTTTTTGCCCAATAAAACCCTATTGAATTTCATTGCAATCGGATTTTTAGTTTAGAGGTTATGTTTAAAAATGTGAAAATCACGAAACATCATTATCCCAAAAACTACTCAACCGATTTTAACAAAATTGGTTTTAAATGAACGAGCTACTCAAAAAACCCTTAACTTTTGAGTTTCATGAAGATTGAACGTGTGGTTCGGAAGTTATTCAAAGAAACGTGTTCTGGAGAGTGTTTAATCTCACTCATGTTTCTCAGAGATGGCTGAACCGATTTCCACGAAATCAGTGTTATTTGGAAGGTCTAATTACCCCATAAAACCCTATTGACTTTTTTTGCAATCGGACTATTACTTTGCCTGTTATGTTTAAAAATGTGAAATCCAGCTATGAAAAGGAACATATTCCGAAAACTACTCAAACTCACTCATTTTTCTCAGAGATGGCTGAACCGATTTTAACGAAATTAGTGTCAAATGAAAGGGCTAGCTGCCTCATAACACCCTATTGAGTTTCAATGTAATCGGTCTGTTACTTTGTCTGTAATGTATCAAAATATGAAAATCACGAAACTTCATTATCTCAGAAAGTACACAACCGATTTGAACAATATTGGTAGTTAAAGAATAGTTGATGAATTTTATAGTGATTAAACACGTGGTTCAAAAATTGTGAAAAGAAACATGTTCCGGTGACTTTTCAAATTCACTCGTTTTCCCAAAAATGGCTGGACTAAATTCAACAATCTTAGTGTCAAATGAAAAGTTTGGCTTTCCTATAGGTTCCCATTTTATTTGACTATAATCGTATTTTTATTCCAACTGTATCTGTACTGTATTAAATTATAAAAACAACGAGCGTCTATTATCTCAAAGATCACACGACTTATTTGAACATATCTAGTGTCATTTGAACGGGTTGTCTCTCAAACTCACAAGTAAGAAATTTCATAGCAATTTGATATGTGGTTTAAAAGTTATGAAAAGAAACGAAATTCAAAGACTATTTAAAACTGTAACTGCTTTGATCAAAACATATGGCCTCAACAAAATTTAAATTTGGTATTGTGCTATTCGTAAGTTCCCGGTATTGCGAGTGATCGAAGTGTACGAAATTCAAAGTCATTTATTTTATTTCGCTATTTCTTCAGCACGAATATTTTACTCCTAATTAATACTATTTTAACTTTTTGCCATTCTCTTAGAAAGGTATAGCAATTACTTGCAAAACCGAAGATATGGAAGTGCTCCAAAGGGCCGAATGGCATATATCACTCGACTCAGTTTTGTATGTGTGTGTGTGTGTGTGTGTGTGTGTGTGTGTGTGTGTGTGTGTGTGTGTGTGTGTGTGTTTGTGTGTGTGGGAGTGTGTATGTGCAGTTTTATTTTCCCTTACTTTTCTCATAGATGGCTGGACCGATTTTAATGAAATTATATGCCAATGAAAGTTCTAGTTGCCCAATAAGACCCAATGAAATTTCATTGTAATAGGTTATGTTTAGAAATGTAAAAATCACGAAAATCATCAATATCTCAGAAACCACACAACCGATTTCAATAAAATTGGTATCAAATGAACAGGCTATCTTAAAAACCCTTAACTTTTGAATTTTATATAGATTGAACATGTGGTTCAAAAGTTATGAAAAGTAACGTCTTTTGAATACTGTTTAATTTCACTCATGTTTCTCAGAGATGGCTGGACCTATTTCCACAAAATCAGTGTCATATGAAAGGTCTAGGTACCCCATAAGACCCTCTTGAATTTTTTGCAATCGGAATATTACTTTGCCTGTTATGTTTAAAAATCTGAAATCTAGCTATGAAAAGAAACATATTCCGAAGAATACATAAACTCACTCACTTTTCTCAGAGATGGCTGAACCGATTTTCACGAAATTAGTGTCCAGTGAAAGGTCTAGCTGACTCATAACACCCCCTTAAATTTTACTGTAATCGAACTGTAACTTCGTCTGTAATGTACCGAATTGTGAAAATCACGAAACTTCATTATCTCAGAAAGTACACAACCGATTTGATTAATAGTATTATCAGATGAACGGGCTAGTTAAGGGTTAACTGATGAATTATGATTTAACACGTGATTTCAAAGTTTGGCTGCCCTATACGTTCCCATTCCATTTGATTATAATCGAACTAAGCAACCGTTATGTATTAAATTGTTAATAAAACAACGAATTTCTATTATCTCAAAGATTACACGACTTATTTGAACATAACTAGTGTCATACGAACGAGTCATCGCTCAAACTACAAATAACAAACTTCATAACAATTTGATATGTGGTTCAAAAGTTATGGAAAGAAAAGAAATTCAAAGGCTATTTAAAACTATACCTGCTTTGATCAATATATGTGGCCACAATATAATTTAAATGTGGTATCGTACCATTTGAATGTTCCCGGTATCGCTCGTGATTGTATTGTTCGAAATTAAAAGTCATTTCTTTTATTTCGCTATTTCTTGAGCATTTACATTACGTCAAATTTCATATTTTATACTTCTATTACAACATCATTATTTTACAACCCAAAAAGTGAATACACATTTATTGGATTGAAGCGTTCATGTAAATCTATTTTTACAAATAATAAGTTTAAATGAGAAAGGCTGGGTCTGACCGCTAGGTGGATTAATTTAGGTTTTATTGCATAAAAGTAGTAATTTTCCGAAAGTTTAATTAATCAACAACAAAAAAAAAAACACAGTTGTTCATAAAAAATACCAATTATTTGAGGAGTAATGGCCATTTCCCCGAAACGCTGTTTTTTTGCAGAGATTTGCGGTGTTTACGAAAGAGACCCAGCAGATCAACTGAAATTAAAAACCCCATATTATTTCATTAGTTTGGAAGTATGCCGGGTATCTGAACGATTCATGAGTATATTGTATATTGTTTTCAGTGCAAACGTACAATTACAGCAACTTTTAAGGTTTTTTATGTTATTTTTTTCGCGAGTGTATAAGATGAAGAAATTCTAAACTTAATCTCTGAGAACTTCATGAGAAATAAGTCAATGTTTCTTTCATATATTGCTTTATAAATTCTATAAATACTCACAGAAATCTAAACATATAAAAATGCAGCTCTGTCTGTCTGTCTGTTCCATATAGGCTTGAAAAATACTGAACCGATCGGCGTGAAATTTTGTATATAGGGGTTTTAGGGGCCAAGAAAGGTGACTAAGATAGTTCAAGACCCCTCCCTCTTCTGGAAGGGAGGGGTCCCATACAAGTGAAACACAAATTCATGCACATCTCGAAAACTAACCAAGCAAATGAAACCAAATTTGGCAGGTGGATGTTGTTAGGGGTAACAAAAAAATCCACAATGGTTCGACACCCCTCCCCCTGCTAAAAGGGAGGGGTTCCATACAAATGAAACACAAATTTCTGCACATCTCAAGAACTAACCAAGTGAATGGAACCGAATTTGGCAGGTGCATGTTTTTATGGCTATCAAATATATCTATAACACTTTGACACCCCTCCCTCTTCTAAAAGGAAGGTGTCCCATACAAAAGAAACACAAATATCGCACAGCTCGAGAACCAATCCACCAAATAGAACCAAATTTGGCATGTAAATGTTTTTAGAGGTAATAAATATGTCTATACCCTCTTATGTGAGGGAGAGGTTCCAAACAAATGAAAGGCGAATTTCTGCACACCTCAAGAACTAACCAAATAAATGGAACCAAATTCAGCTGGTGAATATTTCTAGGGGTAACAAAGATGTCTATAATGTTTCGACACCCCTCCTTCTTCTGAAAGGAGGGGTTCCACATAAATTTCTGCACATCTCGAGAAATAATCAAGCAAATGGAATCAAATTTGATATGTTGAGGTTTTCGAGGGCAAGAAAAATTTTCGACTCCAGACGCGATTGTTAAATTTAAGATGGAAACTTCCGGTTTATATCCGAAAAAAGTCTCCAAAAATCATTTTAAAATCCAAGATGGCGACTTCCGGTTACTGAAAAACAGCGAGATATAACCAAATACCACCCAATATGGGTATTTCCGAAATCGTGATCTTGCACTGAAACCACAAATCGACCTCAGACAACATTTTGAGTTGAAAATGGCGACTTTTGGTGACTGGAAAACTGCCGAAAATGACCCAAAAACAACCAAATATGGGTGTTTCTTGAATCAGAATGATGCTCAGAGGCCAGAAATTGTCTCCAAATGCCATTTTGAAATCCAAGATGACAACTTCCGGTTCCTAAATAACAGTGGCAAATGACCAAATAACACTCAATATGGGTATTTCCGGGTTTGTTATGATGCACTGAAGCCACAAATCGACCTCAGACAACATTATGAATTGTAAGATGACGACTTCCGGTGAAGGGGAAACTGCCGAAAATGACCAAATACTACACAATATGGGTGTTTCTTCAACTAGAATGACGCTCACAGGCCAGAAATTGTCTCCAAATATTATTTTGAAATCCAAGATGGCCGTTCCATAAAGAGTGATTGACACAGATCACTCAATGTCGAACAATAGAGGGCCACCATCTTTTTGGATCACAGACTAGATTAGAGGTACACGGACTTGGTATAGGGGCCATTATCTTTTTGAGTAAGTAATCAATCGTTGTACAAGCAGAGGTATACGCAATATACATCTGTGTATTGGGAGGCTAGGGGACCTGTTACGAGTTATGTACCTGTATTCCTGCAGATTTACTATTCTTTCATCTTCTTTATCATCATCGCCTCAAGTACGTTAATGGAAGGTATAACGTTGTGGATGACATTTCCGAAAGTTTAAAGTTTTTCAATCTGGAGAAAAGTTTTCGTATGGTATCGAATGGCCAGATTTTATTAAGAGTTGAACCCATGACTATTCGGTTGTCAAAGCGGACTCTGTAATTTTGCGGCTACGAAGCTCCAGTCTATTTCTAGTCTAGGAGTACAGTGCAACTCAGGGGGCGTTCCCACTTTAATAAAGTTATGCTACTTTAAGTAGCCGGCCATTACAGAATCGAGGGAAATGAACATGCTGACATCGTAGCAAGACAAGGATCTGCAATTCATGGGACCAGAACCGTTTCTGGGTATGGAGAACCAATCCCAAAACGGTCTATGGTTTCATCAACCTACAAGCTCAATTCCACTAATGAATTCAAGCATCTTATAATCTGCGTGAAGCCATCGGGGCCAGCTACAAAAGACAGTCATTCCTGTTGCAGGAGCACCTCTGCCCAATGCTATTCAGGCAGATAAAAAATCACCGGCTGTTATTTCTCAAGTGTCATGATTTGGAACCGTCTGGAGCATCAAATACGTTGTCCAGGTTTCAATCGTTTTTTTTTGCGGCGATGGAGCTAGGTTTCTGTGTTGGAAATCAGCTTCTTAAATTGGTTATGCTCAATTTATGTCCACTCTGCTTGGCCAGCATGTATGGCCATACAGAATAGTTTAGAGGATTAAGGTTAAGCTGGAGAACCACTGGGAGCTCCCTACACCTGGATACGGCTCCCCAAACTATCTTCTAAGCGGTGCTCTAGAACCGCGGGATGTTTATGTGGAATTAGGGGATGCTGATCAACGTTGGCACCCACGACCGATCATTTTGGCATTGTGGGACTGTTGCAAGACAACGAGTTTCCCATCAAAAAATACAAACTCTGCTTTGTCCAGCCTCTTTTTGCCCCAGAAATCTTCCAGCGTGAAATGTCTAGAATCCTTAGCGCCGTTGAAAATATTATCGTCTATATAGACGATATCCTTGTCTCCGCAGCGACTCTAGAGGAACTCCGTAGGTCCACGTCTGAAGTCCTGAAGTTTTTCAAGGAGAATCATTTGATGGTGAACACTAAGTCGCCCAAAATTTCTGGGTCATGAGTTAGACGAAAGAGGATTCAAAATGGATGAAGCGAGAGTAACAGACATCCGAAGGCTTAGGCAACTGAACACTATTTCCAAACTTCGTAGCTTCCTGGGCTTAGCTTCTTTCCTAAGCCCCTACAATGAAGGCTTCGTGAATCTCACAGAACCACTGTGCGCAGCCACCAGCCAGATTGTTTGGTTATGGGGTAAGAATCAGACTTTGAACGTTTGAAGAGTTGCATCGTCAAGTGTACTACTTCGCTCGGGTACTTTTCGGATAGAAACAGGACTGTATTAAACACGGACGCCCTTGGGGTTGTCCTGATCCAAGACGATGGTTTGACTTCCCCCGCATTATTAGCTTTGCATCGGAAGCTCTGACAACGATCGAAAAGAAGTACCCGCAGAACCAACCTAAAGCATCCCTTACTAACACGCAGAGAATCCATCCCCAGGATACCTATAACTCGGTGACGGAATCGTGAAAGGAATCGCAAACACGATCCGGAGGATTCCCACTCACGATTCTTATTTCAAGAATCCTAGAGCCATATACAGGGCATTCCTGAGGATTCTTTTTCAGGAATCCTTTTCAAGGACGCTCAGGAATCCAATGTGAGGAATCTTAGAGAATCTATGCGAATCGTATGTGTTCGTCCGGGATTGGCCGCTGTGTGGGCTGTGGAGCACTTCGCCTACTACCTGCTAGGAAGACACTTTACGCTCCGAACTGACGCCCAGGGTTTTACGTTTATCTTGAATCGATGATTCGAAGCGAGTTTTGAATCGCGCAGACGGGTGGGCTCTTAGGCTTAGCCCTTATTGCTTTGATGTGGAATACGTGCGAGTGAGAGAGAACGACGCGGATCCATCATCAAGACTATATGAAAGTGGGGACGGACGGACGGGGGGGACTAACGGAAGATGAAATCAAACAGGCTACGGAAATGGATGCACAGCTGTCAAAGGTATATTGAGTTGGACTGGCATGAATCCTACTTTCCAGGTAAATAGATTCGTGATGATTTAACTCTGCGTGACGGTATAGTAGTAAAAACTGGCATCGCAGTCATTTCAGAGGCCTTACACCAGAGATCGCTCATAAAGGCTATCCGTCGACGACAAAATTCAAGAGCGTCTTAAGACAACGCGTATGGTGGCCTGGCATGGCAAGGGACGTGAAAGCATGCGGAAAATTAGGCGGAATACGGAAGACCCGAGAAGCCTACTCCAATGGAGAGAGTTTTCGCCCCAGCCTCGATTTAGAATACGGTCGCTATTGCCTTTAACGGACCCTATCCTAAATTCAATAACGTCTTGATCCTGGTCATAGTGGACTACCGATCCAAGTACATAATTGCTAAACCCATCCCAACAACCCATCTACGAGTTTTGAGCATACGAGATTCGTGTTGGATAAGATTCGACAGAGAGGATTACCCAAAACACATAAAATCGGACAACGGTTCACCATTTAATGGCGACGGATATAAGGACTATTGCCGAAAGCACGATATTCTCGCCATCTTTTCCATTAGAGCGATGACCGCGGTGACTACAATTGCGACGAGTAACAAAGCAAAACTCAAAGCCGCAATCCATGCCTACAACGCTGCAACGTACTCTGTCACAGGGATACCACCGGAAGAGGTTATGATGAGCCACAAAATTAAGCGGGGACTGCCCCTCCTCTGTAGAAGGAAAGCCACGTTCAATGATGGCTAACTGAATTCAAGGGACCTTGAGTTCAAAAGACAAGATAAATAGCGAGAAGACGTTAACGCGTACGGGTACGTGTGTGCCGAGTCGGACCAGTAGACACAGTAGTTGTGGAGCGTCATGCTCATGCTTAAGCAGAGTCCCAATTACGTCCTCGGATATATACGGTAATGGAGGAGCGAAATGGTATGCTTGTTTTAGTTGACGAAAACGGACGAACTTTGATGAGACGTGTTTCACAGAAGGTGAGTTACTGGAGGAAACCCGATAAAATGAATAGCGCAGCTGATGGTAGCAGTGTAGGGACGAATGACCGTTTGGGGTTAAGGTGAAACGGGATTGTGGCCTTTTCCTATACAATTTTGAGGTTAGAGTTCTTTTTACTTCGGTATTTTGATCGTAAAAAATCGGCTTTCACTAAATAAACAGCACTCAAATTGCTACTTCAGGCATGCAACAGTTGTGAAAACAATTAATCAAAGTTTCATGTACGTAGTCTTCATAAATCAAGAAAAAATTAGTTTGCAAAATTCGAGTTGATCGCGACCACGTCCCGTTTCACCTTAAAGTCCCTTCTAAAGAAATCAATCAATCAATGTTAGCAGTGATAAGTCAGTAAATATTTGGGAAGATAGATTCAAGTTTAATAGGTTTACTGAATGTCAGTTTATTATCCGACTTTTTTTCTTTAAAAGACTGCAATTCAATATGGTACACTAATGCCGTGAATTGACATAGTTCATCATAGAGAATGCATAGGTACATCATTTTACATTTGAATTGAGGATTACGTGACTTAAATAGAGGCTATAAAGAAAAAAATACAGAGACTTCAAACAAAGAATAAGGCTCAACGAAGGCTGTTACATCGTTCGCCATTTTGGCATACACCAAGTGCTGATAAAAGTCATTTTCCCCAGAAAAATTCTTCGAAAATTACAGCCAATCATTTTCAATTTTCACTTGCAATGATCGCAGCACTCTTTTAGATACACTAGATTTTCGTCCTAGTAACGTGCTGTTATACTCAGATGAAATAGATCGCGCGCATCGTTCACGGTTACGGAATAAAATTTGACGACAAATCCAACCAAATGATCTTCACTTCAAAGCGAAAAAGAAAAACAAACAGTCCACTCAACCTAAATGAACCTCACCGAAACACTTTTTCACTGACACTGACCGATGCCTTGACAATCTTAGTTAACTGATAAACTGATTTTGTTGTCTTGCTTTCATCGCATGAATTATAATGAGGTGTTTTGACAGTTCACTTCCATGCAAAAAGCGGGAAGGGAGAACTCTGAAAGGATTGTAAAAAAATAACGTTTATGGATGCTTTTTTTCACTTTCACTCAAGAGTGTCAACAAATATCAACCCTGCACCAGCTACCTTGTTTGGGTAGCAATTAGAACGAGCAAATATTCCCCTTTCGGAACCGCTCAACCGGATTGAAAATCGAACGACTAAACGACCCGTTGCCACTAGCAACTGTTTACTTGTTTTTGCTTAGAAGGTCACGGTTTAAACTGGACATAAACGTGTAAAAAAATGTTATGGCGAAGATTTGTTTTTTACCGATGCTGACTGGAATTTTTTTTTCCGATACTTCTACGGTCGTCATGGTTGAAACTTTGTAGTCGCGAGTAAACCAAGTACATTTCTCGCTACGGCTTTCAGTTTTCACTAACCAAAACATGGTTGTGTGGTGTGGTTGTTTTAAAAAGCCAACGGCTTTCTTCTCCTCGTACGTCAAAGCTAGAATGTGTCAAAACAAACCAACCGGTGGCTATTGTTTTCTCCACTATGAAGTGTGTGGGATCCGTTCATTCATCAACCGTTGCTAGTCAAGACTCGCTCAAAATGTGAGGAGGAGTAAATTTGTTAGCTTCTTTAAGGATACTGTACGCTGAGCGTAGCGGTAAGCGTGAAGAGCCTCTTCGGGACTAGCGCTGCGTTATCCCTTTTGCTCTTGTCAATGGCGTTGTTAACGCTCCGTGTGTTCCGGACTAAGCCCGACCGTACTGGCGGTAAGGGTATCGGTCCCGGGGGAAGCCGGCGGTTTACGATGGGCCGCTGACAATTGCCAACTGCCGTGAAAGCGTGACAGTAAGGATGTGTTCCATTGTTTTAAGTAGGGACCAGCTTTTCATCGCAGTTGCTAACATAACATTTTCGGCATTTTGACGACGGCTCAGGATGCAAATAGGTTGTTGAAGTGAAATGGTAATTGAGTTGGGAAATGTTAAAATCGGGCTTCGGTATTTTAGTGCGTCTGCATTTATTGTTAGGATGAAGGGTTTATTGCGGGATGGTACTGTTGGTCTCTGTGTTGTTCTGGTATTGAAGTGAGGTACAGTAATACAATAATATCCTGATGGTAATTGGGAATTTAGTCACTTTTTAGACACAACAGCACAGCTCAACTCACAAAACCGGATAAAGAATACACTCTTGATGATATTTTATTCCAATAGCGCTGTTTGATTTGTATTCTCGCTTCACCAAAGAAACGATGAAGATCATTTGGTTGGTTTTTAAGCAATTTTTTTTCGGGTGGCCGTGAACGATACGCGTGAAATATTTCATCACAGTATGACAGCTCGTTACAAGGTTGAAAATCTAGTATTTGTATACATATGAAAGGGTGCTGCGTTCATTGAAAGTGAATATTTAAGAAGATTGGTTGTAATTTTCGATGAATTTTGCTAGTAAAAATGATGAAGAATTTTGCTAGTGAAAATGAAGAATTTTGCTAGTGAAATGATTACTCTACTGTCGCAGAGTAATTGCTCGCCAGGTTCGTCGTTTCTTCGCTTGTCCACGGGGAGACGTCAATGAAGTCTTCAGAGACTTCAGGTTACACAAGAATATTTCTCTCGTTTTGTCGGTTTTCACGATCGTCGTCCAAAATTATTATCTCGAAAACCCTATTCTTGAATGTAAGAATTAATTTACTTTACTTAAACAAACCTTCTGTAAGTTCATTGATAAATTTCAACTATGATTCAGTTTCCGTTGGTAAAGTTTGCTGCAAGCTCTAGCGTTTTGATTGTCACATCGCGTTCAAAAGGCAAATATTGCTGACACGATAGAGCGAATTTTCGATGAGACTATAGCGGTACCGCAAACGGCTGATCCGTAAATGGTTTCTTCGCTCGACAAACGAACAGGTCTACATAGCGGGAAGCTCTTTGCGAAGCAGTAGGATATTATTTCTCGCAGAAAATACGATTAACTTGATACATAAAGCGGTGAAAATGTTTCTCCTGAGCAGAGGATTTTAGCACCTCGTTTTCCCTTTTGTCTGTCACGCGTGGGAAACCTGGGAGCCGGCCTGGGAGCTAGGGTAGAAAAAATAAATGGAAACTTATCGCATCCTTCTGTCATTTGCTCGGTCAGGTCCCTCGAGTATGCAAGCGAACGAGAGCCTACAACAAGATCGGCGGGACTTAGTGGGTGCCAAGTGAATGGATTACGAACGATTTTCCACTCGTTCTGTTCCTACTGGTTTGCTTTTATTCGTCCATCCGTTCGACCGTCTGCTGCTTGATCCGATTCAGTGCCGAAAGGTGCCAAACGGATAGCAGCGATTTCAATTAAAATACATATAATGGAGTCACGCCGTCGTTGCTCTTTTCTCCAAGCCGACTGCTCGTTTGGCTGATGCCGGGTGTAGATATACTGTCCGTCGTCTGCCAAGAGGGCGGAAATCTGCTTCCTATTACGGTTCCGGCCCCGGGAGATTAGGTGAGGTGATTTAGATTTAGATCTTCCTCGGGAAGATTGCGATTGGACCATTTGTATGAGGAAACGTAAAATCTATTTTTTCCTGCGGTTGCTAGCTTTTAACAAGTAATTGCGAAATAAATTGGTCTCGGTCAAAGAGATAAATGAATAAGTTGGTCTGTTCAACAAAAAAAAAAAGTGGGATAAAATTAAATTTCCCCCTACCTGCAATAGATTCCAATCATCACTATACACGGAACGTAGAAACTTATACAACTAGAAACGACGGCGTAGGTCGGCGTCAGGTCCAGGGCGCACGTTTCGTACTTGACACCGTTGATGATGAGCGAGGTGTCCGTTTCGTCCCGTTTGTCCCGGTGTAGGTCCAGCGAGATTGGCACAAACGATACGAGCGCCGCCAGTAGCCAAATGACGACGATCGTCCCGATAGCAACTCGGCGCGTCACCCAGCGGCCATATCTGCGAAGAAAAAAAAAACAAGAAAAAGAGAGAAAGAGAACGGAAAATGAAATCAATGATTGCCGGGCGTTCAATTTCGTTGATCTGCTTCAATCATTCGCGTAAAAAGGCTCTGGTGCGATATGAAACGGACTTTTTTGTAAGCAAACAAACGAATATTGCTCGTTCATGCTCGCTTGGTGTTTCTATTGGTGTTGCCAATGCAGCAGATTGCCTAACGAATCCTAGCTGAACTGGAACGAAAGACGCGGATCATTGGTGTGATTTTTTTCATGATGAATACAGTCCACTAAATCACCAAAGTGAAAGATGGTGATTTTTGGAACAACACTGGCAACACTTGATTGACGTACAAAATGGAGCAACGACTCGTTAAGGAGAAATGTTTGATAAAAACTCTGATTGAGGAAGTTATTGCAAAATCACGAACTGCTGAATGCTAATGAATGATGATTGACGTAAAGTGATACGTTACATCGCGATTGCGTTTCACTGCAATACGAAGTAAGTGAAGTAAGCTTGTTCATACTGGACTGCCGAAAGTAATGGCGCTCGAAAATGTAAAAGAGGCATAATGTGAAAATATTATTTCGGTATTAATTTATAAAGGGATTACAGTTGCAATTTGCAACCAATACTTTCATAACAGCCCTGGTTTGTCTTCTGCGCTGATTCACATATAAGATAATTAATTTGTTTTGATATTTCACTAGGCTGGGGTACATTCTGTAAAACCAGAAATTAGTATGTAACACTTCAGGAGTGGAAAATTTTAAATACTGAAAGCGTGCATACAATTATACGGAATGAAATAATCAATGTTTTGTTGGATACGAAATTGTACAAAGTTTTCTAATATAATAAATAATTGTACCTGTCGTTTTATCATTTTTCGAGGTGAAAATTAAGGAAAAGTGTATACCTAATATCTGTTATACGATCAACACATTTTCCTAACGCAAATATCAAACCCTGTTACAGAAGAGCAAAATGTTATATTAGGGAACACGAGTGAAACTTGGCTTGTGACAGTTGAGTCACGAATGAGTCGAGCAGTTTCGCAGACGAGTTACTCGTCCAAAATCCAGCCGACTTGCCATCTGTAATACTAAAATTCAGGCTAGTAACTCGCCACTCGCCTCGTTTTCTGTAATAGGCTCCATTTAGGTAGGTAGACAAAACGATTCCGAACAAATATACAGGGTCTAGCAATTAAAGAGCTACATTGAAACAAACAACAAAATTCATCAAAGCAAGAAAATCTCATTTTAAATTCATTTAGTTTAACTTAAAACGTTCAGACGATCGAACGAGGCCCACAGGTGGTATTTGATCACAGGTTGCCGCCAGATGCCGCTTCTTCCACAACGCAGAGCAGAGCCTTGGTGCTACACTCCGATTTGGAACTTGACCTTCTGTTTATTATACACAGGTTTCCTCATCTTCATGCTTTAGAGTAAACTTCGGCCTTCTAAATACTCCAGACGGCGCAGTCCATATGGTCCAGGCCCTGTGAACTTGCCTGCCATTCCGAGCTCCTCAAAATCAACCCTAGAAAATGTTCCGCAATGCAGAGTTATTTTTTTCGCTTTGTGAGACGGCTCCGAATCCTGTTGGAAAACAGTAACAGAATAAAAACCCCACGATTCGACGACGTACTGTAGAACTAGTTCCCGATATGTATTTTGGTTCATCTTCGCTGCTTCAGGGACAAAAACCAGCTGAGTCCGGTCATGACGAGCAGCTCCGGCTCGGTCAAAATACCTTCGACTGGATGATGTGGCGGAAGATCGCTGCAAACCAGAGTGTTCATAAAACTGTTGGTACTAGAGTACTTGATTGGCTACTCGCAGTACCATGTCCCCAGGATGATGGTAGAAACGTCTGCAGAACTAGACTTGGGGCCGGGGCGACTTTGAGGGTAGGAAGCAGCTGCTACGATGCGACAGGAGCCGGCAGTGAGCACAGCTGAGCTAGGTGGATCCAGAGCTTCCACAATACTTAGTGACGTGCGCACCAGATGTGTTACAGTGACGGTCGGTAGGTGTTCAGCTATTCCTTGCTTATTTACATACACCCAACGCAAACGGGGAACATTTTATTACTTTAGGGCAATTTTTTATTACACCCAACGCAAACGGGGAACATTTTATTACTTTAGGGCAATTTTTTATTACTAATTGTGTCTTATGTCTGCGCATTATACACAATTAGTAACAACTAAAAAGCAACAAAAATTATGACGGCCACACGCTTGTATGTGTTTCTGCAGGAGAACATACAGCCAAGCACCGCACTGCATGTGTTAGCAAGACTTCACTCGCTACATTTGTATTGATGCAAAGATCTGGTTTATTTTTGTCCCTTTCATCCATTCATAATCAGAATCTATACCGTCAACCTCAATTGTCTAATTAGAAACACTTTCGTTTCGTCCCCCAGTGTTTACTTGAAATGGAAATATGTAATACTGTCTGACCAGAGTTGCCGAAGCTGCGAATATTGTTCTGGATGGGCACAAGTTTTGTATTTTCAAACAGGTCCAAATAAGTTTCCATTAACCAACGATTATGTGCTGTAGATAGCTTGCAAGAAAGCGAATGTTTTTGTTTTTCTCTCACGCAGTTTACAGATCGTGATGTCATTTTAAGGCGCATTTCAAGTCTTTAAAATCATCAACGTTTGCTCACTCTATGACGGGGAAAATGCTGCTTGGCAGCTCTTGTCATATTTTTTCGCTACTCCGTATGCATACAACGAGCGAACTAATACACGCACACCGGATGAATTGGAGATAGAAGAAACTTGAAAGGCCTCTGCCAGGCTGAACGCCAACACGAGCGATGTGGCGAGATATCTGCCGAAGGTTAATGAACAGTTTTACTTACGGCTGTTTATTTACCGACGGCAAGAATCTCGCCCGATCGCTCGCGTTGGCATTCAGCCTGGCAGAGGCCTAACATGTGCAACATATGCGACGGTGTGTGGTTTTTTTTTTACTTGAGATGGAAAGGGAGCATTTTGCGATAGAAAAAAGTTTGCATGTGGTTGAAACGACCATTATTAGATAGTCGTTCTCCCGTAACACGTGCTAAATATATGACAGTATGTGTTGTTACTCGACTGGGGAAGAATTTTATTGCCTTTTAAGTAATAGGTTTGTTACCCAAAAGGCAATTTTGCGCTATTGCTTCTAAAGTAATAAGGAAAAGTTTTGCGTGTACTTTGCAGTGTACAGGGGGTATCATTGTTTTGTGACAAATCTTGCCAAGGTGGGAAGGGTTGGATTAAAATCGACGTAGCATTATTTTTGAAAGCCCATTTTTTTCAGGAGCAGCAGAAACACAACACAGAAGTGTGGTGGAAAAAATTGCTACACGCAGCGCTCATGCTGGGCAAGCAGTTAGCGGGGATTATTCACTCTGCTTTTCTCACATATCGAGGAGAATGACAAGCCTGCTTCTAGTACAAAAAAAAAAGATCGGTTGCATTTCTAAATACGCAATCCGTTTTTGAAAACAAAAATCGTTGTTTTCGTGTGTCTTATAGTAATAAAAGTTACTAGAAACTCGTCTGTTTTCAAAGATGGTATGTTTATTTCTTTTGTGAGTTCGTAAATATTTTTTGTGTTTCCTACAGACATGGATCGTACGGAGTGTTATAAACAACTTTTCTGTTTGCATAGCATAGCATAGCATAGCATAAACAGCTGCACAACTTCGTAGTTGGTGCTAGCAACAATACGCTGTTTACGAGAACAAATTACCTTCGTTTCTGAGCAGCAACATGAAATTTGGGATCTAATTAAATGTTACTAAACAAAGGTCAGATGTCTCCAGAGAACTGTTACCGCCCTGGCCACGTCCTTGCAACTGTTGGGGAACGGAAAAGGAATGTTAGTTTAACATTTACTTAAGAGAACCGCAGAGAACTCTACGTGCTCGTATAAATGTTACATGGGATGGGAAATTTTAGTAGGAAAGGGAGACCCTGGGATACATCTGTTAGATGTTGCGGGTCGATTGATTATATTATAGGTATGAATTTTGAGAGCTAATAAGAGCGGAGGCTGTTGTGATTTACCGATTTTCAGTTTAAATTGTAGTTTTATCAGTTTAATATTTAGATTATTTATATAGCGATTTTACTATTTTTTGTTTTGAGGTTAGGGGTGAATGTATACATAGGTAGTAAGGTTATACGCTTATTATTATCCACCGATTTGACATAATTGTTATTAGTAACAAATTAATATTCAGACAGCCAATTCAAATGGGTTTTACCATATGATAAACTGATAGTCGAATATTGTCAAATTAAACCAACGCGAAAAAAGTCCAATGTTCTCCGAAACTTAAACCCGAACCTCTAAAAATTTTCGTTAAGTGACACATTCGTATGAACAAAAAATCCTCTGTATATTTACAAACATTCTAGTAAAAAATTAGTTTATTTTCCCTCTACTCTCAACCGAAAATACATACAAAACAAATCTGTATGAATCTACCTCTACACGTCGATGATCAAAGCAAAAAAAATGCAGCGCCGCTTACATGTCAAAAAACAATTGATTGAGTATATAGTATGTCAACACCAGCGATGCCAGATTGGAAGACATCTACCCTGCGGTGGAGACATGTTTGTTTGTGAAGACAAATGGAAGACATTCAAAAATATGTGAAGACATTCGAAAATATGTGAGATGACCCGCATTTTGGCAGAGGTGGTGACCTTTTTTTTTGCTCGACAGTTTTCGATTGGTCGGTAACTTTTTCAGTTTTTGGTCGTTCCTAACGAGCCGTCTCGGGTTGGAAGACATGTGAAGACATTTTTTATTACAACGTGAAGACATTTGGAAAAATGACCTGGCATCCCTGGTCAACACAAACAACTCAAACAGAAAAAATTTAAAAAAAATAAATGGAACACCAACACTAGTAATTTTAGTAAATTTCACTATTTATTTTCTCGCAAAACACACTTTAAAAGAAGAAATGTAATGCAACATGTCAAAAGGGTCTATCTACTTTCATCGATTTTCTTGATTGACTTTTCATTTGTTTAATAGTTCAGCTAAAGGAACTATCCTCAACGTGGTTTTTATTTAAAAAGCTAGATTAGATTCTCCGCTATCAAATGGTGTAAAGGACATATCATGAAACGTGTTTAATAAGCCGTGGCGGTTGAAAGAAACCGATCGATCAAAAAATCGATCAAAGCAGATAGATCCTTTTGACATGTTGCTCTACAAATTACATGGAGATAAAAGCGCTTACAAACAATCCACCTACATGAACCGTTACGTTGACAATCTGTTATAAACAACTTTTCTGTTTGCACTGAAAAATAAATCCTACAATGCAGAAGACATTATTCCAGAGCGCAGTGTATGAGTGATAAATAAATCGAATTTGACACGTTTTTTTCAAAGACATGTTTTCTATAAATGGTACAACTTGTATTTTTGTACCGTTTTCTTAGAACGGGAGAAAGAAGGATTCTAATGCTGCTTTTTTCTGGGGGAGTTGAGATTTTGTGTGCAAATGCTACGAGGAGGAAGAGGGAGTGGGGTGTAAAAATCAGGAAAAAATACTCGTACTGGAGCTCCCAAAAACCTGTAGTCCAAACAAAACACACTAGTTTCAGCAAAAAATGAGTGAGGACACAATAAATATAAACTTCGACTGAGCAGATTTGGCTCAAACTTTGAGGAAATGTTTATATAAGGTCACTACGCAAAAATCCCAACGATTGGACCACCCCGTGGGGCCTACCCCTTTTTTGATAAAAGTGCAATTTGTTGTCAAAAACTCCTATTTTATTTTACCTACAAATATATAATGTTTAGAAATAAAGTGAAGCATACTTTTTTAAGAAAAGGAATAAAAAAAAAAAAAAACAACTATTGTCAGGTATGTTCTTTTTGCTTTCGAAAAACTAAATTGCATTTTTCGACAAATAAGTATATTGTATGTTTCCAAAGATAATGCTTTTTTCAGAGGCGGTGTTGTGAATTGTTGTTTTATGCTTGATGGATAACAAATTTTTTTTTATTTCAATACAATAATTTATTACAATCTGTGGTAAAAAGAAATTTATTACATAAATGAGATTTCTCAGAAAAATTCTCTTGATCTCTTGATAACTTGACTGATTTTATTCAAAATGCAATTTCTCCTAACTTTGAAACAAAGTTAGCTATTAGTCAACAAAAGCGAAAAAGTTTTGTATGTAAAACTTGAAGATCTGATTCATGCTTGAAATACATATTGAAAAAAATAAGATTTCAAACAGTGACAACTGCTAAGGCACCTATGAATCGCAATGATCTGTTGTTCTTCTTTTATGAATAGATAAAATTAAGAACAGGGTTAACATCATTTCTTACTTCATTTCTTAGCTGCAGTTATTTTGAACAGTGCAATAGCACAAAGGGTGTTTTGATTCATAGGGGAACTGCTCCCGTATTCATCTCTACCCATATATTCATCTCATACAACATGAAAACACAATTAAAAACAGAAAAAACGGATATTTTCTAACTAAACCAATCTGCTAATCCATGGAATGGATTCTTCTTAGTACACTTTGGATTTCTCATAGTGTAGAATCCTCAAAAACTTACTTAAAAGCTCTCAATTTGATATTATAGGCGGGCATCTGCACTCGAAAACTCATTTAATTCAATCACCTACCTCAGAAAACAAAAGCCGCGCCTTTTTCTATACGGCTACAACGGGACTCGTTTAGCAGCCAACAAGTTTTTGACGTATGACTACGTCTAATCGCACTATATCAAGATACATTCTGCGGAAACTAAAATCAAAGTGTAACGTTGGAATGAAAGATTTCAAACGGTGATACTGATGAAACCACATGATGGATTACAATAATCAATATGTCATTGGATTGATAAAATGATGGACAATTTTGTGATTCTCCAGTTATCATTATCACGAACAATGTACCAATCACATGCGAGCACGCCTGGCACAGACTTCATGAGTAGACACCAACTGCCTGCTGTAATATCCTGTATAGCAGTGGCAAAATAAATTTGACAGAATCTCCCCGTCCCAATAGGTCAACTAATGTTCGCTCCCATCAGCCTAGACTAATTTGATGTCTTGAAGGTGAAGCTTTTTCGGAAAGTTCATAATCACCTCCACTATCAGACAGTTTTACGTTCTGCTTTAGAATGTTACTAAAACTGATGTCTTGAAGGAAAACAGGCAACAGTACTGCACCGAGCAATGTATGAATAGAGCGCTGGCCACTCGTCATCTATCAGTGCAGTAGAACTCGATATTCGTTTGTGTGCAGCCAAGCCAAGTGAAGACTACATTGCCGCTGTCGACGCACAGTTGAGGCGTGTTGGGTTAACGCGTAGGTATCGTTTTGCGATCTGGAACACAATCGAATTGCCGTTTGAATTGTCTTCTTCTTCTTCTTGTTTCGTATAGTAGCAAGTATCAGAATTCAATATGATTATTCGAGTGCTGCAAAATACGCTGCGCCACCGGGGACAACAAAATTCTGTACGTGTCGGTAGAGGCAGATAGCAGGGTATATAAATTAGGTTCATTGTACAGATAAAATGCGTTGTTTATTTTTGAACGCTACACTGTGTTTTTCTCATGTACATTTTAAACTTCCTGTGAATATACATTTTTGTTTAAAAACTGTTATTCTTTATCGTTATTTTTTTCATAACTTGTAACTGCGGGAAAATTTTATTATGTGACATTTTTGACGCTTGGTGATCGGAGAGTGAGCCATCGTTCACAAGACAAATGAATGTTGTTTAATTTCTACTAAATCGTACTTAATTTAGGTCTGTATAGAAGCTTGCCTTTTCGCGTATTGAAGAAAATTGACTTTATTAGAATGAATGGCATTCATCAATGTTAAAGAGAATATTTTTTCCTCTAGAATAGAGTGCTGCAAATAAATAATCAAAAAACAGACCCAGTTCGGTTTTACAAAACACGACACGGCAAAATTTTCCTGTTGTCAAGATTGAACCATGCCAAAAATGAACGGTTCTTTTTTCATGACTTTTTTCATAGATATTTCCACCAATGAACTAGTTTTAGTTCCAAGTCGTTTGAGGTGTCGCTTTATGAATTAAGGCTGACGACCTAGATACTTGATACTACTACCCGAGTAATTAGAGGCTTCGTACTAGTACCGGTCATATTCCAGGAACCGTTTTACCGATTCCGGTCATCCGCTTCGGGAACATAAAGAACCAAAATACCCTTCTTTTGGAAGATGTTGAGCTAAAATTGTTTGAAATAATCAAGAAAACTAAGAAATGTGATTAGACATAATCGCTCGTTTTTGGCACATGTGTACCAAAATTTAACCGTGCCAAAAGTAAAACGAGCTTAAATCAAACAGAGTCTCAAAGGGAAATATAAAACTATTGTAGTCCTTCGTCAACTATGCGGTCGTGTCTTGGATACCACCCTCTTACTATTTTCATTACTAGCGGACCACTTTTTATTTTAATCAAATAATAATCAAAATCACTTACCACACTAACAATACTTCAATCTTAGAAATGTTCACCTCAAATTTCCAAAAACAAGCTTGAATTAGCAGAAATATATGAGATGAGTTTTTACAATTCCCGAATTTCACCTGAATGTATTTTCATCTGTTTTCACTGCGTTGAAGAAAATCAAAAGTTGCCAAATCAGTACCTGTTAATACGAAAAAATCTTACTGAAGATGTTAAATTATTCCGATTATTATTCATATTTCCAGTCCGCTTATTTTTCGCTTTCCTCACTGCTCATACTGTCTGCTTAATGAACCTATAATTGACATAAATCGACAGCACTGCAGTGGTTACCTAGGTTACCAATTTTGCACGTAAACAACTACAGCGGATATCTAGGGCTGCGGTTACGATCATTCATGATAATGTGATAATGAGATGAATAATTGAGCAGTGATTCCAGTTTTGAGATGGATATGGAAGCGTTGTGAAAAATGTTTTGTTTTACAAAATTCAGGATAAATCTAGCAAGTTTATTAAATATACAATGCTAAACGATTCCATGAGAGCATGTAAGCGTATTTTGTTGATTTGTTCAATGATTTCGTGAAAATTTGGTGTTCAATCCGTACATTCTTCGTGAATATCGGCTTAATGAGATGAGTAATAGAGCAGTTCCCCGTAAGTCTTTTTGTTTTTTGTATTTTGTTGTTATACTGCTAAGCAACTGTAAATATGTTTGTAGCCACCTAATTGGGTAGCAGTCAACTTTATGTCGCCCAGAATTCCAGAGAAGGCTCGTCAATCCCACCAGTTTATAAGGATCCCAAGAAACAATTTGGAAGCTGTTATGAGAGCAAATGTGGAACAAAAGCAGCCTTGAAGCAATCGATGCTGAATAAACAACACGTTGAACTATTTGTTGAACAAAAGTTGCAGCATTCTTTGTTCATGTACTTATTCAACAGTGGAACTCTAGCTAAACAGAAGTTGTTCAAACGTTTGCAAATGATTACCAGCAGTACTAATAAATATGTGCTGCGTTGAAGCGCTTTAAAGGTCTCCATTTATCAGTGGCGTTCTCGCCCAATAAAAGCTATTTGAATGTTTCAAACGGCAACTCCGCAACTATTATTCTGCACGTGTTGTTCAAATGTTGCATACATGCGTTTGAAGTTTTTTAAAGAGCAATTTAGCTCTTATAGACGCGAACGCTAGATCACCGGTTTTATAAAACATCCTTCTGAACGCGTCGTATAGTTGATTTATTGCAGTATAAACATTTTTTCAAACCACTAAAAGATTTAGCAACTTATGAACTTTCCAATCAACGTCAGTGATGCCCCGAAATTTTTTTTTTTTATTCTCGGAAACTGAGGAACTCTATGAAAATTTGAACAGTATTTTACAATTATTGAATAACTTTGATTAGACAACGGTCGAACAACAACCGAAATGGAAAATAGAAAATTTCTGTTCAATGCTTTAAATTTTCCGGCACACAGTTGTCTAGAAACGGCGAAGAAGGTTTTAAACAACAACATCAGAATATTTCATTCAACACTTGTTAAACCAGCGTTGAATAGATGCACTGCAAAAAATCTATTAGGCTACTGTTCTGTATGTGTTCAACCTATAAAACATCAATGAAACATTTGCTAAGCCGTTGTTCGACTGTTGAAATGCTTGTTAAATTGTTAAATGCTTGTTTAACATTTTGAATAATAGTGTTTACAAACCTTTGTTTCGCGCATTAGAACATACTTATGTAGCTCACGCTGAATAGTAGCGTAAAAAAAGGTTTAATCGACATGATTTCAGCTCTTTTAGCACAAAAAATGCAAAAATGGAGCTCGAATTTTTTTTTAAAATTATTTTTATTAGCTTTATTTTAGTTTTTTACTTGTGGAAATGATAGGGGTGATTTTTTAATTTGTATTAAAAGGCAACAAAAACTATCTTTTGCTGGGCTTCTGTTGAGATTCGAACTTGCGATCCATTGCATGGTTGCCATCGATGAATGCATGTGAGCTAATCTTTAATATGACGTGTGCAGTGTGTAAAGTGAATATGCTTCTAAACGTTCTGGTCTAATAATTGTTGAACAGCCATCATATAACTACTGGAATATAAGCTTCTTGCACGCTGCAGTTGCTGCTTGCAAACAACGATTATAAGCTTATATTCCAGCAGTTATACAATGCCTGTTCAACATTTATTAGATCAGAACGTTTAGAAGCGTATTCACTTTTAACACAGCACACGTCATATTACAGATTAGCTCACATGCATTCATCGATGGCAGCCAAGCAACGGATCGCAAGTTCGAATCTCATCAGGGACCCAACAAAAAAGATGGTTTAAAAAAGGGTGGCGTGTGACGAATGTTGCCTTCCGATATAAATTAAAATTTACCCGTTGTATTTCCAAGTAAAAAAACTAATGAAGTTAATAATGAGAATAATAATAAAAAATATTGCCACAAATAAATATGGTTCAACTAATTTTTTCGAACTTTATTTTTACATTTTGTTTGTGCTAAAATAGCTGAATAAATATCGACTAAACGTTTTTTCCACGCTACTATTCAGCGTGAGCTGCATAAGTATATTCTAATACGCGAAACAAACGTTTTCAAACATTATTATTAAACACGCATTTAACAAGAGCATTTCAACAGTTGTCCACGCCAACTCGTGAACTTCGAGAACGATTCTTGTCCGCTTCAAACTCGCGGACTTAATGAGAAATAAAGAATTCGGAATTATTCCGCGAACACGACGAGAAAGTATTTCACTCTCCACACTTTAGGAGACACGACCGCAATTAGCTGGAGTTTCGCTCGATAATAATTCTACAGCGCAAGTTTATCGTTTAACAAATATATTTCAACTGAAGTTCTAATGCTCATTGTAATGGGTATATAAATGAACTTTTAAGTATGTGTATGTGAGAATATCAAATATAAAGAAAGTTTTTATAATAGGAAGTAGGTAAACGCAATTGCGTTTTTATCCAGTATGGTAGATGCGTTCTGATTACACTGAACAGAATCAATGTGCCAAGTTCAATTTTAGGGTTGGATCCGACTCCGAACATACCGGGCCGCGTTGAACCAATTTGGTTCAACTATCCTTGGTAGTTTGCCTGACAGTCTACGACAGTGGTCATCTGGTTGGTTGTTTCCGATTCAATTGGTAAAACGCTGATCTCCGTGACAGCTCGCTTGAACAGGCCTCGACCGGTTCGTACCAACACAACACGCACTAGTCCGTCCGACCCAGCGTATGTTTGTACCACCCTTCCAAGAGGCCATGTAAATGGGGGGTAGTTGTCCTGTTTGAGAAGCACCATAGTTCCAGGTTCGATATTCTTCGTTGCTGTTTTCCACTTCGAACGCTGGTGTAACAAGGATATGTAGTCTCGGGACCAACACTTCCAGAAATTTTGGACACTACGACGAGATTCCTGAAAACGAGACAGGTTGGAAATAGTTTTATCAGAAACATCGGGCTCGGGAATGGAAAACATCGGTTCTCCAATGAGAAGGTGTCAAGGTGTTAATACGGAAAGGTCCTCGGGATGCTCGGTGAGGGGAGTGAGAGGCCGAGAGTTGAGAATGCCTTCAATATGTGCAGCTGCTGTTGCGAGTTCGTCGATTGTGTACGACGTCGAACCGAAGATTCGTCGAAAATGGCGTTTAAACGATTTTACCCCGGCCTCCCACAATCCCCCGAAATGTGGTGAGCGCGCCGGAATAAATTTGAAGTTGATTCCTTCGCTTAGGCAGTACTGCTCCCATTCATTGGTCAGGAACTGTTGTTGATACCGACGACGTAGCTTGCGCATTTCACGATCAGCCCCGACGAAAGCTGTCGCGTTATCGCAACGAAGCTCGATTAACCGCCCGCGTCGAGCTACAAACCGTTTAATAGCATTGATGCACGCAGCTGATGTTAGGTCGGGTACGATCTCGATGTGAACGGCTTTCACCGACAGGCACACGAATATCGCGACGTACATTTTCACGCTAGCCCCCCTACCATACAAAGGACGAACGTTAAATGGTCCGCAGTAGTCCAACCCAGAATAGGAAAAAACTCGAGCAGGATTAACTCGTGCGGACGGTAGCGGAGCCATTTGTTGGTTGGTGCTTGAAGGTGAACAGCGAAAGCAAGTCACACAAGACCGTACAACTCGACGTACTAGCTGTCTTCCTCGAATCGGCCAATAACGTTGTCGCATCGTTGAGAGTAATAGAGTAGGTCCAGAGTGAGCCGTTCGTAAATGCAATGACCGAGCTATCAGCCAGCTGAGGTGATGATTAGGGGGAAGCAGCAATGGATATTTCGTTTCATAGGGCGCTTCTAAATTTTGTAAACGACTGTATAGCCGAAGTAAACCGTTATCGTCAAGGAATACGTTAATATTTTTAAGAACAGAAAGTGTGTCGAATATAATTTTATGCTCTGGTTTTAGTTTCACAATGGCTAATTGTTTAATTTCATTTGAAAAGGTAGTTACCTGTACCATTCGAATAATCGTTTTGTGTACCAGGTCGAGCTCCGGCAGTGTCAGCGTACCAGTGAAACGGTCCTTCTTCTCGCTCCTAACGTTGTTGGAAAACCGGAGGCACCAGGCAACAGTCTTCAGCAACCTTCCTAGATCGGAAAATCTCGAAACAATGGAATCGTCATTCTCTATGCTCGCCGATGCAACCGTGTTTCGTCTCTCCTGGTCTACATCGGAATTGGGTATCGCATTGGGCAACATTTTCGGCCAACAGGTAACAGGATCCTTAAGAAACGGTGGTTCATGCCACCACAGAGCGTCGTCCATTATTTGGCTTGGTCGAATCCCACGGGAAATTCGATCTGCCGGATTGAAATCCGTGGGGATATGTCTCCATTGGCAGTTTTTGGTAAGCCTCTGTACCTCAGCAATGCGATTAGACACAAATACTTTCCAATTTGTGGGTGGTGCTCGAAGCCAATATAGCACCACAGTCGAATCCGTCCAGAAAGTGACGGTTGCCGAGAAGTCCGTTGCATTTCGTAATTTATCCACCAACTGGCTGCCCAATACTGCTGCACATAGCTCAAGCCGTGGAATCGACAATCCTCGTAAAGGAGCCACTCGTGCCTTTGTAATTAAAAGATGGCTGTCGATTTTGCCTTCGTGGCTTGGACCAACCACATAAACACAAGAGCCGTAACCCTTCTCGGACGCGTCACAGAAACAGTGAAGATGGTAATTCCGATGTGAATTGGACAGAACCCGCCGAGGGATTGTTAACTGCTGGAGCAAAGTAAGTTCACTGCGAAAGTCCTTCCACCAGGCACTTTCCTCACTAGAAACCTCCTCGTCCCATGAAACATGTTTGGCCCAAAGACGTTGAACAAACATTCTAGCGTTGACCACGACTGCCCCAAGAAGTCCTAATGGGTCAAACAGTTGAGAAGTTTCGGAAACCACGATGCGTTTGGTAACCGTCGATAATCCGGGTAACGTGGGAATCTTGAAGCTAAAGCTGTCATTTCGTGGGTTCCATAGAAGCCCTAAAGCAGTTACCGTCGACCGTCCTATCTCCATTAGAGAGTCGCTCTCCCACAGCTCACTTGGTATGTGTTGCAACACAGTTTGGCAATTTGTGCTCCATTTGCGTAATGTAAATCCTCCAACCCCGAGAAGCTCTCGTAATTGACGACAAATTTCAGTGGCTTCTTCGAGGTTGTCGCTTCCAGCCAAACAATCGTCTGCATAAAAACGATTGGTTACAACTTTCGATGCTAGAGGGAATTTGTGCCCTTCGTCTTCGGCCAGTTTGTTGAGCACCCGGGCAGCTTGATACGGAGAGCTTGCAAGTCCGTAAGTCACCGTTTTCAGCTGATAAATCTGCAATGGCATGGATGAATCTCGTCGCCAGACAATCTGCTGATACGATCGATCCTCGGGATGAATCCAAATTTGGCGGAACATTTTTTCCGCGTCAGCAGTGAAAACGTACTGCGGCATTCTGAAGTTAACAACAGTAGCTAATAGTGTTGGTTGCACTGTGGGACCAATGCGCAGTACACCATTGAGAGTGAGTGTACCTGATCCCTTACTGCTAGCATAAAAAACGACACGAGTTTTTGTCGTACTGCTTTCCAACCGATGAACAGCATGATGTGGGAGGAAATACTGCGGACCCGCGACGCTTGAACCAACTTCCATATGCCCCATGCTCTCGTAATCATCCATAAACTTCACGTATTCATCGCGAAGAGTGTTGTCTCGGGAAAACCGCGTTTCCATGAGCAGAAAACGCCGCTTTGCCTGCTCATAAGAGCTCGCCAACAATGGAATCAAAGACTCCCGGAGTGGGAGACGAAGCACGTAACGACCGTCAGTATCACGAGACACGGTTTGCTTAAAGTGGTTTTCGACCTCCTGTTCCTCTTGCGTAAGAGCCTTTCCAATATCGAGATTTTCAACCTCCCACATTTTTTCTAGTTGAATGTTCAAATTCTGATCAGTGACAACATGACATGCCACCGTTGCAGATTCGTTTGCTGAGTATTTTCCACATACCACGTAACCCAGCATTGTTTTCTGTAAAATAGGATATTTGTCAGCTAAAACTAATTGATGCGATTCGATCAGTGAGAAAAATAGTTCAGCCCCAATTATCAAATCGACTCCGTGGCTCACATTGAACTTTGGATCTGCTAAGGGCAACTTACGTGGAATTTGCCAGTGTGAGATGTCAACATGAGCACTTGGAAGGCTAACTGTTGGCTTGGGAAGAACTAGACAGTCTAGATTGTGTAGGAATTTACCAAACCGTGATTGCAACGAGATTTCTACACGATATTTTACACTGACTATTGCTTGACCTATGCCGCTCACTGGTATATTGATACGAGTGCGTTTCAAACCAAGTTTCTGACACAATGACTCTGATATAAAGTGGGATTGTGATGCGCTATCGAGCAAAGCTCTGGCATAGTGACCAATACCATTAACGTCCACTATGCGCACCAGTGCTGTTGATAGAAACACAATCTTTTGTTGTTTGTTTGTTGGAGCGAACACAGTTGCATTATCGTTAGAGCAGGAGGGAAGTGGTTCAATTTCTGCGAATTGACGATTTAAGTACACCGACGACGTGGGAGAGGGGCTACTTTCGACGGACGACACCGGCGGCGAACGGGTTGCCTGTTGTGAGCTACGCGAAGACACCACCGATGGTGCTACCGATACCGAGAACGAGGCCTCAGGCAGAGGCATGCTTTCTGAGCACACAGCGGTATAAGTTGGTAGAATTGATTGTCTTTCTTCTACAAGACTCGGAACCGATGTGATTGGTGGTAAATGTAGTAAACTGTGATGTCTCTTTGCGCACGTTTTACACAGACTGCCACGGCAATCTCTAGCCATATGTCCTCCCCGTAAACAGTTTATGCATAGTTGATGTTTCTTGACGAAATCCAACCGATTGTTAGGTGACAATTTTAGAAATAATTCACACTGAAAGATTGGGTGCGCCTGTTTACAATTTGGGCATTTAACTACGCTCTCAGACACAACGTGTGCGGATGACTTGTATTTGATTGCTTTTAATTGATTCACTGCAGGTTGCGTGTAGTTTGATTTGCACATTTGAAGTGTGCATGATCGTTTGATAATAAAACTCATCAGTTCATAGTATTGCGGAACCGTATTGTCGTTGCAATGAGCTTCCCAATCCATCAAAGATTTTTCATCCAATAAACTGCTGAGACGCTCAACCAGAAATGAATTCTAATGGGCTTCAAATAATTCGAGCTTGTCTAAAATGCCTACATGTCGGTTGAATTCATCAGCTAATTCCGCTAGAGCTTAAGCTGATTCTCTTTTAACGTGGGGAATCTTTAAAATCGCCGACATGTGTTGCTTGACGAGAAAATTTTTGTTTTCGTATCGGTCGCAAATAGTTTTCCACGCGATAGCATAGTTATCCGAAGTAATTGTGAATGACGAGATTAAACGAGATGCTTCACCTTTCAAAGCACTACGTAAGTAGTGAAGCTTTTGAACCGACGGAATTCGAGCATTGGAATGGACTAATGACTTATACAGATCGCGAAACTCAATCCATTCATCCGACTTTCCTCCAAATTCAGGTAATTTTATTTCGGGAAGTTTAACATGCACGGCGTGATTAGCAGGGGGTACAATTTGAGATACGGGTCGCGATTCAGAAGTAGACGGGTTAGCAACTTCGGGGCGCGGCAGTTTACTTACGAGGGATGCCTTAAGCTCAAAGTAAAGATTTTGGAACTCTTGACGTGTTTCCGAAAATCCATCTTCCTGATCCTCTAACGCTTCTATTTCGTCCTTTATATCCTCAAATTTATCCCACAGGCCATCTAAACGTTCGATTCTAATTGCGACTTGATCAACTTTGCTATCTTCATACGAATCGTTAAAGCACTAAATCAGTTTAGCTGACCCGAGGATATTATCTCTTTTCCTAACTAAGCTCTTCAGATGCACTGTGTGCTTTCGCAGAGTCGATTTTTTAGATAAGGGCATTGCGCAAATAAATTAGAGTCACCCACCTGCTATTTTGGCTTCACTTACTACACCCACGTGATTATCGTAACCTCAATGTCGGGTATATAATCTTCGATCCTTTTACAATCCTGACTCGTGATGATCGACGGGACAGGTAGAAAGATGATTCAACGCAATCGCCTACGATGCTACAGAAATCCAACGTGATTTCCGATGATAGCGAATAACTCCAACCTCCAAACGGTGTTCTCCACGACAAATGGGAATTCCTCCCGGGTTTCGGCACCAATTACTGTCCACGCCAACTCGTGAACTTCGAGAACGATTCTTGTCCGCTTCAAACTCGCGGACTTAATGAGAAATAAAGAATTCGGAATTATTCCGCGAACACGACGAGAAAGTATTTCACTCTCCACACTTTAGGAGACACGACCGCAATTAGCTGGAGTTTTGCTCGATAATAATTCTACAGCGCAAGTTTATCGTTTAACAAATATATTTCAACTGAAGTTCTAATGCTCATTGTAATGGGTATATAAATGAACTTTTAAGTATGTGTATATGAGAATATCAAATATAAAGAAAGTTTTTATAATAGGAAGTAGGTAAACGCAATTGCGTTTTTATCCAGTATGGTAGATGCGTTCTGATTACACTGAACAGAATCAATGTGCCAAGTTCAATTTTAGGGTTGGATCCGACTCCGAACAACAGTCGAGCAAAGGTTTAACAAATGTTTAATAAATATTTTATTCGAACACAGGTCGAACACATACAGAACAATAGGCTAATAAATGTTTTCTGGTGCATCTATTCAACGCTGGTTCAACAAGTGTTGAATACAATATTCTGCTGTTGTTGCTCAAAACCCTCTTCACCGTTCCTAAACAACTGTGTGTCGGATAATTTCTCCAAATTCAACTGAACAACCATTTAACAAAAGTTTTTTATTTTCCATTTCGGTTATTGTTCAACTGGGGCCTAATAAAAGTGATCGAGTAAATGTTTAGGCAAAAATAATTGTTACTTGGGGAACCATTGAGCCTCTCACTGCACGCGGTTTTAATGGCGTGTCATACTGACTATCCTGTAAACGATTTATGCAATATCGAATTTGTTTATATTGCTGTTTATTCACGTTAGTGTGTGTGTATGCGTGTGAACGAGTATGGTTGAAGTACTATCGATCGCCAGGTTCAGGTTCAGACTCATTCATATGTATATCATCAAAGTTGATACATGAGAACTTGCATGTAAACCGAGTTGGTCATTGTTATCAGAGCACATTGATAAACGAAAAGGTAGAGCATCAGAACAAAATCCAGACCAGTCCAGCATGGGTTGAAACTGGAGATCTCTACCACCGCGACGCTCCAACAGGCCAGTGAATCATTTTCATGTGTCTATTAATAAAATGACGTGAAAGTGAAAAACGAGAAACCGAAGCTGGAACAGCTTTTCTACCGTGCAGAAAACTCTCCTGTGCATACACATAGCCATAGGTAGTAGAACACGGCAGGCGGCAAGAATCAAGTTGCTTCTAGCGGGGCCTCTAGAATGAGAAGAAATAAATCGATATGCTTCCACACCGATGCACCGGCCGCGGCCGCCTTCCGTTGGCGGCGCTGTTTTACTATCCCTCCGACAGTGACGCTAATTCGTACGGAAACATGTCATTTTTCGATTCTCTATGCTTCGTTTGGTGTTCGTATCGAAATAGAACATGTAGATTCCGGTACGGGGACGGTCAAAAGAGAAGTGGCTAGATATCGATCGATTCTGTTTTGCCTCACTAACTGCAGTTTTTCTTGTCTAGGCTGTAGCTTAAATTGATGTTGAAAATAAACACTGAATCTCAGTAGTTCTGAGCAACTTTCGTGTGGCACAGAATCAATATTTAAATTCATCACGGAAAGGCAATATTACACATTACCATTGAATAAATATTTATGCACTTCGTTGAACTGTGTAACCGAAGGGTCAACCGTTGGTCGAGCGTTAAATTTAAAAATAATGAGGTCAGATCCCAGGTGGCGCCATGCCACCGTGAGATCAACTGAGAATGTATGATAAATGTGGTTGAAGCGAGATAGGGCTGTGTCACCGCAATCGATGCGCTGAGTCAAATCGGTTATCGAGGGTATAAAAATCGATAAAAATGCAGTACAGCTTGCATGTGAAGTGGAAGAGCTTTTCCTTGTTCGGTGGTTGGATTCTATTTGCTACCCCAATTTCATTTTGCGGTAGGAAGCATGCCAGTTACTGGCAGGACTATAATCAAACGATTTTTTTCTGTCCCAGTTTCTCTTTCACTATTTTTACTCGGGTTTTAATTCAGTTATAACTATATAGTGGTACTTTTTCATTTTTTCAGTTCTGAAAAAGTTATTAGTTAGGCGTTAATTAAAAGAACGTATTAAAAATTCTCCGTATGTTCGAAAGTTCATGTAAATACACAACCAAAAAACCATTACGCTTTTGTTGTTTCTCCAGTTATTTGATGCTGTTTCGTTTCGTTTTTCGTTCGCTTACAAAGCGTGAAAATTACTAAACCACTTCTTTGTAAATGTAAATAATCATGCCAAATCAAAATTGCTTGAATACTTCTCATATGGTTTTTTTTAATCGGAATCCGATCGCAAGTGGCGTGAGGCGGATTTGCATATCGCGAAAGTGTTCTCATTTCTATTGCGAAACCATTTCAGTGGTGCATACAATGAGTTTTTTATGAATTGAACCATGCCATATGTGCACAGAAAAGAACGACACACATGCACCTGCATATAAGTACCTGCGACACACGCTTATCAAAAGCATTGAAAGAGATTTTCTATAGAGTTTTGTACTATGGCTCTAGTCCGGGGTTTGCAGTAACAAGGAAGTCAATTTCTGGCACCTGTTGACTTGTGTATTGTCAGTTATGTTTTAACGGCTAATTTCTCTTGTTTCTTATTGGTTGTGGGTGTAGAATGAAAACAAAAACTGTGTTTAGCAGTCGAGTTAAAATTAGTTTTCAACAGAATAAAAAAACGAATTATTAATTGTCGAATGGTAGTCTAATCTGATTTTATTGATTTGAGTTGCCAGTAAACAAGCAATGTTGTCAGAATGATTTAAACTTTTCCGTATTTGACTGCATAAGACACGAAGACTTTTTTTCTGTTACGGAACTAGCAGGACAATGACTTTGTGCATCCTAGAGGTAAATGAACAGTGAGTATTAGGTAAATTGAAATTGATTTCCAAACACTAGTAGTAATAGTCAAATTCGACGACAAGAGAGTGTATACGTAATCTAGATATACGTTATTAACGGGTGATCAACAACCTGCTTTACATGACCGGAAAAAACAATGTGCTAATCGACTTAACGTGCTTTCAAAATTGTCACGGTAAAACGTTCAGTTTTATCAGTCTACCAATATAATTAAAGCTTATCCTTTGTACTATCGAGTGATGACAAACGAGATAAGTATCTTTTACCTCGAACTAGGCCAGGAGTTTGAAGTATGTGTAAGCGCAGAGCAGCCATTGTAGGTCCCTGACTATATCTCTGTTCTAATTGAAAATTTTGGTTCATAAAAAAAGGAAAAGGCTTATACTCAACACTAAGTATGATTTGGTGAATCTCGGAATACTCTCGGAATACTTATACTTAGAGACTGTGGTAATTCGCGGCAAAAAATTGAAATTTCGCGGGTGGCAAAATAGCTTGTACGACCTTAGTTCGTATTGCTAATTTGATCTTATGGCTGCACACTCTGGAATTCTATCTTACAGGTCATCACCAAAACCTTTGCTCGAAGAAGATCTAACAACCAAACCGTCCGAAGACAATTCGACTCAGGCTGATAAAATCGCGTTATAAGAGAGCAGTTGTAGTACTGTTCCATCTCATTGGCCGCGTAAAAAAAGGCCTTTCGTTGCCATCTAGATGCCCATTTATCTTCAGCTTTTCCGTGTTTCTGTTTTCATGAATTTCGCAGGTTACAAATCGAAATGTTTCATATAATTTTGCTGTTTCTCATTACTTTCGCGGAATTTCGCGGGTTTCTGTGAATTTTGCGACCGATGCTTGATTTCGCGGAATTCGCGGTTTCCGCGAAATCGCGATTTACCACTGTCCCTACTTATACTCAACACTAAGCAATGATTTGGTGAATCTCGGAATTATACAGAACCTTGAACATAGAGCTGTTCATAAATCGGGTACGACCAGTCAGGGTATCATCGGTCTAACTCTGAGTTTAGATTGATAAGACATAGATATCCCACTTGAACAACACGGGTAACAAAATAGTGGCGCCCCTCCGAGAATGATGGTGATAGGGTGAACGAAATATCATGCGCATCTTTTTCCATTCATTAGGATGGAATAAATCAAACGCATGGGGTATTGATTCGATTGGTGAGCTTTAATGATGTCGTTTTGCGATTACAATCTGCAATACCCAACTGGGATATCAATGTTATCATTAATATATGCTCGAAAGAAGTTTCCCATCCTATCAGTCGTTCTTTTCATTCAGATATCTCGTCTCGTCATCCGATTAGCGTAAACAGGCTGGAATCAGTACTCCTTTTATAAGTATTATCATTTCAATTTCTCATCATGCAATCTCATACAGTTTTTGAGGTTCCCAGTTTGACACATGCACGTACGCTAGCGCTGCTGTAAAAATACCGGATCAGAGCGTGAACACTGCAGCAGATGGTGCTAGTGTTCCTTACGTAAACTACTGTTATCATCCAAACGATGATTTTATTGACATTTTGCTCAAAATGTTATGTCTGTTAGTCATTGACCTGTAAAAAATATAAAGACACAAATTTCTAGAATTGGCCAGAAAACTAAAGTTGGATTTCTAGATTTGTACATAAAATAATGTCACGTAATAAATTAGGGGTTTCAAAAGGTGAGTTGACAACCTGGAAGGAGCGTCAAATTTAGCTTATCACTTGTTCCTATCTCACGCCTCCACGAGTTATACGATTACAATATTTTGCCCGCTGAAACATGGAACATGCTTCACCAAGCCGAGCGTTTGTTAACCAAGACAGTGCGCTTCAAAACAGCGTCTGTTCTCCATTTTAGGGGCGGCTGATTAACGTTCTGATACCAGCGTAGGACTCTAAATAGTGCTGTCACAATGGCCCTTCGACGAGACAAGGATTGGTGTAGGTCCTAAGGTTTGTTTCATTTAAAATTCGGCCGCATACAATTTCCGATTTCTCCATTAGGAAATAACGTACAAAATTAGTAAAAATATGTTTTTGGAGGGTCAAGGAAAAAAAGAAACAAAAAAAAATCGTCTGCTGTTCTGATGAATTGTCGAGCTTTTCGTCGAATACCTCCCATTAATTTCTACACCACTTTTCCACAATTTCGCCATATCAGATGATGTTTTATTTAATTCACCACGCTTCTTCAATTCACGCTTGACTATTGTCCAATATCTTTCGATGGAACGAAACAGTGAGCAGTTTGGTAGATTAATCTTTTTTTCGATATATCAATATTATCCTTCTCGTACCATTCCAATACATTCCGGGCGTAGTGGCAGCAAGCAAAGATGACTAGTACAAAATACCTAACTCTTGCAGTATGTAGTGGACGCGTGAACGTGCGTGAACGAAAGTCGAACTACTTCGTATACTGGTAATTTGATGATGACGGCAAGGTGGTGAAAGGTGAGCATTTTTTTCTATATCTTTGTATGGTCCTGCAATTTAATTTGCAATATCCTTGCACGGTGCAACCAACTTATTTTTTTTTATTCTTATACGGTGCTGCTATCTAGTGTTCATTTTCATCTGGCGGATTATGCACGATAAAATGATTTAGCTAATAATTACTTTCACCTGAATTTAAGTCATCAGATGGCAGCACTAACCGTTGCAAAGGTGTCGCGGGCAAAATGTATGAAAAACCTAGAAGTCAGGTAGATCGGGCCAGAACTTCACGGGGCTTTAGTGTGACTGGATGAACGGCAAAACTATCACCTGAAAACACTTCTCCTTGTTAACTTGTCCGTTAATGGTTGCTTCAGAGAAGAAAGCTTTTGTCTTCTTTCCACAGCTACAGATGGCTTGTCAAGCCACCAACTTGCGGGCGAATTTATCCGCGAAAACAAACTCAAACCTACCTGGAGCATTCTCCTATGGTTAGCAAGATAAAATTTCCGACCCGGGATTTGTCCAAAGAGCATTTGAGGTATGTTTCATCGTCGATCAAAATACAGCCGTTGTACTCCGTCAGAACTTGCTTGTAGGGGACCAACGGGCACGACGGTCACCCTAAGGAAATCATTCATTATTCTGCTCAAAACACAACATTTCAACCAACGATATTCATAATATTCAACATTGACTAATGCTTTTCATAAAATAATGCAAACGTGTCCTTTTTAGAGAGATTTTATAGGAGTTTCCACTAAAATAAAAACAGTCTCGAAAAACCACTATTTCATAACGTGTATATGAAACGGACAGGCTGGGCTGGTAAGAATAAAAAAGACTCTAGCCAATTTCTTTTCTATACGGGACGACACCCTGCGCAAAAGAGCACGTGTTTAAAGCCTACCTTCCGTTGCGCAGATGGAATCATTGACATCATTTTCAAGTAGTATGTTTGAAGGTTTTAACAACGTTTTTAATGATGATTTTTATTTCAAATGAGAGTTAATGACTTTAGGTCCTATTTCGCATGCTAAGAATGCTGTTTTCTCAGACTGCCCATTTTGCACACACAGAAACTGACCGTCTTGCCCAAAAGGCAAACAATTTTTTGGATCACTATGATTTCCAGAAAATAATATTTTCACTAAACTATCTTCACCCACATGTTTCAAATATGCTTTTTATTTTGAATGTCATCGAAAACTAAATTTTTCTTAAGTGTTACTGCAGCAGAAGCTTGAATTCGACACGGCGAAAACTACATCACATTACTTTGCTGTTGAGGGTGAGCTTATTTTGATTATTTCTCAAATAACTAACTATTGTTTCAATCTACATAATGTTTTGAAACTCCCAGAACCCCGTTGGTATGCAACTGGCATGAATGATTTGTGTTAATTTCAATGGTTTATTTAGAAATAAGCAACGGTCCATCTTGCCCGCCATGTTCGTGTTGCCCGTTGTTCCCCTATAGCTTTCTTACTCGGGTTTTGCGTCCTAGTGGGTTGTTTGCTGGCATGATACGACCGTAATCCTTCACGCATGCTGATTCGACGAACTGTACTATGTGTTGCATTGAACTTTTTCGCCAAATCACGGAGGAAGACCCCAGGATTGTTGCGGGCTGCCTTTTTCAACGCGTGTACCAATCCTGACAAAATTTTCACCAACCTTCAAACCTTCCAGATCAAAACACTGTCAGTAGTTTCTCGGTATGACAACTAGCAGCGCTGCAGTAAATAAAAGGAAACGGCCAAGCGGAACAAACCTTACATCACAGACAAATAGACGTGCCACTTCGAAGAAAAATCCTCAGAAAACTTCGTCCTTATTCGAAACTGAGCTTATTGCCTACTAACTTATTTTCGTAAAACGGTTTTTGTCTTTGTTTATGGGTGTGCACGCTTGCTTATATCATCACCAGCAGCACTACTGACGGTTTTTGTCTTTGATAATGAATGTGTACCCTTGCTTATAGCGACTCTAGCGGCATTATTGACCACTAAGCAAAATTTCAAAATAGTCGTTATTTTTCTGGTCGATGAGATCGTCATCAAGTGGCACGTCTGTTTGACTGTGTTAAATTTTAGCCTGGATATTGGAAATTAGCTTGAAGAGCATATGATTAAGCAGGTCCTAAGCAAAACCTTCCACACAGAGAACAGACGTTTATCTTATTTTCAAAAGGTGTGTAAAAACTTGCAACCGTCATTTAAGAGTAAGTGGTAATGCTCCCGCTATGTGGCGCTCGTGTCGCTTAAAAACCAAGCACAGATAGCGATAAAATATCGATACAGCGATATTTATGCAGTGCAACTGGGGCGACAAAGTCGTTAGTGTATATTTGTATTTGGATTCAAATTTTTACACACGATTTTCAAATTTCTTTATATGAACATGAATGTCTGTTCTCTGTCCCTTCCAGATCAAAACGCTGTCATTAGTTTCTCAGTACGACTACTAGAGGCGCTGCAGTAAATTAAAAGGAAACGGCCAAATACTAAGTGAAACAAAACTCACAAGTCAAACTTCACTGCCTTTAATATCATATCGGTACACCTAGAGATCACCACAATGCAAATCAGCCACGTTTTGATTGAAGTCCGAAGCTATCGTGGCGAAAACGTCGATTCTGAACTTTATTTCCTGATGGTCAAAATGTGCCAACGACTTTCGGTTGTCAACATGCGTTACCGTCGCCCACCACGGTATGATCTAGAGCGACTTAAACCCCCCGAAGTTGGCACTAAGTACGCGCAAAGCTTTGGACAGCATTGCCAAATGAGGGAGAGCTCATCGAAACCCCTCTATAGGAGTGCTGGAGTAGTGTAAAAGCAGCTGTTAACAGCGCTGTGGAGAGCGCTATTGGGTTCGTCGAGAGCAATCGACGTAACGGCTGGTTCGACGAAGAGTGTCGAAGAGTGTCGAAAGGCATTGATGCTGCAGCGAAAGACCCGTCAAAACGTGATGCGATATAAACAGAAACGAAGACCCGAAGACTCATCTTATCCGGAATTTTGTACCGCGAGTCGAAATGTGTCGGGATAAGAATGGAGATAACTTGATTAATAACAAATAACGCAGACCAAGGACCAAGACGGAACGATTTCTTCAGCACAGCATATGAGGGAGACAAGTCGCTCACCACGTTAGGTGAAATTAGGGATGCTATCAAGCAGCTCAAGAATACCAAATCATCGTAGCGGATCTTATTCTGCTGGGCCCGGATAGGATGGCTTTCTGTCTGCACCATGATAGTCAGGATCTGGGATACTAAACAGTTACCGGAGGACTGGAAGAAGGGAGTAATATGCCCAATAAACAAAAAAAAAAAAAAAGGCGACAAGTTGAAAGGTGAGAACTTCCGAGTGATCACGATTCTCAACGCAATGCAACAATGCATTCTTCCAGATCATCTTTTGTTATCTCTCGCCGCTAGCAAGAAGATTTGTGGGAAGTTATCAAGGAGGTTTTGTGGATGGGCGATCGAAAATGGACCTTATCTTCACGCTGCGGTAGATCCTTAAAAAGCTTCACGAATATCAAGTCCCTACGCACCACTTGTTCATCGATTTTAAACCCGCTTACAAAGATGACTAGAATAAGATACCTAGTTCTTGCGATTTTCAATAATTCCAGCTAGTTCATTTGCTTCGCCGTCGATCTGGTGTTCGTCTCGAATCCGGCTGGTGCATGCTCAAGAAACTGGAGACAGCTACCATGGATGAAATTTGTTGACATTATATTGTGAAATCCTAAGAGATGTTTTACGAGCAAAGTAATTAAGTATATGGTCTTATATTAATCTTTTTTTTCCGTTCTACGAACCACTCTATAGAGCACATCTGAACAGGTTGTCTGTCCAGTTATAAAGCGTTAAAAAATTGTAAAGATACATGAGTTACAGTATCGATGGACCGAGCTAGCTGACGTACCAACATTTACGGCATCCCATATGAGTAATGATTTATTCACCGGTTAATAGACGTAACTGGAGTCCGCACAGAATATGTAGAGCAACATGTCGAAAGGATCTATCTGCTTTGATCGATTTTTTGATCAATCGGTTTCTTTCAACCGCCACGGCTTATTAAACACGTTTCATGATATGTCCTTTACACCATTTGATAGCGGAGAATCTAATCTATCTTTTCAAATAAAAACCACGTTGAGAATAGTTACTTTGGCTGAACCAATAAACAAATGAAAAGTCAATAAAGAAAATCGATGAAAGTAGATAGATCCTTTTGACATGTTACTCTACATATGATATTTCTAAATGACCGCTCAACATCGATCGTCTCGTGTTGTTGTTTTTTGAGGAGCTGTTAAGGGGTAAGTTTCTAAATTTGACACACGCAGAAACGCTGGCGCTGCTGTCGAAACGAAGCACGCAAAATGAAGACGGCACCAGATTGTGCTGGTGTAATTTTTGTAAAGTAATGCTATCATTCTAAAAAAGAATTTATTGGAAATTCGCACGAAGTGTTTCTTCTGTTAGTCTATGACTTTTCTAGCGTTATCTAATTAACTTTGACAGTTGATCAACACACTGACAGCACTATACAGCAATATTGATTAGCGGGTAAAAGCCCAGATTGAACAATAAAGTACGCTGTGGTACGTAGGTGGTCAATTGGTTGATTGAAACCACGTTCCGCTAAGTAGAGCAGACATTCCATTTTTTTTCCTGTATGGGCTTCCTCACTGCGACCAGAATCGTAGATCTATTGTGAGATATGCCCGGGTGTCTGCTGTATCCCGCACTTTTGTTAATAGCAATACCTCTATTGAGAAGTGGCATGCTTATTATTATTGTTCATCAGTGCTTGTGTGTAATGTGCTACTCTTCCTTACACGCTTACTGTTCTACTATACCGATACTCGTTCCTTGCCAAATATCACCAATTATAATTCCCTGGAGAAGTTTCGTCGTGCGTCCTTCTGGCCAGTTTTATTGATAAGAAGGACTTATTTTTTGTTAAGAGGAAGTCACGCAAAGGTATTTGTAGATTTCAGCGTAAAGGAAGGGTAACTGGTGGGGAGCCTGAGAATAAACCCATGCTTAATCCTTTTTTTTGACATAGGATGGCCTGATTCTACTAAGATTCGAACCCACGACCATCCGCTTGACAAAGCGGACTCTGTAACCTTGCGGCTACGCAGCTCCCCTACGTTCAGACATTCCATTTAGTTGAACTGCTAATTTTTCTCATCGTCGATAACGCTTTGATGAATTACCCGATAATAGGCGTACCTATGAAAGGTAGCAAAAATGATTGTTGCAATGAATAGAAGGTACATCGTTAGTTCATCAGCCATCCAAAGTGAATGTTAGTAAAAACTGTGGGCCCAGAGTTCCGCTTGCTAGTTTCTGTGCGGTTCCATTGAATGAAACCACATCAGTCGTGTATCGTTGCAACAGTTTGGAATTGATGACTATTTGAAAAGTTGTTGCTAATGATGTTCGATCTCTTGACGCTCCCGCACTCGGCAAGAAGGAGATACCGGACTGGCGACGATTGGCGGCGGCAGCAGCAAACTTTTCTCATTTCGATGTCTGGTGCGTTCCTTTGGTTTGGGTTATTCACTTTGGGAATGTTGGCCACGGTTGGAAGGGGACGAGAAATCTAACCGTCCGCTCGCTTGACAGTTTTGTATTACGCTAAATACGCTAGAACAAGTTTTGGGCGATGTTTTCTACGAGATGATTGCAATTTTCATAAATGTCCAATTTCGGGAAGTTTTATTTGCCATCATTGACGATATTGATAGACAAGTTATGAGTTTATAAACTTTTGTATTTCAAAATTGATTTTTCTTCTTTATGCAGAACACAGACATTTGTCAACTTTTGTTGAAAATCAAAAATTTATAATCTGGCATATGTGTATGATAATAAATAAATAACAAAGTGAGACAGTGAAAAATGTGAGAAAATATCAAAGCAAGAAAGTAAGGTTACGAGAGAGTTAAAGAGCAGGAAAGTTGAAATAAAGGAAAATTAAGGAAAATAAAAAAATATATAAATGATAAAGCATTAGAAAAGAGAGTAACAAATTAGAAGGGAAGGAAAAGTGAGAGAGTAACGAGTAGTAAAGTAAGAGTGTAAGACAGTACAAAAATAAAAAGTAAGAAAGTTAGAAAGTAAGAAAGTAAGACAGTAAGAAAGTAAAAAATAAGAAAGTAAGAAAGCGAGAAAGTAGGAAAGTAAGAAAGTAAGAAAGTAAGAAAGTAAGAAAGTAAGAAAGTAAGAAAGTAAGAAAGTAAGAAAGTAAGAAAGTAAGAAAGTAAGAAAGTAAGAAAGTAAGAAAGTAAGAAAGTAAGAAAGTAAGGAAGTAAGAAAGTAAGAAAGTAAGAAAGTAAGAAAGTAAAAAAGTAAGAAAGTAAGAAAGTAAGAAAGTAATGAAGTAAGAAAGTAAGAAAGTAAGAAAGTAAGGAAGTAAGAAAGTAAGAAAGTAAGAAAGTAAAAAAGTAAGAAAGTAAGAAAGTGAGAAAGTAAGAAAGTAAGAAAGTAAGAAAGTAAGAAAGTGAGAAAGTAAGAAAGTTAGAAAGTAAGAAAGTAAGAAAGTAAGAAAGTAAGAAAGTAAGAAAGTAAGAAAGTAAGAAAGTAAGAAAGTAAGAAAGTGAGAAAGTAAGGAAGTAAGAAAGTAAGAAAGTGAGAAAAGAAAAAAGTAAGAAAGTAAGAAAGTAAAAAAGTGAGAAAAGAAAAAAGTAAGAAAGTAAGAAAGTAAGAAAGTGAGAAAGTAAGAAAGTAAGAAAGTAAGAAAGTAAGAAAGTGAGAAAAGAAAAAAGTAAGAAAGTAAAAAAGTAAGAAGGTAAGAAAGTGAGGAAGACGGATTCCAGGTCAATATCTATCCCAACCGGGATATCATCGCGTTAAATAAAAAAATAAAAAATGGCAGCATTTAACTGAACAAATAAATAAATAAAAAAATTCAAAATTTAATATTTATAAAATGTCTGATGATATCCCAGAAAGATTATTGGTTTTGGATCGGGAAACAAAAGTAATTTATTTTACCTAATCAAAAACCGATCTCTAAAAACAACAGTACGCTATCTCGGTAGTAAAAAGTTTTCCATACTCTCCGTTTCGCTATAACTCATTCATGCTTTCTCTATGTATGTTTTTTTTTCTCTGCTTAGTACTCTCCGTGGCGACCACTAAAATGGGGTATAAAATTGCATTGTTTATATCTTCATTGCACCACGTGCAATAGCTATCGGAAGCACCGAGCGCTAGAGAAATATATGATCCTAACTGTTCGTGACCTCGTCGCCATAGTCCGTGAGACCGAAATACAACTCGCCTTCTAGCTTAGCATGTCTACCCGTGACTGATGGGGGCTATTTGTCGGTACGTAAAAGGTTAGCTTCCCCGGTTTGGTACTGCTGGCGGTCACATTCCGTCGTATTTACCGGTTTGAAGTGCGAAAAGTGATACGGTGAAAGACAAAAAGGAAATGCAAAATACAAGTCGGTGAGGTTCCAACCTCTAGCTGACTGTGCTGATACGATGATATTGGGCTGCCTGCGGTATTTCCGTCCCAGGTTGCCGCAGTTGAAAGCAAACTTTGAGATAAGGGTTGCACGCTTAGCATCGATTAGAATCTGGAAGGTTTGATCCTGGCGAATGTTTAATGAAATTTCAATTACGGCAGCAATTTCGAACCCTAATTGGATTTAGACGGTGCAAGCACCATTCGCAGAAATCATTAACGTGTACGTGATTATTTTGTTTGCAATCAACAGGCTGCCATAACCAGGTTCGTCTGCCTGTGCGTTTGTATGAGCCCCGTGTTATGAATTGCACCAATTGCAAGCAGTTAGGCCATACAGCTGCCTACTGCTGCAATAAGGCACGGTGTGGCAAGTGTGGGGAGACTCATGCGGAAGATTCTTGCAGTGTAAACGCTGAAAAGTGTATTCACTGCGGGGAAAATCTGCATGAGCTTTCCGCATGCCCGGTGTACATGCAACGCAGAGATAAAATTAAACGGTCTCTTAAGGAGCGCTCAAAGCGTTCTTACGCTGAGATTCTTAAGAAGACCGTGATCACTTCTACCATAACATCGAACCCCTTTGATCTGTTGTCTTCAGATGAAACCGACTCTGACGAACCACTAGAGGGAACTTCTTTTGCCTGTCTTGGGGAGACTAGAAAGAGGAAAAATCTTTCCTCTCCTAAGCTTCCCAGGAAAGGACCTAAGGTTTCTCAAGATGGAATGAATAATACGAACAAATCTAAAAGTGCTGCGGAAAAGCCGAAGCAAACTCCTCCTGGGCTTGCAAATTTAAAGTCCCAGAAGGAGTTCCCAGCACTTCCTGGAACATCTAAAACCCCAGTTGTTCCTTTTGCACACCCAGATAATCAAATAAACGCTGGATTGGTGAATTTTTCTAACATCGTGGACTGGATTTTTGAAAACTTCAATATACCTGATCCAATTAAAAATTTCCTCACAGTACTTCTCCCAACAGTTAGATCATTTTTGAAGCAGTTGACTGCCCAATGGTCCTCCTTGCAGCGATTGTATCCTTCGATGCCTAATTCAACTGCGTATATGAAGGATTCTATCTCTGTCTTACAGTGGAATTGTAGAAGTATTTTACCAAAAATTGATTCACTTAAAGTTTTGATAAATAAAAACAAATGCGATGCATTTTCCCTTTGTGAAACTTGGCTTACTTCAAATATTGATCTTAACTTCCATGATTTTAATATTATTCGCCTTGATCGAGACACCCCATATGGAGGAGTACTTCTAGGGATTAAAAAGTGCTATTCTTTCTATCGTATTAACCTCCTCTCGATTCCAGGCATCGAAGTTGTCGCATGTCAAATGACAATACAAGGTAAAGAGCTTTGTATTGCCTCAATATATATTCCTCCCAGAGCACAAGTTGGGCAACGGCTGCTCTTTGATTCAATAGAACTACTTCCCTCGCCACGTTTGATTTTGGGAGACTTCAACTCTCATGGTGTGGCTTGGGGTTCCCCTTACAATGATACCCGCTCCTCTTTGATCTATAACCTTTGCGATGACTTCGACATGACTATTCTCAACAACGGTGAAATGACACGTATCCCGAAACCTCCAGCGCGCCCAAGCGCTTTGGATCTATCCTTATGTTCGACGTCACTACGGTTGGATTGCACATGGAAGGTAATCCTCGATCCTCTCGGTAGCGACCATTTGCCTATTCTTATTTCAATTACTAACGGTTCAACTCGCATGCGACCAATTGATATTCCGTATGACCTCACACGGAATGTCGATTGGAAGTTATACGAGGAAATGATTTCAAAAACGGTCGATTCGATTCAACATCATCCACCGCTTGAAGAATACAACCTCCTCGCGGGCTTGATTCTCGACGCCGCGTTGCAAGCCCAAACGAAGAAATACCCTGGCGTAACGATCAAAGAACCGCCTCCCACTCCGTGGTGGGACAAAGAGTGCTCCGATACCTACACGCAAAAATCCGACGCGTATCTGACCTTCCGGGATACAGACGATGCCGACGACTTTAAACGTTATTCGGAGCTTGATACCAAGTTTAAAAGCTTGACAAAGGCAAAGAAACGCTGATATTGGCGTCGGTTCGTAAACGAGACGTCGAGGGAGACATCGATGAGCACTCTTTGGAACACAGCCCGAAGAATGCGGAATCGCGTAACGGTCAACGAAAGCGAGGAGTCTTCAAGTAGGTGGATATTTGATTTTGCCAGGAAAGTATGTCCGGACTGTGTTCCTGCGCAAAACCTTGTTCGCGATACGTCTCCGGGCCACGACGCGATAGAATCGCCTTTTACAATGGCAGAATTTTCAGTTGCCCTCCTGTCCTGTAACAATAACGCGCCTGGGTTAGATAGAATCAAATTCAACTTGTTGAAGAATCTACCCGGCAATGCCAAGAGGCGCTTGTTGAACTTGTTCAATAAGTTCCTGGTGCAAAACATTGTACCGCAGGATTGGAGGCAAGTGAAGGTGATCGCCATCCAAAAACCAGGGAAACCAGCTTCTGATCACAACTCTTATAGGCCGATTGCAATGCTATCCTGTATCCGGAAATTGATGGAAAAAATGATACTCCGTCGTTTAGACCACTGGGTCGAATCAAATGGTCTACTATCAGAAACTCAATTTGGCTTCCGCCGTGCCTAAGGGACGAATGATTGTCTTGCGTTGCTTTCAACAGATATTCAGCTGGCGTATGCTCGCAAAGAACAAATGGCGTCTGCGTTCTTGGACATTAAGGGGGCTTTTGATTCCGTTTCTATTGACATTCTTTCGGGTAAACTTCACCGGCAAGGATTTTCTCCAATTTTAAACAATTTTTTGCACAATTTGTTGTCCGAAAAGCACATGCATTTTACGCATGGCGATTTGGCAACTTTTCGCATTAGCTACATGGGTCTTCCCCAGGGCTCATGTTTAAGCCCCCTTCTTTACAACTTTTATGTAAATGACATCGACGAATGTCTGGCAAATTCATGCACGATAAGACAACTTGCAGACGACAGTGTAATCTCTGTTACAGGAGCCAAAGCTGCCGATTTGCAAGGACCATTGCAAGATACCTTGGACAATTTGTCTGCTTGGGCTTTACAGCTAGGTATCGAATTCTCTCCGGAGAAGACTGAGATAGTAGTTTTTTCTAGGAAGCATGAACCTGCTCAGCTCCAACCACAATTAATGGGTAAAACGATCTCTCAGGTTTTGGTGCATAAGTATCTTGGTATCTGGTTCGACTCTAAGGGCACCTGGGGTTGCCATGTTAGGTATCTGATGAAGAAAAGTCAACAAAGAGTGAATTTTCTTCGTACAATAACCGGATCATGGTGGGGAGCCCACCCAGGAGACCTTATAAGGCTTTACCAAACAACGATATTGTCTGTAATTGAGTACGGGTGTTTCTGCTTCCGCTCCGCAGCAAACACACATTTGATCAAACTGGAGCGAATACAATATCGTTGTTTGCGTATCGCCTTAGGTTGCATGCAATCGATCCATACGATGAAATTGGAGGTCTTAGCCGGAGTTCTACCGCTGAAAAACCGCTTCTGGAGCCTGTCTTCTCGTATTCTTATCAAATGTGAGGTCTTGAACCGTCCTGTGATTGAAAATTTTGAAAGGTTAATCGAACTCAATTCTCAAACCCGTTTTATGACATTGTATTACAATCACATGTCCCAAAATATTAACCCTTCTTTGAATATTCCAAATCGTGTCAACTTATCAAATACTTCTGATTCTACTGTGTTTTTAGATACATCCATGATAGAAGAAACTCGTGGAATCCCGGATCATTTACGCGTGCAGCAGATCCCTAAAAAAATTTCCAATAAATATCGAAACATCAACTGCAACAATATGTTCTACACTGACGGATCACTTCTCGATGGGTCCACTGGCTTCGGTGTCTTCAATAACAATTTAACCGTCTCCCATAAGCTCGATAGTCCTGCTTCTGTTTACGTCGCAGAATTAGCTGCTATTCAGTACACCCTAGGGATTATCGAAAAAATGCCCACGGACCATTATTTCATCTTTACGGACAGTCTCAGTTCTATTGAGGCTCTTCGATCGATCGAAAGATGTTAAGCCTTCTCCGTATTTCCTGGGGAAAATACGGGAACATCTGAGTGCTTTATCCGAAAAATCGTTTCAGATTACCTTAGCGTGGGTCCCTTCTCACTGCTCGATACCGGGCAATGAGAAAGCGGACTCTTTGGCTAAGGTGGGCGCATCAAACGGTGAAATTTATGAAAGACCAATTGCTTTTAATGAATTTTTCGCATTTGTACGTCAGAATACGATCATCAGTTGGCAAAATTCTTGGACCAGAGGGGAACTGGGAAGGTGGTTACATTCCATTATACCCAAGGTATCGACGAATCCGTGGTTCAAGGGGTTGGATGTAGGTCGAGATTTCATTTGCGTGATGTCTCGGCTTATGTCCAATCACTATACATTTGACGCGCATCTCCGTCGTATTGGGCTCGGGGAAAGTGGTATCTGTGCCTGTGGTGAAGGTTATCACGACATAGAGCACGTTGTTTGGTCATGCCCTGTACACCGTGACGCCAGGTCTAAATTAATAACTTCCCTCCGGGCCGAGGGTAGAGAACCAGCTGTCCCTGTTCGTGATGTCTTGGCGAGTCGCGACCTCATGAGCTCATGACATCGTGGCTTAGCAGAACAAATCCATACATGCTGCATATTCATTCGATGATCATCAGACGACCATTCAACTACAAAACACTGATTGAATAATACATGCTTGTTTTAAGATAGACTTAATTCCAGCTCGTAGTCGGCAGCGAGGATAAAAAATTTGCTTATAGATTTTAAGTCATCCGATATAATTGGCGCCGTTAAACATTGAATTGTATTTGTGCCGTGTCAAATAAATGATTTGTGAAGAAAAAAAAAACAGGCTGCCATGGTAGCGTTTTGGAGTAATGAACATCTATTTCTGTATCGTTTACTAGAAAATAACTTCATATGCCAGCAAAAATTTTTCACTTCGTTTTGGAACATTACTTATAAATATCTATAATATCTAATGCTGTTACATTTGGTTGTCTTTGTCCGAATCTACGTGGGATCAGGTGAAGCTTTAGAATGTTTCGCTTTCTATTGAAGAACATTAAAATTGCTTTGTTTTTCCGGAACAAAGATCTGAATATATTCGCGTTGACGGTGTTGCTGATATATGTTTGGTTTTTGCATGCGAAAAAGAAGGAAGGAAATATTTTTGCTTTTGTCATCACGCACATTTTGACAATTACATATGAGTGTTCACGTAGGTTCGAACAGCCTTCAAAATCTCTTTCAACGCGAATAACCCGAATACATGCTCAGATTTCGAAGCGGAATCGTTTGAAGGTTTACCAGTTTGACATAATCTGGCGCGACGATCGCGAAGACGATCAAGCGATGCTAGTATTCTTTGTGTAGAGAGTATCGAACTCTTGTGCTAAATTTAATCTTCAATCACTAAGAATTTTACTCGAACTGCGGTTTTTGCTGAATCAAAAACGAGCGCTGTAGATCACAGTAGAGAAGATGGTATTTTCATTAAATCACCACCACGGTATATATCAAGTTATAAAACAATTGATAATGTTTGCAGACGGGCAGAGAAGGAAACTAAAATAAGTAGAACGATTTTGGTAGCAGCCCCCAATGGCAATACTGACGCTTTCTCGAAGATACAAACAGCACAATGATTCTAGACAATTTCTTGCAGCCGTTATGGTCCTCCTTCATATCCAGCTGTGTGAACGAAAAACAAAAAACTTTAGATATGATTCAAAAGCAAAAGCGGTGGTGTTTGTTGAACTTTATAAATAAAGATTAATTCTTCTTATGCAGTGGCTTAATGAGGTGAATGATATAAAGAATTTCCAAAACATTAATTTCGAATCGACATGCGAAGCCACGGGTTTTGCTGACGTTGATGTGACAGTGACGAATCGTACGCCATGATTCGCGCAATTTCCTCGAGGTGTCTGGCGGCATAGTGTAAACAGTTCTGTCATTAAGACGACGTAGGTAATGGTAATTACGTGAGAACCGTTACTTCGCCCGAGCGAGCTGGCCAAAGTCAAATAGAACGAATCTTATCACTGCTCGGGAAACAATCGCAAATAGCGACCCTCTAGTATGCCATTTATGTCAACATCAGCTCTGACTACTTTGTGTCATGACTAAGATTAAATATCGTCGTCCCTCAACTCTTTTATGTTATTTAATGCACCTTAATATGAAAAGGTGAATGGCGTATTTAACATAGCGAGACCTAAAGCTCTACAGTTAAAGTGTGGACGACTGCCATTTGCAAGTTTTAATCGAAATGTCAAAACTTATTCCAAGCGAACGCGAACATTCACTCATTATTGTCATTTGGTAACAAAAACACGAGATTATAAACATATAAGTTGTATGGACGTATTTAACAGACCGATGTCATGGCAACAGTTTCCTGAAGCCGCCGCCGATGATGATGGCGTTACTTTTGGAAATATGGTCATAAGCTCCGTTCATTGTGCCGCATGTGTTACTGTACGGATTTTTTGCGTAGTTCTAACTATATTGAATGTAGGGCTATGCGGAACATGTTGAAACATGTTTGAACGTGACCATTTATGTCCTGCACAAAATCCATGAAACGTTCAAAACAAAACAATCGTTTTTCGCTTTCTGCATTTCTTCACACCACTTGAAGCAACAGTTGATCTGGCATGGACGGTGCTTAATCGGCTGTTTTGCAAGCACTGACAGCCTTTTGCCGTATAATCGAGCCAGACAGCCAAAAAAAAACGGCTTCAAGCGAAATGTATGGGGATGACGTTCGTGACAGGGATGTGGTATTTAATATACATTGCCGTGAATAGAAACTTTTTTAATCTTTAAATTGTCCAATGTTTGACTGTAGAGCTCTAGCCGAAAACCCCGTATGTTTTACACGCTGGACATAATAAGCTTGTGAACACGGCTGGGAGGAATTTCGCATTACGCCACGAGCTTTCCAACACCACAGGATATATCACTGTGGTCACACGGGACAACTCGGCCATTATCATTGTGCATTATGGTCTTCCGGCCTTAATTGACGACATCGTCCATCAAAACCGACGACGGCGACGATCAGAATGGTGGCAACAGTAACGGCTTTTCATAGACATACCGACGCGAACTAATGGCGGAAGCCGAGTGCGGCAGACCACGGATGGATAATTATCATTATCAACAGTGTGTGACCACTTACCGACAGGATGGGTATCGAGCGGGTAGGTGTACCAGATTGTTCGTCAGAGGATGAGTAATCATCCTGTTTAACGAAGAACAAATGGCTGTAGTTCCTGGTTCATGGGATGCATCCCGTTTAAAGTAAAAAGTTGGTTACATTTATTCCATGCCTCGATGATTGATTCAGAGCTGTCTACGGGCAAAACCTTTCACATTTTTAACTGGGTAAATACATCAAGCACTCGAGTTATCGAAGTTGATGCTCGGGAAAGTTTTTACGTAATGAATAGGAATAAAAAGTAGACGAGTTGGACTTGCAAAAGTCTTATTTGAGATCATGAGATTCTGATTAGAACCTATAATCGATTCACAAACAAGATTCTAATCATTATAACAATTAAACAAAACACTTGAACGCCTATTTAACTCCAATGCTTTTCAAATTTAGAAAATCTATACCGAGCGTCTTAGCAGAGTGATTTAAGAAATCAAAGAAATAGTTATCGGTTTCCGTTATACTCTACTAGAAAATTTTCTAGTAGAGTATAACGGAAACCGATAACTATTCCTTTGATTTCTCCAATGCTTTTCGCCCAAACTTTTTGTGCATTAAACTACATAATTATTTTAAGCAACGGGATGCTTTAAAATCAGTTATCTTTTTTGCTCATATAATACACCTTTGCGTATGTGGAAGCGAGAGTGAAATACAATGTAGACCAATGGGGATAGCAATGCTGTCGACTGTATTGTTGGAAACACTTCAGTAATTTTCATGAATAAATTAATAACGACCTAACAAAAAAAAACGGATTTGATCATTGTCGAGGAATATCAGTCCTTGAGATTAGGCTCGTTATTCTACATGTGGAGAGAGCAGAGTGAATATTCACCGCTAACTTCTTGTCAAGCTTACGTATTGTCGATTCAACGCAAAACTAAAAATGACCGTGCGACTTCTGGATTTGAACTTCAGAACTAGGAAAGTGATTATAGATTTAATACAGGAGACTCTTTTTCATGCGATAATTGCGTAAAATGGATGTACTTCACGTCAATAACAATGCAGCTGTTTAGAAATTTTATGCAGCATCTCGTAAACCGATTACTGTCAAGGAAAATACGTATGAAATAGGAAATATATAAGATCCGGTTTCGTTTTTATTTTGAGGTTATGTTTTTACAGGAGTTGGTAGGTACATAGCGTGTTGGAATTGCATTTTCTTAGTTTGAATCTACCGTTTAGTGAAAAAAATCTATATATTCAAAGTTTCCCGCTACGTATACTCGTGATAACTCACTGCAAATAGAATCTTGATAGGTGGAATGCTGCCTGCAAATCATCATCATCATTTTCACTGCAGCGCCAGCCGTTAGTAGAACAGTCATTTTAATCGCCTACAGCAATTTTTTGCATCAAATCTCTTCATTCTGTTTTGTGCTGTATTTCTGCTGCTCGCAGAAAAATAATCAGCAGAAAATGGTGTTTTTTGAGAAACATGAAAATCGATCGGCCGGGTCACACATACTACATACCAAAGAATAGAATAAATTTGGAGTGTGTGGAAGTTTTAATCGTTTGTAAATAATGTGATTTTGACGAAAATGTCTGAGTTGATTTGAACTAAATTAGAAAAATATATATTTTCGATCAAATGATTTCTTTTAGTTATAAGTAAATAAGTAGACTTACCTCAGCTCGAATTTCTCAACGTACTAAATAAGCTTCAATTTAATATATAATTTGAAACGTATGTTCAAAAAATGTTTTCACCTGATGTCAAAAATCTACAGTGAAGAGCTATACATCAAAGGGTAAAGGACATTCCAAGAAACGAAATGGAATAATAATACTTTTTATCACACTAGTTATAATAATTTGACTTTTATTGTGAAATATTCAAAGTTTGAGACTGTTCGAAGTTTGAGTCAAAACGGTATAACATTGTAGAATAACTTATTCCTCTATCTACAAGGATAAAAAATTAATAATTTTAATTTTTGATATGAGCGCTTTGACATATGTAAAAATTTTGTAGAGGAAAGCTTTCCTCTAAAATATTGCTATAGAGCTCTAGATCCACATTTTCTTCTATATTCGGTTCCTGGACCATTGTGCATTGTGCAATGGTGGGAGCCATTACCCTTTTTCGCTCAATTTTTAAATAATGACTTTAATGTTTGTTGTATTTGAACGATACTGTTAGTGTCGCTGAAAATTACTTTAGGGAAGTTAAAAAACAAGCTCCAGATGAGAAGCACAGAAAACAGACGTGGAAAAAGAAAGAGGACGCACATGCAAACAAAAGAAAGAGGAGCACGTGTAAACAAAAGAGGAGCACGGAGAGTGCTTCCGTAACTACCGTAACATATTTTTGAGCTTGGAAAGTAAACACTTTATCTTTTTGATATTGCGTAGTAACGTTTTTTTCGATAGGAATATAGGAGTTATTTCAATACAATTGACATCAACAAATATATTTGTTTGTGATCAACAAGGTTCATCCCACACTTCATCCCTGGTTGGAGTCCAATCCGAAAATAGGCGGCTACTTTATCCGAAAGCAAGCGGCACACGGGAACTGGAGACGGGCACAGCAGCAGGATCGCACAACAACCATCACCATCATCATCATCGTTAGCGTCAACCGAACCCGCTATTGATAAGTGGTGGTGAGCTCTTATCACTACCGTGAGAGCGAGATTGCTGATCTGCCAATCGAGGAGGATTGGTATCGGGATCAATCGGGAGGCGCAACGATCACTTCGGGAGTAAAAACATCGCCGCTTGGACTCACTTCACATTGGCGGTTTGTTTCAAGTAACCGCGTAGTTTCAAGATAGTGTTTTATTACCTGCAACCATCCAAAGGACGGATTGAGTTGCAAGGCATTCGGCGTGGTCCACAACGGGTCGAAATTGGTAAAAATTGTTCCGAGCGCGAGCGTAAGGTCTGGTTAGGCTGCACACGCGGCAGTAAACGCAAGCCCAGCATCTCTATCTCGTGTTGGACTGGAGGTAAATCCAACAATATTAGTATTTTAGCCCTAGCTTTCAGTAGTTGTAAGTGTTTACATTGCTTGAATTATTTTCTGGTTTTAAAGGAAACGAAACTATCCTAACTAACAGAGAATCCTGATCGAGAATTCTCAGGATAACTATAACTCGATGACGGAATCGTGAAAGGAACCGTTTCTGCGATTCGGACATAATCTGTTCGAATCCCATATGGGAAACCTTCACATTAATTTCTCAAATACGAAGTGCTCTGCCAGTCGTTGCCACCCAGGGTGAGATAGGTTTCGTCGTTCATCACCACTGTCACGCCACGTGCGTCATTGCCTGAAGCTCCGAGACCAGTGGATAGGGCTGTAGCTTCCTGATATATATGTCCATGTTCGCCAGGTACTTTTTCACTGTTTAGCCGATTGCATCGACATACACTGGGGTAGCTTCATACAAAAGCTTGGACAAAACCTAAGATTTTCTTTCGTAATTAGATTTGAAATCGATATTTTGCAGAAACTAGAATGCCAACAGACCAAAAATCAAGCATGGGTTGTAAAGAATTCGTATGTTTCAACACATCGTGAGGTAGAGGAGGTTGGGGTTTAACATTTGATAAAATAAAAAAAAGTGGTTTACCAATGAGTACCATCTCTATATTCTTCTCAAATTTGAACATTTCAGTCCCAGCTCTTTAAAAAACTCAACCTTAGCTGCCGCTTCATAGGTTGTTTAGCTTTTTGGTACAGCATGTTTTTACGTATTAATCTTGCGTTTCGCGGTAGTTATCTATGACGACATCACATTTTCACAAATTCGTGAGGCGCACATCCAAAAATCCAGCAGAATTGAATCATGCAAGATGTATTGAACGGTATCGGTCACATCTGATCCCTTTTTGTTCAGTTTAAGAGCAAACTTCGATTCAACTGATACCCGCAGAACAAGACAAAAAGCTGTCGTGGAACTCCTTCAAGTTGAAAATGTTTTGGAAGACGATGAATAAACGTCCTTGTCACCTACTTAAATTCAATCATATTTGTAATATATCATTAACCATGATCAATACGTTTATTCCACTTTCAAAATCGAGCGATCTAGATGAAATAGTAATTTAGAGCAATACATGTTGTACATGAATGTACAAGAAATCCTGCCGAAAATTTTTCCTGAAAACACCAAACCTCCTTGACTTGAATTTTTTAAGATATTCAAATAAAATCAAGGTTACTAGACAAAAAAAGTGCTCTAGATCAAAACATGATATGCACAATGGTGGACACTGAAGACATTTTTTCCGGAACAAAGTGATTTAGCTCAGTATAAGCTAATCTAGACCAAACATAAGAGATAGATCACAATCATTCGAACAACTTTGCCGAAGACACCAATATTCTGTGACTTTAATTTGAGAAGTTATGGGGTTTTGCTCATCAATTTTCATGATCCACCCCAGTGTGCGCCGGACCGTTATTCAACGGGTCGTAAGTTAGGGTCGTGGGTGAAGTCGCTACCTCGGACGTCGGAGTTTGGCACAACCAAAACTACAAATTCTTCGTTTCATGACGGCTTGAATTTTCTAACATAGCTACAATTTTAATGTTTTTGACAACTTTATGTTTATTGATGATATAAACATTATCTCCGAAGAAATAAAATGGATAGCACCATTTGTTTAGAAGATAGATGTCAGCACCATCTGTAGGTAGAAAATAAAGGCCTCACTGTGCGACATCCCGGCCAAGCGCACGCAGCGATGTAGCCACTTTGTCCTCGGTCTTTCTGTAGAGTTCGACTAATAGAGCTGTCAAGTTTTTACTGCTGACTCTTACTATGGTTGATGCTGCATGGGTAGTTTTGTCAGTGCGTGTAGGGGAAACTCTGGGAAAATATGCAATTTTTGTCTATTTTTCAATGCAAACGTTGTGATTCTACACATTGCGAATTTTAAAATTCGATCATAGAACTTTGATGTTACAGAGTATTATAATACATGTAACATATAATACACGTCTCTGTAAACAATTAAAACAAGTGGATTTCAATATATTTTAAAATTTTAGAAAATTAGGATTGAACTTTGAATTAATCTGCGGTCCCCTAGCACATTTTTTCGCACTGATACTTATCTGTGGCAAACAGTGCCTGATATCTGACAACTTCTGTGTGTGGAACAACAGTATATAATGCTTGGTAAAAGATAACCCGGAATTGTGTTTCTGACCAACGCACAGTTTGTCCAAATCGAGAACCGGACGGCAAAACTATTTTTTCAAGTCCTATGTTATCCATATAGAAAATGGCTTCGTTTACTGCTGTCCTTCATATGCTTCAATAGAATTAGTTACAAATTTCGCCGTATAGAGGGCTCCATACCTAACTATTGAACGTGACTTGCTAGACGAATAGTTTCTTCTGCAAAGTTGTGTAAAATTTGATCACAAAACTGTTTGCGGTATTCAGCAAACCTCTAGAAATTGAGATTTCAGAGCTATAAGACGTTTTCTAAAAAAGGCTTTTTAAATGCAGTTTTTCATCATATGTTCAACTCTAAGGCCTAAAACATGACTGTATATAATTGAGGGTGACGTGGTAAATCAAGATGAACAATTTCTAGTGATATATTGGTTATTATATACAGTATTAATAAATAAAAACTGGAAAAAAGTGTTTTTAAAGGCTTTTTTTATTTGAGTTGAAACTCGGAAATCCGCAAACGAACCCAAGCTTCTATGAAGCCATTCGATAGAGTATCTTTCTGACTAACAGAAAAACACAAAACGACAGTGGGTTATTTGTAGTTTTGAATATATGTCCAACTGAAGTTACCGATTTTTACATGCATTTGTGCCTTCTTTATAGCAAAAAGGCCGCACTACGTTTCCGTTTCTATGCCCAACGAACAGACACCACAATGGGGCTAAATCTGGAAAGGACGGAAATAGGAAATTGCACTGTTGTCCTTTATATGCTTCAATGCAACTCGCTACAATTATCACCATATAGAGGGCGCCACACCTAACTTTTGAACGTGACTTGATAGACGAATAGTTCCTAATGCAAAGTTGTGCAGAATTTTATTACAAAACTGTTTGCTGAATACCTCTAACCTATAGGAATTGAGATTTTAGAGATACAGCACCTTTAACAAAAAAAAGTTTGAAAGTTAGGTATGGCGCCCTCTATACGGCGAATTTTGTAACTAATTCCATTAAAGCATATGAAGAACAGCAGTAAACAAAGCAACTTTCTAGCAGATATGAATAACATAGGACTTGAAAAAATAGTTTTGCCGTCCGTTTCTAGATTTGGACACACTGTGCAACGTACAGCACCATATTGACCATGTTCTCATCGACGGCCGGTTCTTATCAGACATTACAAACGTACGCACCAAACACGGTGCGGATGTTGGCTCGGACCACTACCTAGGTGTAGCATCTTTTCGCTTAACACTTTCGACCGTATACCACGCGCGACCACGGCAGCTCCCGGACTCCCATGTTGCGGAGGAATACGTGCAACAGCTCGAAACGGTACTACCCATGGCAAAGGAGGTTGGCGCAGCGCCTATCGAGGATATCCACACAGCTATCGGGAAGACAACAACGGCGACAGGAGTGAAAACAGGGGCGTAGCCAGAATTTCGTTCTTAAAAATTTTAGAAGTAAAAAAAGGTATTTTGAAAAATAGAAATAAATACTAGTGGTTAGTGATTGTTACATCGAGGCAACCAGTAAAAAGTTGTCCTTGACATCAGAGAGGAAAATTTGATTATTCTTTGTCCAACCTCGAATATAAAAATCAAATATCATTTTGGCGACGAGGATCTCAAGAATCCACGAACATGGCAGAAGATAGAGTTGATCAGCAGCCGCAACCGGGAATTCAAGATATGATTCTCAAGATGGCTCAACTTTTACAGCAGATGGCGGCCCAGCAGCAGCAGCCTTAGTATCAAACCCCGGAGCAGATTTAGGAGTCCCTGTCATCGAACATCACCGAGTTTGTCTTCGACTAAGAAAACAGAGTTACGTTCGGACGCTGGTTTAACCGGTATAAGGACCTCGATACAGGCCAGCTGAATGATGCGGCTAAGGTACGTCTACTTCTCCGGAAGCTGAACACTCATTCGCACAGCCGCTATCTCAACTACATCCTGTCGAAGCTTCCCAAGGATGTGAAGTTTGAAGACACAGTCAAGATGCTCAATAAAATATTCGGGCATCAAACGTCAACGTTCCGGAAGCGGTTCATGTATCTTTTCACGATTGTTGTTAACCATCTGCCGATGAACATTCAGCAAACAGAGAGCACTCAACCGCTGTTCAACCATTTTTGACCTCAGCTAGGTTTTCACCCGACGTAATGTGCTCAACGGGCTTTCGGCTAGCAGGTCTATAAGATCCAGCTCTTCCAAGTTCTTGAGGTCTGCTCTCATGCTGCTGCAATGTTGATACAAAACTTCCACCTCTACAACAAAATTGTCAACTTCGTGAAAAATTACGAAACTTTCGGTTTTGCGCTTAAACTCTTCCAACGAAATGCGTATTACGCTACGAACCGTGTTTCCAGTGAGGTTACAAGTGAATCAAGGTAAGGAATTGTCACAGCTCGGTTCCAATCCTCAAAGCTAGTTGATGCAGGCGGATTTGCCCGGTTCTTTTGCCGCTGCAATGTCCTTGGTGGATCAACTGAAAAACCTGTGCAATTCCTCCCATCATAGGGCAAGCATTTTAATCAATTATTTTTGATCTGGCTCATACTTTACACAGATGTTTCTATGGGCTAAAGATGTCGTTTTGTGCTATTAGAGTTATTGAAAACAAAATTCTGACTGTCAACAACCAGGGGGGGGGGGGAGGAAACCGCCCCCTGCCATTCTCTGGCTACGCCTATGAGTGAAAGCACCGAGTGGTCGAAACGACTGGTATGATGGGGTGTGCGAGGCAGCAGTGAATGAGAAGAACCCGACCTGGGCGATATACCTGGGCAGGTCAACGAGAGAGAACAAGGCCAATTACAAACGGGCACGGAACGACATGACCACGAATGTGAGATCGGGAAACCGCAAGCTGCAAGCAAAAACGGACTGTCAAACGAGCTCTTTGAACATGAGAGAGAGGCGCTGGCTAGAGCGTTGCAATGAGTCACTTCCAGGATTTGGGAGGAGGAAAAACTGCCAGACGAGTAAATGGAGATAGTCGTCTGCCCCGTCTACAAAAAGGGCGACAAGCTGGAGTGCCGCGACTACCGCGGTATCTCGCTTATCAATGCCGCCTACCAAATACTCTGACAGATCCTGTTTCGTCATCTATCCAGGAGGTTCGTGTGCCAGTACCAAGCGGGCTTCATGGGACCAGATCTTCTCAATCCGGCAGATCTTACAGCAATGTCGCGAGTACAATGTGCCCACAGATCACATTTTCATCGACTTCATGGCTGCCTATGATACGATCGCTCGAGAACAGCTATGGCAGATCACGCACGACAACGGATTTCCGGATAAATTGACTCGATTGATCAAGGCCATCATGACGCAAGTGATGTGCTACGTGCGTGTTTCGGGGGTACTCTCAAGCCCTTTGAATCGTCCAGAGGGTTAAGATGGATTTTCCTATTTGCTGAAAGTGTGATCCGGAGGGCGGCCATCGACAAGAGGGGCAAATTTTCACAAGGTCTGTTCAGCTTCTGGGCTTCGCGGATGACTTTGACTTCATAACATATAACTTTGCGATGGCAGTCTCTGTAAACGGCGATGAGCTTGAGGTGGTCGACGAGTTCGTGTACTTGGGGTTACTGGTGACCGCCGACAATAGCACCAGCAAAGAGATCCAGAGACGCATTCAGGCTGAAAATCGTATCTACTTTTCACTATGGAAGACGACACACGAAGTTGACGCTGTACAAAACCCAGATAAAACCGGTAGTCCTCTACGGAATCGCGACAACCACGCTTTTCGTGGAGCACCTCAACGCTCGTGGAGTTTTCGAACGAACGTGCCACGGAGAATGGCGATGACGCATGGACCATGAGCTTCACGCGCTGCTTTGAGAGAACTCCATTGCACACCTGCTGAAAGCCAATAGGTTGCGGTGGGCCGGTTACGTTGTAAGGATGCCGGACGATTATCCTGTGAAATCACCAGCAATCCTGTCGGCACCAAAAATTTATTTATTTGTTTACTGATGCATATTGTCATCACGGCTTTCGACTGATTGATAAGGTAAGGCAAAGCCATTTGTATGGTTTTGGGTATTTTAATGATATACCCCTGAAATGGTTTTTCCGAAACTGTTTTACTGGGGCTTCTAGTGACAATCGAAACAACTAAATAAAACAAGGTTAAATACCATGCAAAATGGATATTTTTGGAACCAAGATGCCGTCTAGAGACCCGAAAACGACCAAGACATTATTTTGAATTGAAAATGGCGATTTCCGTTTTCTAGAACATAACCTGGTATGGCCGAATACCATCTAATATATTTTCGGAATCGGGAATCGGAGACCGGAAGACCCCGGATTTTAAAATGGTTATTTTTGGAATTTTGAATAAAGGGATTCATGATTTGTTTAAAGTGAGATAAATTATATTAAGTTCCTAAGTGAAAAAAAAACCGTTGAGTAAATCAAATTGAACACGACCGATAAACATGCGACCTGATGAAGCGATGACATTAGATACCCTATCAGAAATCAACTATTATAACACTAGGAAGGTTGTAACAAAAAAAAATGTGAAGAGAACTCTTTAAGTTTCATTCGTAGTAAAACACTCGATGCAGAAGTTTAATTTTTTCACTCTAAACTTTCATCCACGTCGGCTGCGTCAACTAAGATCTAGTTTCTCGACTGACTTCCAACATATAAATCCTCTATAAATTTTTCACTCGAATGAAAACTGAATGACACTGAAGTGCCAATTTCGATGGAGTCAAAAAGTAGCACAAAAGTTCTTTGCACGCTACGTACGCTATCCTGCTGGGACAGTTTGCCGGTACCAATTCGTCTGACGGCGTCAGTATTGCATCGGATATTCCTCGTTCGCACTCGATTCGAGCTCGGGTAGAACAATTGAATTAATTAAAAGTTTTTTCGTTTTCCTGCTGAAGTTCCGTGGAGCCTGCTGCTACTCGGAAGTACTACACAGGTATGGGTACAAACTAAACTTCTCCTCTGCTTACATGTAGATTCGGCAGCAGACAGTGAAAGATTAAGATAAAGACTTTTGCCTACGACAGTTGTGAGAACTTGGAAACAGTGTGTGCATGTATGCAGCATCACACGAAAAGTTTGTGCTTGAGGTTTCACAGCGATCTACCGACAATTTGCGACCTGATTCGAACGGTTTCCTTTCATACAGGGTATAATAAAATATATATTACCGGAAGCTTCATCTGAACTGCAAATCCGAGCCAGAAAGCTGAAAAGTTTCACTGCAGTTGGGGTGTAATTTTCATCCCAATTGCCAGTTAGAAAGAAGTTTAGCGCAGAAAAAGTGTGGTTATCTGATTTGACCGCGGGTCACGAAGGATATTTGTGCCCGTGTGGTTGAATTTCGAGTTGCATACGGTTATCGAAGACATGGGAATTTACTATCGAGATTTGGCTTTGCTTGCAATAGTTGCGGTTGACATGCGAACATTGCATGTGCTCTTATTTTCAATTGGAAAAGTACAACTCTTTCGGATTGAATCACAAATATTAAGCAAACCTAGTGAATAACATTTTACCATTTCAAAAAATAGTCGTGTTTAAAAAAAAACTGCCAACTACACAAAATGACATCTTTAGCTCAGAAGAACATATGAGCAAAGTTTCAGTCAGAGATGAAATAGTTTCTATCCAGCAATTGGTTCTAATGTTCATTTTGTATCAGGTATATTTTTTAAACTTTGTCTTGTAAATTGCTTTTACTTAAATTAATTTCTGTCCGTTTAAACTGCTGCGGCAAAAGCAATACTTGACATGAAAATAATCCCAGTGTCCCACTGTTGGGCCAACAAAAGCGACTGTACCATCCGATTCCAATAATGTAATTTCGACACAGATTCGATTGATTGTTAGCAAACTTATTCCAACGCAAGCTGAGAGCAATCTCGGTCTAATGTAGTCAGTCGTACGTACTACGGCTTCAGAAAAATCACTTCGACTAATACCCAAACAATTCCCAAAGTCCTGACAGTGCTATATCCCCTGCAACTGTTCCACCGGAAAAGTTCACCAATCATGTAATAAATATTGTCTGTTTGCTCGCTGCTCAACTGTGACAAATCCGTACTCTTCTCATGGATAAAGCTAACAGAATTGAATGCTCAGTACTGGGGGGATTGGTTTTCCCTGAGGAGTGAAAATCGGGCGATTATTGTTTGTCTCAACTCATTCTTGCTTGAATTCGTTCGTGAGCAAAACTCGAATGGTACAAGTTTGGTTCTGTATGAAAATCGTTGATAAACACCGGTATCGAAGATCGATTTACGAAATTGTATCACAACAAGAGTTACCAATTGCCGCATTGTGAAACAAAGCTGATACGACCGGTTCTTCTGTGATGCCTATTAATGGCTCTATTTGCATTTAACACTATGTTTTCCCGCTTCAAGCAGCAACAGCATGCGATGGCGATTTGCATAGCCTCAGTATATTCCTTCAGAGGATCGACGCTTGATTGGATTACACCAATCAATCCGAACCGGGGGAGCCGGGCTTCAACACCGTTGGTCGGCGACATGTAAACACTTCATCATGCTCTGACGGAGCTGCACACGCACACTAGAGAAGTTCCGTCCAGAGACACGACGGGCAACGAATGTAGGCGGGCTTATGCCTACGAAAGCGGATAGAACCCAACTCGAACGAAGCTGTAATTTATGCAGATTTCCAATGAGGATCCAATCGAAAGGCCTATTTTATGGGAAATGGAAACAATTTCTATAAGGGAAAATCCATTGTGAGAGGTTGAACATATATTTATTTACAGACCACCGTGGCACCGTGCAACTGAAGAGGAGAAAATCATGCACACTTTTTCAACTGGTTTGGCATCAAAGCTCATGCTATCGTGAAGATACTCACTCTGCTGTCGATTGAAAGAAATTATCCTAATTTGCATACATAATACAGTGGGTATCCGAGCAACTGCGGAGGTGTCAATCGGATTCACACTTCGACTGAGCCTCAATAATCCCGCTTCTAATCAAAAGAGGATAACCTCCGGCACAGCCGACACGCACACACACACACACATAGAGCAGGAAGTGCCGGAAAAGACCGGTGTGGGGAAAATTTGCTTATTTTTCCCTACGCTGACGAGACTGAATTGTGATGGGAACTTTTTACTTCGTAAGGCAAACAACGCTTGGGTTAAAATTTGTTGAGGCCTGCAGTAATTGATGAGTTTTTCAGTCTATGGTTGTTTTTTTAGGAAGAGAAATAGGAAATACTGATCTCTGATAGGGGAGTTGATGGTTTGTCAGGTCGCATATATTATCGGCCGGTGCAATTTGACTTGCTTCCTTCCTTTAATTCACTTAGAAACTAAATGTAAGCAATCTAACTAATCTAACCTCGAAGTTATTTTGTTGATGAAAAATGTGAATTTCGAGAATATTGAAGAGCGAGGACAGGTTGAAAGAAAGCAACCTAAATCAATGATTATCATGGAGCAAAACGGGATTACTTTTGTGCGGAAGAATATTGAAAAGAGAGCAAAGAAGAGAACAACGTAACTTGCGTTACGTAAGAGCCGAGATATTTTCATCTGGTGATACTGCTGAAAAAGCTTAGACAGATAATTTAGTTTGATTAATTTCCCATGAAAGGCAATTAAATATAGTTGCTCACTTGCAAAAAACTCTACTCTATGCCCTTGAGAACGGCCTTTCGGCAGTTAACCGGAACATTCGCTATGGCGAACGAAAACATGCTTGTAGGCATGTTTTTCAGTTCAGTTCTTCGTTTTATTTATCATTTCCTTTTCAGTTTTCGCGACAAAATTGTTGAAGTAGATTTTACGCATTCAGGTTCGCTCAGAAATTCTGGATGGGACGCAACTGGAGGACACTGGGCGGGTTCGCCGACTTGGATAACATATGGATGGATCGTCACCAGATTCGACCAGATGACCGCGTCTTTACCCTAATGGTATCTCTTGATGAACGACGCAGCTTCCGGTAGCCAATTCATCCTATGAATTTTCTCGTTCACGGCCAGCCCGGAGCGAAAGAAGAGTGGCTTTGACATCCCCTTCTCGCTGATTCTCAGTTACAGCAGTGCCTTTTTGGGAAACTTGGTGTTGGGTAAATAAACTTCAAGCTAATTTTCTTCGTGGGGGAAGTAACATACGTAGTGCTCTGCCAGTCGTTGCCATCCAGGGTGAGATAGGTCTCGTTGTCCGAGATCAGTGGACGGGACTGCCGCTTCCTGACATGTATGTTCATGCTAGCCAGATACTTTTTCACTGTTTGGCTCACGCAGTAATATAACCACTCCCCCCCCTTCAGCATCCTTTGGAGCTTCTCGTCGCTAAGAGCCCAACAAACAATTTTGTTGGATAACGGCTTGTCAAGCTATAGTTCATCCGAAATCCACTAATTAATAGCTTATTAAGCTGTAAGTCAACAAAATTGTTTGTTGGGAGTCGTTGGCCGTCTGAACCCGGGTTTTCCTTCGATGCTCTGATTGCTTTCCAATAGTGCCAAGATATTGTAGATGCAGGAACGGGCGTATCCGGCGTCCCCAAAGTGCCGCACGATGTCTGTTTTCGACGCGGCGAGGTGCCGTTCTTTGAACGGCGCACACTTCTGAACGGAGTAGCTTCACTGTTTTCGTCATCACTGTTAGAGTTGGACTGATAGAGCTGTCAATTTTTCCCCCTGAATCTTGGGTTATTATGGTTGATGCTATATGGGTATTCAAGTCAGTGTGTGTTAAGGTAAATCCATGAAAAATCGGCAAATTTTCCATTTCATTCAAAGTAAACGTTATAACGTTTTGATACTGAACACCTTGTTTCCCGTGGAAAAAAAAACGACGGTCGCATGGTAGCGAAACAAGTAGGTAACGAAACAAAAGGAGAGATAAAGTTCTCTCTCCTTGTTAACTACGGGTGACAGGTACAAAGTCAATAATCAAAAAACCAGAAAAGGATAGGGAGAAAATCGGAATTGGTTTCCGCCAGGGTTTCAGCAGTTTAGCTTTAAGAAGGAATTGTCTAATAAAATATTTATAGCAACAGACTTAATTCCTCCGCACGAACGGGGCATTATAAGTACTTGGCAAATTTGTACTTAACATTTGTTAGTTGCATTTTATACGAAAGTATTGTTCGGAAGAATTGTTAGGGCAAACAAAACACATATTTTTGCCAAAGGTCATATATCTTCAGGACTTTTCCTTAGAAAGTTATATCATATTTTAGCTTATTTTTTCGATAACTTCGAAAACGTATAGGTCAAAAAGGGGCAAGTGGAATCATGATATCAATACTTTTCCTTGAAGTTAAGCTTAAGTACTATAAACTCTTTTAGGTTCCATATGTGCGAGCATATGTTAGGCAGGCATTAGACTAAGCAAACATTTGCTATTTTTAGTACGGATTTTATTTTGTGCAAATAAAATTCGTACTAAAAATAGCAAAAATTCGCTTCGTCTAATACTTGCTTTACAGTAGGTTTTCATATATCCAAAATACTAACTTTTTTGTGTGAAGAGATAGAGGAATGGTTAATTCGGCAAAGTTTTATAACGTGCAAAAATATGAATCTTTGCTGAAGAAACAAAATTCCTAACTTCATTGGGTACAGAGTTACAAAGTATTTCCTGTAAAAGTTACTTAAAAGTTAATTTTTTGCACGTATAAAGAACGTATAAAGTAAAAAGGGGCAAGTAGAATCATGATGTTGATACTTTTTTCTCGAAGTTCAGCTCAAGTGCTCAAAACTGTTATAGTTTCCATCTGTCCCAATCCACCTGATCTTTTTTCTATACGTTGTTAAAGTTATCGAAAAAATATGCTGAAATATGCTATAACATTGTAAGGAAAAGTCCTCGAGATGTGTGGTCTTCAACAAAAACGTGTGTTTTGTATGCTCAAGCAACGTTTTCATGTAAAATGTAGCTAACAAATGTTAAGTGCAAAAAATTAACTTTCAAAGTCACTTTCACAGAAAATACTCTGTAACTCTGTTCTCTGTTCTCTCCTGGCTTCAGCTGGAAGAGCCGTCTTGTGGTATTATAATTGACTTATCTTTTCTCTTTAATAGCTGAGAACAGGATCGCATAGTGTAGAATTGTACGTGTCATGAATGCAATGTTACTTCCACTAAACAGATCCTGAACATTAATGTTAAAATCGATGGATGAAGGTTTACTTAAACTTTTGGTATAACAATTGGCATATCTTTCCAATTGAAAACCAGTGAAAAAAATAACCAAAAACTAAATAAAAAAGCACCAGCCATCCAATAACGAGCTCGTTTTCTGTTTCTGATTAATTTTAGTACTAATAACCCCGCCTTTATTTCAAGTCATCACAGCTGGGAGCGAGACAATCAATTGTCGAATGGAAGCAGATACCAAGAGTGCAACTGTTGCGTGTTGCATATTGCTGATGTGCGACTAGTAGAAAATTCTATTTGTGATGACGTTAACTGGTGACAGGCATGAGTATAAACTTCGAAATTCTGCTGTGATGTAAAACTATAACTTTCTTTTTCAAGGCGTTACATACTCTTTTATGAAGTACTGTGAATTTTCTTAATTTACTGAAAACCATCTTAAAATTATGGTTATTGGCTGGACACTCACGTTTACCCAATAGGACACTCACGTTTACCCAATAGAAGCAAAAGAAGCGCACTTAGGAGTCTATCTGTGAGTGTCTCAACATGTGCGAGTTTGTATTCGTTAGAGAAAACTTGTGTACTTACACTTACACTCCTAGTTGAGAAACGAAGAAAGCTAAAAGAACGAGAAATAGCTCGAATATAAAATACTCCAGTGTGTGGTATCGGTAGTAGTGAGAACACAATTTGGAGCGAGATTAACAACACTGTTCACAATTACTGAGTGTGATTTGATATATGCTATTTTGTGAGTATAGTTGTTTGATATGATTTTTAAATACAACTTTTTGTTGTTGTTGATAAACTTTTCGTTAACAGCTATTGTATACTTTTCTAAAAAAAATGTTTATACCAATTTTGAAATTTTTATTTGATAATTGGTGATTTCTTATTTTCAGTGTTGGTTTACTATAACAACATTTAGATATCTAGAACCGTCTATAACTTTGATGATGAAACCACTTTGATGATTAGCTCCCTGCAGAAATGGTTCATGGAACCATTCTGCGAACTTGACCGAAGACGCGATGCTTCGGTCTCATTGAAGCGGGATTTTTATATTTTGACCTGTCCTAGCCAAGAATGTGAACCCCTCCACGCAAAAGGGGAGGATTAAGTGAGGATCAGACACCTACCAATAATTTTCTGAGACTTTTTCCTTCATTATAAGACACAATTTGACTACCACTTCGATATATTAGCGGATTCATTAATCCATGCCAAAACTCCGCAGAACCATCGTTTTGAGCTCAGTTTCTGTCCGATTTAGGATCCGTTTTTTTTCAAAAGATGGGTAAGAATATGCTCTAATGTGGACAAACTCTTAGAATTTCGATATTTGGCCATAAAATAAAATGGCGTCGGAAAAACATCAGAAATTTTTGATTTCTCAAAAATTCAAAAAATGGCGACATTGTTGCCCCTTAAGGTGAAATGTGTCCTAACTCGAGGAAGTGTACTTTTGCATAAAAAATCGTTCATAGAAACCAAGGGAAAAAAATTAATGCACTGTGCAATAATGTTGTCTTTCCAGGAAAAATTTGCACACTAAAAAATATTTTTCAAATAAAAAAAAACAGCCCTCGTTCGATTTTTGCACGTTTCGTTTTAGGCATGGTTCAATTCTGGCAACATAAAAACATTGGACGTGTTGCCACCAGCAACCATCCAAGCGTTGAATTGAATTTTCGCTTCAGTCCGATAGGCATCGGACAACACTGTTCGGATTGGCTACATAATTGACTATTGAATTTTTTCTCTAGTCCAGTAGGCATCATGAAAATTTAAATTTGGATGTGTTGCCAAAATCCAAAACTTCCTGTGTATTTAAAAAACTATCTCACAATGCTCGTTTTTCAAAAATCTTTTTTTTTGTAAAACTTAATAAGATTAGCTAAACATTGATGGAGAAATGAAAAACGAAAAAGTTCAAATTTTTCAAAAGAAAAAAATATTGAAAACGCCAGAAAGTTTAGTTTAGTTGGTATAACGTCTTCAGCAAAACTGTAGATAGTAATTTTGTCCTCCTAGAAAAAATATGTACTGTGAGACAAAAATATAAATAACAACAAAAATATAAATATAAGCATTAAAGGTAACTGAAAAATAAGCTTGCTAAGCCAAATATGTGTGCAAAGTTTAATTCAAATTAACAAAACTTCAATTTTCCACCGATTAGATTCCCACTACGCTAGCTAGAATGTACACATGGTGCTTCAGTATTTGAAGTTCTGCCTATGGTGATCTCGGTCATGGCTGAAAACCATTTGGCCAGATCTCTCGAAATCTGCATTGTATTCAATTCGAGCCGAAAGAATACAACCAATGGTTCCGGCGATTCTTCCGGGTACAACTTCACTCTTGAGAGGGTTTTTATCGACTTTCGGAACCTTATATATAGAGCCACCAGGTAAAAAAAAAACAAGAAACAAAAACTGCTAAATTTAAACCGCTAATCTCCGCAAGAATTGCACAGGTGACTACAATTCAAGTTCAAGAGTCCAGTGGTGTGTCGATTTTGCTTCTGCTGCTTATCTGCAACCTATTGTCCAAACAGCAGCTCCTCTGTGCTGTAAGAGGTGTAACCGGTACCCGGCGGCGCACACTGTTTCCAAAGCTGCAAAAACGTGATCGTAATTATTTTGACCCAAAAACATTGATTTTAGAGCCGTAACGTTTTCAGCAAAGTTGTTCCATTAATTATTCTCCATGTTATAGAAGTTAAAATTCCATGATTAATCCACTCAACAGTGAGAAACGAGTTTTACTTTTCATTTTGGAATATAAAAATTCACTTTGTTCAGCAAAGTTGTAGCAAATTTCAAAAGTAACAACTTTGCTGAAGACATCATACTTCTATCTATTTATTTAAGTGGACTTTTGTGGAGTTTTCTATAGATTACTATTAAAAATCTTTTTTTGCTATTTAACTTTTCATAGTGATTTTCTACAATTTTCGAATGTTCTACAAAAATATTTGCTACAACAAAACAAACAATATCTCAGAAGAAAGTTTCTTTTTATCTCACATATATTTTTGGTTGTTGACAATTTTCACTAGAATAATGCACTAATTTACACTAATTACTCTTAACTCAAAAAATAATGATTTTGGAGTAATAGTGTCTTTAGTAAAGTTGTTCTATTAATTATTCTCCATTTTGTAGAAGTTAGAATTTTGTGATTAATCTACCTAAAAGTGAGAAATGAGTTTTATTGTTTTCATTTTTGCATATAAAAATCCACTTTGCTGAGTAAAGTTATAGCACATTTCGTAAAAAGCAACTTTGTCGAAAACATTATACTTGTATCTGGTCAATTAAATGAACTATTGTGAAGTTTTCTCTAAAATGCCTCTTTAAATCATTTTTTAATATAACTTTTTATAGTGATTTTCTAAAATTTTTCAATGTTCTACAATGTTGTTAACTACAATAAAATACACAAGTTCATCGAAGGAAGTTTTTTTATCTCTCAAGTTTATTTAGTTATTAAAGATTTTTATTAAAATAATGCACTTATTTATTTAAAAATCTCTGCACAGGAGACAGCGAGAGACAAATACCTATATCTGGACTAAATGACGTTTTTCTTATACTTAAATGTAGGAAAGGTTTAATCCGCAGATATTTGCAGATTTTAAAGATATCTGTTAGTAAATCAGTGCATTGTTTCAATAAAAATCGTCAATAACCGATGAAATATGAGAGATAAAAATAAACTTTCTCGGATGAAATTGTGTGTTTAGTGATAGACAACAATGTAGAACATTGGAAAATTGTAGAAAATCACCACTAAATGTTATAATAAAAAAATGATTTTCAGTGGCCATTTGTAGAAACCTCCTTAAAAGTCCATTAAAAAAGGCAGATAGAAGTATGATTCCTCTGAGAAAGTTGTTTTTTATAAAATGTGCCACAACTTTGCCGAACAAAGTGAATTTTTATATGCTAAAATAAAAAAAGTAAAATTCGCTTCTCACTGTTAAGTGGATTAATCACAAAATTGCAACTTCTATAAAATGGAGAATATTTAATGGATCAACTTTCCCGGAGGCACTATGGTTCTAAAATCTAGTTTTTGGGTCAAAATAATTTCGATCACATTTTTGCAGCTTTGGAAACAGTGTACGGCTTGGGGAACTTGTTTCTGCCGCTTCGCTGCAAGCTATTGTTTAAACGAATCGAATCGACAAAACACGCACTGTACACGAACTGTGTAGCTATTGTTTAGGATCGAACGTGTGACTCGATGCGGACTAAAAAGATGCGTGTCTATTTGCTTTGGAAGTATAATAACGAGAAAGTTTGTCAAAAGTGCAAAATTGTTAAAACTTTCACAAATGTTAAAAATGTCATGATTGTTACAAATAACGGAATAGGGTTAGCATTCGTGAAACGGATCGCTAAAAATTGCGATGTCTAATTTTTTAAAATATGTATTAAAAACTTCGAGAGTTTCACTCGCGAACTTGATTTTACAACTTTTATTGAATGTCAGAATGTTATTTTAAAATGTTAAAAAGGTAAAAAATATGCTAACGGAAGTCTACTGAAAACTGATTAAGTAATAGGCATTTGACACACTCGATGTTCAGATTCTCTTTTTACACCAAGGGACTGGCACGGTAGTGTTCTGGCGTAACGAACATGTATTTCTGTATCATTCATCAGAAAACCACTTGGAACAAATTGAATTTAGCAACTACCACATATAACTTCAAATAATATGCATAGTATAGCGAAAATTGCTCAAAATTATCTGAAATGCAAACAATAATAATAGTCAATATTTGCCTTTTTACCCGAATCAGCATAAGATAAGGGAAAACTATTCATTTTTCGGGGGTCAGTGCCTGTGATGTCGGTAACGCGTCGAATGTATGGTAGCTGACAGCGATGCCATTTCAGCTCTACTGTTTCGATGTGAATCCTTTCCAGTTCGATTTACCACGCTTAAAAGTGAAATGTCGTTTCACAATAAAAACTGAGTGTCAACAAAAACATCGTTCGAGTCATGCGTAGGTGACAGCAGAAAGGCGACAACAGAAAAGGTGAATTCACGGGTGGCTTGTTTTGATTATTTTTGCGAACTTCCAACTTTTTTGAGTCATGAAACGTTTCATGTACAGTACGCGTACTTTCCTATTAGGTGGGCATCGTTGAATCACTAATTAGCAATGCTAAGTTTTAACTAGGGATTTCACTGATTTTAGATTTGGATAGATTTTAAAGAAATGGATAGCGTCGCAGAAATTGAGTGCTAAATGGCCAAATTTTTCAGTGGTTCGAAAAAAAAAAAGAAATACTTCACCATGGTTGGTGAGCCAGTTATGGATATATCGCATAAGAATAGTACCTTTTATGGCAATACTCCATAGACCACGACTGGTTCATGACATAACTGATACATTTTTCAGATATTATCATATTTGGTACTCTTCCCCTAGTTGAATCATATCAGCGTTTTCATTAAGAATTTTCATACCTGAACCTGTAAGATATAAGCAAGGCAAAGTTGGAAATTTAATCATAAGTGAAATAAAACACTTTGCACTACAATCAAAGATTGAAAAAAGCTGCGTCAGTTTTTCATCGGAACGATTAAAAAGAATCGCAGAAAGTGCAAAATCATGTCACGCAAAGTCACACAATTCATTTCGCAACAATAACGGTCTGTCGGTCGGCGATGAGGCGGCCAAACATTGACGGCCCCTCAAGCAGCGGGACTTACCTGAGCGGGTCCTTGATGTGTATGTACCGATCCAGCGAGATGGCGCACAGGTTCAGGATGGAAGCGGTTGAACACATGACATCGAACGCCACCCAGGTGTCGCAAAACTGGGCCCCGAAGATCCAATAACCTGTAGTTGGAGTAGATAAGTTGAAAATGTTGAAACCGTTTATTAAAATGATGGATTTTGATTATCTTCCGAAGTCCCGTTCGGTTTCGTCTGGTCACGGTAATACTTGATTAATACTGAGGGCGTTTTCTACACCAACCATTAGCGGAGAATCTATCCGACGTTTTGCTGAGAAGTGTTATGCGAAGGCACAGTTAAAAAAGTTGAAACTTTGGTTCCTGCATGAATTCAAAGTTTGGCATAATAATATTTTTACTGTGTGTTACGACCCATCGGAAAGTGACTGAAGGGCATATTCACTGCATCTAATCAGCATCATAACCTCTTCACAATAATTATCGCAGAAAAGCTCTCCCCGGCACACATCCAATGGACTCGCCAGAAGTCAGCTTTTAGCACTTAGAGGGAGTAAAGAAGGACAGCTCTGTTGGTTAAAATTTGAATATGGAAAGTCAAAAGCGTAACGTGGTGGCAACGTGGAAATAGCGAACGATGCTTCACCATATGGCGTATAGATGCATCTGCTGATGGACTATGAGATAGATCTGCTATGAAGCGTCAGGGCTGAATTGGATGGTTATGGAATAAACGAAAGCTTCGTCCTCAATCACAATTAAACCCAGGGCGTTAGAAGATTTTTACATCCGTTCCTGATGAATCGCAGAATTGATTTTGGAATAAGGCACAACTACATAAGAATATTTAGAAATAAAATAATTAAGATAAAAAATAAAACATATTCAATATAAGACAACAATTAAACAGTAAAATACTTGTATTTAACCATTTTGGGACTGAAGTTGTACTAGAGAAGAAGAAAAGAAAAAAAGAAGAAATAAGATGAGAAATAAAAGAGACAAAACGATTGGAAAAGATGAGATCTAAAACGAACAGAAAAAAAAAATCAAATTTGACATCGGAATGAGATTGAATAAGTTTAAAGAGGGGGAAACCGAAACATGAAAACAGTCATATGGAATACAACAAGAATGGGACGAAAGTAGGTCTTAATGAGATATTGTAAACTATTTGAAACTTGACAAAAATAATATAAAAGGAGACAAAACAGTTCAAACTGACATTAGTTAGGCAAAATATGTCAAACAAGCGCTACACAACGATTCAACAAAGCAGGGCTGTTATTCATTGCGTTCAGTGTGTTAATTTTACGTCAATGCACAACAAGAACGGTTCCTACACGTTTTGACAACTAACAGACACATAGAGAAAAATCGAAAACGAAATGACTATGAAATACATCTCCAAGTGAGAAATATTTCAAGAGAGGGAGAACGAAAACAACCCTTTGTACAGCTTTTTGTGACACATTGTGTGAGAACAAAGTGCTTCAGTTTGAGCTGTTTGCGTTTTGGTGCGGGTAGAAAAAATGGCAGAGAAAAAGAACCAATAAATTGATTTGTCGAAATTTTCCATCCAAAATAAGTGGATTTGGATGTTGTGAAGTAGAGGGCAGTAGACTAATGTACGGGGGGCTTAAGAAATATAAGCAAAAAAAAGACATTTATTTGCAATGCATTTGCTCCATTCATGGTGGAAACCGCAGCACTGTCTGTCCACTCGGACCTGCACACAAGCTTTCATGCAAGCCTTAATGTGGAAAGCAAGCGACGCTCGTTCCAATTGTCACTTTCTACGCATGAACAATTTTGAAAGTAACAAAAATATCACTTTTAAACTACCTCCCGCATGTTCACTATACTTGTCTTTAGCCGCTTCGTTTTAATGTTCACTTCCTCTATCACACGGGATTCGGTAATCCCAATTGCAGCACTAAAATTAATTTTTTTACGACCCGATACAGGATTGACTCTACACTTCTCAAAGTAGTGCTCATCGATCCTTTCATTCGTTATACTCTTTAAACACACTGGACTCTGAAGGAAGGCTTCTCAACTATGACTACAACACTAATTACACCCTCCAGGTATTATAAATCACGACAAAACGCGACAACTTCGGACGCAATAAACGAAGACAAAACCCGCTGCAAACGACCGTGGCGCCAATCCCATATGCTAATTCAGCTATTTCATCGAATAATCTTCACAGCACTACGATACACATCAAGTAAAAGTTTCGCAGCACACACAACACAACAAACATTCCTGAAAAAACTCACTTCGCAATATTAAACAAATTTTCTTCCGAAAAATCGCACGAGCGAAAATTTTGACGTCCAAATCAGGCCATGGCCTGCTTCTCTCCCATGAAACTTTCAGGCTTTTTTCTCTAACAAAATTCGAAAAGTCGATTTCCATTGCCACCCTACTGTTTATGTACGAGGCATATTGTGGCTATCTCCGAGAAGAAACCATTTTCAGATCTTAAACAAAACCCATTGAGCGGCACTAAGAAAGAGTTTCAAAATAATTTCAGTAGAAGCCAAATAAGTGATTTTGATTGGTCAAAACCAAAAATAAGTTTAATACTTTATTCGTTGTACCAAAATTAATCAACATCAACACGCGTTTGCCAAATAACATCCGATAATCATTTTCCCAAGCAACACACAAAGAGAGGCACAATGAGTGGTGTCCGCACAATTTGGCAAAATCACAAAGTGTACTTAGTCGTATTTTTTCAGTGCGAGTAAAATGCAAAAGACCGAATAAGGAAAAGAGAACACAAAAAACATCGGGAGTAGCACACGCTGTTTCATGGCAAATATGTTGTGTACAAATTTGTGTGGTTCTGTCTGCACTGAGGTGAATTCCAGTCCAGCAACAAAACGATTGAATATTCTAATAAAAATGAGCTGTAAGTTTTAATGATGGGGATAAAAATAAGACAGAAATTAAACAACGCAGAGCTAACATCAGAACATTTTAATGTGACAAAACTATTTGACTATGGAAAAAAGTGCCAAGAATTAAGAAAATTTAACTAAAAGTATGACAATTTAACTAAAAGCGTGGATCTAGATTGAGACGACGAAGAAGAAGCATACAGCGAGACCAAATGGAATAAAAGCTAAATAAAAAAAAATTACATGTGTAAGAAAAGTTTCGTGAACGAAGTTATGCCACAAAATGATTCAAAAATTGGTTGAAATGAGACGAAATGTGTTAATAATTGAACAAACATGATACAAAGAAAAGGGAAAAAATGAGACGGCGGTGAGATAAAAACTAGTCAATATAAAACAACAGTAACGTTAAAATGAAGAATAATTACATGAATCTTAGAACGAAATAAGAAACAAAAATGAGAAAAACATTCACATTATAAGAACGAGATGACAATTTGAAAATACAAAACAAAAATGAGGCTGAAATATGACAAAAATGAGAAAAAAGCGAGTCAAATAAGACAAAATGTAAAAAAAGGTAAATTAGGATCATAAAATATTGGAAAGGGAAAAAAGGAGATGGATTATGATTAAAATTAAGCAAACAAGATCACGATGTGACGAAATTAAAGCGAAAAATTTGCCAAGCTCGACAAACATTAGACTAATTAAGTGACTATATTAAGTGAGTGAGTATCAAATAATGTATATGGGGTGATACAATTTAAAAAAATTAAAATGAGAATGCTGTAACTGTACTGTAAAAACTGTAAAAATAAAAAAAAATAATTGAAGTGAAAAAAAATAAAATAAACAAAAAACGTGCTAGAAAAATTGAATGGATCATAGTGAGACAGGAATAACTGAGAAATCAAAACAATATAACAAGAATCAGACAAAAATAAGCAATATAACAAGAATCAAACAATATAACAAGAATCAGACAAAGTAAGCGAAAATTAGTTTAATTTTATTCGAGGAATAGATGAAATAAGGACAGAAATGATTGAAAGCATACAAGCACAGACAAACAGACGTACCACTCCATACAAAATTCTAAGAAAATTGTTCCGACTAACCTGTGCGACACCTACTGAACATACAGTGAGGGGCAAAATAAAGTGCCCACTTGATTATTTTTTCTTTTCGTTCATTTTTCTGGTTAAAATTAAACGAAACCACATCGTAATCATTTTTAAAATCTTATTTATTATGTTCTTTCAAGTTTAGTTAATATTGCTCTGGTAACAAAAAACGTTTTTCTAATAGAAAAAAAAAAAAACAGTTTGGAATACTTAAATAAACAGGGACAAAATAAAGTGCCCAGATAAATATAGTTTCAAATAAACCAAACTGAAGGCAAACAACAACAATTTAATAGTGTGTATGGCCTCCTTTAGCCTTCAACACCTCCTGTAAGCGCTTCGGCATACTTTCTGCAAGGTTTTTCAAGTGTTGTGGGTCGAGTTCTTCCCACGCGCGTTCCAGGGCTTCAAAATAGTTTTTTTTATTAGATACACCAGTTTTATCGATCCGAGCATCAAGGATGGCCCACAGATTTTCGATGGGATTCAGATCAGGACTTTGTGGGGGCCATTCAAGGGGTTTGATGCGACAGGAACGAAAAAATGACTTCGTCAGTTTGGCCGTATGCTTCGGATCGTTATCCTGCTGGAAAACGAAACGCTCCTCGAGGCCCGTCTTGATGAGAGATACCTCGAGGTTTTCCCGCAGGATATTGCAATACGACTCAGCTGTCATGATTCCGTCTATTTTCACCAAACTGCCCACCCCACCCCAAGAAAATCACCCCCACACCATCACGTTGCCTCCTCCGTGCTTGACAGTTCCTTGAATATGGCGGTCTTGGAACTCCTCAGCCGACTTGCGCCACACACGATCCCGCTTCTTCCGATTGAACAGCTCGAATTTGGATTCGTCGGTCCACAACACAGTTTTCCAGTATTGCAGCGGCTTATCGGCGTGCTCCTTGGCGAACTTGAGACGCTTAGCCTTATTCGCCTTGCTGATGAAAGGCCTTCTCACTGCCATCTTGCTTCGGAACCCCTGCGCTTGGATGCGGCGACGGACAGTACGACGCGAAACCGATAGTTGGAGTTTTTCCTGTATCTGCCGAATCGTAACTTTTGAGTTTTTCTTTACCTCACGAATGATTTTCTTGTCCGTTCTGGCATCTGTCTTGCGTTTTCGTCCCCTTCCTGGGCGATCCACCACCGATCCGAACGTTTTCATCTTCTTCAAGATTTTTCCGACCGCTGCCTTGCTGATTTTGTAGTGCTTGGCCACTTCCCGGTGCGATTGGCCGTTATTGACATCGCCAACAACCAGTTTCCGGATGCACAACGGGATCGTACGGGAAATTACTACGTCCTCCATATTTCACAACTTTTTCGAAGGCAGACACGATTACAAATGCTTTAGAGCCAAGCCAGTTGTTTGTGAAACGTCAAAATACTCAAAACAAACAAAATCAAGGGGTCTCACGATGGAAACTTATCGAAATTTTATCGATTTTCAGAGTGGACACTTTATTTTGTCACTGTTTTTTTTGGGAATAAAAACTGTTTTTGTTCTATAAGAAAAACTTTTTTTTTATCAGAACAAAATTAAAAATATTAAAAAAGAACATTATGAGAGAGATTTTAGGAATGATTACGATGTGTTTTCGTTCAATTTGAACCAGAAAAATGAAAGAAATGAAAAAAAATAAAGTGGGCACTCTATTTTGCCCCTCACTGTATTCCGCGAAAGATAAACTTTCAGTCTTTCTGCTGTTTTGGCAGCACGGCGCGTAAAAAAGCACACCAGGTACGTCTGTTTGTCTGTGATACAAGCTTGACACACAACTAACACAAAAAATTGAAAAAAAAGATAAAGAAAAGACGATATTAAAGTGAGAGAAAAGTGAAGGAGCAATTGCTAACAGTGAGTTGAACGTAAAGTCACAGACTAACAGACATAACACTTCGAACAAATTTTCAATAAAATCATCGTTCGGATGATTCCAGTACTTTAAGTTAGTAACACTTGCACCATATGCTGTCGTGTTCGCGCTGCGTCATGTATTTCGACATCAGCGCCAGCGTTACTGCCTGGGTCAAATGAGGAACCACAAAATATGTATGAGACTGCATGACAGCGCCCCAGACGGCGTTATCGCGTGATGACTGTTATTCGATTGGAAATTTTAAATGATCGTTTTTTGTGGCGATGGAGCTAGTTTCCAGTGTTACGTCTGTTACTCTGTGGTAAATTGTTGAAATAAAAATTGGCTAATACGACAAAATAAGCTCAAAGAAAGATAAAAAAAACCATGAGATTAAAATAAGACCAAAATTGACACCAAAGTTCAACCTGAGAATAAGGTAATATTAAACAAGACTGAAACAACACTAAGAGAATTATGTCAGCAGGGTTGATATTTTTCAGCGCTTTTGCATGAAGGTGAAAAACACCATCCATGAGCGTCAGTGCTTTCTTTCTATCATAAAATATTTCGTTTTCATGCAATATTCTTTCTCTCGTTCTTCGTTTTTTTATCATTCGTAAAAAAATAAAGTCGATTCGTCTGTCGCAACGAAAATGCACAGACTAACAGACGTAACACTAAAATCTAGCTCCATTGCCACAAAAAAAGAACATGTTAAAATTCCAATAACAGTCATCGCGCGACAACACCGTTTGTAGTTCCCATTTTGACACATGGACGTACGCTAGCGCTGATGTCGAAATAAAAAACGCAACGCGAACACGGCAGCAGATGGTGCTGGTGTTACAAAATTTGTTTGAAGTGTTATGTTTGTTATTTTGTGGAAAACGGTTCAGTTTGATTTTCACTGTTTTGAATTATCTGAAAGTTTATTACTCTGTGTTTCATTGTGTTAACTTGCAATATTGTAAATTTGGTTTGTATACTGTACAGAGTGGCATTACGTAATACATCCCCGAATGAAATTTGAGCGTTTCATTTTGAAAATGCTGCATTTTGACAACGTCATTTTCGCTTTACCAAAAGAACGGTGAAGATCATTTGGTTTGATTTTCAAAAAAAATTATTGCGTGACCGTGAATGATGCGCGTGAAATATTTCATAGCAGTAGGGCAGCTCGCTACAAGGATTAAAATCTAGTGTTTCTGGAAGAGTGCTGCGTTCATTAGAAGAGTATAGACCGTTCCTATAATTATAAATAAACTTACGATCAACCGTCATTTCAAATAACGTGCAGTATTCAACCAAACGTTGGCTGCGTCCTGTTGTTTACATCCAAAAGGAACAGATGCTGTCATTTTTTCTAACATTTAGTGCAAAATTTTGAAAATGCGTGGCCTTTCTCCCGAACAAAGAAAGCGAATTGTGCACAAATGGGGCACCGTGAGTGGTCTTTCTATAAGAAAATCAGCCAGAGAAGAAGGTATAAGTGTCGGAACAGTTCAAACCGCATTGCGGAAGTATTGTGAAGAGTGCACATTTACTGATGCCCCAAGACGTGGTAGAAAATCCGGGCCTGTTGATCCCACAATGGACAAAAAGGTTAAGAAATACTACAAGCGGCATCCTTCAGTATCAGTACGAGATGTGGCGAGAAAGCTTGGAACCTCGACGAGTAACGTTATGCGTGCCAAGGGAAGAATGGGTCTGCAGATCCGTCGGAAGGAGAAGCAGCCAAAACGAAATCCAAAACAAGCTGAATCTGTGAAACCGAGAGCTCGGAAGCTTTATGACAAACTTCTGACCAAAAAAATGGGGTGTGTTATCATGGATGACGAAACCTACATAGAACTGGACTATAAGACTCTGCCAGGACCCCAATTTTATACATCACCGAAGGGAAAGGATGTCCCTGGACCAGTGAAAGCCATTTACACCGAAAAATTCGGCAAGAAGGTAATGGTTTGGCAGGCCATTTGTGAATTTGGGAAAATATCTCGTCCATTCATTACAAATGACACAATGAATGGTAAAATTTACGTGAAAGAGTGTTTGGAGAAAAGGTTGTTACCCATGGTTAAGCAGCATAACAATCCTCCAATGTTTTGGCCCGATCTTGCTTCCTGCCATTACTCTAAGGATGCTATAAAACAAATAATGTCACATGTGTCCCAAAGGAGATGAACCCTCCAAACTGCCCTGAAATTCGCCCTATTGAAACTTTTTGAGCTTTGACCAAGGCAAAGCTGAGGAAATATGTCAAACCAGCGGACAATGTTGAAAAATTTAAAAAAGATTGGCTTGAAGTGGTAAAAATGGTCGGAAAACACACTGTGCAAAAGTTTATGAGTAGTGTTAAGAGAAAAGTTAGAGAACTCGCGTATCCTACGAAAAATAATCCCAACTTGAATTGAAACTGGAAAGAAAACACTTACTATCTATATTTCAGAATAAAATGACCCGAAAAATCCTGTATTTTTGTTTTATTCAAGAAAGAAGATGTATTTATAATTTTCGGAACAGTCTATAATTGAAACAGATGGGTTATTTTCAGAAAATTTTGGTGGTGGAAATTATTTATATTATTATTATGGCCAAAATGAGCCAAAATTGGTCGAAAGGTACAGTAAAGTTTTTTTATACGCGGGTTGTCTTCCTCCGTTACTCAAAAACGGTACAACCGGTCGATCTAATTTTAATCGCGTTTTCCGTTTAGGCCAAAAGTAATCACCATTGTCAGTATGTAAATACTGAAAATTCAAAATATTGCATTTTGGTCTCTAGATTGACTACTATCATATTGAAATGAGGTTCAAGTGGTGACCAAACTGTCAAGTAAAGTATAACCAAGATGACAACAAAACAAAAATTTGAGATTGGATGAAAATGATACAAAATAAAAAGACTATCAAAAGAGACATGGAACGAAAATGAGCCGAAGAGATTAGAATGACTTTTAACAGAAAAAACGAGATTAAATGAAGACAAAAATTTAACAGAAATAAGTTCACATCGATACAAAAACAAGCAAATAGCATAGGGTATGGGATGAAAGAGAGACAATAATGAAAAAATGGCAAGAAAATAGACAAGTGTGCTGAAAAAAGACCAATGTAATTCAAATAGCAAAAATCAAACATCATAATACCAAAAGGAGCTAACACAAATCAAACCAAGCTGTGACCTAAGTGAGACAAAACTCAAACAATCAAACGAAAAGAAAAATAAAGTTACAAAAATGATTTAAAATTGCCGAAAAATTAGACAAAAATAAATGAAAGGGGGGATAAAAAGTCGCTAAGGTTGAGCTTGAACGACAGCGCATTTCGTAGTTGTCCCACCATAATGGATCTGAGCTAGTGAAGTTGCACAAAGAACTACCGTAAGATGACTTCAATTGATTTGTGATTGATTTACCCTCTTCAATGTACAACAATTTAATAGCTTCCGCACTGGAAAATGAAACAAAAAAAAAAAACATTGATTACAGCCCAGTTGCTTGCCAAACTCCATCCAGTCCAATTGGAATTAATTGTTGCGTGGTAATGGTAATAAATATTCGTAACACATTCACGAATAATTGAGGCTATAGCTATTACGAATTTATTGTTGTGGTGGTAGAAAACACTATTCTATTGTTCTATTGTTTTCCCTCCGAGTAAAAATCACAACCGTAAAATTCCCATTCCAAAATCGGAAGTTTATCTGGATTATAGCAGACGCGTCTGTCGTGGTAAAATCCTGATTGATGGAGTATTTTCCGTACCGCCCGTGTTCCCCCAATACCAGCCTGGATAGTAACCGTCAAGTTGTTTTCCAGCCCAAGTAGAACGGTAGGCAGAAGCCTCCCGAAAAAATTGGCCTCTCGTTAACACCTACCTAATAAATCATTAACGCCGGCGAACGTCATGACCAGCGATGCCACGAACAGGTCTGCGATGGCCAGTGACGCCAGGAAGAGGTTCCCGATTCGCCGAAGACTCCGCTCGGTGTAGATCGCTATACACACCAGGATGTTACCGGCTACGGACAGGAATATCACAATCGATAGGAAAACACCTGAAACGGAATCGTAACAGAATATGCGTTAAATGCACTTCGAATAAAACATCTAAAATGTGCCAAATTCCAGCGCTCACTGTCACCCACGCGTTTTAGTGTGGAGAGGGGAAAATGTTAACGATTAGCTATACACAGCTACACAGGATAATAGGGGTCTTCACATCGAGCTCGTATACGAATACCCAGCCGTAAACTGTGTATCTTCCATTACTCGTCAATGGAGGTGAGTATTTTTACGGCTGGGTATTTGTTTACGAGCTCGACATGAATACCCATAATATAAATACCAACCGAGAAAGGACATCGAGAGCGGAGACAGAGCGTCAACGTCGTCATCGTCGCCGCTATCCTTTGGCCCGGTTCGACCACTTCCGCTTGTCCCGCCGGTTCCGCCACCATCGCCACCGGTATCGCTCTGATTCACCGCTGCTGCTGCGGCCGCCGCCGTCGTCAGGTTACAGATTGTAGTGGCCGATACCACCTGTAGAGGGAAACGTAAACAGACAGAGAGGAAGAGAAAGAGGAGAAAAACGATTCAAGCATGAGGCAGCGTTCTCGATAGATTATCAAGCGGGTTTTGTGATGATAAAGGAAGAAAAGTGAGGTAGGATGATTTTTCTCATCTATTAATATGTATGAGCGTCTATAATATAAAGATGGCTTCGTTGATGAAGGTGTAATGACGCGCTGGGCGAACTTCCAACGCGATATCGATCGGAACAACGTTCACCTATTTTGAAGAAGAAGCCCGAGTATCAGCTGCTAAATTTGTAAACAATAGGAAGGGCAAATCATCACTTATCAAACCCATACGAGAATTCATTAAAAGCCCATTTGAGACCCGATTGATGGTGCGTAGGTATAAATAGCAATTCTGCTTGGATTCACGAAACCCACAGCGACTGTCGATGGCGTGCGATGCCGATTAGCCTGAACCGGTTTCCACGGCCAAAAAGCCGGGGGGGTAACATTTTCCCGGACGGTTGATTTCGGCTCGTAGGCGAGACATGAATTTCAATTAATCGCTGTCTTCGCCATTCAACGAGTACGGATGGATGATTTCGCCTTCGTTCCTCTGCCCCTTCAATTACCGGCGGCTTTCCGGTCAGGTAGTAGAAGTTTGGCACAATCTCCCCAGAAATCAGTGTTTGCGTGTGATTTATTTCACATTCAGGAAACCGTTTCGCTCCAGGGAGGGGATGTAAAGTGTTCCGAATAGCTCACACGTTTAATGGCTGATATTATAATGATAATTTTGATTTTTTTGCAGCTGAACGTCTACGTCTTTTCATGTTTAGATTTTTAGATTTTTAAATTGGCATTACGATGCAATAAAGAAAAAAATGACATCCATTTTTAATTTATTTTTGCTGACAAATTCTCCTATCTTTCCGCACAGTTATCAATTCGATGACTTCGTTTATTTATTTTTATTTCGAAGTAAATGGAACTTTTACACAGACTTAATCACTAATGTCTTTTCAAAGTTTTGTTCATTAAAAAAAAAAAAGAATTACAATATTGATAAAAGAATTATGCTGTCAGTCAAGAGTAGGCAATAGCCACTCATTTGAGCGCAATTTGACTTTTAAAGCAGTAATCGTGATATTTTATCAACTTATATATGGAAATAACTTATAAAAAAGGCGTGTTTTCATTGAAAAAAAAAAAAAACAAACTTTCCAAGCCTAATCACCTAGAGCTGCATCCCCAATGATATTATTATTGTACAAAATGTTAAAGTTGAGAAATGCTCTTAAACTTAATTTTAAGAAAAAAAGGTAGAAGGTTATATCTGACACACAACCGCATTGTTGACGTAGGACAACGAGGAGTTATCATTCATTGACACATAACACAGTCAGCAAGAGAGTAGAAAACTAAAATTACCACGTTCTTAACTGTTACTTGCCAAAGTCATTGGATACAATTGCATCACTGCTTTGATATTATAAGGTCTCATTGTAACGACAAATTCAGCACATAACTGTTCTTAATCTCCTCACGGCAAACTGGAATGTTGGCATCGTTCATGTATCGTTATGTCAAAAATTGAGTTTCATCATCATCGAATTTCAAAAACCGAACATGTACATTTTATTCATTGGCCCAAAAATATGATCTGCGCAAAATTTCAGCTAAATCGGACATGACTTAGGGGTGCCTCAAAGCACACAATGTTGTGTTTTTTCGAACATCGAAAATCTACCATGTGGAAGTACATGAAGGTGGGAAAATCAAAACTTTTTTTCGATGCCAAATGACTTAAAAATGCATAAAATTTTGAGTTCTGGTGTTACGTTGAAAAAAAAAATATTTTCGCCGAATATCGACGTCCTGGGAATAAGCCGTTTTCTGGACAACCGAAGGCTTGATATGGAATATTTTAGAACTGGCTGCTAAAATGATGCTCAACTCGTTCCATACCGGATGTAAATTATTGTAATGTTCATCAAATATCTTAGGCTTGATTCTCATGAGGGTGGTTTCTTTATTTTTTACTAGGATGGTTCCTAAAATAATTGAAATGAAATTTGCTGTTATTGAATAGGAAAAAGCAATAGGAAACTTATGTCATCAGCATCGCGTTACTCGCGCCATGACTAGCACTATTTTTAAATGGGAAATTGCAAAGAGTTTTGAACAAACCACCCTAAACATACAATGTGCCAATACTCGAGCAATCATCACCATATATTAGAGCACTTTTCTTCAAGCATTTTGGCTATAACGGCATGTATTATAGAAAGGAGAAAATCAACTTTTCAATTTTCAATCCTATTAGTCCTTTAGAGACAGTGCGCCAGTGCACGAGCTATTGCCACCACAAAAAAAAAAAAGAATATTTATTCCAGCTCTTGTCAATTTGATCTATACCTACCAATATGTGTATAACCAAAAGAGAAAATTCATTAACTTTTCAATTGTAAATTTGTTTGTCATGAGAAGCACAATGTTTGTATTTGATCGATTGCCGCCAATCAAACAAAATACGAATTTTGTTTCAGTTAGTAGTTAATGAGCGCTTTTTCTGTTGCTTCCACAGCAGCCACCATCCACTTCTTCTATTCTACAGTCGGACACATTCATTCGAAAAAATCAGGCACAATCCGATCCGGTTACCTTTTGCTTCTCCTGCCTTCTGCACCACGGTCTCCCACCAACATTGCATTTCCTAAGTTGAAATATTGGTGGAGGAACATAGTCTCATGATCCTCTTCATGCATAAAAGCAGTACAGACATCCGGGGCGCGTTCATTTCTAACCTGGCTTCTGAAGCATAAGCACCAGCAGCAGCTCTTAAATATCTTCCGAGAGATGATAAATATGATTGTTTTCATTGCCTTAGAGAAAAAAACGAGCAGCTTAGTAAACGTAGGAGCGAGAATGACGGAACTTAAAAAAGTTGTATAGTTGTATGTGCTTCGTAAGCATCATTTCTTGGTAGATATTTAAGAACTTGTGCTGATGCTTTGTTTCAATTATGTTTAAAAAAAACCAAAAATTCTGTTTTTCCTAAAAAATATATAACTCGTGCAAATATAAACCGATTTTCATACCACAATTTCTATTTGATCCGTTATTGAATATATTTAAAAAATACCAGTGTGTTCGTAGTTTTTTTTTTCTTACAAAAATAGGCGGCAAATTTAATGTTAAGTTGAAAAAATGCAGGAAAAAGTATAAAAAAATAGATTTAAACCTATATAACTCAACATGTTTTGGTGAAAGTATTAACCTGTGTACATATTTTGAATGCTCTATGTTTCCCTTTCCCAAAACTGCTTAAACAATAATAACCGGTTGAGAAAGGATCGAGTTTAAAAAAATTGTTTGCGCTGAGGTCCAAAAGACGGTGTTTTGATGCTTGTCATTCTCCTCAGTATGTGGAAAGAGCGGAGAAAAAATTCACCTCGCACTTCCCATTCAGTATGTGCCTGCGTGTAGCAATGCTTTTACCACACTGCTTCTTTCTCCACTCAAAAGTGTTTCAACCAACTTACAGAGAGAGAGACAAACACACTTCCAGCTCACCCTACATCTGATAGAAACAAGAGGGGTGAATCACTCCCCTTACTAACACGCAGAGAATCCATTCCCAGGATACCTATAACTCGGTGACGGAATCGTGAAAGGAATCGCAAACACGATCCGGAGGATTCCCACTCACGATTCTTATTTCAAGAATCCTAGAGCCATATACAGGGCATTCCTGAGGATTCTTTTTTCAGGAATCCTTTTCAAGGAAGATCAGAAGTCAATATAGTATATAAGATTGGGCCCAAGATACTTCCTTGAGATTTTTTTTTCTCTGTGTGGACTCATCACTGCGACCAGAGACATTTTGATCTATTGTGATATTGCCCAGGTGTTTTCTGTACTCCGCACTTCATATTATTGGCAGTATCATTATTGAAGTGAATGATACGCTTTTTTATTTATATCCGCGCTTGTGTGTGAGAGTTTACCCTTTCATTTCAAGCTTACTGCTCTACTATACCGCCGAGCCTCTTTTTTATCCTACCAATATCGCCAAATTATAATTCCCTGAACTGAGGCTACACCTAACGTTCCTCTCTGGCCAGGTTTATTCTAAGAGGGAATTTTTATGTCAAGAGGAAGCAGTCTTATCGAAACTTCGTTCCTTGTGCCAATATCGCCAATTACAATTCCCTGTAGAGGTTAAATATTTCTGAAATCAGTTTTATTATAAGAAGGACTTATTTTGTCAAGAGGAAGGAGTCTTATCGAACCTCGTTCCTCCTACCAACACCGCGTCACAATCACAATTCCCTGAAGAGGCACTCAATGCTACACCTCTGGTCAGGTTTATAATAAGTAGGACTTATATTTTTGTCAAGAGGAAGGCTGCCGTTCTACGTATAGTTGTCCCATGTTACTTTTGGTCGATTTTCGTTTTTTGTTACCAATTAGTCTATTTTCATGTATATTTTTGGAAAACTTTTAGAAATAACATTATTTGTTCTAAAAGTCTTGAAAAACCATACCTAATCTGTTTGTCCCATCGGTGATTTTCTACACATATTGTCCCACTAGATTTTTTTCTATTCTAATCGATCCCACTAATCACTAATTCCCATATTAACAACTTGGGAAGTGCTACAGAGCAATAAAAACTTCTCCTTACAACGTTTGGTTACATTACGGGTGTTCGTTGGTTACATTCGGTTCGGTACCGAACTTTGCTTGATTATTTAAATGCGGTACGTTCATATCTATGTTCGGAATACCTAAACCTTGTGTGCTGGTTTGTAATCTGAATGCCTTTCCTTTTCGAGAATAAGAAGATAAACGCATGAGATTCATACTAATTGAAAGTTATAAGAACTATCTTTTGTGTGTAGCCAAAATGGTGAAAACCTAACAACGTTCAAATATGGGCAATCTGAAAAACAATTCCCCTTTGTAAGTCATCTGATACTTATTCAATTAACTAAACTTTTATCTCGACTATCATCACCTGCTTATAAAGACAACACGATTGGCGTGATCATTTTCGTGAAAAATTAAACAGTCTTGTATTCTCAAAACAAACTTTGTATTGGGAAACATCGAATGCACGTGGTGGGACTGATATGCGTAGATATTACCTATTTGAAGGCAAATATCTCGGCATTATTGTCCCAGTGGGTATTTTTTGGGAAAAGAGTGTTAAATCGCAAAACATTCAACTAGATTTATTGAGAACAGTCTATTGCAAGGTAAAACTGCTTAAAAACCCATGACTGCATTTGTCACATTGGCGCAATGCGTAAAAGCATTGTAAAACTTTAACATCGTTTTTCTCGTTTGCATGATTTGAAACATGGGACAAATATGCGTAGAACGGCAGAAGGAGTCTTATCGAAACCTCGTTCCTCCAGCCAAGACTTCCAGTTTTATTATAAGAGGGACTTTTTTGTTAGGTTGAAAGTCAGCAAGGATACTATAGAATTCAGCTTGAAGGAAGGGTATGTAGTAGAGAGCCTGAGAATGAACCCATGTTAAAGTCCTTTGACAACCAAATGGCCTGATTCTACTAAGATTCGAACCCACGACCACTCGTTTATCAAAGCGGACTATGTAGCCTTGCGGCTACGAAGCTCTCTCTTCCTTGAGATACTCCAGCTTCAACAGGCAATCTATCAGATTTACCCTTCAAGTAGTAGAGCTGAAGAGTGCGGCCAGTTTAAAAACTTCGTACCATTTTCGTAATACAAAGAGGAAAACGGAAATCGGTCATTTCACCTAGTAAACCTTTATGTCAAACACTGTCGAATGCCTTTTATATGTCTAGAAAAGCAGCTTCAGTGGTTTTATTAGTTTGAATTAGGTATATTAGTTCTTATAAGTTACTGATAAGTAGTCGCTGATTTTTTTTCAGGTTTTAAAATTGGAGTGAATTTAGCATTTTCCATTTTGTTGGAAAATTTGCTCTCTCAAAGCATGTGTGAAAAATTCTCACCAAGCAATTTAAAGAGTCTTTTTCATGACGATGATGATGAGGATATAGGGCATCCCAACAACCCTTTCAAGTTTTTGAAGTTTTCATTTAATTTCCAATAGGACTCACTACGGTTGAATTGAAATTATGAGCACTCTCAAACTGCTGAGTTTTAGCTTCTTATTCGTTTGTGAAAAGAAATCGGTCACCATCATTGAGGACTGGAATGGGCTTATGGGATATGGAGAAAGTTATCAATATCAGAATCAAAATCAGCATGACTTAATGACTTCGATTTACAATATACATACAACCATTCTCAGTGCTTATGTGGACTGCTCCACATACAACTTAGAACTTGTTTGTAGCAATCGAAATACGTATCTGCGGACGGTATAACAGGCAATTTGATCTTTGATTTGATTTGATCACCACTAGAGGAATTAAATGGAAACAGGCCTATGTAAGACTTTTTCTTCAAGAAGACTCACAGCATACCGAGGTGGGGGCGGATGTAACGGTAACCCCGTTCCACCCAATAGGTTTACCGTTTACATTAGTTGAAGTTAGACCACGGAAAAGACCGAATGAAGAAAATGCAAACGGTACAGTAAAATTTAGTACACGGCCCTCTGCTGTGTTTAACTAAGTTCAACCGAGCCACAAAAGCTACACATTCGTGCGCATGCAAACAAACATTAACTTTCGCGCGAGGCACTCAGCAGTGTTGCCGGTGACCTAGGTGAGTTCAGAGATCTAAAGAATTAATTAATCGCCGCTATTAGCTCCCCTGGTCACTAGAGCTTTCACTTATACAGAATGAAATAACTAGAGGTGGGCAATCCTCTAACGAACTGATCTAAAGAGCTGGTTCTTCAAAGTGAGTGAGTGATCTATCGCTCTTTTTTAAAGAGCGGTAACTCACCCCTTACTTCAAGCAAAAAGCTGAAGCTGATTTTGTTGATCAGACACCGCAAGCGAGAGCCATATGAATGTTTTACACCCCAAGCGCAACGCGGCGTGCGACACTGCAATAGAACTCCCAGAAAATAGCTGCCTGCTCTCCTATGCATAACCATCCACCCGCCGCGGGAATAAAAAATAAAATCTACTTGCCACAGTTCACACACAGCACACGGGCAGGCTAACGCCGGGACGCAAACGAAAAGTGGAACGAAAAGAGCGAAAGAACTGGTTCACTGATCTTTTGAATCTATGCAGATAACCCGCTCCCTAGCTGATCAGAAAATCAGTTCTTTAAAAGATCGAAATCTTCTGATCGCGAGCGGATTGCCTGCGAGCTGAACAAAAGAGCCATCGGAAGAACCAGTTCTTCTGAGAGCGAAAGATTTCGCTCTTTCAAAGAACTGAATCTTTCGGTCAGCCTGCGAGCGGATTGCCAGATCAGTGAATCAGTTCTTTCGTTCTTTTCGTTCCACATCCATTCGTGTGCGTACTCGGCGTTAGTCAACCCGTGTACCTGTGTATGGACTGTTGCAAGTTGTTTTTTTTTGCATGCTCTTGCGGCTGGCTGGGTGATGAAAAATGCAAGTCATGCATCTCAGGGCAGACGTTTGGTGGCAGCTTGTTTCTGGGAGTTCTATTGTAATTTTGCGCGTGACCTTGCGCTTGGCATATCGGGTGTAAAGCTTTCACCTGGCTCTCGCTTGCGATGTCTGATAACTAGCTACACTGATAAAAACCAAAAATTATGTAGGACCGGAAAAAGCGAGTGAGCTGTTAAAAAGAACTAGTTCATCTTAGTGAGCGGAACCGCTCTGATCCGCTCACTATAGTGAACCATTTTTCCCACCTCTAGAAATGACGGTAAGTTAATTGTACTTAATAAAATTAATCCTCTTTTAGAGGTAATTCCTCACGGTCCGTGAGGGGGATCTTTGTGTTCTACTTTTCTCGCCGGAAAATATTACAAGTTTCCGGTAAGGGCTCCGGAGCGCCCCCTACAGATGGAAACAGTTGTCTACTCCATTAAAAATAGGGCGACATGCCGGAGTGCCGCAACTACCCCGGTATCTCGCTCATCAATGCTTGCTTCGAGTAGGTATGTGTATTTTAGGTTACGGTTGACCACTAGCAAAGAGACGCACCCAGGCTGTAAATCGTGCCTACTTCTCATTTCGGAAAACAACTCGATAGAATCGAAGTTGACTGTGTACAAAACCCTGATAATGCCGATAGTTCTGAACGTAATCTAGTGAAAAAATTCCTTGGACTTGAATGCTCTTGGAATTTTTGAATGAAAGGTACTGCGGAATATCTATAGTGGAGTACAGACGGAAGACGGATAATGACGAAAGCGCATGAATCATAAGCTGCTCGCTCTGCTTTGAGAGAACCCCACTTTCGCCAGATGTGAAAGTCAATAGACTGCGGTGGGCCGGTTCCGTCGTGAGGATGCCGGACGACATCCCTGTGAATTCGCTTCTCTTCAGCAACCATACTGGCACAAGAAATAGAGAGGCGCAGTGTGCACGATGGTTCGACCAGAGCGAAGGAGACTTGCGGAAGTAACCAGATAGCGCTACCAATGAAGCCAGTTTCGTAGAAAAATAAGGTCACCATGCGGTGCTAATGTACAAGTGATTTATAACGCATTTCTCTTTGAAAATTTCTACGTAATTTTTCAATCAATGTTGCTCTTGCTTGAACGTCTATCTGTGGTATAACTAAAGTTGACTTGATGTTTCTCACCACAATTCCCCTTAATGCCCAACCCAAAATATTATACATTATAGTGTCAATTTTAAAATTAGACTCCTTGTGATTACTTTCCAAATTTGAACTACACGCTTTGAGATAGTTTTGTTCGCATAGGTCTAATCACCGAAAGGAAATGATAAAGTTTAAAGCAATTGTAATGCACTAGAGCGGTAAAGCACATTCAAGCTTCAAACCAAATCACGCGTAAACTCGTAACCATTAACATGAAAATACGCACCAACCGCACCGGTTCAGCTCATAACCTACAATCGCAGCAGGTGGAAGAAAATCATATTGGATTGCTCAACCTTCAGATACCGAAACGAACTCCATGTAGGTATGTTAGCTGTTTTTCTTACATCTCGGACCTTTTTTCACTCCATTCTACAGAATGGTTGGTGTCACAATTTCAATCATTTGTTCGTTGGAACAAACAAGCTTATAGAGTGGTATACCGGTACCTTCGGATGCACACTGTGAAGCAGTGCAACTGGGAAGCCTTGAATCTACAATAGAATAAAAAACAATTTCCTGAACAATTTCCATTCGCCTTACGGCAGAAATACTTGCTATCATTCGCTGCAAATATAAAAATTGAATGCAATGTGGGAAATTGGTCGACTGAAATGATGATATAGTCTATTCTGCATCGATAGTCAGCTCGTTTGCTTGCTTGCTAACTGAATCACTTGGTCGGTCTGATTTTGTATTTTTCTTGCATTCACAATTCTAAGTGCTAGTTTTTCCCCCAGTCTAAAAAGTTGTGATTTGTTCCTACTGCGCTAACTGCAGAGCAGCACTCGTGCGAATTTCCATTCCGTCAATATTACCGATAGACTTAGTCTGGTCCGTGCTGAAACAGAAGTGCAAAGTGATTGTGAAATTCGTGCTGATGGAGTCGTAATGGTGTAAAAATAGTTTCCGAGCCCCCGAATGCCCTGAATCCTTCACACAACTGACGGAAAACACAATCGGCGAAAAAGCAACCGAAATGCTCAGCGACGAGTTCGACGCAGTCTTCGGTTCCACGAAGACGAATCTCAAACTGCGCTTACTTACTCCATACTCACCGTGCTCGTTACCAAATGGTGCCACTTTTCACCGGTAATCCGTTTCAAGTTTTCTTCTTTTACAACGAAACAGTTTACCCGAGAAAAACTAAACCAATATGCACGGAGACCAGAGCAGCAATAGCAATGCAAATGCGATGCATGTGCTCTTTCAAGTTCTAAAGCACACTTTCGAAGGAATTTGCCTCGTTCGTAGTGCAAAGTGCACGAACAAGCCGGAAGGTATTAGGCAGCAAATGGAAAGAAAAAAAATATACAAAAAAAAAACAAAAGTGGAACAAACTTTTAAACTTGTCCGTGATTCATTCAGTTTGGTACGCGGTTTCTTCTGGCTCTGCAGAATTTTAAGAAAGAACTAAACTCTTTTGAGTTTTAGCCGCCCTGGTAAAAGAGCAATGGAAAACTTGTGCGGACGGCGTTGGAACAAGTTGCTGTACTTTTACTGAATGTTTTGGTGAAAGGGTGAAATTTTCGGTAATGTTGCTGATTTTAATTTCGAAAACTTATAACGATTATTTTGGTCGTAAGGATTCAAATATTGCTTTTTACTTTTCACTTTCCACTTTTCACTTTTTACTTTTAACGTTTTACTTTTTATTTTTTTACTTTTAGCTTTTTATTTTTTACTTTTTATATTCTACTTTTTACTTTTTCCTTTTTACTTTTTTCTTTTTACTTTTTACTTTTTACTTTTTACTTTTTACTTTTTACTTTTTACTTTTTACTTTTTACTTTTTACTTTTTACTTTTTACTTTTTACTTTTTACTTTTTACTTTTTACTTTTTACTTTTTACTTTTTACTTTTTACTTTTTACTTTTTACTTTTTACTTTTTACTTTTTACTTTTTACTTTTTACTTTTTACTTTTTACTTTTTACTTTTTACTTTTTACTTTTTACTTTTTACTTTTTACTTTTTACTTTTTACTTTTTACTTTTTACTTTTTACTTTTTACATTTTACTTTTTACTTTTTACTTTTTACTTTTTACTTTTTACTTTTTACTTTTTTTTTACTTTTTCAATTTTCAATTTACACACAGAACATCAGTCTAATGTATTGGTAATATTGATTGCAGCAAACCAATCCTCAATATCGTGCACCTACGTAACAGCCCCAGTCGGAAGCTTACAAGTGCACCCGCTGTTTCGAATGCCATTGAACCGCACGAAAACTTTCTCGTATTCATCGTGTCAGAGGGCTCGCGGCTATTCGCTGAATCAACATCGTCTGTTCGCAGGGACTTATCGCTGTACGTATTGCCTTGATTCATACATCGAAGTTAGAAAGCACTGAACTGGAAGCTCATCTACATTAGCCCAAAATGATTCCCTTCCCGAGGGGAAAGCATCGATTTCAACTGGAGAATCACTGGCGATAAAGGCGAACGGAGATGATTTGCCGACTGGCAATCCACATAAAAGATTTCGTTTCCTTTTTCTCTAGTTGCTAGTTCTGTGCAGCACTGCTAGGAATTACTATGACGTTCAATTCGCTCTAGCGAATGTTGGTTTTAGCACACATAAAACTCCTTGACAGCGCCTGGAGATCATCAATCAGTGCGAGACTTGCAATAGGTGATTTCTCGCGACGGGAGAAAGCCACATCTTCTATATAAACTGATACAACTGACATCCTCTAACATTTCTACACGGGATTGATTTATTGACAAATTGAGCAACTTGCGACGACCTGACAGTTGATGGGTTAGCCCCACATGAGAAGAAGCATTTCTGGGGGAAACAATGAATGATGCTAGTGGTCGAATCTTGCGAGTGGGAGAATTAATTTTGGCGGTAGACATTTCGTAAATTGGATTGTTCCGGTTGTTGCTCCTGCAATCGAATGATTTTACAATGCGTTTCGATTGGCTGCACACGCACATGCATACATGTATACTCGATAATTTAAAACAAAATAGCGCTTAACTTTCGAGTGTTTTGGCGACAGCTTTAAAGCACTTCTTTCTGACAACAGTTTTTGAACATGCTGTCATGCATTTTTCTTACATAACGCAGGTTCAAAATGGAATTTAATTATCAGATTGAGTTTATTTAAGAATACCCCTCTAATCTGACAAATGCTCAAATCATTGATTATGGTTATTTTTCGTCATGAGTCAAACTAAATTAGAAGGAATCATAACCCTACTTGCGAGAAGCGAGAGTATCCGTACTTAATAAAAAGGATTGGATAATTTTATTCTTAGCCCCAAACTGAGATTATGAGTTCTTTAGCCGAGGCCAGTCAGCTTGGTATTCAGAGTGTACCACATTATCTGAAGGATGGAAATTGCGGGTTAAGATTACCCCATCCTTTTAAAGGTTGAAGGGTACTTTTACTTTAGTGGCATCCGTATTTTTTAAATTTCTATATTTTCCCAAATTTAACTAGTGTTCACCTTTTTTGCTCATGCATACTATATGCTTGTAGTACAGTATTGTATACTGAGGATACCTTTAAACAAAGATGACTAGAATAAGATACATGATTCTCAGTGTTTTCATATATTTTGGTCGCGACACTTTTCCGACGGTTAGTGCTGTCATCTGATGACTTGAATGCGCATAAAACTGTGATTATTAGCCAAATCGATTTATCGTGTATAATCTGCCAAAGGAAAATGAAAATAAGATGGCAGCACCGTACAAGGATGAGAAAAAATTAACAGTGTACAAATTAGTTCGACTGTCGTTTACGCGACACTCGTGTACGCTGTATACTGCATTTTCATAGCTAAGTTATACCCTTTTTTGATAACAACGATAAATTTCGCACACAACTGTGGGCAGGGCCGGATTTACGATTGTGGGGGCCCGGGGCCCAGTTATAGTGGGGGGCCCAAAATAAAACAAAACTGTTTTTTATCGTACGAGTTAAAAGCATTTATTTGCTATTGAAAAATTACCAAAAATTTGTTAGAATTTTTTCTTAAGCTCTATTTAGAGTTCCAAGCGAAGTGAAAATCTCATACAACATGTTCATTTTTTCACGCTCGTGAAAAATGCAACCTGCAAAAAATTTCACTTCGCTTGGAACTGTAAACAAATTCGATCCAGCGAAATCGATGGTTGTGGATCTCATCTTTTTCACTTGGGTTTATTTCTTTCACGCATGCAAGCGCTAGTGAAAAAAGGAACAGCAAGCGAAAACTTGCGTGCGTTTCTATTCTGTCAGTTGCAGCCAATTTTCACTTCGCTGGGAGTGTAAACTCGTGAGTTTCACTTCACTTAAACTGTAAACTGCAGGGTGGTGAAATACCTGCGTGTTCCACAAACGGGTTTTCACGACAGATTTCGCAAGCGAAAATTTACGCTTTTTCACTTGTCAAATTTTTCACTTTGCTTGGAACTGTAAACTATGCTTTACGAGTTTTTTTGCAGAAAACTTATTAATTAAATAATCAACATTCAACTTCTTCAGTATACTCGTACTCGAAACTTAATAATGCTGAGTTTGACTGCCTCTTATTCTTCACAGTCGCACGCAACCTATTTTTAATAAGTTTCATCTTCAAGTTTTTTTCTTGATACCTGAAAAAAAAAACTACCGCAATTTGAAAAAAAAAATGCGATCCACAGGCAAAAATTTGCACACAATTTGAGAAAGACGGCGCAAATATAAGACGACTCTGGCAATAATAGAAACTATGAAAAAACTACACACATCTGCAGGTCAATAAAATCTGCACACGAGCTCAGAAAATCTGCATTTTGAAAAGCTCATCTGGTATCCCTGATTCGGACAAGTAAGCAAAAGCAATCCATTAAAAAAACTTGTGGGTTATTTTCTTTCTTTGCTTTACCTCCCATGCGCGCTAAAGCTCTAGAGTTAAAGTTTGGCCGACTGTCACTGAAAAGTTCCAATCAAACAGTCAACAGTTTTTTCATCATAGTTTTAACATTGCTGATGTTCGATTGGAACGAGTTTTGACAGTTCGATGGCGCTTTTAGTGACAGTCGGCTAAACTTTAACTCTAGGCGTTTAATGCGCGCTGGTTCGATTCAAATGGTGTGTTAATGTGTGTTATTCCAAAAGAATCCAAGGTGAACTCTTATGGATGTAGTTGTGATATTGGCGCTCGCGAAAAAATAACACTGAAGGAAAGTGTCAGATTGAAATGGTCTGTTCAAATTTTCTTACTGTAAATCGAACTTTTGATTAAATCTCATTTTTAAAGAGAAAAATCTTTTTGTCGATTTGTGGGGGCCCTAAAATTGTGGGGGCCCGGGGCCCGGCCCCCCTGGGCCCCCCCATAAATCCGGCTCTGACTGTGGGTCAGACAATATTTTGAGTTTGTGCAATACTTTGACACAAAAACCATTCGAAACTAAATACAGCAACTACAGTAAAATAATTCTTCCGATGATTTTCGACTAGATGAAGTGATTCTTCGCCATCTTGAATGCCAAAAGGTAACGTATTCTTCGTTTGAGGTTGACACAACCGTCGCTTGTTTTTTATTTCAGGAGTTTTGTCGCGAAGGGCCGCTAGCCGCTATCCTTATCCAGAATAGAGTAGTCGCCTATATGGTTCCAAGGATATAGAAGCCTATATCTGAGATAGATCTTAATCTTAAGCGCAGAAACATGCTCAAAAAGTTGGGCATACAAATAATCAGAAAATCGAAAAATAATTCTCTTACCCACGTTAAACAGATTCTCGTTGTCACAATGTGCGTAGTTAGAATGTTCCCCAAACTTGCGGCAGACGATGGCGCACCACGGTCAGAGCGACATTCTCGCAACGGTACTGCTTTCGAGTTTACAATAATTGGGCTTCCTCAAGACGATTAAATTTTTGGTTGAATTAAATTGAAGCGCAGAATTTCACCAGTCTCGTTTGAAAGGGTTGAGTTTCTAATATCATTACTGTTGGCATTCAAAAGGTACAGACTGTCAGAGCTAGTTTTCTTTTTATATGTTCCATGCTTTTTTTAAATACACAATATTGTTCGAAACCTCCTTTGGCTAGGCCCACAGTAATGACTCCCTTGAGAGACAGCAGCGGCCTGATGAATTTCAGGGATCTCGTGTTTTTTTCGGCCATTTATTTCGATTTTCTTTCCGTTCCCATCACGGACACGTCCGATTTATCACGTTTAGCACCTTACTTCGGCAAAACGAGTTCCCGCTTCCGCTTTCTTCAGTCATGTGTATGTTTTCCTTCGCTGATAAAGCGCGCTAGCCATTAGGCATCGCTAGGGTGCGATCTAATATTTATTAAAGTGTCAGTTTTCATGGTTAGCAACAACCGGCCGGTATATCGATTTGGCAGTGGCTAGTGGTTAGTGAATCAATTTTATCTTGGTGGCTTTCTCGAAATGGGAAACCTGCTTCACTGAAAACAGTTTTTGGTAGAAATTTTTCTCTGCCAGTTTGATATTTTTTGTCAATAATTTATGAGTCAACTTTCTCCGAGAGACGTGAATTAGTTATTTGTATTTGTATTGGCGGTATCTCCACCAGATACCATTGCTGGTGAGATTTTTTAGATTTTCCCAAGTGCCGTTTGTGTTTGAACCAACGATTCAACCGATAATGCAGAGAGCATTGTAAAAAATCTAATAAAATCACATCTGAAAAAAGTTTCAGAATTGAAGCAAAATGCCTAGTTGAACTTCAGTCGATCGATACTCAATACCATAAACCAAATTTCTTGCACAAATACTTCAATCATTTAACACGTCCTCTAGGCTCTAGGTACGGAGCCTCCATCGCGCTTGTTCGACTCAGATGGAGAATCATTGCCAATCATGGAATGACTAAGGCGGAAACCAAACAAGTGCGGTATGTTCCTTTTCCCATAGTTTCAACGAATGCGGCTGGGTTACGGATCGGAGGTGGATGGAGCTGCCATTGTGCATATTTTACTCGATCTAACTATAACAAGGCAGCTTGCTCAAGTGCTTGCCGGAATAATGCACCGTCCGAGGAATTCGTTGTATGGAGAAAAGATGAGGTACAGGGCGAACTGGCGAACTGCCAAATACTGGAAACGAAATTGCCGGATGCTGGCGGTGGCACAAATTGTAAGCGAACGATGCACTTAAATAGTCTTGTAATATTCATCGAGGGAAATTTGATATTAATATTTAGTTCATGTTGTTGGTTTCTCTTTGTCTTTGCATGTCTGAAGACTGCAGCAGAGTAGATATTTTGTGCTGCTTAGAATGAGTAAGCCACAAATCCGGTCAATATCGGGCTAAAAACAATAGTTTTGAGTGACTGTATAAGAAGCTAAAGTTATTAGCTTTTTGTAAATAAAATACTGCAGTGCACTGTGAAAATGATATTCATGTTGCAATGAAAATGATCTTGTATGATGTTTAGCATGGTTCAAATCGTTTACCAATGATACAAAAGGTTTCAAAATTGTGCTAAATATCAACTTTCCAAATAAAAAGTTCTACTTGGTTAGGCCGTAATCAACAAAATTGAGTTGGTTACTTTTATATGGTTCAAACGATAAACATATTCGTGAACGATATTAGCTAGTGTCAAAAATATCAAATCGAACAATGGAACTCAAATACAGAAGATTTTTTAATAATTGAAATAAAACAAAAATTACAAAAACGACTGATATGACAAAAATAGTAAAAAATATTATGTAAATGATAGAAATAACATAAAAGACAAAAATGGAAAACAATTGCAGGTATGTCAAAAATTGAAAAAACAAAAATAAAAAAAGACATGAAAAAATAACGAAAATGGCAAAAGCAACACAAATGATTAACGTAACAAATGTTATTCAAATTACAGGAATCACAAAAATGACATGTATGATAAAGTGACAGATATAAAAAAAACAAAATTCACAGGAAATGAAGACAGAATAATAAAATTTATAAAACCATAAAATTTACATAAATTGCGAAAATTATGAAACTGACATTATAAAAGTAAAAAAAAAAATTATCGAAATGAGACATAAATGTGACTGTGAAGTTACTAAAATGAGAAAAAGTGCATTCCAAAACTCAAACCGAAAGATTGTAGCTATTCAACCATTCCTATGAATTTTGGTGCCCCTAGCCAATAGTTGAACGCGTCAACCTACTTGAGAGTGTCGTATAAAAATTGCCCGCCGTGTTCGTCGCTTCAACGTTATGTTTATGAGCAAACTCAATTAAGTCTCTGAAAAAAAGGTAATGGCTAGGGACACCAAAACTCACAGGAATGGTTAAATGGCTATAATCTTTCTTTTTTCTTCCGGTTTATGCTTTTGGAGTGCACCTGTGTTGACCAGTGTAATCAGTTCAAATTGATATTAGACAAAAACGATTAAAAACCATACATCATACATTTGTTTGATGTTTTATCCAACACAATCGTGGACAGAATCGAGAAAAGGAGGTTCGTGCTTTCTGTCTCTCATCTCCCACACCACATTCTCAAATTCTTCCGACCCTGTCCCTCCTGTTACCCCTTCCTATTAATTCTCCAGTCCTCTCAAGAGTCAGGTTTCTCTCAGACGGATTGAACGGCAGTCTGGTAGTCTATTTTAAGTCCAAGGCAGGGTCAAAGTTAAATTCTTTAAACATTGTTCAACTCCACGCTACAAGGTCGTGATCGAAATTTCGAAGGTCAGCCCCCGGTATGTACCCGCACAAGACGTCGTGTTCGACAGTGTCTTAACCGATTCGAGTTCGTTCGTTGAATGTATTTTGGAAAACATTTCGGCTTCTTCAAAAATACCGCTTGCCCCGATGTTAAGATACTAGACTGCAAGCAATTACGTCACGTCTGCCCGGTGTGCATTGTTTAGCCACATCTCGAACCAACTTTTATATTAGGTGGCATCCATAAAGTATGTAACGCTCATGGGAGAAGGGGGAGGATATCCTTGAGCGTTACCAATTGTTACATAGGGGAGGGGAGGGGGAGGTAAGATCAGCGTTGCGTAACAAAAAATCTCTGGGGAGACTTTCCTAAAACGAACATTTTTATTAAGCAAATTCTTTTACAGTGTTCAGCATAGTTTACAGTTCCAAGCGAAGTAAAAAGTTTGACAAGTGAAAAGGCGTAAATTTTCGCTTGCGAAATCTGACGTAAAAATCCGTTTGTGGAACAAGCTGGTATTTCACCAGCCTGCAGTTTACAGTTTAAGTGAAGCGAAATTCACGAGTTTACACTCCGAGCGAAGTGAAAATTGGCTGCAACTGACAGAATAGAAACATACGCAAGTTTTCGCTTGCTACTGCTTTTTTCACTAGCGTTTGCATGCGTGGAAAAAATAAACCCAAGTGAAAAAGATGAGATCCACAGCCTTCGATTTCGCTGGATCGAATTTGTTTACAGTTCCGAGCGAAGTGAAATTTTCGCAGGTTGCATATTTCACGAGCGTGAAAAAATGAACATTTTGTATGAGATTTTCACTTCGCTTGGAATCCTAAATGGGGCTTTACGTAATATTTATGTGGGGGTTGGTGTTGGCGCTACGTTTCGTTACATATGGGGGGTGGGGGCCCAAAAATTGAGCTTTTTGCGTTTCGTAGTTCATGAAAGCCGCCTTAGCATCAAACTTCTTTGAGAACATCAGTAAATGACGTAGTATTAGAGGAGGGAGGGGGTAAGTTTTGCAGTTTTGTGACGAAATGTGACGAGGGAGTGGGTGGGGGGTCAAACCAAGCGTACGTAGCAAATATGAAACTAAGAAAAAAATTTGGATTTATTCTAATTGTTCTTTTTTATCACTGTTTTGTCTGTGCTGGGTCATTTTGATTACTTTTTGTCTTTTCTTGTTTATTTATGGTACAAAGTATGTTTTTGATTTTGATTTGCAAACAAAAAAAATTGTCGAGAGAGGTGGGGATTATTATAAAGCTACGTAATTAACTAGTGGGGGGTCTGATTTTGTGACGAAATGCTACGATAGTGGAAGAGGGGTAAAAAAAGCTAAAAAAGCTACGCCATTTATGGATGTTCCATTTCATCTGTTGTCTTCTGACGAAGCTGACTCTGATGACCCACCAGCGGAAGCATGCGGACTGACTGAAGGCCCCTTCAAATGTTGATCTCAACTTCCATGATTTCAATAATATTCCTCTTGATCGAGGCACCCCTTAGGCAGGAGTATTTTTAAGGATTAAGAAGCATGACAAAACGACAAAAATGACAAAAATGACAAAAATGCGAAAAATAACAAAAACGCCAAAAATGACAAAAATGAGAAAAATTACATAAATGACAATAGTGACCAAAATGACGAAAATGACAATAATGAAAAAAATTACAAAAGTAACCAGAAATGACAATTATGACCAAAAAGACAATACCAAAAATTACATAAATTACAAAAATGACAGAAGTGACACAAATGACAAAAACCCAAAATTAATCCACCTAGCGGTGAGACCCAGCCTTTCTCTTTCGAACTTATTGTTTCTTTGAATAGATTCACATGAAACCTTTAAATAATAGAAAAAACACCTTGATAATTTCTGCTGGATTTATTTTTCACCCTAAATAATGAATTTCTGGTAGCCGAAAGCATAACTCTACCGAACCTTATGGAAGTAACCTGGAATAAATATGTTTTAAATATATGATACGATTTTTTTTGTTTCTGTTATAATCAAAATGTCACTGTACTCATATATAGGTCGGACTCGATTATTTATCATTATAGATTCAACTTTTTATAGTAGGAAAATTTTCCCTGATGAACCCTGATGAAGACCAAATATCATTCAATATAAATAAGAATTTGTGGAACAGTATGATACCCAGAGGCCAAAAATCAACTTCAGACACCATTTTAAATTTTTGGATAGTAGCTTTCATTTTCATTACCCAATGCGAGTTTTCAGCAACCGGGATAATGTTTAGAGGCCGGGAATCAACTCCATACTTCATTTTGAAATCTGATTGTGCTACTTATGGTTTCTGGAAAACAACCTTAAATTGCCAAATTCAATCCAATAAAGGTATATACACTCTTTGGGTCCTAGAATATTGATTTGATGTATTTGAAGTAATAATCGAACTGTAAAATGTGATATGTGACGTTATATTTGTCGTAAAGAAAAATCGAAACAAAAAAATGACTCCTGATTTCAAACACTTTAATCACGAGCAATACCGGGAACGTTCATATAGTACAATATATTTTGATTAATCAATTTCGTTTCTTTCCATAACTTTTGAACCACGTATCAAATTGTTATGAAATTTGTTATTTGTACGTTTAAGAGACAGCTTGTAGTTATGTTCAAATAAGTCGTGTAATCTTTGAGTTAATAAACTTTCGTTGTTTTCATAATTTAATACATAACGGTTGATATTAAAGTCCGATTATAATTAAATGAAATGGCAACCAATCCATTCATTTGACACTAAGATTGTTAAAATTAGTCCAGCCATCTTTGGGAAAACGAATGAATTTGAAAAGTCATCGGAACATGTTTCTTTTCACAACTTCAAACCACATGCCTAATCATAATAAAATTCTTTAGTTAACCCTAAACTAGCCCGTAAATAAACAATATTGGTTTAAATCAGTTGTTTGGTTTGTGAGATAATGAAGTTTCGTGATTTTCACATTTTGATACATTACAGACGAAGTTACAGTCCGATTACAATGAAATTCAATAGAATGTTATGAGGCAACTACACCTTTTATTTGACACTAATTTTGTGAAAATCGGTTCGGCCATCTCTGAGCAAAGTGAGTGAGTTCAAGTATTCTTCGGAATATGTTTCACTTCATAGCTAGATTTCACAATTTTCAAACATAATAGGCAAAGCAAGAGTCTGATTGCAAAACAAAACGATAGGGTCTTATGGGGCAACTAGACCTTCCATTTGACACTGATTCTTTGAAAATCGGTCCAGCCATCTCTGAGAAACATGAGTGAGATTAAACAGTCTTCAGAACACGTTTCATTCCATAACATTTGAACCACATGTCCAATCTGTGAAAGATTCAATAGTTAAGAGTTTTTAGGTAGCCCGTTCATTCTTTTAGGGGTTTTCAGTTAGCCTGTTCTGTTCAAATCTGTTGTGTAGTTTCTGAGATTATGAATTCGTGATTTCTATATTTTGATTCATAACCTCTTAACTAAAAATTCGATTACAATGCAATTTGATTGGGTTTTATGGGGCAACTAGACCTTTCATTTGAGAATAATTCAATGAAAATCGGTCCAGCCGTCTCTGAGAAAAGTGAGTGAGAATAAAAATCTGCATATACACAGACACATACAGAAAATGCTCAGCTCGTCGAATTGAGTCGAGTGATATATGCCATTCGTCCCTTTGGAGCACTTTTATATCTTCGGTTTTGCAAATGATTGCTATACCTTTCAAAGGCAAAAATATAAAAAAATTGACAAAAATTACAAAAATGACAAAAACGACATAAATTACAGAAATGACAAATATGACAAAAATGACAAAAATAACAAAAATGACATAAATGACATAAATGACATCAAGGACATAAATGACATGAATGACGTGAATGACATAAATGACATAAATGACAAAAATGACAAATACAGGTCAGACTTGATTATCCGGAGCAAGCTTAGGAAAATGACTGGAGAGCGACACTATACTGACGACTTTTCTCTCTCTTCACTCTAACAGCCTCATGCATGAGCTATTCATGGGAGCTCACATACAGCTACAGCTTACACAAGGCAAAGAAACTGTCTTGTGTTGCGTACGACAGCTCATTCTTGCGAGTGTATTTTGTGCTTTCGGACATGACAGCCTAGTTTGCTCAGTGTGACAGTCTGCTGATCGGCTGCGGCTGTCATCGACTTGCATTTTTTTCTCCTTTTTCATAGGCCGGTGGCATATTTAATACAAAGCAAACCGTTTCTATTGTTGATATTGTTCCCCACGTAGGAAAAAACGTGCTTCGCACTATCTCTCTTTCATTCTTTCATTGGCCTTACTGTTGTGAATCATAACCACCTGACATCCCGCCTGAATTCGTGTTGAAGGATGTCGGAAGATTATAGGCTGTCATTTGCGACAGCTTGCAAATACCAACAGACATAAGGAGATGTAAAATAACAGCCCGTAGTTGCATGTGTGCTGTCGTCAGTTGCTGTCGGACTGTTTACCGAACGTGTGGGGAGCAGAGAGAGCTGTGCAATACAATGAGAGTCGGATCAGTTGAAAATTTGCTGTCATTGTCTTGCAGTCATTTTCATAACACGGATTCCGGAGTATCAAGAAAATTTTCATTCCGGATGATCGAATCACAGAAAATATATTCGAATTTGCAATTAACGTACATAAAATAAATATTTCCTTCTTTTTATTTTATTTTACCGGAAATTAATTCTGAGGCGAAAAGGGGTAAAAACTTGGGAAGCAAAATAAATAATAAATTGAACATTGATAAATTTCACTCTATCGATAGTATCAAGGTTATTAGTATGTACGAAAATCCACGTTTCAAATATAACAAGTTCAACGTGGTAATTGAAGTCGATAAAAAGTCGTATAATAGTTTGTTGACCGCGAAAAAAGTGAATGTTGGGTGGGATCGGTGCCACATCATTCCAGCGATTAACATTTTGAGATGCTTCAAATGTGGAGAATTTGGGCACAAGAGCACAGAATGTAAAAACGATGAAAAGTGCTCCTTGTGTAGCGGGCAACACAAGACATCTGAATGTTCTTCCACTGTATCGAAATGCATTAACTGTTTAAAATTTAATAAAGAACGCAAAATGAATTTGGACGTTAACCACGCAGCATCTAGCTCGGAATGCTCAGTTTACAAGGAATTGTATGAGCAAAAAAAAAGCAGCCTGCGTTTCGATAAATAGCAACCAAGTTCCAAGTGGAATGTGAATCAATTCGATATGATGTATTTGAATATTGCAGGGTTATCTACAAACTACGTTGCTTTGCGACAGATTGTAGAGGAAAAGCGTCCATTTTTGGTATTTTTATCAGAAACTCACATTGTAGATATTGATGCGTTCGACCAATACCCTATACCGGGATACAAAATAGCTGCTTGTTGCTCGCATTCCAGACACACTGGCGGTGTTGCTATTTATGCACAGGAATCAATTCGATTCAATCTTCGCCACAACGAAGCAATTGATGGAAACTGGCTCTTGGGCATTACGGTGGAAGGTGGCATGAAGATGGGTAATTATGGTGTTGTTTATCATTCTCCCAGTTCAAGTGACCAGCGTTTTATGGAGATTTTGGAAACTTGGTTCGAAGTTTTTGTGGATTGTAGTAAATTTAACCTTATAACCGGAGATTTTAACATGAATTGGCGCGATAACCTCAATTCAAATCATTTGAAGCGCTTAGCCGAATTTTGCAATTTGAAACAAATAATCAATGAGTATACCCGTATTTCCAGACATAGTAGGACTTTGATTGACCACGTTTATACTAATTTTGACTCCGTTTCTGCAATGGTGAGTCCCAATTTAAAAGTTACCGATCATGAAACGATTGTTATAAATAATTGTGGTACGGGAAGTAAAATAAATCAAGTGAAATTTAGGTGCTGGAAAAATTACTCGAAACAAAAGGTTTCGGAGCTTGTTGCAAGAAACTTGGACTTTTCCCTATCTCGTAGCCTTGATGATAAAGCAACTATTTTGAACAATGTTTTAAAAAACTGTACTAATCAGTTAGTCAAACAAAAGAATGTTGTTGTTAAGAACTCGAACAACTGGTACAATCTAAATCTTTTGCGCCTCAGGCGAAAAAGAGACAAATTGTACAAGAAGTTTTGTAGAACAACAAATGATAATGATTGGTACAATTATACAGTTGCTAGGAATATATATTCACAATCTCTGAACAAAACACGGAGCGAATATATACAGGGGAAAATTGATCAACATAAAAACAACAGCAAAGAGTTATGGAGAATACTGAAGTCATTACTGAAACCTTGCAATTTTAATCCGCGGTCCATAACTTTTGATGGCATTGAAGAACATTCTGAAGCAACAATTGCAAGTAAGTTCAATGATTATTTCATCGAAAGTGTTTCATTGATCAATAAATCAATTGAATTGGTTAATGAACCGAATGAAATAAAACGGCCGTATAATGTTAATTGTAGTTTTGAAAGCTTTCACCAACTTACACTAGAACAACTCAAAAACATATGTTTTTCTCTTCATAAAACGGCTGGAATTGATAACGTTAATGCTAGAGTTATTCAAGATTGTTTTCATGTTATTGGGCACGATCTACTTGGCCTTATAAACGAATCATTACAAACGGGGCACGTGCCACAAATTTGGAAGGAGTCGTTAGTGATTCCGATACAAAAAGTTGCTGGGACGATTAAAGCCGAAGAGTTTCATCCTATCAATATGTTGCACACTTTAGAGAAAATCTTAGAACTTGCTGTAAAAGGCCAACTGTTACAATATTTGAACTCTAACGGTTTGCTGATACCAGAACAATCAGGATATCGGGAAGGCCATTCTTGTGAAACTGCATTGAATTTGGTGTTAGCAAAATGGAAAGAAAACATTGAGCGTAAGGATACTATTGTTGCGGTGTTTTTGGATCTTAAACGCGCTTTTGAAACGATTTCTAGGCCCTTATTGTTACAAACTGTAAAGCGCTTTGGAATTACGAGTACTGCATACAAATGGTTTGAAAACTACTTGTGTGACAGAACTCAAAGGACTATTTTCAATGATTTTACCTCTGATCCCATAAGGAACACTCTTGGTGTACCTCAGGGAAGTGTATTAGGGCCTATTTTGTTTATTATGTACATTAATGATATGAGAAGAGTCTTACGTTTTTGTGACATAAATCTTTTTGCTGATGACACAGTATTGTTCATTGCAGCTAAAAATCTCGAAGAAGCCATATTGCATTTAAACAAAGATTTGCGATCGCTGAGCGGATGGTTGAAATTCAAACAGCTAAAATTGAATACCAACAAAACAAAATTCATGATTATTTTGCGAAACCGTGTAAATGAAAATGTCTCAGTTGAAATTGATGGTGAAACAATCGATCGCGTGAGTGAGATCAAATATCTTGGCGTGATTATTGATGACAAGCTAAAGTTCAATGTTCACATTGATAATGTCATCAAGAAAATTGCCAAGAAATATGGAATCCTCTGTCGTTTGAAAAAGGAGTTGAATACTTTCAGCAAGATTCATCTCTATAAATCAATCATCTCTCCTCATTTAAATTTTGCACTTCCATTTTATTTTTGGCAAATGAAACACAAATATCGAGATTGCAGCGTTTGCAAAATAAAATAATGCGGTTGATTTTGAGATGCAATAGATACACTTCCTCGTCCTTGATGCTTGACGCTTTGCAATGGCTATCGGTGAAGCAACGAATTGTTTTTCTGACAATGGTGTTCATTTTTAAAGTAGCTAATGGATTGCAGCCCCGATATTTGTGTGATCGAATTGTTAGAGGAAGTGACATCCATAGATATAACACAAGAAATGCGGGAGAAATTAGAACACCACATTTTTTAACTAGTGCTTCACAAAATTCATTGTTCTTTAAAGGAATAAATGTATACAATTCGATGCCTAGACACATCAAACGTACGGCGACGCTATCAGAATTCAAGAGACTATGCATTTCACACGTCAAAGCTGAATTTTAAGCAGTTATTTAATTTTTTTTTTAATTCAGCTAAACTGTAATTGACGAAGTTCTTGTAACGGATGATCTCTGTGGACTCTGCTTATATAGCTTTTTAAAGGAATATGGTAGCACTGAAAAACTATTATGTTCGTCACGAGGGTGATGATGGATTTTGTAATTATTGATGTAGTATAAAATAAAAAAGAGTAGTCTACGAAGGTTTGAAAATCGCGACATTGGTTTCCTAGCCGGTCTAGGATATTTTCGAGTTGGAAATATTTTCGACTTCCCTAGGTGGGGGCTCTCTTATAAATCACATCGAAGTTGACAGCTGGACTTGTGCTTTGCTTGCTGATCACGGCAGGAATGGCCTCGTCGGAATTGTATCGACTTTGTGGATGATTACACTGGATGTTGGCTTAACTCAGATGCAATTAATGTCTTTTGGCTGACAGTTGCAAATAAATTGATACCGACAACGCTTTGTCGATGAATTAGTTGATTTTTGACGAATATTTTCTCTATTTGAATCGCTGCAAAGCATTGGATCAATTGTGAAGAAATTTATATCTGTGATGAAAACCAGTTCGTTTTGTTTGCTTATCTGGTTTAATTGTTTTATAATAATTATCTTGTAGATAAATCGTCTTTCTCAAACCTTTGTAGGGGTAAGAGGTGGGACCATCATCATCACCATCATCATCATCTTAGTTGGAACATGTCTCAAACATGCCGGAAGTGACATAAATGGTGATAAATATACCAGAAGGGATGGTAAAGGTAAAATTTCGGAAAAAAATTTACAACGAACACCAAAAATATAAAATTCCACAAATTACAAAAACTACAAAAATTAAAATAATCAAAATTACAAATATTACAAAAATTTAAATATTAAAAAAAAAAACGAAAACAAAGCAAAAAATACAAAATTGTAAAAAATAACATATAAGACAAAAATATCCTAAATGACATAAATGCTAAAATGAAAAAAATGAAAATAATGGCAAAAATAATAAAAATTGCAATTACAAGAAAGACAAAACAAAGTCAACATAAATTGTAATCATGACATTAATAACCAAAATGGTAAAAATGACAGGAATGATAAATATTTCAAGTAAGACAAAAGTGACTAAAATAACATGAATAACAAAAGCAAAGCAAAACCTTGGTGCTACATTCCGTATCAGAACTCAACCTTCTGTTTATTTTACACAGATTTCGCAGCCAACTGTTCAATGTACAGGACAATTGCGGAGCTAGCGCTACGATCCTACTGACACCAACAGTCCCTCCCGAGTCGAGATTCGAACCTACGACGACTGGCTTGTTAGGCCAGCATCGTACCTCAAGAAAAGAAAATGATAAAAAATGGCAAAAATGATAACAATGACATCAATGACAAAAATGACGGAAACGAAAAATTTGACAAAAATGACAACAAATAACATAAATGTCATATATGACATAAATGGCAATAATGACATAAATAACATTAATGGTAAAATGATAAACATGACATAAATAACGAATATAACAAAAATGACATAGATGATATTAATGACGTAAGTGACATAAGGGACAAAAATGGAAATGACAAAAATTACAAAAATGACAAAATTACAAAAATGAAAAAATTACAAAAATGACAAAATTACAGAAATGATGAGAGCAATAAAATGATAAAAATGACCTACCGTAAACTGAGGTGACTTCGATCACTTTTTTGAATTTATCTTAAATATTTTAAATATATACTGAATACAAAACTGTTTGATATTTTTAAAATGAGAACTGGCATACATTGAACAAAATCCAGTTACTACTTCAAAAGTTAAGCAACTGTTTTTATAAATGCTCTAAATTTTTTTTATCAATCATCATTCCGGGGTGACTTCGACCACTTCAATGGTTTGATTGTTTGATTGACTGCTTTAACAAGTTTGAATAGTCTAAAACGACTTAAACGAGTTTATAAATAGAGAAGCTATTTGGGGGCCATTCACATTTCACGTGAACATTTTATTTTGGCGAATGTTGAAGACTCATACAAAATTTTTAAAATATATATGAACGAGAGTAAAGGGGACCTAAAACCACCAAAAACAAGTCCATGTAGAATATGCCTCATCCAATAGTCCAAAGTTGCATGTCACGTGACGTCTTGGGCTGTCGTTAAGAAGAAAACATTTGATACCCTGTTGAGATTATTGGGACTTAAAATTGCCTTTGAGAAAAAAAAAATGCAAAATGATAATGAAAATCGTTGTGACAATATTTTACAAAATTTAAAAAACTTTACGTGTCACAGCTTGTTGTTTTGTATCTGCTTAAACCGATTGTTTGTATGCAATAAAAATCGCTTGAAATCTAGTTTATTTTCCATTCGTATTTTTGCATGAAAAAACACTCTTTAAATAGCAGGAAATGCATGAAAAGTGGCAGTGTACACATATCTAAACAGAATCAGGGAATATTACGATAAATCCCAAGCTCTACATGCGCTTTTTGTCACAAATTCGAAATATAGTTAGACTGATCAAAGTTACCCCGCTGATCAAAGTCACCCCAGTTTACGGTAACAATAATTATACTGGCCGACAGAAGTGAAAATTAAAAACTTGTCCTAGAGCTCATGCTAAAACAATCAAAGATTAGCTTCTCAACCCGTGTGAATTTGGTGCCCCTAGTCGAAAGTGCCTCAAGTCTTCAAAACCTCAATGAAGTTTTCCTGTGAGCAATCGAAATTATTGAGATGAGACAAAAATGCAACAACACCCCTTATATAGTCATACCTCGATATAATGCAACTTTATTTTTATTTTCGTTACGTTACATAGAAGCAAAATGTACTTTTTTTAATTTATTCAAGAATGTTAATGGTTACTCAAAGATTCGCGAAAACCTATTGTCCATAACATATCAGTATTTTTAAACATTTGTGAAGCCCATTTAGATATATTTTCAGGAGCAAATTTTTTTTTATTGATACAAGAGGTTCCGCGAAAACCTATTTCTCATCCCCTTCAGTATTTTTGAACCTTTCTTATGCCCATTCAGAGAAAATTTCAACTAGCAAGCAAAAAAAAATTGTTTTTTTCAATTGATTCAAGACTGTAAATTGTTACTGAAGGATGCGTGAGAACCTATTTTCCATCACCTATTAGTATTTCTAAACCTTTCTTATGCCCAATTAGAATAATTTCCGCACTGGTTTTATTGGTTTCAAGACTTACTACAACATTTTTTGAAACAATTTATACCCCAAAAACTAACGGTTGCTGTATTATTTATTTTCAATTTCAATACATCCTAAAAAGTTACGTTATATCGAGTCAAAAGTTACGTTATATCTAGGTTGCCTTTTATCGAGGTATAACTTTACTTCATTCAAATTGATATCAGACAAAAACGATGAAAATAAACAAATTCAAAAATTGGCAAAGTACGACGACAATTAGGGTTTTTAAGGAATTTTTCTATGAAACTTACCATTCCACCCATTATTTATCTCTTTTTTTCCGCCTCACATTTAAGTTCTTTCAAAAATACTTTTTGGCTAGCTTATAATTAAGAACAAAGTCCATTAGGTCGTCCAGCGAAATCAATTTGCTTCACTCGGGCCTCCGGTCAACCCACAATGCAATTCACCAGTTTTCAGTCCATCGCCGGTCAGTCGAGGCGTTGATAAGGTACTCGGTTCCCGGGCGTTAAGAGGATTACGCCGCGGTCATCGCTAATAAAATCTTTTTTTTGTTTTTCCTTCACGTTCGACCATTTTTTTCCCACGCGGCAGTTTACGTTGTTGCTTTTCCCGAGCGCCATGTGGCAGATAAGCTCGGGCCTGGAGCCGAATTCGTTTCGCTTTCTTTGGCACCCTCCGAATCGACCGCACTGGGCTTTCCGGGCTAGACAGAACGAAGGGACGGAATGAATCTAAACGGCGAGGATTTGATTCCCGTCAAATCCATTACTTGGTACAATGTTTACAATGATTGCAGACGGTTGAGTGTTTTATGTTGGGGATTTCCATCTATTTTCTATAAGGGCTGAATCTGAGCTCGACAGAAAAATGGTAACCGTTTTTGACCAGTTCCATCCTTGAATATTGCACACTTAATTGCACTATAACTCCTTTCGAATAACGTTCACGTCACAAAAAAAAGCAACCCGTTTGGACCAAACCGCTTTGTACCGCACGCTTTTATCAATCCGCTAGAACTGAATGGTTGTAGTAAAGTTGGCTAAAAGGTCACTTCCAACCTGGTCATCGCACACAATTGGATAAATATCCGCGCGAGGAGTGCGCCGGACCTTCCTCAATTGGATAACGACGTTATCAGAGATGTGGATTTTTTTCACTTCTCAATTACAAACCAGCCAGCGCCAAGCGGGCCGGCAGTGAAGTGATCCCTCGGTTTCAGTGGCTTGTAAGTACTCTACATACATAGTTAAGAGCTTACAGGCGGTCTGCTGGATCAAGAGAAAACGTTCCAGCAAACGTGAGATCGGCTGACCACTCATACGTGGCTGGGGTCAGGGTAGACCAGTGTGCCACTTCCAAACTAAATCCGGCGAACGTTCCGCTATAGGCAGAACGTCCATATTCCATTTAGTAACTAAATTGGATTGATCTGTTATAATTGGCAATGAAACTTTCGATTGGACACTGCATGAGTGAAATTTGAGGATCATGAATTGAGTCACGGACCGTAAACAACAACAACAATTATTGTCTGCCGGTTTGGCAACCTCGCAAATCAGTTGTCATTGGTTTGTCGAACGGCTTTTTATCGCCGTAAATGGAGCGCACTCCGTATATGTGTCTTTTTCGCTGCAATACAGAGTTTTTCTTCCATCCTGATCGGCATGCCACCGTCCTAAAATATTGGCTGTCGGAACGTATCAGTACTCATAAACATTTATGGAACACGTGCGAGTGCTTCATCGATGTACGTATGGTGTGTTTTTTTTATCATTCACACTTTCTGGTAGTACGTATTTTGTTGCTGTGGGTGCAGAATCCGGCATGCGAAATTTGGCGAATTTTCTATGCTCCACACAAGCTTCGGCTTGGCACGTAGTAGCAATCGATTGCTTTTTTTACTTTGAATGTCAATAAATGGTTTCGACTACGGTCTGACAATTATAATTGCTATTTTGTGACTGTATTGTCAATTGCTGTCAAATAAACTTGACAGAAAACACAGAGCCTGGAGGCTGGCGTGCTTTAAGTTTAAGTGAATCCTGCAGAATGCGAAATAATGAGAAAAAAATAACAGAACTTCTTCTGTTTCGCACGTTATGTGTTAGAAACCAATGTATTGGCCAACAGTAAGCTGCAGGAAAGCTTTTGAATCGCGCAAGTAGAACGGAAAAGAATGGGCATCTGTTAAAGAGCCACTTCATTACTCCACAGCTAACGGGAGCATCGATAACGGAAACAGAAATCGCTGTCGAACTGCCGGTTGGAGCTCGGAAACTGCAATGGTGCTGGATTCGACGTTTGTTTTCTTACAAGCATGTGACACTTTTGTCGGAACGAATCCGGGAGAGGCAGCATCTAATAGCGCGTTGGCCACAAATGGGATGGGACAATGATTCTATGTTTTTTTGGTGTTCGGAGCATTGCCAGTCCTGAAGTGCCTGAAACCTATAGAAATTGGTTTAATTGATGTCGTCAAAAATTTTCAAACGGATTTTTATTCTGGTTTCCACTGAAACTAAAGATAATATTTCTTTCGTATATATTTTTTGAGATAAAAAATGTTAAAATGTGAAATTATTACGATATGTATTTACATTTCATTAAAGATCATTGTAGACACATTGTTATCTTCTAATACTACGGAACGGAATCCTCCCTCTTAATTATCCTATTCAAATTCAACTGAGGTTTGAATCAGTGAGAAACTTTTTCGCATTCACACGGTGGCCGAGTCAATGTTTTCCATTTTCCTGGTACCTCTATTGGTAGTCACGCAGCACAAACTTGCTAATTGGATAATTCAATCGCCGGAGGACTTTTCACCGCCGGCATCACACAGAACAGGAATGTACGCTGGGCACACCACGCTCTGCTGTGAGGTTTAAACTTGTTGCACCTGGGATTATTAGTGCAACCATAACCACACCTTTCGTCCGAGCAACTTTTCAGCGTTTTTTTCCGTTACGTGCCTTCCTCGAGCGCACCTTCCATTCGTGTGCATTCCTTATGGTTTGCATGGTCCAGATGCAATAAGCTGCCACGAAGCTTATTCCACGTTAAAATACACAGCATGTTTATCGTGATTCAACTTGCAAGAGTGAATTTATAAAAAATGTACGTTTGTTTTTTGTAGAAAATATGGCGGCTTCAATCTCGGGTAGAATTGATAATAAAATACGGGAAAAACTAGGGTCATGTTTTTCTCAATGTGATTTTAATAAAGTAAGAATCTTGAAAAAAAAAAAAACATTCACTTAACTTATGATCAGGACACATTGATTTGCATATTTAAATTCTGTGCTATAAATTCTTTTGCATTATTTGTCGTACGCTCGAAATATCCTTTGTATTTATCCCACCGAATGCTTGAGTAAACCCTTAAAGGGTGCCTCGCTTGTATTCTACTTCTACCTGCTGGAGGTCAATAGTGTAACGTAAACCAGGAACTCGATACCTTTTTTTACGTGAGCGTATAGAGGACGAGCCTGGGGTGAATCCTAACCGAAAATTCCATCACAAGACTGACAACGACAACAGTAGCAACAACAAAAGAAAACCTGACCCACATTTGCATTTAATAGGCTTTCAATGATCGATGGTTATTGACGGTGGAATGCCGAAAGGGAAACCGGTGTGGTGCCACCGCCGGAGGAATAACGCCAGCACAAGAAGTCAATCAAAAAGGCATTGCAGCTCGGTCTTCCGAGAAACTTTCGAAACAGAGCCGTACGGTGATGTATCGTGACTGGAACAGGTCGAAAATGTACGATGTCACGACAGTTTACAGACGCAATTAATTATTCCTGAAAATTTATCATTTTATAAGGTATATCGTTACTAATGTTAGAACGTTAGAGTCTAAAGACAATTGAATTTAAAGATAAAAATTTATAACTTATGAGTAAACCCATAGCTATCATTTATTAGGTGCGCAAATAAGTTCTCTTTGTTTGATTTTGATTTTTCTAAAACATGATGTACCAAGCTAAGATATATGGTAAATAAACATCGATTGCAGCGTTGCAAAGCGAGCGAGAAGTAAAACCTGTCTCCTCCTTTCTGCTTGAGAACGAGATATATGCTACGCTTCTCAAGTTTTTTTTGTGCTCACACGTTTTCGAAATACTCTTTCTTCTTGCTTCTTGCTGCTGCTGCTGCACCGTCACGCAAAAACTCTTTTGTCTGGTTACTCAGCGATTGTGAAAGCGTACGCGAGTTCCTGCTTGTGAGTAGGAGTACTCGACTAAAATTGCTGGACTAGGAGGAGTGCTTGAAAAAATGTGCTCAACAACGAAAATGCTTTCGTCATCCAGCTGGTTTTGGTTCGTACACTAACTGCCGAACGCACTACTTTGCCAAAGCAAGCTGCTCCGATAACTTATTCGAAATATCTTTGTCCCTGAGTAACCACTGCAATGCATCTTGAAACGATTGTCTTCGGCTGGTTTAATGATAAATTTTTAGAAACATGCTATATTTCAAATTTGAGTAAATTCAATAATCTTATATATTATGCTTATAAAAGTACACAGATTATTTTTTTTTAGTATTTTTAAGTAAAACTAGAAGTAGTTACCTTCAATTTGATCCAAAAAGATCGAAAATTGGTTCAAAAGTTATGAATTAAAAAAAAATCGAATACAGCCATTTTTTATGGTCACCCCATCTCGGAATTGGTCACGCGAAGTGCTTCAATTGTGCTCAGTATTGAAGGGATGGATCTACCTATGTTGGAAATAATCAAACCCGTATTTTTTCTTTGGGTTGTTAGGGGGACTAGCTCCGAATTAGGGTGACCATAAAAACGGTTTTATTCGATGTATTTTATTTTCCAAAATTCCTAACTTTGGAACCAGTTGATCGATTTTCGATCGTTTTGGATCAAATTAAAGATAATTAGGGTAAGAAACGGCTGAAGAAGTAGCGCCCATTTTAGTCAGTGGAAGAAAACATGCCTCAAACTCCTGAATTTTTATCAATATCGCCAATTTAAATGATGAAAACGAAAACCTTGATTGTTTAGCTGTCTTGCGAAGAAATACCGCCAATCACAAAGAAATTTGTGAACAATCGTCATTCGAAACAAATCGACCTTTATTGCAGCCATTCAGGAGCCACTTCGGGTGCTAAAAAAAACCTTCAAAACATACGGAAACTGCTTAGAATAGGTTCGGAGTGCTTGGAATAGTGACTCTCGATTGGTAATCTGAAAACAAATTCTGATAGAGAAAAAGCTAGAGAACACATTAATATACTTCTGTTTGAATTTCACCCAACACATTTCGAGTTTTTCGTCTCAATACACAGGCGGTTCCTAAAGCTGCTTAGAGTATGTTCCCTACCCTACTTCAAGTTTTAAGATAAAAATAAAAAAAAAATATCTGTGTGCTTTAATATGCATAATATATGAAATTAATGGAATTTTTTGTCATGTTTTTAAATTGAATTTACTCAAATTTAAAAAATAACATATTTCTAAAAATTTCTCCATTCATCAAGCCGAAATTAAATTTAGACCAAATGACAAACAAATTAAATCGCATAATTATGACTTTGAGCAAAATTGAGATAGTCACGATGTCAGCATTGCAAATTGTTTCTATTAAAAAGCCCTGAAAGTCGGTAAAAGACAGTTTCAAGGTGAAAATTCAAATAAAAATCTTAGAGCGCAAAATGTGTTTTTCCGATATAAATCGATTGTTTTCAAAGATAGAGAAAAACTTGTTTTAATACAAAGAGCCAGTTCGCGAGAGGCGCAACCGCATGTTGTTTTGATGTTCTCCGATTGGGCTGAAATTTTCAACGTTTGTTTGCCTACTCAAGGTAGGAAGTTCTGCGAAATTTCATTTTTTTATTGAGGTTAGGTGGGCGGCCCTTGAAAATGATATGTCCAAAATCGTCCAAATACCAACAAGTGCAACAATTCCTGCTAAAATTGATGGATTTTTCTAAAAATGTGTGGTATCATTCTACACTAAGGGTACTTCAAAACGCATGGTCACAATATATTGCAAAGAGGTAACATCAATTTTCAGGGTCATTCTACTGTTCTCAACATCACTAGAAAAAAAATTTGAATATAGCGTTTTGTAGAGCAACTCAAGAGCTTTAATGTCATGTACAAGCCAAAAGTGCCAAATGGGGTAAAACGGCCCCAGAAAGTTTTTTTTTTCAAAAAACCGTCGAAATCACTAAAATCACTATATTTCCTGCTAGACTTAATAGATTTTGCTGAAAATTTGGATAATCACTGTATCTTACCAGAACTACTTACTTTACCAGAACATACGCCATTTGGGGTAAAACGTTTCTTAAAGAATTTTTTTTCGAAAAATGCCGGTAAATCTCCAAAACTGCAATTTGACCGATTGGACTTGACAGATTTACTAAAAATTAGGATTATCACTCTAGTTAAATATGAATTTATAAACAAGATAACAAAAGTGATAACAAAAGTAGATTTCAACCGAAAAAAAAATCGGGTACGGGTCGAGTACGGGTTTGAAAAAAGCCAAACCCGACCATCTATGCTACGTGGGGCAGAAAATTGTGAATCTTACTAAACTAACTAAATATTGGTTAATATAGGGGAAGCGGGGTTGCCGTTACACAGCTCTTTGCTTTCAAAGTGAATTAGCACCTAAACTAAAAGAGTTGGGGTTGGACCGATTTTCACTAAATTATTCTCAAATAAAAGATCTAGTTGCGCAATAAAATCCTATTTAATTACACTGTTATCGGACTTTAACTTTGACCGTTATGTATCAAATTGTAAAAATCACAAAACATAATTAGGTACCACAGAAACTACACAACCGATCTTAACATAGATGGATTCAATGGACCAAATTAACTTGTCATTAAAACCATCATAATGTTTAAGCATGTGGTTTAAAAGCTATGGAAAGAAAAGTGGCTCGGAGACTGTTTAAACTATAGCAACGATCAAGATATGTGACCTCAACACTTTTCAAATTTGATGTAGTACTATAACCTGATTAGGCAGAATTTGGCCATTTCAGGAAGTATTCCGGCAACCAGTGAAGTAGTCAGGGAGACTGCGGGTTTAAGTCCCGTCTGGAGGCGGTATGTTTTTCCAAATCTGTATCATATTTTCAGTTTGCTTATTTTTCGCTTCCTCGGCTGCACACACTGTCTGCCTTTAATGAACTTGAATGTTAACGGGTAAAAACCGTTGTTAAAGATAGATATTAATTCGAAAAAAATTAGCCCTACGGAGCATCTTCCGTTGTTGTGTTGCACTCGCAGGCATGACTCAGACTGGTTTTGGTCTCGATCACACAGGTCTATAAGAGTTAGGGGCCGTTCAATAATTACGTAAGCAAAAAGTGGTGGAGGGGGGGTGTGCAATTTTCTTACGCTGTCTTACTGGGAAGGGGGGAGGTTGAATTGATTAACTTACGTAAGAAAAACATTGTTAATGCAGCTGTTCAAATAACCATGTTCATGAAAGTGTGGACGGTAAAATTCATAAAAAGGAAATTACGGAAGGACGATTAACTCGAATTAAAACGCAGTGTTGTGCTTGCTTCAGGATGATAAAACTATAATAAAAATCTATTTATAGTATATATAGTAAGATATTACTAGGGGGAGAGGGGGTATCATTAAAATATTACGATGTCTTACAAGGGGTGGAGGGGGCGTTGAAAAAGTGGACAGATGTGCTTACGTAATTATTGAATGGCCCCTTATAAGCGTCAACTGACTCTTCTGTGTGTGATGAGACATTCCTTTCAGTCGCATAAATAACGCCTCACAGCAGTGTGTGTAGTTAGGGGTGAGCAATAGAATAAGCACAGACTAACAGACGTAACACTGGAACCTAGCTCCATCGCCACAAAAAACGTTCATTTTAAATTTCTAATCGGATAACAGTCATCGCGCGACAACGCCACTTGGGGCGCTGTCATGAAGTCTCATACACTAAGACAAGACGCGACAGCTGGCTTCTTATTTTTCTTTTCGTAACGGCCGTCATCCCCGTCGAAATTTTTTTGAACGTCCATACCGTTGATGCCAGAATGATTATTTTTAACAACTTCTGCAGGCCAAATGAAAATTAAACAAATTAAAATTGCAATATATAGGCGAATAATACTCAATTCTTATTTATTATTTTATGTTCAATAAAGCATACTTCTATTATCAAATTTTTTCTTCCTAAGTTTCTTTGTACCCAAATTTTTTCTTTCTAAGTTTCTTGGACTTCAACCGAAATAGTAATAAACGATTAATCAATGCATTTTTAAAGTTATAACAGTGAAATACATTACTCGGTAATATCATGTACCTTGCATACTTTTGCATCATTATTTATGAACAATTATAATAGCTAAATTATGACTCTCCACCATCACTGCTTTACAGTGAAAAGTAACCTCGTTGTACTTTCTACGTGACGATTGCGTCATCGAATTCAGCCAATCAGCAGCCGGTTCAAATTGGTTGAATGTAACGGTGACCAGCTGTCACGTCTTGTCTTAGCTCATACATGTTTTGTGGTTCCCCATTCGACACATGCAGTAACGCTATCGCTGATGTCTAAATACATGACGCAGCGCGAACACGGCGGCAGATGGTGCTAGTGTTACTAACGTAAAGTACTGGAATCATCCGAACGATGATTTTATTGAAAATTTGTTCGAAGTGTTATGTCTGTTAGTCTGTGGGATAAGTTTGCAGTGGATTTTTCGCGTGATGTATATGAAACATATTTGTTTCATGGTATTTGCATGTGTAAGTGTTAATGTACGCTCATATGTGTGTGAATGTTAGGTTTTGAATGGTCGATATAAATGTGCTGTTGGCTACCATAAATTCGTTATTTAAAGTGGAAAATAAATCCAGCAGAAATTTTCAAGGTGTATTTTTTTAATGGGAGTGTTGTGTAATTCTATTTGAACGAATAATTAGTTCGAATGAGAAAGGCTTTTCATTTATTACAACTATTTTAAAACCTCTTTCGAAATTTCCAATTTTTTTTTATTTGTTTTCAACTTTTTAACTTTTTTATAATTCAATTAATTTCATGAATCAATTAGACACCCCCTTCTTTTCTAATTAAGCGTTATGTTTTTTCTGGACTTCCCTTACGACATATCAGCTTTAGAAAAGTCATATTTGAAATTGGAGAAAAAACTGCTGTATATAATTGAGTCTAAAATGATAAACCGAGTCTGACCTGTATTTATTTTAAATTTGGAACTTTTAAGTTCTAACCTTGAAAAACGAAATTTTTATTCGTGAACTGATTAAATTCTCGTTTATGAAATAAGTATTTTTATCTCATTTTAACACAGATTGTAATAAAATATTGTATTGAAGATGAATGGAATTTTATAAGCATAAAACAACAATTGATAACACTGCTTTTGAAAGAAATCAATATAATCTTTAAAACCATACTCCAATTCATTATTGTCTTAAGTATTTTTTTAAAATATAACCAAAAGAAAACTAGGAAATTTTACAGAAACTGAAAAAGTTGAAGCTGCTTGCTGACAATACTGTATCTGGTGTTAAAATATTCTAGATGTGAGTGCCTACATTAAAAAATTGGGACGGAAGGTTGGAGAATTTATTCCTAGAGACAATCTTATCAATTCTAAACTTCTTTTTGCGATGTTCAAGTTAGAACTAAAAAATCCAAATTTAAAATTTAGCAAGAGCATTCATGTAGCTGTTGTCAGCTTCTGGTTAAAATTCATATATTTTTTTAATTCCTTGAATAATTTCCTTCGAAATGCATCATTCATCATTACCTCTGAGTATTGAGTGTTTTTCATGGAAACTTTTCTCAGAAACATGATGAAATTGTCAGATTTTAAATGAATGTATTCTTCATTTGCCGAAAAACGCAATTGAATTTTTCAAATGTAAAAAGAACATCTTTGCCAACACTGCCGGTCAGAATTTATACACCTAATTTGTTTTTCGGCGGGGGATATGTTGCGCGTAAAAAACCGTGTAAATTCCGAAATTCGCGTAAATAAGGGCCGCGTTGATTCTGAAATTCGCGTGGATTCTTAAGTCCGTGTGAAAGAGGCCGCTGGAAAACTGCGTAGATAGAGACTTTAGATTATTTGTTTTCTTGGATTCTTTGACTAATTTTCTTCAAAATGCAGTTTCTAGAGAGTCCATCAATATGAAATATCCGAAAATATAGGAAAGCTTAGAAAAGAAGATAGCTTAAGACCAAAGAAAATCAGACTTTCGTTCTTCCAAATGCTGTAACTCGAGTTTGCCGCCAGAAAATATTAATTGGATTCCCTGGGAAAAATTCTTCAAAAAATAATGTATCAGTTTATTTTGAGAACGTTATAAGCAGTGGTGGGCACCGCTTATCGAAAATTTAGCGACGCTAATCGCTAAGTCACTAACCGGAAAATTTAGCTCGATAATCGCTAAACGTTAAACGCCTAACCCACATTAGCGGAACTTTCGTTAATCGCTAATCGCTAACTTTTCAATATGTAAATAGTCATATCGCTATATTTATTGCTCGTGTTTTGTGAGATTTGGACCACTTTGATCTTTTTGGTTAAACAAACGAAAACAATTACTTTTTGAAGCTATTTACATTAAGAGGTTCACGAAACGGTATTCATATTTGATTTTGTTTGATATTTGTTTTTACAAACAAGAATAACAATATCGCACTGGGGGCTAATAGCGGTCTCGATCAACTATAAATATTAGTTGAGAGAATTCGTTATCGATATTGTTTTTTTGGCACATTTTGCATACGTAGGATAAGTACAACGATACGCCGTGCCCCAGTGTTGAGTCGAGTAAATTTCCAGCTCGAAAAGATCCTCGACCGGATCGGGAATCGAACCCGATATCACAACCGTGTGGGTGAGCTAGCCGACCGACATCGCTAACCACAAAACCACGGGGATCAAAACAAGAATAACAAAAGTTATTTAGCTTGCATTGAAAATATATACTCTTAGGAATGTTTTCTTAAAAATTCAATTATTATCTGAATCGAAGAAGTAGAACCAAAGTTGTCATAATTTCAAGCGCAATGCAATTTACCAAAGTTCTTGGTGTGCCGAAAATTCAATCTAGACCTTGAGCTTGTTCTTCAAAATGCTCCTGTGGCTTGTACGATAACTGGGACTCCATTCTAGGGTAAAAAACTTTAAAAAATTAAAGTATGTTCATCTTCCGAAGCAATTTACGTACACCATCAGTAATTCACAGTTTTTCTAAATATTTCTATTGTCGCTTCTCTACAAAATTTAGCGAATTAGCGATTAGCGTTTCGAAGGCCAAAATTTTAGCGACGCTAACAGTTTCGCTAACCAGCTCAAAAATTAGCGAAATCGGTAAATCGCTAACTGAATTTTAGCGTCGCTAATTAGCGAATTAGCGAATTAGCGGAATGGTGCCCACCACTGGTTATAAGGGAACTGCTCCATTATTCATCTTAGCCCATATATTCATCTCATAAACAGAATTGAAAACAGTAAAAATGCATATTTTCTTCCTAAACCAATCTGCAAATCCATGGTATGGATTCTTCTTAGTTCACTTCAGGTTCCTCATTAAGTATAATCCCTAAAAACTCACTTTAAAGCTCTAAATTTTGCATTATAGTCGGGCATCTGCACTCGAAAACTCATTAAATTCAATCACCTACCTCAGAAAACAAAATCCGCGCATTGTTCTATACGGCTACAACGGGACTCGTTCAGCAGCCAACCAAAGTTTTTTTCATTACTAGCGGACCACTTTTTATTTTAATCACTAAACAAAATCACTCACTACACTAACAATAATTTAATCTTTGAAATGTTCACCTCAAATTTCCTAAAACAAGCTAGAATTAGCAGAAATATATGAGATGAATTTCAAGAATTCTCAAATTTCAACTGTATGTATTTTCATCTGTTTTCACTGCGTTGAAGAAAATCAAAAGTTGCCAAATCAGTTTCTGTTAATACGAAAATTTCATACTAATAATGTTAAATTATTTAATTACAGCACCGTAGTGGTTACCTAGGTTACAAATTTTGCACGTGAACAACTACAGCGGATATCTAGGAAATCTACTACGACGGGCTGCGGCTACGTTCATTCATGATAATGTTATTCATTCATGATTAACAGTGTGATGAATATGGGGGCGTCGTGAGATGCAGTGATTCTAGTTTCGAGATGGATATGGAAGGGTTGTGAAAAACGATTTGTTTTACAAAATTCAGGATAAATCTAGTTAATTTTACTAAACATACAATGCTAAACGATTCCATACGAGCACGTAAGCATATTTAGTTTATTTGTTCAAAGATTTCGTGAAAACTTAGTGTTTCATCCGTGTATTTTTCGTGAATATTGGCTTAATTAGATGAATAATGGAGCAGTTCCCCTTCATTTGCAGACATATTAAAAAAAATTTCTGTAAGGGCCTTAGCCGCATTGATCTTTTGTGATCACTCTATTATTATAGCTTTATAGTTCGTGCTTGAGAGTATACTTTTCACCCGTCCTTTTCACATTTATTACTTCTAGTCTCACTGCTATTATCGCTAATTACAATTCTCTTGAAAATTTTATTTGAATGTTCTTCGGGCCAGTTTTATTGCAAATGGGACTTACTTTTGAAAGAGGTATTTGTCGAGGTTTTGTAGAATTCAACGTGAAGGAAGGGTTAGTGAAGAGCCTGAGAAAAACCCATACTTAAGTCCGTTGGCATCGAATTACCTGGATTCTGCTACGATTCGAACCCACGACCACCCGCTTGTCAAAGCGAACTCTGTAACCTTGCGGCTACAGAGCCCTCCCCCATTTTTGCCTTTCTCCTAGAAAGGTATAGCTATCACTTGCAAAACCGAAAGTATAAAAGTGCTCCAAAGGGCCGAATGGCATATATCACTCGACTCAGCTCGACGAGCTGAGCATTTTATGTATGTGTGTGTGTGTGTGTGTGTGTGTGTGTGTGTGTGTGTGTGTGTATGTGCAGATTTTTATTCTCGAGGACTTTTCTCAGAGATGGCTGGACCGACTTTCATGAAATTAATCGCAAATGAAGGGTCTTGTTGCCCCATAAGACCCTATTGAATTTTATTGTAATTGGATTTTTATTTTAGAGGTTATGTTTAAAAATGTGAAAATCACGAAACAACAATACCTCAGAAACTACACAACCTATTTTAACAAAAATAGTCTTAAAAGAACGGGCTACCTAAAAACCCTTAACTTTTGAATTTTATGAAGATTGAACTTGTGGTTCAAAAGTTATGAAAAGAAACGTGTTCTGAAGACTGTTTAATCTCACTTATGTTTCTCAGAGATGGCTGGACCGATTTTCATAAAATCAGTGTCAAATGGAAGGTCTAGTTACCCCATAAGACCCTATTGATTTGTTTTGCAATCGGACTATTACTTTGCCTGTTATGTTTAAAAATGTGAAATCCAGCTATGCAAAGGAACATATTCCGAAGACTACTTGGACTCACTCACTTATCTCAGAGATGGCCAACCCGATTTCCACAAAATTAGTGTCAAATGAATGATCTAGCTGCCTCAGAAGACCCCATTGAATTTTACTGTAATCGAACTGTAACTTCATTTGTAATGTACCGACTTGTGAAAATCACGAAACTTCATTATCTCAGAAACTACACAACCGATTTGATCAATATAATTATCAGATGAGCGGGCTAGTTAAGGGTTAACTGATGAATTATGATTGTACACGTAGTTTCAAAGTTTCGCTGCCCCATACGTTCCCATTTCATTTGATTATAATTCAACTTAAGCCACCGTTATGTATTAAATTGTTAATAAAACAACGAAAGTCTATTATTTCAAAGATTGCATGACTTATTTGAACATAACTAGTGTCGTACGAACGAGTCATCTCTCAAACTTACGAATTACAAACTTCATAACAATTTGATATGTGGCTCAAAAGTTATGAAAAAAAAAAGAAATTCAAAGACTATTTCAAACTATACCTGCTTTGATCGATATAAGTGGCCTCAACATAATTTAAATGTGGTATCGTACTATTTGAACGTTCCAAGTTCATTGATTCCTTGCAAGGTGATTGGTTTTATCGAAATGACAATATCCTCAACTTTTGGCTTCTGTACATCGCCTTAATTCTGAATATATTCATATTGGGTGGTATTCTGTCATTTTCAGCAGACTTTCTGGCATCAATCTGACACCGGAAATACCCATATTGGGAGGTATTTTTGGTTATTTTCCAGAAACTTAAAGTGGTCGTCTATAAATTCAAAATGGTGTCAAGGGTCAATGTTTGTATTCTATGCATCATCACGTTTACGGAAATATCCATATTGAGTATTATTCGGTCATTTCCGACTGTTGCCTATAAGTTGCCATTTAGCAATTCAAAATGGTGCATGAGGTCAATTGTTAGCTTTTTGCATCATTCTGGTTCCAGAGATACTCATATTGGATAGTATTTGTTTATTTTAGGCTGTTTTTCACAAACCGGTAGTCGCCATCTTGGATTTCAAAATTGTATTTAGGACACTGGTTAAAGAAAAACCTATATTGGGTGATATTTTGTCACTTTGAACTGTTTTTCCGAAGCCGAAAGTCGTCATTTTGGACTTTAAAATTGCCTGTGAAATCAATTTCTGTCATCTGGGCGTGATTCTGGTTCCGAAAACATTCATATTGAATCGTATTTGGTCATTTCCGGCTGTTTGCCAGACACCGGAAGTCACCATCTTTAAATTTAAGATTGTGTCTGTGATCAATTTTAAGCTTCTGTGCATCTTTCTGGTTTAAGAAATACTAATATTTAATGGGAATCGTTCATATCAGGCTGTTTTCCAAAAACCGGAAGTTGCCATCTTACAGTTCAAAATGTTGTCTGAAGTCGATTTGTGGCTCCAGTGCATCATTACGGTTCCGGAAATACCCATATTGGGTGGTATTTGGTCATTTACAGCTGTTTTCAGAAACCGGAAGTCGCCATCTTAGAATTTAAAATGCTATCTGTGTTCGATTTTAGCTCCTGTGTATTATTTTAGATCCGGATATTATTATATTGGGTGGAAATCGGCCACTTTTTGCTGTTTTCCAGAAACCGGAAGTTGCCATCTTACAATCCAAAATATGGTCTGAGGTCTATTATGGAACATATCTGTTACCACTAAAAACATTCACCTGCCAATATGGTTCCATTTAGTTGATTAGTTCGCGAGATGTGCAGAAATTTGTGAACAAACATGTACTTCCAGGAGAGGGAGGGGCGTAAACCATTATGGACATATTTGTTACCTCTAAAAACATTCACATACCAAATTTGGTTGTATTTTCTTGATTGGTTCTTGAGCTGTGCGAAATTTGTGTTTCATTTTCATGGATCCTTCCCTTATAGAAGAGGGAGTCGGGTGTCAAACCATTATGTACATATTTGTTACCACTAAAAACATTTACCTGCCAAATTTTGTTTCATTTGGTTGATTAGTTCTCGAGATGTGCACAAATTTGCGTTTCATCCAACTATTATGGACATATTAGTTACCCCTTAAAACATCCAAATGCCAAATTCGGTTTATTTGCTTGGTTTGTTCTTGAGTTGTGCAGAAATTGATGTTTCATTTGTATGGGACTCCTCTCTTCCAGAAGAGGGAGGGGTCTCAAACTATCATAGGAACCTTTATCGGCACCAAAAACCCCTACATACAAATTTTCACGTCGATCGGTTCGGTAGTTTTCGGGCCTATATGGATCAGACAGACAAACATACTTGACTGCATTTTTATATGTAAAGATTACAACATCAATATTTTAGAGCCTAAAGAGTGATTATACATTTATTGGATTGAAGCGGTCATGTAAACCTATTTTTACAAATAAAAAATTGAATGAGAAAGGCCGGGTCTGACCGCTAGGTGGATTAATTTAGGGTTTTTTAGAATAGAATTTGTAAGCGGCCGAAATGGCATATTAAGTCGCGTTTTGCTACATAACCAGATAGCACGGACTAATAGACATAACACTGGAACCTGGCTCCGTCGCAACAAAAAACGATCATTTCAAATTTCCAATCACATAATCGTCATCGCGCGACAACACCGCCTGGGGCGCTGTCATGCAATCTCATACATATTTTGTGCTAAGACAAGACGTGACAGCTGGTCACCGTTACATTCAACCAATTTGAACCGGCTGCTGATTGGCTGAATTCGATGACGCAATCGTCACGTAGAAAGTACAACGAGGTTACTTTTCACTGTAAAGCAGTGATGCTGGAGAGTCATAATTTAGCTATTATAATTGTTCATAAATAAAGATGCAAAAGTATGCAAGGTACATGATATTACCGAGTAATGTATTTCACTGTTATAACTTTAAAAATGCATTGATTAATCGTTTATTACTATTTCGGTTGAAGTCCAAGAAACTTAGAAAGAAAAAATTTGGTTACCAAGAAACTTAGGAAGAAAAAATTTGATAATAGAAGTATGCTTTATTGAACATAAAATAATAAATAAGAATTGAGTATTATTCGCCTTTATATTGCAATTTTAATTTGGTTTATTTTCATTGACCTGCAGAAGTTGTTAAAAATAATCATTCTGGCATCAACGGTATGGACGTTCAAAAAAATTTTGACGGGGATGACGGCCGTTACGAAAAGAAAAATAAGAAGCCAGCTGTCGCGTCTTGTCTTAGATTTTGTGGTTCTCCATTTGACACATGCAGTAACGCCGGCGCTGATGTCGAAATACAAGGCGCAGCGCGAACACGGCATCAGATGGTGCTAGTGTTACTAACTTAAAGTACTTAAATCATCCGAACGATGATTTTATTGGAAATTTGTTCGAAGTATTATGTCTGTTAGTCTGTGCAGATAGTCTGGACGCAATTTAATCAGGAAAGAGGATACGGTTTACTTCTGAGACTTCACTCCAATATGAAGCAGTGAAATCCAAGGGGTAAATCGGTTCAACAACAAAACAGAAACATTATTTTTTTAGATAATTTTACATTGAAAGAAATTAATCACTGAATCATTTTTCTTTATATTTTACAAGTTCGGAGAAAAGATTATAAATTATTATATTTGCACATTAGCGCTCTCATGGTTCATTAAAACAATAAAAAATACAATTAAAATATGTCATATTAAAGCGCCATTTTGAAGTTTCCAGAAATAATTATAAGTACAAACTTTGTGTTCTCTACATCTTGTCATAAGATTTCATGATATACTATTTTGTATTTTAATAATTGTTATTAAATAACAGTTATTTATTTTGCGCTACAATTTTCAAACTTCTCCTCGAATGGCAGATACACTGTTTCGAAAGATGTAAATTTAGGAATTCAATTTACTTTAAAAATAGTCGTTATTGGTCCACCCAAGATACACTACTCTATCTCTGGTCGGAGGGCTGATGCTGCTGGTGACAATACTGTTGATGTAGTCAAAGCTTTTATTGTCTTTTTTCTCCACTCCACGTTTCGGCTCTACAGGGATGCTGTGTTATTGAGACCCGAGGTGCTTGCGTGACGGGTGATAAGCAGCTCCCACGGGGGGAAAGAATGCTTTACAGCAACGATTGGCTTTTCTACCCCAGCTGCTGTTGATTGCAACCGCCGGAAGACATAATATTTTGATGTCTCTTGCTTAGTTCTGAAGTTCTTATTTTTTCAGCTCTGGCCAATGGTGGGCGGGTGCGGGACTCTGGGTGTCCAGTCGTTAGCTGCAACACGAGCAGGATGATGGCTATGGTTTCCTTCCCTGGTGGGCAATAATATTAAACGGCAATAAAATTGAATTGAGACAGGAATGAAGACGCCCATCCGAAGCTCGTGTTACACACCAGAACATCATCTGGGGATTGTAACAGCAGGAATAAAAAATCATGAAAAGCGATTGGAACAGCTGGCCAATTGAACCGGACAGAAGCCGGGCAAATTGACAGACCTTGTTATGCTTGATAGCTGGCAAGGAATAGTTTTCTGATGATTGAAGAAATTTTTTAGATTCTAATTTAATCACTTGTGCTACGTTAGTAGCAGTGATGCGAAATGGAGCTCATTTTCCAGAAAGCCCGGTAAGTTAATTAGTGAAAAGCTCTTTTTCAAACTGTCCGGATTCAGTTCTTTGAACTTTAATGAGTCGTTCTCGAAGGTGGCTCACTCTTTTCTAACGTTGAATCTTTAATATAGCTAATCAATAATATCCATCGTTCATAGCTTTCAACTAAACAATATTAGTCGCGCATGATCAATTTTCTAAGTTAATTTTGGTCTCATTCAAAAACTTCGTCCATTTTCAGCAACTGATGAAGGTTTACACGCTTTCGCACCGGTGTCGGTCCAATGCCGACTGTCAACGGGCTTCTTAGCAAAAACGAGCCAAGGTAATTAACCTCTGAATGATGGGAAAACTTTTCCTTCCTCTTTGTTTGCGAGAGCAGCAATTACTCCGGCAAAAGAGGCGGAAGAAAATCGCGGATAATTCCGACTGCTGGCTTGCTAATGGAAGTTGAAATATCCAGACAAATATTGTGCCACGTTATCAGCAATCGGATATAATCGAGCAGCAGAAAGAAAAAATAAACTTTTCACACAACGGCGACAGTCGGGCAGGTCGAGCGAGCTATTTCTCTTATTTCAGTTAGAAATAACTTCACCCTCGTGCCACCATCGTTAAGGCTCATTAAAAGTACGTCTCTTCGAGATTTTGAATAATTGATTTCAAGTGAATGGCGAACAAACTTTGTTTAGATTATTGTTGGAGAAACTTTTTGGTTGTTGATTTTTGCTGCTTGATGATAATGAATTGTCAAATTTGTAGCTGTTCAGCGTAGGTCATTATGATGTTAAACATTGATTTCCAGTGGGTTGTAAAATGGCTTTTAAGAAAAGATTGCTGTCTCGATTTTTATACCTTGCTAACCATGAGACATTCTGAATCTGAGATAAAAATATCGAAAGCCTCAGAATCTCTATAAATAGAAAATAAGCTGTTGAAACCATCCATACATACTGAGAAAGAAATTCATTTGTAGCTAAATTAAAACAATATTTTCCATAGTTTTAAGCCCGTTAAACATAAGACTCGTCCGGTCATTGTGATCAAACCGAAAGAGTCCAAACAAGCTTGCGAGGAAACTCGGAAGTTTTTGAAAACAAAATTAGATCCAAAAACACACAAAGTGAGTAATTTTAGGAACGGTAAAGATGGTTCCATTATTGTTGAATGCGCTGTTGGCGAAAATATTGATAAGTTGAAAAATGGCATTGAAAGCAATCTGGGTGAAAACTACAGTGCTGTTGTTCCCACGTCGGTGCCGAGATTGAAAATAGTGGGCATGAGCGAGAATCTTTCTCCTGATGTTTTCATTGACTTTTTAAAGAGTCAAAATGAAGGTATCAAAATTAATGATGTAAAAGTAATAAACTCGTATGAAAATCCACGCTTTCGGTATAACAAGTATAGCGCGGTAATAGAGGTTGATTTGGAAACGTATAACAGCTTGTTATCTGCTAAGCAAGTAAATGTAGAATTTGATCGGTGCTTAGTATTTCCCGCGGTAAATGTTTTGAGATGCTTCAAATGTGGAGAATTTGAGCACAAGAGCATGGATTGCAAAAACTGTGATACGTGTTCCAGGTGTAGCCTAAAACACAAAACATCTGAATGCACGTCTACTGTTTTGAAATGCGTTAATTGTTTAAAGACGAATAAAGAGCGTAACATGAATTTGGACGTCAACCATGCCGCATTTAGTTCAGAATGCTTGATATATAAAAGATTATTCAATCAAAAGAAAAGCAGCTTGTGTTTCAATAAATAGCAAACAAGTTCCAAGAAGAATGTGAATAAGTTTGAATTTTTGTATTTGAATATTGCGGGGTTGACAACAAACTACGTTGCATTACGTCAGATTGTTGAAGATAAACGTCCACTTTTAGTGTTCTTATCAGAGACCCATATTGTCGATATTGAAGCATATGATCAATATAGTATTCCGGGATATAATGTGGCTGCTTGTTTATCACATTCTAGACAAACTGGCGGTGTTGCTATTTATGTCAGAGAATCAGTTCAATTCGAGCTTTGCCGAAACGAAGCGAAGGATGGCAATTGGTTCTTGGGCATAACAGTAGTACGTGGTATGAAGGTGGGTAATTTTGGTGTTTTGTATCATTCTCCCAATGCTAGTGATCACCGTTTCCTTGAAATATTGGAAAATTGGCTTGATGAATTTCTCGATTATAGTAAACTGAATATATTGACTGGCGATTTTAATATCAACTGGCGAGATAATACAAATTCGAAACATTTGAAGCGTTTAGTAGAATCTTTCAATTTAAAACAAAGCGTTAATGAATTTACACGTATTTACCAGCGAAGTAGAACTTTGATTGATCATGTTTATTCCAATTTGGATTCCATTTGTTCAGTAACGGATTCTGATATGAAAATAACCGATCATGAGACATTAGTGAACACTGTATTAGACAACTTGAGTGAGAAAAATGATTTTAAAAAATTGAAATGCTGGAGAAAATATTCGAAACAGGCTGTTTCGAATCTTGTTGAAAGAAGCTTGGATTTTCCAATCGCGTCCGGTAATTTAGATGATTCTGCAGCTGTTCTTACTAGTATTTTGAAAACGTGTACGAATCAATTAGCTGAACATAAATTTGTAACCTTAAAGAACGCGAACAGCTGGTACAATTTGGATTTTTTGCGTCTTAAGCGCAAGAGGGATAAATTGTACAAAAAGTTTTGTAGATCAAATAATCAGAGTCATTGGAATGAGTACACAATCGCGCGTAATAAATATTCACAAGCGTTAAAAAAGACGCGTTGTGAATATATCCAGAGAAAGATTACTCAGCATCAAAACAACAGCAAAGAGTTATGGAAAATTTTGAAATCTTTATTAAAACCTAGTAATTGTAAACCGCGGTCCATAACTTTTGATGGCACATTAGAACAAACAGAACAAATAATTGCTAGTAAGTTCAATGATTATTTCATCAATAGTGTTTCATTGATCAATCAATCAATTGAACTGGTCGATGAACCGGATGAAATAAAACAGCCGACTAACGTTGATAGTAGATTTGATGGTTTTCACCCAATCACAATGGATGACCTTAAAAATATTTGTTTTTCATTAGGTAAAACGGCTGGCGTAGACAATGTAAATGCTAGGGTTATTCAAGATTGCTTCAATGTTATTGGTCACACTCTGCTGAACCTTATTAATGAATCATTGCTAACTGGGCACGTGCCTAAAGTGTGGAAAGAATCGTTGGTTGTTCCGATTCAAAAGGTTGCTGGAACGATTAAAGCCGAAGAGTTTGGTCCCATCAATATGTTACACACGTTAGAAAAGATATTGGAACTTGTTGTTAAAGGTCAGCTGTTAGAATATTTAAATAGTAACTCGTTATTAATTCCGGAACAATCTGGCTACCGGGAAGGCCATTCGTGTGAAACCGCGTTGAATTTAGTTCTTGCAAAATGGAAAGATAACTTAGAAAATAGAGACACAATAGTTGCTGTATTTTTGGATCTGAAACGCGCTTTTGAAACAATTTCTAGGCCCTTATTGTTGAACACAATCAAGCGCTTTGGAATTTCGAGTACTGCATTCAGATGGTTTGAAAGCTATTTGTCTGACAGAACTCAACGGACTGTTTTTAATGATTCTGTATCTGGTCCCGTGGAGAATGATCTTGGAGTTCCACAGAGAAGTGTATTAGGGCCCCTTTTATTTATTATGTATATAAATGACATGTGGCGAGTTTTACGTTTCTGTGACATAAATCTTTTTGCCGATGACACCGTGTTGTTCACTGCAGCTAAAAATTTAGAAGCAGTTTCACACTTGAATGAAGATTTACGTTCTCTAAGCAGATGGTTGAAGTATAAGCAATTGAAATTGAATATTGATAAAACTAAATTTATGATTTTCTCGCGTACCGTTGTAAATGATGATGTCTCTGTTTTGATTGATGATGAGGCAATTGGTCGCGTTCGGGAGATTAAATATCTTGGCGTGATTATTGATGACAACCTAAAGGTCAACGCTCACATTGACAATGTTATCAAGAAAATTGCCAAGAAGTATGGAATATTATGCCGTTTGAAAAACGAATTAACAATTAGTAGTAAAATACAGCTATACAAGTCAATCATCTCGCCCCATTTGGATTTTTGCCCTACCTTTTTGTATTTGGCCAATAACACACAATTATTGAGGTTACAGCGTTTGCAGAATAGAATAATGCGTTTGATTTTGAATTGTTAACTAGATTAACTTCCTCTGCTTTTATGTTGGACGCTTTGCAATGGTTATCCGTGAAGCAACGAATTGTTTATTTGTCTATGGTGTTCATTTTTAAAATAATTAATGGTTTGCTACCTCAATATTTGTGTGATCGAATTGAAAGAGGAAGTGATTTTCATAGATGTAACACTAGAAACGCGGATGAAATAAGAACACCTTTCTTTTTAACCAGAGCATCACAGAATTCATTATTTTATAAAGGTATAATTTTTTTCAATTCGATGCCAAGACATGTTAAACGTGCACCAACACTTGCGGAGTTCAAGAGACAATGTATTTCACACGTGAAAGTTTCTGTTGTACAGAACGAAATTTAAAAGCTTTTAACAATGACGAGAGTTTATATGACGAAGTTTAAACAACGGATTTATTTTGGATGAAATATTTATTTTTGAAACCTATTTATTTATTGATTGTTTAATTGAAGCCTGTAACTGACGAAGTTTTATACGAACGGATATGATTGTGTTGTAAAATTTTATTTATATTTTATATTGGATCTTTTTTTAACATATAATGACAAAACTACTGTGTTCGTCGCGGTGGTGGTGATGGATTTTTTTTTTCCTTTATGTTGTTGTAGCTTAAAAAATAATAGAAAGTGACTACATAAGTTTGAGCCTCGCGCGCGGAAGTCAAATATAAATGGATTCTTTTACAATTTAAACTTAATTGTTATTTGAATGCTTAGAGAATATACATGAAGTTGTTGTGGTTAGTCTGACTGAAGGTCATGAAAACCCTGTGCTAGCTTTGTGTAGCTCTACAGCAATTCACGTCTTTACCGATGTGAATCAAGTAAACAGTTTTTGAAGAAGTTTATATCTGGAAATGGAATCAGTTCGTTTTTTTTGTATAACTGATTGAAATTGTGATTACATTAATTATCTATAGATAAACCGTCCAGCTCAAACCTTTGTAGGGGTATGTGGCGGGACCATCATCATCATTATCATCATAGCTCCTCAGTACTGTCAATGGTGGAAACTGTAATCATAATTATCTGTAAGCATTCCAAAAGATTTCAAAGAAGTAGTAATCGAAATTTATGAATACTCTTAAGATCTTAATGCAACATCACAGACTAACAGACGTAACACTGGAAATTGGCTCAATCGCAGCAAAAAACGATCATTTCAAATTTCCAATCACATAGTCATCGCGCGACAACACCGACCGGGGTGCTGTCATGCAATTTCATACATATTTTGTGGTTCTCCATTTGACACATGCAGTAACGCCGGCGCTGATGTCGAAATACAAGGCGCAGCGCGCACACGGCAGCAGATGGTGCTAGTGTTACTAACGTAAAGTACTGAAATTATCAGAACGATGATTTTATTGGAAATTTGTTCGAAGTATTATGTCTGTTAGTCTGTGGCTACATGATAAACAGTGAAGTTCTCATCGTTTACAGTTTTAAGGACTTCACGAAAAATATGATAGGAGAAACAATTTGTTGTTCAGCTCAGATGTAACTCTAAGTGCTTAAGTTACGCTAGACACATGTATGTCTATGTATATTAAACAGCCAAAATTAAGGTGCCAATTACGTTCTCCCTATTCCCTCCTGAAGGTTTCAGCTCCGGGTTAGTTTCCGGAAACCTTTCGACCGGGGGGCTGCTATCTGTCTAGCCGCAACCGAAAACCACACACTCGAGGTAATTACTTGTTATAAATTATTTTGATTGCACCGTCAGCTATTACCGTTGCTGGCGGCAGCTTCCAATTACATGGCACAACGGTGACGGCTTCCCTTAGGCGCCATAAATCAAGCCGCAAGCTGTAATTATTAATACACTTTCTTGCCACCTATCCACCCGTCACTTCCGGCTTAGCCGGTCCGGAATGTGCCTGTGTTTCTGTGAAAGATGCCCGCATTTGCTCCGCACTACACCGCATATCCGGCAACTGCCGCCTCAACCCTTTCCGCTTTGATCGCAACAGCCATTTGTCAACTATTCCACCTCCACAAGAATGCACTTCGGTCGGAGAGCGATTATGTAGCGAATTGCGTGTGTTTGCGCTATTGCATTTGCACCCTCAGTCCTGTACTGGGTGAGAATTCCACGATTATTTATAATGAAGGAAGGTTCTCGTTCCGCGGGAGTCATACGGCACAATGCAGCCAAGCGGCCAAACAGGAACAATACAAACGACGCCGTCGGCTTCCGCTTACCACCTCCAGCTCGGGGTACCATCAACGGATCGATAAAGGGTGCGCTCTCGGAAAGTGAGTGTAATCAACGAAGGATGAATTAATGATGCCACTGCAAATTTACTTCCTGCTACTCTGATGCTGCTTGCTGCCGTTTGACGCCAAGACAAGCAGCGCTTCTCTACACGTTAAGTATGAAGTAGTCCCAATTATTTACTTTACACTACTTTACACTCTATGATTTTTAGGAAAAGTAGCTTGATGATGTTTGCTGAGAGCAATAATCTTTGAATGTATACAACAAGACTGAGCCCAATTGAGAAAACGTAAATCTACTTTGACTTCTCTCGTTTATTTTAGGGTGTAATCGACGCAGGAGCTCATGATCCTACGATTACGATGGAAATTCAACCCCATCCGCGTCGCGTCGCTCGCTTCGTACAGTTTAATAGCACAATCACTTAGCGCTGTCTTTCCGTTCGCGTTTGGCCTGCACTTCAGCTGCATCTTCGCACTGTAGGGAGCTGGAGAAAAACTTTCGTGGTCGTTTGTAGTGCAGCAGCGAATGCTTACGTTAGGTTAAAATGCCCAAAGCGAAACTCGTGATGAAATAATGCCCTGTCGGAACTAATCCTTTTCAACATTTTTGAGTGCTGAGGAAAGGAGTGCAAAGTTCAAAGTGAACAACCAGCAACAAACGCAAACAAGAAACTTTTCGCAAAAATGAAAGTTAGAAAAATGCTTCACGCAACATGTTTAATTATTTACTAAAAATTGTATCTTGTGTTTCAGTTCAGTTTTATCAGTTCAGTTCAGTTTTATTTATTTCATTTTTTTATACACTCATATTGTTATATTCTTACATCCTTTTATTCTCGTATTTTCAAACATTCACATTCTTATATTGTTTTTTCCTTATGAATTTCTATATTCTTATGTTCTAATATTGATGTATTCTCATATTCTCATTCTATAATTTTCATCTATTTCTATATGATCAAACTCTCATGTTCTCATGAATTCATATTCCTACACTCAAAATATTTTTCACGTTATTGTTACGTGAAATTTTTTGTACTTATTCAATTTCTGTCATTTTGCATGATTTATGAGACAAACATAAAATCTACGTGAAAATCACATGCATACTATGTTTTATCACGTAGCATCTACGTCAACTTGGCAACGTCAAACGGAATGAAGTATCGCGTGAGCTCTCCGTGTGAAAATACACAGAAATCAAAATGGCGGAGCTGTTGTCTGATGTTGTCTTTGAACATGAAAGGAATTCCTCGATGACTTCCCAATAAGTGAGCTTTAGAAAAACCGTAAGAATCCGGTATCGAGATTTCACACAGATTCAGTTCAAATTGCGAGAAATTTCCTGAACATAAACAGATGCAGCTAACAGTGATTATCGCCAGAGAATGTCGCAATATCATTTTGCCGATTTGTCTGTCGTTTAATTCATTTAACGAATTGACGATTTTGCATGCCCGTGCGACTTATCAAGCAACATATTTGGATAATTTTTAAAAACTATTCCTAGTCTCTCAAGAATTTGAGAAACCACAATTGAAAATTATACGTTGTATAAAACGTAGATCCTATCAGATAATCAAATGTTTTTCACTTTACCGGTAGTTGAATTCTACGTGAAACTCACTTGAAATGCAAATGGGTCATTCCATACGAAGTGACCACGAAAAAGCACAAACTTGGACACGACCATCACCGATTTTGCTCAAAGTTCACGCATTTTTGATTAGAAGTTGGCATGTTTTGACCGGAAGTGTTGCCAGTTAAATTATTTTTGTATTTGAAAATAAATTTTACGTTTTTCGGCAAATGCAGCCATTTTTATTTTAAATTTGATAATTTCATCGTGTTCCTTGGAAAATCATCCCGAGGTAATATGAGCCAATCTCGAGATATAACATTTTTACGAAAAAAAGTTGTAAACTTCGTAATTATTTTTTTTTACAATTTAGACGTAAGGCACCCAAAAAATAGTGATAGGTGAATTTTGAAGAAAATAAACCAAGGAATCCAGAAAAAAAATATTATTTCTGACCGGAAGTGTTGCCAGATAGATTATTTTTGAATTTTAAAACAAAATTTACATTTTTCGGCAAATGCAGCTAAGTTTATTTTAAATTTGATGGTTTCATCGTATCTCTTGGAAAATTTAACGTAAGAAACACTAATCACCCCGTTATAATGTAAGCCAATCTCGAGATTTAGCATTTTCACGAAAATGATTTTGAATTTCGTAATTAATTTTTCGTAAAAATGTTATATCTCGAGATTGGCTTATATTACCATGGGGTGGTAAATACTTCTTGCGTAAAATTTTCCGAGAATTACGATGGAATCATCAAATTTGAAATAAAATTAGCTGCAATGGCCGAAAAATGTAAATTTAATTTTAAAATACAAGAATAATCTATCTGGCAAGACTTCCGGCCAAAAACAATATTTTTTCTGGATTCCTTGGTTTTCTTCAAAATTCATCTATCACTATTTTTCGGGTGTCCTACGTCTATAAATTATACAATAAAATAATTACGAAATTTACAACTACTTTTAGTAAAAATGTTATATCTTGAGATTGGCTCATATTACCTCGGAATGATAGTTGCTTCTAACGTAAAATTTTCCAAGGAACACGATGAAATTATCAAATTTAAAATAAAAATGGCTGCATTGGCCGAAAAATGTAAATATAGTTTTCGAATACAAAAATAATTTATCTGGCAACACTTCCGGTCAAAACTTATATTTTTTCTGGATTCCATGGTTCATTTTCTTCAAAAATCATCTATCAGTATTTTTCGGACATCTTACATCTATGAATTGTAAGAAAAAGTAAAAAAAGATTTTTGACAAAAATTGCGTGACTTTGCAATAAAAAGGGGGGTCCTGGAGAGCGGGGGGTATTCCAATCGTCACCAAAATTGGGGATTTTCCAAAGAGACAGTAGATGAATAATCTCCCCAACTTTGAGCAAAATCTGTGATGGTCGTGTCCAAGTGGCATGTACATTTCGTATGGAATGACCCATATGTCTACTGAATAAGATTCACAGGATGAACCATCTCACCAGTTCATGATGAACTCTAATGACAATCACGTACATTCTACATGATAATGACAGTGGAAAATATTCACATATTTTTTCCGGTAATTATAACGTGAAAAATATTTTGAGTGTATATTCTTGTATATTCAATTCATATTCTTATTATCTCATATTCACAAATTACCGTATCGTCATATTTTCATATTCTCATGTTCTCAGATTCTTATATTCTCATATTCTCTTATTCTCATATACTCATATTCTCATATTTTTATATTCTCATATTCTCATATTCTCATATTCTCATATTCTCATATTCTCATATTCTCATATTCTCAGATTCTCATATTCTCATATTCTCATATTCTCATATTCTCATATTCTCATATTCTCATATTCTCATGTTCTCATATCCTCATATTCTCATATTCTCATATTCTCATATTCTCATATTCTCATATTCCCATATTCTCATATTCTCATATTCTCATATTCTCATATTCTCATATTTTCATATTCTCATATTTTCATATTCTCATATTCTCATATTCTCATATTCTCATATTCTCATATTCTCATATTCTCATATTCTCATATTCTCATATTCTTATATTCTCATATTCTCATATTCTCATATTCTCATATTCTCATATTCTCATATTCTCATATTCTCATATTCTCATATTCTCATATTCTCATATTCTCATATTCTCATATTCTCATATTCTCATATTCTCATATTCTCATATTCTCATATTCTCATATTCTCATATTCTCATATTCTCATATTCTCATATTCTCATATTCTCATATTCTCATATTCTCATATTCTCATATTCTCATATTCTCATATTCTCATATTCTCATATTCTCATATTCTCATATTCTCATATTCTCATATTCTCATATTCTCATATTCTCATAATCTCATATTCTCATATTCTCATATTCTCATATTCTCATATTCTCATATGCTCATATTCTCATATTTCTATACTCTCGAATTCTTATATTCTCATAATCTTATGTTTTTATATTCTCATATTCTGATATTCTCACATACTCATATTTTTTCAATATTCTCATATTCTTATATTTCTATTTTCTTATAGGAAATAGGAGATTTCCTGTTTTTTTATTGTTGTATCATCGTTTTCTTAGTTTGTTTAATTCTCTTGTTCCTAGTGTTTCATTACACAATTATCCAAAAATCGAATGTAGGGGGAAAATGAATCTAGAGTTCGATAGCAATAGTCTAGAGAAAAACTTTGCTTATACAATGTTATTAAGCGTTTATTTTCATGTTATTTAGAACTAGGTTGATCATAATCTTCGATGTTATAACGTATGCGTTAAAAAAATGGACTTTTTCGGATGGTGGTAAAAAAATAACTAAGACAGATAATCGAGATTGATAAATTTTACATGGAAGGTAATTATGTTAACTTAGTCGCAACAAAAATTCTACGCCTTTGCGTGCGGCCTTCCGACAGTTAACCGGAACATTCGCCAAGGCGGACGCAAAAATACGTGTAGGAATGTTTTTGAGTTCTTGCTTCGTTCTATTCATCAATTCCTCCTCAGTTTTTGCGACAGAATTGTTGGAGTAGATCTTACGCTTCAGGCTTACCCAGAAATCCTCAATGTGACGCAACTTGGAAACGTTGGGCGGGTTCGCCATCTTGGGTACCATATTGAAATTCAGCCGCTCCATCTCCTCCAACAACCGCTTCGGGTAGTGGGCCGACGCCAGATCCGGCCAGAACTCCGCACCTTCGGCCTTATGGTATTTCTTGATGAACGACGCAACTTCCGGCTAGCACTCCGTACTATAAATTTCCCCGTTCACAGCCAGCCCGGAGTGAAAGAAGAACAGCTTTGACATTCCCTTTTCGCTGCTTAGCAGTCACAGCAGCACCTTCTTGGGGAAATTGATGTGTGAAACAACCCTCGGTGCGGTGGGGGAAGTAGAATATGACGTGCCCTGCCAGTCGTTGCTATCCAGGGTGAGACAAGTCTCGTCGTCCATCATTTGACTTGACTTGACTTGACTTGACCATCTTAATCAGGCGCTGTCGCTGCGTCATTGCCTGCAGCCCTAAGATTAGTGGACAAGACTGCTGCTTCCTGACATGTATGTCCATGTTCACCAGGAACTTTTTCACTGTTTGGTCGGTTGCACCGACCTCCCGGCCAAGCGCACGCAGCGATGTAGCCACTTTGCCCACGGTCTTCCCGTTCAGCATCCTTTGAAGCTTCTTTTCACTCAGGGTCGTCGGCCATCCGGAATCGGGTTTTCTTTCAATGCTCTGATTGTTATCCAATAGTGCCAAGAGGCTGCAGATACCGAAACGGGCCTATCCAGTGTCCACGAATTGCCGCACGATGTCCGTCATCGATGCGACAGTGTACCGTTCTTTGAACGCGCACACTTCTGAACGGAGTAGCTTCACTGTTTTCGCCATCACGGTCAGAGTTCGACTGATAGAGTTGTCAATTTTTTTCTGCTGACTTGTGGGTAAATATGATTGATGCTGCTCACGTAGTTTCGTCAGTGCTTCTTGCTCATTTTTTAACGCATACGTTAGCCCCGTAACTTAAGAAAACTTTGTGAAAGTAAGTTTTTTTTCTGAGAAAACCACCTATTTTGTTCTAACTTTGTTTTGTAAATTTTCACATTAAATGGTTTCCGGAGCTTTTTAGGCTTTTTAAGACAAACATTTTGCAATGCTGCTATCGTGAATATCTTCATCTTGTTTTAACTCATTGATGTTTTCCATAAAGAATATCTTCTTTTCATTTGTTGAACTTTTTTTTTGAGGAAAACATAATTCTTGGGTAAATTTATAAGGCCACATTTGACTCTGGATATGAAGAAAACTTGAAAACTATGTTGTTTTATTTTGTATTTAAGTAAATTCAACTTGAAAACATGATTAAAACTGTAATAATTTTATAAGTTTTAGTTTCAAAAGTACACATGTTTGATCGCTTGGTATTTTTTTCTTAAAACTAGAAATAATTACCTTATTTATGATCCAAAAACATCAAAAATCGATCTACTAGTTCAGTTTCCAAATAGGGTAGTTCATTCGATATATTTTATTAAAAAAAATATAACTTTTAAATCAGTAAATTAATGAAAAATCGATCATGATTTGGGATCAAAATAAGGGTAATTATTTCCAATTCTGGGAAAACATACCGAATAACCAAATATGTGTTATTTGGAACCGTTTCCTTTTAATTACTGCAGCGCCTCTAGTTGTCGTACCGAGAAACTAATGACAGTGTTTTTCTCTGCAAAATTTGTTTACTTAGTGGTGAAAATTTCGTCAGGATTAATACACGCGTTGAAAAGTTATCCGAGATGGAACGAACAACAGAATGCTGAAACAGAACCTGGTTGGCAAAACTCGAGCAAGAAAGCTATACGAGCAGACAAAGTACAACGACTGTATTTTGATGGATGATGAAACATATGTTAAAATGGACTTTGGACAGATCTCGGGTCGGAAATTTCACCTTGCTAACCGTAAGGGGAATGCTCCAGGTAGGTTCAAAGATAAAATCACCCGCAAGTTGTTGATTTGGTTAGCCCTCTGTAGTTGGGGAAAGATGACAAAAGTTTTCATCACTGGAGCAACCAACTGAATGGACAAGTTTACAAGGAGAAATGTCTTCAAGAAATAGTTTTGTCGTTCATCCAGTCACACGAAGGCCCCGTGAAGTTCTGGGGGATGTATTGGAATGGTACAAGCAGAATAATATTGTTATCGAAAAAGGATTAATCCAACAACATCTGATATGGTGAAGTGGTGAAAAAAATGGCCGATATGGTTGATGTTGGCACTATGCAGAAATTGATGGGCTCATATTCTCATTTACTTAGGTCGCCATATTCTCGCTTTCTCATTTTTGCATAAAATTATGTGTTGCATCTATTCCTTTAAATGAAATTGATTCATGAAAAATCCCTTTTGTGCTTTATTGTCATGTGGAGTCAAAACCAAAATTCTTCGAAATATGTTACTATTCTATCTTCGCCCAAGCATCGAATTGCTTACCAAACGTAAATCTTATAGTTTGTGTGGGAGTTTACCTCTTGCGTACCAACATATTGTCAAGGGGGTGAGTCACTTTGATCGATAGCGGCGTACTTTCGTCCCTACTCTACGGACTACAATAGAAAGGTTTGGACCGAACATGAATACCCCTCACCTATGAGGTCAAAGCTTTCGGACAAAAGAAAGATTATGTTGGAAAACGATGAATAGCTTTTTTTGCGTGCATACATTTTCAAACGTTCCTAAAATAATAAGGTTCGTCATCGACCCTCGTTGCGATAGTATTTCTTTATAGAATAAGTTATCTTGACTAAGTGGATGGATCCTGAACAGAGATTTAGAGAGTCTATTGCCGGGTGAAGGAAGATTTCTCGATCCTAGCATTACTAAAGGTCACATAGATCACAACATTCCATGAAACAAATGGGATTTGTGTTGAATGAATTTGACATGTATCACACTTTTTCACTGTAACTTAAATTCCTCCCTCCAGTCGACCCCAGGATATATCTCTTTGAGGACAGAAACCCATAGATGGGCTGACACACTGTCGGAATAACAATAAAATATTTTCACTCAATGGTTCCCCCGTAAAATAGTTCCATTCATCATACTCTCTGCTCCGATCCGACAAACCACAGTCCCAGACCAGCATTAGCTCCACAAGCCCTCGAAAAAAGCAAACATTTTCGCCCAAGGAAACAACGTTCTCTATTCAGCTGAGTGCCCAACCACTACCGAGCGACATTGAATATTGTTCAACTCCTGTCGCTCCGGTTGGTGTCGCTTGCTTATGTTCTCCTCTCAACAGTGAATAACTGCTTGTAAATCCCGCCTGAAGTTACATCGATTCCCTGTCTTGGTGTTCATGTGATGATGTGCTCAGTGCTCAGTGAATGCCCAACTGAAAGTGATTTGTTACCACCGAATGTGGGAAAGCTTTGCCGCTAGAAGTAAATAAAGCAGTCAGTCGGCAAAGGCTTGACGGTTGGCCTTCGGAATTGGATGAAAACTGGAGCGTACAAAGCCTCAAGCCCTCAGAGAAGTTAGTATCATACCGTACCGGGTGCTACTTGCATTGGATTCTGTGAGAGAAGAAAAAAAGCTTACATTTTTCCTCCTCAGAAGTGTTTTGTCTGCAAAGCTACTCCGGTTTCCTTGCGGTGTGAACCGAAACAGAATGCCAGAAGCAGTCTAGAAAAGAACTGAAAAACACACGATAGTAAGTTGTTTATAGAGCACACGATGGGCTTTCGACTGCAGATCAACCGTCCCGGATAGGGACGTTTGGATGCTCGATGGGAACATTTGCATTACTGTAAATTAGCAATTAGGGGAATAAATCTGCTCATTGTGGCTTCAAGAACTAATGCAAAAGGCTGGGGGGTTGAGAAAATAAATATATTTGGTCGTATTATTTGCTTAAAGTTACATCACAGACTAACAGACATAACACCTCGAACAAACTTTCAACAAAATCATCGTTTGGATTCCAGTACTTTACGTTAGTAACACTAGCACCATCTGCTGTCGTGTTCGCGCTGCGTCATGTATTTAGACATCAGCGCCAGCGTTACTGCATGTGTCAATGGGGAACTACAAAATATGTATGAGATTGCATGACAGCGCCCCAGACGACGTTTTCGCGCGATGACTGTTATTCGATTGAAAATTTGAAATAAACGTTTTTTGTGGCGATGGAGCTAGGTTCCAGTGTTACGTCTGTTAGTCTGTGGTTACATTTCATCAGAATTTCCAAAATGTAACTACTCTGTGTACTGAAAAGTTAATGGAATCACGTCGGCAGCACCATTATGGGACAGTTGTGTTCAGAGATGCCAGACTTTTTTTTGGCAAGTCTGTATAATCCATAAAAATGTCTGTATAAGTCTGTATACCGCTGCGAAAAAAAGTTACCGATACATTGATACCTAATTATTTGTTGTTTTGTTTTATTGCTTGTTTTGATTGTTCTTTTTCGAGGCTATCATAGTTGGTCGATTAATCGATAACTAATTTATCTTTTAAATCTAAGTAACACATAGAAGTAAGAGTCTTTCCCGTGATAAAAATCGTCGTTCGTCGTGATGTAGCTAAACTGATACATGATGGCAGAAGTCTCGCGGTTATAAAAATAGTACCTTCAAGGTTTGGGACATTTTAAGCAATTCTTCAACGTTGGATATTGCTCCGAATAGAACAAACGGTCTTTTCACCAATATAACCTGCATGGCAATCGATCGAGACAATCAGCTGTTTGTTACTGGGGGCGAAACAGGCAGATTAGTGCCCACGGGGCCGATAAAAACCCCGATAGCCTGACTCGATTCCCGTTGTCATGATTTCACTCTCAAAAACGCAAGAATAATATGTTCAGCAGAGTGTTCAGTTCCTAGTTCACTTTTTCCCAGCAACGGCTACAGTGACTTTTGGTTTTTGTGTTCGTTTTTTTGTGTATACTGGTAAAACCATTATGTAGAATATCAGATATCTGTGTAATATCTGTATTATACTAAATGTCTGTATAAAATCTGTAGGCTTATGCGTGTCTGTATCGCAACACAGAAAGTCTGTATAATACAGATTTGTCTGTATATCTGGCATCTCTGGTTGTGTTCGACCTAAGGTAAAAAGCAGTATCACAGACTAACAGACGTAACACTGGAACCTAACTCCATCGCCACAAAAAACGTTCATTTCAAATTTTCAATCGAATAACAGTCATCGCGCGAAAACGTCGTTTGGGGCGCTGTCATGCAATCTCATACATATTTTGTAGTTCCCCATTTGACACATGCAGTAACGCTGGCGCTGATGTCTAAATACATGACGCAGCGCGAACACGACAGCAGATGGTGCTTGTGTTACTAACGTAAAGTACTGGAATCATCCAAACGATGATTTTATTGAAAGTTTGTTCGAGGTGTTATGTATGTTAGTCTGTGGCAGTGTTATTTCGAATCAACTTATTATTTGCATTCGTTTTATGTCAGAATTCCTGTAATTTGGTACAAATTTATTTATTTAATTCGCCAATTAGTTTATTTATGTTTTTTTTATGAAATTCAATATAAGTTTTCAGGCAGAGTTAGTATGCTTTCAATAGAATGCAGCTGAGATAAGTGTTTGCTCGATCAACCCTGGCTACATAAAATCATAAAATAATGATTGAATTGAAAACCACACGAATGATAGATCTGTCAAATCCTCCACCAACAGATAAAATCTGGCTTCTCTCTTGAAGGAAGTAAAATCCATCCTACCAATAGATAAAATGAACCGATCCTGCGTTTTTAGCCCACACACCGGAAGAAGCGCGTTGTGAAACGGAGGAGGGGACTTCCTCAAGGGGTGTTTGTCAACTTTACGCCCTGATGGCTACTAGCCAGTGAGTATCCGCATTGCTGGATCCCTCGAAGGGTTGGTCAATTTAATCCATACCGATACCGGACCCATTTGATGTGTGCGGGTGTGTTTTTTGCTCTCTGCCCATGGGGAAAGTATCGATTGTCCGCATCCCAGCGGTGCCAGAATCGGTTCATCCGGCATCGTGATAGTTTACGGAACCGCCCGTGGAGAGGACGATGGACGTTGCATATACAAACCTATTTCCGAAATGACAAGATCCGTACGCTGTACCGGGATGGCATGCTAAACGGTTTCTGATAGGGGGTGGTGCGCGGTTGGCAGGTTGTTATTTTTTTTAGTTATTTTCATGTCCAGCGCTGGCATGCGGAACATCTATGCTATGGTGGGTTGGCGATAGAACGCAGTGTGGTGGAGTATAGTAGAAAATTTTACTACAGGCAGACGGGAGTTTGATGGACCACATAAAAGCAAGCCAAGTTAGACTGTGCTTGTGCAGTGTATGCACAACCGTCCGATGATGGTGCTTCTCGCCGATGACTAACTCTGTAGATGAGTTGTTAGATAATTTTAGATTGTCTGGAACAAAATTTAACATTATCGACAACGATACGATGAAACGTTACTTTTTTGTTTGTGTGGTGGTTTGCATCACATTCTCCGGACTGTCATGCCGGAGAGAAATGCTTACGAGAGCTTGACCAAACCAAAATCTTTCAAGTTTATTAATTATGGATATTAGTGGATTAGATGTAGAGCCAAAGTTTTAGCAATAGAGATAACATGTGCTCGTTCAGAAGTAAATGATTTGTTTATTCAATTTAGATTCCGGGCAATTCTACTAGTTTAACAAGCTAGTTGTCGTATGTTAGAACCCCGGGTTGAGAGAGACTGTTAGTGTCAACAGGATCGTAGCGCTAGCCCCGCAATTTCCTGTATGTATACTAAAGACCCAAGCGCAATGGAAATGTATGGGTTAACTGTTAAATAACCGCAAACGCAGCCGCAACGTACCAATTGTGCTCAGCTCTAAACAGTTGGCTGTGCAGTCTGTGTCAAATAAACAGAACACCACGAGCCACCTCGACTCTAAGCTAATTGCTAATTGGCATGTGGCTTGTTGGGATTGCATTTTTTCTCTAGTTCAAACCGACTGTTCAAAGAAAAAGCCGTAAATATTTCAATTTTTCAACTATGCAAACCAATGATAACTCACTACAAATAAAATCTTAGCGGAACAAAATTAATTTACTGCAGCGCCAGCTGTCTGTCGAACAGCACTTTAAAATGTGAATAACATTGACAAGTTTTCGCATACGATACAACACTATCATATGCGAAGTTTTTAAAACTCCCGTCTCTGTATCGATTGTAAATTGATTTTAAGCGTCATAAACATGCTGCTCAGCGAAATTATGAAAAAACATCGCGCATTTATAGCAAAGAACCAGTTAAGACTTGTTAATAACAGGTAGAAACTGTCCAACCGATTCTTGTGCTCTCGTTACATTTCAAAGAGCTTTACGTCGACATCCAAGAAGTTTCTGGTCTTTTGTTCGGTCCATACTTAAGGAAGATGGATTACGAGTTTCGATGTTTTTCGGTGATTCGTCTGCTAACACAGCTTCATCTAAGTGCGAGCTTTTTGCTGAACACTTTAGACCAGATCATTCATCTACAGTTGCTGCGTCAGATCGATGCTGCATTATTCTGATACTTCGCAAAACAGTTTTGATTTTGGAGTACTCTAAATTACAGAAAAGCACATTTTGAGCGCAATACGAAAGCTCAAACACTTCACTTATCCAGAACTATACGCCATCAATGTTGGAAAATTGCCTCTCGTCAAGCTTTTCAATCTCTCCTTGCAACAAGGATGGAATATAGCCAACTATCGAGAAATCACATCATTATGAGCTTGTTCTAAAGTTTTCGAGAGACTAGTCAAAACAGTGCAGTGTTTGAATCGTGTAAAAATTACATTGCTTGCGACCAGCATAGATTTTTTTTTTTTGCGCTACATTTAGCGCGATGGATATAGATCCCTCGCCTCCCGTGCCACCATCCCCGAACCCCCCTGACCCTGACCCTTCTGTTACCCCCTCCCCTGTTCATTCTCCAGTCCCCCCTCGCCCCAGGCTTTACCCGGACGGATCTCAACAGGGCAGCTATACTGTTTATTTTCGTCCAAAGGTAGGAGTGAATTCAAAGCGATTAAACATACTGCAAATTTCTAAAGACCTGACGAAGGGGTACAAGGCCGTGACCGAAATTTCCAAGGTCCGACCTAACAAGCTCCGTGTCGTGGTCAGTGATCTGGCACAGGCCAATGCTATCGCTTGCTCTGAGCTCTTCACACGCGAGTATCGCGTTTACATACCCGCACGAGACGTGGAGATCGACGGTGTCATAACCGATTCGAGTCTGTCTGTCGAGTGTATCCTAAAAAGCGCAACCGGTTGCTTCAAAAATACCGAAACACAGGCGAAGATTTTGGATTGTAAGCAATTGCGGTCCATGTCTCTCGTCGGCGGTAAAAAAGTTTACACTCCGTCAGACTCATTTCGCGTTACGTTTGCCGGATCTGCACTCCCTAGCCACGTCTCGATCGACCGGGTTCGTCTGCCTGTGCGATTGTATGTACCCCGTGTTATGAATTGCACCAATTGCAAGCAGTTAGGCCACACAGCCGCCTACTGCTGCAATAAGGCACGATGTAGCAAGTGTGGGGAGACTCATGCGGAAGATTCTTGCAGTGTTAATGCTGAAAAATGTATTCACTGTGGGGAAAACCAGCATGAGCTCTCCACATGCCCGGTGTACATGCAGCGCAGAGATAAAATCAAGCGGTCACTTAAGGAGCGTTCAAAGCGTTCTTATGCTGAGATGCTGAAGAAGACCGTGACCACTTCTACCATAACATCGAACCCCTTTGATCTGTTGTCCTCTGGGGAGCCCAATCCTGGGGAGTCTAGGAAGAGGAAACATGTTTCTTCTCCTAAACTTCCCCGTAAAGGTCCTGAGATTTCCCAAAGTGTAATGAAAAGTACGAACAAACCAAACAGTGCTGCGGAAAAACCGAAGCAAACTCCTCCTGGGCTTGCAAATTTAAAGTCCCAGAAGGAGTTCCCAGCACTGCCTGGAACATCTAAAACCCCAGTTGTTCCTTTTGCACATCCAGTTGATGAAACAAACTCTGGATTAGTGAAATTTTCTGACATTGTGGACTGGATTTTTGAAAATTTCAATGTACCCGATCCAATTAAAATTTTTCTTACAGCATTCCTCCCAACAGTTAGATCATTTTTGAAGCAGTTGACTGCCCAATGGCCCCTCCTTGCAGCGATTGTATCCTTCGATGCCTAATTCAACTGCGTATATGAAGGATTCTATCTCTGTCTTACAGTGGAATTGTAAAAGTATTTTACCAAAAATTGATTCGTTTAAAGTTTTGATAAATAAAAACAAATGCGATGCATTTTCCCTTTGTGAAACTTGGCTTACTTCAAATATTGATCTCAACTTCCATGATTTTAATATTATTCGCCTTGATCGAGACACCCCATATGGAGGAGTACTTTTAGGGATTAAAAAGTGCTATTCTTTCTATCGTATTAACCTCCCCTCGATTCCAGGCATCGAAGTTGTCGCATGTCAAATGACAATACGAGGTAAAGAGCTTTGTATTGCCTCAATATATATTCCTACCAGAGCACAGGTTGGGCAACGGTTGCTCTTTGATTTAATAGAACTTCTTCCCTCGCCACGTTTGATTTTGGGAGACTTCAACTCTCATGGCGTGGCTTGGGGTTCCCCTTACAATGATAACCGCTCCTCTTTAATCTATAACCTTTGCGATGACTTCGACATGACTATTTTAAACAACGGTGAAATGACACGTATCCCGAAACCTCCAGCGCGCCCAAGCGCTCTGGTTCTATCCTTATGTTCGACGTCGCTACGGTTGGAATGCACATGGAAGGTAATCCTCGATCCTCACGGCAGCGAACATCTGCCTATTCTTATTTTAATTACCAACGGGTCAACTCGCATGCGACCAATTGACATTCCGTATGACCTCACACGGAATGTCGATTGGAAGTTATACGAGGAAATGATTTCAAAAGCGGTCGAGTCGATTCAACATCATCCACCACTTGAAGAATACAACCTCCTCGCGGGCTTGATTCTCGACGCCGCGTTGCAAGCCCAAACGAAGAAATATCCCGGCGTAACGATCAAAGAGCGGCCTTCCACTCCGTGGTGGGACCAAGAGTGCTCCGATGTCTACACGCAAAGATCCGACGCGTTTTTGGCCTTCCAGAAGGGAGGTATACCTGGCGACTATTTACGGTATTCGGAGCTTGATACCAAGCTTAAAAGTTTGGCTAAAGCAAAGAAACGCGGATATTGGCGTCGGTTCGTGAACGAGACGTCGAGGGAGACATCGATGAGCACTCTTTGGAACACAGCCCAAAGAATGCGGAATCGCGTAACGGTCAATGAAAGCGAGGAGTCTTCAAGTCGGTGGATATTTGATTTTGCCAGGAAAGTATGTCCGGACTCTGTTCCTGAGCAAAACATTGTTCGCGATGCATCTCCGGGCCACGACGCGATAGAATCACCTTTTACGATGGCAGAATTTTCAGTTGCCCTCCTGTCCTGTAACAATAACGCGCCTGGGTTAGATAGAATCAAATTCAACTTGTTGAAGAATCTACCCGGCAATGCCAAGAGGCGCTTGTTTAACTTGTTCAATAAGTTCCTGGAGCAAAACATTGTACCGCAGGATTGGAGGCATGTGAAGGTGATCGCCATCCAAAAACCAGGGAAACCAGCTTCTGATCACAACTCTTATAGGCCGATTGCAATGCTATCCTGTATCCGGAATTGATGGAAAAAATGATACTCCGTCGTTTAGACCACTGGGTCGAATCAAATGGTCTACTATCAGAAACTCAATTTGGCTTCCGCCGTGCCAAAGGGACGAATGATTGTCTTGCGTTGCTTTCAACAGATATTCAGCTGGCGTATGCTCGCAAAGAACAAATGGCGTCTGCGTTCTTGGACATTAAGGGGGCTTTTGATTCCGTTTCTATTGACATTCTTTCGGGTAAACTTCACCGGCAAGGATTTTCTCCAATTTTAAACAATTTTTTGCACAATTTGTTGTCCGAAAAGCACATGCATTTTACGCACGGCGATTTGGCAACTTTTCGCATTAGCTACATGGGTCTTCCCCAGGGCTCATGTTTAAGCCCCCTTCTTTACAACTTTTATGTAAATGACATCGACGAATGTCTGGCAAATTCATGCACGATAAGACAACTTGCAGACGACAGTGTAATCTCTGTTACAGGAGCCAAAGCTGCCGATTTGCAAGGACCATTGCAAGATACCTTGGACAATTTGTCTGCTTGGGCTTTACAGCGAGGTATCGAATTCTCTCCGGAGAAGACTGAGATAGTAGTTTTTTCTAGGAAGCATGAACCTGCTCAGCTTCAAACACAATTAATGGGTAAAACAATTTCTCAGGTTCTGGTACACAAATAACTTGGTGTCTGGTTCGACTCAAAAGGCACCTGGGGTTGTCACGTGAGGTATCTGATGAAAAAATGTCAATAAAGAGTGAATTTTCTTCGTACAATAAATGGACAATGGTGGGGAGCCCACCCAGGAGACCTTATAAGGCTTTACCAAACAACGATACTGTCTGTTATTGAGTACGGGTGTTTCTGCTTCCGCTCCGCAGCAAACACTCAATTGATCAAACTGGAGCGAATACAATATCGTTGTTTGCGTATCGCCTTGGGTTGCATGCAATCGACCCATACGATGAGTTTGGAGATCTTAGCTGGAGTACTACCATTGAAAACCCGCTTCTGGAGCCTGTCTTCTCGTATTCTAATCAAATGTGAGGTCTTGAACCGTCCCGTGATTGAAAATTTTGAAAGGTTAATCGAACTTAATTCTCAAACCCGTTTTATGACATTGTATTTCAATCACATGTCCCAAAATATTAACCCTTCTTCGAATATTCCAAATCGTGTCGACTTATCAAATACTTCTGATTCTACTGTGTTTTTCGATACATCCATGATAGAAAAAACTCGTGGAATCCCGGATCATTTACGCGTGCAGCAGATCCCTAAATTTTTTTCCAATAAATATCGAAACATCAACTGCGACAATATGTACTACACCGACGGATCACTTCTTGATGGGTCCACTGGCTTCGGTATCTTCAATAACAATTTAACCGTCTCCCATAAGCTCGATAATCCTGCTTCTGTTTACGTCGCAGAATTAGCTGCAATTCAGTACATTATATTACATTATTACATTACATTACATTATTATCGAAAAAATGCCCACGGACCATTATTTCATCTTTACGGACAGTCTCAGTTCCATTGAGGCTCTCCGATCGATGAAAGATGTTAAGCACTCTCCGTATTTCCTGGGGAAAATACGGGAACATCTGAGTGCTTTATCCGAAAAATCTACTCAGATTACCTTAGCGTGGGTCCCTTCTCACTGCTCGATACCGGGTAATGAGAAAGCGGACTCTTTGGCTAAGGTGGGCGCAACAAACGGTGATATTTATGAAAGACCAATTGCCTTTAATAAATTTTTCGCATTTGTACGTCAGAATACGATCATCAGTTGGCAAAATTCTTGGACCAAGGGGGAACTGGGAAGGTGGTTACATTCCATAATCCCCAAGGTATCGACGAACCCGTGGTTCAAGGGGTTGAATGTAGGTCGGGATTTCATTTGCGTGATGTCCCGGCTTATGTCCAATCACTATAGATTTGACGCGCATCTCCGTCGTGTTGGGCTCGGGGAGAGTGGTATCTGTGCCTGTGGTGAAGGTTATCACGACATAGAGCACGTTGTTTGGTCATGCCCTGTACACCGTGACGCCAGGTCTAGATTAATAGCTTCCCTGCAGGCCGAAGGTAGGCAGCCGGCTGTTCCTGTTCGTGATGTCTTGGCGAGCCGTGACCTATCCTACATGTCTCTTATATACGTTTTCCTGAAATCCATCCACGCCCCAGTTTAGTCCTATCCCCTTCCGCCTACATCCAACCAAACGACAAGAACACGTTAAGACCCCGGATCCGGAAACAGCAATCAGACCCGCACGATACTCTCAAGGCCCGATGGAAACAACCCAATTTGCCAGTCCGTAATATCTTGGCCCAGCAGCGGAACAAATTTAATATGCTGCTTACCTATGGCAATGAAAACCATCAAACAGCAAACCTGTGCTTTTAATGCAAAATATAGCTAGAGCTTTAAGTTTGATTTAGTTTCAGCTCGTAGTCGGCAGCGAGGATAAAAAATTTGCTTTTAGTTATTAAGATACTTTAGAAAGTAAGCTACCAGATATAATTGGCGCCGTTAAACATTGAATTGTATTTGTGCCGTGTCAAATAAATTATAGATGAAGAAAAAAAAATAGTGTAACGAAGGTATTGTAATCGACAAGTGTTGATTTGAAACACGAGCAACAATCAATGTTATTGAAAAATCGTGCGTTTTTAACCGTTAATGTTTCAATTTTTCCATTTACAATTGTACAATGTGTTATAGATGGTTATTTTTGAAAATTGTTAAAATATAAAATGCAGCTCGTGAGTTTTTTTTTCAACTCAAGAAAGTACTTTGAGTTTTTAAAAATCATGGCACAGATGGATTTTTTAACGTAAATTTTCCGAATATTTATAATGAATGAATCCCATCTTTATTCGGAAATAAAATTTATAAACTAGTTTCATCCTCTTATTAGATTATATTAAATGTTTTGCCGATTGATTCTAGTCCATTCTGGAGAATATAGATTTTCTACTCATTGATGCGACATGCCACATGCCATTTAAATGAAAATAAGCAGAATAAGGTTAAGTAAAATCAGGTTAGCTTCTAGGGCAACGAATAATGCGATTGTAAGAGGTACTGGTTCCATTGTGCAGTCTTTTTTTTTTTGAAATCTGATAAAAATATAATCGTGATTCGAAAAATGCGCTCGAGCAGGCAGAAGTCTGTAAAAATCTGCACACATTTTGAGAAAGTCATAGGAAAAAAAATGTAGTTAACCATCTCGCATAATCAATAACCATAAAACGTGCCTAACAACTAGTTCGGGATATAGTTTCGACTGTATGGGGTATCGTTAAACCATATGGATTATCATCCGTTTATGGTTATTGATTATGCGGGATGGAGATTGAAAAAAAAAAAACCGCACATACCTGCGAATCAAAACAAATCAGCGTTTTACTGACCAATCTGGTATCCCTGCTGACAACCGAAAGTGACAACCTTACAGAACACTAAAAAAGGATCTCAAGAGGTTCGTTTCAAGAGGTTTCGAAATGCGTCGTAACCTGAGATTACTCCGAAGTAATCAATGTCATTTTTTTCGAGTAATCCAAGGTAACCATCAACAATCAATGACAAATAAACTCAAGTACTAGTAGTCAAAATTTATTTTATTATTTATTCACTTTTCGGGTTTCTTGCATGCATTTGAATGACGTTCAATTTTGACATAAGAGCGCTTTTTAGATAGATGAGGGCCCAACTAACAAACCCCCGAATAATGAGCAACCGGTAAGCGAATCACCATTGTATATCAATAGTGCCTTACCCCTAGCGTTCATTCATATATGGAAACATTCGTATAATAGATAACGCGCTCAGGGGAGAGGTGGAGGAAAGGTATCCAGCGAAGTGTTAAACTGCATAAGACCACCATGCAAATTTGCGTTTCTTAGTTGATGGGGGTTTTGAAAATTGCCGAATTTCACGTTACGTAATGTACGAATATTCTTTAAGAGGACTCTAAACGAAATGGTAATTAGAGACTTGAAACAAAAGATGCGACTTTCACTTTATGTAACTCGTGTTAATAATCTGATTATTTTCACAGTTAAAAGGAGTAGATTACTGAAAAACAATAAAGGAACAGTTCTACAATTATCTATGCCGCTATCTGAGTCAGCTGTTTTGAAGGATGCTAGGGGCAAGACACTGCGTAACCCAATAGGTGATTAGTACCGTAAACTGGGGTTACTTTGATCGCCGGGGTGACTTTGATCACTATACTTCTTTTCTGAAAATGTGGTAAAAAAGCGCTCGTATTGCTTGGGATTTGTCGTAAACTTCACTGATTGTGTGGATATATGTTCGCATTGCTACTATTCATGCATTTCCTGCTATTTAAAGAGTGTTTTTCATGCTAAAATATTATTTGAAAACAAAGTGTATTTTTGGCGATTTTTGTTGCATACAAACAATCGGTTCAAGCAGATTCAAAATAACAAGTTGCAATACGTAAAGTGTTTTTATTTTGTTCCCAGATTAGTTCTTAAGATGAACAAATATTATAACAATACATTTTATTGTTATTTTTGCAAGTTTTTCCTCGAAGGCATTGTTGAGTCCCAATTTTCTCCACAGCGTATTACATATTTTTTTCTTAACAAAAACCCAAGACGTGAAGTAACATGCAAATTTGGACAATTTCATAAGTCATATTCCTCGTGGACTAGTTTTTGACGATTTTAGACCACCTTCTCTCTCACTGAATAATCATTCATATATATTCTAAAAATTATTTATGAATCTTGGACATTCGCCATTATAAACTATTCACGTAGAATGTGAATGGCCCCCAAATTGCCTTCCATATTTATAAACTCGTTTGAGTCGTTTGAGGCTGTTCAATTTAGTGAAAGTAGCAAAGTGTTACTCCAAATTCATCAAAACAATGAAGTGATCAAAGTCACCCCGGAATGATTATTGGTGTAAAATTTTTAGAGCATATTTAAAAACAACAAAATTGTTGCTAAACTTTTGAAGTAGTGACTGAATCTTTTTCAATGCATGCCAGTACTTATTTTAAAAATATCAAAGAATATTGTTTTCAGTATATTCTGAAAATATTTGAGATACAATCTAAAAAGTGATCAAAGTCACCCCAGTTTACGGTAATCCTAACAAAAAGAAACAACCGGTGTCATCTTGCAACCTGGATAGCTCAACCCAACGCGTGAAAGTCCTTCACTAGTTGGGCTACGAATTTAGTGCAACGAGCAAAATTCGATTGTATTCATTGTTACTAAGTGTTTATCGTTGCATTTTCAGACACACCTCTAGTTACATCAAAACTCTTTGAAGTCATATTATCGTCGTTGTGATGTTGGTGTATAGAAACATAGTAAAACGGTATGCCAAAAGTACAACCGGATATATTGCAAAAAAAAAAAAATGCCAAAGACTAAAGTTGTTCATTAAAACAACCGATGACCAAAATTCATCGCATCTTATAATATACTATTTCGATGCATTCAAATTATAAATCCGGTAAAACTACATACCTTGCTACTGATATTCATTCATTTTAGAAGCAATTCACAACTTGAAACACATGAATTTGCGATTTTCATTTGCTTAGTTAGTAAGAATCTATTAACAAGTAGAAAAAGTTGTTTGCTGTCGCTTGGTGATGCTTTGTCTCCAATCGTACAAAACAAAAAAAAAAAAACGCTTCCCCGCTCGTGCCTACTTGTTGATCAAACCGTTTCACCATGTCGCTATGGTTGGGAAGTTAATGTGATAAATAAATGATAGATATTAATATATATATTAACCAATATCGTGTAATATTACTGAAATATTTTTCATGAAACAAAGTTGTCAAGCCCCTAGAAATAATGTGTTTTCCTTCTTACAGATGCTTAGCAGGGTTAACCTGTAGTGTTTTCGCCGACAGATTTATACCAGTGTGTTTGATTGATTTCGATAAAAGTAGTATAAATTCTGTTTATTTTCCGTGTAAAAAGCGTCCTTTCCACCCCTAGGGAGCGCTGCAAAATTCACTGAGCACTTAGCAGTTTTCGTATCACAGATGACCTTCCGTTCTGTGCTGTTAGTGTAAGTAGGATCGTATCCGAATCGGAATGTAGCACCAAGGCTATGCTTTGCTTTGCTATCCGAGATTGAGTTATATAAATTTGCCCATATTAGGTGATGATAAACCTTTCGGGGTGCTGCAATATTTAAACTAGGTGTTGCAACATTCTGTGAAGCGATTCCAAACCTAAACTTATTATTATTATAGAAAATCACGTGAAACAGCCATGAAAAAGGCATTAAATCTATTGTTTTAACATTTGTTCTTGAGTTGTTATATGTTACGTTACATTAAACTTCGTTTGGTTATATTGAGGTAATAAACAGTTGAGAATATGCATGTCGAACCTTAAAATATTGTTTTGATCGATTAAAAAGAATGAATCTGCATCAAAAAATATGCTTCAAATATATCACGTTTCAAATACAACACGCAAGAATATTTTTTGAACGTGATATGAGCGAAATGTCACTGTACCATTAGACTGGGACTGTTTACCGTAGAGATACTCAGAGAGGGAGATAAGCGATGAAAGAAATCGCTGATTTGGCAACTAGGTTTCACATGTCAGAGGTGCCAAATCTCTTCTCAAGGTGCAATGTTGACTTACTTTTTCATTTGACTCGTATAACTGATGATGGCGGTGGAAGTCCTGGGGAACAATAAAACGCATCACAAAAACCGTGAAGATGTTATTAAATTTCATGTTTGTTTAATGTAATAAGCTTTCACCATAATTGATCTTTATTTTGTTGACCATACAAAAGGTTTGTGAACCACAGTGATAAAGCAATTTTTTGAGCATTCTCAATTCACTGTTTAGCAAAAGGACATGAAAAACGTGTGAAAATAAATATATCCTTTATTGTACCTGATTGCAACACCTCTCAATGTGTTCCTTTCTTGTTCGTTTGGCTCGGATTTTGACATGTACGTTTGGATCACAACATTCTCTTCGCCTATCTCTCCCTTTGAGTATTGCTAGTTTAGCGTATTCCAGACGACGTGGACGATTTGTTAGAAATATTCTTTGAGTTCATTTATTCCAAATTTGCAGCATTTTTTTTGTTCACACTACATTTATTTGACACGGCACAATTTGCAGCATTTTGTTTAGGCTTTTTCTAGAAAGATATAGCGATCATTGTTCGTTTAAACAGCGAACACCAAGTTTCCAAAGAAGGAGCTGCTGTGGCTGTCAATCAGCGAAAAGCTCCGTACTGGCCGTGAACGGGGAAATTTATAGTATGAAGTGCCTGCCGGAAGTTGCGTCGTTCATCAAAAAATACCATAGGGGCGAAGACGCGGTGCTCTAGCCGGATCTGGTGTCGGCCCACTACTCGAAGCAATCGTTGGAGGAGATAAGGCGGCTGAAAATTGATGCGGTACTCAGGTCGACCAACTCACCCAGCGTTCCCCAGCTGCGTCCCATCCAGAGTTTCTGGGCAAACCAGGAGCGTAAAACCTACTCCAACAATGTTGACGCGGAAATTGAGGAGGAATTGATAAATAAAACTAAGAAAGAACTCAAAAACATGCCTACACCATGTTTCCGTCCACCATGGCGAATGTTTCGGTAAACTCTCGGCAAGCCACTCGCAAGTGCGTGGAATTGCTTTTGCTAATGAGCCTATATAATTACCTTCCCTAGGAAACTCATGGGAAACATTACTACTGAACGAAATTCGAATATCTAAGTTCTCTTAAACATTTCATTGGCACCCAATTGATGATGCACTATCGATTTTTCTTAAAATATGTTCAGGTATCAGTAGGTCGCGCCAACCCCCCCCCCCCCCCCCCCCTCTCCGGCTACGCCTTTGTCACGCATGAACCTTCCCTATTCCTTATTACCCACTCGGGAATACAATGTGACGCCGGCCCTGTCTAACACCGATGTCTCACTGCTAAATAAATTAATAAATCAACTTGGAACCATGCACTCGGGCTCTTCTGTGGTTTATGAATGATTCCAAGGGTTATTAGAGGTGTCGAATGTACTGAATCAAGCCACAAAACTGACCGCTACCCGGGTGGTATTTGGAATATAGTTCGATGTGGTCAATGTGATCCTGGCTTCGATGAAACTAGTTATTAATATGATTTAGAGTGCCACATGATACGTTTGCCGAGTATTAAAACCTTTTATCGTTTATACATAATGTTCACCGGAATTTGTTCCGGCAATCTCCCAAGAACCAGCTAACCGACAACAACCAAATTCAACAATAACGTACAGAAATGTGAGATCTCTCATTTGGCGGTTCCCGAGTTCAAATTGGTTCAGTTAATTTACGTAAATTCATGGACAAACATAGGTGCCGTTGTTACCCCCAAGGGGTGCCGGTTCACCCGCACTGGTTACTAAACGTCGTTTCTATCTTAGTTTCAAAATTTCACTATTCCTTGTAATATAACAGTAAGTACTATAACAGAAAGTACTGACAGTCTTCATATGTTGTTGGAAACAGTCTGGGCAATGATTCTGTGGAAGAAATATAACAATATGTGCCATCAAGTCCTTCTAAAGAATCATTTTTCTTCGGGGGCCGGGCTTACCCCCAGTACCCCTACCACTTTACGTTAGTAACACCAGCACAACCTGCTGTTGTGTTCGCGTTGCGTCTTGTATTTCGACAGTAGCGCTAGCGTACGTGCATGTGTCGAAGTGGGAACCACAAATGAAGTAAATTGCATGCAGCGTCCCAGGCGGTGTTGTCGTGCGATGATTCGATTGGAAATTGAAATGATCGTTTTTGTGGCGATGGAGCTGGGTTTCAGTGTTACGTCTGTTAGTCTGTGCTTTAACTAATAAGCTTAATGACACTTGTTTTTTTTTCATTCTCACTTATTTTCCGTCGGTCTGGTTCCGCCACTGTTGTTATGCCAATCACCGACGCCCGGAAAGGCGGCTTCACCCAGGACCCTAACTCACGACCCGTTGATTAACGGACCGGCGCAAACGGCTTTACTTCCTCATGCGATGGAAGCCGTGATCCCAACACGCAAAAGTTCAAGCTTTAATCATCCACCCGAAAAAAAATAACATTACAAAATCATTAAAAAAAACCTTAAAAAATTGCTGTAACTGTACATAGTTATACCATGATTTAACTATGTTTTTCATTGTAGATACATCAATTTTACATAAAATATCATTGTCCAGAACAATAAAAAACATCGTTTTTGCGATTTTTACCATGAAAAAGGGGGGTCGTTATGTATCTTAACAGCATTTTTTCAAGCATTTTTCCCATACATTTAGAAGTCACTGACAATGTTTTTCATGGTAAAATTATTGTCGGTGGTAGATTCAACAACAAAAAACGTTGTTAAACATGGTAATGACAACAATCGTTTACAAGCTTACAGTAAAAATATCGTGTTTTTATTGTAACATAAAAAAAACACGGTATTTTTTTCTGTAAGCTTGTAAACGATTGTTTTCATTACCATGTTTTAAAAACGTTTTTTGTTGTTGAATCTAACAAAAATTTCTTCAATTTAGTCAGTACCCAACTTATCAGTGTTGATTGCTGGTTGCACTGTTTTAACGATGCCAACCTTCTGAACATCGGCTGATGCTTTATAAGTGTAGTGGTTTGGAGCTGCGCAATACTTTCAAAATACGCTAGAGCATCAAATGCATTATGCTCAACGCACATGCGTTGTACTGGTTCCAATTTTAATCAGTAAATACTGGAACACAAGTTTTGAAAAAATAGCTGCGGGTCTACAAAATGTCGTGTCATAAATGCTTAGTTTTTCAAGCCGAATACGGGTAAAGAAGAACCACTTGAGATTGGCCGAATTCGGCTTCTACCCAAGTTAATAAATCGAAATCGCTTCGAAAATAGGATCAAAGCCAGTAAGCCGTGGATTAGTTTCGTTCAAAGCTAACTTACCTATTTGAATTATTTTCATAACATCCGGTACAAAACCCGGGCGATGCTATCGATGTTGTCGCCTCCCCTAATCCACGTCACTTCAACGTATGAGAGAACATAAATTAGCTAGCCAGCTAGAGCAAAACTGGTGTTATAGTAGCCTGGCCTAATGGAAACGGGACTATTTTCATTTTCAGTTCATCCAGCCCACCCATAGAAGCTCCATTTACCGGCAGCCTCATTAATAATTCATTTTGTCAGCATGAAACGCCCGGTTTTTCATTCGAACTGTCCAGGGATCATTCATTTATGACAATGCTCACACTTACACGTCGCACATAAGCCCCGGAACGGCAAGACCTGGTTTGCGGTTGTTGTAGTGCTGCCAAGAATATTGGCGTATGCCCGTCAGAAAAAATAAAAAACGGTTTTCTTCCGCATCGATGGTAATCACTCACTCACAGATATGCAAGGGCAACCGTTGTGCGTGTACCTACGCCAGGTAGTCTTTCGCATTGCAGGATACCAGAAAGGTCTACGGTATAGTAGGGGGGGAAGTCTAATACCTTATTTATACTGTAAACAACGGACTGCGGTCGACAGAATGGGGCGGGGGCATGTTGTGACTGTCAACCCAGCCGGAATAGCATAAGTCTATTTTGGTACCTACCTTATTTGCGAACGGTTTGACAAGTGCGGTGTGCCGAGCGAGAAGTTGATTGATCTTCTAGGGTTTGTCGAAAAGAGGCTCTTCCAAGCGATTGATTGAAAAAAGGGTTCAAAAACATGTTGGCTTTTGCAACGAGATTAGGGCTGCGGTTGATATTTTTTTACCCCCACTGTCGCTAAATTAATAGAATCTTCTTAAAGATTTTTCTATAAACTCACTCTTTTCTACTTTACATTTCAACTCAATATAAACTAGAGTAACGAAAAAAAGTCTGGAGCAAACCCGGTTTCTAATTGAAAGCTGTCTGCCAGCAAACCCTTTCGGGGTAGAATAGCAATAACACTTTCCGCTTGGTTCCGGGTAAAACCCGTTTTCGTTCACCGCATGTATTACGTTGGAGGTCTAAAACATGGCCCCTGTGAGTGGCAACCTGGGATGACAGATGTCGGCCGTCCTCACGGCCAGGCAGGAGCTTGCTCCGTTACATCCTGCCAGTATAAAACAAAATTGAAAAATCAGTGGCTGGAAAATTTCTAAATTAAATCACAAAGGCTTCCTTGTGTTGCCATACCTGGGCGTTCTTGTCGTACGAAAGCGGATTTTACAGTTACGTGTTGTGCCCTTTTTTGCCTGCTGCCGGAGCTGGAACAACCTTCGTTCCCCCTCGTTGTGGGAGACAGGCGCTAGAAATAGCAGCTGGACCAGAGTCTGGTGGCATCGAAGGGGCCAAACCCCGGATACAGGGAGTGATAACAAGGCTAGAGGGTGCGATGATGAAAATTACTTTACGGAACAGGGAAATGAGGTGTGAAGCTGCTTCTTCTCAGCAAACTGCAATCAGCAGCATTGCTCGCAGACGGCTTGTTGTGTTACGCTGGATGCTTTACAGCTAATAGAACATGCTTGGCATACTAGAAAAAAAAATCCCATCCTGATATTTTCATCATTTACTTTAAGCATTCTTTAAAGATATTTTTTGCTCTCTTTCAATTATTTCTTGTAATACCTTTTCTTAAATTTTTTTCTCTGCACTAGGTCTTACTATGTGTTCGCATTTTTTACTACTCCGAAACTAGCAATTTCCACTGGACCACTGGATAGTGGTGGTGTTGAACAGAAAACCAAGTCGGTCTAGCGGTTATAAAAACGAAGTCAAGAAGCCCTCTGGAGAAATTCAAAACGAAATTCAATAGAGCAATAGTCCAAATTGCATTCACTGCCTTTTTCGCTATCTCTTGCACACTGTTCCAATGTGCTACGAAGCGATTTTGTTATTCATAATCAGTAGTCAAGCCAGACGAAAATTTTAAAATTAGTTTTTATAAAAAAAAATTCAAAAGTAAACTGAAGAAAATAAAAACAAAATGAAAACTTGGACAAATTTCGTTTGAACCGCGTCTACCGTTCATTACTGGTGGTTTGAAAAGGGTAGAAAAAAGATACCACCCTTGTCAGACCGAGTAACTTTCATCCATATGTTTCGGCTGCTAGGATGGCTAGGAGAGGAAGTGTTTCCGTTGGTGGGAAAAATGTGTGCTACATAACCAACATTAACTGGATTTCGTCGGCCAGTTAGCTAGGCGAATGTGGCAGAAAGCAAAGCGGTATTCGGCGGTTTGTGTGGCTTTGAGCATCGCAATAGAGAAACGCCGATAAGTTTATCGAATTTCCTCCGAGTGAAAAGTCGTGAATCCTGGAACTCATTGCCGTTTGTTTAACGAATCGGAATCAGCGTCTGCTAGCTAATTGAATTCCGAGCTGTTTTCAACGCAAACAGAAACTGGGGCGCGAGGTACGGTTGAAGAAATTCCAGAAACATTATTCCTTGGAAATAGAACACAGAGAAGATGATTGTGTAATTACCGAAGCAGTGGTTTTGTGGTGTGGTATAAAATTCGGAGAAGTAATTGAAAAATGAAAGGTTCTGAATTATCATGGTTTCCGTACAGACTAACAATCGTAAAGCGGGAGTCTGGTTCCGTTGCCATAGAGAAAATCATTTCGATTCTTCATTTGAACGGGACAGTCATTTCAGGCACTGTTGAGCGGTCTCATTCATCTTCTATGGTATACCAATTTAACCCATGCACATATGCTGGTATTGCTATTGAAATTAAAGGCGTGTCGCTGGGATGATGCCGGTAACACTAGCACCGTCTGTTGCCGTGTTCGTACTGCGTCTTGTATTTCGACATCAGCGCTAGCCCACGTGCATATGTCAAATTAGGAACCACAAAACATGTTATAACTGTTATTCGATTGGAAATTGGAAATGATCGTTTTTTGTGGCAATGGAATTGGGTTCCAGTGTTGCGTCTATTGGTCTATGCTCTAACGTTTGCAATAAAAAACTAGACAAAAATTGCCGATTTTTCATGGGTTAACCACGCACGGAACTACTCATGCAGAATCAATCATAGTAACCTGTAAGTTGTGTGGTTGGAGAAAACTATTCCAGACCTAACTCCCTGGGATGGAGCACAACTGCGTGTTTACAACACGAATGACCTGCCGAAAGCTATCCTGTTCGCAAATTATTTTTCTAACAGCATGGACTCTTCAAACGAGAAGATACTGCGATTCATCCAGAATCAGAATGAATGGCGCGTAAGGAACCGCAAGGTAGCAGGGTAAACCGTCGAACTGTTTCTAGAGATCGACGAAAAATCCTCCATTCGTATCACCGAGCAACGCTTTTTATTGAACTACATGTTTGGTAAAGCTCGTATACGCCTGGTGTGCAGGCTGACAACCAACGCATGGAAGGGAACTTCTGTTGCGCAGAGTAAGAAGGTACATGCAGAACGGTCAGTTCAGGCATCACCACCTACTCAACGCAATCTCGCAACGAACAGGAAGGTACAGACGAAACGTCCAGCTTCGTCATCACTACCTGCTCAGCGCAACCCTGCAATAGGCGATAAGGTTCAGCAGACGGCTAGCAATTGTTCGACGCCTCAACTTCTCCTCATTCGCAAACTCGCGATCCAGAAAAAGGTTCCGCAAAAAACTCCAAGGAGCTCACTGCCTAAACCATCTTCAGCTCGCAAACCAAGGTCCCAGAAACCACCTTCCGATGTCTGTCGCCTATCGCTTACAGCAGGCAAGGTAAGCCGGTGTCGGAGTAAAGGCAATCTAAAGCAGCAGTTCTGCTGATGGCAATCGTCTGCAAGGTACCGGATAAGGGAGCCTCCATCGTCCTTAGTAGAAGATTTATTGAAGAGCAACTAACGATTGCTAGGGAGCTTCGTAGCCGCAAGGTTACAGAGTCCGCTTTGATAAGCGAGTGGTCGTGGGTTCGAATCTTATTGGGTTTATTCTCAGGCTCTCCTCTCCATACCCTTCCTTCAAGCTGAATTCTATAGTACCCCTTGCTGACTTTCACCCTAACAAAAAAAGTCCCTCTTATAATAAAACTGTTCTGAGTAACGTATAATAGTTCTCTTCAGGTAATTGTAATTATGGCGCGGTCTTGGCTGGAGGAATGAGGTTTCGATAAGACTCCTTCCTCTTGACAAAATAAGTCCTTCTTATAATAAAACTTATCTCAGGAATATATAACCTCTACAGGGAATTGTAATTGGCGATATTGGCACGGGGAACGAGGTTTCGATAAGACTCCTTCCTCTTGACGTAATAGGTCTTTCTTAGAATTAACCTGGTCAGAGAGGAACGTTAAGTGTAGCCTAAGTTCAGGGAATTGTAATTGGCGATATTGGTAGGATAGAAAGAGGCTCGGTATAATAGAGCAGTAAGCTTGAAACAAGAGGGGAAAATCTCACACACAAGCACGGATATAAATGAAAAGCGTATCATTCACTTCAATAATGATACTGCCAATAATATGAAGTACGGAGTACAAAAAACACCTGGGCAATATCACAATAGATCAAATGTCTCTGGTCGCAGTGATGAGTCCACACAGAGGAAAAAACGACACTCAGCCCAAACCTAGGACTGCAATTGTGTTAGGCAGAGCAATCAAATTTACTTCAATTACAGAATTTATTCAATATGACGTTGTTGCCATAATAGCGGAAGTTCCGACGTCCACTGGGAAGCAGGACATAGCCATCGCATCCGCTTACTTCCCCGGGGACCTGGTAGGTACTGCGCACTCATGAGATACTACAAAGCAACCAGTAAGCCGTTCATCACCGGTTGTGATACGAACGCTTACCACACGATTTGGGCCAGCTCGGATACCAATAATAGGGGTGAGTGGCTTCTCGAATATCTTTTTTCCAACGAGGTCATTATATGCAATGTAGGGAACAGCCCCACCTTTACAAACGCTATATAAGACGAGGTTCTGCTTGCAGCACAATACTCAGTAAAACGTGGGGATTGAAACCACAATTGGACCAGCGCCATGCGCACTACACCAACGGCAGCCTTGGAGGGCACGCTCTGCCTACTACCTCTACATCTACATGTAAAAAAACAAGCGGAGCGGCTTCAACGAAATAAAACAATATTCGAAGGCGTTCATGTTGGTCATCTTCGCATTCTAAGCGAGTTACACCTTTAGTCACTACAGTGTCAACTTACAACTTACACCTTAAGTCACTACAGTATCAGACTGCACAGCGGTTCAGAACAATCTTGACGTTCCATATAAGGTGATCGAAACCAATCGCCACATGTGGAGTAAGGATGGTCCTACACTTCCAACAGGCATTATCTGTTTCTATACTGATGGGTCAAAAATAGGATCCAACACTGGCTCCGGAGTCTACGGGCCCGGTATTAAGCAAACTATCCCAATGGGTGTAAGGCCCACCGTTTTTCAAGCAGAAGTATATGCCATACTCGTCTTCTCCAAGATATGTCGTATACATAATCGCAGGCACGCGAAGCCCGGCATCTTCTCGGACAGCCAAGCTGCACTATTGGCAGTAGGTCCGCCAAATTAGTTTGGGAATGCAGCGCAGCAAGACGAGAGCAATCTCAGCAGAATCAAGCTCTACTGTACTGAATACCTGGGCACTGTAATATCGAGGGCAATGGAAACTCTGGCTACCTCGCAAGACAAGGATCAGAAGAGCAATTCATTGGAATTCAGCCATTCCTGGGCACCTCCAAATCCGCCGTCAAGCGCGAACTTAAATTATGGGAAATGCTAGTAATAGCTAACCGATGGAACAATACACAGGGTTGCAGACATGCTAAACTGTTTTTCTCTTCAAACCCTGCTATAACCAAGAGGCTCCTCGGTCTCAAATGTGGTGAGCTGTACACAGGAGTTATTACCGGACACTGTCCTGTTCTTCACCACCTGAAGAACATCGGGATTGTTGGATGTAATAACTGTCGCTTCTGCAACCTTGCAGTTGAAACGTCCGCTCACCTGCTTTGTCATTGTAAAGCCCTTGCATTTGCAAGGTACTACTTTTTCGGACATTACCTTTTGACTATGCGACACCAAATTGGGGCACAGCATTACTACCAAGTAACTTTACTCCATCAATAAGTGCGAGTACCTCGTAATCTGTGTACAGCAATCAGGGACTGCCACAAGAGATAATCAATATGATGGCCGCAGCGGCTCTCTTACTAACAATGCCCTTCAGGCATACAAAAAAAAAACCTATAAGTCAGTTAAAAAAAAGTAACAGCTCTATCAACCGAACTCTAACCGTGATAGCGAAAACAGTGAAAACACTCCATTCAGAAGTGTGCACATTCATAGAACATCGAAAGAAAGCCCGGTTCCAGACGGACTACGGCCCTTAGCAATAAGAAGCTCCAAAGGATGGTGAAGAGCAGGGAGGTCGGTGCAACCGGCCAAACAGTGAAAAAGTACCTGGCGAAATTGGTCATACAGGAAGCGGCAGTCCCGTCCACTGGTCAGAGCTACAGCGCAATAACGCAACGGGCGCGGTTGAATGGATGAAGATGGTCAAGTTGATTTTTCCGATGAATCGCGAAGTGGCGGTGGTGATGGACGACGAAACCTATCTCACCCTGGATGGCAACAACTGGCAGGACACATCGTATTTTACTTCCTCCACGAAGGAAGCTCTTCTTTCGCCTCGGACTGGTCATAAACGGGGAAATTTAGAGTACGAAGTCCCTGCCGAAAGTTGCATCGTTCATCAAGACATAGCATAAGGGCAAAGAATCTGGTGTCGGCCCACTGCTCGAAGTGATCGTTGGAAGAGATGGAGCGGTTGAATATCGATGTAGTATTCAAGTCGGCGAGCACGCCCAACGTCCCCCAGCTGCGTCCCATCGAGGATTTCTGGGCAAACCTGAAGCGTAAGATCTACTCCAACAATTTCTTCGCGAAAACTGATGAGGAATTGATAGATGAAACGAAGAAAGAACTCAAAAACATGCCTAAACATATTTTTTCGCCCGCCATGGCAAATGTTCCGGTAAACTGCCGGGGCCGCTTGCAAGAGCGTGGATTTTTTTTCAAGTAAGTTAACATAACGTCAACAATTCACCAAATAAGTCAAGAAGACTGGGAACTTTGCCTGTAATCGATTGAATCAAGGAGGAGCGAAAGCAATCCAAACGCAGAGGCAGGATAATCACATAGGCACACAATTCCACCTTTCCACCTTTAATAAATGAAGTGCGGTGTTTCAACGACTTCGGCAGTATGAGGCCGAGTGTTGTCATGCAGTAGAAACTCTTTTCCATTTGCTCGTCTCGTGGTCGTTTTTCACACAGTTCTCGGTTCAATCGCCATAAGACGTCGTACACAAATTACGTAACGCATGAAGGGGGGGTCAAGTCTGCGTTACTTATTGTTACATAGGGGGGAGGGGGTAGTTGAGATCGTTACGTAACTGTGATGTTTGTTCAAAATTGCAAATTTGGAGGGGGGACAGGTTGTCCAGCGGTACGTAATTTTAGGGGGAGCAGTCATTTCGAACGTTGCTCATCGTTACATATGGAGGGAGAAGGTCTGAAATCTAAGTTTTTAGCGTTACGGAATTTGTGTACGACGCCTAATTAAAGCTGACAACGTTCCCCAGTAATGGTTTAAACAGGTCATAATAAATAACACCGACCTGAATCATGACCGGGCAGTTTCCATGACTTTCTTCTCTTTGGGTTACGATCCTTTCTTCTGCTGGAACAGTTGTTTACAGGCGAAAAACATCCCTTGGCTTCAAACTATCTCAAGTTCCTCGTTTCGCAATCTCTTGGAAATGCCTTAGCACTATTATCGAAGCAAGCTGTGCCTGCGTTTGGCATAGGACCCTCATCGAGCAATTTCTTTGATTCAGCGTCTTCGAAGATTTTTGATCTTCGTTCACTCCGATGGAACTCATCAAGGCACGTTGTTTAACTAAAATGTATATAGTATTTTTGTCTTTCAAAAAGAAGTATACTGGAAAAAAATAGAAAAAATTATGTTGTTGATTTTAGAAAATTATAACTCTTTTAGTTTTCACTTCTCCTAGTTCGAATAAGCATTATTGTATACCTAATGTTTTGTAGTGTTCAAAAAAAAAAATCAGATATTCAAAAAACGTTTATTTTCAGATACTTAATTTATATTTTTTTTTTAACTTTTTTAAGAATTTTTTGTTCTTACGCTGTATACTTTTCATAGAAGGACAAAAATACTATCTGAAACTTTGTTGAAGAAATGACATGACTCTAACAAACCATTATGGTTCAGATAAAATAAAGCTTTATTTTAAATTTTTACTTTTATTCTCATTTCCCCTCTTTCTTTAATCTGAAAATTTATCGGACAGTCATCAATTTTGAGATTACCCTCAGTAGTTTTCATCACAAAAATCAGATTTAAAAAACGTGCTTATTTAGATAATTATTTTCAACGTTTTTTCTTAACAAAAAAATGTACGGCGTATTATTTTCAGAAAGACAAAACAATTATCTAGAATATTGCTAAAGACGTCTATCGATTAAACAAACCGTTTTGACTATGGCACGGAGTTGCATCTTAAGCCCATAGACACCTGTGCAAAGTTTTATCCAAATCAAAAATTACAATTAAAAAAAATATCAAAACTGGGACATTTTTAGTTAGATTTAAAACAGTAACAGTACTGTATAACCACATGATGGCTTTCAATAATCATTACGGCGTTAGAAAGATAAAATGATGGAGCATTTCATGACATGCTGGTTATCATTATTAATTCATTGCTCAGCAGCGTAAATTGATGAAAAGTTTCAAGGTCGAATTTCCGCAAGCAATGAGCCAACGTACGTCACGATAGCCAAGGCTATTTTGATGTCTCGACTTTCTTGAAAGAAAACATGTTGGTAAAGGCAGCAGTAAACTTGATAAAGCCCGCACATCACTGAGAAAGATACCTGCTTTACCATACTGAACGGATGACGAGCATCAAGCAATCAATGTTTGATGCTCGTTTTCGGGTCGGCGCGCAACGAATAAAAATCAGCACCATACAACGAAAATCTCTTTCAAGGTGCCTTCTTCTACGGTTATACGGTCCGGTGCGCCTCTAAGTCTTCTATTCGTTTACATATTGTAAGTCTATGTTGAAAAGTAGGTTGAATCATATCGCAATAAAAGCGTTGACAACGTATGCCGGAGATTATATATTTTTTGTTGTTTTTGCACAAACATGATCTGTTCAACAGTAGGTCCTAGCACATATAATGCCGAATTCGTGTTTGCGGTGTTTTCTACAGTGCTACTGGAGTTGTGCCCAAAAATGACAGTATTCTGCAAGGGTAAGTAAAAAACGTAAAGACGAATAACAAATAGTTACTCGACATATTCCGTCAACTTCTGCTGTGATTATTTTGCCGGTAAAAAAACAAAACGTTAAGTCGTTCTTTACAAATCTGACTGTGAGCAGCTGTAAAAACTTTTTTCGTAATATTAATCAAATCAACATCACCTACAATAATTGTGACAGGGAGTAAAGATGGCCCCCCAGATGAAGGAATCATCATCACCGCTACGGATATTTTTTTTCTTTTCTTATAGCTCTCCTCTGTTTTGAGGGCTGAATAAAGTTGCACACCAGCACTGCAGATCATTTTTATGATTGATATCAAATCATAATTTCCACTTTTTTATGTCACAAATGTACATTAATACCTGCTATTCGCTCAACAGGTTATTTCGACTTAATTCAATGGTGGTTCGTTGCCTGTTAAATAAGTATGTTTCTGTGTACATACCATAATCATCGTTCCAGTCATGATGGCCGACATTTGCTTGAAAGTGTCTTAAATTTTTTCTCTATGTTTCTCCTTTTCCTCCACGGGAAACGAGCGGATGTTGCTGCTTTTGGTTCTAAAAAATTAAAACGTTAGCAACCCCACCAGCTGCAAGTGTTATTGGAAGCGGCATCCAAACGGTGATGGCGTGGGAATTTAGGCTTCCTTCGCTTCCATTCCAGTCATTCCGTAGCGGAAAGTGCTAATGAAATAGAAAGAATAATGAGTTGTACGGGATCCATTAAAAATTGATACCGTTTGTTTATTCTACCGCAAAATCCGGCACAACACAACAATGAGAACGAAGCGCACAGAGAGTCCAGCGAGAAATCCCAACCCAACGGGGGCGGTGACAACTGATGAAGGCGCGACAACCCGACGATGTTAGAATAAATTATTAGGCAGGACTAACATTGAACGCATGACAAATCAATCTGGACGGGTTGAGCGATTTCCTCCGTGACGGTCAACATTTTTCTGTCCTAGGTTGGGAAGTAGAGGAAAGAAGACTAGAACACTCGACGGCAGCAACACCACGCTAGCATAAATCATCCATCGAAACAATCAACGCGGTATATTCCGGTCCTCCTCATACTACTTCGAACCCCATGACAAGTGCGACCTCATGTATTATTCAACGAAGGGGAATCCATCATTCGTCGTTTGAGAGGAGCTAAAAAATGAACCTTGACCGCTCTTTCTCACGCTTTTCTAATCGAAGGAAACGAACCGCAAGATAGCGTCTATACTAACAGCCAGCTAACAGACGGCGTTGCTTCTAGGCGACTACGACGGTATCGGAAGCTGGTCGAAACTGTCACGTTCTTGTAGAGATTTTGCCGCGAACACGTGGTTGAGGCTGGTGTAGGGTTATGTATCATGAGTGGGCCAAATTTTCACATGCGAAATTAGCTCATTGTTTCGTATGAAATTAGTTGTTTTTACTAGTATCATTAAACAGTTTTTTTGTGATGTTTTGAAAGTTTTCTTAAAAATTTCTTTGCTGTTTGTACACTTAACCACACATACAAGCTTTCATGCAAGCCTTCATGTGGGAGTTTTTGAAGCTCCGCACGAACTTCATTTCCTGTCGAAATGAGCTGAACAGTCGTAGTGTAAAATGGTATGTAGAAGACGCTTCAAACTCACAGGATGATGTTTCTGCTGTTTCGGATCATTCTAGAGATTTAACAAACAAAGTTTCATTGGTTGCTGATGCCGCAGAAAAATTGAGCAAGAAAGTTGACCGGAGTTTGCCGAAGGTAGTATGTTCAATTCTTTGCTTACTCCTACAGGTCGGACATGGCCTAAGTGTGGACTATGACTCGACTTCTTTGGCTACGGTCAATGAAACTAAGCAATCTTTTGCAAAAGAGGCATTTCTTGCGTCATCCTGGTTGGAGGGTTGATATTTAGAGAATTGATGAACGACGAAACTTCCGGCATATTTCTCCTTTCACGGCCAGTCTAGAGCGAATGAAAAGCAGCTTTGACAACCCCTTCTCGCTGATCGTCAGCCACAGCAGTACCTTTCTGGGGAACTTGGTGTGTAAAATAAAATTCATCCTGGAGCTCACTAGCTCCGTGGTGGAAGTAAAATACGAAGTGCCCTGCCAGTCGTTGCCATCTAGGATCAAATAGGTCTCGTCGTCCATCAGGAGGAGAATACCAAGCCTGCTGGGAGAAATTCCGGGAGAAGATTTACTGGCATGATACCAGGATTGAAATTGGAAGCATAATTGCATTGCATCTCATGTAGAGTACTTCAAATGCGATGAAATTGTTTTAAAAGTTTCAATAAATATTTTACACCTTACAAAAAAATTCAGCTTAGTTTTCATCGCTAGTATTATATTTCAAAAAGGCCAATTACTAAGGGCATCTCTATTCCGCACTAGCTGACCCGGCAAACTACGTCCCGCCTATTTTAGTGTTTAATAATTTTAAACATTTCAAATTTATTGATTCCTTGCGATTGGATTATATCGTTTAAAAATAATTGGTTTTATCGGAATGGCAACATCCTCAACTTTTGGCTTTCGTATACATGACCTCTATTCCGGATATATATTGGGTGCATTTCAGTTATTTTTCAGAAACTGAAAGTGGTCATCTTCTGATTCAAAATGGTTTCCAGGGTCAATGCTCGGCTTCTTTACATCTTTTCGATCACGGACTTATCCATATGTAGTAGTATTCGGTTATTTGCGGATGTTTTCCAGAAGTTGCCATTTTTCAATTCAAACTGTTGTCTAAGGTCAATTTATAGCTCCTTGCATCATTCTGGATCCGGTGATCCGGAACCGTAAGTCGCCATCTTGGATTTAAAAATGGCATTTGGAGACAATTTCTGGCCCCTGAGCGTCATTCTGGTTTGAGAAACACCCATATTGGGTGTTATTTGGTCATTTTCGGCTGTTTTCCAGAAACCGGATGTCACCATCTTCGAATTCAAAATAGTGTCTGTGGTCGATTCTAGCTCCTGTGTATCATTCTGGTTCCGAAGATAGGCCATTTTTGGTTGTTTTTTAGAAACCGGAAGTTGTCATCTTACAATTCATAATGGTGTCTGAGGTCAATTTTCAGCTTTCTCGTTCCAGAGATACTCATATTGGGTGGTATTTGGTCACTTTAGGCTGTTTTTCGGACACCGCAAGTCGCCATCTTGGATTTCAAAACAATTTCGACTCTCCGTGCGTCAATCTGGTTAAAGAAACGCTCATATTGAGTGGTATTTGATCATTTTAGGCTGTTTTCCAGACACCGGAAGTCGCCATCTTACAATTCAAAATATTGTCTGAGGTCGATTTTTGGCTTCAGTGGTCGATTTGTGGCTTCAGTACATCATAGCAATCCCGGAAATACCCATATTTGGTGGTATTTGGTCATTTGCCGCTGTTTTTCGGGAACCGGAAGTCGCCATCTTGAATTTCAAAATGACATTTGGGAACAATTTCTGGCCTCCGTGCGTCAATCTGATTAAAGAAACGCTCATATTAAGTGGTATTTGATCATTTTCGGCTGTTTTCCAGACACCGGAAGTTGCCATCTTACAATTCAAAATGTTGTCTGAGGTCGATTTGTGGCTTCAGTGCATCATAACAATCCCGGAAATACCCATATGGCGTCGTACACAAATTACGTAACTCTAAAAACCTAGATTTCAGACCCCCTCCCCCCTATGTAACAATAAGTAACGTTAGATATGACTCCCCCCCTAAGGTTACGTAACGCTGGACAACCTGTCCCCCCTTCCAAATTTGCAATTTTGAGCAAACATCTCAGTTACGTAACGGGCTCAACTACCCCCCCCCCCCTATGTAACAATAAGTAACGCAGACTTATCCCCCCCTCCCTTCATGCGTTACGTAATTTGTGTACGACGCCTATTGGGTGGTATTTGGTCATTTGTCGCTGTTTTTCAGAAACCGGAAGTCGCCATCTTGGATATCAGAATGGCATTAGGAGACAATTTTTGGCCTCTGAGCGTCATTTTGGTTGAAATGGTCTGGTTCTGGTCTGAGGTCGAATTGTGGCTTCAGTGCATCATAACAATCGCGGAAATATCCATATTGGGTAGTATTTGGTCATTTTCGGCTGTTTTCCAGACACCGGAAGTCGCCATCTTACAATTCAAAATGTTGTCTAAGGTCGATTTGTGGCTTCAGTGCATCATAACAATCCCGGAAATACCCATATTGAGTGGTATTTGGTCATTTGCCGCTGATTTTCAGAAACCGGAAGTCGCCATCTTGGATTTCATATTGGCATAAGGAGACAATTTTTGGCCTCTTAGCGTCAATCTGGTTGAAGAAACACTCATATTGGGTGTTATTTGGTCATTTTCGGCTGTTTTCAGAAACGGGAAGTCGCCATCTTGGATTTCGAAATGGTATTTGGAGATATGCCAGAAGAAAGAAGGGTGTCGAAACATTATGGACACCTAAAAAACATTCACCTGCTAAATTTGGTTATATTCGCTTGATTTGTTCTCGAGTTGTGCGTAATTTGAGTTTCAATTGTATGGGTCCCCTCCCTTAGTGAAGAGAGAGGGGTGTCAAACCATTATATTTGTTACCCCTAAAAACAATCACCTGCCAAATTTGGTTCCATTTAGTTGGTTAGTTCTCGAGATAAGCAGAAATTTGTGTTTCATTTGTTATGAACTCCTCCCACACAGAAGAGGGAGGGGAGTCGAACCACTATGGACATACTTGTTACCTCTAAAAACATTCACATACCAAATTTGGTTGATTGGTTCTCGAGCTGTGCGAAATTCGTATTTCATTTGTATGGGACCCCTCCCTTGTAGAAGAGGGAGGGGTGTCAAACCATTATGGATATATTTTTTACCCCTACAAAAGCTACCTACCAAACCTACTGGTTCTATTTACTTGGTTAGTTCTCGAGATGTGCAGAAATTTGTGTTTCATTTGTATGGGACCCCTCCCTTCCAGAAGAGGGAAGGGTGTCGAACCAACATGGACATATTTGTTACTCCTAAAAACATCCACATGCCAAATTTGGTTCCATTTGCTCGGTTAGTTTTCGAGATGTGCAGAAGTTTGTGTTTCATTTGTATGGGACCCCTCCCTTACAGAAGAGGGAAGGGTGTCGAATCAACACGGACATATTTGTTACTCCTATAAACATCCACATGCCAAATTTGGTTCCATTTGCTTGGTTAGTTTTCGAGATGTGCAGAAATTTGTGTTTCATTTGTATGGGACCCCTCCCTTGCAGAAGGGGGAGGGGTCTCGAACTACCTTAGTCACCTTTCCCGGCCCCTAAAACCCCTATATACAAAATTTCACGCCGATCGGTTGGGTAGTTTCCAAGTCTATATGAATCAGACAGACAGACAGACAGACAGAGCAGCATTTTTATATGTTTAGATAGATTACTCTACATAAGCAGATTGAATTGAAATTTATGACTCGTTGATAGATTCGATTTTTTGCCAGGAACTTAAAAAATTGGTTGAGCGGGGGCCTAGTGTGGTTGGTAACGTCTCCGCCAACCACGCTCGACGCCTGGGTTCGAATCCCACCGCCGACATAGGTGTCGATGGTTGTGAGGTGGCGTGATCCATTCACAACCAATCTAACTGGTCTAGATTCAATCCTAGCCGACACTGGGAGATTTTCTGAGGCGAAAAATCTCTGGGATCACGCCTTCCATCGCATGAGGAAGTAAAGCCGTTGTCGCCGGTCCGTTAATAAAACGGGTCCTGGGTGTGGAGTCGTCTCCCTGGGCGTCGGTGATTGGCCACAACAGTGGCGGAACAAGACCGACGGAAAATAAGTGAGAATAAAAAATAAAAAAAAAACTTGAAAAATTGTTCCGCTCGTGATACATCACCCTAGTGCTCTTTTCAGTTCCAGCTGTCGTAGAAGAGTGTGTCCCGCGTTGCTCTTTGCTCGATGTTTGCTTACACGTTCCGGGGTATCCCGTAGGATAGGAAAGCACGGGTGGCAACAAAAACAATTCGGGGTGGTGGCTGTAAGTGTTTAGATTTTCGCTGGTGCGATGATGTGAACTAGACACCGGAACGTGATCGACAGAGAGATTCGGTTGATTGTTGACGATTGTTTTTCTCGGGCTGCAACGGAGAATAGTTTTGGTGCCTACCCAAGGACTATGGGTGTTGTACAAAAAAGAGCAACGAACATCCTCCCACGTGAAGGTTGTAGCTGCTGTGTTAACATCCGAAAACTTATTGTGTAAGCAAAGTTGTATGGTCGAATGGATTCAGTCCCAACGATAGCTACATCTACTCAGTTTTGAATAATTATCTAAAACAAAATGTCTGTTTGAATTTATCGTATGAACAACTGCTTTGCGTTCATTATCTTGTCAGACATTTTGAAACACCTTTAAAATGAATTTGCGGAGCGAATTCCATAGTGTGGCACTGACCTTTTTTCTCTTCACCATGGTCAGTTTCGCTAGTTTTGCTATTTTTATGTACTCATGATGACGTGTGTAGACAGGGGTATATAAGTTTGCCTATTCGAAGCTGTGCTGGCACCCCAAGTCATAAGCGTCGGGCGGGATTCGGATAGTTCTGGAAACTGGTAGTTTCATCTGTAGATGTGGTTTGAGTGATGGAGTTCGTGGGATGTAGGCACTCGGTTTAAGTATTTAACTTTTTTGCACTACATTTTATGCCGGTCGTTGAAGCTGGGTAGGAGTTTGCTGGCAATTGGAAATGAAGTTTAAGTTGGCAACCAGGTGAAAAAGCAAAACATTTCGTTGTCGTACACAAACCGACACTAAGCGATAAAATAAAGTTTTTTTTTCAAGGAAGTCCGATCGATGTTCAGGTAGAATTTCAAATGCATGCGAATCGAATTAACTCTGCGGAAGAAGTGGTAACAGCTTGGGATTTCAGTGAAGCGGGAGGAATGAATATTTTAACGTGAAACCGTTCACTGGTATAGAAGATCGATTTCGTTGCCGGAACCACAACTAAGCGGGTTAGTTTAAGCGGGGAAGAGCAAAATTTTGCATACCCGCGTACAGGCAGGCGAGTTGTTGAATCGATTGGCTGTGCAAAGTTGGAGTTTTTTTCTATCATCAAATGGAATTTTTCGAACGAAATAGCTGGAATGTCCGATATGTTTCGTGAATTCGGTGCGCTCAATTTGTTTCGATTAGAGTCGAGGAACGTTTTCCGGAATGCGGAATGTTGTGTTTTTTCTCCGTCTATTTACGAAGCACTGGAAGTGAGTGCTTATTAATTTTGCTACATGAAGTAGATAATCAAATAGTTGGTGATAATATACTCTCGGACATATTTGCTTTTGACACTGAGCATTTGAATTGATTGGAAAAAGTAATCAATTGTTGTTAACTGTCAGCATACATAAGGTTTGTGTAGAACATGAGATAACTATGCTTGGAACGGCAGTGTAGGTTTGTGCAAAAAAGTTCTAAACGAGGGAACTACAAAAGCTACAAAGTAAGAAAGAATAGTTGAAGAACAGACTAACAGACGTAACACTGGAACCTAGCTCCATCGCCACAATAAACGATCTTTTCAAATTTTTAATCTAATAATAGTTATCGCGCGACAACACCGCCTGGGGCGCTGTCATGTAATCTTATACATGTTATGTAGTTCCGAATTTGACACATGTACGTACGCTAGCGCTGATGTCGAAATACACAACGCAGCGCGAACACGACAGCAGGTGGTGCTAGTGTTACTATCGTAATTTCTGGTATCATCCGAACGATGATTTTATTGAAAATTTGATCCAAGTGTTATGTCTGTTAGTCTGTGGTTGAAGCTAATCTCAAACATTCGTCAGTAAATATAATCTTTGTTAACATTGATTTCTCAAATCAAGGATTTCACAGATTAAACCAAATACGCTTATTCCAAAAATAAAAATGATCTAAACTCTTATGGAACAGTCACGTGTTCATTAGTGGAAACATATCAGAGTCGAAACTGTTCGTTTCAGATTTCAGCATTTTTAGGACGATTTCGCTTGGAATGGTACAAAAGCAAGTCATTGTGAGCGGTTTGCGTGCAAGTTTAGGGAAAAGAGTGCAGTATCTTACTTCACAAGCTTGTATGCAAGCTACTACGATGTGTTTTCAGCAAACGTCAGCTCTTGAGTCTAAAGCAGGTATTAGATGAAGCAAATATTTGCTATTTTTGGTACGATTTTTATTTGCACAAAATTAAATCTGTATTGAAAAATAGCAAATATTTGCTTCGTCTAATACCTGCCTAACGGAACTAAATGCCTAACGAATCTCCACACCGAATTGATTGAGCATTCGCAAAGCAAACAAGTGAATCATACAGCCTTATTTCCGTGTGTAAAAAAATCTAACAGAAAAAGCACTGATCAACAAAATCATAATTGCCAGCAATCAAATCAATGAAGCTTTATAGCATCACTTCAAGGTAAACTGTCATCACCACACCGCCGATATCATACGACATCGAGGCGTTCCCGAAAAAATTGCTGTTGATGGGTTTCAAGTGTGAATAGAGCATCACGCAGTCTTCCTTTCGGTAGGTACTTGCAATGCTTTTTTCTCCTTCGATACGATAATTGATTGCCTGATAGAAGGCGCAATTTCCGATTTCAGATTCTCCAGCTGGTAGAACGAATCCATGGCGACTGACCGTTTTCTAATTTCGGTTTTTTCGCCTTTTTGCCAATCCCATTGCAAAGATGAAAATTGGTACCGTGGTATGGGGAGAAAGTGCACACTTAGATTTTATTGCCAAGAACTCAACAGCTGATAAATTCAGCGAAATGTTCTACAAGTTTTCGGCAGAATTTTCAAGAACTTCGGCAAACGAAACGTCAATACTTGCTGGTTTACGGTAAATCGATATATTTGCTGAATGTTCGTCGAAATATATTGCTGACATTCGTTAAAAACTTCGCCGAGCTCAATCAGCTGTTGGGAAGTTTGCCGAGATAAATTATGTGTGTGATCGGTGGGATGAAATTGATTCACTAAGAATTCGCGGTAGAAGTACTGATTATAAGATATTAATCTGACAGCAATAGATAAAGTTTACGTGTCTTCATTAAAATTCTTACGACATTCACGTATCTGTCAACGTTAGTCTTCGAATGCTTGGAGCAATTTAATATATTTTCATGTAATTTCTTTTACGTCGTCAAAACTTAATTGAATTCGATCGAACAAGTTGCAAAGTAGAAATCTTTAATTGCAGGAATTTTAGGCCTGAAACATGTTATTAACAACAACAATATCGCACGCTACCCTGAAGGGCTAAAACGGTCTGGATCAACTAGACTAGAATCCGTTATCGATATTGTTGTTTTTGGCACATTTTGCATGTTGTAGGATAAGTACAACGATACACCGTACCCCAGTGCTGAGTCGAGGAAATTTCCAACTCCTCGACCTGATCGGGAATCGAGTCGTGTGGGAGAGCTGGCCGACCGACATCGCTAACGACAAAGTTTTTGTAAATTTCAAGGGGCCACTTTCGATGCAAATAGATTTTTGATTAACTCACCTAAAGGGGAGCTGCGTACCGGCAAGGTTACAGACTCCGCTTTGTCGAACGGATGATCGTGGGTTCCAATCTTAGTAAAATCGGGCCATTCGATGTCGAAAAGTACTTAAACATGGGATTTGTTTAAGGCTCCCCAACCACTCACCTTCCTTTACGCTGAATTCTATGATATTTATGTGTATGTTTCTCTTAACCGAAAGTAAACTGGCCAGAAGGACTAACTGGCCAGCGAAATTTCTCCAGGAAATTAAAAGTGGCGATATTTAGCAGCAGGAGCATTGCCCGGAAAAGTAAAAAAATAAGGAAGGGTAAAATCACATTACACAAGCACGGATAGATGATAAGTATGCCACTTCTCAATAGCGGTATTGCTGATAATAGATGTGCAGGACACAGCAGACTCCCGGGCATATCTCACAATAGAACAACAATTCTGATCGCAGGAAAAAAATCCCCTAAAAATAAATTCTTCTTTTAACTATTAGTCAATCGAAGTGAAGTCTTCAGCAAAGTTGAAGGTAATATTATGCAGAAAAACGTTTCTGAAGACACTTTGGTTCTGTCTCTTGAAAATCGACCATATACAGGTAATTTAATACGCAAACATTCTCAAAATAAAAAAAATACCAATTTACTTTTTCTGATGCGATTTCGGAGGCCTATTATGTTCCAAACATTCAGTCAGCTCGGAAGTGCGTATAAGACTGGTAAACCCAGGTGCACTCCAAAAGCCGAAAAAAAATGGAAGATTATGGCAATTCAACAATTCCTGTGAATTTTGGTGTCCTTAGCCACTATTTTTTTCTGAGACTGAAATGAGTTTTCTCGTAAACATGACGTTGAAGCGACGAACTAAGCGAGCAATTACTATGCGAATTCTCACGTAAGTTGACGCGTTTTGGTATTGACTAGGAGCATTGAAATTTATAGGACTAGTTAAATAGCTATAATCTCTCATTTTTTTTGGTTTGGGCTTTTGGAGTGCACTTTTTTTAATTTTCGACCACTGTAATCTGCAGAGAGGTAAGTGAAGTTTTCCCGTAAGCAAACGTAGAAGCGACGACCCTGACTAGCAATAACTGTGCGGCTCTCTTCACACTTCCGGGGTATCAAAATTCACGAAATATCAAAATGTAATCCAATAATCTTCCATATTTTCTAGTTTGAGCTCTAGGGCAATTTTTTTGGCCTTTGTCGACCAGTGTTATTTACCTGTTTGCTGTCAATAAATCAAATGTGTTATATTGATCACAGGTCGTTCCAAACAAAGTGTCCATACCACTTGGACACGAACATCGCAGATTTGGTTCAAAGTTGGGGAATTATTCATTCAGATTCACTTTAAAAAAATCCCAAATTTGGTGTTGATTGGAATGGCTCTCGCTCTGTGGGACTCCTCGCTTTGTCGAAAATTAACACGATTTTTGTTCAAAAGCTCTCTGGCGAATGAAAAAAAATAACCCAAGGAATCCAAAAGATATATTATTTTTGACCGAAATTGTTGCCAGAAAGATTATTGTTGTTTTGAAAAACTAAACTTACATTATCCGGCAAATGCAGCCATTTTTATTTCAAATTTGATAATTTCATGGTGTTTTCTGGAGAATTTCATGTAAGAAACAACTATCACCCCAAGATAATATGAGTCAATTTCGATGTATACTAATTTTACGAACTAGTTTAGATTTTCCCATTTAATATTTAATCATATTTATCGGAGAAAGTCTGAACATTATAACAAATGATTTTTTTCGTTTTTTTGTTATTGAGGAATCCAATAACATATCTCCATTTTTGTAACAGTGTTGAAAAAAAAAAGAAAAAAGAGAAAATCCATAATTTTTCAATTGAAAAATTTAATTGTTGGGAAATGATTGAAAAGAATTTATGGCAACAGTGCTGTGATAAAAAAATATTCTTTGACAGGTAGAAAAATCCTTAACATCATTTGTTTGATTTTCTGTGGGGTTGAAAAGTCCAATAAACATGATTGATTATAACAAGACGAATGAAATTAAAAACTGGTTTCGTTAAAATGGTAATCCCGAGATTGACTCCTTGAGTTACCTTGGGCAGGCTTCTAAAACAGCAAATTTTCAACTAATCTGGCACTCATTGTATTGCACAGGTCTCCCTGCTCCCCACACGTTCGATAAACAGTCCGACAGCAACTGACGACAGCACACACATGCAACTCCAAACGGGCTGTTATTTTGCATCTCCTCATGAATGTTGGTTCTTCTAAGCTGTTAGAAGCTGTTAGCTTCTAAGCCTTTACAGCGCGAAATCTTTCGGCACAAATCCGAGCGGATTGTCAAGTGATTATGATTCACGAGAGTAAGGCTGATGCTATAATGCAAGCGAGGTATTGCGAAACCCGTTTTTTCTCGTGTGAGGAATAATATCAACAAGGAGAAGATATATGAAACCATTCGTTTATCGTGTTTGTCATGGCATCGGCCTTAGAAATAGAAGAAAAGAAGGAGTGCGAGTCAATATCATCCATTTTTAAATTGATTCAAGATTAAATTGGCTCCATTTGCTGAATAAAAGTAAATTTAATTTAAAAAAAAAAACAAAAATAATCTATCTGGCAACACTTTTGGTCAAAAATTACAATATATCCGAATTCCTTGGTTTGCCAAGTTTGTGCTTTTTCACTTTGTATGAAATGATTCTAATACATTTAATTCATTACACTGGTCGATAAAGTTGAAAAAAAAGAGCTGCCCATAAGCTCGAGTAAACTGTCCTAGAAAGATTATAGCTTGGTCACCATTCCTGTGACTTTCGGTGCCTCTAGCCACTACCAAAATGTGTCAACTTACGTGAGAGTGTCGCATTGTAATTGCTCGCCGAGTTCGTCGCTTCAACGTTATGTTCACGAGAAAACTGATTTATGTCTCTGAAAAAATGTTGGTCGCTGTGGCCCCAAAAATCCCAGGAATGTCTAAAAACCTGTAATTTTTCACTTGTTTTTTAGTTTGAGCTTCAGGGCCACACCTGTCTTGACCAGTGTTATGCTCGTTGCTGGAGATGCTATTCCACAACTTGATGGGCGAGGGTTTCAATGGACTGAAGATTAAAATTTTCTTGAAAAAAGAAAAAAAATCAAAGCCCATTTTTTCTGCGAAAACTACGTAGTACTAGCTAAACATTGATAGTCGATCGAAATTGAAAAATTGAAAAATAAAAAAAAACAACAAAATTTTTTTGATGTGGGACTACGTATTTGTTTTCTATACTCGGGTACATTCTGTAAAACTGAAAATGAAACTGGTAAATGTTCCGTCAGATTTCGAACGATAATAACAGAATAACCACATAATGGATAACAATACCTGTATGGATAAAATGTTGGACAATTTTGAAATAAACTAGTTATCATAATTATTTGATGGCTCAGCGGTAAAAATTGATAAAAAATTTCAAGATCAAATTTACGCGAACAATGAACCAATCACATGCAAGCGTTCCTAGCACAGACGACATGAATAGACAACAACCATTCACTGTGACATTTTCTATACAACTATAAAAAAATAACACAGAGTCTCCCCGTTGCAACAGGCCAATTGATGTTTGCTCCCATAAGTTTTTACTAATTTGATGTCTGGAAGGTAAAGGTTTTTCGCAAAGTTTGAAACAGTTCTCTTGCTGAAGCAATTTGTTAACCTGCTGTAAGAACCTAATAAAAACTGATGTCTTGAAAGAACAGTAAAAAAAACATGCTGGTAAAGTCAACAGGTAGAGCAGACCGCCGCTGGTCCATCACTGCAGTGGTACTCGATTTCTATTCGTGTGAAATCAAGGAAAAATTTGCAATGCTGCTGCTGAAGCTGAATAACAGTTTGTCTCTTGAATATGGTTACCATAAAACCGAAAATACTTAACAAGAATTAAATATTTTTGCAATGGTTATAGCTTATAAGTTATTTGCATTTTATTTTATCCTCAATGGAATGGAATAATCTTGGGATAAAATTTTTGATATTTTTCATTCTTAACTTAACAAATAATAACTCGCCTTCGTCATACAGTGATCTCAATTGTCAGCAAATGAAAAAACTTGTCAAGTTCAATACAAAAATTATTCTTTTCAAACTATAACTTTTTTCAACGGCTTCGAAATTTGATTTCAGAGTAAGATTCATACATAAATTTGATTTATTCATAGTTAAATGAGACAAAACCATTCATTATGATAACCTAAGTATTGTTGGATTTGACAGATTCGGTTGAATTTGGTTCTCGAGGAAATAGATTTAGTTCTGATTTAGACGCCGATACTTCGCACGCTCCTAGGAATATGACGAGACATTGCGAGGATTAAAATGTTCGTACAAATTCTCAATATATTCGTTTGTTCACTAATCGAAACTGCTGTAAGACTGTAATACAAAAAACTGGCGTCCGTAAGAGACCGGTACAGTCTTAAAATGAAAATGATAGTCTGAATGGTACCTTTTATATCACGGTTTCGTCAATTACTTGGGAAAAGGGCGGAGCACAGCTGAATAGGAAATGGCAAGGAAAGTAAAACATTTTTGAAAACTGCACCGGCTGCGGTCGAAAAGTTAACTCAATGAAAAAAATCGAGAATTCGTTTGTAAATTTATTGGCATGGCTTTTACCGCTATCAGTAACGTTTTGTGAGAGAAAAAATTCAACCTACTTCAATTATATAACTTTGAGTTACCAAAAGGTGCCAATTGCCGATGATTCTTGTTCTCTGGTTATTTCGGGCAGAATTTCCAGCCATTTTTGACACTTTTGCAGTTCGCAATTACCCCTTAACAGCCACCAGATATACGGCTGAAACCCGTCACTAGATGACCGGTACTATTTTACACTCTGTTCCTTTTTACGATCAGCATCTAGCATACGTATGACACAGGTTCGGTTTTGGAATGAAAATCACAAATTCCCAGTAAGCGTGGCGTGTGTACTAAAGCGAGTAAAACAACAACAGATCGTTCCAAAATCAGTTCGGTTGTATACTTCAGTGTCGGCTGTGCTTGGGAAGTGAGGCAGTGATTGGTTACTCGACATGATTTGGACAATTCATGTTATATACCATTTTTTTTCAATAGTGCCTCAATCAAATGGTTGATTTTGTTACAACAACTCAATCGTAAAGAAATTCTGATCGATTGATACCAAAAATGACTTGAATCTAAGCGCTCGAATCCTGACCACTTTTTCTTCGGTTGAGTTTTTCCATTTTCGAATTAAGGCACCTAACTTCCAGATTGACGTAGTCCTACGTCAAAACACAATAATTTAATTATAAATCAAAGCTCATATTTTTCAAAATCAGAGTTTTTTCTGCGAAAACTACACAGTGTTTGCTGAGTATGAATAGTCGATCAAACTTGGAAAACTGAAAAATGAAAAATATCATGACAAAACTTTTTGACGTGGTACTACGTATTTTCTATACTGGGAAACATTTTGTAGAATGGGTAATGAAACTGGCAAATGTTTAGTCAGATTTTAAACACTTATCAACACAGGTTTTGCTCTAGAGCTCACACTGGAAGAAAAAATAAATACCGCGACAGAAGCTTTCACCCACTCCAACGCGAACGTTAACCGTGCCCCTCCTTTCACTGTTGAATCGGTGGAGACGCTGAGTTATTTATTCGACAGCCTTCTAGGGAACGAGCCTAGGGGGTAATTTGGATCTAAAGCTCGATAGTAATATTATAGAGTAAACTTGCTTCTACAAAGTTGTTACATATGTTACATTTTTCTGTAATCACAAATTAGGGTGACCCAAATTTGTGATGAAATTCCGCATCTAACTTTCTTATCTTTGCAGGTAGAGTTAAACGATGTACAATGTTGTAGCCCTGTCAACTTTGCGCATTTTTGTAGAAAAAAAGTTTGGTTTTTTCTTCCAAAACAACCGGTATACAGCTATTTTATTAAATCACAACGATAAAACTACGGGTGCGGCCTTAAAGCTAGAACTGGAAAAATCAAAAATTATTGCTTTTTACCCATTCCTGTGAGATTTTGGTGCCCCTAGCCATTTCAGTTAAGCTCCCACCCACTCCAACGCGAACGTTAATCGTGCGCCTCATTTCACTGTTGAATTGATGGAAACGCCAAGAACATCGTTCTAGGAAACAAGCTTAGGAGGAAATTAGGATCTAGAGCTCGATAGTATAATATTAACACTGCAGTATAATATTAACATATCGCCAAGCTTATGAAATTGTTTTAAACGAAACGAAACGAGTGTTATTGAAAATATTTCTAAAAAGAGGTTTTACGGGGAGACTGAGAATAAAAAAATACGTGAGTCACTAAACAAACGAATTGATGCTGTCTGCGGACTCTGTAACCTTTGTAAATTTCTGATTACAGGATTATAAATACTACAAGGTATACAGCCCTAGGGTTGTATAAAATGGTGACGTGGGACTAAATTGTAATCGATTTGTTCAATGATTTACGTATTTTAATTTTCACCCTCCCTTCATTTTTCCCGAAATATATGTAATTACACTCGAAAGAACTTCATTTACACCTGGTAATGTTGTGCCTGTAGTGTTTTTTTTTGTGAAAACAACATTCAACAATTACAACGAAGTTATAGTTCGAAAAGATTTTTTTTTTACTTCACAACTTTGTTACATTTGCCAACAATTATATTCACTGTATTACGAATATTACAGCTCAGATAAGTATATCGTTTTATTTGTCAAGTTAAAAATAAAAAATATCTAACAATGATGAAATGTAAACAAAAAAGATTCTGAATAGATTTTAGTAAGTGGACAAAAAATTCATAAGCACTTGCCGGCCCTTACTCTTCTATAAATTAGAATTTAAGGAACTTACTCGTTTGATATTCTGTTGGTCACGAATATTTTGGTGAATATCGAAGATGAAAAATAAATAAAAATAACTTAACTGTAAAATAACTGTTCAATTCTTTTTTTTTTTTTCAATCTTTCAACCACCATCAGTAGCAGCATTGCAGCTTTGATTGCACGCGAATAGAAGTCGTGCCCGCTGCAATAATAGACGACGAAAAACTAGCGGCGCTCTGCTCCACATATACTCTACGGTACTGTTGCTTTTACTAGCATGTTTTCTTTCAAGACATCAGTTTCTATTACACTCTAACAGCAGCTTTAGAAATTGTTCAAGAAAAAGGATTGTTTCATACTTTTCGAACAAGCTTTACCTTCGAGACATCAAATTGGTCTAGGTTCATGTGAGCAAACACAAAATGACCCATTGGAACGGGGAGACTCTATCAATTTTTTTTGGATATTGATACATAGAATATCACAGAGAATTGTTGGTATCTATTCATGTCGTCTGTGCTAGGAATGCTCGCAGGTGATTGGTTCATTGTTCGCGTAAATTTGTCCTTGACACTTTTTATCGATTTTTATCGCTTTGTAATGAAAAAATAATGATAGCTCTAGCGTATTACAAAATTGTTCAACATTTTATCTATCCACAAACATGATTGGTTATTATTATCCATCATGTGGTTTTGCTGTTATTATCGTTCGAAATCTGATGCAACATTTGCCAGTTTTATTTCCAATTTTACCAATTTCCAGGTCAGCACAAATACGTTGCCTATTCAACATTGAGGACAAGCCCATCCTTTTTCAACGAAAAGGTAATAACTAAATAGTGGACTGTATTACTTTTTTAATTACCGGCAGTAATATCCATTTAAACTTTCAAGGGATTACTTATTGAATATTGAAATTAAATCGATTTTCATTTGGATGACAAAATGTGCTACTTAGAATGAATAATTTTTTTTTGGTGTATCCTACCTGAAAAGCGAAAAAGCGTATTAGTGACACTGAATGTGTCAACCTGAAGGTTGCTGCACGAATTCAATTCGTTCAATGATAATTAATTTCACCCCACTCGAATCGTACTGGTTTTCTATTCGAGGCCGTCTTTTGGGAAGAAAAAATTATGCCGAGCACGTTGTTGCAAGCGTCTATCTTTCAACTGTAATAAATTATTTAGCAGCTGAAGTAGGCTGGTAACGTTGCCGTAAGAACCAGAACAATCCTAGGTTGCCCATGAAGATTGAGAAGAAGACTTAAGTATCAAATAATGTGCAGCAGTCCTGATTATAAGGTGTGGAGAAAAATATCATTCCACCACTCTTTTCGCTCCAACGTCATTCGTTTGTGAGTATTTTGCTTCTGATTTATGGAAAATTTTCAATGCTTAAAAAAGGTTTCTTCAAAATCCCCAAAAGTGGATTAAAGCTAGAAATACCTATATAAAATAGCTATTATGTTGTGTGGTTAAATACCTCCAAACCGTTAACGTTAATTTTCACTTCTGTATTTGCCGCCGGATTACGGTATGAATATTTCAAACTTCTACCGGGAACGAAAGACGCAAACTTCTTTTCCTTGATGAAAATTTTATTCACTCAAACATGATTTCAATTGCCGCCTCCCAGACGAGGTGGAATGATCTTAAAATATATTCACGTTAATCGGCTTATGAAGTACTCGTACACGGAAGTATCGCCAACACCCACCCGCATACACCCCGTCGCGTCCGTTCCTGTGTCCGTAGCATCTTTTCAGGTATTTTCAGTCCCGCTGTCAAGATGATGATGCTCGACATCAGAAGTTTTCTCTTGCCTCCGGATGAGACAGACGAAACGTGACATTAATCCGTTTTGCTGCCACACAAAACTTTCTTCACCATCAGCCGGAGGTGTGTAGGCTCTTCTCATTCCAACACATACAATTATGCTTGTCAAAATCAGATGTATGTATATGCACATGGAATTAGAAGAGCTCGGCTATCACGTTCACGTACAGTTTGAACTACTGCAGCTAGTTAACAATAGATAAGCCTCGGTGTGCGAAGACTGCCAATTTGTGTACCGGGTTTTGTTCGACATGTGGTTGTGGTAAAAGATTGTCTTCGTTTTTGGAAATCAGACACATCATCAGTATTGAGTTGCGAATGTCAGTAATTTCGAACACATTCAAACGAACAAAAAGCACCCCAGCAGTGGGGCGAGCTCTCTTGTTCTCCTAAGTACCCACTACGACGCTGTCGTCAATAACTAGCTATTGAAGAACGCATTAGCTGTGACGAGGTTGAATTGGCTGACTCTAAAAGTGCTTCGCTGCTGATGGTTTCCGTCTGCCTCGTAACCAATGCCAATGGCAGAAAACTACTGTATCAACACGTGTAGAGAGATGTTTTCGCTTCTGAATCTCAGCGGCAGCTAGCAGCTTATTTTTCCGCTGACGAACGGTTGTATTGGCACGAAGAGTGCGACACATTGTATGCGGATTAAAATGTTCTAACAAAGCAACAAATAAGCCAACAGAAGCGTATGTGACACCATCAGTAAATATATCACCAACACCAACGCGGATGTATTGTCGGACCCCCAGTCAGCATCATGTGATTACACAGCACTTGATGAGAGGGTTTTTGCAATAAACTGGTACAAAGTGCAGCCGAGTAAAACCGGGGAAATAATGAAAAAAAAAAAAAAAAAAATGCACGCTTGTTCACAATTTACCCACACCCATCTCCACGGTGGAGGCGCATGGTGGTTACCCGTTAGGACAAGACAGCAAGCTGCTGCGTTTTTCACTGACGCTGACACGATATGACAACAGTAACAAATTTGGGTTGTAATTATGACTGAAATGAAAAACTCGGTTAATTCTACTTTGTGCCTTTTTATACTGCTACAGCACTCCAGATTCAGGTGCTTGCAAAATTTGGCAGACCATATTATTATTTAAATATACTGAAAAGCTTAAGCTGGTATTTACTTTTCAGGTCTGATGTGTTGGCCACATTGTTGAAATTTTAGTGTTTTGAAGACAAATTTATGAATGCATTTCGTGCAGCCACCTAGTCACAAAGTTTGAAACGTTGCTTCTAATTAGCAATGATGCAAAACGATGTTGTTGTGGGTGTTAATTATTCAATGGGCGCTTCTGAGCATAGTTTAGGATTGTTTCTATTTTTCTTTGACCTCTTGAAGCGTTTTCGGAGAATCTGGGCTCTACGAGTTATATTTTATTCAATATCGATTTTATACATTCGTTAGTAGGTAAATATTGTGTTTATTCATCCTCGATCTTCTAGAAATTCAAGGTTTACAATTCTACACATTCGATTACTGTATTTTTCAATCTTCGACATCAAAGTTGTGTTTTTAACCCTCTAATGCCCAAATTAATTTTTAGACGAACTTCGAAAAAATCACTATGAAGCTTTATAAACATTTTTTAAGTTCTTATTGAAGCTTTTTTGAGGTTCAACTGGAGACCGCCTAGAGGCGGCACTGGGCACTAGGGGGTAAACTATTAAAGGATCTTTCAAAAATTTTTGATTTTGGTTCGACGAAACTAATTATAATAATTATACATCAACATTCTTTCGCATTTCGTTGTCTTAATCGTAAAGTTCAATTTTTTAAATTTCGACTCCGATCTTAAGTTATGGTACTTTTCGTTCTCGATTACCTTCGGATATTTGAATTCGATTTATGTTTTGAACAGGACTACATTAGATCCAAAACGTGTTGAAAAATGTCTTTGAAATTGTGGTACAACTTGAATTTGATTTCCTTCTTTCAACGCGTGTCGATTGAGCTGCCAGGTCAACCATCGAAGCGAATTATCCACAAGAGTTCTCTCATTGTGGAAGAACGATTTGATAACACAACGATTTCTGTCATGAAACTTGTGAAACTAGGAACAGCACGGGAACATCACGCAAGCAAACGCCATTAATTTTTATAACAATCTTCACTATAAGTGTGCAATGATTTTATTCCCCGGCTGCAGTGTCTTGCAGCTGCACTATGCTGCGAACCGACATGCATACTTCCGGCTGGTGCACAATTGAGCGCACCAGAGCATGGCAAGAATTTTATAATTTGCATATTTCCCGCAACCCGATTTGAATCGGTTAGACTGGTTTGTAGAATATGAACCTGAAAGATGGGCCCCACAGGAGCCAACGTGGTTTCGTCGAACCGAATCCGTAAGATATTCAAATTTCTTCTTTGAGACCCACTCTGAAAGAATCACCCTGTCAATTTCAAGTTACTACTCTGTCCATACCGGAATGCCAGGGGATAGAAAACATTATCATGACGACGACGACGATAGCCAGCCATCAGTTAGCTATGTGATTATGCAATTCAAAGCTAATATTTTTCTTGTATTCAATTTGCATTCCAATGCTTGTTTCCCTTCCGCCTGCACCCAACTACAAACGGTCGCCGCTTTTGCTGCATTAACTTCGGAATTTCAAAAACTCGTCCGCAATCGTCGCGCTGTTGGTATTTCCTGAATGTGATTTCACGTAGGATATGGACCATTGTAATTCAATTGTAGTGGGATTATCTCGGTTTTCCGGAATCGAAGAAGAAACTTTCGCACTTGACAGCCACTTGAACTTGCCTCGAACTAAGGTTCCGCAACGCATGATGGCAGAATCAGGATAGTTTGTCAGTTTGGTAAACTGGTTTTAGATGTGTATCGTTTGCAGTGACTTTGTAGTGAGATAGTTTTTCATATATTCGTCTAACGACATGTAAAAAAATATTTCGAAATGAAATCATTTGTCGTACAGGATTTATTCTATTATTATCATTCATTATTGAAATACGTTTGTTGTTTATTTTGAGTACCGTTAGATGTTATACATATCAAAACAGGGATAGAATCACCTTCTCCTCACGGTCGCCAAGTAAAATCAGAACATTCCACTGTATTAGAGCTCGTTACCTGTCATCTATATAGCAGCCATGTTAGTTATGTTCCTAATCGGCAGGGTGTGGTGTGACAAAAAATACGAAAAGATGAATAGTTACCTGAAAGTTAAAAAAGGAAAGAAGAATATAAATCATTGATCTTGAAATGATTTGAATAATTTGGAATTCTAGCTTCCTCTTCTTATATTTTGTGGAACTGTATAATAAACCATTTCTCGTACCCGGTTTTTCACATGTGAAATTGATTGGTTCTCGAGTAATGCAGAAATTCGTGTTTTATTTGAATAGGAGCCTTCACTTTTATATGGGAGAGGGGTCGCAAATCATCATAAGTACCTTTCCTGGCCAGAAAAACCCACGTCGATAGACAGACAGACAGACAGACAGACAGACAGACAGACAGACAGACAGACAGACAGACAGACAGACAGACAGACAGACAGACAGACAGACAGACAGACAGACAGACAGACAGACAGACAGACAGACAGACAGACAGACAGACAGACAGACAGACAGACAGACAGACAGACAGACAGACAGACAGACAGACAGACAGACAGACAGACAGACAGACAGACAGACAGACAGACAGACAGACAGACAGACAGACAGACAGACAGACAGACAGACAGACAGACAGACAGACAGACAGACAGACAGACAGACAGACAGACAGACAGACAGACAGACAGACAGACAGACAGACAGACAGACAGACAGACAGACAGACAGACAGACAGACAGACAGACAGACAGACAGACAGACAGACAGACAGACAGACAGACAGACAGACAGACAGACAGACAGACAGACAGACAGACAGACAGACAGACAGACAGACAGACAGACAGACAGACAGACAGACAGACAGACAGACAGACAGACAGACAGACAGACAGACAGACAGACAGACAGACAGACAGACAGACAGACAGACAGACAGACAGACAGACAGACAGACAGACAGACAGACAGACAGACAGACAGACAGACAGACAGACAGACAGACAGACAGACAGACAGACAGACAGACAGACAGACAGACAGACAGACAGACAGACAGACAGACAGACAGACAGACAGACAGACAGACAGACAGACAGACAGACAGACAGACAGACAGACAGACAGACAGACAGACAGACAGACAGACAGACAGACAGACAGACAGACAGACAGACAGACAGACAGACAGACAGACAGACAGACAGACAGACAGACAGACAGACAGACAGACAGACAGACAGACAGACAGACAGACAGACAGACAGACAGACAGACAGACAGACAGACAGACAGACAGACAGACAGACAGACAGACAGACAGACAGACAGACAGACAGACAGACAGACAGACAGACAGACAGACAGACAGACAGACAGACAGACAGACAGACAGACAGACAGACAGACAGACAGACAGACAGACAGACAGACAGACAGACAGACAGACAGACAGACAGACAGACAGACAGACAGACAGACAGACAGACAGACAGACAGACAGACAGACAGACAGACAGACAGACAGACAGACAGACAGACAGACAGACAGACAGACAGACAGACAGACAGACAGACAGACAGACAGACAGACAGACAGACAGACAGACAGACAGACAGACAGACAGACAGACAGACAGACAGACAGACAGACAGACAGACAGACAGACAGACAGGCAGACAGACAGACAGACAGGCAGACAGACAGACAGGCAGACAGACAGACAGACAGACAGACAGACAGACAGACAGGCAGACAGACAGGCAGACAGACAGACAGACAGACAGACAGACAGACAGACAGACAGACAGACAGACAGACAGACAGACAGACAGACAGACAAAAATGTCAAATTAATAAAATATTATTATATCAATACTATAATAATTTATTATAATTATTATAATAGAATTGGCGTAAACTACAAAAATTATAGTAATAGCATAAATTTAAAAAAAATTAATACCAACGGTAAAAATAAAAGAAAAGTTTGAAAAATGATGAGACCGAAAGAAATGAATTAAATAAAAAGTATGTTTTGTAGTCTCGAAAACAGGAGAAAATAAAACAAAAATGATAAAAC